>NW_027362763.1:802369558-803569558 GCF_046119375.1 Phyllobates terribilis
GGAAGCCCAAAAAGAGCAAGGGTCCAGTGACACAGTCGTGGCTTCAATGTTTACTTGGAGATACTCCTGTACCATCGTCTCTAGGCGTTGACTATGTGTCAGACTTCTTGTCTCCTGTGGCCTTGCAAAGGATGGGCTAAAAAAGTGGTGAAATAATTCCGCAAAATTGATGTTACCAGCAGATACTGTGGTTCTGTTACGGTTTGAGTGCTGAACACTTGACGGTCCCACGGTTGGCAAGTTGGAACTGTGAGATTCACTACGTGCACCACTGGTATTTTGTGGAAAAGCACATGTAAGATTCTGCAACAGTCTCTGCTGATACTCCTGCATGCGTGCATCCCTTTCTATGGCAGGAATAATTTCTGCAAATTTACTTTTGTACCGGGGATCTAACAGTGTGGCAACCCAGTAGTCAGGATTATTTCTAATTCTCACAATTCGAGGGTCATGTTGCAGGTAGTGCAGCAAGAAGGCACTCATGTGTGTTGCGCATCCAGGAGCACCAAGTCCCTGTTGTGTTGGTGGCGAGGTAACAATCATGCTTCCTTCCTCTGTCCTCTCCCCCCAACCTCGCACAACAGAAATGTGATCAAGGTCTCCCTCATCTGATGAGTCTTCCATCAGTTCATCCTCCACTTCTTCCTGGGCTCCTGCACCTTCCTCACTAGTTTGGCTGCTACCATGCGCCCTGGTAAAACCATCTCCCCCACCCTCACATGCCTGCCGCCTTGGTGCTGCCGACCGTCTGGACCTTGCAGATGTTAGCCCTTCCGCATACAACTCCTCCTCCTCTACTTCCTCCACCTCCTCTTGTGCCACCACCTGACTCCGAATTCTGTTTAACATGTGCTCCAGCATGTAAATCACCGGAATAGTCATGCTGATAATGGCATCGTCAGCACTAAACATCTTCGTCGCCATTTCAAAACTGTGCAGAAGGGTGCATAGGACCCTGATCTGAGACCACTCCTCCAGCGTGATTTGCCCCACCTCTGAATCTCGTTGGCCCAGGCTATACGTCAGAACGTATTGCACCAGGGCTTGTCGGTGCTGCCACAGTCGCTGCAACATGTGCAGAGTTGAATTCCACCGGGTAGGCACATCGCATTTTAGCCGGTGAAGTGGCAGGCCCAACGACTTCTGTAGAGATGTAAGTCGCTGAGCTGCGGGATGCGAACGGCGGAAGTGAGCACACAGCGACCGTGCCCTCTGCAGAAGGCCATCTAGTCTGGGATAGTGGGCTAAAAATTGCTGGACAACCAGGTTCAACACGTGAGCCATACAAGGCACGTGTGTGACATTGCCCCGGCGAAGGGCCGCACCCAGGTTTGCAGCATTGTCGCACGCGGCCTTCCCTGGTTTCAGGTCCAGTGGAGACAACCATTCATGAAATTGGTTCTCCAGAGCTGACCACAACTCCTCAGCTGTGTGACTCACATTTCCCAGACATTTCAATGTAAAAACCGCCTGATAACGTTGAGCCCTACTGCCAGCATAGTAAGGAGGTGTGCAGGATCCCTTCTGCGCAGTTAGAAAGCTTGTGGCATGACCAGACAGGCTTTGGGTGCAGGTGGAAGACCGAGAGGAGGTTGAGGAGGCAGAAGCAGTGGAGGAACTTTGACATAAAGAGGATTGACGCACAACTCGTGGGGACGGCAAGACTTGGACAGCAGCCCCTTGTCCTGCTGTCACCATAGTTACCCAGTGCCCAGTCAGCGACATGTAACGCCCCTGTCCATGCCTACTCGTCCAAGTGTCTGTGGTGAAATGCACCCTGTCACACACAGAGTTTCTCAAAGAAGCGGTGATGTTGTGTGCGACATGCTGGTGGAGCGCAGGCACACCTTTCTTTGAGAAGTAGTGCCGACTGGGCATCTGGTACTGGGGCACTGCGACGGACATAAGGTCTCGAAAATCCTCTGTGTCCACCAGGCGGAAAGGCAGCATTTCTGTAGCCAAGAGCTTGCAGATGGTGAAATTCAACCTCTTAGCTTTCTCATGGCTAGGAGGAAATGGTCTTTTACTTGTCCACATCTGAGGGACCGAGGGCTGGCTATTGTGCTTAGACGGGGTTGATAAGGGTGTCCCCGGCAAACTGCCGGTCTGTGAGGAAGATGCAGGCGGACATGTTAGGTTGCCTTGATCCAAAGGTGGTGCTATCGATGTCGGACAGCGCTCAACACCAGCTGGTGTTACCACCTCCAAAGAAAATGATGACCTGCCAATCACGCTGGCTGTTGCAGGTAAAGAGGTGGCAGGTCTGCGCCCCAAAACAGGTGTGACTGCTGTCCCCCCAGTCACAGAGGATGAAGAGGCCGCGGATGCACAAGATATGGCAGACGGTGATTGGCCCGGCCGGCTAGGCCGCATTGTAGCACACTGAGCTTCCCACTGCAACTTATGCTTCATGTCCATGTGCCGGTTCATGCATGAAGTACTCAAACTATGTATTTTTTGGCCTCTACTTAGCTTTTACTGACAAATGTTACAGATAACACGAGTTGGGTCATCTTTATCGATCTGAAAAAATGCCCAGGCTATGCAAGGCTTAGCACCCATGCGACCTGAAGAGCCACCACGACTTGTGGTGAGAGGCAGAGTTGTGTTTGAGGATGCAGTTGTTGACGTGCTTCCAGTACTACGTCTCTGTCCAGGAAGGCGCAACCTGACCTCGTCGTCACTAGCATCTTCCTCCACCTCCTCTGCTGACCTCATCTCTTGGCTGACTGTGGGTTGACAGTAAGTGGGATCTCCGACCTCATCATCATCACCCTGTGCGTTATCACACCCGTCGTCCTCAGAGCCAACCTGTTCCTACCCTGACAGAAAACTAAAGTTGTCGCTCCAATCAGGTATTTGAGTCTTATCATCGTCTTCCTCATTGTCTCCACCAACAGGAGTTACAGTTTGGGAATGAGGGTCTACATTATGGTCAGAACTGTTATGCACACGCCCGGGCTAAGCGGCGTGTGCGTGTGATTGGTAGTGATTCCACTGGACCGTGCCGGAGAGTGAATGCCTGGAGGGGCGTAACTAGGTATTCACCCGATCCGACCAGGGTCGCACGACGGCATACGACGCCAGTGCACCAAGGAGGAACCGAGCAGAGGGACCAGGTGCTACTCCAGGACAGACCCCGGACACGGCTGTTGACCCACACAGGGGAATACAGGAACAGACTGGTAGGCTGGCACACAGACTGGTGGGTATAGGCAGGCACGACTGGTATGCAGGCAGGCGGGTAAGCAGGCAGGGGGGTACAGGCAAGCACAGCTAGAGTGCAGACAGGGAGGCACTAGCAGGTAGGAACACAGGCGGGATAGGGCCCAGTACACACTGGGACTCAGGAACATTACAGGCAGAGGGGTACAGGCAGGGCAGGACAGGACTGCCGGAGCAGCGGGCAGAAGCAGGGCAGGACAGGACTGCCGGAGCAGCGGGCAGAAGCAGGGCAGGACAGGACTGCCGGAGCAGCGGGCAGAAGCAGGGCAGGACAGGACTGCCGGAGCAGCGGGCAGAAGCAGGGCAGGACAGGACTGCCGGAGCAGCGGGCAGAAGCAGGGCAGGACAGGACTGCCGGAGCAGCGGGCAGAAGCAGGGCAAGACAGGACTGCCGGAGCAGCGGGCAGAAGCAGGGCAGGACAGGACTGCCGGAGCAGCGGGCAGAAGCAGGGCAGGACAGGACTCTGTACACACGGAACAGACAGGAAGGGAAAGACAGAGCCAGACACCCACAGGGTACTTGCAGTGAAGTAGCGAGTGGACCACAAACTCACAAACGGGAGTACAGAGACAACAGGCAGGAGTTAGGTACAAGTTCAGACTCTGCAGAAAAAGGAAGGGAACGGACATAGAGGAAAAACAGGTAAAGGATAGGAGAGAGTTCAGACTGGAACTGAGTGTACGGAGGGGACCGACACTGCAGCGGGATACAGGAGCGGGTCTGGGAATACTGCCCCCAGAGAGGCAGGACGAACAGGCAAGGAGCGTGTTCAGACAGGACAGACAAAATACAGGAGCGGGTCTAGGTAATCGGCCCCTAGAAGGCGGGAGGAACAGGCTAGGAGCGTGTTCAGACAGGACAGACAAAATACAGGAGCAGGTCTAGGTAATCGGCCCCTAGAAGGCGGGAGGAACAGGCTAGGAGCGTGTTCAGACAGGACAGACAAAATACAGGAGCGGGTCTAGGTAATCGGCCCCTAGAAGGCAGGAGGAACAGGCTAGGAGCGTGTTCAGACAGGACAGACAAGATACACAGAAAGGACTCAGTTCAGACACGGGAACTAATACCGAAAAGCAGGAGACATACAGGACTAGTTCAGACACGGGAACTAACACCGCAAAGCAGGAGACATACAGGACACAGTTCAGACACGGGAGCTGATACCGCAAAGCAGGAGACATACAGGACTTAGTTCAGACACGGGAACTAATACCGCAAAGCAGGAGACATACAGGACACAGTTCAGACACGGGAGCTGATACCGCAAAGCAGGAGACATACAGGACTAAGTTCAGACAGGCCTGGAAATACAGCCTCCAGGAAAGGCAGACAAGGAACAAAGACGGGACCTGGCACCTTCAGAGTGCAAGCACACACTGAAGGAAAACACTATGCTCAGGCAGGGATAGAAGGGAGCTGCTGAGCTATATACCAAGTGTCAGACAGCAATAGGCTGAGGACGCACAAGGGGCGTGACCCACAGCAGGTACAAAGAGCAGGAAGTGATCGGGCGCCGCCCTTAAGCAGCAGAGACAGACACAAACAGACAGCATGGAGGGAAGCCAGAGAGACATTCTGGACAGGAGATCAAGTGCGCGCTCCTGCACAGTGGGAGATGGACCACTATGCAAGGACGCCGCCAGGTATGTTACAGTACCTCCCCCCTTACGCCCCCTCTTCTTCAGGCCTGCCAGAATCTTCCGCAGGGAATTCGAGGACCAGTCGTTCACTGGGTTGGAGGGGGACAGAGACTTGAGGGTAATCTCTGCTTCGAGGTACATCTTGTCAAGCTCACAGGAAAAAATAGACGGGTTATCAGGTACATAATGAGGAAAAGTCACTGTCTCTTTGTTATCTGGTGGTACCCCGGAGGATTCAGGAAACAACTGGAGGTCCTCCGCCGGGTCAGAAGAGTGCAGAGGCTCAGAGAAAACAACTGCTTCAGAGTACACTAGGTCGGACTCACTGGAGGAAGCAGGCGAGGTATCGGGTACCGAGTATAGGAAAGTCTCTGTCCATTCACCACCAGGTGGCACCCCGAAGGGTTCTGAACACAACTGGAGGTCCTCCGCCTGGTCGGAGGGGTGTAGAGACTCGGGAGTAACCTCTGCTTCGGAGTACACTAGGTTGGACTCACTGGAGGAAGCAGGCGAGGTATCGGGTACCGAGTATAGGAAAGTCTCTGTCCATTCACCACCAGGTGGCACCCCGAAGGGTTCTGAACACAACTGGAGGTCCTCCGCCTGGTCGGAGGGGTGTAGAGACTCGGGAGTAACCTCTGCTTCGGAGTACACTAGGTTGGACTCACTGGACGAAGCGAGCGAGGTATCAGGTACAGAGTATAGGAGAGTCTCTGTCCTTTCACCACCAGGTGGCACCCCGAAGGGTTCAGGAGACAACTGGAGATCCTCCGCCTGGTCGGAGGGGTGTAGAGACTCGGGGGTAACTACCACTTTAGGGTACCCATTGTCAGGCTCACAGGACGAAGCGGACAAAGTATTGAGTACCGGGTGTAGAGAAGTCTCTCTCCATTTGTCATCGAGAGGTATCCCGGAGGATTCTGGAGGCAACAGGGGATCCTCCGCCAGGTAGTAGAGGTGCACAGACTCTGAGGTAACCACAGCTTTGGAGCATCCTTGGACATGCACACCGGTTAAAGAGAGAGAAGCAACTGATGCTGGGTGCAGGAAGTTCTCCTGTGTGGAGTCTGGATGGGCAGAAGTCTCTTCGGGCAGGAGAACTGGTGCACTACCCACGCACATTACCCATTGGGGTTTCTCCGGGATACAGGGAGATGAAGCTTCAGTAGGGACTTCAAGGTTGGGGTCAGGAGGTCTCAGGGAGAACAGACCCTGGCGTGACGGCTTGCCTCTAAGTCTAGCACGTCTGGACTGCCTCTTGAGGTTGAGAGAAGTATTCCGGAAAGCGTAGTCACCCTGTGAGGATTCTGGGTGGGCAGTAGTCTCATTGGGCTGGAGGACTATTGCGCTACCCACACACATTACCCATTGGGGCTGCTCCGGGATATTGGGAAGTGAAGCTTCAGCAGGAGCCTCCGGGTTAGGATCATCGAAGACCATTAGAAAGGCCACCAGGAAGGCCATTAGGTCCCGGAGGATCGGATCCTGTGTTTCATATAGGGGGTTGATCCATTCCAAGGCATCACCCGCCAGGTAAGACATCATAAAGGCCACTTTAGCCCAATCGGAAGGAAAATAGAGAGGGTAGGCCTTAAAGTGTAGCATGCATTGCTCCACAAATGCACGACACTGTCTTGGATCCCCATAGTAACGTGGCGGATCCGCAGGAACGAGAGCTGATAGATCCATCTGGACGGTGCGTAATTTCGCCTGGAACTCAGCTAAGAGAAAAAAAAAAAATTTATTTATTTATTTTAATGCATATATTCGCTGGAAAACTTCTCAGAGGGCGAAGGCCGTGGGGCTCAACGGGAACCATGGCCTGAGCATGCTGTTATGCACACGCCCGGGCTAAGCGGCGTGTGCGTGTGATTGGTAGTGATTCCACTGGACCGTGCCGGAGAGTGAATGCCTGGAGGGGCGTAACTAGGTATTCACCCGATCCGACCAGGGTCGCACGACGGCATACGACGCCAGTGCACCAAGGAGGAACCGAGCAGAGGGACCAGGTGCTACTCCAGGACAGACCCCGGACACGGCTGTTGACCCACACAGGGGAATACAGGAACAGACTGGTAGGCTGGCACACAGACTGGTGGGTATAGGCAGGCACGACTGGTATGCAGGCAGGCGGGTAAGCAGGCAGGGGGGTACAGGCAAGCACAGCTAGAGTGCAGACAGGGAGGCACTAGCAGGTAGGAACACAGGCGGGATAGGGCCCAGTACACACTGGGACTCAGGAACATTACAGGCAGAGGGGTACAGGCAGGGCAGGACAGGACTGCCGGAGCAGCGGGCAGAAGCAGGGCAGGACAGGACTGCCGGAGCAGCGGGCAGAAGCAGGGCAGGACAGGACTGCCGGAGCAGCGGGCAGAAGCAGGGCAGGACAGGACTGCCGGAGCAGCGGGCAGAAGCAGGGCAGGACAGGACTGCCGGAGCAGCGGGCAGAAGCAGGGCAGGACAGGACTGCCGGAGCAGCGGGCAGAAGCAGGGCAAGACAGGACTGCCGGAGCAGCGGGCAGAAGCAGGGCAGGACAGGACTGCCGGAGCAGCGGGCAGAAGCAGGGCAGGACAGGACTCTGTACACACGGAACAGACAGGAAGGGAAAGACAGAGCCAGACACCCACAGGGTACTTGCAGTGAAGTAGCGAGTGGACCACAAACTCACAAACGGGAGTACAGAGACAACAGGCAGGAGTTAGGTACAAGTTCAGACTCTGCAGAAAAAGGAAGGGAACGGACATAGAGGAAAAACAGGTAAAGGATAGGAGAGAGTTCAGACTGGAACTGAGTGTACGGAGGGGACCGACACTGCAGCGGGATACAGGAGCGGGTCTGGGAATACTGCCCCCAGAGAGGCAGGACGAACAGGCAAGGAGCGTGTTCAGACAGGACAGACAAAATACAGGAGCGGGTCTAGGTAATCGGCCCCTAGAAGGCGGGAGGAACAGGCTAGGAGCGTGTTCAGACAGGACAGACAAAATACAGGAGCAGGTCTAGGTAATCGGCCCCTAGAAGGCGGGAGGAACAGGCTAGGAGCGTGTTCAGACAGGACAGACAAAATACAGGAGCGGGTCTAGGTAATCGGCCCCTAGAAGGCAGGAGGAACAGGCTAGGAGCGTGTTCAGACAGGACAGACAAGATACACAGAAAGGACTCAGTTCAGACACGGGAACTAATACCGAAAAGCAGGAGACATACAGGACTAGTTCAGACACGGGAACTAACACCGCAAAGCAGGAGACATACAGGACACAGTTCAGACACGGGAGCTGATACCGCAAAGCAGGAGACATACAGGACTTAGTTCAGACACGGGAACTAATACCGCAAAGCAGGAGACATACAGGACACAGTTCAGACACGGGAGCTGATACCGCAAAGCAGGAGACATACAGGACTAAGTTCAGACAGGCCTGGAAATACAGCCTCCAGGAAAGGCAGACAAGGAACAAAGACGGGACCTGGCACCTTCAGAGTGCAAGCACACACTGAAGGAAAACACTATTCTCAGGCAGGGATAGAAGGGAGCTGCTGAGCTATATACCAAGTGTCAGACAGCAATAGGCTGAGGACGCACAAGGGGCGTGACCCACAGCAGGTACAAAGAGCAGGAAGTGATCGGGCGCCGCCCTTAAGCAGCAGAGACAGACACAAACAGACAGCATGGAGGGAAGCCAGAGAGACATTCTGGACAGGAGATCAAGTGCGCGCTCCTGCACAGTGGGAGATGGACCACTATGCAAGGACGCCGCCAGGTATGTTACAAGAACCTTCTGCGTCTGGTCCTGGATCCGACTCATAAAGATTCTGGGCATCAGTGCAGATCATTTCCTCGTCTGGATTCACAGAAGCGCTGGAGTCGACCTCTGATTCCCAGGCTATAGTATGAGTAAACAGCTCTGCAGACTCAACCATCTGTTCTACCTCATACTCAGACGGGCAGCTGGAGATTTGGGAGCTGTGAGGAAGCAAGTGCGATTTGGGTGACACCTTTGAGGTCTGGAGTATTTGTGATGTTGAAGTTGATGTGGAGGAGAGACCACTTAAAGGAGCACTTGATATCCGTTGAAGCACCTGCTGTTTTTGTGCCTCATCTGGAATTTGTAGCGATTGGCGTGGCCGTAAGAAAGGGATCTTATCACATTGTCCGCTAAAAGAAGTAGACATTTTAGTTTGGCTGGAAGATGGTCTTTCTTCTGCAGATGTTACTGGTGCTTTAACACCTACCCCACGGACACAACCTATTTTCCCCTTCCCAACACGCCTATTCCCCTTTCCATCAGCAGCAGGCCTTTTTCCACTCATTTTGGTGGTTAACTAATTCACAACTCTGGAGTTGTTTGCACAAAAAAACAATGGATGGTAACCGAGCAGAGCTGAGTGGCCAAACTGTGGTATTAGGCCAAAACTATTGGCTGGGTTAGATGCAGAAAAAAATTATTTTGAATTTGCAACCTGATGGAGGTCAGTATAGATGGACTAATACAAATAGTCCCACACACAGCTAGAAGCCCAAATATTTTTTCAGAGGTACTGTAGATGCAGATAAAAATTAGTTTTAATTTGCAACCTGATGGAGGTCAGTATAGATGGACTAATAGAGAAAGTCCGACACACTACTAGAAGGCCAAATATTTTTTCAGAGGTAGATGCAGAAAAAAATATATTCAGTTTGCAACCTGATGGAGGTCAGTATAGATGGACTAATACAAATAGTCCCACACACAGCTAGAAGCCCAAATATTTTTTCAGAGGTACTGTAGATGCAGATAAAAATTATTTTTAATTTGCAACCTGATGGAGGTCAGTATAGATGGACTAATAGACCAAGTCCCACACACTGCTAGAAGCCCAAATATTTTTTCAGAGCTAGATGCAGAAAAAAATTATTTTTAATTTGCAACCTGATGGAGGTCAGTATAGATGGACTAATAGAACAAGTCCCACACACTGCTAGAAGCCCAAATATTTTTTCAGAGCTAAATGAAGAAAAAAATTATTTTTAATTTGCAACCTGATGGAGGTCAGTATAGATGGACTAATTGACCAAGTCCCACACACTGCTAGAATCCCAAATATTTTTTCAGAGCTAGATGCAGAAAAAAATTATTTTTAATTTGCAACCTGATGGAGGTCAGTATAGATGGACTAATAGACCAAGTCCCACACACCGCTAGAAGCCCAACTATTTTTTCAGAGCTAGATGCAGAAAAAAATGATATTCAATTTGCAACCTGCTGGAGGTCAGTATAGAAGGACTAATAGAACAAGTCCCACACACTGCTAGAAGCCCAAATATTTTTTCAGAGCTAAATGAAGAAAAAAATTATTTTTAAATTGCAACCTGATGGAGGTCAGTATAGATGGTCTAATAGACCAAGTCCCACACACCGCTAGAAGCCCAACTATTTTTTCAGAGCTAGATGCAGAAAAAAATGATATTCAATTTGCAACCTGCTGGAGGTCAGTATAGAAGGACTAATAGAACAAGTCCCACACACTGCTAGAAGCCCAAATATTTTTTCAGAGCTAAATGAAGAAAAAAAATATTTTTAATTTGCAACCTGATGGAGGTCAGTTTAGATGGACTAATAGACCAAGTCCCACACACTGCTAGAAGCCCAAATATTTTTTCAGAGCTAGATGCAGAAAAAAATTATTTTTAATTTGCAACCTGATGGAGGTCAGTATAGATGGACTAATAGACCAAGTCCCACACACCGCTAGAAGCCCAACTATTTTTTCAGAGCTAGATGCAGAAAAAAATGATATTCAATTTGCAACCTGCTGGAGGTCAGTATAGAAGGACTAATAGAACAAGTCCCACACACTGCTAGAAGCCCAAATATTTTTTCAGAGCTAAATGAAGAAAAAAATTATTTTTACTTTGCAACCTGATGGAGGTCAGTATAGATGGACTAATTGACCAAGTCCCACACACTGCTAGAATCCCAAATATTTTTTCAGAGCTAGATGCAGAAAAAAATTATTTTTAATATGCAACCTGATGGAGGTCAGTATAGATGGACTAATAGACCAAGTCCCACACACCGCTAGAAGCCCAACTATTTTTTCAGAGCTAGATGCAGAAAAAAATGATATTCAATTTGCAACCTGCTGGAGGTCAGTATAGAAGGACTAATAGAACAAGTCCCACACACTGCTAGAAGCCCAAATATTTTTTCAGAGCTAAATGAAGAAAAAAATTATTTTTAAATTGCAACCTGATGGAGGTCAGTATAGATGGACTAATAGACCAAGTCCCACACACTGCTAGAAGCCCAAATATTTTTTCAGAGCTAGATGCAGAAAAAAATTATTTTTAATTTGCAACCTGATGGAGGTCAGTATAGATGGACTAATAGACCAAGTCCCACACACTGCTAGAAGCCCAAATATTTTTTCAGAGCTAGATGCAGAAAAAAATTATTTTTAATTTGCAACCTGATGGAGGTCAGTATAGATGGACTAATAGACCAAGTCCCACACACCGCTAGAAGCCCAACTATTTTTTCAGAGCTAGATGCAGAAAAAAATGATATTCAATTTGCAACCTGCTGGAGGTCAGTATAGAAGGACTAATAGACCAAGTCCCACACACTGCTAGAAGCCCAAATATTTTTTCAGAGCTAGATGCAGAAAAAAATTATTTTTAATTTGCAACCTGATGGAGGTCAGTATAGATGGACTAATAGACCAAGTCCCACACACCGCTAGAAGCCCAACTATTTTTTCAGAGCTAGATGCAGAAAAAAATGATATTCAATTTGCAACCTGCTGGAGGTCAGTATAGAAGGACTAATAGAACAAGTCCCACACACTGCTAGAAGCCCAAATATTTTTTCAGAGCTAAATGAAGAAAAAAATTATTTTTAATTTGCAACCTGATGGAGGTCAGTATAGATGGACTAATAGACCAAGTCCCACACACTGCTAGAAGCCCAAATATTTTTTCAGAGCTAGATGCAGAAAAAAATTATTTTTAATTTGCAACCTGATGGAGGTCAGTATAGATGGACTAATAGACCAAGTCCCACACACCGCTAGAAGCCCAACTATTTTTTCAGAGCTAGATGCAGAAAAAAATGATATTCAATTTGCAACCTGCTGGAGGTCAGTATAGAAGGACTAATAGAACAAGTCCCACACACTGCTAGAAGCCCAAATATTTTTTCAGAGCTAAATGAAGAAAAAAATTATTTTTAAATTGCAACCTGATGGAGGTCAGTATAGATGGACTAATAGACCAAGTCCCACACACTGCTAGAAGCCCAAATATTTTTTCAGAGCTAGATGCAGAAAAAAATTATTTTTAATTTGCAACCTGATGGAGGTCAGTATAGATGGACTAATAGACCAAGTCCCACACACTGCTAGAAGCCCAAATATTTTTTCAGAGCTAGATGCAGAAAAAAATTATTTTTAATTTGCAACCTGATGGAGGTCAGTATAGATGGACTAATAGACCAAGTCCCACACACCGCTAGAAGCCCAACTATTTTTTCAGAGCTAGATGCAGAAAAAAATGATATTCAATTTGCAACCTGCTGGAGGTCAGTATAGAAGGACTAATAGAACAAGTCCCACACACTGCTAGAAGCCCAAATATTTTTTCAGAGCTAAATGAAGAAAAAAATTATTTTTAATTTGCAACCTGATGGAGGTCAGTATAGATGGACTAATAGACCAAGTCCCACACACTGCTAGAAGCCCAAATATTTTTTCAGAGCTAGATAAAGAAAAAAATTATTTTTAATTTGCAACCTGATGGAGGTCAGTATAGATGGACTAATAGACCAAGTCCCACACACCGCTAGAAGCCCAACTATTTTTTCAGAGCTAGATGCAGAAAAAAATTATATTCAATTTGCAACCTGCTGGAGGTCAGTATAGAAGGACTAATAGAACAAGTCCCACACACCGCTAGAAGCCCAAATATTTTTTCAGAGCTAAATGAAGAAAAAAATTATTTTTAATTTGCAACCTGATGGAGGTCAGTATAGATGGACTAATAGACCAAGTCCCACACACTGCTAGAAGCCCAAATATTTTTTCAGAGCTAGATGCAGAAAAAAATTATTTTTAATTTGCAACCTGATGGAGGTCAGTATAGATGGACTAATAGACCAAGTCCCACACACCGCTAGAAGCCCAACTATTTTTTCAGAGCTAGATGCAGAAAAAAATTATATTCAATTTGCAACCTGCTGGAGGTCAGTATAGAAGGACTAATAGACCAAGTCCCACACACCGCTAGAAGCCCAACTATTTTTTCAGAGCTAGATGCAGAAAAAAATTATATTCAATTTGCAACCTGCTGGAGGTCAGTATAGAAGGACTAATAGAACAAGTCCCACACACTGCTAGAAGCCCAAATATTTTTTCAGAGCTAAATGAAGAAAAAAATTATTTTTAGTTTGCAACCTGATGGAGGTCAGTATAGATGGACTAATAGACCAAGTCCCACACACTGCTAGAAGCCCAAATATTTTTTCAGAGCTAGATGCAGAAAAAAATTATTTTTAATTTGCAACCTGATGGAGGTCAGTATAGATGGACTAATAGACCAAGTCCCACACACCGCTAGAAGCCCAACTATTTTTTCAGAGCTAGATGCAGAAAAAAATTATATTCAATTTGCAACCTGCTGGAGGTCAGTATAGAAGGACTAATAGACCAAGTCCCACACACCGCTAGAAGCCCAACTATTTTTTCAGAGCTAGATGCAGAAAAAAATTATATTCAATTTGCAACCTGCTGGAGGTCAGTATAGAAGGACTAATAGAACAAGTCCCACACACTGCTAGAAGCCCAAATATTTTTTCAGAGCTAAATGAAGAAAAAAATTATTTTTAGTTTGCAACCTGATGGAGGTCAGTATAGATGGACTAATAGACCAAGTCCCACACACTGCTAGAAGCCCAAATATTTTTTCAGAGCTAGATGCAGAAAAAAATTATATTCAGTTTGCAACCTGATGGAGGTCAGTATAGATGGACTAATAGAATGATGCTATGCCCAAAAGATTTTACTTCACTAGGTGCAGTAAAAAAATTGGTATTCTATACACAGGTGGTATATCTTGCAACACTGATAGGCTACTCCACTGACTAACACACTCTGCAATAGGCCAAAAAGGATTAGCTTTGCTAGATTCAGCCAAATGCTGTGAAAAAAACTTGCACAGCACTGGCACAGACCTGCCTGGCAAAAACTGATAGGAACTCATGTAACCTAGTCCTGAAAAGGACTCCAATTACAATTAGTCTTTACTCCCACAACCTATCTATTTAAGAGCACAGACCTCCCTGATAAAAGTCGTAGGAAATGCTGTAACCTAGTCCTTAAAAGGACTGCAATCACAACTATTCCCTACTCCCAAGCTATCTGTATATTTGTGCGAAAATTGGCTTGAAATTAACAAGGTATAGCGCACACAGCAACAGCGGTGCCGTCTAACACGCAGCTGCAGCAGTGAGAAAATGGTGGCGACGGGGAAAATGGCTTGGTCTTATAGGGCAAGGACATGTGACATACACTGCCAATGACACATGCCCTTGCTTGTGTGAAAAAAAGCACTTCGCTCCGTGTGTGCGCTGCTGATAGGGTGACAGATTGCACCTCCCCACTGCAAATGCGGGAAAGAGAAAAAAAAATGGAGATCTTCATTGTTCCTGCAGAGATCCATCCCCTGCCCCTCCCCCCACCCCGCTGTACACTCAAACTGCGTATTAACATTAATTTTCATCATTACTGAGAAAAAATCCAGTTATGATTTTGGTGCACGAACAGTTATCGAACATAACCTCGAACAGCCGAATTTTTCTCAAATTGTTCGTGTTCGCCGATCGGCTCGAACACCGCCCAAAACAGCTCGAATTTGAGATTGGCGAACAGCTCGAGTAGAACAACGCTCATCTCTAGTCCTGACGCTAACCCTAGTTGTCCTGACGCTAACCCTAGTTGTCCTGACGCTAACCCTAGTTGTCCTGACGCTAACCCTAGTTGTCCTGACGCTAACCCTACTTGTACTGACGCTAACCCTACTTGTCCTGACGCTAACCCTAGTTGTCCTGACGCTAACCCTAGTTGTCCTGACGCTAACCTTAGTTGTCCTGACGCTAACCCTAGTTGTCCTGACGCTAACCCTACTTTTCCTGACGCTAACCCTAGTTGTCCTGACGCCTACCCTAGTTGTCCTGACGCTAACCCTAGTTGTCCTGACGCTAACCCTAGTTGTTATGACGCTAACCCTACTTGTCCTGACGCTAACCCTAGTTGTCCTGACGCTAACCCTAGTTGTCCTGACGCTAACCCTAGTTGTCCTGACGCTAACTCTAGTTGTCCTGACGCTAACCCTAGTTGTCCTGACGCTAACCCTAGTTGTCCTGACGCTAACCCTAGTTGTCCTGACGCTAACCCTAGTTGTCCTGACGCTAACCGTAGTTGTCCTGATGCTAACCCTACTTGTCCTGACGCTAACCCTACTTGTCCTGACGCTAACCCGAGTTGTCCTGACGGTAACCCGAGTTGTCCTAACGCTAACCCTAGTTGTCCTGACGCTAACCCGAGTTGTCCTGACGCTAACCCGAGTTGTCCTGACGCTAACCCGAGTTGTCCTGACGCTAACCCGAGTTGTCCTGACGCTAACCCTAGTTGTCCTGACGCTAACCCGAGTTGTCCTGACGCTAACCCGAGTTGTCCTGACGCTAACCCTAGTTGTCCTGACGCTAACCCGAGTTGTCCTGACGCTATCCCTAGTTGTCCTGACGCTAACCCGAGTTATGCTGACGCTAACCCTAGTTGACCTGACGCTAACCCTAATTGTCCTGACGCTAACCCTAGTTGTCCTGACGATAACCCTAGTTGTCCTGACGCTAACCCTAGTTGTCCTGACGCCAACCCTAGTTGTCCTGACGCTAACCCTCGTTGTGCTGACGCTAACCCTAGTTGTCCTGACGCTAACCCTCGTTGTCCTGACGCTAACCCTAGTTGTCCTGACGCTAACCCTAGTTGTCCTGACGCTAACCCTAGTTGTCCTGACGCTAACCCTAGTTGTCCTGACGCTTACCCTAGTTGTCCTGACGCTAACCCTAGTTGTCCTGACGATAACCCTACTTGCCCTGACGCTAACCCTAGTTGTCCTGACGCAAAACCTAGTTGTCCTGACGCTAACCCTACTTGTCCTGACGCTAACCCTAGTTGTCCTGACGCTAACCCTAATTGTCCTGACGCTAACCCTTGTTGTCCTGACGCTAACCCTAGTTGTCCTGACGCTAACCCTACTTGTCCTGACGCTAACCCTAGTTGTCCTGACGCTAACCCTAGTTGTCCTGACGCTAACCCTAGTTGTCCTGACGCTAACCCTACTTGTCCTGACGCTAACCCTCGTTGTCCTGACGCTAACCCTAGTTGTCCTGACGATAACCCTACTTGTCCTGACGCTAACCCTAGTTGTCCTGACGCTAACCCTAGTTGTCCTGACGCTAACCCTACTTGTCCTGACGCTAACCCTAGTTGTCCTGACGCTAAGCCTACTTGTCCTGACGCTAACCCTAGTTGTCCTGACGCTAACCCTACTTGTCCTGACGCTAACCCTAGTTGTCCTGACGCTAACCCTAGTTGTCCTGACGCTAACCCTACTTGTCCTGACGCTAACCCTAGTTGTCCTGACGCTAACCCTAGTTGTCCTGACGCTAACCCTAGTTGTCCTGACGCTAACCCTACTTGTCCTGACGCTAGCCCTACTTGTCCTGACGCTAACCCTACTTGTCCTGACGCTAATCCGAATTGTCCTGACGCTAACCCGAGTTGTCCTGACGCTAACCCTAGTTGTCCTGACGCTAACCCTAGTTGTCCTGACGCTAACCCTAGTTGTCCTGACGCTAACCGTAGTTGTCCTGACGCTAACCCTAGTTGTCCTGACGCTAACCCTAGTTGTCCTGACGCTAACCCTAGTTGTCCTGACGCTAACCCTACTTGTCCTGACGCTAACCCTCGTTGTCCTGACGCTAACCCTAGTTGTCCTGACGATAACCCTACTTGTCCTGACGCTAACCCTAGTTGTCCTGACGCTAACCCTAGTTGTCCTGACGCTAACCCTACTTGTCCTGACGCTAACCCTAGTTGTCCTGACGCTAAGCCTACTTGTCCTGACGCTAACCCTAGTTGTCCTGACGCTAACCCTACTTGTCCTGACGCTAACCCTAGTTGTCCTGACGCTAACCCTAGTTGTCCTGACGCTAACCCTACTTGTCCTGACGCTAACCCTAGTTGTCCTGACGCTAACCCTAGTTGTCCTGACGCTAACCCTAGTTGTCCTGACGCTAACCCTACTTGTCCTGACGCTAGCCCTACTTGTCCTGACGCTAACCCTACTTGTCCTGACGCTAATCCGAATTGTCCTGACGCTAACCCGAGTTGTCCTGACGCTAACCCTAGTTGTCCTGACGCTAACCCTAGTTGTCCTGACGCTAACCCTAGTTGTCCTGACGCTAACCGTAGTTGTCCTGACGCTAACCCTAGTTGTCCTGACGCTAACCCTAGTTGTCCTGACGCTAACCCTAGTTGTCCTGACGCTAACCCTACTTGTCCTGATGCTAACCCTAGTTGTCCTGACGCTAACCCTACTTGTCCTGACGCTAACCCTACTTGTCCTGACGCTAACCTTAGTTGTCCTGACGCTAACCCTAGTTGTCCTGACGCTAACCCTAGTTGTCCTGACGCTAACCCTAGTTGTCCTGACGCTAACCCTACTTGTCCTGACGCTAACCCTACTTGTCCTGACGCTAACCCTACTTGTCCTGACGCTAACCCTAGTTGTCCTGACGCTAACCCTAGTTGTCCTGACGCTAACCCTAGTTGTCCTGACGCTAACCCTAGTTGTCCTGACGCTAACCCTACTTGTCCTGACGCTAACCATACTTGTCCTGACGCTAACCCTAGTTGTCCTGACGCTAACCCTAGTTGTCCTGACGCTAACCCTACTTGTCCTGACGCTAACCCTACTTGTCCTGACGCAAACCATACTTGTCCTGACGCTAACCCTAGTTGTCCTGACGCTAACCCTAGTTGTCCTGACGCTAACCCTAGTTGTCCTGACGCTAACCCTGGTTGTCCTGACGCTAACCCTGGTTGTCCTGACGCTAACCCTAGTTGTACTGACGCTAACCCTAGTTGTCCTGACGCTAACCCTAGTTGTCCTGACGCTAACCCTAGTTGTCCTGACGCTAACTCTAGTTGTCCTGACGCTAACCCTAGTTGTCCTGACGCTAACCCTAGTTGTCCTGACGCTAACCCTACTTGTCCTGACGCTAACCCTACTTGTCCTGACGCTAACCCTAGTTGTCCTGACGCTAACCCTAGTTGTCCTGACGCTAACCCTAGTTGTCCTGACGCTAACCCTAGTTGTCCCGACGCTAACCCTAGTTGTACTGACGCTAACCCTACTTGTCCTGACGCCAACCCTAGTTGTCCTGACGCCTACCCTAGTTGTCCTGACGCTAACCCTAGTTGTCCTGACGCTAACCCTAGTTGTACTGACGCTAACCATACTTGTCCTGACGCTAACCATACTTGTCCTGACGCTAACCATACTTGTCCTGACGCTAACCCTAGTTGTCCTGACGCTAACCCTAGTTGTCCTGACGCTAACTCTAGTTGTCCTGACGCTAACCCTAGTTGTCCTGACGCTAACCCTAGTTGTCCAGACGCTAACCCTACTTGTCCTGACGCTAACCCTACTTGTCCTGACGCTAACCCTAGTTGTCCTGACGCTAACCCTAGTTGTCCTGACGCTAACCCTAGTTGTCCTGACGCTAACCCTAGTTGTCCTGACGCTAACCATAGTTGTCCTGACGCTAACCCTACTTGTCCTGACGCTAACCCTAGTTGTCCTGACGCTAACCCTAATTGTCCTGACGCTAACCCTTGTTGTCCTGACGCTAACCCTAGTTGTCCTGACGCTAACCCTACTTGTCCTGACGCTAACCCTAGTTGTCCTGACTCTAACCCTAGTTGTCCTGACGCTAACCCTAGTTGTCCTGACGCTAACCCTACTTGTCCTGACGCTAACCCTCGTTGTCCTGACGCTAACCCTAGTTGTCCTGACGATAACCCTACTTGTCCTGACGCTAACCCTAGTTGTCCTGACGCTAACCCTAGTTGTCCTGACGCTAACCCTACTTGTCCTGACGCTAACCCTAGTTGTCCTGACGCTAAGCCTACTTGTCCTGACGCTAACCCTAGTTGTCCTGACGCTAACCCTACTTGTCCTGACGCTAACCCTAGTTGTCCTGACGCTAACCCTAGTTGTCCTGACGCTAACCCTACTTGTCCTGACGCTAACCCTAGTTGTCCTGACGCTAACCCTAGTTGTCCTGACGCTAACCCTAGTTGTCCTGACGCTAACCCTACTTGTCCTGACGCTAGCCCTACTTGTCCTGACGCTAACCCTACTTGTCCTGATGCTAATCCGAATTGTCCTGACGCTAACCCGAGTTGTCCTGACGCTAACCCTAGTTGTCCTGACGCTAACCCTAGTTGTCCTGACGCTAACCCTAGTTGTCCTGACGCTAACCGTAGTTGTCCTGACGCTAACCCTAGTTGTCCTGACGCTAACCCTAGTTGTCCTGACGCTAACCCTAGTTGTCCTGACGCTAACCCTACTTGTCCTGATGCTAACCCTAGTTGTCCTGACGCTAACCCTACTTGTCCTGACGCTAACCCTACTTGTCCTGACGCTAACCTTAGTTGTCCTGACGCTAACCCTAGTTGTCCTGACGCTAACCCTAGTTGTCCTGACGCTAACCCTAGTTGTCCTGACGCTAACCCTACTTGTCCTGACGCTAACCCTACTTGTCCTGACGCTAACCCTACTTGTCCTGACGCTAACCCTAGTTGTCCTGACGCTAACCCTAGTTGTCCTGACGCTAACCCTAGTTGTCCTGACGCTAACCCTAGTTGTCCTGACGCTAACCCTAGTTGTCCTGACGCTAACCCTACTTGTCCTGACGCTAACCATACTTGTCCTGACGCTAACCCTAGTTGTCCTGACGCTAACCCTAGTTGTCCTGACGCTAACCCTAGTTGTCCTGACGCTAACCCTACTTGTCCTGACGCTAACCCTACTTGTCCTGACGCAAACCATACTTGTCCTGACGCTAACCCTAGTTGTCCTGACGCTAACCCTAGTTGTCCTGACGCTAACCCTAGTTGTCCTGACGCTAACCCTGGTTGTCCTGACGCTAACCCTGGTTGTCCTGACGCTAACCCTAGTTGTACTGACGCTAACCCTAGTTGTCCTGACGCTAACCCTAGTTGTCCTGACGCTAACCCTAGTTGTCCTGACGCTAACTCTAGTTGTCCTGACGCTAACCCTAGTTGTCCTGACGCTAACCCTAGTTGTCCTGACGCTAACCCTACTTGTCCTGACGCTAACCCTACTTGTCCTGACGCTAACCCTAGTTGTCCTGACGCTAACCCTAGTTGTCCTGACGCTAACCCTAGTTGTCCTGACGCTAACCCTAGTTGTCCCGACGCTAACCCTAGTTGTACTGACGCTAACCCTACTTGTCCTGACGCCAACCCTAGTTGTCCTGACGCCTACCCTAGTTGTCCTGACGCTAACCCTAGTTGTCCTGACGCTAACCCTAGTTGTACTGACGCTAACCATACTTGTCCTGACGCTAACCATACTTGTCCTGACGCTAACCATACTTGTCCTGACGCTAACCCTAGTTGTCCTGACGCTAACCCTAGTTGTCCTGACGCTAACTCTAGTTGTCCTGACGCTAACCCTAGTTGTCCTGACGCTAACCCTAGTTGTCCAGACGCTAACCCTACTTGTCCTGACGCTAACCCTAGTTGTCCTGACGCTAACCCTAGTTGTCCTGACGCTAACCCTAGTTGTCCTGACGCTAACCCTAGTTGTCCTGACGCTAACCATAGTTGTCCTGACGCTAACCCTACTTGTCCTGACGCTAACCCGAGTTGTCCTGACGGTAACCCGAGTTGTCCTAACGCTAACCCTAGTTGTCCTGACGCTAACCCGAGTTGTCCTGACGCTAACCCGAGTTGTCCTGACGCTAACCCGAATTGTCCTGACGCTAACCCGAGTTGTCCTGACGCTAACCCGAGTTGTCCTGACGCTAACCCGAGTTGTCCTGACGCTAACCCGAGTTATCCTGACGCTAACCCGAGTTGTCCTGACGCTAACCCGAGTTGTCCTGACGCCAACCCGAGTTGTCCTGACGCTAACCCGAGTTGTCCTGACGCTAACCATAGTTGTCCTGACGCTAACCCGAGTTGTCTTGACGCTAACCCTAGTTGTCCTGACGCTAACCCGAGTTGTCCTGACGCTAACCCTAGTTGTCCTGACGCTAACCTTAATTGTCCTGACGATAACCCTAGTTGTCCTGACGATAACCCTAGTTGTCCTGACGCTAACCCTAGTTGTCCTGACGCTAACCCTAGTTGTCCTGACGCTAACCCTCGTTGTCCTGACGCTAACCCTAGTTGTCCTGACGCTAAGACTCGTTGTCCTGACGCTAACCCTAGTTGTCCTGACGCTAACCCTAGTTGTCCTGACGCTAACCCTAGTTGTCCTGACGCTAACCCTAGTTGTCCTGACTCTTACCCTAGTTGTCCTGACGCTAACCCTAGTTGTCCTGACGATAACCCTACTTGTCCTGACGCTAACCCTAATTGTCCTGACGCTAACCCTAGTTGTCCTGACGCTAACCCTAGTTGTCCTGACGCTAACCCTACTTGTCCTGATGCTAACCCTAGTTGTCCTGACGCTAACCCTAGTTGTCCTGACGCTAACCCTTGTTGTCCTGACGCTAACCCTACTTGTCCTGATGCTAACCCTAGTTGTCCTGACGCTAACGCTAGTTGTCCTGACGCTAACCCTAGTTGTCCTGACGCTAAGCCTACTTGTCCTGACGCTAACCCTAGTTGTCCTGACGCTAACCCTAGTTGTCCTGACGATAACCCTACTTGTCCTGATGCTAACCCTAGTTGTCCTGACGCTAACCCTAGTTGTCCTGACGCTAACCCTAGTTGTCCTGACGCTAACCCTAGTTGTCCTGACGCTAACCCTAGTTGTCCTGACGCTAACCCTACTTGTCCTGACGCTAACCCTAGTTGTCCTGACGCTAACCCTAGTTGTCCTGACGCAAACCCTAGTTGTCCTGACGCTAAGCCTACTTGTCCTGACGCTAACCCTAGTTGTCCTGACGCTAACCCTACTTGTCCTGACGCTAACCCTAGTTGTCCTGACGCTAACCCTAGTTGTCCTGACGCTAACCCTACTTGTCCTGACGCTAACCCTACTTGTCCTGACGCTAAACCTAGTTGTCCTGACGCTAACCATAGTTGTCCTGACGCTAACCCTAGTTGTCCTGACGCTAACCCTAGTTGTCCTGACGCTAACCCTACTTGTCCTGACGCTAACCCTACTTGTCCTGACGCTAACCCTACTTGTCCTGACGCTAACCCGAATTGTCCTGACGCTAACCCGAGTTGTCCTGACGCTAACCCTAGTTGTTCTGACGCTAACCCTAGTTGTCCTGACGCTAACCCGAGTTGTCCTGACGCTAACCCTAGTTGTCCTGACGCTAACCCTAGTTGTCCTGACGCTAACCCGAGTTGTCCTGACGCTAACCCGAGTTGTCCTGACGCTAACCCGAGTTGTCCTGACGCTAACCCGAGTTGTCCTGACGCTAAAGCGAGCTGTCCTGACGTTAACCCGAGTTGTCCTGACGCTAACCCGAGTTGTCCTCACGCTAACCCGAGTTGTCCTGACGGTAACCCTAGTTGTCCTGACGCTAACCCGAGTTGTTCTGACGCTAACCCTAGTTGTCCTGACGCTAACCCTAGTTGTCCTGACGCTAACCCTAGTTGTCCTAACGCTAACCCTAGTTGTCCTGACGATAACCCTAGTTGTCCTGACGCTAACCCTAGTTGTCCTGACGCTAAACCTAGTTGTCCTGACGCTAACCCTCGTTGTCCTGACGCTAACTCTAGTTGTCCTGACGCTAACCATAGTTGTCCTGACGCTAACCCTAGTTGTCCTGACGCTAACCCTGCTTGTCCTGATGCTAACCCTAGTTGTCCTGACGCTAACCCTAGTTGTCCTGACTCTAACCCTAGTTGTCCTGACGCTAACCCTACTTGTCCTGACGCTAACCCTAGTTGTCCTGACGCTAACCCTAGTTGTCCTGACGCTAACCCTACTTGTCCTGACGCTAACCCTACTTGTCCTGACGCTAACCCTAGTTGTCCTGACGCTAAGCCTACTTGTCCTGACGCTAACCCTAGTTGTCCTGACGCTAACCCTACTTGTCCTGAAGCTAACCCTAGTTGTCCTGACGCTAACCCTAGTTGTCCTGACGCTAACCCTACTTGTCCTGACGCTAACCCTAGTTGTCCTGACGCTAACCCTACTTGTCCTGACGATAACCCTAGTTGTCCTGACGCTAAGCCTACTTGTCCTGACGCTAACCCTAGTTGTCCTGACGCTAACCCTACTTGTCCTGAAGCTAACCCTAGTTGTCCTGACGCTAACCCTAGTTGTCCTGACGCTAACCCTACTTGTCCTGACGCTAACCCTACTTGTCCTGACGCTAACCCTAGTTGTCCTGACGCTAACCCTACTTGTCCTGACGCTAACCCTAGTTGTCCTGACGCTAAGCCTACTTGTCCTGACGCTAACCCTAGTTGTCCTGACGCTAACCCTACTTGTCCTGAAGCTAACCCTAGTTGTCCTGACGCTAACCCTAGTTGTCCTGACGCTAACCCTACTTGTCCTGACGCTAACCCTAGTTGTACTGACGCTAACCCTAGTTGTCCTGACGCTAACCCTAGTTGTCCTGACGCTAACCCTAGTTGTCCTGACGCTAACTCTAGTTGTCCTGACGCTAACCCTAGTTGTCCTGACGCTAACCCTAGTTGTCCTGACGCTAACCCTACTTGTCCTGACGCTAACCCTACTTGTCCTGACGCTAACCCTAGTTGTCCTGACGCTAACCCTAGTTGTCCTGACGCTAACCCTAGTTGTCCTGACGCTAACCCTAGTTGTCCCGACGCTAACCCTAGTTGTACTGACGCTAACCCTACTTGTCGTGACGCCAACCCTAGTTGTCCTGACGCCTACCCTAGTTGTCCTGACGCTAACCCTAGTTGTCCTGACGCTAACCCTAGTTGTACTGACGCTAACCATACTTGTCCTGACGCTAACCATACTTGTCCTGACGCTAACCATACTTGTCCTGACGCTAACCCTAGTTGTCCTGACGCTAACCCTAGTTGTCCTGACGCTAACTCTAGTTGTCCTGACGCTAACCCTAGTTGTCCTGACGCTAACCCTAGTTGTCCAGACGCTAACCCTACTTGTCCTGACGCTAACCCTAGTTGTCCTGACGCTAACCCTAGTTGTCCTGACGCTAACCCTAGTTGTCCTGACGCTAACCCTAGTTGTCCTGACGCTAACCATAGTTGTCCTGACGCTAAGCCTACTTGTCCTGACGCTAACCCTAGTTGTCCTGACGCTAACCCTAATTGTCCTGACGCTAACCCTTGTTGTCCTGACGCTAACCCTAGTTGTCCTGACGCTAACCCTACTTGTCCTGACGCTAACCCTAGTTGTCCTGACGCTAACCCTAGTTGTCCTGACGCTAACCCTAGTTGTCCTGACGCTAACCCTACTTGTCATGACGCTAACCCTCGTTGTCCTGACGCTAACCCTAGTTGTCCTGACGATAACCCTACTTGTCCTGACGCTAACCCTAGTTGTCCTGACGCTAACCCTAGTTGTCCTGACGCTAACCCTACTTGTCCTGACGCTAACCCTAGTTGTCCTGACGCTAAGCCTACTTGTCCTGACGCTAACCCTAGTTGTCCTGACGCTAACCCTACTTGTCCTGACGCTAACCCTAGTTGTCCTGACGCTAACCCTAGTTGTCCTGACGCTAACCCTACTTGTCCTGACGCTAACCCTAGTTGTCCTGACGCTAACCCTAGTTGTCCTGACGCTAACCCTAGTTGTCCTGACGCTAACCCTACTTGTCCTGACGCTAGCCCTACTTGTCCTGACGCTAACCCTACTTGTCCTGACGCTAATCCGAATTGTCCTGACGCTAACCCGAGTTGTCCTGACGCTAACCCTAGTTGTCCTGACGCTAACCCTAGTTGTCCTGACGCTAACCCTAGTTGTCCTGACGCTAACCGTAGTTGTCCTGACGCTAACCCTAGTTGTCCTGACGCTAACCCTAGCTGTCCTGACGCTAACCCTAGTTGTCCTGACGCTAACCCTACTTGTCCTGATGCTAACCCTAGTTGTCCTGACGCTAACCCTACTTGTCCTGACGCTAACCCTACTTGTCCTGACGCTAACCTTAGTTGTCCTGACGCTAACCCTAGTTGTCCTGACGCTAACCCTAGTTGTCCTGACGCTAACCCTAGTTGTCCTGACGCTAACCCTACTTGTCCTGACGCTAACCCTACTTGTCCTGACGCTAACCCTAGTTGTCCTGACGCTAACCCTAGTTGTCCTGACGCTAACCCTAGTTGTCCTGACGCTAACCCTAGTTGTCCTGACGCTAACCCTACTTGTCCTGACGCTAACCATACTTGTCCTGACGCTAACCCTAGTTGTCCTGACGCTAACCCTAGTTGTCCTGACGCTAACCCTACTTGTCCTGACGCTAACCCTACTTGTCCTGACGCAAACCATACTTGTCCTGACGCTAACCCTAGTTGTCCTGACGCTAACCCTAGTTGTCCTGACGCTAACCCTAGTTGTCCTGACGCTAACCCTGGTTGTCCTGACGCTAACCCTGGTTGTCCTGACGCTAACCCTAGTTGTACTGACGCTAACCCTAGTTGTCCTGACGCTAACCCTAGTTGTCCTGACGCTAACCCTAGTTGTCCTGACGCTAACTCTAGTTGTCCTGACGCTAACCCTAGTTGTCCTGACGCTAACCCTAGTTGTCCTGATGCTAACCCTACTTGTCCTGACGCTAACCCTACTTGTCCTGACGCTAACCCTAGTTGTCCTGACGCTAACCCTAGTTGTCCTGACGCTAACCCTAGTTGTCCTGACGCTAACCCTAGTTGTCCCGACGCTAACCCTAGTTGTACTGACGCTAACCCTACTTGTCCTGACGCCAACCCTCGTTGTCCTGACGCCTACCCTAGTTGTCCTGACGCTAACCCTAGTTGTCCTGACGCTAACCCTAGTTGTACTGACGCTAACCATACTTGTCCTGACGCTAACCATACTTGTCCTGACGCTAACCATACTTGTCCTGACGCTAACCCTAGTTGTCCTGACGCTAACCCTAGTTGTCCTGACGCTAACTCTAGTTGTCCTGACGCTAACCCTAGTTGTCCTGACGCTAACCCTAGTTGTCCAGACGCTAACCCTACTTGTCCTGACGCTAACCCTAGTTGTCCTGACGCTAACCCTAGTTGTCCTGACGCTAACCCTAGTTGTCCTGACGCTAACCCTAGTTGTCCTGACGCTAACCATAGTTGTCCTGACGCTAACCCGAGTTGTCCTGACGGTAACCCGAGTTGTCCTAACGCTAACCCTAGTTGTCCTGACGCTAACCCGAGTTGTCCTGACGCTAACCCGAGTTGTCCTGACGCTAACCCGAATTGTCCTGACGCTAACCCGAGTTGTCCTGACGCTAACCCGAGTTGTCCTGACGCTAACCCGAGTTGTCCTGACGCTAACCCGAGTTATCCTGACGCTAACCCGAGTTGTCCTGACGCTAACCCGAGTTGTCCTGACGCCAACCCGAGTTGTCCTGACGCTAACCCGAGTTGTCCTGACGCTAACCATAGTTGTCCTGACGCTAACCCGAGTTGTCCTGACGCTAACCCTAGTTGTCCTGACGCTAACCTTAATTGTCCTGACGATAACCCTAGTTGTCCTGACGATAACCCTAGTTGTCCTGACGCTAACCCTAGTTGTCCTGACGCTAACCCTAGTTGTCCTGACGCTAACCCTCGTTGTCCTGACGCTAACCCTAGTTGTCCTGACGCTAAGACTCGTTGTCCTGACGCTAACCCTAGTTGTCCTGACGCTAACCCTAGTTGTCCTGACGCTAACCCTAGTTGTCCTGACGCTAACCCTAGTTGTCCTGACGCTAACCCTAGTTGTCCTGACGATAACCCTACTTGTCCTGACGCTAACCCTAATTGTCCTGACGCTAACCCTAGTTGTCCTGACGCTAACCCTAGTTGTCCTGACGCTAACCCTACTTGTCCTGATGCTAACCCTAGTTGTCCTGACGCTAACCCTAGTTGTCCTGAAGCTAACCCTTGTTGTCCTGACGCTAACCCTACTTGTCCTGACGCTAACCCTAGTTGTCCTGACGCTAACGCTAGTTGTCCTGACGCTAACCCTAGTTGTCCTGACGCTAAGCCTACTTGTCCTGACGCTAACCCTAGTTGTCCTGACGCTAACCCTAGTTGTCCTGACGATAACCCTACTTGTCCTGATGCTAACCCTAGTTGTCCTGACGCTAACCCTAGTTGTCCTGACGCTAACCCTAGTTGTCCTGACGCTAACCCTAGTTGTCCTGACGCTAACCCTAGTTGTCCTGACGCAAACCCTAGTTGTCCTGACGCTAAGCCTACTTGTCCTGACGCTAACCCTAGTTGTCCTGACGCTAACCCTACTTGTCCTGACGCTAACCCTAGTTGTCCTGACGCTAACCCTAGTTGTCCTGACGCTAACCCTACTTGTCCTGACGCTAACCCTACTTGTCCTGACGCTAAACCTAGTTGTCCTGACGCTAACCATAGTTGTCCTGACGCTAACCCTAGTTGTCCTGACGCTAACCCTAGTTGTCCTGACGCTAACCCTACTTGTCCTGACGCTCACCCTGCTTGTCCTGATGCTAACCCTAGTTGTCCTGACGCTAACCCTAGTTGTCCTGACTCTAACCCTAGTTGTCCTGACGCTAACCCTACTTGTCCTGACGCTAACCCTAGTTGTCCTGACGCTAACCCTACTTGTCCTGACGCTAACCCTACTTGTCCTGACGCTAACCCTAGTTGTCCTGACGCTAAGCCTACTTGTCCTGACGCTAACCCTAGTTGTCCTGACGCTAACCCTACTTGTCCTGAAGCTAACCCTAGTTGTCCTGACGCTAACCCTAGTTGTCCTGACGCTAACCCTACTTGTCCTGACGATAACCCTAGTTGTCCTGACGCTAACCCTACTTGTCCTGACGATAACCCTAGTTGTCCTGACGCTAAGCCTACTTGTCCTGACGCTAACCCTAGTTGTCCTGACGCTAACCCTACTTGTCCTGAAGCTAACCCTAGTTGTCCTGACGCTAACCCTAGTTGTCCTGACGCTAACCCTACTTGTCCTGACGCTAACCCTACTTGTCCTGACGCTAACCCTAGTTGTCCTGACGCTAACCCTACTTGTCCTGACGCTAACCCTAGTTGTCCTGACGCTAAGCCTACTTGTACTGACGCTAACCCTAGTTGTCCTGACGCTAACCCTACTTGTCCTGAAGCTAACCCTAGTTGTCCTGACGCTAACCCTAGTTGTCCTGACGCTAACCCTACTTGTCCTGACGCTAACCCTAGTTGTCCTGACGCTAACCCTAGTTGTCCTGACGCTAACCCTAGTTGTACTGACGCTAACCCTATTTGTCCTGACGCTAACCCTAGTTGTCCTGACGGTAACCCTAGTTGTCCTGACGCTAACCCTAGTTGTCCTGACGCTAACCCTAGTTGTCCTGACTCTAACCCTAGTTGTCCTGACGCTAACCCTAGTTGTCCTGACGCTAACCCTAGTTGTCCTGACACTAACCCTAGTTGTCCTGACGCTAACCCTAGTTGTCCTGATGATAACCCTACTTGTCCTGATGCTAACCCTACTTGTCCTGACGCTAACCCTAGTTGTCCTGACGCTAACCCTAGTTGTCCTGACGCTAACCCTAGTTGTCCTGACGCTAACCCTAGTTGTCCTGACGCTAACCCTACTTGTCCTGACGCTAACCCTACTTGTCCTGACGCTAACCCTAGTTGTCCTGACGCTAACCCTAGTTGTCTTGACGCTAACCCTAGTTGTCCTGACGCTAACCCTAGTTGTCCTGACGCTAACCCTAGTTGTCCTGACGGTAACCCTAGTTGTCCTGACGCTAACCCGAGTTGTCCTGACGCTAACCCTAGTTGTCCTGACGCTAACCCTAGTTGTCCTGACGCTAACCCTACTTGTCCTGACGCTAACCCGAGTTGTCCTGACGCTAACCCGAGTTGTCCTGACGCTAACCATAGTTGTCCTGACGCTAACCCTAGTTGTCCTGACGCTAACCCGATTTGTCCTGACGCTAACCCGAGTTGTCCTCACGCTAACCCTAGTTGTCCTGACGCTAACCCTACTTGTCCTGACGCTAACCCGAGTTGTCCTGACGCTAACCCGAGTTGTCCTGACGCTAACCCTAGTTGTCCTGACGCTAACCCTAGTTGTCCTGACGCTAACCCTACTTGTCCTGACGCTAACCCGAGTTGTCCTGACGGTAACCCTAGTTGTCCAGACGCTAACCCTAGTTGTCCTGACGCTAACCCTAGTTGTCCTGACGATAACCCTAGTTGTCCTGACGCTAACCCTACTAGTCCTGACGCTAACCCTAGTCCTGACGCTAACCCTCGTTGTCCTGACGCTAACCCTAGTTGTCCTGACGCTAACCCTAGTTGTCCTGACGATAACCCTAGTTGTCCTGACGCTAACCCTACTTGTCCTGACGCTAACCCTAGTCCTGACGCTAACCCTCGTTGTCCTGACGCTAACCCTAGTTGTCCTGACGCTAACCCTAGTTGTCCTGACGCTAACCCTACTTGTCCTGATGCTAACCCTACTTGTCCTGACGCTAACCCTAGTTGTCCTGACGCTAACCCTAGTTGTCCTGACGCTAACCCTACTTGTCCTGACGCTAACCCTAGTTGTCCTGACGCTAACCCTAGTTGTCCTGACGCTAACCCTACTTGTCCTGACGCTAACCCTACTTGTCCTGACGCTAACTCTAGTTGTCCTGACGCTAAGCCTACTTGTCCTGACGCTAACCCTAGTTGTCCTGACGCTAACCCTACTTGTCCTGAAGCTAACCCTAGTTGTCCTGACTAGTGTTGAGCCACCCCCGTAGTGTTCGGGTTCGGTTCGTCGAACACCGGGATGTTCGATGAACTGTTCGTCGAACTGTTCGTCGAACACCGTAGAACACCGTCGAACACCGTTAAAAGCAATGGCAGGCAAACAAAAACACATAGAAACACATAGAAAACACCTGCAAAGGTGTCCAAAAGCTGACAAACTGCTCAGAAGACACTCTCTTTAAAAAAGCCGGCCGGCAAATTCAGCAGCGGCATACACCGATACCCGACAATTTAGACAAGAAGGAATAGAGCATCACACATAGATTAGATAGATAGAAACATGTCAGTCACACATATAAGAAGCACAGTGACAGTGTTGGTTACTGCACTTGTCATTTAGTGTAAAGGATTTATTAAAAAAAATATTAGCGTTTTCATGCACCGTCTCTTTAAAAAAGCCGGCCGGCAATTCAGCATCTGTACCCGACAATTTAGAACAGAAAGAATAGAGCTTCACACATAGATTAGATAGATAGAAACATGTCAGTCACATATATAATAAGTACAGTGATAGTGTTGCTTACTGTACTTGTCATTTAGTGTAAAGGATTTATTTAAAAAAATAATAGTGTTTTCATGCACTGTCTCTTTAAAAAAGCCGGCCGGCAATTCAGCAGCGGTACCTGACAATTTAGAACAGAAAGAATAGAGCTTCACACATAGATTACATAGATAGAAACATGTCAGTCACATATATATGAAGTACAGTGATAGTGTTGGTTACTGTACTTGTCATTTAGTATTAAAATAAAGGATTTATTATTAAAAAAATTGGCGTGGGGTTCCCCTTAATTTTAGGCTCTAGCGGAGGTTAAGCAGACGGCTGGGGCAGATGTTTGAAGCCTGGGAAGGGGGTAATACCCACGGAGCTTCCCAGGCTACTAATATCAGCCCCCAGCTGAATACATAGCCTTTACTAGCTATTAAAATGGGGGACCCCCCCAAAAAAATGACGTGGGGTCCCCCCTAATTTAATAGCTAGCAAAGGCTAGGCAGACAGCTGGGGGCTGATATTAATAGCCCAGGAAGGGAGCCATGAATATTGGCCCCCTCCCAGGCTAGAAACACCAGCCGTCAGCCGCCCCAGAAATGGCGCATTCATAGGATGCGCGAATTCTGGCACTTAGCCTCGCTCTTCCACGCTGCCCTGGTGCGGTGGCAGGGGGTAATAGGGTTGGGGTTGATGTCAGCTTATAATGCCAGCTGACATCAAGCCCAGGTTAGTAATGGAGAGGCGTCTATAAGACACCCCCATTACTAACCCCATAGTCAAAGTTAAAAAAAACACAAACACCCAGAATAAAGTCCTTTAATTGAAATAAAGACACAATCCTTTATTGTTCTAAATTAAACCATACTTACCATCACGCCCATTCCAGCTGAAGCCAACGATCTCCTGCAATAAAAGAAAAATAATAAAGCAACCTCATCCTTACCTTTCCATGGTTCCCACGACAGCTTCAGCTCTGCTACATCGAGATGACAGGCTGGACCGCAGCAGAACGCTGCCATCCAGCCTGTCATCCCGCAGACACTGAGAAGCGCAGGCTTGCTTGCGCTGCTCAGCGTCTCTCTGTGACGACATCCAGATGAGCCGAGTTCATGTCCAATGAACTCGGCTCACCTCATGCACGTCACTGACAGCGTGGGAAAATTCTCCTGCACTCAGCGCTTCAGCGTGGGAGAATTCTCACACTGAAGCGCTGAGTGCAGGAGAATTCTCCCACGCTGTCAGTGACGTGCAGGAGGTGAGCTGAGTTCATTGGACATGAGCTCACCTTATGCACGTCACTGACAGCGTGGGAAAATTCTCCTGCACTCAGCGCTTCAGCGGGAGAATTCTCACGCTGAAGCGCTGAGTGCAGGAGAATTCTCCCACGCTGTCAGTGACGTGCAGGAGGTGAGCTGAGTTCATTGGACATGAGCTCACCTTATGCACGTCACTGACAGCGTGGGAGAATTCTCCTGCACTCACCGCTTCAGCGTGAGAATTTTCCCACGCTGTCAGTGACGTGCATGAGGTGAGCCGAGTTCATTGGACATGAACTCGGCTCATCTGGATGTCGTCACAGAGAGACGCTGAGCAGCGCAAGCAAGCCTGCGCTTCTCAGTGTCTGCGGGATGAGAGGCTGGATGGCAGCGTTCTTCTGCGGTCCAGCCTGTCATCTCGATGTAGCAGAGCTGAAGCTGTCGTGGGAACCATGGAAAGGTAAGGATGAGGTTGCTTTATTATTTTTCTTTTATTGCAGGAGATCGTTGGCTTCAGCTGGAATGGGCGTGACGGTAAGTATGGTTTAATTTAGAACAATAAAGGATTGTGTCTTTATTTCAATTAAAGGACTTTATTCTGGGTGTTTGTGTTTTTTTTAACTTTGACTATGGGGTTAGTAATGGGGGTGTCTTATAGATGCCTCTCCATTACTAACCTGGGCTTGATGTCAGCTGGCATTATAAGCTGACATCAACCCCAACCCTATTACCCCCTGCCACCGCACCAGGGCAGCGTGGAAGAGCGAGGCTAAGTGCCAGAATTGGCGCATCCTATGAATGCGCCATTTCTGGGGCGGCTGACGGCTGGTGTTTCTAGCCTGGGAGGGGGCCAATATTCATGGCTCCCTTCCTGGGCTATTAATATCAGCCCCCAGCTGTCTGCCTAGCCTTTGCTAGCTATTAAATTAGGGGGGACCCCACGTCATTTTTTTGGGGGGGTCCCCCATTTTAATAGCTAGTAAAGGCTATGTATTCAGCTGGGGGCTGATATTAGTAGCCTGGGAAGCTCCGTGGGTATTACCCCCTTCCCAGGCTTCAAACATCTGCCCCAGCCGTCTGCTTAACCTCCGCTAGAGCCTAAAATTAAGGGGAACCCCACGCCAATTTTTTTAATAATAAATCCTTTATTTTAATGCTAAATGACAAGTACAGTAACCAACACTATCACTGTACTTCATATATATGTGACTGACATGTTTCTATCTATCTAATCTATGTATGATGCTCTATTCTGTCTGTTATAAATTGTCGGGTACCGCTGCTGAATTGCCGGCCGGCTTTTTTAAAGAGACGGTGCATGAAAACACTATTATTTTTTTTGATAAATCCTTTACGCTAAATGACAAGTACAGTAAGCAGCACTTTCACTGTACTTCGTATATATGTGGCTGACATGTTTATATCTATCTAATCTATGTGTGAAGCTCTATTCTTTCGGTTCTAAATTGGCGGGTACAGGTGTATGCCGCTGCTGAATTGCCGGCTTTTCATGTTTCACTGTTGGCACTGTTCCCATCGATTTGGGCAATCACTGTAATGCCACAACCACCATGGCTGTGGCATTACAGTGAGTGGCAGACAATCCCTGCATGATTGGTGCTCTAAATAGCGCCAGACATGCAGGACACGCTTTTGGTGCACGAACAGTTATCGAACATAACCTCGAACAGCCGAATTTTTTGCAAATCGTTCGGGTTCGTCGAACAACTCGAACACCGCCCAAAACAGCTCGAATTTGAGATTGGCGAACAGTTCTAGTCGAACACCGCTCATCTCTAGTCCTGACGCTAACCCTACTTGTCCTGATGCTAACCCTAGTTGTACTGACTCTAACCCTAGTTGTCCTGACGCTAACCCTAGTTGTCCTGACGCTAACCCTAGTTGTCCTGACGCTAATCCTACTTGTCCTGACGCTAACCCTAGTTGTCCTGACGCTAACCCTAGTTGTCCTGACGCTAACCCTAGTTGTCCTGATGCTAACCCTAGTTGTCCTGACGCTAACCCTAGTTGTCCTGACGCTAACCCTAGCTGTCCTGACGCTAACCCTAGTTGTCCTGACGCTAACCCTACTTGTCCTGACGCTAACCCTAGCTGTCCTGACGCTAACCCTAGCTGTCTTGACGCTAACCCTAGTTGTCCTGACGCTAACCCTAGTTGTCCTGACGCTAACCCTAGTTGTCCTGACGCTAACCCTACTTGTCCTGACGCTAACCCTACTTGTCCTGACGCTAACCCTAGTTGTCCTGACGCTAACCCTAGTTGTCCTGACGCTAACCCTACTTGTCCTGACGCTAACCCTAGTTGTCCTGACGCTAACCCTATTTGTCCTGACGCTAACCCTACTTGTCCTGACGCTAACCCTACTTGTCCTAAAGCTAACCCTACTTGTCCTGACGCTAACCCTAGTTGTCCTGACGCTAACCCTAGTTGTCCTGACGCTAACCCTAGTTGTCCTGACGCTAACCCTAGTTGTCCTGACGCTAACCCTAGTTTTCCTGACGCTAACCCTACTTGTCCTGACGCTAACCCTAGTTGTCCTGACGCTAACCCTAGTTGTCCTGACGCTAACCCTAGTTGTCCTGACGCTAACCCTAGCTGTCCTGACGCTAACCCTAGTTGTCCTGACGCTAACCCTAGTTGTCCTGATGCTAACCCTAGCTGTCCTGACGCTAACCCTAGTTGTTCTCATGCAATCCCTAGTTGTCCTGACGCTAACCCTAGTTGTCCTGACGCTAACCCTAGTTGTCCTGACGCTAACCCTAGTTGTCCTGACGCTAACCCTAGTTGTCCTGACGCTAACCCTACTTGTCCTGACGCTAACCCTACTTGTCCTGACGCTAACCCTACTTGTCCTGAAGCTAACCCTAGTTGTCCTGACGCTAACCCTAGTTGACCTGACGCTAACCCTAGTTGTCCTGACGCTAACCCTAGTTGTCCTGACGATAACCATTGTTGTCCTGACGCTAACCCTAGTTGTCCTGACGCTAACCCTAGTTGTCCTGACGCTAACCCTAGTTGTCCTGACGCTAACCCTACTTGTCCTGACGCTAACCCTAGTTGTCCTGACGCTAACCCTACTTGTCCTGACGCTAACCCTAGTTGTCCTGACGCTAACCCTAGCTGTCCTGACGCTAACCCGAGTTGTCCTGACGCTAACCCGAGTTGTCCTGACGCTAACCCGAGTTGTCCTGACGCTAACCCGAGTTGTCCTGACGCTAACTCGAGTTGTCCTGACGCTAACCCGAGTTGTCCTGACGCTAACCCGAGTTGTCCTGACGCTAACCCGAGTTGTCCTGACGCTAACCCTAATTGTCCTGACGCTAACCCGAGTTGTCCTGATGTTAACCCTAGTTGTCCTGACGCTAACCCTAGTTGTCCTGACGCTAACCCTAGTTGTCCTGACGCTAACCCTACTTGTCCTAACGCTAGCCCTAGTTGTCCTGACGCTAACCCTACTTGTCCTGACGCTAATCCTAGTTGTCCTGACGCTAACCCTAGTTGTCCTGACGCTAACCCTAGCTGTCCTGACGCTAACCCTAGTTGTCCTGACGCTAACCCTAGTTGTCCTGACGCTAACCCTAGTTGTCCTGACGCTAACCCTACTTGTCCTGACGCTAACCCTACTTGTCCTGACGCTAACCCTAGTTGTACTGACGCTAACCCTAGTTGTCCTGACGCTAACCCTAGTTGTCCTGACGCTAACCCTAGTTGTCCTGACGCTAACCCTACTTGTCCTGACGCTAACCCTAGTTGTCCTGACGCTAACCCTAGTTGTCCTGACGCTAACCCTGCTTCTCCTGACGCTAACCCTAGTTGTCCTAACGCTAACCCTAGTTGTCCTGATGCTAACCCTACTTGTCCTGACGCTAACCCTAGTTGTCCTGACGCTAACCCTAGTTGTCCTGATGCTAACCCTAGTTGTCCTGACGCTAACCCTAGTTGTCCTGACGCTAACCCTACTTGTCCTGACGCTAACCCTAGTTGTCCTGACGCTAACCCTAGTTGTCCTGATGCTAACCCTAGTTGTCCTGACGCTAACCCTAGTTGTCCTGACGCTAACCCTACTTGTCCTGACGCTAACCCAAGTTGTCGTGACGCTAACCCTAGTTGTCCTGACGCTAACCCTAGTTGTCCTGACGCTAACCCTACTTGTCCTGATGCTAACCCTACTTGTCCTGACGCTAACCCTAGTTGTCCTGACGCTAACCCTAGTTGTCCTGACGCTAACCCTAGATGTCCTGACGCTAACCCTAGTTGTCCTGACGCTAAACCTACTTTTCCTGACGCTAACCCTAGTTGTCCTGACGCTAACCCTAGTTGTCCTGACGCTAACCCTAGTAGTCCTGACGCTAACCCTAGTTGTCCTGACGCTAACCCTAGTTGTCCTGACGCTAACCCTAGTTGTCCTGACGCTAACCCTACTTGTCCTGACGCTAACCCTAGTTGTCCTGACGCTAACCCTACTTGTCCTGACGCTAATCCTAGTTGTCCTGACGCTAACCCTAGTTGTCCTGACGCTAACCCTACTTGTCCTGACGCTAACCCTACTTGTCCTGAAGCTAACCCTACTTGTCCTGACGCTAACCCTACTTGTCCTGACGCTAACCCTAGTTGTCCTGACGCTAACCCTAGTTGTCCTGACGCTAACCCTAGTTGTCCCGACGCTAACCCTAGTTGTCCCGACGCTAACCCTACTTGTTCTGACGCTAACCCTACTTGTCCTGACGCTAACCCTAGTTGTCCTGATGCTAACCCTAGGTGTCCTGACGCTAACCCTAGCTGTCCTGACGCTAACCCTAGCTGTCCTGACGCTAACCCTAGTTGTCCTGACGCTAACCCTAGCTGTCCTGACGCTAACCCTAGTTGTCCTGACGCTAACCCTACTTGTCCTGACGCTAACCCTACTTGTCCTGACGCTAACCCTAGTTGTCCTGACGCTAACCCTAGTTGTCCTGATTCTAACCCTACTTGTCCTGACTCTAACCCTAGTTGTCCTGACGCTAGCCCTAGTTGTCCTGACGCTAACCCTAGTTGTCCTGACGCTAACCCTACATGTCCTGACGCTAACCCTATTTGTCCTAACGCTAACCCTAGTTGTCCTGACGCTAACCCTACTTGTCCTGACGCTAACCCTACTTGTCCTGACGCTAACCCTAGTTGTCCTGACGCTAACCCTAGTTGTCCTGACGCTAACCCTAGTTGTCCTGACGCTAACCCTACTTGTCCTGACACTAACCCTAGTTGTCCTGACGCTAACCCTACTTGTCCTGACGCTAACCCTACTTGTCCTGACGCTAACCCTACTTGTCCTGACGCTAACCCTACTTGTCCTGACGCTAACCCTAGTTGTCCTGACGCTAACCCTACTTGTCCTGACGCTAACCATAGTTGTCCTGACGCTAACCCTAGTTGTCCTGACGCTAACCCTAGTTGTCCTAAGGCTAACCCTAGTTGTCCTGACGCTAACCCTAGTTGTCCTGACGCTAACCCTAGTTGTCCTGACGCTAACCCTACTTGTCCTGACGCTAACCCTACTTGTCCTGACGCTAACCCTACTTGTCCTGACGCTAACCCTACTTGTCCTGACGCTAACCTTAGTTGTCCTGACGCTAACCCTAGTTGTCCTGACGCTAACCCTAGTTGTCCTGACGCTAACCCTAGTTGTCCTGACGCTAACCCTAGTTGTCCTGACGCTAACCCTACTTGTCCTGACGCTAACCCTACTTGTCCTGACGCTAACCCTAGTTGTCCTGAAGCTAACCCTAGTTGTCCTGACGCTAACCCTAGTTGTCCTGACGCTAACCCTAGTTGTCCTGACGCTAACCCTACTTGTCCTGACGCTAACCCTATTTGTCCTGACGCTAACCCTAGTTGTCCTGATGCTAACCCTACTTGTCCTGACGCTAACCCTACTTGTCCTGACGCTAACCATACTTGTCCTGACGCTAACCCTAGTTGTCCTGATGCGAACCCTAGTTGTCCTGACGCTAACCCTAGTTGTCCTGATGCTAACCCTACTTGTCCTGACGCTAACCCTACTTGTCCTGACGCAAACCATACTTGTCCTGACGCTAACCCTAGTTGTCCTGACGCTAACCCTAGTTGTCCTGACGCTATCCCTGGTTGTCCTGACGCTAACCCTAGTTGTCCTGACGCTAACCCTAGTTGTCCTGACGCTAACCCTGGTTGTCCTGACGCTAACCCTGGTTGTCCTGATGCTAACCCTAGGTGTCCTGACGCTAACCCTAGTTGTCCTGACGCTAACCCTAGTTGTCTTGACGCTAACCCTAGTTGTCCTGACGCTAACACTAGTTGTCCTGACGCTAACCCTAGTTGTCCTGACGCTAACCCTAGTTGTCCTGACGCTAACCCTACTTGTCCTGACGCTAACCCTGCTTGTCCTGACGCTAACCCTACTTGTCCTGACGCTAACCCTAGTTGTCCTGACGCTAACCCTAGTTGTCCTGACGCTAACCCTAGTTGTCCTGACGCTAACCCTAGTTGTACTGACGCTAACCCTACTTGTCCTGACGCCAACCCTAGTTGTCCTGACGCCTACCCTAGTTGTCCTGACGCTAACCCTAGTTGTCCTGATGCTAACCCTAGTTGTCCTGACGCTAACCATACTTGTCCTGACGCTAACCCTAGTTGTCCTGACGCTAACCCTAGTTGTCCTGATGCTAACCCTAGTTGTCCTGACGCCAACCCTAGTTGTCCTGACGCCTACCCTAGTTGTCCTGACGCTAACCCTAGTTGTCCTGACGCTAACCCTAGTTGTCCTGACGCTAACCATACTTGTCCTGACGCTAACCCTAGTTGTCCTGACGCTAACCCTAGTTGTCCTGACGCTAACCCTAGTTGTCCTGACGCTAACCCTAGTTGTCCTGACGCTAACCCTACTTGTTCTGACGCTAACCCTACTTGTCCTGACGCTAACCCTAGTTGTCCTGACTCTAACCCTAGTTGTCCTGACGCTAACCCTAGCTGTCCTGACGCTAACCCTAGCTGTCCTGACGCTAACCCTAGTTGTCCTGACGCTAACCCTAGCTGTCCTGACGCTAACCCTAGTTGTCCTGATGCTAACCCGACTTGTCCTGACGCTAACCCTACTTGTCCTGACGCTAACCCTAGTTGTCCTGACGCTAACCCTAGTTGTCCTGACGCTAACCCTACTTGTCCTGACTCTAACCCTAGTTGTCCTGACGCTAACCCTAGTTGTCCTGACGCTAACCCTAGTTGTCCTGACGCTAACCCTACATGTCCTGACGCTAACCCTACTTGTCCTAACGCTAACCCTAGTTGTCCTGACGCTAACCCTACTTGTCCTGACGCTAACCCTACTTGTCCTGACGCTAACCCTAGTTGTCCTGACGCTAACCCTAGTTGTCCTGACGCTAACCCTACTTGTCCTGACACTAACCCTAGTTGTCCTGACGCTAACCCTACTTGTCCTGACGCTAACCCTACTTGTCCTGACGCTAACCCTACTTGTCCTGACGCTAACCCTACTTGTCCTGACGCTAACCCTAGTTGTCCTGACGCTAACCCTACTTGTCCTGACGCTAACCATAGTTGTCCTGACGCTAACCCTAGTTGTCCTGACGCTAACCCTAGTTGTCCTAAGGCTAACCCTAGTTGTCCTGACGCTAACCCTAGTTGTCCTGACGCTAACCCTAGTTGTCCTGACGCTAACCCTACTTGTCCTGACGCTAACCCTACTTGTCCTGAAGTTAACCCTACTTGTCCTGACGCTAACCCTACTTGTCCTGACGCTAACCCTAGTTGTCCTGACGCTAACCCTAGTTGTCCTGACGCTAACCCTAGTTGTCCTGACGCTAACCCTAGTTGTCCTGACGCTAACCCTACTTGTCCTGACGCTAACCCTAGTTGTCCTGACGCTAACCCTAGTTGTCCTGACGCTAACCCTAGTTGTCCTGACGCTAACCCTAGTTGTCCTGTCGCTAACCCTACTTGTCCTGACGCTAACCCTAGTTGTCCTGAAGCTAACCCTAGTTGTCCTGACGCTAACCCTAGTTGTCCTGACGCTAACCCTAGTTGTCCTGACGCTAACCCTACTTGTCCTGACGCTAACCCTAGTTGTCCTGACGCTAACCCTAGTTGTCCTGATGCTAACCCTACTTGTCCTGACGCTAACCCTACTTGTCCTGACGCTAACCATACTTGTCCTGACGCTAACCCTAGTTGTCCTGACGCGAACCCTAGTTGTCCTGACGCTAACCCTACTTGTCCTGACGCTAACCCTACTTGTCCTGACGCAAACCATACTTGTCCTGACGCTAACCCTAGTTGTCCTGACGCTAACCCTAGTTGTCCTGACGCTATCCCTGGTTGTCCTGACGCTAACCCTAGTTGTCCTGACGCTAACCCTAGTTGTCCTGACGCTAACCCTGGTTGTCCTGACGCTAACCCTGGTAGTCCTGATGCTAACCCTAGGTGTCCTGACGCTAACCCTAGTTGTCCTGACGCTAACCCTAGTTGTCTTGACGCTAACCCTAGTTGTCCTGACGCTAACACTAGTTGTCCTGACGCTAACCCTAGTTGTCCTGACGCTAACCCTAGTTGTCCTGACGCTAACCCTACTTGTCCTGACGCTAACCCTGCTTGTCCTGACGCTAACCCTACTTGTCCTGACGCTAACCCTAGTTGTCCTGACGCTAACCCTAGTTGTCCTGACGCTAACCCTAGTTGTCCTGACGCTAACCCTAGTTGTACTGACGCTAACCCTACTTGTCCTGACGCCAACCCTAGTTGTCCTGACGCCTACCCTAGTTGTCCTGACGCTAACCCTAGTTGTCCTGACGCTAACCCTAGTTGTCCTGACGCTAACCATACTTGTCCTGACGCTAACCCTAGTTGTCCTGACGCTAACCCTAGTTGTCCTGACGCTAACTCTAGTTGTCCTGACGCTAACCCTAGTTGTCCTGACGCTAACCCTAGTTGTCCTGACGCTAACCCTAGTTGTCCTGACGCTAACCCTAGTTGTCCTGACGCTAACCCTAGTTGTCCTGACGCTAACCCTAGTTGTCCTGACGCTAACCCTACTTATCCTGACGCTAACCCGAGTTGTCCTGACGGTAACCCGAGTTGTCCTAACGCTAACCCTAGTTGTCCTGACGCTAACCCGAGTTGTCCTGACGCTAACCCGAGTTGTCCTGACGCTAACCCGAGTTGTCCTGACGCTAACCCTAGTTGTCCTGACGCTAACCCGAGTTGTCCTGACGCTAACCCGAGTTATCCTGACGCTAACCCGAGTTGTCCTGACGCTAAACCGAGTTGTCCTGACGCTAACCCGAGTTGTCCTGACGCCAACCCGAGTTGTCCTGACGCTAACCCGAGTTGTCCTGACGCTAACCATAGTTGTCCTGACGCTAACCCTAGTTGTCCTGACGCTATCCCTGGTTGTCCTGACGCTAACCCTAGTTGTCCTGACGCTAACCCTAGTTGTCCTGACGCTAACCCTGGTTGTCCTGACGCTAACCCTAGTTGTCTTGACGCTAACCCTAGTTGTCCTGACGCTAACACTAGTTGTCCTGACGCTAACCCTAGTTGTCCTGACGCTAACCCTACTTGTCCTGACGCTAACCCTACTTGTCCTGAAGCTAACCCTGCTTGTCCTGACGCTAACCCTACTTGTCCTGACGCTAACCCTAGTTGTCCTGACGCTAACCCTAGTTGTCCTGACGCTAACCCTAGTTGTCCTGACGCTAACCCTAGTTGTACTGACGCTAACCCTACTTGTCCTGACGCCAACCCTAGTTGTCCTGACGCCTACCCTAGTTGTCCTGACGCTAACCCTAGTTGTCCTGATGCTAACCCTAGTTGTCCTGACGCTAACCATACTTGTCCTGACGCTAACCCTAGTTGTCCTGACGCTAAACCTAGTTGTCCTGACGCTAACCCTAGTTGTCCTGACGCCAACCCTAGTTGTCCTGACGCCTACCCTAGTTGTCCTGACGCTAACCCTAGTTGTCCTGACGCTAACCCTAGTTGTCCTGACGCTAACCATACTTGTCCTGACGCTAACCCTAGTTGTCCTGACGCTAACCCTAGTTGTCCTGACGCTAACCCTAGTTGTCCTGACGCTAACCCTACTTGTTCTGACGCTAACCCTACTTGTCCTGACGCTAACCCTAGTTGTCCTGACGCTAACCCTAGTTGTCCTGACGCTAACCCTAGCTGTCCTGACGCTAACCCTAGCTGTCCTGACGCTAACCCTAGTTGTCCTGACGCTAACCCTAGCTGTCCTGACGCTAACCCTAGTTGTCCTGACGCTAACCCGACTTGTCCTGACGCTAACCCTAGTTGTCCTGACGCTAACCCTAGTTGTCCTGACGCTAACCCTAGTTGTCCTGACGCTAACCCTACTTGTCCTGACTCTAACCCTAGTTGTCCTGACGCTAACCCTAGTTGTCCTGACGCTAACCCTAGTTGTCCTGACGCTAACCCTACATGTCCTGACGCTAACCCTACTTATCCTAACGCTAACCCTAGTTGTCCTGACGCTAACCCTACTTGTCCTGACGCTAACCCTACTTGTCCTGACGCTAACCCTAGTTGTCCTGACGCTAACCCTAGTTGTCCTGACGCTAACCCTAGTTGTCCTGACGCTAACCCTACTTGTCCTGACACTAACCCTAGTTGTCCTGACGCTAACCCTACTTGTCCTGACGCTAACCCTACTTGTCCTGACGCTAACCCTACTTGTCCTGACGCTAACCCTACTTGTCCTGACGCTAACCCTAGTTGTCCTGACGCTAACCCTACTTGTCCTGACGCTAACCATAGTTGTCCTGACGCTAACCCTAGTTGTCCTGACGCTAACCCTAGTTGTCCTAAGGCTAACCCTAGTTGTCCTGACGCTAACCCTAGTTGTCCTGACGCTAACCCTAGTTGTCCTGACGCTAACCCTACTTGTCCTGACGCTAACCCTACTTGTCCTGACGCTAACTCTACTTGTCCTGACGCTAACCCTACTTGTCCTGACGCTAACCTTAGTTGTCCTGACGCTAACCCTAGTTGTCCTGACGCTAACCCTAGTTGTCCTGACGCTAACCCTAGTTGTCCTGACGCTAACCCTAGTTGTCCTGTTGCTAACCCTACTTGTCCTGACGCTAACCCTAGTTGTCCTGACGCTAACCCTAGTTGTCCTGACGCTAACCCTAGTTGTCCTGACGCTAACCCTACTTGTCCTGACGCTAACCCTAGTTGTCCTGACGCTAACCCTAGTTGTCCTGATGCTAACCCTACTTGTCCTGACGCTAACCCTACTTGTCCTGACGCTAACCATACTTGTCCTGACGCTAACCCTAGTTGTCCTGACGTGAACCCTAGTTGTCCTGACGCTAACCCTAGTTGTCCTGACGCTAACTCTACTTGTCCTGACGCTAACCCTACTTGTCCTGACGCAAACCATACTTGTCCTGACGCTAACCCTAGTTGTCCTGACGCTAACCCTAGTTTTCCTGACGCTATCCCTGGTTGTCCTGACGCTAACCCTAGTTGTCCTGACGCTAACCCTAGTTGTCCTGACGCTAACCCTGGTTGTCCTGACGCTAACCCTGGTAGTCCTGATGCTAACCCTAGGTGTCCTGACGCTAACCCTAGTTGTCCTGACGCTAACCCTAGTTGTCTTGACGCTAACCCTAGTTGTCCTGACGCTAACACTAGTTGTCCTGACGCTAACCCTAGTTGTCCTGACGCTAACCCTAGTTGTCCTGACGCTAACCCTACTTGTCCTGACGCTAACCCTGCTTGTCCTGACGCTAACCCTACTTGTCCTGACGCTAACCCTAGTTGTCCTGACGCTAACCCTAGTTGTACTGACGCTAACCCTACTTGTCCTGACGCCAACCCTAGTTGTCCTGACGCCTACCCTAGTTGTCCTGACGCTAACCCTAGTTGTCCTGACGCTAACCCTAGTTGTCCTGACGCTAACCATACTTGTCCTGACGCTAACCCTAGTTGTCCTGACGCTAACCCTAGTTGTCCTGACGCTAACTCTAGTTGTCCTGACGCTAACCCTAGTTGTCCTGACGCTAACCCTAGTTGTCCTGACGCTAACCCTACTTGTCCTGACGCTAACCCTAGTTGTCCTGACGCTAACCCTAGTTGTCCTGACGCTAACCCTAGTTGTCCTGACGCTAACCCTAGTTGTCCTGACGCTAACCCTACTTGTCCTGACGCTAACCCGAGTTGTCCTGACGGTAACCCGAGTTGTCCTAACGCTAACCCTAGTTGTCCTGACGCTAACCCGAGTTGTCCTGACGCTAACCCGAGTTGTCCTGACGCTAACCCGAGTTGTCCTGACGCTAACCCTAGTTGTCCTGACGCTAACCCGAGTTGTCCTGACGCTAACCCGAGTTATCCTGACGCTAACCCGAGTTGTCCTGACGCTAAACCGAGTTGTCCTGACGCTAACCCGAGTTGTCCTGACGCCAACCCGAGTTGTCCTGACGCTAACCCGAGTTGTCCTGACGCTAACCATAGTTGTCCTGACGCTAACCCGAGTTGTCCTGACGCTAACCCTAGTTGTCCTGACGCTAACCCGAGTTGTCCTGACGCTATCCCTAGTTGTCCTGACGCTAACCCTAATTGTCCTGACGCTAACCCTAGTTGTCCTGACGATAACCCTAGTTGTCCTGACGCTAACCCTAGTTGTCCTGACGCTAACCCTAGTTGTCCTGACGCTAACCCTCGTTGTCCTGATGCTAACCCTAGTTGTCCTGACGCTAAGACTCGTTGTCCTGACGCTAACCCTAGTTGTCCTGACGCTAACCCTAGTTGTTCTGACGATAACCCTACTTGTCCTGATGCTAACCCTAGTTGTCCTGACGCTAACCCTAGTTGTCCTGACGCTAACCCTACTTGTTCTGACGCTAACCCTAGTTGTCCTGATGCTAACCCTAGTTGTCCTGACGCTAACCCTAGCTGTCCTGACGCTAACCCTAGTTGTCCTGACGCTAACCCTAGTTGTCCTGACGCTAACCCTAGTTGTCCTGACGCTAAGCCTACTTGTCCTGACGCTAACCCTAGTTGTCCTGACGCTAACCCTAGTTGTCCTGACGCTAACCCTACTTGTCCTGACTCTAACCCTAGTTGTCCTGACGCTAACCCTAGTTGTCCTGACGCTAACCCTAGTTGTCCTGACGCTAACCCTACATGTCCTGACGCTAACCCTATTTGTCCTAACGCTAACCCTAGTTGTCCTGACGCTAACCCTACTTGTCCTGACGCTAACCCTACTTGTCCTGACGCTAACCCTTGTTGTCCTGACGCTAACCCTAGTTGTCCTGACGCTAACCCTAGTTGTCCTGACGCTAACCCTACTTGTCCTGACACTAACCCTAGATGTCCTCACGCTAACCCTACTTGTCCTGACGCTAACCCTACTTGTCCTGACGCTAACCCTACTTGTCCTGACGCTAACCCTACTTGTCCTGACGCTAACCCTAGTTGTCCTGACGCTAACCCTACTTGTCCTGACGCTAACCATAGTTGTCCTGACGCTAACCCTAGTTGTCCTGACGCTAACCCTAGTTGTCCTGACGCTAACCCTAGTTGTCCTAAGGCTAACCCTAGTTGTCCTGACGCTAACCCTAGTTGTCCTGACGCTAACCCTACTTGTCCTGACGCTAACCCTACTTGTCCTGACGCTAACCCTACTTGTCCTGACGCTAACCTTAGTTGTCCTGACGCTAACCCTAGTTGTCCTGACGCTAACCCTAGTTGTCCTGACGCTAACCCTAGTTGTCCTGACGCTAACCCTAGTTGTCCTGACGCTAACCCTAGTTGTCCTGACGCTAACCCTACTTGTCCTGACGCTAACCCTAGTTGTCCTGACGCTAACCCTAGTTGTCCTGACGCTAACCCTACTTGTCCTGACGCTAACCCTACTTGTCCTGACGCTAACCCTAGTTGTCCTGAAGCTAACCCTAGTTGTCCTGACGCTAACCCTAGTTGTCCTGATGCTAACCCTAGTTGTCCTGACGCTAACCCTACTTGTCCTGACGCTAACCCTAGTTGTCCTGACGCTAACCCTAGTTGTCCTGATGCTAACCCTACTTGTCCTGACGCTAACCCTACTTGTCCTGACGCTAACCATACTTGTCCTGACGCTAACCCTAGTTGTCCTGACGCGAACCCTAGTTGTCCTGACGCTAACCCTAGTTGTCCTGACGCTAACCCTACTTGTCCTGACGCTAACCCTACTTGTCCTGACGCAAACCATACTTGTCCTGACGCTAACCCTAGTTGTCCTGACGCTAACCCTAGTTGTCCTGACGCTATCCCTGGTTGTCCTGACGCTAACCCTAGTTGTCCTGACGCTAACCCTAGTTGTCCTGACGCTAACCCTGGTTGTCCTGACGCTAACCCTGGTTGTCCTGATGCTAACCCTAGGTGTCCTGACGCTAACCCTAGTTGTCCTGACGCTAACCCTAGTTGTCCTGACGCTAACCCTCGTTGTCCTGATGCTAACCCTAGTTGTCCTGACGCTAAGACTCGTTGTCCTGACGCTAACCCTAGTTGTCCTGACGCTAACCCTAGTTGTTCTGACGATAACCCTACTTGTCCTGATGCTAACCCTAGTTGTCCTGACGCTAACCCTAGTTGTCCTGACGCTAACCCTACTTGTTCTGACGCTAACCCTAGTTGTCCTGATGCTAACCCTAGTTGTCCTGACGCTAACCCTAGCTGTCCTGACGCTAACCCTAGTTGTCCTGACGCTAACCCTAGTTGTCCTGACGCTAACCCTAGTTGTCCTGACGCTAAGCCTACTTGTCCTGACGCTAACCCTAGTTGTCCTGACGCTAACCCTAGTTGTCCTGACGCTAACCCTACTTGTCCTGACTCTAACCCTAGTTGTCCTGACGCTAACCCTAGTTGTCCTGACGCTAACCCTAGTTGTCCTGACGCTAACCCTACATGTCCTGACGCTAACCCTATTTGTCCTAACGCTAACCCTAGTTGTCCTGACGCTAACCCTACTTGTCCTGACGCTAACCCTACTTGTCCTGACGCTAACCCTAGTTGTCCTGACGCTAACCCTAGTTGTCCTGACGCTAACCCTAGTTGTCCTGACGCTAACCCTACTTGTCCTGACACTAACCCTAGTTGTCCTCACGCTAACCCTACTTGTTCTGACGCTAACCCTAGTTGTCCTGATGCTAACCCTAGTTGTCCTGACGCTAACCCTAGCTGTCCTGACGCTAACCCTAGTTGTCCTGACGCTAACCCTAGTTGTCCTGACGCTAACCCTAGTTGTCCTGACGCTAAGCCTACTTGTCCTGACGCTAACCCTAGTTGTCCTGACGCTAACCCTAGTTGTCCTGACGCTAACCCTACTTGTCCTGACTCTAACCCTAGTTGTCCTGACGCTAACCCTAGTTGTCCTGACGCTAACCCTAGTTGTCCTGACGCTAACCCTACATGTCCTGACGCTAACCCTATTTGTCCTAACGCTAACCCTAGTTGTCCTGACGCTAACCCTACTTGTCCTGACGCTAACCCTACTTGTCCTGACGCTAACCCTAGTTGTCCTGACGCTAACCCTAGTTGTCCTGACGCTAACCCTAGTTGTCCTGACGCTAACCCTACTTGTCCTGACACTAACCCTAGTTGTCCTCACGCTAACCCTACTTGTCCTGACGCTAACCCTACTTGTCCTGACGCTAACCCTACTTGTCCTGACGCTAACCCTACTTGTCCTGACGCTAACCCTAGTTGTCCTGACGCTAACCCTACTTGTCCTGACGCTAACCATAGTTGTCCTGACGCTAACCCTAGTTGTCCTGACGCTAACCCTAGTTGTCCTAAGGCTAACCCTAGTTGTCCTGACGCTAACCCTAGTTGTCCTGACGCTAACCCTACTTGTCCTGACGCTAACCCTACTTGTCCTGACGCTAACCCTACTTGTCCTGACGCTAACCTTAGTTGTCCTGACGCTAACCCTAGTTGTCCTGACGCTAACCCTAGTTGTCCTGACGCTAACCCTAGTTGTCCTGACGCTAACCCTAGTTGTCCTGACGCTAACCCTAGTTGTCCTGACGCTAACCCTACTTGTCCTGACGCTAACCCTAGTTGTCCTGACGCTAACCCTAGTTGTCCTGACGCTAACCCTACTTGTCCTGACGCTAACCCTACTTGTCCTGACGCTAACCCTAGTTGTCCTGAAGCTAACCCTAGTTGTCCTGACGCTAACCCTAGTTGTCCTGATGCTAACCCTAGTTGTCCTGACGCTAACCCTACTTGTCCTGACGCTAACCCTAGTTGTCCTGACGCTAACCCTAGTTGTCCTGATGCTAACCCTACTTGTCCTGACGCTAACCCTACTTGTCCTGACGCTAACCATACTTGTCCTGACGCTAACCCTAGTTGTCCTGACGCGAACCCTAGTTGTCCTGACGCTAACCCTAGTTGTCCTGACGCTAACCCTACTTGTCCTGACGCTAACCCTACTTGTCCTGACGCAAACCATACTTGTCCTGACGCTAACCCTAGTTGTCCTGACGCTAACCCTAGTTGTCCTGACGCTATCCCTGGTTGTCCTGACGCTAACCCTAGTTGTCCTGACGCTAACCCTAGTTGTCCTGACGCTAACCCTGGTTGTCCTGACGCTAACCCTGGTTGTCCTGATGCTAACCCTAGGTGTCCTGACGCTAACCCTAGTTGTCCTGACGCTAACCCTAGTTGTCCTGACGCTAACCCTCGTTGTCCTGATGCTAACCCTAGTTGTCCTGACGCTAAGACTCGTTGTCCTGACGCTAACCCTAGTTGTCCTGACGCTAACCCTAGTTGTTCTGACGATAACCCTACTTGTCCTGATGCTAACCCTAGTTGTCCTGACGCTAACCCTAGTTGTCCTGACGCTAACCCTACTTGTTCTGACGCTAACCCTAGTTGTCCTGATGCTAACCCTAGTTGTCCTGACGCTAACCCTAGCTGTCCTGACACTAACCCTAGTTGTCCTGACGCTAACCCTAGTTGTCCTGACGCTAACCCTAGTTGTCCTGACGCTAAGCCTACTTGTCCTGACGCTAACCCTAGTTGTCCTGACGCTAACCCTAGTTGTCCTGACGCTAACCCTACTTGTCCTGACTCTAACCCTAGTTGTCCTGACGCTAACCCTAGTTGTCCTGACGCTAACCCTAGTTGTCCTGACGCTAACCCTACATGTCCTGACGCTAACCCTATTTGTCCTAACGCTAACCCTAGTTGTCCTGACGCTAACCCTACTTGTCCTGACGCTAACCCTACTTGTCCTGACGCTAACCCTAGTTGTCCTGACGCTAACCCTAGTTGTCCTGACGCTAACCCTAGTTGTCCTGACGCTAACCCTACTTGTCCTGACACTAACCCTAGTTGTCCTCACGCTAACCCTACTTGTCCTGACGCTAACCCTACTTGTCCTGACGCTAACCCTACTTGTCCTGACGCTAACCCTACTTGTCCTGACGCTAACCCTAGTTGTCCTGACGCTAACCCTACTTGTCCTGACGCTAACCATAGTTGTCCTGACGCTAACCCTAGTTGTCCTGACGCTAACCCTAGTTGTCCTAAGGCTAACCCTAGTTGTCCTGACGCTAACCCTAGTTGTCCTGACGCTAACCCTACTTGTCCTGACGCTAACCCTACTTGTCCTGACGCTAACCCTACTTGTCCTGACGCTAACCTTAGTTGTCCTGACGCTAACCCTAGTTGTCCTGACGCTAACCCTAGTTGTCCTGACGCTAACCCTAGTTGTCCTGACGCTAACCCTAGTTGTCCTGACGCTAACCCTAGTTGTCCTGACGCTAACCCTACTTGTCCTGACGCTAACCCTAGTTGTCCTGACGCTAACCCTAGTTGTCCTGACGCTAACCCTACTTGTCCTGACGCTAACCCTACTTGTCCTGACGCTAACCCTAGTTGTCCTGAAGCTAACCCTAGTTGTCCTGACGCTAACCCTAGTTGTCCTGATGCTAACCCTAGTTGTCCTGACGCTAACCCTACTTGTCCTGACGCTAACCCTAGTTGTCCTGACGCTAACCCTAGTTGTCCTGATGCTAACCCTACTTGTCCTGACGCTAACCCTACTTGTCCTGACGCTAACCATACTTGTCCTGACGCTAACCCTAGTTGTCCTGACGCTAACCCTAGTTGTCCTGACGCGAACCCTAGTTGTCCTGACGCTAACCCTAGTTGTCCTGACGCTAACCCTACTTGTCCTGACGCTAACCCTACTTGTCCTGACGCAAACCATACTTGTCCTGACGCTAACCCTAGTTGTCCTGACGCTAACCCTAGTTGTCCTGACGCTATCCCTGGTTGTCCTGACGCTAACCCTAGTTGTCCTGACGCTAACCCTAGTTGTCCTGACGCTAACCCTGGTTGTCCTGACGCTAACCCTGGTTGTCCTGATGCTAACCCTAGGTGTCCTGACGCTAACCCTAGTTGTCCTGACGCTAACCCTAGTTGTCTTGACGCTAACCCTAGTTGTCCTGACGCTAACACTAGTTGTCCTGACGCTAACCCTAGTTGTCCTGACGCTAACCCTAGTTGTCCTGACGCTAACCCTACTTGTCCTGACGCTAACCCTGCTTGTCCTGACGCTAACCCTACTTGTCCTGACGCTAACCCTAGTTGTCCTGACGCTAACCCTAGTTGTCCTGACGCTAACCCTAGTTGTCCTGACGCTAACCCTAGTTGTACTGACGCTAACCCTACTTGTCCTGACGCCAACCCTAGTTGTCCTGACGCCTACCCTAGTTGTCCTGACGCTAACCCTAGTTGTCCTGACGCTAACCCTAGTTGTCCTGACGCTAACCATACTTGTCCTGACGCTAACCCTAGTTGTCCTGACGCTAACCCTAGTTGTCCTGACGCTAACCCTAGTTGTCCTGACGCCAACCCTAGTTGTCCTGACGCCTACCCTAGTTGTCCTGACGCTAACCCTAGTTGTCCTGACGCTAACCCTAGTTGTCCTGACGCTAACCATACTTGTGCTGACGCTAACCCTAGTTGTCCTGACGCTAACCCTAGTTGTCCTGACGCTAACCCTAGTTGTCCTGACGCTAACCCTAGTTGTCCTGACGCTAACCCTACTTGTTCTGACGCTAACCCTACTTGTCCTGACGCTAACCCTAGTTGTCCTGACGCTAACCCTAGTTGTCCTGACGCTAACCCTAGCTGTCCTGACGCTAACCCTAGCTGTCCTGACGCTAACCCTAGTTGTCCTGACGCTAACCCTAGCTGTCCTGACGATAACCCTAGTTGTCCTGACGCTAACCCGACTTGTCCTGACGCTAACCCTACTTGTCCTGACGCTAACCCTAGTTGTCCTGACGCTAACCCTAGTTGTCCTGACGCTAACCCTACTTGTCCTGACTCTAACCCTAGTTGTCCTGACGCTAACCCTAGTTGTCCTGACGCTAACCCTAGTTGTCCTGACGCTAACCCTAGTTGTTCTGACGATAACCCTACTTGTCCTGATGCTAACCCTAGTTGTCCTGACGCTAACCCTAGTTGTCCTGACGCTAACCCTACTTGTTCTGACGCTAACCCTAGTTGTCCTGATGCTAACCCTAGTTGTCCTGACGCTAACCCTAGCTGTCCTGACGCTAACCCTAGTTGTCCTGACGCTAACCCTAGTTGTCCTGACGCTAACCCTAGTTGTCCTGACGCTAAGCCTACTTGTCCTGACGCTAACCCTAGCTGTCCTGACGCTAACCCTAGTTGTCCTGACGCTAACCCTACTTGTCCTGACTCTAACCCTAGTTGTCCTGACGCTAACCCTAGTTGTCCTGACGCTAACCCTAGTTGTCCTGACGCTAACCCTACATGTCCTGACGCTAACCCTACTTGTCCTGACGCTAACCCTAGTTGTCCTGACGCTAACCCTACTTGTCCTGACGCTAACCCTAGTTGTCCTGACGCTAACCCTAGTTGTCCTGACGCTAACCCTACTTGTCCTGACACTAACCCTAGTTGTCCTCACGCTAACCCTACTTGTCCTGACGCTAACCCTACTTGTCCTGACGCTAACCCTACTTGTCCTGACGCTAACCCTACTTGTCCTGACGCTAACCCTAGTTGTCCTGACGCTAACCCTACTTGTCCTGACGCTAACCATAGTTGTCCTGACGCTAACCCTAGTTGTCCTGACGCTAACCCTAGTTGTCCTAAGGCTAACCCTAGTTGTCCTGACGCTAACCCTAGTTGTCCTGACGCTAACCCTACTTGTCCTGACGCTAACCCTACTTGTCCTGACGCTAACCCTACTTGTCCTGACGCTAACCTTAGTTGTCCTGACGCTAACCCTAGTTGTCCTGACGCTAACCCTAGTTGTCCTGACGCTAACCCTAGTTGTCCTGACGCTAACCCTAGTTGTCCTGACGCTAACCCTAGTTGTCCTGACGCTAACCCTACTTGTCCTGACGCTAACCCTAGTTGTCCTGACGCTAACCCTAGTTGTCCTGACGCTAACCCTACTTGTCCTGACGCTAACCCTACTTGTCCTGACGCTAACCCTAGTTGTCCTGAAGCTAACCCTAGTTGTCCTGACGCTAACCCTAGTTGTCCTGATGCTAACCCTAGTTGTCCTGACGCTAACCCTACTTGTCCTGACGCTAACCCTAGTTGTCCTGACGCTAACCCTAGTTGTCCTGATGCTAACCCTACTTGTCCTGACGCTAACCCTACTTGTCCTGACGCTAACCATACTTGTCCTGACGCTAACCCTAGTTGTCCTGACGCGAACCCTAGTTGTCCTGACGCTAACCCTAGTTGTCCTGACGCTAACCCTACTTGTCCTGACGCTAACCCTACTTGTCCTGACGCAAACCATACTTGTCCTGACGCTAACCCTAGTTGTCCTGACGCTAACCCTAGTTGTCCTGACGCTATCCCTGGTTGTCCTGACGCTAACCCTAGTTGTCCTGACGCTAACCCTGGTTGTCCTGACGCTAACCCTGGTTGTCCTGACGCTAACCCTGGTTGTCCTGATGCTAACCCTAGGTGTCCTGACGCTAACCCTAGTTGTCCTGACGCTAACCCTAGTTGTCTTGACGCTAACCCTAGTTGTCCTGACGCTAACACTACTTGTCCTGACGCTAACCATAGTTGTCCTGACGCTAACCCTAGTTGTCCTGACGCTAACCCTAGTTGTCCTAAGGCTAACCCTAGTTGTCCTGACGCTAACCCTAGTTGTCCTGACGCTAACCCTACTTGTCCTGACGCTAACCCTACTTGTCCTGACGCTAACCCTACTTGTCCTGACGCTAACCTTAGTTGTCCTGACGCTAACCCTAGTTGTCCTGACGCTAACCCTAGTTGTCCTGACGCTAACCCTAGTTGTCCTGACGCTAACCCTAGTTGTCTTGACGCTAACCCTAGTTGTCCTGACGCTAACACTAGTTGTCCTGACGCTAACCCTAGTTGTCCTGACGCTAGCCCTAGTTGTCCTGACGCTAACCCTACTTGTCCTGACGCTAACCCTGCTTGTCCTGACGCTAACCCTACTTGTCCTGACGCTAACCCTAGTTGTCCTGACGCTAACCCTAGTTGTCCTGACGCTAACCCTAGTTGTCCTGACGCTAACCCTAGTTGTACTGACGCTAACCCTACTTGTCCTGACGCCAACCCTAGTTGTCCTGACGCCTACCCTAGTTGTCCTGACGCTAACCCTAGTTGTCCTGACGCTAACCCTAGTTGTCCTGACGCTAACCATACTTGTCTTGACGCTAACCCTAGTTGTCCTGACGCTAACCCTAGTTGTCCTGACGCTAACCCTAGTTGTCCTGACGCCAACCCTAGTTGTCCTGACGCCTACCCTAGTTGTCCTGACGCTAACCCTAGTTGTCCTGACGCTAACCCTAGTTGTCCTGACGCTAACCATACTTGTGCTGACGCTAACCCTAGTTGTCCTGACGCTAACCCTAGTTGTCCTGACGCTAACCCTAGTTGTCCTGACGCTAACCCTAGTTGTCCTGACGCTAACCCTACTTGTTCTGACGCTAACCCTACTTGTCCTGACGCTAACCCTAGTTGTCCTGACGCTAACCCTAGTTGTCCTGACGCTAACCCTAGCTGTCCTGACGCTAACCCTAGCTGTCCTGACGCTAACCCTAGTTGTCCTGACGCTAACCCTAGCTGTCCTGACGATAACCCTAGTTGTCCTGACGCTAACCCGACTTGTCCTGACGCTAACCCTACTTGTCCTGACGCTAACCCTAGTTGTCCTGACGCTAACCCTAGTTGTCCTGACGCTAACCCTACTTGTCCTGACTCTAACCCTAGTTGTCCTGACGCTAACCCTAGTTGTCCTGACGCTAACCCTAGTTGTCCTGACGCTAACCCTACATGTCCTGACGCTAACCCTACTTGTCCTAACGCTAACCCTAGTTGTCCTGACGCTAACCCTACTTGTCCTGACGCTAACCCTACTTGTCCTGACGCTAACCCTAGTTGTCCTGACGCTAACCCTAGTTGTCCTGACGCTAACCTTACTTGTCCTGACACTAACCCTAGTTGTCCTGACGCTAACCCTACTTGTCCTGACGCTAACCCTACTTGTCCTGACGCTAACCCTACTTGTCCTGACGCTAACCCTACTTGTCCTGACGCTAACCCTAGTTGTCCTGACGCTAACCCTACTTGTCCTGACGCTAACCATAGTTGTCCTGACGCTAACCCTAGTTGTCCTGACGCTAACCCTAGTTGTCCTAAGGCTAACCCTAGTTGTCCTGACGCTAACCCTAGTTGTCCTGACGCTAACCCTAGTTGGCCTGACGCTAACCCTACTTGTCCTGACGCTAACCCTACTTTTCCTGACGCTAACCCTACTTGTCCTGACGCTAACCCTACTTGTCCTGACGCTAACCCTACTTGTCCTGACGCTAACCTTAGTTGTCCTGACGCTAACCCTAGTTGTCCTGACGCTAACCCTAGTTGTCCTGACGCTAACCCTAGTTGTCCTGACGCTAACCCTAGTTGTCCTGACGCTAACCCTACTTGTCCTGACGCTAACCCTAGTTGTCCTGATGCTAACCCTAGTTGTCCTGACGCTAACCCTAGTTGTCCTGACGCTAACCCTACTTGTCCTGACGCTAACCCTAGTTGTCCTGAAGCTAACCCTAGTTGTCCTGACGCTAACCCTAGTTGTCCTGACGCTAACCCTAGTTGTCCTGACGCTAACCCTACTTGTCCTGACGCTAACCCTAGTTGTCCTGACGCTAACCCTAGTTGTCCTGATGCTAACCCTACTTGTCCTGACGCTAACCCTACTTGTCCTGACGCTAACCATACTTGTCCTGACGCTAACCCTAGTTGTCCTGACGCGAACCCTAGTTGTCCTGACGCTAACCCTAGTTGTCCTGACGCTAACCCTACTTGTCCTGACGCTAACCCTACTTGTCCTGACGCAAACCATACTTGTCCTGACGCTAACCCTAGTTGTCCTGACGCTAACCCTAGTTGTCCTGACGCTATCCCTGGTTGTCCTGACGCTAACCCTAGTTGTCCTGACGCTAACCCTAGTTGTCCTGACGCTAACCCTGGTTGTCCTGACGCTAACCCTGGTAGTCCTGATGCTAACCCTAGGTGTCCTGACGCTAACCCTAGTTGTCCTGACGCTAACCCTAGTTGTCTTGACGCTAACCCTAGTTGTCCTGACGCTAACACTAGTTGTCCTGACGCTAACCCTAGTTGTCCTGACGCTAACCCTACTTGTCCTGACGCTAACCCTGCTTGTCCTGACGCTAACCCTACTTGTCCTGACGCTAACCCTAGTTGTCCTGACGCTAACCCTAGTTGTCCTGACGCTAACCCTAGTTGTCCTGACGCTAACCCTAGTTGTACTGACGCTAACCCTACTTGTCCTGACGCCAACCCTAGTTGTCCTGACGCCTACCCTAGTTGTCCTGACGCTAACCCTAGTTGTCCTGACGCTAACCCTAGTTGTCCTGACGCTAACCATACTTGTCCTGACGCTAACCCTAGTTGTCCTGACGCTAACCCTAGTTGTCCTGACGCTAACTCTAGTTGTCCTGACGCTAACCCTAGTTGTCCTGACGCTAACCCTAGTTGTCCTGACGCTAACCCTACTTGTCCTGACGCTAACCCTAGTTGTCCTGACGCTAACCCTAGTTGTCCTGACGCTAACCCTAGTTGTCCTGACGCTAACCCTAGTTGTCCTGACGCTAACCCTACTTGTCCTGACGCTAACCCGAGTTGTCCTGACGGTAACTCGAGTTGTCCTAACGCTAACCCTAGTTGTCCTGACGCTAACCCGAGTTGTCCTGACGCTAACCCGAGTTGTCCTGACGCTAACCCGAGTTGTCCTGACGCTAACCCGAGTTGTCCTGACGCTAACCCTAGTTGTCCTGATGCTAACCCGAGTTGTCCTGACGCTAACCCGAGTTATCCTGACGCTAACCCGAGTTGTCCTGACGCTAAACCGAGTTGTCCTGACGCTAACCCGAGTTGTCCTGACGCCAACCCGAGTTGTCCTGACGCTAACCCGAGTTGTCCTGACGCTAACCATAGTTGTCCTGACGCTAACCCGAGTTGTCCTGACGCTAACCATAGTTGTCCTGACGTTAACCCGAGTTGTCCTGACGCTAACCCTAGTTGTCCTGACGCTAACCCTAATTGTCCTGACGCTAACCCTAGTTGTCCTGACGATAACCCTAGTTGTCCTGACGCTAACCCTAGTTGTCCTGACGCTAACCCTAGTTGTCCTGACGCTAACCCTCGTTGTCCTGATGCTAACCCTAGTTGTCCTGACGCTAAGACTCGTTGTCCTGACGCTAACCCTAGTTGTCCTGACGCTAACCCTAGTTGTTCTGACGATAACCCTACTTGTCCTGATGCTAACCCTAGTTGTCCTGACGCTAACCCTAGTTGTCCTGACACTAACCCTACTTGTTCTGACGCTAACCCTAGTTGTCCTGATGCTAACCCTAGTTGTCCTGACGCTAACCCTAGCTGTCCTGACGCTAACCCTAGTTGTCCTGACGCTAACCCTAGTTGTCCTGACGCTAACCCTAGTTGTCCTGACGCTAAGCCTACTTGTCCTGACGCTAACCCTAGTTGTCCTGACGCTAACCCTACTTGTCCTGACGCTAACCCTAGTTGTCCTGACGCTAACCCTAGTTGTCCTGAGGCTAACCCTACTTGTCCTGACGCTAACCCTACTTGTCCTGACGCTAACCCTAGTTGTCCTGACGCTAACCCTAGTTGTCCTGACGCTAACCCTAGTTGTCCTGACGCTAACCCTACTTGTCCTGACGCTAACCCTACTTGTCCTGACGCTAACCCTATTTGTCCTGACGCTAACCCGAATTGTCCTGACGCTAACCCGAGTTGTCCTGACGCTAACCCTAGTTGTTCTGACGCTAACCCTAGTTGTCCTGACGCTAACCCGAGTTGTCCTGACGCTAACCCGAGTTGTCCTGACGCTAACCCTAGTTGTCCTGACGCTAAACCGAGCTGTCCTGACGTTAACCCGAGTTGTCCTGACGCTAACCCGAGTTGTCCTGACGCTAACCCGAGTTGTCCTGACGGTAACCCTAGTTGTCCTGACGCTAACCCGAGTTGTCCTGACGCTAACCCTAGTTGTCCTGACGCTAACCCTAGTTGTCCTGACTCTAACCCTAGTTGTCCTAACGCTAACCCTAGTTGTCCTGACGATAACCCTAGTTGTCCTGACGCTAACCCTCGTTGTCCTGACGCTAACTCTAGTTGTCCTGACGCTAACCATAGTTGTCCTGACGCTAACCCTCGTTGTCCTGACGCTAACCCTAGTTGTCCTGACGCTAACCCTAGTTGTCCTGACGCTAACCCTAGTTGTCCTGACGCTAACCCTAGTTGTCCTGATGCTAACCCTACTTGTCCTGATGCTAACCCTACTTGTCCTGACGCTAACCCTAGTTGTCCTGACGCTAACCCTAGTTGTCCTGACGCTAACCCTCGTTGTCCTGACGCTAACTCTAGTTGTCCTGACGCTAATCATAGTTGTCCTGACGCTAACCCTCGTTGTCCTGACGCTAACCCTAGTTGTCCTGACGCTAACCCTAGTTGTCCTGACGCTAACCCTAGTTGTCCTGACGCTAACCCTACTTGTCCTGATGCTAACCCTAGTTGTCCTGACGCTAACCCTAGTTGTCCTGACTCTAACCCTAGTTGTCCTGACGCTAACCCTACTTGTCCTGACGCTAACCCTAGTTGTCCTGACGCTATCCCTAGTTGTCCTGACGCTAACCCTACTTGTCCTGACGCTAACCCTACTTGTCCTGACGCTAACCCTAGTTGTCCTGATGCTAAGCCTACTTGTCCTGACGCTAACCATAGTTGTCCTGACGCTAACCCTACTTGTCCTGAAGCTATCCCTAGTTGTCCTGACGCTAACCCTAGTTGTCCTGACGCTAACCCTACTTGTCCTGACGCTAACCCTATTTGTCCTGACGCTAACCCTAGTTGTCCTGACGCTAACCCTAGTTGTACTGACGCTAACCCTAGTTGTCCTGACGCTAACCCTAGTTGTCCTGACGGTAACCCTAGTTGTCCTGACGCTAACCCTAGTTGTCCTGACGCTAACCCTAGTTGTCCTGACTCTAACCCTAGTTGTCCTGATGCTAACCCTAGTTGTCCTGACGCTAACCCTAGTTGTCCTGACACTAACCCTAGTTGTCCTGACGCTAACCCTAGTTGTCCTGATGCTAAACCTACTTGTCCTGATGCTAACCCTACTTGTCCTGACGCTAACCCTAGTTGTCCTGACGCTAACCCTAGTTGTCCTGACGCTAACCCTAGTTGTCCTGACGCTAACCCTAGTTGTCCTGACGCTAACCCTACTTGTCCTGACGCTAACCCTAGTTGTCCTGACGCTAACCCTAGTTGTCTTAACGCTAACCCTAGTTGTCCTGATGCTAACCCTAGTTGTCCTGACGCTAACCCTAGTTGTCCTGACGGTAACCCTAGTTGTCCTGACGCTAACCCGAGTTGTCCTGACGCTAACCCTAGTTGTCCTGACGCTAACCCTAGTTGTCCTGACGCTAACCCTACTTGTCCTGACGCTAACCCGAGTTGTCCTGACGCTAACCCGAGTTGTCCTGACGCTAACGCTAGTTGTCCTGACGCTAACCCTAGTTGTCCTGACGCTAACCCTAGTTGTCCTAACGCTAACCCTAGTTGTCCTGACGATAACCCTAGTTGTCCTGACGCTAACCCTAGTTGTCCTGACGCTAACCCTAGTTGTCCTGACGCTAACCCTAGTTGTCCTAACGCTAACCCTAGTTGTCCTGACGATAACCCTAGTTGTCCTGACGCTAACCCTCGTTGTCCTGACGCTAACTCTAGTTGTCCTGACGCTAACCATAGTTGTCCTGACGCTAACCCTCGTTGTCCTGACGCTAACCCTAGTTGTCCTGACGCTAACCCTAGTTGTCCTGACGCTAACCCTAGTTGTCCTGACGCTAACCCTAGTTGTCCTGATGCTAACCCTACTTGTCCTGATGCTAACCCTACTTGTCCTGACGCTAACCCTAGTTGTCCTGACGCTAACCCTAGTTGTCCTGACGCTAACCCTCGTTGTCCTGACGCTAACTCTAGTTGTCCTGACGCTAATCATAGTTGTCCTGACGCTAACCCTCGTTGTCCTGACGCTAACCCTAGTTGTCCTGACGCTAACCCTAGTTGTCCTGACGCTAACCCTAGTTGTCCTGACGCTAACCCTACTTGTCCTGATGCTAACCCTAGTTGTCCTGACGCTAACCCTAGTTGTCCTGACTCTAACCCTAGTTGTCCTGACGCTAACCCTACTTGTCCTGACGCTAACCCTAGTTGTCCTGACGCTATCCCTAGTTGTCCTGACGCTAACCCTACTTGTCCTGACGCTAACCCTACTTGTCCTGACGCTAACCCTAGTTGTCCTGATGCTAAGCCTACTTGTCCTGACGCTAACCATAGTTGTCCTGACGCTAACCCTACTTGTCCTGACGCTAACCCTATTTGTCCTGACGCTAACCCTAGTTGTCCTGACGCTAACCCTAGTTGTACTGACGCTAACCCTAGTTGTCCTGACGCTAACCCTAGTTGTCCTGACGGTAACCCTAGTTGTCCTGACGCTAACCCTAGTTGTCCTGACGCTAACCCTAGTTGTCCTGACTCTAACCCTAGTTGTCCTGATGCTAACCCTAGTTGTCCTGACGCTAACCCTAGTTGTCCTGACACTAACCCTAGTTGTCCTGACGCTAACCCTAGTTGTCCTGATGCTAAACCTACTTGTCCTGATGCTAACCCTACTTGTCCTGACGCTAACCCTAGTTGTCCTGACGCTAACCCTAGTTGTCCTGACGCTAACCCTAGTTGTCCTGACGCTAACCCTACTTGTCCTGACGCTAACCCTAGTTGTCCTGACGCTAACCCTAGTTGTCTTAACGCTAACCCTAGTTGTCCTGACGCTAACCCTAGTTGTCCTGACGCTAACCCTAGTTGTCCTGACGGTAACCCTAGTTGTCCTGACGCTAACCCGAGTTGTCCTGACGCTAACCCTAGTTGTCCTGACGCTAACCCTAGTTGTCCTGACGCTAACCCTACTTGTCCTGACGCTAACCCGAGTTGTCCTGACGCTAACCCGAGTTGTCCTGACGCTAACGCTAGTTGTCCTGACGCTAACCCTAGTTGTCCTGACGCTAACCCTAGTTGTCCTAACGCTAACCCTAGTTGTCCTGACGATAACCCTAGTTGTCCTGACGCTAACCCTAGTTGTCCTGACGCTAACCCTAGTTGTCCTGACGCTAACCCTCGTTGTCCTGACGCTAACTCTAGTTGTCCTGACGCTAACCATAGTTGTCCTGACGCTAACCCTCGTTGTCCTGACGCTAACCCTAGTTGTCCTGACGCTAACCCTAGTTGTCCTGACGCTAACCCTAGTTGTCCTGACGCTAACCCTAGTTGTCCTGACGCTAACCCTACTTGTCCTGATGCTAACCCTAGTTGTCCTGACGCTAACCCTAGTTGTCCTGACTCTAACCCTAGTTGTCCTGATGCTAACCCTACTTGTCCTGACGCTAACCCTAGTTGTCCTGACGCTATCCCTACTTGTCCTGACGCTAACCCTACTTGTCCTGACGCTAACCCTACTTGTCCTGACGCTAACCCTAGTTGTCCTGACGCTAAGCCTACTTGTCCTGACGCTAACCCTAGTTGTCCTGACGCTAACCCTACTTGTCCTGAAGCTATCCCTAGTTGTCCTGACGCTAACCCTAGTTGTCCTGACGCTAACCCTACTTGTCCTGACGCTATCCCTAGTTGTCCTGACGCTAACCCTAGTTGTCCTGACGCTAAGCCTAGTTGTACTGACGCTAACCCTAGTTGTCCTGACGCTAACCCTAGTTGTCCTGACGGTAACCCTAGTTGTCCTGACGCTAACCCTAGTAGTCCTGACGCTAACCCTAGTTGTCCTGACTCTAACCCTAGTTGTCCTGACGCTAACCCTAGTTGTCCTGACTCTAACCCTAGTTGTCCTGACACTAACCCTAGTTGTCCTGACGCTAACCCTAGTTGTCCTGATGCTAACCCTACTTGTCCTGATGCTAACCCTACTTGTCCTGACGCTAACCCTAGTTGTCCTGACGCTAACCCTAGTTGTCCTGACGCTAACCCTAGTTGTCCTGACGCTAACCCTTCTTGTCCTGACGCTAACCCTAGTTGTCCTGACGCTAACCCTAGTTGTCTTGACGCTAACCCTAGTTGTCCTGACGCTAACCCTAGTTGTCCTGACGCTAACCCTAGTTGTCCTGACGGTAACCCTAGTTGTCCTGACGCTAACCCGAGTTGTCCTGACGCTAACCCTAGTTGTCCTGACGCTAACCCTAGTTGTCCTGACGCTAACCCTACTTGTCCTGACGCTAACCCGAGTTGTCCTGACGCTAACCCGAGTTGTCCTGACGCTAACCCTAGTTGTCCTGACGCTAACCCTAGTTGTCCTGACGCTAACCCGATTTGTCCTGACGCTAACCCGAGTTGTCCTGACGCTAACCTAAGTTGTCCTGACGCTAACCCGAGTTGTCCTGACGCTAACCCTAGTTGTCCTGACGCTAACCCTACTTGTCCTGACGCTAACCCTACTTGTCCTGACGCTAACCCTACTTGTAATGACGCTAACCCGAATTGTCATGACGCTAACCCGAGTTGTCCTGACGCTAACCCTAGTTGTTCTGACGCTAACCCTAGTTGTCCTGACGCTAACCCGAGTTGTCCTGACGCTAACCCGAGTTGTCCTGACGCTAACCCTAGTTGTCCTGACGCTAACCCGAGTTGTCCTGACGCTAACCCGAGTTGTCCTGACGCTAACCCGAGTTGTCCTGACGCTAACCCGAGTTGTCCTGACACTAACCCGAGATGTCCTGACGCTAACCCGAGCTGTCCTGACGTTAACCCGAGTTGTCCTGACGCTAAGCCGAGTTGTCCTGACGCTAACCCGAGTTGTCCTGACGCTAACCCGAGTTGTCCTGACGGTAACCCTAGTTGTCCTGACGCTAACCCGAGTTGTCCTGACGCTAACCCTAGTTGTCCTGACGCTAAACCTAGTTGTCCTGACGCTAACCCTAGTTGTCCTGACGCTAACCCTAGTTGTCCTGACGATAACCCTAGTTGTCCTGACGCTAACCCTAGTTGTCCTGACGCTAACCCTAGTCCTGACGCTAACCCTCGTTGTCCTGACGCTAACCCTAGTTGTCCTGACGCTAACCATAGTTGTCCTGACGCTAACCCTCGTTGTCCTGACGCTAACCCTAGTTGTCCTGACGCTAACCCTAGTCCTGACGCTAACCCTAGTTGTCCTGATGCTAACAATAGTTGTCCTAACGCTAACCCTAGTTGTCCTGATGATAACCCTAGTTGTCCTGACGCTAACCCTAGTTGTCCTGACGCTAACCCTAGTTGTCCTGACGCTAACCCTCGTTGTCCTGACGCTAACTCTAGTTGTCCTGACGCTAACCATAGTTGTCCTGACGCTAACCCTCGTTGTCCTGACGCTAACCCTAGTTGTCCTGACGCTAACCCTAGTTGTCCTGACGCTAACCCTACTTGTCCTGATGCTAACCCTAGTTGTCCTGACGCTAACCCTAGTTGTCCTGACTCTAACCCTAGTTGTCCTGACGCTAACCCTACTTGTCCTGACGCTAACCCTAGTTGTCCTGACGCTAACCCTAGTTGTCCTGACGCTAACCCTACTTGTCCTGACGCTAACCCTACTTGTCCTGACGCTAACCCTAGTTGTTCTGACGCTAAGCCTACTTGTCCTGACGCTAACCCTAGTTGTCCTGACGCTAACCCTACTTGTCCTGAAGCTAACCCTAGTTGTCCTGACGCTAACCCTAGTTGTCCTGACGCTAACCCTAGTTGTCCTGACGCTAACCCTAGTTGTCTTGACGCTAACCCTAGTTGTCCTGACGCTAACCCTAGTTGTCCTGACGCTAACCCTAGTTGTCCTGACGCTAACCCGAGTTGTCCTGACGCTAACCCGAGTTGTCCTGACGCTAACCCGAGTTGTCCTGACGCTAACCCGAGTTGTCCTGACACTAACCCGAGATGTCCTGACGCTAACCCGAGCTGTCCTGACGTTAACCCGAGTTGTCCTGACGCTAAGCCGAGTTGTCCTGACGCTAACCCGAGTTGTCCTGACGCTAACCCGAGTTGTCCTGACGGTAACCCTAGTTGTCCTGACGCTAACCCGAGTTGTCCTGACGCTAACCCTAGTTGTCCTGACGCTAAACCTAGTTGTCCTGACGCTAACCCTAATTGTCCTGACGCTAACCCTAGTTGTCCTGACGATAACCCTAGTTGTCCTGACGCTAACCCTAGTTGTCCTGACGCTAACCCTAGTCCTGACGCTAACCCTCGTTGTCCTGACGCTAACCCTAGTTGTCCTGACGCTAACCATAGTTGTCCTGACGCTAACCCTCGTTGTCCTGACGCTAACCCTAGTTGTCCTGACGCTAACCCTAGTCCTGACGCTAACCCTAGTTGTCCTGATGCTAACAATAGTTGTCCTAACGCTAACCCTAGTTGTCCTGATGATAACCCTAGTTGTCCTGACGCTAACCCTAGTTGTCCTGACGCTAACCCTAGTTGTCCTGACGCTAACCCTCGTTGTCCTGACGCTAACTCTAGTTGTCCTGACGCTAACCCTAGTTGTCCTGACGCTAACCCTAGTTGTCCTGACGCTAACCCTACTTGTCCTGATGCTAACCCTAGTTGTCCTGACGCTAACCCTAGTTGTCCTGACTCTAACCCTAGTTGTCCTGACGCTAACCCTACTTGTCCTGACGCTAACCCTAGTTGTCCTGACGCTAACCCTAGTTGTCCTGACGCTAACCCTACTTGTCCTGACGCTAACCCTACTTGTCCTGACGCTAACCCTAGTTGTTCTGACGCTAAGCCTACTTGTCCTGACGCTAACCCTAGTTGTCCTGACGCTAACCCTACTTGTCCTGAAGCTAACCCTAGTTGTCCTGACGCTAACCCTAGTTGTCCTGACGCTAACCCTAGTTGTCCTGACGCTAACCCTAGTTGTCTTGACGCTAACCCTAGTTGTCCTGACGCTAACCCTAGTTGTCCTGACGCTAACCCTAGTTGTCCTGACGGTAACCCTAGTTGTCCTGACGCTAACCCGAGTTGTCCTGACGCTAACCCTAGTTGTCCTGACGCTAACCCTAGTTGTCCTGACGCTAACCCTACTTGTCCTGACGCTAACCCGAGTTGTCCTGACGCTAACCCGAGTTGTCCTGACGCTAACCCTAGTTGTCCTGACGCTAACCCGATTTGTCCTGACGCTAACCCGAGTTGTCCTGACGCTAACCTAAGTTGTCCTGACGCTAACCCGAGTTGTCCTGACGCTAACCCTAGTTGTCCTGATGCTAACCCTACTTGTCCTGACGCTAACCCTACTTGTCCTGACGCTAACCCTACTTGTAATGACGCTAACCCGAATTGTCCTGACGCTAACCCGAGTTGTCCTGACGCTAACCCTAGTTGTTCTGACGCTAACCCTAGTTGTCCTGACGCTAACCCGAGTTGTCCTGACGCTAACCCGAGTTGTCCTGACGCTAACCCTAGTTGTCCTGACGCTAACCCGAGTTGTCCTGACGCTAACCCGAGTTGTCCTGACGCTAACCCGAGTTGTCCTGACGGTAACCCTAGTTGTCCTGACGCTAACCCGAGTTGTCCTGACGCTAACCCTAGTTGTCCTGACGCTAACCCTAGTTGTCCTGACGCTAACCCTAGTTGTCCTGACGCTAACCCTAGTTGTCCCGACGCTAACCCTAGTTGTCCTGACGATAACCCTAGTTGTCCTGACGCTAACCCTAGTTGTCCTGACGCTAACCCTAGTCCTGACGCTAACCCTCGTTGTCCTGACGCTAACCCTAGTTGTCCTGACGCTAACCATAGTTGTCCTGACGCTAACACTCGTTGTCCTGACGCTAACCCTAGTCCTGACGCTAACCCTAGTTGTCCTGACGCTAACCCTAGTTGTCCTGACGCTAACCCTAGTTGTCCTAACGCTAACCCTAGTTGTCCTGATGATAACCCTAGTTGTCCTGACGCTAACCCTAGTTGTCCTGATGCTAACCCTAGTTGTCCTGATGCTAACCCTCGTTGTCCTGACGCTAACTCTAGTTGTCCTGACGCTAACCATAGTTGTCCTGACGCTAACCCTCGTTGTCCTGACGCTAACCCTAGTTGTCCTGACGCTAACCCTAGTTGTCCTGACGCTAACCCTAGTTGTCCTGACGCTAACCCTAGTTGTCCTGACGCTAACCCTACTTGTCCTGATGCTAAACCTAGTTGTCCTGACGCTAACCCTAGTTGTCCTGACTCTAACCCTAGTTGTCCTGACGCTAACCCTACTTGTCCTGACGCTATCCCTAGTTGTCCTGACGCTAACCCTAGTTGTCCTGACGCTAACCCTACTTGTCCTGACGCTAACCCTACTTGTCCTGACGCTAACCCTAGTTGTCCTGACGCTAAGCCTACTTGTCCTGACGCTAACCCTAGTTGTCCTGACGCTAACCCTACTTGTCCTGAAGCTAACCCTAGTTGTCCTGACGCTAACCCTAGTTGTCCTGACGCTAACCCTACTTGTCCTGACGCTAACCCTAGTTGTCCTGACGCTAACCCTAGTTGTCCTGACGCTAACCCTAGTTGTACTGACGCTAACCCTAGTTGTCCTGACGCTAACCCTAGTTGTCCTGACGGTAACCCTAGTTGTCCTGATGCTAACCCTAGTTGTCCTGACGCTAACCCTAGTTGTCCTGACTCTAACCCTAGTTGTCCTGACGCTAACCCTAGTTGTCCTGACGCTAACCCTAGTTGTCCTGACACTAACCCTAGTTGTCCTGAGGCTAACCCTAGTTGTCCTGATGCTAACCCTACTTGTCCTGATGCTAACCCTACTTGTCCTGACGCTAACCCTAGTTGTCCTGACGCTAATCCTAGTTGTCCTGACGCTAACCCTAGTTGTCCTGACGCTAACCCTAGTTGTCCTGACGCTAACCCTACTTGTCCTGACGCTAACCCTAGTTGTCCTGATGCTAACCCTAGTTGTCTTGACGCTAACCCTAGTTGTCCTGACGCTAACCCTAGTTGTCCTGACGCTAACCCTAGTTGTCCTGACGGTAACCCTAGTTGTCCTGACGCTAACCCGAGTTGTCCTGACGCTAACCCTAGTTGTCCTGACGCTAACCCTAGTTGTCCTGACGCTAACCCTACTTGTCCTGACGCTAACCCGAGTTGTCCTGACGCTAACCCGAGTTGTCCTGACGCTAACCCTAGTTGTCCTGACGCTAACCCTAGTTGTCCTGACGATAACCCGATATGTCCTGACGCTAACCCGAGTTGTCCTGACGCTAACCTAAGTTGTCCTGACGCTAACCCGAGTTGTCCTGACGCTAACCCTACTTGTCCTGACGCTAACCCTACTTGTCCTGACGCTAACCCTACTTGTCCTGACGCTAACCCGAATTGTCCTGACGCTAACCCGAGTTGTCCTGACGCTAACCCTAGTTGTTCTGACGCTAACCCTAGTTGTCCTGACGCTAACCCGAGTTGTCCTGACGCTAACCCGAGTTGTCCTGACGCTAACCCTAGTTGTCCTGACGCTAACCCGAGTTGTCCTGACGCTAACCCTCGTTGTCCTGACGCTAACCCTCGTTGTCCTGATGCTAACTCTAGTTGTCCTGACGCTAACCATAGTTGTCCTGACGCTAACCCTCGTTGTCCTGACGCTAACCCTAGTTGTCCTGACGCTAACCCTAGTTGTCCTGACGCTAACCCTAGTTGTCCTGACGCTAACCCTACTTGTCCTGATGCTAACCCTAGTTGTCCTGACGCTAACCCTAGTTGTCCTGACTCTAACCCTAGTTGTCCTGACGCTAACCCTACTTGTCCTGACGCTAACCCTAGTTGTCCTGACGCTAACCCTAGTTGTCCTGACGCTAACCCTAGTTGTCCTGACGCTAACCCTACTTGTCCTGACGCTAACCCTAGTTGTCCTGACGCTAAGCCTACTTGTCCTGACGCTAACCCTAGTTGTCCTGACGCTAACCCTACTTGTCCTGAAGCTAACCCTAGTTGTCCTGACGCTAACCCTAGTTGTCCTGACGCTAACCCTAGTTGTCCTGACGCTAACCGTAGTTGTCCTGACGCTAACCCTAGTTGTACTGACGCTAACCCTAGTTGTCCTGACGGTAACCCTAGTTGTCCTGACGCTAACCCTAGTTGTCCTGACGCTAACCCTAGTTGTCCTGACTCTAACCCTAGTTGTCCTGACGCTAACGCTAGTTGTCCTGACGCTAACCCTAGTTGTCCTGACACTAACCCTAGTTGTCCTGACGCTAACCCTAGTTGCCCTGATGCTAACCCTAGTTGCCCTGATGCTAACCCTACTTGTCCTGATGCTAACCCTACTTGTCCTGATGCTAACCCTAGTTGTCCTGACGCTAACTCTAGTTGTCCTGACGCTAACCCTAGTTGTCCTGACGCTAACCCTAGTTGTCCTGACGCTAACCCTACTTGTCCTGACGCTAACCCTAGTTGTCCTGACGCTAACCCTAGTTGTCCTGACGCTAACCCTAGTTGTCCTGACGCTAACCCTACTTGTCCTGACGCTAACCCGAGTTGTCCTGACGCTAACCCGAGTTGTCCTGACGCTAACCCTAGTTGTCCTGACGCTAACCCTAGTTGTCCTGACGCTAACCCGATTTGTCCTGACGCTAACCCGAGTTGTCCTGACGCTAACCTAAGTTGTCCTGACGCTAACCCGAGTTGTCCTGACGCTAACCCTAGTTGTCCTGACGCTAACCCTACTTGTCCTGACGCTAACCCTACTTGTCCTGACGCTAACCCTACTTGTAATGACGCTAACCCGAATTGTCATGACGCTAACCCGAGTTGTCCTGACGCTAACCCTAGTTGTTCTGACGCTAACCCTAGTTGTCCTGACGCTAACCCGAGTTGTCCTGACGCTAACCCGAGTTGTCCTGACGCTAACCCTAGTTGTCCTGACGCTAACCCGAGTTGTCCTGACGCTAACCCGAGTTGTCCTGACGCTAACCCGAGTTGTCCTGACGCTAACCCGAGTTGTCCTGACACTAACCCGAGATGTCCTGACGCTAACCCGAGCTGTCCTGACGTTAACCCGAGTTGTCCTGACGCTAACCCGAGTTGTCCTGACGCTAACCCGAGTTGTCCTGACGCTAACCCGAGTTGTCCTGACGGTAACCCTAGTTGTCCTGACGCTAACCCGAGTTGTCCTGACGCTAACCCTAGTTGTCCTGACGCTAAACCTAGTTGTCCTGACGCTAACCCTAGTTGTCCTGACGCTAACCCTAGTTGTCCTGACGATAACCCTAGTTGTCCTGACGCTAACCCTAGTTGTCCTGACGCTAACCCTAGTCCTGACGCTAACCCTCGTTGTCCTGACGCTAACCCTAGTTGTCCTGACGCTAACCATAGTTGTCCTGACGCTAACCCTCGTTGTCCTGACGCTAACCCTAGTTGTCCTGACGCTAACCCTAGTCCTGACGCTAACCCTAGTTGTCCTGATGCTAACCCTAGTTGTCCTAACGCTAACCCTAGTTGTCCTGATGATAACCCTAGTTGTCCTGACGCTAACCCTAGTTGTCCTGACGCTAACCCTAGTTGTCCTGACGCTAACCCTCGTTGTCCTGACGCTAACTCTAGTTGTCCTGACGCTAACCATAGTTGTCCTGACGCTAACCCTCGTTGTCCTGACGCTAACCCTAGTTGTCCTGACGCTAACCCTAGTTGTCCTGACGCTAACCCTACTTGTCCTGATGCTAACCCTAGTTGTCCTGACGCTAACCCTAGTTGTCCTGACTCTAACCCTAGTTGTCCTGACGCTAACCCTACTTGTCCTGACGCTAACCCTAGTTGTCCTGACGCTAACCCTAGTTGTCCTGACGCTAACCCTACTTGTCCTGACGCTAACCCTACTTGTCCTGACGCTAACCCTAGTTGTTCTGACGCTAAGCCTACTTGTCCTGACGCTAACCCTAGTTGTCCTGACGCTAACCCTACTTGTCCTGAAGCTAACCCTAGTTGTCCTGACGCTAACCCTAGTTGTCCTGACGCTAACCCTAGTTGTCCTGACGCTAACCCTAGTTGTCTTGACGCTAACCCTAGTTGTCCTGACGCTAACCCTAGTTGTCCTGACGCTAACCCTAGTTGTCCTGACGGTAACCCTAGTTGTCCTGACGCTAACCCGAGTTGTCCTGACGCTAACCCTAGTTGTCCTGACGCTAACCCTAGTTGTCCTGACGCTAACCCTACTTGTCCTGACGCTAACCCGAGTTGTCCTGACGCTAACCCGAGTTGTCCTGACGCTAACCCTAGTTGTCCTGACGCTAACCCGATTTGTCCTGACGCTAACCCGAGTTGTCCTGACGCTAACCTAAGTTGTCCTGACGCTAACCCGAGTTGTCCTGACGCTAACCCTAGTTGTCCTGATGCTAACCCTACTTGTCCTGACGCTAACCCTACTTGTAATGACGCTAACCCGAATTGTCCTGACGCTAACCCGAGTTGTCCTGACGCTAACCCTAGTTGTTCTGACGCTAACCCTAGTTGTCCTGACGCTAACCCGAGTTGTCCTGACGCTAACCCGAGTTGTCCTGACGCTAACCCTAGTTGTCCTGACGCTAACCCGAGTTGTCCTGACGCTAACCCGAGTTGTCCTGACGCTAACCCGAGTTGTCCTGACGGTAACCCTAGTTGTCCTGACGCTAACCCGAGTTGTCCTGACGCTAACCCTAGTTGTCCTGACGCTAACCCTAGTTGTCCTGACGCTAACCCTAGTTGTCCTGACGCTAACCCTAGTTGTCCCGACGCTAACCCTAGTTGTCCTGACGATAACCCTAGTTGTCCTGACGCTAACCCTAGTTGTCCTGACGCTAACCCTAGTCCTGACGCTAACCCTCGTTGTCCTGACGCTAACCCTAGTTGTCCTGACGCTAACCATAGTTGTCCTGACGCTAACACTCGTTGTCCTGACGCTAACCCTAGTCCTGACGCTAACCCTAGTTGTCCTGACGCTAACCCTAGTTGTCCTGACGCTAACCCTAGTTGTCCTAACGCTAACCCTAGTTGTCCTGATGATAACCCTAGTTGTCCTGACGCTAACCCTAGTTGTCCTGATGCTAACCCTAGTTGTCCTGATGCTAACCCTCGTTGTCCTGACGCTAACTCTAGTTGTCCTGACGCTAACCATAGTTGTCCTGACGCTAACCCTCGTTGTCCTGACGCTAACCCTAGTTGTCCTGACGCTAACCCTAGTTGTCCTGACGCTAACCCTAGTTGTCCTGACGCTAACCCTAGTTGTCCTGACGCTAACCCTACTTGTCCTGATGCTAAACCTAGTTGTCCTGACGCTAACCCTAGTTGTCCTGACTCTAACCCTAGTTGTCCTGACGCTAACCCTACTTGTCCTGACGCTATCCCTAGTTGTCCTGACGCTAACCCTAGTTGTCCTGACGCTAACCCTACTTGTCCTGACGCTAACCCTACTTGTCCTGACGCTAACCCTAGTTGTCCTGACGCTAAGCCTACTTGTCCTGACGCTAACCCTAGTTGTCCTGACGCTAACCCTACTTGTCCTGAAGCTAACCCTAGTTGTCCTGACGCTAACCCTAGTTGTCCTGACGCTAACCCTACTTGTCCTGACGCTAACCCTAGTTGTCCTGACGCTAACCCTAGTTGTCCTGACGCTAACCCTAGTTGTACTGACGCTAACCCTAGTTGTCCTGACGCTAACCCTAGTTGTCCTGACGGTAACCCTAGTTGTCCTGACGCTAACCCTAGTTGTCCTGACGCTAACCCTAGTTGTCCTGACTCTAACCCTAGTTGTCCTGACGCTAACCCTAGTTGTCCTGACGCTAACCCTAGTTGTCCTGACACTAACCCTAGTTGTCCTGAGGCTAACCCTAGTTGTCCTGATGCTAACCCTACTTGTCCTGATGCTAACCCTACTTGTCCTGACGCTAACCCTAGTTGTCCTGACGCTAATCCTAGTTGTCCTGACGCTAACCCTAGTTGTCCTGACGCTAACCCTAGTTGTCCTGACGCTAACCCTACTTGTCCTGACGCTAACCCTAGTTGTCCTGATGCTAACCCTAGTTGTCTTGACGCTAACCCTAGTTGTCCTGACGCTAACCCTAGTTGTCCTGACGCTAACCCTAGTTGTCCTGACGGTAACCCTAGTTGTCCTGACGCTAACCCGAGTTGTCCTGACGCTAACCCTAGTTGTCCTGACGCTAACCCTAGTTGTCCTGACGCTAACCCTACTTGTCCTGACGCTAACCCGAGTTGTCCTGACGCTAACCCGAGTTGTCCTGACGCTAACCCTAGTTGTCCTGACGCTAACCCTAGTTGTCCTGACGATAACCCGATATGTCCTGACGCTAACCCGAGTTGTCCTGACGCTAACCTAAGTTGTCCTGACGCTAACCCGAGTTGTCCTGACGCTAACCCTACTTGTCCTGACGCTAACCCTACTTGTCCTGACGCTAACCCTACTTGTCCTGACGCTAACCCGAATTGTCCTGACGCTAACCCGAGTTGTCCTGACGCTAACCCTAGTTGTTCTGACGCTAACCCTAGTTGTCCTGACGCTAACCCGAGTTGTCCTGACGCTAACCCGAGTTGTCCTGACGCTAACCCTAGTTGTCCTGACGCTAACCCGAGTTGTCCTGACGCTAACCCTCGTTGTCCTGACGCTAACCCTCGTTGTCCTGATGCTAACTCTAGTTGTCCTGACGCTAACCATAGTTGTCCTGACGCTAACCCTCGTTGTCCTGACGCTAACCCTAGTTGTCCTGACGCTAACCCTAGTTGTCCTGACGCTAACCCTAGTTGTCCTGACGCTAACCCTACTTGTCCTGATGCTAACCCTAGTTGTCCTGACGCTAACCCTAGTTGTCCTGACTCTAACCCTAGTTGTCCTGACGCTAACCCTACTTGTCCTGACGCTAACCCTAGTTGTCCTGACGCTAACCCTAGTTGTCCTGACGCTAACCCTAGTTGTCCTGACGCTAACCCTACTTGTCCTGACGCTAACCCTAGTTGTCCTGACGCTAAGCCTACTTGTCCTGACGCTAACCCTAGTTGTCCTGACGCTAACCCTACTTGTCCTGAAGCTAACCCTAGTTGTCCTGACGCTAACCCTAGTTGTCCTGACGCTAACCCTAGTTGTCCTGACGCTAACCCTAGTTGTACTGACGCTAACCCTAGTTGTCCTGACGGTAACCCTAGTTGTCCTGACGCTAACCCTAGTTGTCCTGACGCTAACCCTAGTTGTCCTGACTCTAACCCTAGTTGTCCTGACGCTAACGCTAGTTGTCCTGACGCTAACCCTAGTTGTCCTGACACTAACCCTAGTTGTCCTGACGCTAACCCTAGTTGCCCTGATGCTAACCCTAGTTGCCCTGATGCTAACCCTACTTGTCCTGATGCTAACCCTACTTGTCCTGATGCTAACCCTAGTTGTCCTGACGCTAACTCTAGTTGTCCTGACGCTAACCCTAGTTGTCCTGACGCTAACCCTAGTTGTCCTGACGCTAACCCTACTTGTCCTGACGCTAACCCTAGTTGTCCTGACGCTAACCCTAGTTGTCCTGACGCTAACCCTAGTTGTCCTGACGGTAACCCTAGTTGTCCTGACGCTAACCCGAGTTGTCCTGACGCTAACCCTAGTTGTCCTGACGCTAACCCTAGTTGTCCTGACGCTAACCCTACTTGTCCTGACGCTAACCCGAGTTGTCCTGACGCTAACCCGAGTTGTCCTGACGCTAACCCTAGTTGTCCTGACGCTAACCCTAGTTGTCCTGACGCTAACCCGATTTGTCTTGACGCTAACCCGAGTTGTCCTGACGCTAACCTAAGTTGTCCTGACGCTAACCCGAGTTGTCCTGACGCTAACCCTAGTTGTCCTGACGCTAACCCTACTTGTCCTGACGCTAACCCTACTTGTCCTGACGCTAACCCGAATTGTCCTGACGCTAACCCGAGTTGTCCTGACGCTAACCCTAGTTGTTCTGACGCTAACCCTAGTTGTCCTGACGCTAACCCGAGTTGTCCTGACGCTAACCCGAGTTGTCCTGATGCTAACCCTAGTTGTCCTGACGCTAACCCGAGTTGTCCTGACGCTAACCCGAGTTGTCCTGACGCTAACCCGAGTTGTCCTGACACTAACCCGAGTTGTCCTGACGCTAACCCGAGCTGTCCTGACGTTAACCCGAGTTGTCCTGACGCTAACCCGAGTTGTCCTGATGCTAACCCGAGTTGTCCTGACGCTAACCCGAGTTGTCCTGACGGTAACCCTAGTTGTCCTGACGCTAACCCGAGTTGTCCTGACGCTATCCCTAGTTGTCCTGACGCTAACCCTAGTTGTCCTGACGCTAACCCTAGTTGTCCTGACGCTAACCCTAGTTGTCCTGACGATAACCCTAGTTGTCCTGACGCTAACCCTAGTTGTCCTGACGCTAACCCTAGTCCTGACGCTAACCCTCGTTGTCCTGACGCTAACCCTAGTTGTCCTGACGCTAACCATAGTTGTCCTGACGCTAACCCTCGTTGTCCTGACGCTAACCCTAGTTGTCCTGACGCTAACCCTAGTTGTCCTGACGCTAACCCTAGTTGTCTTGACGCTAACCCTAGTTGTCCTGACGCTAACCCTAGTTGTCCTGACGCTAACCCTAGTTGTCCTGACGGTAACCCTAGTTGTCCTGACGCTAACCCGAGTTGTCCTGACGCTAACCCTAGTTGTCCTGACGCTAACCCTAGTTGTCCTGACGCTAACCCTACTTGTCCTGACGCTAACCCGAGTTGTCCTGACGCTAACCCGAGTTGTCCTGACGCTAACCCTAGTTGTCCTGACGCTAACCCTAGTTGTCCTGACGCTAACCCGATTTGTCTTGACGCTAACCCGAGTTGTCCTGACGCTAACCTAAGTTGTCCTGACGCTAACCCGAGTTGTCCTGACGCTAACCCTAGTTGTCCTGACGCTAACCCTACTTGTCCTGACGCTAACCCTACTTGTCCTGACGCTAACCCTACTTGTCCTGACGCTAACCCGAATTGTCCTGACGCTAACCCGAGTTGTCCTGACGCTAACCCTAGTTGTTCTGACGCTAACCCTAGTTGTCCTGACGCTAACCCGAGTTGTCCTGACGCTAACCCGAGTTGTCCTGACGCTAACCCTAGTTGTCCTGACGCTAACCCGAGTTGTCCTGACGCTAACCCGAGTTGTCCTGACGCTAACCCGAGTTGTCCTGACACTAACCCGAGTTGTCCTGACGCTAACCCGAGCTGTCCTGACGTTAACCCGAGTTGTCCTGACGCTAACCCGAGTTGTCCTGACGCTAACCCCAGTTGTCCTGACGCTAACCCGAGTTGTCCTGACGGTAACCCTAGTTGTCCTGACGCTAACCCGAGTTGTCCTGACGCTAACCCTAGTTGTCCTGACGCTAACCCTAGTTGTCCTGACGCTAACCCTAGTTGTCCTGACGCTAACCCTAGTTGTCCTGACGATAACCCTAGTTGTCCTGACGCTAACCCTAGTTGTCCTGACGCTAACCCTAGTCCTGACGCTAACCCTCGTTGTCCTGACGCTAACCTTAGTTGTCCTGACGCTAACCATAGTTGTCCTGACGCTAACCCTCGTTGTCCTGACGCTAACCCTACTTGTCCTGACGCTAACCCTAGTTGTCCTGACGCTAACCCTAGTTGTCCTGACGCTAACCCTACTTGTCCTGATGCTAACCCTACTTGTCCTGACGCTAACGCTAGTTGTCCTGACGCTAACCCTACTTGTCCTGACGCTAACCCTACTTGTCCTGACGCTAACCCTAGTTGTCCTGACGCTAACCCTAGTTGTCCTGACGCTAACCCTACTTGTCCTGACGCTAACCCTACTTGTCCTGACGCTAATTCTAGTTGTCCTGACGCTAAGCCTACTTGTCCTGACGCTAACCCTAGTTGTCCTGACGCTAACCCTACTTGTCCTGAAGCTAACCCTAGTTGTCCTGACTAGTGTTGAGCCACCCCCGTAGTGTTCGGGTTCGGTTCGGTTCGTCGAACACCGGGATGTTCGAGGAACTGTTCGTCGAACTGTTCGTCGAACACCTTAGAACACCGTCGAACACCGTTAAAACCAATGGCAGGCAAACAAAAACACATAGAAACACATAGAAAACACCTGCAAAGGTGTCCAAAAGCTGACAAACTGCTCAGAAGACACTCTCTTTAAAAAAGCCGGCCGGCAAATTCAGCAGCGGCATACACCGGTACCCGACAATTTAGACAAGAAGGAATAGAGCATCACACATAGATTAGATAGATAGAAACATGTCAGTCACATATATATGAAGTACAGTGATCGTGTTGGTTACTGTACCTGTCATTTAGTATTAAAATAAAGGATTTATTATTAAAAAAATTGGCGTGGGGTTCCCCTTAATTTTAGGCTCTAGCGGAGGTTAAGCAGACGGCTGGGGCAGATGTTTGAAGCCTGGGAAGGGGGTAATACCCACGGAGCTTCCCAGGCTACTAATATCAGCCCCCAGCTGAATACATAGCCTTTACTAGCTATTAAAATGGGGGACCCCCCAAAAAAAATGACGTGGGGTCCCCCCTAATTTAATAGCTAGCAAAGGCTAGGCAGACAGCTGGGGGCTGATATTAATAGCCCAGGAAGGGAGCCATGAATATTGGCCCCCTCCCAGGCTAGAAACACCAGCCGTCAGCCGCCCCAGAAATGGCGCATTCATAGGATGCGCGAATTCTGTCACTTAGCCTCGCTCTTCCACGCTGCCCTGGTGCGGTGGCAGGGGGTAATAGGGTTGGGGTTGATGTCAGCTTATAATGCCAGCTGACATCAAGCCCAGGTTAGTAATGGAAAGGCGTCTATAAGACACCCCCATTACTAACCCCATAGTCAAAGTTAAAAAAAACACAAACACCCAGAATAAAGTCCTTTAATTGAAATAAAGACACAATCCTTTATTGTTCTAAATTAAACCATACTTACCATCACGCCCATTCCAGCTGAAGCCAACGATCTCCTGCAATAAAAGAAAAATAATAAACCAACCTCATCCTTACCTTTCCATGGTTCCCACGACAGCTTCAGCTCTGCTACATCGAGATGACAGGCTGGACCGCAGCAGAACGCTGCCATCCAGCCTGTCATCCCGCAGACACTGAGAAGCGCAGGCTTGCTTGCGCTGCTCAGCGTCTCTCTGTGACGACATCCAGATGAGCCGAGTTCATGTCCAATGAACTCGGCTCACCTCATGCACGTCACTGACAGCGTGGGAAAATTCTCACGCTGAAGTGCTGAGTGCAGGAGAATTCTCCCACGCTGTCAGTGATGTGCATGAGGTGAGCTCATGTCCAATGAACTCAGCTCACCTCCTGCACGTCACTGACAGCGTGGGAGAATTCTCCTGCACTCAGCACTTCAGCGTGAGAATTTTCCCACGCTGTCAGTGACGTGCATGAGGTGAGCCGAGTTCATTGGACATGATCTCGGCTCATCTGGATGCCGTCACAGAGAGACAGTGAGGAGCGCAAGCATGCCTGCGCTTCTCAGTGTCTGCGGGATGACAGACTGGATGGCAGCGTTCTGCTGCGGTCCAGCCTGTCATCTCGATGTAGCAGAGCTGAAGCTGTCGTGGGAACCATGGAAAGGTAAGGATGAGGTTGGTTTATTATTTTTCTTTTATTGCAGGAGATCGTTGGCTTCAGCTGGAATGGGTGTGATGGTAAGTATGGTTTAATTTAGAACAATAAAGGATTGTGTCTTTATTTCAATTAAAGGACTTTATTCTGGGTGTTGTGTTTTTTTTAAATACTTTACTAGAAATTCATGGCGGTCATGTCTAATACTGGCGTGACCCCATGAATTTTGGGCTTGGGGCCAGCTGATAATACCAAGCTGGCCCTAACCCCTTTATTACCCAGTGAGCCACCGCACCAGGGCCCTGGATGAGATGGGTACAGCGCCAGAAGATGGCGCTTCTATGAACGCGCCATTTTCCGGTGTGGCTGCGGACTGCAATTTGTAGCGGTGGGGGGCCCAGAAAGCTTGGGCCTCCCTGCGCTGCAGATTCCAGCCCCCAGCTGCCTAGTTGTACCTGGCTGGACACAAAAATAGGGCGAAGCCCCACGTACTTTTTTTTTAATTATTTCATGAAATTCATGAAATAATTAAGAAAAAAAGGCCTTCCCTATATTGTTGTGTCCGGCCAGTTACAAATAGGCAGCTGGTGGCTGGGGGCAGCTCGTTCCTGCCTGCTGTACCTGGCTGGACACAAATATAGTGCGAAGCCCCACTTCAATTTTTTTTAATTATTTCATGAAATTCATGAAATAATTAAGAAAAAAAGGGCTTCCCTATATTGTTGTGTCCGGCCAGGTACAAATAGGCAGCTGGTGGATGGGGGCAGCCCGTTCCTGCCTGCTGTACCTGGCTGGACACAAATATAGTGCGAAGCCCCACTTCAATTTTTTTTAATTATTTCATGAAATTCATGAAATAATTAAGAAAAAAAGGGCTTCCCTATATTGTTGTGTCCGGCCAGGTACAAATAGGCAGCTGGTGGATGGGGGCAGCCCGTTCCTGCCTGCTGTACCTGGCTGGACACAAATATAGTGCGAAGCCCCACTTCAATTTTTTTAAATTATTTCAGGAAATTCATGAAATAATTTAAAAAAAATTGACGTGGGGCTTCGCACTATATTTGTGTCCAGCCAGGTACAGCAGGCAGGAACGGGCTGCCCCCAACCACCAGCTGCCTATTTGTACCTGGCTGGACACAACAATATAGGGAAGCCCTTTTTTTCTTAATTATTTCATGAAATAATTTAAAGAAAATTGACGTGGGGCTTCGCCCTGTTTTTGTGTCCAGCCAGGTACAACTATGCAGCTGGGGGCTGGAATCCGCAGCGCAGGGAGGCCCAAGCTTTCTGGGCCACCCCCGCTGCAAATTGCAGTCCGCAGCCACCCCGGAAAATGGCGCGTTCATAGAAGCGCCATCTTCTGGCGCTGTACCCAACTCATCCAGGGCCCTGATGCGGTGGCTCACTGGGTAATAAAGGGGTTAGGGCCAGCTTGGCATTATCAGCTGGCCCTAAGCCCGAAATTCATGGGGTCACGCCAATATTAGACATGACCACCATGAATTTCTAGTAAAGTATTTAAAAAAAACACAACACCCAGAAAAAAGTCCTTTAATTGAAATAAACACACAATTCTTTATTGTTCTAAATTAAACCATACTTACCATCACGCCCATTCCAGCTGAAGCCAACGATCTCCTGAAATAAAAGAAAAATAATAAAGCAACATCATCCTTACCTTTCCATGGTTCCCATGACAGCTTCAGCTCTGCTACATCGAGATGACAGGCTGGACCGCAGCAGAACGCTGCCATCCAGCCTGTCATCCCGCAGACACTGAGAAGCGCAGGCTTGCTTGCGCTCCACAGTGTCTCTCTGTGAGGGCATCCAGATGAGCCGAGTTAATGTCCAATGAACTCGGCTCACCTCATGCACGTCACTGACAGCGTGGGAAAATTCTCCTGCACTCAGCGCTTCAGCGTGGGAGAATTCTCACACTGAAGCGCTGAGTGCAGGAGAATTCTCCCACGCTGTCAGTGACGTGCAGGAGGTGAGCTGAGTTCATTGGACATGAGCTCACCTTATGCACGTCACTGACAGCGTGGGAAAATTCTCCTGCACTCAGCGCTTCAGCGGGAGAATTCTCACGCTGAAGCGCTGAGTGCAGGAGAATTCTCCCACGCTGTCAGTGACGTGCAGGAGGTGAGCTGAGTTCATTGGACATGAGCTCACCTTATGCACGTCACTGACAGCGTGGGAGAATTCTCCTGCACTCACCGCTTCAGCGTGAGAATTTTCCCACGCTGTCAGTGACGTGCATGAGGTGAGCCGAGTTCATTGGACATGAACTCGGCTCATCTGGATGTCGTCACAGAGAGACGCTGAGCAGCGCAAGCAAGCCTGCGCTTCTCAGTGTCTGCGGGATGAGAGGCTGGATGGCAGCGTTCTGCTGCGGTCCAGCCTGTCATCTCGATGTAGCAGAGCTGAAGCTGTCGTGGGAACCATGGAAAGGTAAGGATGAGGTTGCTTTATTATTTTTCTTTTATTGCAGGAGATCGTTGGCTTCAGCTGGAATGGGCGTGACGGTAAGTATGGTTTAATTTAGAACAATAAAGGATTGTGTCTTTATTTCAATTAAAGGACTTTATTCTGGGTGTTTGTGTTTTTTTTAACTTTGACTATGGGGTTAGTAATGGGGGTGTCTTATAGACGCCTCTCTATTACTAACCTGGGCTTGATGTCAGCTGGCATTATAAGCTGACATCAACCCCAACCCTATTACCCCCTGCCACCGCACCAGGGCAGCGTGAAAGAGCGAGGCTAAGTGCCAGAATTGGCGCATCCTATGAATGCGCCATTTCTGGGGCGGCTGACGGCTGGTGTTTCTAGCCTGGGAGGGGGCCAATATTCATGGCTCCCTTCCTGGGCTATTAATATCAGCCCCCAGCTGTCTGCCTAGCCTTTGCTAGCTATTAAATTAGGGGGGACCCCACGTCATTTTTTTTGGGGGGTCCCCCATTTTAATAGCTAGTAAAGGCTATGTATTCAGCTGGGGGCTGATATTAGTAGCCTGGGAAGCTCCGTGGGTATTACCCCCTTCCCAGGCTTCAAACATCTGCCCCAGCCGTCTGCTTAACCTCCGCTAGAGCCTAAAATTAAGGGGAACCCCACGCCAATTTTTTTAATAATAAATCCTTTATTTTAATGCTAAATGACAAGTACAGTAACCAACACTATCACTGTACTTCATATATATGTGACTGACATGTTTCTATCTATCTAATCTATGTATGATGCTCTATTCTGTCTGTTATAAATTGTCGGGTACCGCTGCTGAATTGCCGGCCGGCTTTTTTAAAGAGACGGTGCATGAAAAAACTATTATTTTTTTTGATAAATCCTTTACGCTAAATGACAAGTACAGTAAGCAGCACTTTCACTGTACTTCGTATGTATGTGGCTGACATGTTTATATCTATCTAATCTATGTGTGAAGCTCTATTCTTTCGGTTCTAAATTGTCGGGTACAGGTGTATGCCGCTGCTGAATTGCCGGCTTTTCATGTTTCACTGTTGGCACTGTTCCCATCGATTTGGGCAATCACTGTAATGCCACAACCACCATGGCTGTGGCATTACAGTGAGTGGCAGACAATCCCTGCATGATTGGTGCTCTAAATAGCGCCAGACATGCAGGACACGCTTTTGGTGCACGAACAGTTATCGAACATAACCTCGAACAGCCGAATTTTTTGCAAATCGTTCGGGTTCGTCGAACAACTCGAACACCGCCCAAAACAGCTCGAATTTGAGATTGGCGAACAGTTCTAGTCGAACACCGCTCATCTCTAGTCCTGACGCTAACCCTACTTGTCCTGACGCTAACCCTAGTTGTACTGACTCTAACCCTAGTTGTCCTGACGCTAACCCTAGTTGTGCTGACGCTAACCCTAGTTGTCCTGACGCTAATCCTACTTGTCCTGACGCTAACCCTAGTTGTCCTGACGCTAACCCTAGTTGTCCTGACGCTAACCCTAGTTGTCCTGACGCTAACCCTAGTTGTCCTGACGCTAACCCTAGCTGTCCTGACGCTAACCCTAGTTGTCCTGACGCTAACCCTACTTGTCCTGACGCTAACCCTAGCTGTCCTGACGCTAACCCTAGCTGTCTTGACGCTAACCCTAGTTGTCCTGACGCTAACCCTACTTGTCCTGACGCTAACCCTAGCTGTCCTGACGCTAACCCTAGCTGTCTTGACGCTAACCCTAGTTGTCCTGACGCTAACCCTAGTTGTCCTGACGCTAACCCTAGTTGTCCTGACGCTAACCCTACTTGTCCTGACGCTAACCCTACTTGTCCTGACGCTAACCCTAGTTGTCCTGACGCTAACCCTAGTTGTCCTGACGCTAACCCTAGTTGTCCTGACGCTAACCCTAGTTTTCCTGACGCTAACCCTACTTGTCCTGACGCTAACCCTACTTGTCCTGACGCTAACCCTACTTGTCCTGACGCTAACCCTAGTTGTCCTGACGCTAACCCTAGTTGTCCTGACGCTAACCCTAGTTGTCCTGATGCTAACCCTAGCTGTCCTGACGCTAACCCTAGTTGTCCTGACGCTAACCCTAGCTGTCCTGACGCTAACCCTAGTTGTCCTGACGCTAACCCTAGTTGTCCTGATGCTAACCCTAGCTGTCCTGACGCTAACCCTAGTTGTCCTGACGCTAACCCTACTTGTCCTGACGCTAACCCTACTTGTCCTGACGCTAACCCTACTTGTCCTGACGCTAACCCTAGTTGTCCTGACGCTAACCCTAGTTGACCTGACGCTAACGCTAGTTGTCCTGACGCTAAACCTAGTTGTCCTGACGATAACCATTGTTGTCCTGACGATAACCATTGTTGTCCTGACGCTAACCCTAGTTGTCCTGACGCTAACCCTAGTTGTCCTGACGCTAACCCTACTTGTCCTGACGCTAACCCTAGTTGTCCTGACGCTAACCCTACTTGTCCTGACGCTAACCATAGTTGTCCTGACGCTAACCCTAGTTGTCCTGACGCTAACCCGAGTTGTCCTGACGCTAACCCGAGTTGTCCTGACGCTAACCCGAGTTGTCCTGACGCTAACCCGAGTTGTCCTGACGCTAACTCGAGTTGTCCTGACGCTAACCCGCGTTGTCCTGACGCTAACCCGAGTTGTCCTGACGCTAACCCGAGTTGTCCTGACGCTAACCCGAGTTGTCCTGACGCTAACCCTAATTGTCCTGACGCTAACCCGAGTTTTCCTGACGCTAACCCTAGTTGTCCTGACGCTAACCCTAGTTGTCCTGACGCTAACCCTACTTGTCCTGACGCTAACCATAGTTGTCCTGACGCTAACCCTAGTTGTCCTGACGCTAACCCTAGTTGTCCTAATGCTAACCCTAGTTGTCCTGACGCTAACCCTAGTTGTCCTGACGCTAACCCTAGTTGTCCTGACGCTAACCCTACTTGTCCTGACGGTAACCCTACTTGTCCTGACGCTAACCCTACTTGTCCTGACGCTAACCCTAGTTGTCCTGACGTTAACCCTAGTTGTCCTGACGCTAACCCTAGTTGTCCTGACGCTAACCCTAGTTGTCCTGACGCTAACCCTAGTTGTCCTGACGCTAACCCTACTTGTCCTGACGCTAACCCTAGTTGTCCTGACGCTAACCCTAGTTGTCCTGACGCTAACCCTACTTGTCCTGACGCTAACCCTAGTTGTCCTGACGCTAACCATAGTTGTCCTGACGCTAACCCTAGTTGTTCTGACGCTAACCCTACTTGTCCTGACGCTAACCCTAGTTGTCCTGACGCTAACCCTACTTGTCCTGACGCTAACCCTACTTGTCCTGACGCTAACCCTACTTGTCCTGACGCTAACCCTAGTTGTCCTGACGCTAACCCTAGTTGTCCTGACGCTAACTCTAGTTGTCCTGACGCAAACCCTAGTTGTCCTGACGCTAACCCTAGTTGTCCTGATGCTAACCCTTGTTGTCCTGACGCTAACCCTAATTGTCCTGACGCTAACCCTAGTTGTCCTGATGCTAACCCTAGTTGTCCTGACGCTAACCCTAATTGTCCTGACGCTAACCCTAGTTGTCCTGACGCTAACCCTAGTTGTCCTGACGCTAACCCTAGTTGTCCTGACGCTAACCCTAGTTGTCCTGATGCTAACCCTACTTGTCCTGACGCTAACCCTAGTTGTCCTGACGCTAACCCTACTTGTCCTGACGCTAACCCTAGTTGTCCTGATGCTAACCCTAGTTGTCCTGACGCTAACCCTACTTGTCCTGACGCTAACCCTAGTTGTCCTGACGCTAACCCTACTTGTCCTGACGCTAACCCTACTTGTCCTGACGCTAACCCTAGTTGTCCTGACGCTAACGCTAGTTGTCCTGACGCTAACCCTAGTTGTCCTGACGCTAACCCTACTTGTCCTGACGCTAACCCTAGTTGTCCTGATGCTAACCCTAGTTGTCTGACGCTAACCCTAGTTGTTCTGACGCTAACGCTAGTTGTCCTGACGCTAACCCTAGTTGTCCTGACGCTAAGCCTACTTGTCCTGACGCTAACTCTATTTGTCCTGACGCTAACCCTAGTTGTCCTGACGATAACCCTAGTTGTCCTGAAGCTAACCCTAGTTGTCCTGACGCTAACCCTAGTTGCCCTGATGCTAACCCTAGTTGTCCTGACGCTAACCCTAGTTGTCCTGACGCTAACCCTAGTTGTCCTGACGCTAACCCTAGTTGTTCTGACGCTAACCCTAGTTGTCCTGACGCTAACCCTAGTTGTTCTGACGCTAACCCTAGTTGTCCTGACGCTAACCCTACTTGTCCTGATGCTAACCCTACTTGTCCTGACGCTAACCCTAGTTGTCCTGACGCTAACCCTACTTGTCCTGACGCTAACACTAGTTGTCCTGACGCTAACCCTAGTTGTCCTGACGCTAACCCTACTTGTCCTGACGCTAACCCTACTTGTCCTGACGCTAACCCTAGTTGTCCTGACGCTAACCCGAGTAGTCCTGAAGCTAACCCGAGTTGTCCTGACGCTAACCCTAGTTGTCCTAACGCTAACCCGAGTTGTCCTGACGCTAACCCGAGTTGTCCTGACGCTAACCCTAGTTGTCCTGACGCTAACCCTAGTTGTCCTGACGCTAACCCGAGTTGTCCTGACGCTAACCCGAGTTGTCCTGACGCTAACCCGAGTTGTGCTGACGCTAACCCGAGTTGTCCTGACGCTAACCCTACTTGTCCTGACGCTAACCCTACTTGTCCTGACGCTAACCCTACTTGTCCTGACGCTAACCCTAGTTGTCCTGACGCTAACCCTAGTTGACCTGACGCTAACCCTAGTTGTCCTGACGCTAACCCTAGTTGTCCTGACGCTAACCATTGTTGTCCTGACGCTAACCCTAGTTGTCCTGACGCTAACCCTACTTGTCCTGACGCTAACCCTACTTGTCCTGACGCTAACCCTACTTGTCCTGATGCTAACCCTAGTTGTCCTGACGCTAACCCTAGTTGTCCTGACGCTAACCCTAGCTGTCCTGACGCTAACCCGAGTGGTCCTGACGCTAAACCGAGTTGTACTGACGCTAACCCGAGTTGTCCTGACGCTAACTCGAGTTGTCCTGACGCTAACCCGAGTTGTCCTGACGCTAACCCGAGTTGTCCTGACGCTAACTCGAGTTGTCCTGATGCTAACCCTAGTTGTCCTGACGCTAACCCTAGTTGTCCTGACGCTAACCCTAGTTGTCCTGACGCTAACCCTACTTGTCCTAACGCTAACCCTAGTTGTCCTGACGCTAACCCTACTTGTCCTGACGCTAACCCTACTTGTCCTGACGCTAACCCTAGTTGTCCTGACGCTAACCCTACTTCTCCTGACGCTAACCCTAGTTGTCCTGAAGCTAACCCTAGTTGTCCTGACGCTAACCCTAGTTGCCCTGATGCTAACCCTAGTTGTCCTGACGCTAACCCTAGTTGTCCTGACGCTAACCCTAGTTGTCCTGACGCTAACCCTAGTTGTCCTGACGCTAACCCTAGTTGTTCTGACGCTAACCCTAGTTGTTCTGACGCTAACCCTAGTTGTCCTGACGCTAACCCTACTTGTCCTGATGCTAACCCTACTTGTCCTGACGCTAACCCTAGTTGTCCTGACGCTAACCCTACTTGTCCTGACGCTAACACTAGTTGTCCTGACGCTAACCCTAGTTGTCCTGACGCTAACCCTACTTGTCCTGACGCTAACCCTACTTGTCCTGACGCTAACCCTAGTTGTCCTGACGCTAACCCGAGTAGTCCTGAAGCTAACCCGAGTTGTCCTGACGCTAACCCTAGTTGTCCTAACGCTAACCCGAGTTGTCCTGACGCTAACCCGAGTTGTCCTGACGCTAACCCTAGTTGTCCTGACGCTAACCCTAGTTGTCCTGACGCTAACCCGAGTTGTCCTGACGCTAACCCGAGTTGTCCTGACGCTAACCCGAGTTGTGCTGACGCTAACCCGAGTTGTCCTGACGCTAACCCTACTTGTCCTGACGCTAACCCTACTTGTCCTGACGCTAACCCTACTTGTCCTGACGCTAACCCTAGTTGTCCTGACGCTAACCCTAGTTGACCTGACGCTAACCCTAGTTGTCCTGACGCTAACCCTAGTTGTCCTGACGCTAACCATTGTTGTCCTGACGCTAACCCTAGTTGTCCTGACGCTAACCCTACTTGTCCTGACGCTAACCCTACTTGTCCTGACGCTAACCCTACTTGTCCTGATGCTAACCCTAGTTGTCCTGACGCTAACCCTAGTTGTCCTGACGCTAACCCTAGCTGTCCTGACGCTAACCCGAGTGGTCCTGACGCTAAACCGAGTTGTACTGACGCTAACCCGAGTTGTCCTGACGCTAACTCGAGTTGTCCTGACGCTAACCCGAGTTGTCCTGACGCTAACCCGAGTTGTCCTGACGCTAACTCGAGTTGTCCTGATGCTAACCCTAGTTGTCCTGACGCTAACCCTAGTTGTCCTGACGCTAACCCTAGTTGTCCTGACGCTAACCCTACTTGTCCTAACGCTAACCCTAGTTGTCCTGACGCTAACCCTACTTGTCCTGACGCTAACCCTACTTGTCCTGACGCTAACCCTAGTTGTCCTGACGCTAACCCTACTTCTCCTGACGCTAACCCTAGTTGTCCTAACGATAACCCTAGTTGTCCTGACGCTAACCCTAGTTGTCCTGACGCTAACCCTAGTTGTCCTGACGCTAACCCTACTTGTCCTGACGCTAACCCTACTTGTCCTGACGCTAACCCTAGTTGTCCTGATGCTAACCCTAGTTGTCCTGACGCTAACCCTAGTTGTCCTGACGCTAACCCTAGTTGTCCTGACGCTAACCCTAGTTGTCCTGACGCTAACCCTAGCTGTCCTGACGCTAACCCTAGTTGTCCTGACGCTAACCCTAGTTGTCCTGACGCTAACCCTACTTGTCCTGATGCTAACCCTAGTTGTCCTGAAGCTATCACTAGTTGTCCTGACGCTAACCCTAGTTGTCCTGACGCTAACCCTACTTGTCCTGACGCTAACCCTAGTTGTCCTGACGCTAACCCTAGTTGTCCTGACGCTAACCCTAGTTGTCCTAACGCTAACCCTAGTTGTCCTGACGCTAACCCTAGTTGTCCTGACGCTAACCCTAGTTGTCCTGACGCTAACCCTAGTTGTCCTGACGCTAACACTACTTGTCCTGATGCTAACCCTACTTGTCCTGACGCTAACCCTACTTGTCCTGACGCTAACCCTAGTTGTCCTGACGCTAACCCTAGTTGACCTGACGCTAACCCTAGTTGTCCTGACGCTAACCCTAGTTGTCCTGACGCTAACCATTGTTGTCCTGACGCTAACCCTAGTTGTCCTGACGCTAACCCTACTTGTCCTGACGCTAACCCTACTTGTCCTGACGCTAACCCTAGTTGTCCTGACGCTAACCCTAGTTGTCCTGACGCTAATCCTAGTTGTCCTGACGCTAACCCTAGCTGTCCTGACGCTAACCCGAGTGGTCCTGACGCTAAACCGAGTTGTACTGACGCTAACCCGAGTTGTCCTGACGCTAACTCGAGTTGTCCTGACGCTAACCCGAGTTGTCCTGACGCTAACCCGAGTTGTCCTGACGCTAACCCGAGTTGTCCTAACGCTAACCCGAGTTGTCCTGACGCTAACTCGAGTTGTCCTGACGCTAACCCTAATTGTCCTGACGCTAACCCGAGTTGTCCTGATGCTAACCCTAGTTGTCCTGACGCTAACCCTAGTTGTCCTGACGCTAACCCTAGTTGTCCTGACGCTAACCCTACTTGTCCTAACGCTAACCCTAGTTGTCCTAACGATAACCCTAGTTGTCCTGACGCTAACCCTAGTTGTCCTGACGCTAACCCTAGTTGTCCTGACGCTAACCCTACTTGTCCTGACGCTAACCATACTTGTCCTGACGCTAACCCTAGTTGTCCTGATGCTAACCCTAGTTGTCCTGACGCTAACCCTAGTTGTCCTGACGCTAACCCTAGTTGTCCTGACGCTAACCCTAGTTGTCCTGACGCTAACCCTGGTTGTCCTGACGCTAACCCTACTTGTCCTGACGCTAACCCTACTTGTCCTGACGCTAACCCTAGTTGTCCTGACGCTAACCCTACTTCTCCTGACGCTAACCCTAGTTGTCCTAACGCTAACCCTAGTTGTCCTGACGCTAACCCTAGTTGTCCTGACGCTAACCCTAGTTGTCCTGACGCTAACCCTAGTTGTCCTGACGCTAACCCTACTTGTCCTGACGCTAACCCAAGTTGTCCTGACGCTAACCCTACTTGTCCTGACGCTAACCCTACTTGTCCTGACGCTAACCCTAGTTGTCCTGACGCTAACCCTAGTTGTCCTGACGCTAACCCTACTTGTCCTGACGCTAACCCTACTTGTCCTGACGCTAACCCTAGTTGTCCTGACGCTAACCCTAGCTGTCCTGACGCTAACCCTAGCTGTCCTGACGCTAACCCTAGTTGTCCTGACGCTAACCCTAGTTGTCCTGATGCTAACCCTAGCTGTCCTGACGCTAACCCTAGTTGTCCTGACGCTAACCCTACTTGTCCTGACGCTATCCCTACTTGTCCTGACGCTAACCCTACTTGTCCTGACGCTAACCCTAGTTGTCCTGACGCTAACCCTACTTGTCCTGACGCTAACCCTAGTTGTCCTGACGCTAACCCTACTTGTCCTGACGCTAACCCTACTTGTCCTGACGCTAACCCTAGTTGTCCTGACGCTAACCCTAGTTGACCTGACGCTAACCCTAGTTGTCCTGACGCTAACCCTAGTTGTCCTGACGCTAACCATTGTTGTCCTGACGCTAACCCTAGTTGTCCTGACGCTAACCCTACTTGTCCTGACGCTAACCCTACTTGTCCTGACGCTAACCCTAGTTGTCCTGACGCTAACCCTACTTGTCCTGACGCTAACCCTAGTTGTCCTGACGCTAACCCTAGTTGTCCTGACGCTAACCCTAGCTGTCCTGACGCTAACCCGAGTGGTCCTGACGCTAACCCGAGTTGTACTGACGCTAACCTGAGTTGTCCTGACGCTAACTCGAGTTGTCCTGACGCTAACCCGAGTTGTCCTGACGCTAACCCGAGTTGTCCTGACGCTAACCCGAGTTGTCCTGACGCTAAACCGAGTTGTCCTGACGCTAACTCGAGTTGTCCTGACGCTAACCCTAATTGTCCTGACGCTAACCCGAGTTGTCCTGATGCTAACCCTAGTTGTCCTGACACTAACCCTAGTTGTCCTGACGCTAACCCTAGTTGTCCTGACGCTAACCCTACTTGTCCTAACGCTAACCCTAGTTGTCCTGACGCTAACCCTACTTGTCCTGACGCTAACCCTACTTGTCCTGACGCTAACCCTAGTTGTCCTGACGCTAACCCTAGTTGTCCTGACGCTAACCCTAGTTGTCCTGACGCTAACCCTACTTGTCCTGACGCTAACCCTAGTTGTCCTGACGCTAACACTACTTGTCCTGACGCTAACCCTAGTTGTCCTGACGCTAACCCTACTTGTCCTGACGCTAACCCTAGTTGTCCTGACGCTAACCCTAGTTGTCCTGACGCTAACCCTACTTGTCCTGACGCTAACCCTAGTTGTCCTGACGCTAACCCTAGTTGTCCTGACGCTAACCCTAGTTGTCCTGACGCTAACCCTACTTGTCCTGACGCTAACCCTAGTTGTCCTGACGCTAACCCTAGTTGTCCTGATGCTAACCCTCCTTGTCCTGATGCTAACCCTACTTGTCCTGAAGCTAACCCTACTTGTCCTGACGCTAACCCTAGTTGTCCTGAATCTAACCCTAGTTGTCCTGACGCTAACCCTAGTTGTCCTGACGCTAACCCTAGTTGTCCTGACGCTAACCCTACTTGTCCTGACGCTAACCCTAGTTGTCCTGACGCTAACCCTACTTGTCCTGACGCTAACCCTACTTGTCCTGACGCTAACCCTAGTTGTCCTGACGCTAACCCTAGTTGTCCTGACGCTAACCCTAGCTGTCCTGACGCTAACCCTAGCTGTCCTGACGCTAACCCTAGTTGTCCTGACGCTAACCCTAGTTGTCCTGACGCTAACCCTAGCTGTCCTGACGCTAACCCTAGTTGTCCTGACGCTAACCCTACTTGTCCTGACGCTATCCCTACTTGTCCTGACGCTAACCCTACTTGTCCTGACGCTAACCCTAGTTGTCCTGACGCTAACCCTACTTGTCCTGACGCTAACCCTACTTGTCCTGACGCTAACCCTACTTGTCCTGACGCTAACCCTAGTTGTCCTGACGCTAACCCTAGTTGACCTGACGCTAACCCTAGTTGTCCTGACGCTAACCCTAGTTGTCCTGACGCTAACCATTGTTGTCCTGACTCTAACCCTAGTTGTCCTGACGCTAACCCTAGATGTCCTGACGCTAACCCTAGTTGTCCTAACGCTAACACTACTTGTCCTGACGCTAACTCTAGTTGTCCTGACGCTAACCCTACTTGTCCTGACGCTAACCCTAGTTGTCCTGACGCTAACCCTAGCTGTCCTGACGCTAACCCGAGTAGTCCTGACGCTAACCCGAGTTGTCCTGACGCTAACTCGAGTTGTCCTGACGCTAACCCGAGTTGTCCTGACGCTAACCCGAGTTGTCCTGACGCTAACCCGAGTTGTCCTGACGCTAACCCGAGTTGTCCTGATGCTAACCCTAATTGTCCTGACGCTAACCCGAGTTGTCCTGACGCTAACCCTAGTTGTCCTGACGCTAACCCTAGTTGTCCTGACGCTAACCCTACTTGTCCTAACGCTAACCCTAGTTGTCCTGACGCTAACCCTACTTGTCCTGACGCTAACCCTAGTTGTCCTGACGCTAACCCTAGTTGTCCTGACGCTAACCCTAGCTGTCCTGACGCTAACCCTAGTTGTCCTGACGCTAACCCTAGTTGTCCTGACGCTAACCCTACTTGTCCTGACGCTAACCCTACTTGTCCTGACGCTAACCCTAGTTGTCCTGATGCTAACACTAGTTGTCCTGACGCTAACCCTAGTTGTCCTGACGCTAACCCTAGTTGTCCTGACGCTAACCCTACTTGTCCTGACGCTAACCCTAGTTGTCCTGACGCTAACCCTAGTTGTCCTGACGCTAACCCTACTTCTCCTGACGCTAACCCTAGTTGTCCTAACGCTAACCCTAGTTGTCCTGACGCTAACCCTAGTTGTCCTGACGCTAACCCTAGTTGTCCTGACGCTAACCCTAGTTGTCCTGACGCTAACCCTACTTGTCCTGACGCTAACCCTACTTGTCCTGACGCTAACCCTAGTTGTCCTGACGCTAACCCTAGTTGTCCTGACGCTAACCCTAGTTGTCCTGACGCTAACCATTGTTGTCCTGACGCTAACCCTAGTTGTCCTGACGCTAACCCTACTTGTCCTGACGCTAACCCTACTAGTCCTGACGCTAACCCTACTTGTCCTGACGCTAACCCTAGTTGTCCTGACGCTAACCCTACTTGTCCTGACGCTAACCCTAGCTGTCCTGACGCTAACCCGAGTGGTCCTGACGCTAACCCGAGTTGTACTGACGCTAACCCGAGTTGTACTGACGCTAACTCGAGTTGTCCTGACGCTAACCCGAGTTGTCCTGACGCTAACCCGAGTTGTCCTGACGCTAACCCGAGTTGTCCTGACGCTAACCCGAGTTGTCCTGACGCTAACTCGAGTTGTCCTGACGCTAACCCTAATTGTCCAGACGCTAACCCGAGTTGTCCTGATGCTAACCCTAGTTGTCCTGACGCTAACCCTAGTTGTCCTGACGCTAACCCTAGTTGTCCTGACGCTAACCCTACTTGTCCTAACGCTAACCCTAGTTGTCCTGACGCTAACCCTACTTGTCCTGACGCTAACCCTACTTGTCCTGACGCTAACCCTAGTTGTCCTGACGCTAACCCTACTTCTCCTGACGCTAACCCTAGTTGTCCTAACGATAACCCTAGTTGTCCTGACGCTAACCCTAGTTGTCCTGACGCTAACCCTAGTTGTCCTGACGCTAACCCTAGTTGTCCTGACGCTAACCCTACTTGTCCTGACGCTAACCCTACTTCTCCTGACGCTAACCCTAGTTGTCCTAACGCTAACCCTAGTTGTCCTGACGCTAACCCTAGTTGTCCTGACGCTAACCCTAGTTGTCCTGACGCTAACCCTAGTTGTCCTGACGCTAACCCTACTTGTCCTGACGCTAACCCTACTTGTCCTGACGCTAACCCTACTTGTCCTGACGCTAACCCTAGTTGTCCTGACGCTAACCCTAGTTGTCCTGACGCTAACCCTAGTTGTCCTGACGCTAACCATTGTTGTCCTGACGCTAACCCTAGTTGTCCTGACGCTAACCCTACTTGTCCTGACGCTAACCCTACTTGTCCTGACGCTAACCCTACTTGTCCTGACGCTAACCCTAGTTGTCCTGACGCTAACCCTACTTGTCCTGACGCTAACCCTAGCTGTCCTGACGCTAACCCGAGTGGTCCTGACGCTAACCCGAGTTGTACTGACGCTAACCCGAGTTGTACTGACGCTAACTCGAGTTGTCCTGACGCTAACCCGAGTTGTCCTGACGCTAACCCGAGTTGTCCTGACGCTAACCCGAGTTGTCCTGACGCTAACTCGAGTTGTCCTGACGCTAACCCTAATTGTCCTGACGCTAACCCGAGTTGTCCTGATGCTAACCCTAGTTGTCCTGACTCTAACCCTAGTTGTCCTGACGCTACCCCTAGTTGTCCTGACGCTAACCCTACTTGTCCTAACGCTAACCCTAGTTGTCCTGACGCTAACCCTACTTGTCCTGACGCTAACCCTACTTGTCCTGACGCTAACCCTAGTTGTCCTGACGCTAACCCTACTTCTCCTGACGCTAACCCTAGTTGTCCTAACGATAACCCTAGTTGTCCTGACGCTAACCCTAGTTGTCCTGACGCTAACCCTAGTTGTCCTGACGCTAACCCTAGTTGTCCTGACGCTAACCCTACTTGTCCTGACGCTAACCCTACTTGCCCTGACGCTAACCCTAGTTGTCCTGATGCTAACCCTAGTTGTCCTGACGCTAACCCTAGTTGTCCTGACGCTAACCCTAGTTGTCCTGACGCTAACCCTACTTGTCCTGACGCTAACCCTAGTTGTCCTGACGCTAACCCTACTTCTCCTGACGCTAACCCTAGTTGTCCTAACGATAACCCTAGTTGTCCTGACGCTAACCCTAGTTGTCCTGACGCTAACCCTAGTTGTCCTGACGCTAACCCTAGTTGTCCTGACGCTAACCCTACTTGTCCTGACGCTAACCATACTTGTCCTGACGCTAACCCTAGTTGTCCTGATGCTAACCCTAGTTGTCCTGACGATAACCCTAGTTGTCCTGACGCTAACCCTAGTTGTCCTGACGCTAACCCTAGTTGTCCTGACGCTAACCCTGGTTGTCCTGACGCTAACCCTACTTGTCCTGACGCTAACCCTAGTTGTCCTGACGCTAACCCTAGTTGTCCTGACGCTAACCCTACTTCTCCTGACGCTAACCCTAGTTGTCCTAACGCTAACCCTAGTTGTCCTGACGCTAACCCTAGTTGTCCTGACGCTAACCCTAGTTCTCCTGACGCTAACCCTACTTGTCCTTACGCTAACTCTAGTTGTCCTGACGCTAACCCTAGTTGTCCTGACGCTAACCCTAGTTGTCCTGACGCTAACCCTACTTGTCCTGACGCTAACCCAAGTTGTCCTGACGCTAACCCTACTTGTCCTGACGCTAACCCTACTTGTCCTGACGCTAACCCTAGTTGTCCTGACGCTAACCCTAGTTGTCCTGACGCTAACCCTACTTGTCCTGACGCTAACCCTACTTGTCCTGACGCTAACCCTAGTTGTCCTGACGCTAACCCTAGCTGTCCTGACGCTAAACCTAGCTGTCCTGACGCTAACCCTAGTTGTCCTGACGCTAACCCTAGTTGTCCTGACGCTAACCCTAGCTGTCCTGACGCTAACCCTAGTTGTCCTGACGCTAACCCTACTTGTCCTGACGCTATCCCTACTTGTCCTGACGCTAACCCTACTTGTCCTGACGCTAACCATTGTTGTCCTGACTCTAACCCTAGTTGTCCTGACGCTAACCCTAGCTGTCCTGACGCTAACCCTAGTTGTCCTGACGCTAACCCTACTTGTCCTGACGCTATCCCTACTTGTCCTGACGCTAACCCTAGTTGTCCTGACGCTAACCATTGTTGTCCTGACTCTAACCCTAGTTGTCCTGACGCTAACCCTAGATGTCCTGACGCTAACCCTAGTTGTCCTAACGCTAACACTACTTGTCCTGACGCTAACTCTAGTTGTCCTGACGCTAACCCTACTTGTCCTGACGCTAACCCTAGTTGTCCTGACGCTAACCCTAGCTGTCCTGACGCTAACCCGAGTTGTCCTGACGCTAACCCGAGTTGTCCTGACGCTAACTCGAGTTGTCCTGACGCTAACCCGAGTTGTCCTGACGCTAACCCGAGTTGTCCTGACGCTAACCCGAGTTGTCCTGACGCTAACCCGAGTTGTCCTGATGCTAACCCTAATTGTCCTGACGCTAACCCGAGTTGTCCTGACGCTAACCCTAGTTGTCCTGACGCTAACCCTAGTTGTCCTGACGCTAACCCTACTTGTCCTAACGCTAACCCTAGTTGTCCTGACGCTAACCCTACTTGTCCTGACGCTAACCCTAGTTGTCCTGACGCTAACCCTAGTTGTCCTGACGCTAACCCTAGCTGTCCTGACGCTAACCCTAGTTGTCCTGACGCTAACCCTAGTTGTCCTGACGCTAACCCTAGTTGTCCTGACGCTAACCCTACTTGTCCTGACGCTAACCCTAGTTGTCCTGATGCTAACACTAGTTGTCCTGACGCTAACCCTAGTTGTCCTGACGCTAACCCTAGTTGTCCTGACGCTAACCCTACTTGTCCTGACGCTAACCCTAGTTGTCCTGACGCTAACCCTAGTTGTCCTGACGCTAACCCTACTTCTCCTGACGCTAACCCTAGTTGTCCTAACGCTAACCCTAGTTGTCCTGACGCTAACCCTAGTTGTCCTGACGCTAACCCTAGTTGTCCTGACGCTAACCCTAGTTGTCCTGACGCTAACCCTACTTGTCCTGACGCTAACCCTACTTGTCCTGACGCTAACCCTAGTTGTCCTGACGCTAACCCTAGTTGTCCTGACGCTAACCCTAGTTGTCCTGACGCTAACCATTGTTGTCCTGACGCTAACCCTAGTTGTCCTGACGCTAACCCTACTTGTCCTGACGCTAACCCTACTAGTCCTGACGCTAACCCTACTTGTCCTGACGCTAACCCTAGTTGTCCTGACGCTAACCCTACTTGTCCTGACGCTAACCCTAGCTGTCCTGACGCTAACCCGAGTGGTCCTGACGCTAACCCGAGTTGTACTGACGCTAACCCGAGTTGTACTGACGCTAACTCGAGTTGTCCTGACGCTAACCCGAGTTGTCCTGACGCTAACCCGAGTTGTCCTGACGCTAACCCGAGTTGTCCTGACGCTAACCCGAGTTGTCCTGACGCTAACTCGAGTTGTCCTGACGCTAACCCTAATTGTCCAGACGCTAACCCGAGTTGTCCTGATGCTAACCCTAGTTGTCCTGACGCTAACCCTAGTTGTCCTGACGCTAACCCTAGTTGTCCTGACGCTAACCCTACTTGTCCTAACGCTAACCCTAGTTGTCCTGACGCTAACCCTACTTGTCCTGACGCTAACCCTACTTGTCCTGACGCTAACCCTAGTTGTCCTGACGCTAACCCTACTTCTCCTGACGCTAACCCTAGTTGTCCTAACGATAACCCTAGTTGTCCTGACGCTAACCCTAGTTGTCCTGACGCTAACCCTAGTTGTCCTGACGCTAACCCTAGTTGTCCTGACGCTAACCCTACTTGTCCTGACGCTAACCCTACTTCTCCTGACGCTAACCCTAGTTGTCCTAACGCTAACCCTAGTTGTCCTGACGCTAACCCTAGTTGTCCTGACGCTAACCCTAGTTGTCCTGACGCTAACCCTAGTTGTCCTGACGCTAACCCTACTTGTCCTGACGCTAACCCTACTTGTCCTGACGCTAACCCTACTTGTCCTGACGCTAACCCTAGTTGTCCTGACGCTAACCCTAGTTGTCCTGACGCTAACCCTAGTTGTCCTGACGCTAACCATTGTTGTCCTGACGCTAACCCTAGTTGTCCTGACGCTAACCCTACTTGTCCTGACGCTAACCCTACTTGTCCTGACGCTAACCCTACTTGTCCTGACGCTAACCCTAGTTGTCCTGACGCTAACCCTACTTGTCCTGACGCTAACCCTAGCTGTCCTGACGCTAACCCGAGTGGTCCTGACGCTAACCCGAGTTGTACTGACGCTAACCCGAGTTGTACTGACGCTAACTCGAGTTGTCCTGACGCTAACCCGAGTTGTCCTGACGCTAACCCGAGTTGTCCTGACGCTAACCCGAGTTGTCCTGACGCTAACTCGAGTTGTCCTGACGCTAACCCTAATTGTCCTGACGCTAACCCGAGTTGTCCTGATGCTAACCCTAGTTGTCCTGACGCTAACCCTAGTTGTCCTGACGCTACCCCTAGTTGTCCTGACGCTAACCCTACTTGTCCTAACGCTAACCCTAGTTGTCCTGACGCTAACCCTACTTGTCCTGACGCTAACCCTACTTGTCCTGACGCTAACCCTAGTTGTCCTGACGCTAACCCTACTTCTCCTGACGCTAACCCTAGTTGTCCTAACGATAACCCTAGTTGTCCTGACGCTAACCCTAGTTGTCCTGACGCTAACCCTAGTTGTCCTGACGCTAACCCTAGTTGTCCTGACGCTAACCCTACTTGTCCTGACGCTAACCCTACTTGTCCTGACGCTAACCCTAGTTGTCCTGATGCTAACCCTAGTTGTCCTGACGCTAACCCTAGTTGTCCTGACGCTAACCCTAGTTGTCCTGACGCTAACCCTACTTGTCCTGACGCTAACCCTAGTTGTCCTGACGCTAACCCTACTTCTCCTGACGCTAACCCTAGTTGTCCTAACGATAACCGTAGTTGTCCTGACGCTAACCCTAGTTGTCCTGACGCTAACCCTAGTTGTCCTGACGCTAACCCTAGTTGTCCTGACGCTAACCCTACTTGTCCTGACGCTAACCATACTTGTCCTGACGCTAACCCTAGTTGTCCTGATGCTAACCCTAGTTGTCCTGACGATAACCCTAGTTGTCCTGACGCTAACCCTAGTTGTCCTGACGCTAACCCTAGTTGTCCTGACGCTAACCCTGGTTGTCCTGACGCTAACCCTACTTGTCCTGACGCTAACCCTAGTTGTCCTGACGCTAACCCTAGTTGTCCTGACGCTAACCCTACTTCTCCTGACGCTAACCCTAGTTGTCCTAACGCTAACCCTAGTTGTCCTGACGCTAACCCTAGTTGTCCTGACGCTAACCCTAGTTCTCCTGACGCTAACCCTACTTGTCCTTACGCTAACTCTAGTTGTCCTGACGCTAACCCTAGTTGTCCTGACGCTAACCCTAGTTGTCCTGACGCTAACCCTACTTGTCCTGACGCTAACCCAAGTTGTCCTGACGCTAACCCTACTTGTCCTGACGCTAACCCTACTTGTCCTGACGCTAACCCTAGTTGTCCTGACGCTAACCCTAGTTGTCCTGACGCTAACCCTACTTGTCCTGACGCTAACCCTACTTGTCCTGACGCTAACCCTAGTTGTCCTGACGCTAACCCTAGCTGTCCTGACGCTAAACCTAGCTGTCCTGACGCTAACCCTAGTTGTCCTGACGCTAACCCTAGTTGTCCTGACGCTAACCCTAGCTGTCCTGACGCTAACCCTAGTTGTCCTGACGCTAACCCTACTTGTCCTGACGCTATCCCTACTTGTCCTGACGCTAACCCTACTTGTCCTGACGCTAACCCTAGTTGTCCTGACGCTAACCCTACTTGTCCTGACGCTAACCCTAGTTGTCCTGACGCTAACCCTACTTGTCCTGACGCTAACCCTACTTGTCCTGACGCTAACCTACTTGTCCTGACGCTAAACCTAGCTGTCCTGACGCTAACCCTAGTTGACCTGACGCTAACCCTAGTTGTCCTGACGCTAACAGTAGTTGTCATGACGCTAACCATTGTTGTCCTGACTCTAACCCTAGTTGTCCTGACGCTAACCCTAGATGTCCTGACGCTATCCCTAGTTGTCCTGACGCTAACACTACTTGTCCTGACGCTAACCCTAGTTGTCCTGACGCTAACCCTACTTGTCCTGACGCTAACCCTAGTTGTCCTGACGCTAACCCTAGCTGTCCTGACGCTAACTCGAGTTGTCCTGCCGCTAACCCGAGTTGTCCTGACGCTAACCCGAGTTGTCCTGACGCTAACTCGAGTTGTCCTGACGCTAACCCGAGTTGTCCTGACGCTAACCCGAGTTGTCCTGACGCTAACCCGAGTTGTCCTGATGCTAACCCTAATTGTCCTGACGCTAACCCTAGTTGTCCTGACGCTAACCCTAGTTGTCCTGACGCTAACCCTAGTTGTCCTGACGCTAACCCTAGCTGTCCTGACGCTAACCCTAGTTGTCCTGACGCTAACCCTAGTTGTCCTGACGCTAACCCTACTTGTCCTGACGCTAACCCTACTTGTCCTGACGCTAACCCTAGTTGTCCTGATGCTAACACTAGTTGTCCTGACGCTAACCCTAGTTGTCCTGACGCTAACCCTAGTTGTCCTGACGCTAACCCTACTTGTCCTGACGCTAACCCTAGTTGTCCTGACGCTAACCCTACTTCTCCTGACGCTAACCCTACTTCTCCTGACGCTAACCCTAGTTGTCCTAACGCTAACCCTAGTTGTCCTGACGCTAACCCTAGTTGTCCTGACGCTAACCCTAGTTGTCCTGACGCTAACCCTAGTTGTCCTGACGCTAACCCTACCTGTCCTGACGCTAACCCTACTTGTCCTGACGCTAACCCTACTTGTCCTGACGCTAACCCTAGTTGTCCTGACGCTAACCCTAGTTGTCCTGACGCTAACCCTAGTTGTCCTGACGCTAACCATTGTTGTCCTGACGCTAACCCTAGTTGTCCTGACGCTAACCCTACTTGTCCTGACGCTAACCCTACTAGTCCTGACGCTAACCCTACTTGTCCTGACGCTAACCCTAGTTGTCCTGACGCTAACCCTACTTGTCCTGACGCTAACCCTAGCTGTCCTGACACTAACCCGAGTGGTCCTGACGCTAACCCGAGTTGTACTGACGCTAACCCGAGTTGTACTGACGCTAACTCGAGTTGTCCTGACGCTAACCCGAGTTGTCCTGACGCTAACCCGAGTTGTCCTGACGCTAACCCGAGTTGTCCTGACGCTAACCCGAGTTGTCCTGACGCTAACTCGAGTTGTCCTGACGCTAACCCTAATTGTCCTGACGCTAACCCGAGTTGTCCTGATGCTAACCCTAGTTGTCCTGACGCTAACCCTAGTTGTCCTGACGCTAACCCTAGTTGTCCTGACGCTAACCCTACTTGTCCTAACGCTAACCCTAGTTGTCCTGACGCTAACCCTACTTGTCCTGACGCTAACCCTACTTGTCCTGACGCTAACCCTAGTTGTCCTGACGCTAACCCTACTTCTCCTGACGCTAACCCTAGTTGTCCTAACGATAACCCTAGTTGTCCTGACGCTAACCCTAGTTGTCCTGACGCTAACCCTAGTTGTCCTGACGCTAACCCTAGTTGTCCTGACGCTAACCCTACTTGTCCTGACGCTAACCCTACTTCTCCTGACGCTAACCCTAGTTGTCCTAACGCTAACCCTAGTTGTCCTGACGCTAACCCTAGTTGTCCTGACGCTAACCCTAGTTGTCCTGACGCTAACCCTACTTGTCCTGACGCTAACCCTACTTGTCCTGACGCTAACCCTACTTGTCCTGACGCTAATCCTACTTGTCCTGACGCTAACCCTAGTTGTCCTGACGCTAACCCTAGTTGTCCTGACGCTAACCCTAGTTGTCCTGACGCTAACCATTGTTGTCCTGACGCTAACCCTAGTTGTCCTGACGCTAACCCTACTTGTCCTGACGCTAACCCTACTTGTCCTGACGCTAACCCTACTTGTCCTGACGCTAACCCTAGTTGTCCTGACGCTAACCCTACTTGTCCTGACGCTAACCCTAGCTGTCCTGACGCTAACCCGAGTGGTCCTGACGCTAACCCGAGTTGTACTGACTCTAACCCGAGTTGTACTGACGCTAACTCGAGTTGTCCTGACGCTAACCCGAGTTGTCCTGACGCTAACCCGAGTTGTCCTGACGCTAACCCGAGTTGTCCTGACGCTAACCCGAGTTGTCCTGACGCTAACTCGAGTTGTCCTGACGCTAACCCTAATTGTCCTGACGCTAACCCGAGTTGTCCTGATGCTAACCCTAGTTGTCCTGACGCTAACCCTAGTTGTCCTGACGCTAACCCTAGTTGTCCTGACGCTAACCCTACTTGTCCTAACGCTAACCCTAGTTGTCCTGACGCTAACCCTACTTGTCCTGACGCTAACCCTACTTGTCCTGACGCTAACCCTAGTTGTCCTGACGCTAACCCTACTTCTCCTGACGCTAACCCTAGTTGTCCTAACGATAACCCTAGTTGTCCTGACGCTAACCCTAGTTGTCCTGACGCTAACCCTAGCTGTCCTGACGCTAACCCTAGTTGTCCTGACGCTAACCCTACTTGTCCTGACGCTATCCCTACTTGTCCTGACGCTAACCCTACTTGTCCTGACGCTAACCCTAGTTGTCCTGACGCTAAAACTACTTGTCCTGACGCTAACCCTAGTTGTCCTGACGCTAACCCTACTTGTCCTGACGCTAACCCTACTTGTCCTGACGCTAACCTACTTGTCCTGACGCTAAACCTAGCTGTCCTGACGCTAACCCTAGTTGACCTGACGCTAACCCTAGTTGTCCTGACGCTAACCCTAGTTGTCATGACGCTAACCATTGTTGTCCTGACTCTAACCCTAGTTGTCCTGACGCTAACCCTAGATGTCCTGACGCTAACCCTAGTTGTCCTGATGCTAACACTACTTGTCCTGACGCTAACCCTAGTTGTCCTGACGCTAACCCTACTTGTCCTGACGCTAACCCTAGTTGTCCTGACGCTAACCCTAGCTGTCCTGACGCTAACTCGAGTTGTCCTGACGCTAACCCGAGTTGTCCTGACGCTAACCCGAGTTGTCCTGACGCTAACTCGAGTTGTCCTGACGCTAACCCGAGTTGTCCTGACGCTAACCCGAGTTGTCCTGACGCTAACCCGAGTTGTCCTGATGCTAACCCTAATTGTCCTGACGCTAACCCTAGTTGTCCTGACGCTAACCCTAGTTGTCCTGACGCTAACCCTAGTTGTCCTGACGCTAACCCTACTTGTCCTAACGCTAACCCTAGTTGTCCTGACGCTAACCCTACTTGTCCTGACGCTAACCCTAGTTGTCCTGACGCTAACCCTAGTTGTCCTGACGCTAACCCTAGCTGTCCTGACGCTAACCCTAGTTGTCCTGACGCTAACCCTAGTTGTCCTGACGCTAACCCTAGTTGTCCTGACGCTAACCCTACTTGTCCTGACGCTAACCCTACTTGTCCTGACGCTAACCCTAGTTGTCCTGATGCTAACACTAGTTGTCCTGACGCTAACCCTAGTTGTCCTGACGCTAACCCTACTTGTCCTGACGCTAACCCTACTTGTCCTGACGCTAACCCTAGTTGTCCTGACGCTAACCCTACTTCTCCTGACGCTAACCCTAGTTGTCCTAACGCTAACCCTAGTTGTCCTGACGCTAACCCTAGTTGTCCTGACGCTAACCCTAGTTGTCCTGACGCTAACCCTAGTTGTCCTGACGCTAACCCTACTTGTCCTGACGCTAACCCTACTTTTCCTGACGCTAACCCTACTTGTCCTGACGCTAACCCTAGTTGTCCTGACGCTAACCCTAGTTGACCTGACGCTAACCCTAGTTGTCCTGACGCTAACCCTAGTTGTCCTGACGCTAACCATTGTTGTCCTGACGCTAACCCTAGTTGTCCTGACGCTAACCCTACTTGTCCTGACGCTAACCCTACTTGTCCTGACGCTAACCCTAGTTGTCCTGACCCTAACCCTACTTGTCCTGACGCTAACCCTAGTTGTCCTGACGCTAACCCTAGTTGTCCTGACGCTAACCCTAGCTGTCCTGACACTAACCCGAGTGGTCCTGACGCTAACCCGAGTTGTACTGACGCTAACCCGAGTTGTCCTGACGCTAACTCGAGTTGTCCTGACGCTAACCCGAGTTGTCCTGACGCTAACCCGAGTTGTCCTGACGCTAACCCGAGTTGTCCTGACGCTAACTCGAGTTGTCCTGACGCTAACCCTAATTGTCCTGACGCTAACCCGAGTTGTCCTGATGCTAACCCTGGTTGTCCTGACGCTAACCCTAGTTGTCCTGACGCTAACCCTAGTTGTCCTGACGCTAACCCTACTTGTCCTAACGCTAACCCTAGTTGTCCTGACGCTAACCCTACTTGTCCTGACGCTAACCCTACTTGTCCTGACGCTAACCCTAGTTGTCCTGACGCTAACCCTACTTCTCCTGACGCTAACCCTAGTTGTCCTAACGCTAACCCTAGTTGTCCTGACGCTAACCCTAGTTGTCCTGACGCTAACCCTAGTTCTCCTGACGCTAACCCTACTTGTCCTGACGCTAACCCTAGTTGTCCTGACGCTAACCCTACTTGTCCTGACGCTAACCCAAGTTGTCCTGACGCTAACCCTACTTGTCCTGACGCTAACCCTACTTGTCCTGACGCTAACCCTAGTTGTCCTGACGCTAACCCTAGTTGTCCTGACGCTAACCCTACTTGTCCTGACGCTAACCCTACTTGTCCTGACGCTAACCCTAGTTGTCCTGACGCTAACCCTAGTTGTCCTGACGCTAACCCTAGTTGTCCTGACCCTAACCCTACTTGTCCTGACGCTAACCCTAGTTGTCCTGACGCTAACCCTACTTGTCCTGACGCTAACCCTAGTTGTCCTGACGCTAACCCTAGTTGTCCTGACGCTAACCCTCCTTGTCCTGATGCTAACCCTACTTGTCCTGAAGCTAACCCTACTTGTCCTGACGCTAACCCTAGTTGTCCTGACGCTAACCCTAGTTGTCCTGACGCTAACCCTAGTTGTCCTGACGCTAACCCTAGTTGTCCTGACGCTAACCCTACTTGTCCTGACGCTAACCCTACTTGTCCTGACGCTAACCCTAGTTGTCCTGACGCTAACCCTAGTTGTCCTGACGCTAACCCTACTTGTCCTGACGCTAACCCTACTTGTCCTGACGCTAACCCTAGTTGTCCTAACGCTAACCCTAGTTGTCCTGACGCTAACCCTACTTGTCCTGAAGCTAACCCTAGTTGTCCTGACGCTAACCCTAGTTGTCCTGACGCTAACCATACTTGTCCTGACGCTAACCCTAGTTGTCCTAACGCTAACCCTAGTTGTCCTGACGCTAACCCTACTTGTCCTGAAGCTAACCCTAGTTGTCCTGACGCTAACCCTAGTTGTCCTGACGCTAGCTCTACTTGTCCTGACGCTAACCCTACTTGTCCTGACGCTAACCCTACTTGTCCTGATGCTAACCCTACTTGTCCTGACGCTAACCCTAGTTGTCCTGACGCTAACCCTAGTTGTCCTGACGCTAACCCTAGTTGTCCTGACGCTAACCCTATTTATCCTGACTCTAACCCTAGTTGTCCTGACGCTAACCCTAGTTGTCCAGACGCTAACCCTAGTTGTCCTGACGCTAACCCTAGTTGTCCTGACGCTAACCCTACTTGTCCTGACGCTAACCCTAGTTGTCCTAACGCTAACCCTAGTTGTCCTGACGCTAACCCTACTTGTCCTGAAGCTAACCCTAGTTGTCCTGACGCTAACCCTAGTTGTCCTGACGCTAACTCTACTTGTCCTGACGCTAACCCTACTTGTCCTGACGCTAACCCTACTTGTCCTGACGCTAACCCTACTTGTCCTGACGCTAACCCTAGTTGTCCTGATGCTAACCCTAGTTGTACTGACGCTAACCCTAGTTGTCCTGACGCTAACCCTACTTGTCCTGACGCTAACCCTACTTGTCCCGACGCTAACCCTACTTGTCCTGACGCTAACCCTACTTGTCCTGACGCTAACCCTACTTGTCCTGACGCTAACCCTAGTTGTCCTGACGTTAACCCTAGTTGTCCTGACGCTAACCCGCGTTGTCCTGACGTTAACCCTAGTTGTCCTGACGCTAACCCTAGTTGCCCTGACGCTAACCCTACTTGTCCTGACGCTAACCCTAGTTGTCCTGACGCTAACCCTAGTTGTCCTGACGCTAACCCTACTTGTCCTGACGCTAACCCTAGTTGTCCTGACGCTAACCCTAGTTGTCCTGACGCTAACCCTAGTTGTCCTGACGCTAACCCTACTTGTCCTGACGCTAACCCTAGTTGTCCTGACGCTAACCCTAGTTGTCCTGACGCTAACCCTACTTGTCCTGACGCTAACCCTACTTGTCCTGACGCTAACCCTAGTTGTCCTGACGCTAACCCTCCTTGTCCTGATGCTAACCCTACTTGTCCTGAAGCTAACCCTACTTGTCCTGACGCTAACCCTAGTTGTCCTGACGCTAACCCTAGTTGTCCTGACGCTAACCCTAGTTGTCTTGACGCTAACCCTAGTTGTCCTGACGCTAACCCTAGTTGTCCTGACGCTAACCCTACTTGTCCTGACGCTAACCCTAGTTGTCCTGACGCTAACCCTAGTTGTCCTGACGCTAACCCTAGCTGTCCTGACGCTAACCCTAGCTGTACTGACGCTAACCCTAGTTGTCCTGACGCTAACCCTAGTTGTCCTGACGCTAACCCTAGCTGTCCTGACGCTAACCCTAGTTGTCCTGACGCTAACCCTACTTGTCCTGACGCTATCCCTACTTGTCCTGACGTTAACCCTATTTGTCCTGACGCTAACCCTAGTTGTCCTGAATCTAACCCTAGTTGTCCTGACGCTAACCCTAGTTGTCCTGACGCTAACCCTACTTGTCCTGACTCTAACCCTAGTTGTCCTGACGCTAACCCTAGTTGTCCTGACGCTAACCCTAGTTGTCCAGACGCTAACCCTAGTTGTCCTGACGCTAACCCTAGTTGTCCTGACGCTAACCCTACTTGTCCTGACGCTAACCCTAGTTGTCCTAACGCTAACCCTAGTTGTCCTGACGCTAACCCTACTTGTCCTGACGCTAACCCTAGTTGTCCTGACGCTAACCCTAGTTGTCCTGACGCTAACTCTACTTGTCCTGACGCTAACCCTACTTGTCCTGACGCTAACCCTACTTGTCCTGACGCTAACCCTAGTTGTCCTGACGCTAACCCTAGTTGTCCTGACGCTAACCCTACTTGTCCTGACGCTAACCCTACTTGTCCTGACGCTAACCCTACTTGTCCTGACGCTAACCCTACTTGTCCTGACGCTAACCCTAGTTGTCCTGACGTTAACCCTAGTTGTCCTGACGCTAACCCTAGTTGTCCTGACGCTAACCCTAGTTGTCCTGACGCTAACCCTACTTGTCCTGACGCTAACCCTAGTTGTCCTGACGCTAACCCTAGTTGTCCTGACGCTAACCCTACTTGTCCTGACGCTAACCCTAGTTGTCCTGACGCTAACCCTAGTTGTCCTGACGCTAACCCTAGTTATCCTGACGCTAACCCTAGTTGTCCTGACGCTAACCCTAGTTGTCCTGACGCTAACCCTACTTGTCCTGATGCTAACCCTACTTGTCCTGACGCTAACCCTAGTTGTCCTGACGCTAACCCTAGTTGTCCTGACGCTAACTCTAGTTGTCCTGACGCACACCCTAGTTGTCCTGACGCTAACCCTAGTTGTCCTGACGCTAACCCTAGTTGTCCTGACGCTAACCCTAATTGTCCTGACGCTAACCCTAGTTGTCCTGATGCTAACCCTAGTTGTCCTGACGCTAACCCTAATTGTCCTGATGCTAACCCTAGTTGTCCTGACGCTAAGCCTAGTTGTCCTGACGCTAACCCTAGTTGTCCTGACGCTAACCCTAGTTGTCCTGACGCTAACCCTAGTTGTCCTGACGCTAACCCTACTTGTCCTGACGCTAACCCTAGTTGTCCTGACGCTAACCCTAGTTGTCCTGACGCTAACCCTAGTTGTCCTGACGCTAACCCTACTTGTCCTGACGCTAACCCTAGTTGTCCTGACGCTAACCCTACTTGTCCTGACGCTAACCCTAGTTGTCCTGACGCTAACCCTATTTGTCCTGACGCTAACCCTAGCTGTCCTGATGCTAACCCTAGCTGTCCTGACGCTAACCCTAGTTGTCCTGACGCTAACCCTATTTGTCCTGACGCTAACCCTAGCTGTCCTGACGCTAACCCTAGTTGTCCTGACGCTAACCCTACTTGTCCTGATGCTAACCCTACTTGTCCTGACGCTAACCCTAGTTGTCCTGACGCTAACCCTAGTTGTCCTGACGCTAACCCTAGTTGTCCTGACGCTAACCCTACTTGTCCTGACTCTAACCCTAGTTGTCCTGACGCTAACCCTAGTTGTCCTGACGCTAACCCTAGTTGTCCAGACGCTAACCCTAGTTGTCCTGACGCTAACCCTAGTTGTCCTGACGCTAACCCTAGTTGTCCTGACGCTAACCATAGTTGTCCTGACGCTAACCCTAGCTGTCCTGACGCTAACCCTAGTTGTCCTGACGCTAACCCTACTTGTCCTGACGCTAACCCTAGTTGTCCTGACGCTAACCCTAGTTGTCCTGACGCTAACCCTACTTGTCCTGACGCTAACCCTACTTGTCCTGACGCTAACCCTAGTTGTCCTGACGCTAACCCTAGTTGTCCTGACGCTAACCCTAGTTGTCCTGACGCTAACCCTACTTGTCCTGACGCTAACCCTAGTTGTCCTGACGCTAACCCTACTTGTCCTGACGCTAACCCTACTTGTCCTGACGCTAACCCTAGTTGTCCTGACGCTAACCCTCCTTGTCCTGATGCTAACCCTACTTGTCCTGAAGCTAACCCTACTTGTTCTGACGCTAACCCTAGTTGTCCTGACGCTAACCCTAGTTGTCCTGACGCTAACCCTAGTTGTCCTGACGCTAACCCTAGTTGTCCTGACGCTAACCCTACTTGTCCTGACGCTAACCCTAGTTGTCCTGACGCTAACCCTACTTGTCCTGACGCTAACCCTAGTTGTCCTGACGCTAACCCTAGTTGTCCTGACGCTAACCCTAGCTGTCCTGACGCTAACCCTAGCTGTCCTGACGCTAACAATAGTTGTCCTGACGCTAACCCTAGCTGTCCTGACGCTAACCCTAGTTGTCCTGACGCTAACCCTACTTGTCCTGACGCTATCCCTACTTGTCCTGACGTTAACCCTACTTGTCCTGACGCTAACCCTAGTTATCCTGACGCTAACCCTAGTTGTCCTGACGCTAACCCTAGTTGTCCTGACGCTAACCCTACTTGTCCTGACTCTAACCCTAGTTGTCCTGACGCTAACCCTAGTTGTCCTGACGCTAACCCTAGTTGTCCAGACGCTAACCCTAGTTGTCCTGACGCTAACCCTAGTTGTCCTGACGCTAACCCTACTTGTCCTGACGCTAACCCTAGTTGTCCTAACGCTAACCCTAGTTGTCCTGACGCTAACCCTACTTGTCCTGACGCTAACCCTAGTTGTCCTGACGCTAACCCTAGTTGTCCTGACGCTAACTCTACTTGTCCTGACGCTAACCCTACTTGTCCTGACGCTAACCCTAGTTGTCCTGACGCTAACCCTAGTTGTCCTAACGCTAACCCTAGTTGTCCTGACGCTAACCCTACTTGTCCTGACGCTAACCCTAGTTGTCCTGACGCTAACCCTAGTTGTCCTGACGCTAACTCTACTTGTCCTGACGCTAACCCTACTTGTCCTGACGCTAACCCTAGTTGTACTGACGCTAACCCTAGTTGTCCTGACGCTAACCCTAGTTGTCCTGACGCTAACCCTACTTGTCCTGACGCTAACCCTACTTGTCCTGACGCTAACCCTACTTGTCCTGACGCTAACCCTACTTGTCCTGACGCTAACCCTAGTTGTCCTGACGCTAACCCTACTTGTCCTGACGCTAACCCTACTTGTCCTGACGCTAACCCTAGTTGTCCTGACGCTAACCCTACTTGTCCTGACGCTAACCCTACTTGTCCTGACGCTAACCCTACTTGTCCTGACGCTAACCCTAGTTGTCCTGACGCTAACCCTAGTTGTCCTGATGCTAACCCTAGTTGTCCTGACGCTAACCCTAGTTGTCCTGACGCTAACCCTACTTGTCCTGACGCTAACCCTAGTTGTCCTGACGCTAACCCTAGTTGTCCTGACGCTAACCCTAGTTGTCCTGCAGTTAACCCTAGATGTCCTGACGCCAACTCTAGTTGTCCTGACGCTAACCCTAGTTGTCCTGACGCTAACCCTAGTTGTCCTGACGCTAACCCTAGTTGTCCTGACGCTAACCCTAGTTGTCCTCACGCTAACCCTAGTTGTCCTCACGCTAACCCTACTTGTCCTGACGCTAACCCTCCTTGTCCTGATGCTAACCCTACTTGTCCTGAAGCTAACCCTACTTGTCCTGACGCTAACCCTAGTTGTCCTGACGCTAACCCTAGTTGTCCTGACGCTAACCCTAGTTGTCCTGACGCTAACCCTAGTTGTCCTGACGCTAACCCTACTTGTCCTGACGCTAACCCTAGTTGTCCTGACGCTAACCCTACTTGTCCTGACGCTAACCCTAGTTGTCCTGACGCTAACCCTAGTTGTCCTGACGCTAACAATAGTTGTCCTGACGCTAACCCTAGCTGTCCTGACGCTAACCCTAGTTGTCCTGACGCTAACCCTACTTGTCCTGACGCTATCCCTACTTGTCCTGACGTTAACCCTACTTGTCCTGACGCTAACCCTAGTTGTCCTGACGCTAACCCTAGTTGTCCTGACGCTAACCCTAGTTGTCCTGACGCTAACCCTACTTGTCCTGACGCTAACCCTAGTTGTCCTAACGCTAACCCTAGTTGTCCTGACGCTAACCCTACTTGTCCTGACGCTAACCCTAGTTGTCCTGACGCTAACCCTAGTTGTCCTGACGCTAACTCTACTTGTCCTGACGCTAACCCTACTTGTCCTGACGCTAACCCTACTTGTCCTGACGCTAACCCTAGTTGTCCTGACGCTAACCCTAGTTGTCCTGACGCTAACCCTAGTTGTCCTGACGCTAACCCTACTTGTCCTGACGCTAACCCTACTTGTCCTGACGCTAACCCTACTTGTCCTGACGCTAACCCTAGTTGTCCTGACGCTAACCCTAGTTGTCCTGACGCTAACCCTACTTGTCCTGCAGTTAACCCTAGATGTCCTGACGCTAACTCTAGTTGTCCTGACGCTAACCCTACTTGTCCTGACGCTAACCCTAGTTGTCCTGACGCTAACCCCAGTTGTCCTGACGCTAACCCTAGTTGTCCTCACGCTAACCCTAGTTGTCCTCACGCTAACCCTACTTGTCCTGATGCTAACCCTAGTTGTCCTGACGCTAACCCTACTTGTCCTGACGCCAACCCTAGTTGTCCTGACGCTAACCCTAGTTGTCCTGACGCTAACCCTAGATGTCCTGACGCTAACCCCAGTTGTCCTGTCGCTAACCCTACTTGTCCTGACGCTAACCCTAGTTGTCCTGACGCTAACCCTACTTGTCCTGACACTAACCCTAGTTGTCCTGACGCTAACCCTAGTTGTCCTGACGCTAACCCTACTTGTCCTGACGCTAACCCTACTTGTCCTGACGCTAACCCTAGTTGTCCTGACGCTAACCCTAGTTGTCCTGACGCTAACCCTACTTGTCCTGACGCTAACCCTAGTTGTCCTGACGCTAACCCTACTTGTCCTGATGCTAACCCTACTTGTCCTGACGCTAACCCTAGCTGTCCTGACGCTAACCCTAGTTGTCCTGACGCTAACCCTACTTGTCCTGACGCTAACCCTACTTGTCCTGACGCTAACCCTACTTGTCCTGACGCTAACCCTACTTGTCCTGACGCTAACTCTAGTTGTCCTGACGCTAACCCTAGTTGTCCTGACGCTAACCCTAGTTGTCCTGACGCTAACCCTAGTTGTCCTGACGCTAACCCTACTTGTCCTGACGCTAACCCTACTTGTCCTGACGCTAACCCTACTTGTCCTGACGCTAACCCTACTTGTCCTGACGCTAACCCTAGTTGTCCTGACGCTAACCCTACTTGTCCTGACGCTAACCCTACTTGTCCTGACGCTAACCCTAGTTGTCCTGACGCTAACCCTACTTGTCCTGACGCTAACCCTACTTGTCCTGACGCTAACCCTACTTGTCCTGACGCTAACCCTAGTTGTCCTGACGCTAACCCTAGTTGTCCTGATGCTAAGCCTAGTTGTCCTGACGCTAACCCTAGTTGTCCTGACGCTAACCCTACTTGTCCTGACGCTAACCCTAGTTGTCCTGACGCTAACCCTAGTTGTCCTGACGCTAACCCTAGTTGTCCTGCAGTTAACCCTAGATGTCCTGACGCTAACTCTAGTTGTCCTGACGCTAACCCTAGTTGTTCTGACGCTAGCCCTACTTGTCCTGACGCTAACCCTAGTTGTCCTGACGCTAACCCTAGTTGTCCTGACGCTAACCCTACTTGTCCTGACGCTAACCCTAGTTGTCCTGACGCTAACCCTACTTGTCCTGACGCTAACCCTACTTGTCCTGACGCTAACCCTAGTTGTCCTGACGCTAACCCTAGTTGTCCTGACGCTAACCCTAGTTGTTCTGACGCTAAAACTAGTTGTCCTCACGCTAACCCTAGTTGTCCTGACGCTAACCCTACTTGTCCTGATGCTAACCCTAGTTGTCCTGACGCTAACCCTACTTGTCCTGACGCCAACCCTAGTTGTCCTGACGCTAACCCTACTTGTCCTGACGCTAACCCTACTTGTCATGACGCTAACCCTAGTTGTCCTGACGCTAACCCTACTTGTCATGACGCTAACCCTAGTTGTCCTGACGCTAACCCTAGTTGTCCTGACGCAAACTCTAGTTGTCCTGATGCTAACCCTAGTTGTCCTGACGCTAACCCTACTTGTCCTGACGCTAACCCTAGTTGTCCTGACGCTAACCCTAGTTGTCCTGACGCTAACCCTACTTGTCCTGACGCTAAAGCTACTTGTCCTGACGCTAACCCTAGTTGTCCTGACGCTAACCCTAGTTGTCCTGATGCTAACCCTAGTTGTCCTGACGCAAACTCTAGTTGTCCTGATGCTAACCCTAGTTGTCCTGACGCTAACCCTACTTGTCCTGACGCTAACCCTAGTTGTCCTGACGCTAACCCTAGTTGTCCTGACGCTAACCCTACTTGTCCTGACGCTAAAGCTACTTGTCCTGACGCTAACCCTAGTTGTCCTGACGCTAACCCTAGTTGTCCTGATGCTAACCCTAGTTGTCCTGACGCTAACCCTAGTTGTCCTGACGCTAACCCTACTTGTCCTGACGCTAACCCTAGTTGTCCTGACGCTAACCCTAGTTGTCCTGACGCTAACCCTAGATGTCCTGACGCTAACCCCAGTTGTCCTGTCGCTAACCCTACTTGTCCTGACGCTAACCCTAGTTGTCCTGACGCTAACCCTACTTGTCCTGACACTAACCCTAGTTGTCCTGACGCTAACCCTAGTTGTCCTGACGCTAACCCTACTTGTCCTGACGCTAACCCTACTTGTCCTGACGCTAACCCTAGTTGTCCTGACGCTAACCCTAGTTGTCCTGACGCTAACCCTACTTGTCCTGACGCTAACCCTAGTTGTCCTGACGCTAACCCTACTTGTCCTGATGCTAACCCTACTTGTCCTGACGCTAACCCTAGCTGTCCTGACGCTAACCCTAGTTGTCCTGACGCTAACCCTACTTGTCCTGACGCTAACCCTACTTGTCCTGACGCTAACCCTACTTGTCCTGACGCTAACCCTACTTGTCCTGACGCTAACTCTAGTTGTCCTGACGCTAACCCTAGTTGTCCTGACGCTAACCCTAGTTGTCCTGACGCTAACCCTAGTTGTCCTGACGCTAACCCTACTTGTCCTGACGCTAACCCTACTTGTCCTGACGCTAACCCTACTTGTCCTGACGCTAACCCTACTTGTCCTGACGCTAACCCTAGTTGTCCTGACGCTAACCCTACTTGTCCTGACGCTAACCCTACTTGTCCTGACGCTAACCCTAGTTGTCCTGACGCTAACCCTACTTGTCCTGACGCTAACCCTACTTGTCCTGACGCTAACCCTACTTGTCCTGACGCTAACCCTAGTTGTCCTGACGCTAACCCTAGTTGTCCTGATGCTAAGCCTAGTTGTCCTGACGCTAACCCTAGTTGTCCTGACGCTAACCCTACTTGTCCTGACGCTAACCCTAGTTGTCCTGACGCTAACCCTAGTTGTCCTGACGCTAACCCTAGTTGTCCTGCAGTTAACCCTAGATGTCCTGACGCTAACTCTAGTTGTCCTGACGCTAACCCTAGTTGTTCTGACGCTAGCCCTACTTGTCCTGACGCTAACCCTAGTTGTCCTGACGCTAACCCTAGTTGTCCTGACGCTAACCCTACTTGTCCTGACGCTAACCCTAGTTGTCCTGACGCTAACCCTACTTGTCCTGACGCTAACCCTACTTGTCCTGACGCTAACCCTAGTTGTCCTGACGCTAACCCTAGTTGTCCTGACGCTAACCCTAGTTGTTCTGACGCTAAAACTAGTTGTCCTCACGCTAACCCTAGTTGTCCTGACGCTAACCCTACTTGTCCTGATGCTAACCCTAGTTGTCCTGACGCTAACCCTACTTGTCCTGACGCCAACCCTAGTTGTCCTGACGCTAACCCTACTTGTCCTGACGCTAACCCTACTTGTCATGACGCTAACCCTAGTTGTCCTGACGCTAACCCTACTTGTCATGACGCTAACCCTAGTTGTCCTGACGCTAACCCTAGTTGTCCTGACGCAAACTCTAGTTGTCCTGATGCTAACCCTAGTTGTCCTGACGCTAACCCTACTTGTCCTGACGCTAACCCTAGTTGTCCTGACGCTAACCCTAGTTGTCCTGACGCTAACCCTACTTGTCCTGACGCTAAAGCTACTTGTCCTGACGCTAACCCTAGTTGTCCTGACGCTAACCCTAGTTGTCCTGATGCTAACCCTAGTTGTCCTGACGCTAACCCTAGTTGTCCTGACGCTAACCCTACTTGTCCTGACGCTAACCCTAGTTGTCCTGACGCTAACCCTAGTTGTCCTGACGCTAACCCTAGTTGTCCTGACGTTAACCCTAGATGTCCTGACGCTAACTCTAGTTGTCCTGACGCTAACCCTAGTTGTCCTGACGCTAACCCTAGTTGTCCTGACGCTAACCCTAGTTGTCCTGACGCTAACCCTAGTTGTCCTGTCGCTAACCCTACTTGTCCTGACGCTAACCCTAGTTGTCCTGACGCTAACCCTAGTTGTCCTGACGCTAACCCTACTTGTCGTGACGCTAACCCTAGTTGTCCTGACGCTAACCCTACTTGTCCTGACGCTAACCCTACTTGTCCTGACGCTAACCCTACTTGTCCTGACGCTAACCCTAGTTGTCCTGACGCTAACCCTACTTGTCCTGACGCTAACCCTACTTGTCCTGACGCTAACCCTAGTTGTCCTGACGCTAACCCTACTTGTCCTGACGCTAACCCTACTTGTCCTGACGCTAACCCTAGTTGTCCTGACGCTAACCCTAGTTGTCCTGACGCTAACCGTAGTTTTCCTGACGCTAACCCTACTTGTCCTGACGCTAACCCTACTTGTCCTGACGCTAACCCTAGTTGTCCTGACGCTAACCCTAGTTGTCCTGACGCTAACCCTAGTTGTCCTGACGCTAACCCCAGTTGTCCTGACGCTAACCCTAGTTGTCCTGACGCTAACCCTACTTGTCCTGACGCTAACCCTACTTGTCCTGACGCTAACCCTAGTTGTCCTCACGCTAACCCTAGTTGTCCTGACGCTAACCCTACTTGTCCTGACGCTAAACCTAGTTGTCCTGACGCTAAACCTAGTTGTCCTGACGCTAACCCTAGTTGTCCTGACGCTAACCCTAGTTGTCCTGACGCTAACCCTACTTGTCCTGACGCTAACCCTAGTTGTCCAGACGCTAACCCTAGTTGTCCTGACGCTAACCCTAGTTGTCCGGACGCTAACCCTAGTTGTCCTGACGCTAACCGTAGTTGTCCTGACGCTAACCCTAGTTGTCCTGACGCTAACCCTAGTTGTCCTGACCCTAACCCTAGTTGTCTTGACGCTAACCCTAGTTGTCCTGACGCTAACCCTAGTTGTCCTGACGCTAACCATACTTGTCCTGACGCTAACCCTAGTTGTCCTGACGCTAACCCTAGTTGTCCTTAAGCTAACTCTAGTTGTCCTGACGCTAACCCTAGTTGTCCTGACGCTAACCCTAGTTCTCCTGACGCTAACCATAGTTGTCCTGACGCTAACCCTAGTTGTCCTGACGCTAACCCTGGTTGTCCTGACGCTAACCCTAGTTGTCCTGATGCTATCCCTACTTGTCCTGACGCTAACCCTACTTGTCCTGACGCTAACCCTAGTTGTCCTGACGCTAACCCTAGTTGTCCTGACGCTAACCCTAGTTGTCCTGATGCTAACCATAGATGTCCTGACGCTAACCCTAGTTGTCCTGACGCTAACCCTAGTTGTCCTGACGCTAACCCTAGTTTTCCTGACGCTAACCCTAGTTGTCCTGATGCTAACCCTAGTTGTCCTGACGCTAACCCTACTTGTCCTGACGCTAACCCTACTTGTCCTGACGCTAACCCTAGTTGTCCTGACGCTAACCCTACTTGTCCTGACGCTAACCCTACTTGTCCTGACGCTAACCCTACTTGTCCTGACGCTAACCCTAGTTGTCCTGATGCTAACCCTAGTTGTCCTGACGCTAACCCTAGTTGTCCTGACGCTAACCCTACTTGTCCTGACGCTAACCCTAGTTGTCCTGACGCTAACCCTAGTTGTCCTGACGCTAACCCTAGTTGTCCTGAAGTTAACCCTAGATGTCCTGACGCTAACTCTAGTTGTCCTGACGCTAACCCTAGTTGTCCTGACGCTAACCCTAGTTGTCCTGACGCTAACCCTAGTTGTCCTGACGCTAACCCTAGTTGTCCTCACGCTAACCCTAGTTGTCCTCACGCTAACCCTACTTGTCCTGATGCTAACCCTAGTTGTCCTGACGCTAACCCTACTTGTCCTGACGCCAACCCTAGTTGTCCTGACGCTAACCCTAGTTGTCCTGACGCTAACCCTAGATGTCCTGACGCTAACCCTAGTTGTCCTGACGCTAACCCTAGTTGTCCTGACGCTAACCCTAGTTGTCCTGACGCTAACCCTACTTGTCCTGACGCTAACCCTACTTGTCCTGACGCTAACCCTAGTTGTCCTGACGCTAACCCTACTTGTCCTGACGCTAACCCTACTTGTCCTGACGCTAACCCTAGTTGTCCTGACGCTAACCCTAGTTGTCCTGTCGCTAACCCTACTTGTCCTGATGCTAACCCTACTTGTCCTGACGCTAACCATACTTGTCCTGACGCTAACCCTAGTTGTCCTGACGCTAACCCTAGTTGTCCTGACGCTAACCCTAGTTATCCTGACGCTAACCCTAGTTGTCCTGACGCTAACCCTACTTGTCCTGACGCTAACCCTAGTTGTCCAGATGCTAACCCTAGTTGTCCTGACGCTAACCCTAGTTGTCCTGACGCTAACCCTAGTTGTCCTGACGCTAACCGTACTTGTCCTGACGCTAACCCTAGTTGTCCTGACGCTAACCCTAGTTGTCCTGACCCTAACCCTAGTTGTCTTGACGCTAACCCTACTTGTCCTGACGCTAACCCTAGTTGTCCTGACGCTAACCCTAGTTGTCCTGACGCTAACCCTAGTTGTCCTGACGCTAACCCTAGTTGTCCTGACGCTAACCCTAGTTGTCCTGACGCTAACCATAGTTGTCCTGACGCTAACCCTAGTTGTCCTGACGCTAACCCTAGTTGTCCTGACGCTAACCCTAGTTGTCCTGATGCTATCCCTACTTGTCCTGACGCTAACCCTACTTGTCCTGACGCTAACCCTAGTTGTCCTGACGCTAACCCTAGTTGTCCTGACGCTAACCCTAGTTGTCCTGATGCTAACCATAGATGTCCTGACGCTAACCCTAGTTGTCCTGACGCTAACCCTAGTTGTCCTGACGCTAACCCTAGTTTTCCTGACGCTAACCCTAGTTGTCCTGACGCTAACCCTAGTTGTCCTGACGCTAACCCTACTTGTCCTGACGCTAACCCTACTTGTCCTGACGCTAACCCTAGTTGTCCTGACGCTAACCCTACTTGTCCTGACGCTAACCCTACTTGTCCTGACGCTAACCCTAGTTGTTCTGACGCTAGCCCTACTTGTCCTGACGCTAACCCTAGTTGTCCTGACGCTAACCCTAGTTGTCCTGACGCTAACCCTACTTGTCCTGACGCTAACCCTAGTTGTCCTGACGCTAACCCTACTTGTCCTGACGCTAACCCTACTTGTCCTGACGCTACCCCTAGTTGTCCTGACGCTAACCCTAGTTGTCCTGACGCTAACCCTAGTTGTTCTGACGCTAAAACTAGTTGTCCTCACGCTAACCCTAGTTGTCCTGACGCTAACCCTACTTGTCCTGATGCTAACCCTAGTTGTCCTGACGCTAACCCTACTTGTCCTGACGCCAACCCTAGTTGTCCTGACGCTAACCCTACTTGTCCTGACGCTAACCCTACTTGTCATGACGCTAACCCTAGTTGTCCTGACGCTAACCCTACTTGTCATGACGCTAACCCTAGTTGTCCTGACGCTAACCCTAGTTGTCCTGACGCAAACTCTAGTTGTCCTGATGCTAACCCTAGTTGTCCTGACGCTAACCCTACTTGTCCTGACGCTAACCCTAGTTGTCCTGACGCTAACCCTAGTTGTCCTGACGCTAACCCTACTTGTCCTGACGCTAAAGCTACTTGTCCTGACGCTAACCCTAGTTGTCCTGACGCTAACCCTAGTTGTCCTGATGCTAACCCTAGTTGTCCTGACGCTAACCCTAGTTGTCCTGACGCTAACCCTACTTGTCCTGACGCTAACCCTAGTTGTCCTGACGCTAACCCTAGTTGTCCTGACGCTAACCCTAGTTGTCCTGACGTTAACCCTAGATGTCCTGACGCTAACTCTAGTTGTCCTGACGCTAACCCTAGTTGTCCTGACGCTAACCCTAGTTGTCCTGACGCTAACCCTAGTTGTCCTGACGCTAACCCTAGTTGTCCTGTCGCTAACCCTACTTGTCCTGACGCTAACCCTAGTTGTCCTGACGCTAACCCTAGTTGTCCTGACGCTAACCCTACTTGTCGTGACGCTAACCCTAGTTGTCCTGACGCTAACCCTACTTGTCCTGACGCTAACCCTACTTGTCCTGACGCTAACCCTACTTGTCCTGACGCTAACCCTAGTTGTCCTGACGCTAACCCTACTTGTCCTGACGCTAACCCTACTTGTCCTGACGCTAACCCTAGTTGTCCTGACGCTAACCCTACTTGTCCTGACGCTAACCCTACTTGTCCTGACGCTAACCCTAGTTGTCCTGACGCTAACCCTAGTTGTCCTGACGCTAACCGTAGTTTTCCTGACGCTAACCCTACTTGTCCTGACGCTAACCCTACTTGTCCTGACGCTAACCCTAGTTGTCCTGACGCTAACCCTAGTTGTCCTGACGCTAACCCTAGTTGTCCTGACGCTAACCCCAGTTGTCCTGACGCTAACCCTAGTTGTCCTGACGCTAACCCTACTTGTCCTGACGCTAACCCTACTTGTCCTGACGCTAACCCTAGTTGTCCTCACGCTAACCCTAGTTGTCCTGACGCTAACCCTACTTGTCCTGACGCTAAACCTAGTTGTCCTGACGCTAAACCTAGTTGTCCTGACGCTAACCCTAGTTGTCCTGACGCTAACCCTAGTTGTCCTGACGCTAACCCTACTTGTCCTGACGCTAACCCTAGTTGTCCAGACGCTAACCCTAGTTGTCCTGACGCTAACCCTAGTTGTCCGGACGCTAACCCTAGTTGTCCTGACGCTAACCGTAGTTGTCCTGACGCTAACCCTAGTTGTCCTGACGCTAACCCTAGTTGTCCTGACCCTAACCCTAGTTGTCTTGACGCTAACCCTAGTTGTCCTGACGCTAACCCTAGTTGTCCTGACGCTAACCATACTTGTCCTGACGCTAACCCTAGTTGTCCTGACGCTAACCCTAGTTGTCCTTAAGCTAACTCTAGTTGTCCTGACGCTAACCCTAGTTGTCCTGACGCTAACCCTAGTTCTCCTGACGCTAACCATAGTTGTCCTGACGCTAACCCTAGTTGTCCTGACGCTAACCCTGGTTGTCCTGACGCTAACCCTAGTTGTCCTGATGCTATCCCTACTTGTCCTGACGCTAACCCTACTTGTCCTGACGCTAACCCTAGTTGTCCTGACGCTAACCCTAGTTGTCCTGACGCTAACCCTAGTTGTCCTGATGCTAACCATAGATGTCCTGACGCTAACCCTAGTTGTCCTGACGCTAACCCTAGTTGTCCTGACGCTAACCCTAGTTTTCCTGACGCTAACCCTAGTTGTCCTGATGCTAACCCTAGTTGTCCTGACGCTAACCCTACTTGTCCTGACGCTAACCCTACTTGTCCTGACGCTAACCCTAGTTGTCCTGACGCTAACCCTACTTGTCCTGACGCTAACCCTACTTGTCCTGACGCTAACCCTACTTGTCCTGACGCTAACCCTAGTTGTCCTGATGCTAACCCTAGTTGTCCTGACGCTAACCCTAGTTGTCCTGACGCTAACCCTACTTGTCCTGACGCTAACCCTAGTTGTCCTGACGCTAACCCTAGTTGTCCTGACGCTAACCCTAGTTGTCCTGAAGTTAACCCTAGATGTCCTGACGCTAACTCTAGTTGTCCTGACGCTAACCCTAGTTGTCCTGACGCTAACCCTAGTTGTCCTGACGCTAACCCTAGTTGTCCTGACGCTAACCCTAGTTGTCCTCACGCTAACCCTAGTTGTCCTCACGCTAACCCTACTTGTCCTGATGCTAACCCTAGTTGTCCTGACGCTAACCCTACTTGTCCTGACGCCAACCCTAGTTGTCCTGACGCTAACCCTAGTTGTCCTGACGCTAACCCTAGATGTCCTGACGCTAACCCTAGTTGTCCTGACGCTAACCCTAGTTGTCCTGACGCTAACCCTAGTTGTCCTGACGCTAACCCTACTTGTCCTGACGCTAACCCTACTTGTCCTGACGCTAACCCTAGTTGTCCTGACGCTAACCCTACTTGTCCTGACGCTAACCCTACTTGTCCTGACGCTAACCCTAGTTGTCCTGACGCTAACCCTAGTTGTCCTGTCGCTAACCCTACTTGTCCTGATGCTAACCCTACTTGTCCTGACGCTAACCATACTTGTCCTGACGCTAACCCTAGTTGTCCTGACGCTAACCCTAGTTGTCCTGACGCTAACCCTAGTTATCCTGACGCTAACCCTAGTTGTCCTGACGCTAACCCTACTTGTCCTGACGCTAACCCTAGTTGTCCAGATGCTAACCCTAGTTGTCCTGACGCTAACCCTAGTTGTCCTGACGCTAACCCTAGTTGTCCTGACGCTAACCGTACTTGTCCTGACGCTAACCCTAGTTGTCCTGACGCTAACCCTAGTTGTCCTGACCCTAACCCTAGTTGTCTTGACGCTAACCCTACTTGTCCTGACGCTAACCCTAGTTGTCCTGACGCTAACCCTAGTTGTCCTGACGCTAACCCTAGTTGTCCTGACGCTAACCCTAGTTGTCCTGACGCTAACCCTAGTTGTCCTGACGCTAACCATAGTTGTCCTGACGCTAACCCTAGTTGTCCTGACGCTAACCCTAGTTGTCCTGACGCTAACCCTAGTTGTCCTGATGCTATCCCTACTTGTCCTGACGCTAACCCTACTTGTCCTGACGCTAACCCTAGTTGTCCTGACGCTAACCCTAGTTGTCCTGACGCTAACCCTAGTTGTCCTGATGCTAACCATAGATGTCCTGACGCTAACCCTAGTTGTCCTGACGCTAACCCTAGTTGTCCTGACGCTAACCCTAGTTTTCCTGACGCTAACCCTAGTTGTCCTGACGCTAACCCTAGTTGTCCTGACGCTAACCCTACTTGTCCTGACGCTAACCCTACTTGTCCTGACGCTAACCCTAGTTGTCCTGACGCTAACCCTACTTGTCCTGACGCTAACCCTACTTGTCCTGACGCTAACCCTACTTGTCCTGACGCTAACCCTAGTTGTCCTTACGCTAACCCTAGTTGTCCTGATGCTAACCCTAGTTGTCCTGACGCTAACCCTAGTTGTCCTGACGCTAACCCTACTTGTCCTGACGCTAACCCTAGTTGTCCTGACGCTAACCCTAGTTGTCCTGAAGCTAACCCTAGTTGTCCTGAAGTTAACCCTAGATGTCCTGATGCTAACTCTAGTTGTCCTGACGTTAACCCTAGTTGTCCTGACGCTAACCCTAGTTGTCCTGACGCTAACCCTAGTTGTCCTGACGCTAACCCTAGTTGTCCTGACGCTAACCCTAGTTGTCCTCACGCTAACCCTAGTTGTCCTCACGCTAACCCTACTTGTCCTGACGCCAACCCTAGTTGTCCTGACGCTAACCCTACTTGTCCTGACGCTAACCCTAGTTGTCCTGACGCTAACCCTAGTTGTCCTGACGCTAACCCTAGTTGTCCTGACGCTAACCATAGTTGTCCTGACGCTAACCCTAGTTGTCCTGACGCTAACCCTAGTTGTCCTGACGCTAACCCTAGTTGTCCTGATGCTATCCCTACTTGTCCTGACGCTAACCCTACTTGTCCTGACGCTAACCCTAGTTGTCCTGACGCTAACCCTAGTTGTCCTGACGCTAACCCTAGTTGTCCTGATGCTAACCATAGATGTCCTGACGCTAACCCTAGTTGTCCTGACGCTAACCCTAGTTGTCCTGACGCTAACCCTAGTTTTCCTGACGCTAACCCTAGTTGTCCTGACGCTAACCCTAGTTGTCCTGACGCTAACCCTACTTGTCCTGACGCTAACCCTACTTGTCCTGACGCTAACCCTAGTTGTCCTGACGCTAACCCTACTTGTCCTGACGCTAACCCTACTTGTCCTGACGCTAACCCTACTTGTCCTGACGCTAACCCTAGTTGTCCTTACGCTAACCCTAGTTGTCCTGATGCTAACCCTAGTTGTCCTGACGCTAACCCTAGTTGTCCTGACGCTAACCCTACTTGTCCTGACGCTAACCCTAGTTGTCCTGACGCTAACCCTAGTTGTCCTGAAGCTAACCCTAGTTGTCCTGAAGTTAACCCTAGATGTCCTGATGCTAACTCTAGTTGTCCTGACGTTAACCCTAGTTGTCCTGACGCTAACCCTAGTTGTCCTGACGCTAACCCTAGTTGTCCTGACGCTAACCCTAGTTGTCCTGACGCTAACCCTAGTTGTCCTCACGCTAACCCTAGTTGTCCTCACGCTAACCCTACTTGTCCTGACGCCAACCCTAGTTGTCCTGACGCTAACCCTAGTTGTCCTGACGCTAACCCTAGATGTCCTGACGCTAACCCTAGTTGTCCTGACGCTAACCCTACTTGTCCTGACGCTAACCCTAGTTGTCCTGACGCTAACCCTAGTTGTCCTGACGCTAACCCTAGTTGTCCTGATGCTAACCATAGATGTCCTGACGCTAACCCTAGTTGTCCTGACGCTAACCCTAGTTGTCCTGACGCTAACCCTAGTTTTCCTGACGCTAACCCTAGTTGTCCTGACGCTAACCCTAGTTGTCCTGACGCTAACCCTACTTGTCCTGACGCTAACCCTACTTGTCCTGACGCTAACCCTAGTTGTCCTGACGCTAACCCTACTTGTCCTGACGCTAACCCTACTTGTCCTGACGCTAACCCTACTTGTCCTGACGCTAACCCTAGTTGTCCTTACGCTAACCCTAGTTGTCCTGATGCTAACCCTAGTTGTCCTGACGCTAACCCTAGTTGTCCTGACGCTAACCCTAGTTGTCCTGACGCTAACCCTAGTTGTCCTGACGCTAACCCTAGTTGTCCTGAAGCTAACCCTAGTTGTCCTGAAGTTAACCCTAGATGTCCTGATGCTAACTCTAGTTGTCCTGACGTTAACCCTAGTTGTCCTGACGCTAACCCTAGTTGTCCTGACGCTAACCCTAGTTGTCCTGACGCTAACCCTAGTTGTCCTGACGCTAACCCTAGTTGTCCTCACGCTAACCCTAGTTGTCCTCACGCTAACCCTACTTGTCCTGACGCCAACCCTAGTTGTCCTGACGCTAACCCTACTTGTCCTGACGCTAACCCTAGTTGTCCTGACGCTAACCCTAGTTGTCCTGACGCTAACCCTAGTTGTCCTGACGCTAACCCTACTTGTCCTGACGCTAACCCTACTTGTCCTGACGCTAACCCTAGTTGTCCTGACGCTAACCCTAGTTGTCCTGACGCTAACCCTAGTTGTCCTGACGCTAACCCTAGTTGTCCTCACGCTAACCCTAGTTGTCCTCACGCTAACCCTACTTGTCCTGATGCTAACCCTAGTTGTCCTGACGCTAACCCTACTTGTCCTGACGCCAACCCTAGTTGTCCTGACGCTAACCCTAGTTGTCCTGACGCTAACCCTAGATGTCCTGACGCTAACCCTAGTTGTCCTGACGCTAACCCTAGTTGTCCTGACGCTAACCCTAGTTGTCCTCACGCTAACCCTAGTTGTCCTCACGCTAACCCTACTTGTCCTGATGCTAACCCTAGTTGTCCTGACGCTAACCCTACTTGTCCTGACGCCAACCCTAGTTGTCCTGACGCTAACCCTACTTGTCCTGACGCTAACCCTAGTTGTCCTGACGCTAACCCTAGTTGTCCTGACGCTAACCCTAGTTGTCCTGACGCTAACCCTACTTGTCCTGACGCTAACCCTAGTTGTCCTGACGCTAACCCTACTTGTCCTGACGCTAACCCTAGTTGTCCTGACGCTAACCCTAGTTGTCCTGACGCTAACCCTATTTGTCCTGACGCTAACCCTAGTTGTCCTCACGCTAACCCTAGTTGTCCTCACGCTAACCCTACTTGTCCTGATGCTAACCCTAGTTGTCCTGACGCTAACCCTACTTGTCCTGACGCCAACCCTAGTTGTCCTGACGCTAACCCTAGTTGTCCTGACGCTAACCCTAGTTGTCCTGACGCTAACCCTAGTTGTCCTGATGCTAACCATAGATGTCCTGACGCTAACCCTAGTTGTCCTGACGCTAACCCTAGTTGTCCTGACGCTAACCCTAGTTTTCCTGACGCTAACCCTAGTTGTCCTGACGCTAACCCTAGTTGTCCTGACGCTAACCCTACTTGTCCTGACGCTAACCCTACTTGTCCTGACGCTAACCCTAGTTGTCCTGACGCTAACCCTACTTGTCCTGACGCTAACCCTACTTGTCCTGACGCTAACCCTACTTGTCCTGACGCTAACCCTAGTTGTCCTTACGCTAACCCTAGTTGTCCTGATGCTAACCCTAGTTGTCCTGACGCTAACCCTAGTTGTCCTGACGCTAACCCTACTTGTCCTGACGCTAACCCTAGTTGTCCTGACGCTAACCCTAGTTGTCCTGAAGCTAACCCTAGTTGTCCTGAAGTTAACCCTAGATGTCCTGATGCTAACTCTAGTTGTCCTGACGTTAACCCTAGTTGTCCTGACGCTAACCCTAGTTGTCCTGACGCTAACCCTAGTTGTCCTGACGCTAACCCTAGTTGTCCTGACGCTAACCCTAGTTGTCCTCACGCTAACCCTAGTTGTCCTCACGCTAACCCTACTTGTCCTGACGCCAACCCTAGTTGTCCTGACGCTAACCCTACTTGTCCTGACGCTAACCCTAGTTGTCCTGACGCTAACCCTAGTTGTCCTGACGCTAACCCTAGTTGTCCTGACGCTAACCCTACTTGTCCTGACGCTAACCCTACTTGTCCTGACGCTAACCCTAGTTGTCCTGACGCTAACCCTAGTTGTCCTGACGCTAACCCTAGTTGTCCTGACGCTAACCCTAGTTGTCCTCACGCTAACCCTAGTTGTCCTCACGCTAACCCTACTTGTCCTGATGCTAACCCTAGTTGTCCTGACGCTAACCCTACTTGTCCTGACGCCAACCCTAGTTGTCCTGACGCTAACCCTAGTTGTCCTGACGCTAACCCTAGATGTCCTGACGCTAACCCTAGTTGTCCTGACGCTAACCCTAGTTGTCCTGACGCTAACCCTAGTTGTCCTCACGCTAACCCTAGTTGTCCTCACGCTAACCCTACTTGTCCTGATGCTAACCCTAGTTGTCCTGACGCTAACCCTACTTGTCCTGACGCCAACCCTAGTTGTCCTGACGCTAACCCTACTTGTCCTGACGCTAACCCTAGTTGTCCTGACGCTAACCCTAGTTGTCCTGACGCTAACCCTAGTTGTCCTGACGCTAACCCTACTTGTCCTGACGCTAACCCTAGTTGTCCTGACGCTAACCCTACTTGTCCTGACGCTAACCCTAGTTGTCCTGACGCTAACCCTAGTTGTCCTGACGCTAACCCTATTTGTCCTGACGCTAACCCTAGTTGTCCTCACGCTAACCCTAGTTGTCCTCACGCTAACCCTACTTGTCCTGATGCTAACCCTAGTTGTCCTGACGCTAACCCTACTTGTCCTGACGCCAACCCTAGTTGTCCTGACGCTAACCCTAGTTGTCCTGACGCTAACCCTAGATGTCCTGACGCTAACCCTAGTTGTCCTGACGCTAACCCTTGTTGTCCTGACGCTAACCCTACTTGTCCTGACGCTAACCCTAGTTGTCCTGACGCTAACCCTACTTGTCCTGACGCTAACCCTAGTTGTCCTGACGCTAACCCTAGTTGTCCTGACGCTAACCCTAGTTGTCCTGACGCTAACCCTAGTTGTCCTGACGCTAACCCTAGTTGTCCTGACGCTAACCCTACTTGTCCTGACGCTAACCCTAGTTGTCCTGACGCTAACCCTACTTGTCCTGACGCTAACCCGACTTGTCCTGACGCTAACCCTAGTTGTCCTGACGCTAACCCTAGTTGTCCTGACGCTAACCCTACTTGTCCTGACGCTAACCCTAGTTGTCCTGACGCTAACCCTACTTGTCCTGACGCTAACCCTACTTGTCCTGACGCTAACCCTAGTTGTCCTGATGCTAACCCTACTTGTCCTGACGCTAACCCTAGTTGTCCTGACGCTAACACTACTTATCCTGATGCTAACCCTAGTTGTCCTGACGCTAACCCTAGTTGTCCTGACACTAACCCTACTTGTCCTGACGCTAACCCTAGCTGTCCTGACGCTAACCCTAGTTGTCCTGACGCTAACCCTACTTGTCCTGACGCTAACCCTACTTGTCCTGAAGCTAACCCTACTTGTCCTGACGCTAACCCTACTTGTCCTGACGCTAACCCTAGTTGTCCTGACGCTAACCCTAGTTGTCCTGACGATAACCCTAGTTGTCCTGACGCTAACCCTAGTTGTCCTGACGCTAACCCTAGTTGTCCTGACGCTAACCCTAGTTGTACTGACGCTAACCCTAGTTGTCCTGATGCTAACCCTACTTGTCCTGACGCTAATCCTACTTGTCCTGACGCTAACCCTAGTTGTCCTGACGCTAACCCTAGCTGTCCTGACGCTAACCCTAGTTGTCCTGACGCTAACCCTAGTTGTCCTGACGCTAACCCTAGTTGTCCTGAAGCTAACCCTAGTTGTCCTGACGCTAACCCTACTTGTCCTGACGCTAACCCTACTTGTCCTGACGCTAACCCTAGTTGTCCTGACGCTAACCCTAGTTGACCTGACGCTATCCCTAGTTGACCTGACGCTAACCCTAGTTGTCCTGACGCTAACCCTAGTTGTCCTGACGCTAACCCTAGTTGACCTGACGCTAACCCTAGTTGTCCTGACGCTAACCATTGTTGTCCTGACGCTAACCCTAGTTGTCCTGACGCTAACCCTACTTGTCCTGACGCTAACCCTACTTGTCCTGACGCTAACCCTAGTTGTCCTGACGCTAACCCTAGTTGTCCTGACGCTAACCCTAGTTGACCTGACGCTAACCCTAGTTGTCCTGACGCTAACCCTAGTTGTCCTGACGCTAACCCTACTTGTCCTGACGCTAACCCTAGTTGTCCTGACGCTAACCCTAGTTGTCCTGACGCTAACCCTAGCTGTCCTGACGCTAACCCGAGTTGTCCTGACGCTAACCCGAGTTGTCCTGACGCTAACCCGAGTTGTCCTGGCGCTAACTCGAGTTGTCCTGACGCTAACCCGAGTTGTCCTGACGCTAACCCGAGTTGTCCTGACGCTAACCCTAGTTGTCCTGACGCTAACCCTAGTTGTCCTGATGCTAACCCTAGTTGTCCTGACGCTAACCCTAGTTGTCCTGACGCTAACCCTAGTTGTCCTGACGCTAACCCTAGTTGTCCTGACGCTATCCCTAGTTGTCCTGACGCTAACCCTAGTTGTCCTGACGCTAACCCTACTTGTCCTGACGCTAACCCTAGTTGTCCTGACGCTAACCCTAGTTGTCCTGACGCTAACCCTACTTTTCCTGACGCTAACCCTAGCTGTCCTGACGATAACCCTAGCTGTCCTGACGCTAACCCTAGTTGTCCTGACGCTAACCCTAGTTGTCCTGACGCTAACTCTAGCTGTCCTGACGCTAACCCTAGTTGTCCTGACGCTAACCCTAGTTGTCCTGACGCTAACCCTAGTTGTCCTGACGCTAACCCTTCTTGTCCTGACGCTAACCCTACTTGTCCTGACGCTAACCCTACTTGTCCTGATGCTAACCCTAGTTGTCCTGACGCTAACCCTAGTTGACCTGACGCTAACCCTAGTTGTCCTGACGCTAACCCTAGTTGTCCTGACGCTAACCCTAGTTGACCTGACGCTAACCCTAGTTGTCCTGACGCTAACCATTGTTGTCCTGACGCTAACCCTAGTTGTCCTGACGCTAACCCTACTTGTCCTGACGCTAACCCTACTTGTCCTGACGCTAACCCTAGTTGTCCTGACGCTAACCCTAGTTGACCTGACGCTAACCCTAGTTGTCCTGACGCTAACCATTGTTGTCCTGACGCTAACCCTAGTTGTCCTGACGCTAACCCTAGTTGTCCTGACGCTAACCCTATTTGTCCTGACGCTAACCCTACTTGTCCTGACGCTAACCCTAGTTGTCCTGACGCTAACCCTAGTTGTCCTGACGATAACCCTAGTTGTCCTGACGCTAACCCCAGCTGTCCTGACGCTAACCCAAGTTGTCCTTACGCTAACCCGAGTTGTCCTGACGCTAACCCGAGTTGTCCTGACGCTAACCCGAGTTGTCCTGACGCTAACCCGAGTTGTCCTGACGCTAACCCTAGTTGTCCTGATGCTAACCCTAGTTGTCCTGACGCTAACCCTACTTGTCCTGACGCTAACCCTACTTGTCTTGACGCTAACCCTAGTTGTCCTGACGCTAACCCTAGTTGTCCTGATGCTAACCCTACTTGTCCTGACGCTAACCCTACTTGTCCTGACGCTAACCCTAGTTGTCCTGACGCTAACCCTAGTTGTCCTGACGCTAACCCTACTTGTCCTGATGCTAACCCTAGTTGTCCTGACGCTAATCCGAGTTGTCCTGAAGCTAACCCGAGTTGTCCTGACGCTAACCCAAGTTGTCCTGACGCTAACCCGAGTTGTCCTGACGCTAAACCTAGTTGTCCTGACGCTAACCCTAGTTGTCCTGACGCTAACCCGAGTTGTCCTGACGCTAACCCGAGTTGTCCTGACGCTAACCCGAGTTGTCCTGACGCTAACTCGAGTTGTCCTGACGCTAACCCGCGTTGTCCTGACGCTAACCCGAGTTGTCCTGACGCTAACCCGAGTTGTCCTGACGCTAACCCGAGTTGTCCTGACGCTAACCCTAAATGTCCTGACGCTAACCCGAGTTGTCCTGACGCTAACCCTATTTGTCCTGACGCTAACCCTAGTTGTCCTGACGCTAAGCCTAGTTGTCCTGACGCTAACCCTACTTGTCCTGACGCTAACCCTAGTTGTCCTGACGCTAACCTTAGTTGTCCTGACGCTAACCCTACTTGTCCTGACGCTAACCCTAGTTGTCCTGACGCTAACCCTAGTTGTCCTGACGCTAACCCTACTTGTCCTGACGCTAACCCTAGTTGTCCTGACGCTAACCCTACTTGTCCTGACGCTAACCCTAGTTGTCCTGACGCTAACCCTAGTTGTCCTGACGCTAACCCTACTTGTCCTGACGCTAACCCTAGATGTCCTGACGCTAACCCTAGTTGTCCTGACGCTAACCCTACTTGTCCTGACACTAACCCTAGTTGTCCTGACGCTAACCCTACTTGTCCTGACGCTAAACCTAGTTGTCCTGACGCTAACCCTACTTGTCCTGACGCTAACCCTAGTTGTCCTGACGCTAACCCTAGCTGTCCTAACGCTAACCCTACTTGTCCTGACGCTAACCCTAGTTGTCCTGACGCTAACCCTAGTTGTCCTGACGCTAAGCCTACTTGTCCTGACGCTAACCCTACTTGTCCTGACGCTAACCCTACTTGTCCTGACGCTAACCCTACTTGTCCTGACGCTAAACCTAGTTGTCCTGACGCTAACCCTACTTGTCCTGACGCTAACCCTAGTTGTCCTGACGCTAACCCTAGTTGTCCTGACGCTAACCCTACTTGTCCTGACGCTAACCCTAGTTGTCCTGATGCTAACCCTACTTGTCCTGACGCTAACCCTAGTTGTCCTGACGCTAACCCTAGTTGTCCTGACGCTAACCCTACTTGTCGTGACGCTAACCCTACTTGTCCTGACGCTAACCCTAGTTGTCCTGACGCTAACCCGAGTTGTCCTGGCGCTAACTCGAGTTGTCCTGACGCTAACCCGAGTCGTCCTGACGCTAACCCGAGTTGTCCTGACGCTAACCCTAGTTGTCCTGACGCTAACCCTAGTTGTCCTGATGCTAACCCTAGTTGTCCTGACGCTAACCCTAGTTGTCCTGACGCTAACCCTAGTTGTCCTGACGCTAACCCTAGTTGTCCTGACGCTATCCCTAGTTGTCCTGACGCTAACCCTAGTTGTCCTGACGCTAACCCTACTTGTCCTGACGCTAACCCTAGTTGTCCTGACGCTAACCCTAGTTGTACTGACGCTAACCCTACTTGTCCTGACGCTAACCCTAGCTGTCCTGACGATAACCCTAGCTGTCCTGACGCTAACCCTAGTTGTCCTGACGCTAACCCTAGTTGTCCTGACGCTAACTCTAGCTGTCCTGACGCTAACCCTAGTTGTCCTGACGCTAACCCTAGTTGTCCTGACGCTAACCCTAGTTGTCCTGATGCTAACCCTAGTTGTCCTGACGCTAACCCTAGTTGACCTGACGCTAACCCTAGTTGTCCTGACGCTAACCCTAGTTGTCCTGACGCTAACCCTAGTTGACCTGACGCTAACCCTAGTTGTCCTGACGCTAACCATTGTTGTCCTGACGCTAACCCTAGTTGTCCTGACGCTAACCCTACTTGTCCTGACGCTAACCCTACTTGTCCTGACGTTAACCCTAGTTGTCCTGACGCTAACCCTAGTTGGCCTGACGCTAACCCTAGTTGTCCTGACGCTAACCATTGTTGTCCTGACGCTAACCCTAGTTGTCCTGACGCTAACCCTAGTTGTCCTGACGCTAACCCTACTTGTCCTGACGCTAACCCTACTTGTCCTGACGCTAACCCTAGTTGTCCTGACGCTAACCCTAGTTGTCCTGACGATAACCCTAGTTGTCCTGACGCTAACCCCAGCTGTCTTGACGCTAACCCAAGTTGTCCTTACGCTAACCCGAGTTGTCCTGACGCTAACCCGAGTTGTCCTGACGCTAACCCGAGTTGTCCTGACGCTAACCCGAGTTGTCCTGACGCTAACCCTAGTTGTCCTGATGCTAACCCTAGTTGTCCTGACGCTAACCCTACTTGTCCTGACGCTAACCCTACTTGTCTTGACGCTAACCCTAGTTGTCCTGACGCTAACCCTAGTTGTCCTGACGCTAACCCTACTTGTCCTGACGCTAACCCTACTTGTCCTGACGCTAACCCTAGTTGTCCTGACGCTAACCCTAGTTGTCCTGACGCTAACCCTACTTGTCCTGATGCTAACCCTAGTTGTCCTGACGCTAATCCGAGTTGTCCTGAAGCTAACCCGAGTTGTCCTGACGCTAACCCAAGTTGTCCTGACGCTAACCCGAGTTGTCCTGACGCTAAACCTAGTTGTCCTGACGCTAACCCTAGTTGTCCTGACGCTAACCCGAGTTGTCCTGACGCTAACCCGAGTTGTCCTGACGCTAACCCGAGTTGTCCTGACGCTAACTCGAGTTGTCCTGACGCTAACCCGCGTTGTCCTGACGCTAACCCTACTTGTCCTGACGCTAACCCTACTTGTCCTGACGCTAACCCTACTTGTCCTGACGCTAACCCTAGATGTCCTGACGCTAACCCTAGTTGTCCTGACGCTAATCCTAGTTGTCCTGACGCTAACCCTAGTTGTCCTGACGCTAACCCTACTTGTCCTGACGCTAACCCTACTTGTCCTGACGCTAACCCTACTTGTCCTGACGCTAACCCTATTTGTCCTGACGCTAACCCTAGTTGTTCTGACGCTAACCCTAGTTGTCCTGACGCTAACCCTACTTGTACTGACGCTAACCCTAGTTGTCCTGACGCTAACCCTAGTCGTCCTGACGCTAACCCTACTTGTCCTGACGCTAACCCTAGTTGTCCTGACGCTAACCCTAGTCGTCCTGACGCTAACCCTAGTTGTGCTGACGCTAACCCTAGTTGTCCTGACGCTAACCCTACTTGTCCTGACGCTAACCCTAGTTGTCCTGACGCTAACCCTACTTGTCCTGACGCTAACGTTAGTTGTCCTGACGCTAACCCTAGTTGTCCTGACGCTAACCCTACTTGTCCTGACGCTAACCCTAGATGTCCTGACGCTAACCCTAGTTGTCCTGACGCTAACCCTACTTGTCCTGACACTAACCCTAGTTGTCCTGACGCTAACCCTACTTGTCCTGACGCTAACCCTAGTAGTCCTGACGCTAACCCTACTTGTCCTGACGCTAACCCTACTTGTCCTGACGCTAACCCTAATTGTCCTGACGCTAACACTAGTTGTCCTGACGCTAACCCTAGCTGTCCTAACGCTAACCCTACTTGTCCTGACGCTAACCCTAGTTCTCCTGACGCTAACCCTAGTTGTCCTGACGCTAAGCCTACTTGTCCTGATGCTAACCCTACTTGTCCTGACGCTAACCCTACTTGTCCTGACGCTAACCCTAGTTGTCCTGACGCTAAACCTAGTTGTCCTGACGCTAACCCTACTTGTCCTGACGCTAACCCTAGTTGTCCTGACGCTAACCCTAGTTGTCCTGACTCTAACCCTAGTTGTCCTGACGCTAACCCTAGTTGTCCTGACTCTAACCCTAGTTGTCCTGACGCTAACCCTACTTGTCCTGACGCTAACCCTAGTTGTCCTGACGCTAACCCTAGTTGTCCTGACGCTAACCCTACTTGTCGTGACGCTAACCCTACTTGTCCTGACGCTAACCCTAGTTGTCCTGACGCTAACCCTAGTTGTCCTGACGCTAACCCTAGTTGTCCTGACGCTAACCCTAGTTGTCCTGACGCTAACCCTACTTGTCCTGACGCTAACTCTACTTGTCCTGAAGCTAACCCTAGTTGTCCTGACGCTAACCCTAGTTGTCCTGACGCTAACCCTACTTGTCCTGATGCTAACCCTACTTGTCCTGACGCTAACCCTAGTTGTCCTGACGCTAACCCTACTTGTCCTGACGCTAACCCTAGTTGTCCTGACGCTAACCCTAGTTGTCCTGACGCTAACCCTAGTTGTCCTGACGCTAACCATAGATGTCCTGACGCTAACCCTAGTTGTCCTGACGCTAACCCTAGTTGTCCTGACGCTAACCCTAGTTGTCCTGACGCTAACCCTAGTTGTCCTGATGCTAACCCTAGTTGTCCTGACGCTAACCCTACTTGTCCTGACGCTAACCCTACTTGTCCTGACGCTAACCCTACTTGTCCTGACGCTAACCCTAGTTGTCCTGACGCTAACCCTACTTGTCCTGACGCTAACCCTACTTGTCCTGACGCTAACCCTAGTTGTCCTGACGCTAACCCTAGTTGTCCTGACGCTAACCCTACTTGTCCTGACGCTAACCCTAGTTGTCCTGACGCTAACCCTAGTTGTCCTGACGCTAACCCTACTTGTCCTGACGCTAACAATAGTTGTCCTGACGCTAACCCTAGATGTCCTGACGCTAACCCTAGTTGTCCTGACGCTAACCCTAGTTGTCCTGACGCTAACCCTAGTTGTCCTGACGCTAACCCTAGTTGTCCTGACGCTAACCCTAGTTGTCCTGACGCTAACCCTACTTGTCCTGACGCTAACCCTAGTTGTCCTGACGCTAACCCTACTTGTCCTGACGCTAACTCTACTTGTCCTGAAGCTAACCCTAGTTGTCCTGACGCTAACCCTAGTTGTCCTGACGCTAACCCTACTTGTCCTGATGCTAACCCTACTTGTCCTGACGCTAACCCTAGTTGTCCTGACGCTAACCCTACTTGTCCTGACGCTAACCCTAGTTGTCCTGACGCTAACCCTAGTTGTCCTGACGCTAACCCTAGTTGTCCTGACGCTAACCATAGATGTCCTGACGCTAACCCTAGTTGTCCTGACGCTAACCCTAGTTGTCCTGACGCTAACCCTAGTTGTCCTGACGCTAACCCTAGTTGTCCTGATGCTAACCCTAGTTGTCCTGACGCTAACCCTACTTGTCCTGACGCTAACCCTACTTGTCCTGACGCTAACCCTACTTGTCCTGACGCTAACCCTAGTTGTCCTGACGCTAACCCTACTTGTCCTGACGCTAACCCTACTTGTCCTGACGCTAACCCTAGTTGTCCTGACGCTAACCCTAGTTGTCCTGACGCTAACCCTACTTGTCCTGACGCTAACCCTAGTTGTCCTGACGCTAACCCTAGTTGTCCTGACGCTAACCCTACTTGTCCTGACGCTAACAATAGTTGTCCTGACGCTAACCCTAGATGTCCTGACGCTAACCCTAGTTGTCCTGACGCTAACCCTAGTTGTCCTGACGCTAACCCTAGTTGTCCTGACGCTAACCCTAGTTGTCCTGACGCTAACCCTAGTTGTCCTGACGCTAACCCTACTTGTCCTGACGCTAACCCTAGCTGTCCTGACGATAACCCTAGCTGACCTGACGCTAACCCTAGTTGTCCTGACGCTAACCCTAGTTGTCCTGACGCTAACTCTAGCTGTCCTGACGCTAACCCTAGTTGTCATGACGCTAACCCTAGTTGTCCTGACGCTAACCCTAGTTGTCCTGACGCTAACCCTTCTTGTCCTGATGCTAACCCTACTTGTCCTGACGCTAACCATACTTGTCCTGATGCTAACCCTAGTTGTCCTGACGCTAACCCTAGTTGACCTGACGCTAACCCTAGTTGTCCTGATGCTAACCCTAGTTGTCCTGACGCTAACCCTAGTTGACCTGACGCTAACCCTAGTTGTCCTGACGCTAACCATTGTTGTCCTGACGCTAACCCTAGTTGTCCTGACGCTAACCCTACTTGTCCTGACGCTAACCCTACTTGTCCTGACGCTAACCCTAGTTGTCCTGACGCTAACCCTAGTTGGCCTGACGCTAACCCTAGTTGTCCTGACGCTAACCATTGTTGTCCTGACGCTAACCCTAGTTGTCCTGACGCTAACCCTACTTGTCCTGACGCTAACCCTACTTGTCCTGACGCTAACCCTAGTTGTCCTGACGCTAACCCTAGTTGTCCTGACGATAACCCTAGTTGTCCTGACGCTAACCCCAGCTGTCCTGACGCTAACCCAAGTTGTCCTTACGCTAACCCGAGTTGTCCTGACGCTAACCCGAGTTGTCCTGACGCTAACCCGAGTTGTCCTGACGCTAACCCGAGTTGTCCTGACGCTAACCCTAGTTGTCCTGATGCTAACAATAGTTGTCCTGACGCTAACCCTACTTGTCCTGACGCTAACCCTACTTGTCTTGACGCTAACCCTAGTTGTCCTGACGCTAACCCTAGTTGTCCTGACGCTAACCCTACTTGTCCTGACGCTAACCCTACTTGTCCTGACGCTAACCCTACTTGTCCTGACGCAAACCCTAGTTGTCCTGACGCTAACCCTACTTGTCCTGATGCTAACCCTAGTTGTCCTGACGCTAACCCAAGTTGTCCTGACGCTAACCCGAGTTGTCCTGACGCTAAACCTAGTTGTCCTGACGCTAACCCTAGTTGTCCTGACGCTAACCCGAGTTGTCCTGACGCTAACCCGAGTTGTCCTGATGCTAACCAGAGTTGTCCTGACGCTAACTCGAGTTGTCCTGACGCTAACCCGCGTTGTCCTGACGCTAACCCGAGTTGTCCTGACGCTAACCCGAGTTGTCCTGACGCTAAAACGAGTTGTCCTGACGCTAACCCTAAATGTCCTGACGCTAACCCGAGTTGTCCTGACGCTAACCCTATTTGTCCTGACGCTAACCCTAGTTGTCCTGATGCTAACCCTAGTTGTCCTGACGCTAACCCTACTTGTCCTGACGCTAACCCTAGTTGTCCTGACGCTAACCTTAGTTGTCCTGACGCTAACCCTACTTGTCCTGACGCTAACCCTAGTTGTCCTGACGCTAACCATTGTTGTCCTGACGCTAACCCTAGTTGTCCTGACGCTAACCCTACTTGTCCTGACGCTAACCCTACTTGTCCTGACGCTAACCCTAGTTGTCCTGACGCTAACCCTAGTTGTCCTGACGATAACCCTAGTTGTCCTGACGCTAACCCCAGCTGTCCTGACGCTAACCCAAGTTGTCCTTACGCTAACCCGAGTTGTCCTGACGCTAACCCGAGTTGTCCTGACGCTAACCCGAGTTGTCCTGACGCTAACCCGAGTTGTCCTGACGCTAACCCTAGTTGTCCTGATGCTAACAATAGATGTCCTGACGCTAACCCTACTTGTCCTGACGCTAACCCTACTTGTCTTGACGCTAACCCTAGTTGTCCTGACGCTAACCCTAGTTGTCCTGACGCTAACCCTACTTGTCCTGACGCTAACCCTACTTGTCCTGACGCTAACCCTAGTTGTCCTGACGCTAACCCTAGTTGTCCTGACGCTAACCCTACTTGTCCTGATGCTAACCCTAGTTGTCCTGACGCTAATCCGAGTTGTCCTGAAGCTAACCCGAGTTGTCCTGACGCTAACCCAAGTTGTCCTGACGCTAACCCGAGTTGTCCTGACGCTAAACCTAGTTGTCCTGACGCTAACCCTAGTTGTCCTGACGCTAACCCGAGTTGTCCTGACGCTAACCCGAGTTGTCCTGACGCTAACCAGAGTTCTCCTGACGCTAACTCGAGTTGTCCTGACGCTAACCCGCGTTGTCCTGACGCTAACCCGAGTTGTCCTGACGCTAACCCGAGTTGTCCTGACGCTAACCCGAGTTGTCCTGACGCTAACCCTAAATGTCCTGACGCTAACCCGAGTTGTCCTGACGCTAACCCTATTTGTCCTGACGCTAACCCTAGTTGTCCTGATGCTAACCCTAGTTGTCCTGACGCTAACCCTACTTGTCCTGACGCTAACCCTAGTTGTCCTGACGCTAACCTTAGTTGTCCTGACGCTAACCCTACTTGTCCTGACGCTAACCCTAGTTGTCCTGACGCTAACCCTAGTTGTCCTGACGCTAACCCTACTTGTCCTGACGCTAACCCTACTTGTCCTGACGCTAACCCTAGTTGTCCTGACGCTAACCCTACTTGTCCTGACGCTAACCCTAGTTGTCCTGACGCTAACCCTAGTTGTCCTGACGCTAACCCTACTTGTCCTGACGCTAACCCTAGATGTCCTGACGCTAACCCTAGTTGTCCTGACGCTAACCCTACTTGTCCTGACACTAACCCTAGTTGTCCTGACGCTAACCCTACTTGTCCTGACGCTAAACCTAGTTGTCCTGACGCTAACCCTACTTGTCCTGACGCTAACCCTACTTGTCCTGACGCTAACCCTAGTTGTCCTGACGCTAACCCTAGCTGTCCTAACGCTAACCCTACTTGTCCTGACGCTAACCCTAGATGTCCTGACGCTAACCCTAGTTGTCCTGACGCTAAGCCTACTTGTCCTGACGCTAACCCTACTTGTCCTGACGCTAACCCTACTTGTCCTGACGCTAACCCTACTTGTCCTGACGCTAAACCTAGTTGTCCTGACGCTAACCCTACTTGTCCTGACGCTAACCCTAGTTGTCCTGACACTAACCCTAGTTGTCCTGACGCTAACCCTACTTGTCCTGACGCTAACCCTAGTTGTCCTGATGCTAACCCTACTTGTCCTGACGCTAACCCTAGTTGTCCTGACGCTAACCCTAGTTGTCCTGACGCTAACCCTACTTGTCGTGACGCTAACCCTACTTGTCCTGACGCTAACCCTAGTTGTCCTGATGCTAACCCTAGTTGTCCTGACGCTAACCCTAGTTGTCCTGACGCTAACCCTAGTTGTCCTGACGCTAACCCTACTTGTCCTGACGCTAACTCTACTTGTCCTGAAGCTAACCCTACTTGTCCTGACGCTAACCCTACTTGTCCTGACGCTAACCCTAGTTGTCCTGACGCTAACCCTAGTTGGCCTGACGCTAACCCTAGTTGTCCTGACGCTAACCTTTGTTGTCCTGACGCTAACCCTAGTTGTCCTGACGCTAACCCTACTTGTCCTGACGCTAACCCTACTTGTCCTGACGCTAACCCTAGTTGTCCTGACGCTAACCCTAGTTGTCCTGACGATAACCCTAGTTGTCCTGACGCTAACCCCAGCTGTCCTGACGCTAACCCAAGTTGTCCTTACGCTAACCCGAGTTGTCCTGACGCTAACCCGAGTTGTCCTGACGCTAACCCGAGTTGTCCTGACGCTAACCCGAGTTGTCCTGACGCTAACCCTAGTTGTCCTGATGCTAACCCTAGTTGTCCTGACGCTAACCCTACTTGTCCTGACGCTAACCCTACTTGTCTTGACGCTAACCCTAGTTGTCCTGACGCTAACCCTAGTTGTCCTGACGCTAACCCTACTTGTCCTGACGCTAACCCTACTTGTCCTGACGCTAACCCTAGTTGTCCTGACGCTAACCCTAGTTGTCCTGAAGCTAACCCTACTTGTCCTGATGCTAACCCTAGTTGTCCTGACGCTAATCCGAGTTGTCCTGAAGCTAACCCGAGTTGTCCTGACGCTAACCCAAGTTGTCCTGACGCTAACCCGAGTTGTCCTGACGCTAAACCTAGTTGTCCTGACGCTAACCCTAGTTGTCCTGACGCTAACCCGAGTTGTCCTGACGCTAACCCGAGTTGTCCTGACGCTAACCCGAGTTGTCCTGACGCTAACTCGAGTTGTCCTGACGCTAACCCGCGTTGTCCTGACGCTAACCCGAGTTGTCCTGACGCTAACCCGAGTTGTCCTGACGCTAACCCGAGTTGTCCTGACGCTAACCCTAAATGTCCTGACGCTAACCCGAGTTGTCCTGACGCTAACCCTATTTGTCCTGACGCTAACCCTAGTTGTCCTGATGCTAACCCTAGTTGTCCTGACGCTAACCCTACTTGTCCTGACGCTAACCCTAGTTGTCCTGACGCTAACCTTAGTTGTCCTGACGCTAACCCTACTTGTCCTGACGCTAACCCTAGTTGTCCTGACGCTAACCCTAGTTGTCCTGACGCTAACCCTACTTGTCCTGACGCTAACCCTACTTGTCCTGACGCTAACCCTAGTTGTCCTGACGCTAACCCTACTTGTCCTGACGCTAACCCTAGTTGTCCTGACGCTAACCCTAGTTGTCCTGACGCTAACCCTACTTGTCCTGACGCTAACCCTAGATGTCCTGACGCTAACCCTAGTTGTCCTGACGCTAACCCTACTTGTCCTGACACTAACCCTAGTTGTCCTGACGCTAACCCTACTTGTCCTGACGCTAAACCTAGTTGTCCTGACGCTAACCCTACTTGTCCTGACGCTAACCCTACTTGTCCTGACGCTAACCCTAGTTGTCCTGACGCTAACCCTAGCTGTCCTAACGCTAACCCTACTTGTCCTGACGCTAACCCTAGATGTCCTGACGCTAACCCTAGTTGTCCTGACGCTAAGCCTACTTGTCCTGACGCTAACCCTACTTGTCCTGACGCTAACCCTACTTGTCCTGACGCTAAACCTAGTTGTCCTGACGCTAACCCTACTTGTCCTGACGCTAACCCTAGTTGTCCTGACGCTAACCCTAGTTGTCCTGACGCTAACCCTACTTGTCCTGACGCTAACCCTAGTTGTCCTGATGCTAACCCTACTTGTCCTGACGCTAACCCTAGTTGTCCTGACGCTAACCCTAGTTGTCCTGACGCTAACCCTACTTGTCGTGACGCTAACCCTACTTGTCCTGACGCTAACCCTAGTTGTCCTGATGCTAACCCTAGTTGTCCTGACGCTAACCCTAGTTGTCCTGACGCTAACCCTAGTTGTCCTGACGCTAACCCTACTTGTCCTGACGCTAACTCTACTTGTCCTGAAGCTAACCCTAGTTGTCCTGACGCTAACCCTAGTTGTCCTGACGCTAACCCTACTTGTCCTGACGCTAACCCTACTTGTCCTGACGCTAACCCTAGATGTCCTGACGCTAACCCTAGTTGTCCTGACGCTAACCCTAGTTGTCCTGACGCTAATCCTAGTTGTCCTGACGCTAACCCTAGTTGTCCTGACGCTAACCCTACTTGTCCTGACGCTAACCCTACTTGTCCTGACGCTAACCCTATTTGTCCTGACGCTAACCCTAGTTGTTCTGACGCTAACCCTAGTTGTCCTGACGCTAACCCTACTTGTACTGACGCTAACCCTAGTTGTCCTGACGCTAACCCTAGTCGTCCTGACGCTAACCCTACTTGTCCTGACGCTAACCCTAGTTGTCCTGACGCTAACCCTAGTCGTCCTGACGCTAACCCTAGTTGTCCTGACGCTAACCCTAGTTGTCCTGACGCTAACCCTACTTGTCCTGACGCTAACCCTAGTTGTCCTGACGCTAACCCTACTTGTCCTGACGCTAACCCTAGTTGTCCTGACGCTAACCCTAGTTGTCCTGACGCTAACCCTACTTGTCCTGACGCTAACCCTAGATGTCCTGACGCTAACCCTAGTTGTCCTGACGCTAACCCTACTTGTCCTGACACTAACCCTAGTTGTCCTGACGCTAACCCTACTTGTCCTGACGCTAACCCTAGTAGTCCTGACGCTAACCCTACTTGTCCTGACGCTAACCCTACTTGTCCTGACGCTAACCCTAATTGTCCTGACGCTAACCCTAGTTGTCCTGACGCTAACCCTAGCTGTCCTAACGCTAACCCTACTTGTCCTGACGCTAACCCTAGTTGTCCTGACGCTAACCCTAGTTGTCCTGACGCTAAGCCTACTTGTCCTGATGCTAACCCTACTTGTCCTGACGCTTACCCTACTTGTCCTGACGCTAACCCTAGTTGTCCTGACGCTAAACCTAGTTGTCCTGACGCTAACCCTACTTGTCCTGACGCTAACCCTAGTTGTCCTGACGCTAACCCTAGTTGTCCTGACTCTAACCCTAGTTGTCCTGACGCTAACCCTACTTGTCCTGACGCTAACCCTAGTTGTCCTGATGCTAACCCTAGTTGTCCTGACGCTAACCCTAGTTGTCCTGACGCTAACCCTAGTTGTCCTGACGCTAACCCTAGTTGTCCTGACGCTAACTCTACTTGTCCTGAAGCTAACCCTAGTTGTCCTGACGCTAACCCTAGTTGTCCTGACGCTAACCCTACTTGTCCTGACGCTAACCCTACTTGTCCTGATGCTAACCCTAGATGTCCTGACGCTAACCCTAGTTGTCCTGACGCTAACCCTAGTTGTCCTGACGCTAATCCTAGTTGTCCTGACGCTAACCCTAGTTGTCCTGACGCTAACCCTACTTGTCCTGACGCTAACCCTACTTGTCCTGACGCTAACCCTACTTGTCCTGACGCTAACCCTATTTTTCCTGACGCTAACCCTAGTTGTTCTGACGCTAACCCTAGTTGTCCTGACGCTAACCCTACTTGTCCTGACGCTAACCCTAGTTGTCCTGACGCTAACCCTAGTCGTCCTGACGCTAACCCTACTTGTCCTGACGCTAACCCTAGTTGTCCTGACGCTAACCCTAGTCGTCCTGACGCTAACCCTAGTTGTCCTGACGCTAACCCTAGTTGTCCTGACGCTAACCCTACTTGTCCTGACGCTAACCCTAGTTGTCCTGACGCTAACCCTACTTGTCCTGACGCTAACCCTAGTTGTCCTGACGCTAACCCTAGTTGTCCTGACGCTAACCCTACTTGTCCTGACGCTAACCCTAGATGTCCTGACGCTAACCCTAGTTGTCCTGACGCTAACCCTACTTGTCCTGACACTAACCCTAGTTGTCCTGACGCTAACCCTACTTGTCCTGACGCTAACCCTAGTAGTCCTGACGCTAACCCTACTTGTCCTGACGCTAACCCTACTTGTCCTGACGCTAACCCTAATTGTCCTGACGCTAACCCTAGTTGTCCTGACGCTAACCCTAGCTGTCCTAACGCTAACCCTACTTGTCCTGACGCTAACCCTAGTTGTCCTGACGCTAACCCTAGTTGTCCTGACGCTAAGCCTACTTGTCCTGATGCTAACCCTACTTGTCCTGACGCTTACCCTACTTGTCCTGACGCTAACCCTAGTTGTCCTGACGCTAAACCTAGTTGTCCTGACGCTAACCCTACTTGTCCTGACGCTAACCCTAGTTGTCCTGACGCTAACCCTAGTTGTCCTGACTCTAACCCTAGTTGTCCTGACGCTAACCCTACTTGTCCTGACGCTAACCCTAGTTGGCCTGACGCTAACCCTACTTGTCCTGACGCTAACCCTAGTTGTCCTGACGCTAACCCTAGTTGTCCTGACGCTAACCCTACTTGACGTGACGCTAACCCTACTTGTCCTGACGCTAACCCTAGTTGTCCTGACGCTAACCCTAGTTGTCCTGACGCTAACCCTAGTTGTCCTGACGCTAACCCTAGTTGTCCTGACGCTAACCCTACTTGTCCTGACGCTAACTCTACTTGTCCTGAAGCTAACCCTAGTTGTCCTGACGCTAACCCTAGTTGTCCTGACGCTAACCCTACTTGTCCTGACGCTAACCCTACTTGTCCTGACGCTAACCCTAGTTGTCCTGACGCTAACCCTACTTGTCCTGACGCTAACCCTAGTTGTCCTGACGCTAACCCTAGTTGTCCTGACGCTAACCCTAGTTGTCCTGACGCTAACCATAGATGTCCTGACGCTAACCCTAGTTGTCCTGACGCTAACCCTAGTTGTCCTGACGCTAACCCTAGTTGTCCTGACGCTAACCCTAGTTGTCCTCATGCTAACCCTACTTGTCCTGACGCTAACCCTACTTGTCCTGACGCTAACCCTACTTGTCCTGACGCTAACCCTAGTTGTCCTGACGCTAACCCTACTTGTCCTGACGCTAACCCTACTTGTCCTGACGCTAACCCTAGTTGTCCTGACGCTAACCCTAGTTGTCCTGACGCTAACCCTACTTGTCCTGACGCTAACCCTAGTTGTCCTGACGCTAACCCTAGTTGTCCTGACGCTAACCCTACTTGTCCTGACGCTAACCCTACTTGTCCTGACGCTAACCCTAGTTGTCCTGACGCTAACCCTACTTGACGTGACGCTAACCCTACTTGTCCTGACGCTAACCCTAGTTGTCCTGACGCTAACCCTAGTTGTCCTGACGCTAACCCTAGTTGTCCTGACGCTAACCCTAGTTGTCCTGACGCTAACCCTACTTGTCCTGACGCTAACTCTACTTGTCCTGAAGCTAACCCTAGTTGTCCTGACGCTAACCCTAGTTGTCCTGACGCTAACCCTACTTGTCCTGACGCTAACCCTACTTGTCCTGACGCTAACCCTAGTTGTCCTGACGCTAACCCTACTTGTCCTGACGCTAACCCTAGTTGTCCTGACGCTAACCCTAGTTGTCCTGACGCTAACCCTAGTTGTCCTGACGCTAACCATAGATGTCCTGACGCTAACCCTAGTTGTCCTGACGCTAACCCTAGTTGTCCTGACGCTAACCCTAGTTGTCCTGACGCTAACCCTAGTTGTCCTCATGCTAACCCTACTTGTCCTGACGCTAACCCTACTTGTCCTGACGCTAACCCTACTTGTCCTGACGCTAACCCTAGTTGTCCTGACGCTAACCCTACTTGTCCTGACGCTAACCCTACTTGTCCTGACGCTAACCCTAGTTGTCCTGACGCTAACCCTAGTTGTCCTGACGCTAACCCTACTTGTCCTGACGCTAACCCTAGTTGTCCTGACGCTAACCCTAGTTGTCCTGACGCTAACCCTACTTGTCCTGACGCTAACCCTAGTTGTCCTGACGCTAACCCTAGTCGTCCTGACGCTAACAATAGTTGTCCTGAAGCTAAAACCCTAGATGTCCTGACGCTAACCCTAGTTGTCCTGACGCTAACCCTAGTTGTCCTGACGCTAACCCTAGTTGTCCTGACGCTAACCCTAGTTGTCCTCACGCTAACCCTACTTGTCCTGACGCTAACCCTACTTGTCCTGACGCTAACCCTAGTTGTCCTGACGCTAACCCTACTTGTCCTGACGCTAACCCTAGTTGTCCTGACGCTAACCCTAGTTGTCCTGACGCTAACCATAGATGTCCTGACGCTAACCCTAGTTGTCCTGACGCTAACCCTAGTTTTCCTGATGCTAACCCTAGTTGTCCTGACGCTAACCCTACTTGTCCTGACGCTAACCCTACTTGTCCTGATGCTAACCCTAGTTGTCCTGACGCTAACCCTAGTTGTCCTGACGCTAACCCTAGTTGTCCTGACGCTAACCCTACTTGTCCTGACGCTAACCCTAGTTGTCCTGACGCTAACCCTAGTTGTCCTGACGCTAACCCTTGCTGTCCTGACGCTAACCCTAGTTGTCCTGACGCTAACCCTAGTTGTCCTGACGCTAACCCTAGCTGTCCTGACGCTAACCCTAGTTGTCCTGACGCTAATCCTAGTTGTCCTGACGCTAACCCTAGTTGTCCTGAAGCTAACCCTAGTTGTCCTGACGCTAACCCTACTTGTCCTGACGCTAACCCTACTTGTCCTGACGCTAACCCTAGTTGTCCTGACGCTAACCCTACTTGTCCTGACGCTAACCCTAGTTGTCCTGACGCTAACCCTACTTGTCCTGACGCTAACCCTAGTTGTCCTGACGCTAACCCTAGTTGTCCTGACGCTAACCCTACTTGTCCTGACGCTAACCCTAGATGTCCTGACGCTAACCCTAGTTGTCCTGACGCTAACCCTACTTGTCCTGACACTAACCCTAGTTGTCCTGACGCTAACCCTACTTGTCCTGACGCTAACCCTAGTAGTCCTGACGCTAACCCTACTTGTCCTGACGCTAACCCTACTTGTCCTGACGCTAACCCTAATTGTCCTGACGCTAACCCTAGTTGTCCTGACGCTAACCCTAGCTGTCCTAACGCTAACCCTACTTGTCCTGACGCTAACCCTAGTTGTCCTGACGCTAACCCTAGTTGTCCTGACGCTAAGCCTACTTGTCCTGATGCTAACCCTACTTGTCCTGACGCTAACCCTACTTGTCCTGACGCTAACCCTAGTTGTCCTGACGCTAAACCTAGTTGTCCTGACGCTAACCCTACTTGTCCTGACGCTAACCCTAGTTGTCCTGACGCTAACCCTAGTTGTCCTGACTCTAACCCTAGTTGTCCTGACGCTAACCCTACTTGTCCTGACGCTAACCCTAGTTGTCCTGACGCTAACCCTACTTGTCCTGACGCTAACCCTAGTTGTCCTGACGCTAACCCTAGTTGTCCTGACGCTAACCCTACTTGTCGTGACGCTAACCCTACTTGTCCTGACGCTAACCCTAGTTGTCCTGACGCTAACCCTAGTTGTCCTGACGCTAACCCTAGTTGTCCTGACGCTAACCCTACTTGTCCTGACGCTAACTCTACTTGTCCTGAAGCTAACCCTAGTTGTCCTGACGCTAACCCTAGTTGTCCTGACGCTAACCCTACTTGTCCTGACGCTAACCCTACTTGTCCTGACGCTAACCCTAGTTGTCCTGACGCTAACCCTACTTGTCCTGATGCTAACCCTAGTTGTCCTGACGCTAACCCTAGTTGTCCTGACGCTAACCCTAGTTGTCCTGACGCTAACCATAGATGTCCTGACGCTAACCCTAGTTGTCCTGACGCTAACCCTAGTTGTCCTGACGCTAACCCTAGTTGTCCTGACGCTAACCCTAGTTGTCCTGATGCTAACCCTAGTTGTCCTGATGCTAACCCTACTTGTCCTGACGCTAACCCTACTTGTCCTGACGCTAACCCTACTTGTCCTGACGCTAACCCTACTTGTCCTGACGCTAACCATAGTTGTCCTGACGCTAACCCTACTTGTCCTGACGCTAACCCTACTTGTCCTGACGCTAACCCTAGTTGTCCTGACGCTAACCCTAGTTGTCCTGACACTAACCCTACTTGTCCTGACGCTAACCCTAGTTGTCCTGACGCTAACCCTAGTTGTCCTGACGCTAACCCTACTTGTCCTGACGCTAACCCTAGTTGTCCTGACGCTAACCCTAGTCGTCCTGACGCTAACAATAGTTGTCCTGACGCTAACCCTAGATGTCCTGACGCTAACCCTAGTTGTCCTGACGCTAACCCTAGTTGTCCTGACGCTAACCCTAGTTGTCCTGACGCTAACCCTAGTTGTCCTGACGCTAACCCTAGTTGTCCTCACGCTAACCCTACTTGTCCTGACGCTAACCCTACTTGTCCTGACGCTAACCCTAGTTGTCCTGACGCTAACCCTACTTGTCCTGACGCTAACCCTAGTTGTCCTGACGCTAACCCTAGTTGTCCTGACGCTAACCATAGATGTCCTGACGCTAACCCTAGTTGTCCTGACGCTAACCCTAGTTTTCCTGATGCTAACCCTAGTTGTCCTGACGCTAACCCTACTTGTCCTGACGCTAACCCTACTTGTCCTGATGCTAACCCTAGTTGTCCTGACGCTAACCCTAGTTGTCCTGACGCTAACCCTAGTTGTCCTGACGCTAACCCTAGTTGTCCTGACGCTAACCCTACTTGTCCTGACGCTAACCCTAGTTGTCCTGACGCTAACCCTATTTGTCCTGACGCTAACCCTAGCTGTCCTGACGCTAACCCTAGTTGTCCTGACGCTAACCCTAGTTGTCCTGACGCTAACCCTAGCTGTCCTGACGCTAACCCTAGTTGTCCTGACGCTAATCCTAGTTGTCCTGACGCTAACCCTAGTTGTCCTGAAGCTAACCCTAGTTGTCCTGACGCTAACCCTACTTGTCCTGACGCTAACCCTACTTGTCCTGACGCTAACCCTAGTTGTCCTGACGCTAACCCTAGTTGACCTGACGCTAACCCTAGTTGACCTGACGCTAACCCTAGTTGTCCTGACGCTAACCCTAGTTCTCCTGACGCTAACCCTAGTTGACCTGACGCTAACCCTAGTTGTCCTGACGCTAACCATTGTTGTCCTGACGCTAACCCTAGTCGTCCTGACGCTAAACCTACTTGTCCTGACGCTAACCCTACTTGTCCTGACGCTAATCCTAGTTGTCCTGACGCTAACCCTAGTTGACCTGACGCTAACCCGAGTTGTCCTGACGCTAACCCGAGTTGTCCTGACGCTAACCCTAGTTGTCCTGACGCTAACCCTAGTTGTCCTGATGCTAACCCTAGTTGTCCTGACGCTAACCCTAGTTGTCCTGACGCTAACCCTAGCTGTCCTGACGCTAACCCTAGGTGTCCTGACGCTAACCCTACTTGTCCTGATGCTAACCCTAGCTGTCCTGACGCTAACCCTAGCTGTCTTGACGCTAACCCTAGTTGTCCTGACGCTAACCCTAGTTGTCCTGACGCTAACCCTAGTTGTCCTGACGCTAACCCTAGTTGTCCTGACGCTAAACCTACTTGTCCTGACGCTAACCCTAGTTGTCCTGACGCTAACCCTACTTGTCCTGACGCTAACCCTAGTTGTCCTGACGCTAACCCTAGTTGTCCTGACGCTAACCCTACTTGTCCTGACGCTAACCCTACTTGTCCTGACGCTAACCCTACTTGTCCTGAAGCTAACCCTACTTGTCCTGACGCTAACCCTACTTGTCCTGACGCTAACCCTACTTGTCCTGACGCTAACCCTAGTTGTCCTGACGCTAACCCTAGTTGTCCTGACGATAACCCTAGTTGTCCTGACGCTAACCCTAGTTGTCCTGACGCTAACCCTAGTTGTCCTGACGCTAACCCTACTTATCCTGACGCTATCCCTAGTTGTCCTGACGCTAACCCTAGTTGTCCTGACGCTAACCCTACTTGTCCTGACGCTAACCCTAGTTGTCCTGACGCTAGCCCTATTTGTCCTGACGCTAACCCTACTTGTCCTGACGCTAACCCTAGCTGTCCTGACACTAACCCTAGCTGTCCTGACGCTAACCCTAGTTGTCCTGACGCTAACCCTAGTTGTCCTGACGCTAACTCTAGCTGTCCTGACGCTAATCCTAGTTGTCCTGACGCTAACCCTAGTTGTCCTGACGCTAACCCTAGTTGTCCTGACGCTAACCTTTCTTGTCCTGACGCTAACCCTACTTGTCCTGACGCTAACCCTACTTGTCCTGATGCTAACCCTAGTTGTCCTGACGCTAACCCTAGTTGACCTGACGCTAACCCTAGTTGTCCTGACGCTAACCCTAGTTGTCCTGACGCTAACCCTACTTGTCCTGACGCTAACCCTAGTTGTCCTGACGCTAACCCTAGTTGTCCTGACGCTAACCCTACTTGTCCTGACGCTAACCCTAGATGTCCTGACGCTAACCCTAGTTGTCCTGACGCTAACCCTACTTGTCCTGACACTAACCCTAGTTGTCCTGACGCTAACCCTACTTGTCCTGACGCTAACCCTACTTGTCCTGACGCTAACCCTAGTTGTCCTGACGCTAACCCTAGTTGTCCTGATGCTAACCCTAGTTGTCCTGACGCTAACCCTAGTTGTCCTGACGCTAACCCTACTTGTCCTGACGCTAACTCTACTTGTCCTGAAGCTAACCCTAGTTGTCCTGACGCTAACCCTAGTTGTCCTGACGCTAACCCTACTTGTCCTGACGCTAACCCTACTTGTCCTGACGCTAACCCTAGTTGTCCTGACGCTAACCCTACTTGTCCTGACGCTAACCCTAGTTGTCCTGACGCTAACCCTAGTTGTCCTGACGCTAACCCTAGTTGTCCTGACGCTAACCATAGATGTCCTGACGCTAACCCTAGTTGTCCTGACGCTAACCCTAGTTGTCCTGACGCTAACCCTAGTTGTCCTGACGCTAACCCTAGTTGTCCTGACGCTAACCCTAGTTGTCCTGATGCTAACCCTAGTTGTCCTGACGCTAACCCTACTTGTCCTGACGCTAACCCTACTTGTCCTGACGCTAACCCTACTTGTCCTGACGCTAACCCTAGTTGTCCTGACGCTAACCCTACTTGTCCTGACGCTAACCCTACTTGTCCTGACGCTAACCCTAGTTGTCCTGACGCTAACCCTACTTGTCCTGACGCTAACCCTACTTGTCCTGACGCTAACCCTACTTGTCCTGACGCTAACCCTAGTTGTCCTGACGCTAACCCTAGCTGTCCTGACGCTAACCCTAGTTGTCCTGACGCTAATCCTAGTTGTCCTGACGCTAACCCTAGTTGTCCTGAAGCTAACCCTAGTTGTCCTGACGCTAACCCTACTTGTCCTGACGCTAACCCTAGTTGTCCTGACGCTAACCCTAGTTGACCTGACACTAACCCTAGTTGACCTGACGCTAACCCTAGTTGTCCTGACGCTAACCCTAGTTGTCCTGACGCTAACCCTAGTTGACCTGACGCTAACCCTAGTTGTCCTGACGCTAACCATTGTTGTCCTGACGCTAACCCTAGTTGTCCTGACGCTAACCCTACTTGTCCTGACGCTAACCCTACTTGTCCTGACGCTAATCCTAGTTGTCCTGACGCTAACCCTAGTTGACCTGACGCTAACCCGAGTTGTCCTGACGCTAACCCGAGTTGTCCTGACGCTAACCCTAGTTGTCCTGACGCTAACCCTAGTTGTCCTGATGCTAACCCTAGTTGTCCTGACGCTAACCCTAGTTGTCCTGACGCTAACCCTAGCTGTCCTGACGCTAACCCTAGGTGTCCTGACGCTAACCCTACTTGTCCTGATGCTAACCCTAGCTGTCCTGACGCTAACCCTAGCTGTCTTGACGCTAACCCTAGTTGCCCTGACGCTAACCCTAGTTGTCCTGACGCTAACCCTAGTTGTCCTGACGCTAACCCTAGTTGTCCTGACGCTAACCCTACTTGTCCTGACGCTAACCCTAGTTGTCCTGACGCTAACCCTACTTGTCCTGACGCTAACCCTAGTTGTCCTGACGCTAACCCTACTTGTCCTGACGCTACCCCTACTTGTCCTGACGCTAACCCTAGTTGTCCTGACGCTAACCCTAGTTGTCCTGACGCTAACCCTACTTGTCCTGACGCTAACCCTAGTTGTCCTGACGCTAACCCTAGTTGTCCTGACGCTAACCCTAGTTGTCCTGACGCTAACCATAGATGTCCTGACGCTAACCCTAGTTGTCCTGACGCTAACCCTAGTTGTCCTGACGCTAACCCTAGTTGTCCTGACGCTAACCCTAGTTGTCCTGATGCTAACCCTAGTTGTCCTGACGCTAACCCTACTTGTCCTGACGCTAACCCTACTTGTCCTGACGCTAACCCTACTTGTCCTGACGCTAACCCTACTTGTCCTGACGCTAACCCTACTTGTCCTGACGCTAACCCTACTTGTCCTGACGCTAACCCTAGTTGTCCTGACGCTAACCCTAGTTGTCCTGACGCTAACCCTACTTGTCCTGACGCTAACCCTAGTTGTCCTGACGCTAACCCTAGTTGCCCTGACGCTAACCCTACTTGTCCTGACGCTAACCCTAGTTGTCCTGACGCTAACCCTAGTCGTCCTGACGCTAACAATAGTTGTCCTGACGCTAACCCTAGATGTCCTGACGCTAACCCTAGTTGTCCTGACGCTAACCCTAGTTGTCCTGACGCTAACCCTAGTTGTCCTGACGCTAACCCTAGTTGTCCTGACGCTAACCCTAGTTGTCCTCACGCTAACCCTACTTGTCCTGACGCTAACCCTACTTGTCCTGACGCTAACCCTAGTTGTCCTGACGCTAACCCTACTTGTCCTGACGCTAACCCTAGTTGTCCTGACGCTAACCCTAGTTGTCCTGACGCTAACCATAGATGTCCTGACGCTAACCCTAGTTGTCCTGACGCTAACCCTAGTTTTCCTGATGCTAACCCTAGTTGTCCTGACGCTAACCCTACTTGTCCTGACGCTAACCCTACTTGTCCTGATGCTAACCCTAGTTGTCCTGACGCTAACCCTAGTTGTCCTGACGCTAACCCTAGTTGTCCTGACGCTAACCCTAGTTGTCCTGACGCTAACCCTAGCTGTCCTGACGCTAACCCTAGTTGTCCTGACGCTAACCCTAGTTGTCCTGACGCTAACCCTAGCTGTCCTGACGCTAACCCTAGTTGTCCTGACGCTAATCCTAGTTGTCCTGACGCTAACCCTAGTTGTCCTGAAGCTAACCCTAGTTGTCCTGACGATAACCCTACTTGTCCTGACGCTAACCCTACTTGTCCTGACGCTAACCCTAGTTGTCCTGACGCTAACCCTAGTTGACCTGACACTAACCCTAGTTGACCTGACGCTAACCCTAGTTGTCCTGACGCTAACCCTAGTTCTCCTGACGCTAACCCTAGTTGACCTGACGCTAACCCTAGTTGTCCTGACGCTAACCATTGTTGTCCTGACGCTAACCCTAGTTGTCCTGACGCTAACCCTACTTGTCCTGACGCTAACCCTACTTGTCCTGACGCTAATCCTAGTTGTCCTGAAGCTAACCCTAGTTGACCTGACGCTAACCCGAGTTGTCCTGACGCTAACCCGAGTTGTCCTGACGCTAACCCTAGTTGTCCTGACGCTAACCCTAGTTGTCCTGATGCTAACCCTAGTTGTCCTGACGCTAACCCTAGTTGTCCTGACGCTAACCCTAGCTGTCCTGACGCTAACCCTAGGTGTCCTGACGCTAACCCTACTTGTCCTGATGCTAACCCTAGCTGTCCTAACGCTAACCCTAGCTGTCTTGACGCTAACCCTAGTTGTCCTGACGCTAACCCTAGTTGTCCTGACGCTAACCCTAGTTGTCCTGACGCTAACCCTAGTTGTCCTGACGCAAACCCTACTTGTCCTGACGCTAACCCTAGTTGTCCTGACGCTAACCCTACTTGTCCTGACGCTAACCCTAGTTGTCCTGACGCTAACCCTAGTTGTCCTGACGCTAACCCTACTTGTCCTGACGCTAACCCTACTTGTCCTGACGCTAACCCTACTTGTCCTGAAGCTAACCCTACTTGTCCTGACGCTAACCCTACTTGTCCTGACGCTAACCCTACTTGTCCTGACGCTAACCCTAGTTGTCCTGACGCTAACCCTAGTTGTCCTGACGATAACCCTAGTTGTCCTGACGCTAACCCTAGTTGTCCTGACGCTAACCCTAGTTGTCCTGACGCTAACCCTACTTGTCCTGACGCTATCCCTAGTTGTCCTGACGCTAACCCTAGTTGTCCTGACGCTAACCCTACTTGTCCTGACGCTAACCCTAGTTGTCCTGACGCTAGCCCTATTTGTCCTGACGCTAACCCTACTTGTCCTGACGCTAACCCTAGCTGTCCTGACACTAACCCTAGCTGTCCTGACGCTAACCCTAGTTGTCCTGACGCTAACCCTAGTTGTCCTGACGCTAACTCTAGCTGTCCTGACGCTAACCCTAGTTGTCCTGACGCTAACCCTAGTTGTCCTGACGCTAACCCTAGTTGTGCTGACGCTAACCCTTCTTGTCCTGACGCTAACCCTACTTGTCCTGACGCTAACCCTACTTGTCCTGATGCTAACCCTAGTTGTCCTGACGCTAACCCTAGTTGTCCTGACGCTAACCCTAGTTGTCCTGACGCTAACCCTAGTTGTCCTGACGCTAACCCTACTTGTCCTGACGCTAACCCTAGTTGTCCTGACGCTAACCCTAGTTGTCCTGACGCTAACCCTACTTGTCCTGACGCTAACCCTAGATGTCCTGACGCTAACCCTAGTTGTCCTGACGCTAACCCTACTTGTCCTGACACTAACCCTAGTTGTCCTGACGCTAACCCTACTTGTCCTGACGCTAACCCTACTTGTCCTGACGCTAACCCTAGTTGTCCTGACGCTAACCCTAGTTGTCCTGACGCTAACCCTAGTTGTCCTGACGCTAACCCTAGTTGTCCTGACGCTAACCCTACTTGTCCTGACGCTAACTCTACTTGTCCTGAAGCTAACCCTAGTTGTCCTGACGCTAACCCTACTTGTCCTGACGCTAACCCTACTTGTCCTGACGCTAACCCTAGTTGTCCTGACGCTAACCCTACTTGTCCTGACGCAAACCCTAGTTGTCCTGACGCTAACCCTAGTTGTCCTGACGCTAACCCTAGTTGTCCTGACGCTAACCATAGATGTCCTGACGCTAACCCTAGTTGTCCTGACGCTAACCCTAGTTGTCCTGACGCTAACCCTAGTTGTCCTGACGCTAACCCTAGTTGTCCTGACGCTAACCCTAGTTGTCCTGATGCTAACCCTAGTTGTCCTGACGCTAACCCTACTTGTCCTGACGCTAACCCTACTTGTCCTGACGCTAACCCTACTTGTCCTGACGCTAACCCTACTTGTCCTGACGCTAACCCTAGTTGTCCTGACGCTAACCCTACTTGTCCTGACGCTAACCCTACTTGTCCTGACGCTAACCCTAGTTGTCCTGACGCTAACCCTAGTTGTCCTGACGCTAACCCTACTTGTCCTGACGCTAACCCTACTTGTCCTGACGCTAACCCTAGTTGTCCTGACGCTAACCCTACTTGTCCTGACGCTAACCCTAGTTGTCCTGACGCTAACCCTAGTCGTCCTGACGCTAACAATAGTTGTCCTGACGCTAACCCTAGATGTCCTGACGCTAACCCTAGTTGTCCTGACGCTAACCCTAGTTGTCCTGACGCTAACCCTAGTTGTCCTGACGCTAACCCTAGTTGTCCTCACGCTAACCCTACTTGTCCTGACGCGAACCCTACTTGTCCTGACGCTAACCCTAGTTGTCCTGACGCTAACCCTACTTGTCCTGACGCTAACCCTAGTTGTCCTGACGCTAACCCTAGTTGTCCTGACGCTAACCCTAGTTGTCCTGACGCTAACCATAGATGTCCTGACGCTAACCCTAGTTGTCCTGACGCTAACCCTAGTTTTCCTGACGCTAACCCTAGTTGTCCTGACGCTAACCCTACTTGTCCTGACGCTAACCCTAGTTGTCCTGACGCTAACCCTAGCTGTCCTGACGCTAACCCTAGTTGTCCTGACGCTAACCCTAGTTGTCCTGACGCTAACCCTAGCTGTCCTGACGCTAACCCTAGTTGTCCTGACGCTAATCCTAGTTGTCCTGACGCTAACCCTAGTTGTCCTGAAGCTAACCCTAGTTGTCCTGACGCTAACCCTACTTGTCCTGACGCTAACCCTACTTGTCCTGACGCTAACCCTAGTTGTCCTGACGCTAACCCTAGTTGACCTGACACTAACCCTAGTTGACCTGACGCTAACCCTAGTTGTCCTGACGCTAACCCTAGTTGTCCTGACGCTAACCCTAGTTGACCTGACGCTAACCCTAGTTGTCCTGACGCTAACCATTGTTGTCCTGACGCTAACCCTAGTTGTCCTGATGCTAACCCTACTTGTCCTGACGCTAACCCTACTTGTCCTGACGCTAATCCTAGTTGTCCTGACGCTAACCCTAGTTGACCTGACGCTAACCCGAGTTGTCCTGACGCTAACCCGAGTTGTCCTGACGCTAACCCTAGTTGTCCTGACGCTAACCCTAGTTGTCCTGATGCTAACCCTAGTTGTCCTGACGCTAACCCTAGTTGTCCTGACGCTAACCCTAGCTGTCCTGACGCTAACCCTAGGTGTCCTGACGCTAACCCTACTTGTCCTGATGCTAACCCTAGTAGTCCTGACGCTAACCCTAGCTGTCTTGACGCTAACCCTAGTTGTCCTGACGCTAACCCTAGTTGTCCTGACGCTAACCCTAGTTGTCCTGACGCTAACCCTACTTGTCCTGACGCTAACCCTAGTTGTCCTGACGCTAACCCTACTTGTCCTGACGCTAACCCTAGTTGTCCTGACGCTAACCCTAGTTGTCCTGACGCTAACCCTACTTGTCCTGACGCTAACCCTACTTGTCCTGACGCTAACCCTACTTGTCCTGAAGCTAACCCTACTTGTCCTGACGCTAACCCTACTTGTCCTGACGCTAACCCTAGTTGTCCTGACGCTAACCCTAGTTGTCCTGACGCTAACCCTAGTTGTCCTGACGATAACCCTAGTTGTCCTGACGCTAACCCTAGTTGTCCTGACGCTAACCCTAGTTGTCCTGACGCTAACCCTACTTGTCCTGACGCTATCCCTAGTTGTCCTGACGCTAACCCTAGTTGTCCTGACGCTAACCCTACTTGTCCTGACGCTAACCCTAGTTGTCTTGACGCTAGCCCTATTTGTCCTGACGCTAACCCTACTTGTCCTGACGCTAACCCTAGCTGTCCTGACACTAACCCTAGCTGTCCTGACGCTAACCCTAGTTGTCCTGACGCTAACCCTAGTTGTCCTGACGCTAACTCTAGCTGTCCTGACGCTAAACCTAGTTGTCCTGACGCTAACCCTAGTTGTCCTGACGCTAACCCTAGTTGTCCTGACGCTAACCCTTCTTGTCCTGACGCTAACCCTACTTGTCCTGACGCTAACCCTACTTGTCCTGATGCTAACCCTAGTTGTCCTGACGCTAACCCTAGTTGACCTGACGCTAACCCTAGTTGTCCTGACGCTAACCCTAGTTGTCCTGACGCTAACCCTAGTTGACCTGACTCTAACCCTAGTTGACCTGACGCTAACCCTAGTTGTCCTGACGCTAACCATTGTTGTCCTGACGCTAACCCTAGTTGTCCTGACGCTAACACTAGTTGTCCTGACGCTAACCCTAGTTGTCCTGACGCTAACCCTACTTGTCCTGACGCTAACCCTACTTGTCCTGACGCTAACCCTAGTTGTCCTGACGCTAACCCTAGTTGTCCTGACGCTAACCCTAGTTGTCCTGACGATAACCCTAGTTGTCCTGACGCTAACCCCAGCTGTCCTGACGCTAACCCAAGTTGTCCTTACGCTAACCAGAGTTGTCCTGACGCTAACCCGAGTTGTCCTGACGCTAACCCGAGTTGTCCTGACGCTAACCCGAGTTGTCCTGACGCTAACCCTAGTTGTCCTGATGCTAACCCTAGTTGTCCTGACGCTAACCCTACTTGTCCTGACGCTAACCCTACTTGTCCTGACGCTAACCCTAGTTGTCCTGACGCTAACCCTAGTTGTCCTGACGCTAACCCTACTTGTCCTGACGCTATCCCTACTTGTCCTGACGCTAACCCTAGTTGTCCTGACGCTAACCCTAGTTGTCCTGACGCTAACCCTACTTGTCCTGATGCTAACCCTAGTTGTCCTGACGCTAATCCGAGTTGTCCTGAAGCTAACCCGAGTTGTCCTGACGCTAACCCTAGTTGTCCTGACGCTAAACCTAGTTGTCCTGACGCTAATCCTAGTTGTCCTGACGCTAACCCTAGTTGACCTGACGCTAACCCGAGTTGTCCTGACGCTAACCCGAGTTGTCCTGACGCTAACCCTAGTTGTCCTGACGCTAACCCTAGTTGTCCTGATGCTAACCCTAGTTGTCCTGACGCTAACCCTAGTTGTCCTGACGCTAACCCTAGCTGTCCTGACGCTAACCCTAGGTGTCCTGACGCTAACCCTACTTGTCCTGATGCTAACCCTAGTAGTCCTGACGCTAACCCTAGCTGTCTTGACGCTAACCCTAGTTGTCCTGACGCTAACCCTAGTTGTCCTGACGCTAACCCTAGTTGTCCTGACGCTAACCCTACTTGTCCTGACGCTAACCCTAGTTGTCCTGACGCTAACCCTACTTGTCCTGACGCTAACCCTAGTTGTCCTGACGCTAACCCTAGTTGTCCTGACGCTAACCCTACTTGTCCTGACGCTAACCCTACTTGTCCTGACGCTAACCCTACTTGTCCTGAAGCTAACCCTACTTGTCCTGACGCTAACCCTACTTGTCCTGACGCTAACCCTAGTTGTCCTGACGCTAACCCTAGTTGTCCTGACGCTAACCCTAGTTGTCCTGACGATAACCCTAGTTGTCCTGACGCTAACCCTAGTTGTCCTGACGCTAACCCTAGTTGTCCTGACGCTAACCCTACTTGTCCTGACGCTATCCCTAGTTGTCCTGACGCTAACCCTAGTTGTCCTGACGCTAACCCTACTTGTCCTGACGCTAACCCTAGTTGTCTTGACGCTAGCCCTATTTGTCCTGACGCTAACCCTACTTGTCCTGACGCTAACCCTAGCTGTCCTGACACTAACCCTAGCTGTCCTGACGCTAACCCTAGTTGTCCTGACGCTAACCCTAGTTGTCCTGACGCTAACTCTAGCTGTCCTGACGCTAACCCTAGTTGTCCTGACGCTAACCCTAGTTGTCCTGACGCTAACCCTAGTTGTCCTGACGCTAACCCTTCTTGTCCTGACGCTAACCCTACTTGTCCTGACGCTAACCCTACTTGTCCTGATGCTAACCCTAGTTGTCCTGACGCTAACCCTAGTTGACCTGACGCTAACCCTAGTTGTCCTGACGCTAACCCTAGTTGTCCTGACGCTAACCCTAGTTGACCTGACTCTAACCCTAGTTGACCTGACGCTAACCCTAGTTGTCCTGACGCTAACCATTGTTGTCCTGACGCTAACCCTAGTTGTCCTGACGCTAACCCTAGTTGTCCTGACGCTAACCCTACTTGTCCTGACGCTAACCCTACTTGTCCTGACGCTAACCCTAGTTGTCCTGACGCTAACCCTAGTTGTCCTGACGCTAACCCTAGTTGTCCTGACGATAACCCTAGTTGTCCTGACGCTAACCCCAGCTGTCCTGACGCTAACCCAAGTTGTCCTTACGCTAACCAGAGTTGTCCTGACGCTAACCCGAGTTGTCCTGACGCTAACCCGAGTTGTCCTGACGCTAACCCGAGTTGTCCTGACGCTAACCCTAGTTGTCCTGATGCTAACCCTAGTTGTCCTGACGCTAACCCTACTTGTCCTGACGCTAACCCTACTTGTCCTGACGCTAACCCTAGTTGTCCTGACGCTAACCCTAGTTGTCCTGACGCTAACCCTACTTGTCCTGACGCTATCCCTACTTGTCCTGACGCTAACCCTAGTTGTCCTGACGCTAACCCTAGTTGTCCTGACGCTAACCCTACTTGTCCTGATGCTAACCCTAGTTGTCCTGACGCTAATCCGAGTTGTCCTGAAGCTAACCCGAGTTGTCCTGACGCTAACCCTAGTTGTCCTGACGCTAACACGAGTTGTCCTGACGCTAAACCTAGTTGTCCTGACGCTAAACCTAGTTGTCCTGACGCTAACCCTAGTTGTCCTGACGCTAACCCGAGTTGTCCTGACGCTAACCCGAGTTGTCCTGACGCTAACCCGACTTGTCCTGATGCTAACCCGAGTTGTCCTGACGCTAACTCGAGTTGTCCTGACGCTAACCCGCGTTGTCCTGACGCTAACCCGAGTTGTCCTGACGCTAACCCGAGTTGTCCTGACGCTAACCCGAGTTGTCCTGACGCTAACCCGAGTTGTCCTGACGCTAAACCTAAATGTCCTGACGCTAACCCGAGTTGTCCTGACGCTAACCCTATTTGTCCTGACGCTAACCCTAGTTGTCCTGACGCTAACCCTAGTTGTCCTGACGCTAACCCTACTTGTCCTGACGCTAACCCTAGTTGTCCTGACGCTAACCTTAGTTGTCCTGACGCTAACCCTACTTGTCCTGACGCTAACCCTAGTTGTCCTGACGCTAACCCTAGTTGTCCTGACGCTAACCCTACTTGTCCTGACGCTAACCCTACTTGTCCTGACGCTAACCCTAGTTGTCCTGACGCTAACCCTACTTGTCCTGACGCTAACCCTACTTGTCCTGACGCTAACCCTAGATGTCCTGACGCTAACCCTAGTTGTCCTGACGCTAACCCTACTTGTCCTGACACTGACCCTAGTTGTCCTGACGCTAACCTTAGTTGTCCTGACGCTAACCCTACTTGTCCTGACGCTAACCCTAGTTGTCCTGACGCTAACCCTAGTTGTCCTGACGCTAACCCTACTTGTCCTGACGCTAACCCTACTTGTCCTGACGCTAACCCTAGTTGTCCTGACGCTAACCCTACTTGTCCTGACGCTAACCCTACTTGTCCTGACGCTAACCCTAGATGTCCTGACGCTAACTCTAGTTGTCCTGACGCTAACCCTACTTGTCCTGACACTGACCCTAGTTGTCCTGACGCTAACCCTACTTGTCCTGACGCTAACCCTAGTTGTCCTGACGCTAACCCTACTTGTCCTGACGCTAACCCTACTTGTACTGACGCTAACCCTACTTGTCCTGACGCTAACCCTAGTTGTCCTGACGCTAACCCTAGCTGTCCTAACGCTAACCCTACTTGTCCTGACGCTAACCCTAGTTGTCCTGACGCTAACCCTAGTTGTCCTGACGCTAAGCCTACTTGTCCTGACGCTAACCCTACTTGTCCTGACGCTAACCCTACTTGTCCTGACGCTAACCCTAGTTGTCCTGACGCTAAACCTAGTTGTCCTGACGCTAACCCTACTTGTCCTGACGCTAACCCTAGTTGTCCTGACGCTAACCCTAGTTGTCCTGACGCTAACCCTAGTTGTCGTGACGCTAACCCTACTTGTCCTGACGCTAACCCTAGTTGTCCTGACGCTAACCCTAGTTGTCCTGACGCTAACCCTAGTTGTCCTGATGCTAACCCTAGTTGTCCTGACGCTAACCCTACTTGTCGTGACGCTAACCCTACTTGTCCTGACGCTAACCCTAGTTGTCCTGACGCTAACCCTAGTTGTCCTGACGCTAACCCTAGTTGTCCTGACGCTAACCCTAGTTGTCCTGACGCTAACCCTACTTGTCCTGACGCTAACTCTACTTGTCCTGAAGCTAACCCTAGTTGTCCTGACGCTAACCCTAGTTGTCCTGACGCTAACCCTACTTGTCCTGACGCTAACCCTACTTGTCCTGACGCTAACTCTACTTGTCCTGACGCTAACCCTAGTTGTCCTGACGCTAACCCTAGTTGTCCTGACGCTAACCCTAGTTGTCCTGACGCTAACCCTAGTTGTCCTGACGCTAACCCTAGTTGTCCTGACGCTAACCCTACTTGTCCTGACGCTAACCCTACTTGTCCTGACGCTAACCCTACTTGTCCTGACGCTAACCCTAGTTGTTCTGACGCTAACCCTAGTTGTCCTGACGCTAACCCTACTTGTCCTGATGCTAACCCTAGTTGTCCTGACGCTAACCCTAGTCGTCCTGACGCTAACCCTACTTGTCCTGACGCTAACCCTAGTTGTCCTGACGCTAACCCTAGTCGTCCTGACGCTAACCCTAGTTGTCCTGACGCTAACCCTACTTGTCCTAACGCTAACCCTACTTGTCCTGACGCTAACCCTAGTTGTCCTGACGCTAACCCTACTTGTCCTGACGCTAACCCTAGTTGTCCTGATGCTAACCCTAGTTGTCCTGACGCTAACCCTACTTGTCCTGACGCTAACCCTAGATGTCCTGACGCTAACCCTAGTTGTCCTGACGCTAACCCTACTTGTCCTGACACTAACCCTAGTTGTCCTGACGCTAACCCTACTTGTCCTGACGCTAACCCTAGTTGTCCTGACGCTAACCCTACTTGTCCTGACGCTAACCCTAACTGTCCTGACGATAACCCTAGTTGTCCTGACGCTAACCCTAGCTGTCCTAACGCTAACCCTACTTGTCCTGACGCTAACCCTAGATGTCCAGACGCTAACCCTAGTTGTCCTGACGCTAACCCTACTTGTCCTGACACTAACCCTAGTTGTCCTGACGCTAACCCTACTTGTCCTGACGCTAACCCTAGTTGTCCTGACGCTAACCCTACTTGTCCTGACGCTAACCCTAACTGTCCTGACGATAACCCTAGTTGTCCTGACGCTAACCCTAGCTGTCCTAACGCTAACCCTACTTGTCCTGACGCTAACCCTACTTGTCCTGACGCTAACCCTAGTTGTCCTGACGCTAAACCTAGTTGTCCTGACGCTAACCCTGCTTGTCCTGACGCTAACCCTAGTTGTCCTGACGCTAACCCTAGTTGTCCTGACGCTAACCCTACTTGTCCTGACGCTAACCCTAGTTGTCCTGACGCTAACCCTACTTGTCCTGACGCTAACCCTAGTTGTCCTGACGCTAACCCTAGTTGTCCTGACGCTAACCCTACTTGTCGTGACGCTAACCCTACTTGTCCTGACGCTAACCCTAGTTGTCCTGACGCTAACCCTAGTTGTCCTGACGCTAACCCTAGTTGTCCAGACGCAAACCCTACTTGTCCTGACGCTAACCCTAGTTGTCCTGACGCTAACCCTACTTGTCCTGACGCTAACCCTAGTTGTCCTGACGCTAACCCTAGTTGTCCTGACGCTAACCCTACTTGTCCTGACGCTAACCCTAGTTGTCCTGACGCTAACCCTAGTTGTCCTGACGCTAACCCTAGTTGTCCTGACGCTAACCCTAGTTGTCCTGACGCTAACCCTACTTGTCCTGACGCTAACTCTACTTGTCCTGAAGCTAACCCTAGTTGTCCTGACGCTAACCCTAGTTGTCCTGACGCTAACCCTACTTGTCCTGACGCTAACCCTACTTGTCCTGACGCTAACTCTACTTGTCCTGACGCTAACCCTAGTTGTCCTGACGCTAACCCTAGTTGTTCTGACGCTAACCCTAGTTGTCCTGACGCTAACCCTACTTGTCCTGACGCTAACCCTAGTTGTCATGACGCTAACCCTAGTCGTCCTGACGCTAACCCTACTTGTCCTGACGCTAACCCTAGTTGTCCTGACGCTAACCCTAGTCGTCCTGACGCTAACCCTAGTTGTCCTGACGCTAACCCTACTTGTCCTGACGCTAACCCTACTTGTCCTGACGCTAACCCTAGTTGTCCTGACGCTAACCCTACTTGTCCTGACGCTAACCCTAGTTGTCCTGATGCTAACCCTAGTTGTCCTGACGCTAACCCTACTTGTCCTGACGCTAACCCTAGATGTCCTGACGCTAACCCTAGTTGTCCTGACGCTAACCCTACTTGTCCTGACGCTAACCCTAGTTGTCCTGACGCTAACCCTACTTGTCCGGACGCTAACCCTAGTTGTCCTGACGCTAACCCTACTTGTCCTGACGCTAACCCTACTTGTCCTGACGCTAACCTTAATTGTCCTGATGCTAACCCTAGTTGTCCTGACGCTAACCCTAGCTGTCCTAACGCTAACCCTACTTGTCCTGACGCTAACCCTAGTTGTCCTGACGCTAACCCTAGTTGTCCTGACGCTAAGCCTACTTGTCCTGACGCTAACCCTACTTGTCCTGACGCTAACCCTACTTGTCCTGACGCTAACCCTAGTTGTCCTGACGCTAAACCTAGTTGTCCTGACGCTAACCCTACTTGTCCTGACGCTAACCCTAGTTGTCCTGACGCTAACCCTAGTTGTCCTGACGCTAACCCTAGTTGTCCTGACGCTAACCCTACTTGTCCTGACGCTAACCCTAGTTGTCCTGACGCTAACCCTACTTGTCCTGACGCTAACCCTAGTTGTCCTGACGCTAACCCTACTTGTCATGACGCTAACCCTACTTGTCCTGACGCTAACCCTAGTTGTCCTGACGCTAACCCTAGTTGTCCTGACGCTAACCCTAGTTGTCCTGACGCTAACCCTAGTTGTCCTGACGCTAACCCTAGTTGTCCTGACGCTAACCCTACTTGTCCTGACGCTAACTCTACTTGTCCTGAAGCTAACCCTAGTTGTCCTGACGCTAACCCTAGTTGTCCTGACGCTAACCCTACTTGTCCTGACGCTAACCCTACTTGTCCTGACGCTAACCCTAGTTGTCCTGACGCTAACCCTACTTGTCCTGACGCTAACCCTAGTTGTCCTGACGCTAACCCTAGTTGTCCTGACGCTAACCCTAGTTGTCCTGACGCTAACCATAGATGTCCTGACGCTAACCCTAGTTGTCCTGACGCTAACCCTAGTTGTCCTGACGCTAACCATAGTTGTCCTGACGCTAACCCTAGTTGTCCTGATGCTAACCCTAGTTGTCCTGACGCTAACCCTACTTGTCCTGACGCTAACCCTACTTGTCCTGATGCTAACCCTACTTGTCCTGACGCTAACCCTACTTGTCCTGACGCTAACCCTAGTTGTCCTGACGCTAACCCTACTTGTCTTGACGCTAACCCTACTTGTCCTGACGCTAATCCTAGTTGTCCTGACGCTAACCCTAGTTGTCCTGACGCTAACCCTACTTGTCCTGACGCTAACCCTAGTTGTCCTGACGCTAACCCTAGTTGTCCTGACGCTAACCCTACTTGTCCTGACGCTAACCCTAGTTGTCCTGACGCTAACCCTAGTCGTCCTGACGCTAACAATAGTTGTCCTGACGCTAACCCTAGATGTCCTGACGCTAACCCTAGTTGTCCTGACGCTAACCCTAGTTGTCCTGACGCTAACCCTAGTTGTCCTGACGCTAACCCTAGTTGTCCTCACGCTAACCCTACTTGTCCTGATGCTAACCCTACTTGTCCTGACGCTAACCCTACTTGTCCTGACGCTAACCCTAGTTGTCCTGACGCTAACCCTACTTGTCCTGACGCTAACCCTAGTTGTCCTGACGCTAACCCTAGTTGTCCTGACGCTAACCCTAGTTGTCCTGACGCTAACCATAGATGTCCTGACGCTAACCCTAGTTGTCCTGACGCTAACCCTAGTTTTCCTGACGCTAACCCTAGTTGTCCTGACGCTAACCCTACTTGTCCTGACGCTAACCTTACTTGTCCTGATGCTAACCCTAGTTGTCCTGACGCTAACCCTAGTTGTCCTGACGCTAACCCTAGTTGTCCTGACGCTAACCCTACTTGTCCTGACGCTAACCCTAGTTGTCCTGACGCTAACCCTAGTTGTCCTGACGCTAACCCTAGTTGTCCTGACGCTAACCCTAGTTGTCCTGACGCTAACCCTAGCTGTCCTGACGCTAACCCTAGTTGTCCTGACGCTAATCCTAGTTGTCCTGACGCTAACCCTTGTTGTCCTGAAGCTAACCCTAGTTGTCCTGACGCTAACCCTACTTGTCCTGACGCTAACCCTAGTTGTCCTGATGCTAACCCTAGTTGTCCTGACGCTAACCCTAGTTGACCTGACGCTAACCCTAGTTGACCTGAAGCTAACCCTAGTTGTCCTGACGCTAACCCTAGTTGTCCTGACGCTAACCCTAGTTGACCTGACGCTAACCCTAGTTGTCCTGACGCTAACCATTGTTGTCCTGACGCTAACCCTAGTTGTCCTGACGCTAACCCTACTTGTCCTGACGCTAACCCTACTTGTCCTGACACTAATCCTAGTTGTCCTGACGCTAACCCTAGTTGACCTGACGCTAACCCTAGTTGTCCTGACGCTAACCCTAGTTGTCCTGACACTAACCCTACTTGTCCTGACGCTAACCCTAGTTGTCCTGACGCTAACCCTAGTTGTCCTGACGCTAACCCTAGCTGTCCTGACGCTAACCCGAGTTGTCCTGACGCTAACCCGAGTTGTCCTGACGCTAACCCGAGTTGTCCTGATGCTAACCCGAGTTGTCCTGGCGCTAACTCGAGTTGTCCTGACGCTAAACCTAGTTGTCCTGACGCTAACCCTAGTTGTCCTGACGCTAACCCTAGTTGTCCTGACGCTAACCCTAGTTGTCCTGACGCTAACCCTACTTGTCCTGACGCTAACCCTAGCTGTCCTGACGCTAACCCTAGCTGTCCTGACGCTAACCCTAGTTGTCCTGATGCTAACTCTAGCTGTCCTGACGCTAACCCTAGTTGTCCTGACGCTAACCCTAGTTGTCCTGACGCTAACCCTAGTTGTCCTGACGCTAACCCTACTTGTCCTGACACTAACCCTACTTGTCCTGACGATAACCCTAGTTGTCCTGACGCTAACCCTAGTTGTCCTGACCCTAACCCTAGTTGACCTGACGCTAACCCTAGTTGTCCTGACGCTAACCCTAGTTGTCCTGACGCTAACCCTACTTGTCCTGACGCTAACCCTAGTTGTCCTGACGCTAACCCTAGCTGTCCTGACGCTAACCCTAGTTGTCCTGACGCTAACCCTAGTTGTCCTGATGCTAACTCTAGCTGTCCTGACGCTAACCCTAGTTGTCCTGACGCTAACCCTAGTTGTCCTGACGCTAACCCTACTTGTCCTGACGCTAACCCTACTTGTCCTGACGATAACCCTAGTTGTCCTGACGCTAACCCTAGTTGTCCTGACGCTAACCCTAGTTGTCCTGACGCTAACCCTAGTTGACCTGACGCTAACCCTAGTTGTCCTGACGCTAACCCTAGTTGTCCTGACGCTAACCCTAGTTGACCTGACGCTAACCCTAGTTGTCCTGACGCTAACCATTGTTGTCCTGACGCTAACCCTAGTTGTCCTGACGCTAACCCTACTTGTCCTGACGCTAACCCTACTTGTCCTGACGCTAACCCTAGTTGTCCTGACGCTAACCCTAGTTGACCTGACGCTAACCCTAGTTGTCCTGACGCTAACCATTGTTGTCCTGACGCTCACCCTAGTTGTCCTGACGCTAACACTAGTTGTCCTGACGCTAACCCTACTTGTCCTGACGCTAACCCTACTTGTCCTGACGCTAACCCTAGTTGTCCTGACGCTAACCCTAGTTGTCCTGACGCTAACCCTAGTTGTCCTGACGATAACCCTAGTTGTCCTGACGCTAACCCCAGCTGTCCTGACGCTAACCCGAGTTGTCCTGACGCTAACCCGAGTTGTCCTGACGCTAACCCGAGTTGTCCTGACGCTAACCCGAGTTGTCCTGACGCTAACCCTAGTTGTCCTGATGGTAACCCTAGTTGTCCTGACGCTAACCCTACTTGTCCTGACGCTAACCCTACTTGTCCTGACGCTAACCCTACTTGTCCTGACGCTAACCCTACTTGTCCTGACGCTAACCCTAGTTGTCCTGACGCTAACCCTAGTCGTCCTGACGCTAACCCTACTTGTCCTGATGCTAAACCTAGTTGTCCTGACGCTAACCCTAGTTGTCCTGACGCTAACCCGAGCTGTCCTGACGCTAACCCGAGTTGTCCTGACGCTAACCCGAGTTGTCCTGACGCTAACCCGAGTTGTCCTGACGCTAACTCGAGTTGTCCTGACGCTAACCCGAGTTGTCCTGACGCTAACCCGAGTTGTCCTGACGCTAACCCTAGCTGTCCTGACGCTAACCCTAGTTGTCCTGACGCTAACCCGAGTTGTCCTGACGCTAACCCGAGTTGTCCTGACGCTAACCCTAGCTGTCCTGACGCTAACCCGAGTTGTCCTGACGCTAAACCTAGTTGTCCTGACGCTAACCCTAGTTGTCCTGACGCTAACCCGAGCTGTCCTGACGCTAACCCGAGTTGTCCTGACGCTAACCCGAGTTGTCCTGACGCTAACCCGAGTTGTCCTGACGCTAACTCGAGTTGTCCTGACGCTAACCCGAGTTGTCCTGACGCTAACCCGAGTTGTCCTGACGCTAACCCTAGCTGTCCTGACGCTAACCCTAGTTGTCCTGACGCTAACCCTACTTGTCCTGACGCTAACCCTAGCTGTCCTGACGCTAACCCTAGCTGTCCTGACGCTAACCCTAGTTGTCCTGACGCTAACCCTAGTTGTCCTGATGCTAACTCTAGCTGTCCTGACGCTAACCCTAGTTGTCCTGACGCTAACCCTAGTTGTCCTGACGCTAACCCTAGTTGTCCTGACGCTAACCCTACTTGTCCTGACGCTAACCCTACTTGTCCTGACGATAACCCTAGTTGTCCTGACGCTAACCCTAGTTGTCCTGACGCTAACCCTAGTTGTCCTGACGCTAACCCTACTTGTCCTGACGCTAACCCTAGTTGTCCTGACGCTAACCCTAGTTGTCCTGACGCTAACCCTACTTGTCCTGACGCTAACCCTACTTGTCCTGACGCTAACCCTACTTGTCCTGAAGCTAACCCTACTTGTCCTGACGCTAACCCTACTTGTCCTGACGCTAACCCTACTTGTACAGATGCTAACCCTAGTTGTCCTGACGCTAACCCTAGTTGTCCTGACGATAACCCTAGTTGTCCTGACGCTAACCCTAGTTGTCCTGACGCTAACCCTAGTTGTCCTGACGCTATTCCTAGTTGTCTTGACGCTAACCCTAGTTGTCCTGACGCTAACCCTACTTGTCCTGACGCTAACCCTAGTTGTCCTGACGCTAACCCTAGTTGTCCTGACGCTAACCCTACTTGTCCTGACGCTAACCCTAGCTGTCCTGACGCTAACCCTAGCTGTCCTGACGCTAACCCTAGTTGTCCTGACGCTAACCCTAGTTGTCCTGATGCTAACTCTAGCTGTCCTGACGCTAACCCTAGTTGTCCTGACGCTAACCCTAGTTGTCCTGACGCTCACCCTAGTTGTCCTGATGCTAACCCTACTTGTCCTGACGCTAACCCTACTTGTCCTGACGATAACCCTAGTTGTCCTGACGCTAACCCTAGTTGTCCTGACGCTAACCCTAGTTGACCTGACGCTAACCCTAGTTGTCCTGACGCTAACCCTAGTTGTCCTGACGCTAACCCTAGTTGACCTGACGCCAACCCTAGTTGTCCTGACGCTAACCATTGTTGTCCTGACGCTAACCCTAGTTGTCCTGACGCTAACCCTACTTGTCCTGACGCTAACCCTACTTGTCCTGACGCTAACCCTAGTTGTCCTGACGCTAACCCTAGTTGACCTGACGCTAACCCTAGTTGTCCTGACGCTAACCATTGTTGTCCTGACGCTAACCCTAGTTGTCCTGACGCTAACACTAGTTGTCCTGACGCTAACCCTACTTGTCCTGACGCTAACCCTACTTGTCCTGACCCTAACCCTAGTTGTCCTGACGCTAACCCTAGTTGTCCTGACGCTAACCCTAGTTGTCCTGACGATAACCCTAGTTGTCCTGACGCTAACCCCAGCTGTCCTGACGCTAACCCCAGCTGTCCTGACGCTAACCCGAGTTGTCCTGACGCTAACCCGAGTTGTCCTGACGCTAACCCGAGTTGTCCTGACGCTAACCCGAGTTGTCCTGACGCTAACCCTAGTTGTCCTGATGGTAACCCTAGTTGTCCTGACGCTAACCCTACTTGTCCTGACGCTAACCCTACTTGTCCTGACGATAACCCTAGTTGTCCTGACGCTAACCCTAGTTGTCCTGACGCTAACCCTAGTTGACCTGACGCTAACCCTAGTTGTCCTGACGCTAACCCTAGTTGTCCTGACGCTAACCCTACTTGTCCTGACGCTAACCCTAGCTGTCCTGACGCTAACCCTAGCTGTCCTGACACTAACCCTACTTGTCCTGACGATGACCCTAGTTGACCTGACGCTAACCCTAGTTGTCCTGACGCTAACCATTGTTGTCCTGACGCTAACCCTAGTTGTCCTGACGCTAACCCTACTTGTCCTGACGCTAACCCTACTTGTCCTGACGCTAACCCTAGTTGTCCTGACGCTAACCCTAGTTGACCTGACGCTAACCCTAGTTGTCCTGACGCTAACCATTGTTGTCCTGACGCTAACCCTAGTTGTCCTGACGCTAACACTAGTTGTCCTGACGCTAACCCTACTTGTCCTGACACTAACCCTAGTTGTCCTGATGCTAACCCTACTTGTCCTGACGCTAACCCTAGTTGTCCTGACGCTAACCCTACTTGTCCTGACGCTAACCCTACTTGTCCTGACGCTAACCCTACTTGTCCTGACGCTAACCCTAGTTGTCCTGACGCTAACCCTAGTTGTCCTGACGCTAGCCCTACTTGTCCTGACGCTAACCCTAGTTGTCCTGACGCTAACCCTAGTTGTCCTGACGCTGACCCTACTTGTCCTGACGCTAACCCTACTTGTCCTGACGCTAACCCTACTTGTCCTGACGCTAACCCTAGTTGTCCTGACGCTAAACCTAGTTGTCCTGACGCTAACCCTACTTGTCCTGACGCTAACCGTAGTTGTCCTGACGCTAACCCTAGTTGTCCTGATGCTAACCGTAGTTGTCCTGACGCTAACCCTACTTGTCCTGACGCTAACCCTAGTTGTCCTGACGCTAACCCTAGTTGTCCTGACGCTAACCCTAGTTGTCCTGACGCTAACCCTAGTTGTCCTGACGCTAACCCTACTTGTCGTGACGCTAACCCTACTTGTCCTGACGCTAACCCTAGTTGTCCTGACGCTAACCCTAGTTGTCCTGACGCTAACCCTAGTTGTCCTGACGCTAACCCTAGTTGTCCAGATGCTAACCCTAGTTGTCCTGACGCTAACCCTACTTGTCCTGACGCTAACCCTACTTGTCCTGACGCTAACCCTAGTTGTCCTGACGCTAACCCTAGTTGTCCTGACGCTAACCCTACTTGTCCTGACGCTAACCCTAGTTGTCCTGACGCTAACCCTAGTTGTCCTGACGCTAACCCTAGTTGTCCTGACGCTAACCCTAGTTGTCCTGACGCTAACCCTACTTGTCCTGATGCTAACCCTACTTGTCCTGACGCTAACCCTACTTGTCCTGACGCTAACCCTACTTGTCCTGACGCTAACCCTAGTTGTCCTGACGCTAACCCTACTTGTCCTGACGCTAACCCTACTTGTCCTGACGCTAACCCTAGTTGTCCTGACGCTAACCCTAGTTGTCCTGACGCTAACCTTACTTGTCCTGACGCTAACCCTAGTTGTCCTGACGCTAACCCTAGTCGTCCTGACGCTAACCCTACTTGTCCTGACGCTAACCCTAGTTGTCCTGACGCTAACCCTAGTCGTCCTGACGCTAACCCTAGTTGTCCTGACGCTAACCCTAGATGTCCTGACGCTAACCCTAGTTGTCCTGACGCTGACCCTAGTTGTCCTGACGCTAACCCTAGTTGTCCTGACGCTAACCCTAGTTGTCCTGACGCTAACCCTACTTGTCCTGACGCTAACCCTAGTTGTCCTGACGCTAACCCTAGTTGTCCTGACGCTAACCATACTTGTCCTGACGCTAACCCTAGCTGTCCTGACGCTAACCCTAGCTGTCCTGACGCTAACCCTAGTTGTCCTGACGCTAACCCTAGTTGTCCTGATGCTAACTCTAGCTGTCCTGACGCTAACCCTAGTTGTCCTGACGCTAACCCTAGTTGTCCTGACGCTAACCCTAGTTGTCCTAATGCTAACCCTACTTGTCCTGACGCTAACCCTACTTGTCCTGACGATAACCCTAGTTGTCCTGACGCTAACCCTAGTTGTCCTGACGCTAACCCTAGTTGACCTGACGCTAACCCTAGTTGTCCTGACGCTAACCCTAGTTGTCCTGACGCTAACCCTAGTTGACCTGACGCCAACCCTAGTTGTCCTGACGCTAACCATTGTTGTCCTGACGCTAACCCTAGTTGTCCTGACGCTAACCCTACTTGTCCTGACGCTAACCCTACTTGTCCTGACGCTAACCCTAGTTGTCCTGACGCTAACCCTAGTTGACCTGACGCTAACCCTAGTTGTCCTGACGCTAACCATTGTTGTCCTGACGCTAACCCTAGTTGTCCTGACGCTAACACTAGTTGTCCTGACGCTAACCCTACTTGTCCTGACTCTAACCCTACTTGTCCTGACCCTAACCCTAGTTGTCCTGACGCTAACCCTAGTTGTCCTGACGCTAACCCTAGTTGTCCTGACGATAACCCTAGTTGTCCTGACGCTAACCCCAGCTGTCCTGACGCTAACCCCAGCTGTCCTGACGCTAACCCGAGTTGTCCTGACGCTAACCCGAGTTGTCCTGACGCTAACCCGAGTTGTCCTGACGCTAACCCTAGTTGTCCTGATGGTAACCCTAGTTGTCCTGACGCTAACCCTACTTGTCCTGACGCTAACCCTACTTGTCCTGACGCTAACCCTAGTTGTCCTGATGCTAACCCTAGTTGTCCTGACGCTAACCCTACTTGTCCTGACGCTAACCCTACTTGTCCTGACGCTAACCCTAGTTGTCCTGACGCTAACCCTAGTTGTCCTGACGCTAACCCTACTTGTCCTGATGCTAACCCTAGTTGTCCTGACGCTAATCCGAGTTGTCCTGAAGCTAACCTGAGTTGTCCTGACGCTAACCCAAGTTGTCCTGACGCTAACCCGAGTTGTCCTGACGCTAAACCTAGTTGTCCTGACGCTAACCCTAGTTGTCCTGACGCTAACCCGAGCTGTCCTGACGCTAACCCGAGTTGTCCTGACTCTAACCCGAGTTGTCCTGACGCTAACCCGAGTTGTCCTGACGCTAACCCGAGTTGTCCTGACGCTAACTCGAGTTGTCCTGACGCTAACCCGCGTTGTCCTGACGCTAACCCGAGTTGTCCTGACGCTAACCCTAGTTGTCCTGACGCTAACCCTAGTTGTCCTGACGCTAACCCTACTTGTCCTGACGCTAACCCTAGCTGTCCTGACGCTAACCCTAGCTGTCCTGACGCTAACCCTAGTTGTCCTGACGCTAACCCTAGTTGTCCTGATGCTAACTCTAGCTGTCCTGACGCTAACCCTAGTTGTCCTGACGCTAACCCTAGTTGTCCTGACGCTAACCCTAGTTGTCCTGACGCTAACCCTACTTGTCCTGACGCTAACCCTACTTGTCCTGACGATAACCCTAGTTGTCCTGACGCTAACCCTAGTTGTCCTGACGCTAACCCTAGTTGACCTGACGCTAACCCTAGTTGTCCTGACGCTAACCCTAGTTGTCCTGACGCTAACCCTACTTGTCCTGACGCTAACCCTAGCTGTCCTGACGCTAACCCTAGCTGTCCTGACGCTAACCCTACTTGTCCTGACGATGACCCTAGTTGACCTGACGCTAACCCTAGTTGTCCTGACGCTAACCATTGTTGTCCTGACGCTAACGCTAGTTGTCCTGACGCTAACCCTACTTGTCCTGACGCTAACCCTACTTGTCCTGACGCTAACCCTAGTTGTCCTGACGCTAACCCTAGTTGACCTGACGCTAACCCTAGTTGTCCTGACGCTAACCATTGTTGTCCTGACGCTAACCCTAGTTGTCCTGACGCTAACACTAGTTGTCCTGACGCTAACCCTACTTGTCCTGACACTAACCCTAGTTGTCCTGATGCTAACCCTACTTGTCCTGACGCTAACCCTAGTTGTCCTGACGCTAACCCTACTTGTCCTGACGCTAACCCTACTTGTCCTGACGCTAACCCTACTTGTCCTGACGCTAACCCTAGTTGTCCTGACGCTAACCCTAGTTGTCCTGACGCTAGCCCTACTTGTCCTGACGCTAACCCTAGTTGTCCTGACGCTAACCCTAGTTGTCCTGACGCTGACCCTACTTGTCCTGACGCTAACCCTACTTGTCCTGACGCTAACCCTAGTTGTCCTGACGCTAAACCTAGTTGTCCTGACGCTAACCCTACTTGTCCTGACGCTAACCGTAGTTGTCCTGACGCTAACCCTAGTTGTCCTGATGCTAACCCTAGTTGTCCTGACGCTAACCCTAGTTGTCCTGACGCTAACCCTAGTTGTCCTGACGCTAACCCTAGTTGTCCTGACGCTAACCCTACTTGTCGTGACGCTAACCCTACTTGTCCTGACGCTAACCCTAGTTGTCCTGACGCTAACCCTAGTTGTCCTGACGCTAACCCTAGTTGTCCTGACGCTAACCCTAGTTGTCCAGATGCTAACCCTAGTTGTCCTGACGCTAACCCTACTTGTCCTGACGCTAACCCTACTTGTCCTGACGCTAACCCTAGTTGTCCTGACGCTAACCCTAGTTGTCCTGACGCTAACCCTACTTGTCCTGACGCTAACCCTAGTTGTCCTGACGCTAACCCTAGTTGTCCTGACGCTAACCCTAGTTGTCGTGACGCTAACCCTAGTTGTCCTGACGCTAACCCTAGTTGTCCTGATGCTAACCCTACTTGTCCTGACGCTAACCCTACTTGTCCTGATGCTAACCCTACTTGTCCTGACGCTAACCCTACTTGTCCTGACGCTAACCCTACTTGTCCTGACGCTAACCCTAGTTGTCCTGACGCTAACCCTACTTGTCCTGACGCTAACCCTACTTGTCCTGACGCTAACCCTAGTTGTCCTGACGCTAACCCTAGTTGTCCTGACGCTAACCTTACTTGTCCTGACGCTAACCCTAGTTGTCCTGACGCTAACCCTAGTTGTCCTGACGCTAACCCTACTTGTCCTGACGCTAACCCTAGTTGTCCTGACGCTAACCCTAGTCGTCCTGACGCTAACCCTAGTTGTCCTGACGCTAACCCTAGATGTCCTGACGCTAACCCTAGTTGTCCTGACGCTGACCCTAGTTGTCCTGACGCTAACCCTAGTTGTCCTGACGCTAACCCTAGTTGTCCTGACGTTAACCCTACTTGTCGTGACGCTAACCCTACTTGTCCTGACGCTAACCCTAGTTGTCCTGACGCTAACCCTAGTTGTCCTGACGCTAACCCTAGTTGTCCTGACGCTAACCCTAGTTGTCCAGATGCTAACCCTAGTTGTCCTGACGCTAACCCTACTTGTCCTGACGCTAACCCTACTTGTCCTGACGCTAACCCTAGTTGTCCTGACGCTAACCCTAGTTGTCCTGACGCTAACCCTACTTGTCCTGACGCTAACCCTAGTTGTCCTGACGCTAACCCTAGTTGTCCTGACGCTAACCCTAGTTGTCGTGACGCTAACCCTAGTTGTCCTGACGCTAACCCTAGTTGTCCTGATGCTAACCCTACTTGTCCTGACGCTAACCCTACTTGTCCTGATGCTAACCCTACTTGTCCTGACGCTAACCCTACTTGTCCTGACGCTAACCCTACTTGTCCTGACGCTAACCCTAGTTGTCCTGACGCTAACCCTACTTGTCCTGACGCTAACCCTACTTGTCCTGACGCTAACCCTAGTTGTCCTGACGCTAACCCTAGTTGTCCTGACGCTAACCTTACTTGTCCTGACGCTAACCCTAGTTGTCCTGACGCTAAACCTAGTCGTCCTGACGCTAACCCTACTTGTCCTGACGCTAACCCTAGTTGTCCTGACGCTAACCCTAGTCGTCCTGACGCTACCCCTAGTTGTCCTGACGCTAACCCTAGATGTCCTGACGCTAACCCTAGTTGTCCTGACGCTGACCCTAGTTGTCCTGACGCTAACCCTAGTTGTCCTGACGCTAACCCTAGTTGTCCTGACGCTAACCCTAGTTGTCCTCACGCTAACCCTACTTGTCCTGACGCTAACCCTACTTGTCCTGACGCTAACCCTAGTTGTCCTGACGCTAATCCTAGTTTTCCTGACGCTAACCCTACTTGTCCTGACGCTAACCCTAGTTGTCCTGACGCTAACCCTAGTTGTCCTGACGCTAACCCTAGTTGTCCTGACGCTAACCATAGATGTCCTGACGCTAACCCTAGTTGTCCTGACGCTAACCCTAGTTTTAATGACGCTAACCCTAGTTGTCCTGACGCTAACCCTACTTGTCCTGACGCTAACCCTACTTGTCCTGACGCTAACCCTACTTGTCCTGACACTAACCCTAGTTGTCCTGACGCTAAACCTACTTGTCCTGACGCTAACCCTAGTTGTCCTGACGCTAACCCTACTTGTCCTGACGCTAACCCTACTTGTCCTGACGCTAACCCTAGTTGTCCTGACGCTATCCCTAGATGTCCTGACGCTAACCCTAGTTGTCCTGATGCTAACCCTGGTTGTCCTGACGCTAACCCTACTTGTCCTGACGCTAACACTAGTTGTCCTGACGCTAACCCTAGTTGTCCTCACGCTAACCCTACTTGTCCTGACGCTAACCCTACATGTCCTGACGCTAACCCTAGTTGTCCTGACGCTAACCCTAGTTGTCCTGACGCTAACCCTACTTGTCCTGACGCTAACCCTACTTGTCCTGACGCTAACCCTAGTTGTCCTGACGCTAACCCTAGATGTCCTGACGCTAACCCTAGTTGTCCTGACGCTAACCCTAGTTGTCCTGATGCTAACCCTACTTGTCCTGACGCTAACCCTACTTGTCCTGATGCTAACCCTAGTTGTCCTGACGCTAACCCTAGTTGTCCTGACGTTAACCCTAGTTGTCCTGACGCTAACCCTAGTTGTCCTGAAGCTGACCCTAGTTGTCCTGACGCTAACCCTAGTTGTCCTGACGCTAACCCTACTTGTCCTGACGCTAACCCTACTTGTCCTGACGCTAACCCTAGTTGTCCAGACGCTAACCCTAATTGTCCAGACGCTAACCCTAGTTGTCCTGACGCTAACCCTAGTTGTCCTGACGCTAACCCTACTTGTCCTGACGCTAACCCTACTTGTCCTGACGCTAACCCTAGTTGTCCTGACGCTAACCCTAGTTGTCCTGACGCTAACCCTAGTTGTCCTGACGCTAACCCTACTTGTCCTGACGCTAACCCTAGTTGTCCTGACGCTAACCCTAGTTGTCCTGACGCTAACCCTACTTGTCCTGACTCTAACCCTAGTTGTCTTGACGCTAACCCTACTTGTCCTGACGCTAACCCTAGTTGTCCTGACGCTAACCCTAGTTGTACTGACGCTAACCCTAGTTGTCCTGACGCTAACCATAGATTTCCTGACGCTAACCCTAGTTGTCCTGACGCTAACCCTAGTTGTCCTGACGCTAACCCTAGTTGTCCTGATGCTAACCCTAGTTGTCCTGACGCTAACACTAGTTGTCCTGACGCTAACCCTAGTTGTCCTGATGCTAACCCTAGTTGTCCTGACGCTAACCCTACTTGTCCTGACGCTAACCCTACTTGTCCTGATGCTAACCCTACTTGTCCTGACGCTAACCCTACTTGTCCTGACGCTAACCCTAGTTGTCCTGATGCTAACCCTACTTGTCCTGACGCTAACCCTACTTGTCCTGATGCTAACCCTAGTTGTCCTGACGCTAACCCTAGTTGTCCTGACGCTAACCCTACTTGTCCTGATGCTAACCCTAGTTGTCCTGACGCTAACCCTAGTTGTCCTGACGCTAACCCTACTTGTCCTGACGCTAACCCTAGTTGTCCTGACTCTAACCCTAGTTGTCCTGACGCTAACCCTAGTTGTCCTGACGCTAACCCTAGATGTCCTGACGCTAACCCTAGTTGTCCTGACGCTAACCCTAGTTGTCCTGACGCTAACCCTAGTTGTCCTGACGCTAGCCCTAGTTGTCCTGACGCTAACCCTAGTTGTCCTGACGCTAACCCTAGTTGCCCTGACGCTAACCCTACTTGTCCTGACGCTAACCCTACTTGTCCTGACGCTAACCCTAGTTGTCCTGACGCTAAACCTAGTTGTCCTGACGCTAACCCTAGTTGTCCTGACGCTAACCCTAGTTGTCCTGACGCTAACCCTAGTTGTCCTCACGCTAACGCTACTTGTCCTGACGCTAACCCTACTTGTCCTGACGCTAACCCTACTTGTCCTGACGCTAACCCTAGTTGTCCTGACGCTAAACCTAGTTGTCCTGACGCTAACCCTAGTTGTCCTGACGCTAACCCTAGTTGTCCTGACGCTAACCCTAGTTCTCCTGACGCTAACCATAGATGTCCTGACGCTAACCCTAGTTGTCCTGACGCTAACCCTAGTTGTCGTGACGCTAACCCTAGTTGTCCTGACGCTAACCCTACTTGTCCTGACGCTAACCATACTTGTCCTGACGCTAACCCTACTTGTCCTGATGCTAACCCTAGTTGTCCTGACGCTAACCCTAGTTGTCCTGACGCTAACCCTACTTGTCCTGACGCTAACCCTACTTGTCCTGACGCTAACCCTAGTTGTCCTGACGCTAACCCTAGTTGTCCTGACGCTAACCCGAGTTGTCCTGACGCTAACCCTACTTGTCCTGACGCTAACCCTAGTTGTCCTGACGCTAACCCTACTTGTCCTGACGCTAACCCTAGTTGTCCTGACGCTAACCCTAGTTGTCCTGACGCTAACCCTACTTGTCCTGACTCTAACCCTAGTTGTCCTGACGCTAACCCTAGTTGTCCTGACGCTAACCCTAGTTGTCCTGACGCTAACCCTACTTGTCCTGACGCTAACCCTAGTTGTCCTGACGCTAACCCTAGTTGTCCTGACGCTAACCCTAGTTGTCCTGACGCTAACCATAGATTTCCTGAAGCTAACCCTAGTTGTCCTGACGCTAACCCTAGTTGTCCTGACGCTAACCCTAGTTGTCCTGACGCTAACCCTAGTTGTCCTGATGCTAACCTTAGTTGTCCTGACGCTAACCCTAGTTGTCCTGATGCTAACCCTAGTTGTCCTGACGCTAACCCTACTTGTCCTGACGCTAACCCTACTTGTCCTTATGCTAACCCTACTTGTCCTGACGCTAACCCTACTTGTCCTGACGCTAACCCTAGTTGTCCTGAGGCTAAACCTACTTGTCCTGACGCTAACCCTACTTGTCCTGATGCTAACCCTAGTTGTCCTGACGCTAACCCTAGTTGTCCTGAGGCTAACCCTACTTGTCCTGACGCTAACCCTAGTTGTCCTGACGCTAACCCTAGTTGTCCTGACGCTAACCCTACTTGTCCTGACGCTAACCCTAGTTGTCCTGACTCTAACCCTAGTTGTCCTGACGCTAACCCTAGTTGTCCTGACGCTAACCCTAGATGTCCTGACGCTAACCCTAGTTGTCCTGACGCTAACCCTAGTTGTCCTGACGCTAACCCTAGTTGTCCTGACGCTAGCCCTAGTTGTCCTGACGCTAACCCTAGTTGTCCTCACGCTAACCCTACTTGTCCTGACGCTAACCCTACTTGTCCTGACGCTAACCCTAGTTGTCCTGACGCTAAACCTAGTTGTCCTGACGCTAACCCTAGTTGTCCTGACGCTAACCCTAGTTGTCCTGACGCTAACCCTAGTTCTCCTGTCGCTAACCCTAGTTCTCCTGACGCTAACCATAGATGTCCTGACGCTAACCCTAGTTGTCCTGACGCTAACCCTAGTTGTCGTGACGCTAACCCTACTTGTCCTGACGCTAACCCTACTTGTCCTGACGCTAACCCTACTTGTCCTGATGCTAACCCTAGTTGTCCTGACGCTAACCCTAGTTGTCCTGACGCTAACCCTACTTGTCCTGACGCTAACCCTACTTGTCCTGACGCTAACCCTACTTGTCCTGACGCTAACCCTAGTTGTCCTGACGCTAACCCTAGTTGTCCTGACGCTAACCCTACTTGTCCTGACGCTAACCCTACTTGTCCTGACGCTAACCCTACTTGTCCTGACGCTATCCCTAGTTGTCCTGACGCTAACCCTAGTTGTCCTGACGCTAACCCTGGTTGTCCTGACGCTAACCCTAGTTGTCCTGACGCTAACCCTAGTTGTCCTGACGCTAACCCTACTTGTCCTGACGCTAACCCTAGTTGTCCTGACGCTAACCCTAGTTGTCCTGACGCTAACCCTAGATGTCCTGACGCTAACCCTAGTTGTCCTGACGCTAACCCTAGTTGTCCTGACGCTAACACTAGTTGTCCTGACGCTAACCCTAGTTGTCCTCACGCTAACACTACTTGTCCTGACGCTAACCCTACTTGTCCTGACGCTAACCCTAGTTGTCCTGACGCTAACCCTAGTTGTCCTGACGCTAACCCTACTTGTCCTGACGCTAACCCTAGTTGTCCTGACGCTAACCCTAGTTGTCCTGACGCTAACCCTAGATGTCCTGACGCTAACCCTAGTTGTCCTGACGCTAACCCTAGTTGTCCTGACGCTAACCCTACTTGTCCTGACGCTAACCCTAGTTGTCCTGACGCTAACCCTAGTTGTCCTGACGCTAACCCTAGTTGTCCTGACGCTAACCCTAGTTGTCCTGACGCTGACCCTAGTTGTCCTGACGCTAACCCTAGTTGTCCTGACGCTAACCCTACTTGTCCTGACGCTAACCCTACTTGTCCTGACGCTAACCCTAGTTGTCCAGACGCTAACCCTAGTTGTCCTGACGCTAACCCTAGTTGTCCTGACGCTAACCCTACTTGTCCTGACGCTAACCCTACTTGTCCTGACGCTAACCCTAGTTGTCCTGACGCTAACCCTAGTTGTCCAGACGCTAACCCTAGTTGTCCTGACGCTAACCCTAGTTGTCCTGACGCTAACCCTACTTGTCCTGACGCTAACCCTACTTGTCCTGACGCTAACCCTAGTTGTCCTGACGCTAACCCTACTTGTCCTGACGCTAACCCTACTTGTCCTGACGCTAACCCTAGTTGTCCTGACGCTAACCCTAGTTGTCAAGACGCTAACCCTAGTTGTCCTGACGCTAACCCTACTTGTCCTGACGCTAACCCTACTTGTCCTGACGCTAACCCTACTTGTCCTGACGCTAACCCTAGTTGTCCTGACGCTAACCCTAGTTGTCCTGACGCTAACCCTAGTTGTCCTGACGCTAACTCTACTTGTCCTGACGCTAACCCTAGTTGTCTTGACGCTAAACCTAGTTGTCCTGACGCTAACCCTACTTGTCCTGACGCTAACCCTAGTTGTCCTGACGCTAACCCTAGTTGTCCTGATGCTAACCCTACTTGTCCTGACTCTAACCCTAGTTGTCCTGACGCTAACCCTAGTTGTCCTAACGCTAACCCTAGTTGTCCTGACGCTAACCCTAGTTGTCCTGACGCTAACCCTAGTTGTCCTGACGCTGACCCTAGTTGTCCTGACGCTAACCCTAGTTGTCCTGACGCTAACCCTACTTGTCCTGACGCTAACCCTAGTTGTCCTGACGCTAACCCTAGTTGTCCTGACGCTAAATACTAGTTGTCCAGACGCTAACCCTAGTTGTCCTGACGCTAAACCTACTTGTCCTGACGCTAACCCTACTTGTCCTGACGCTAACCCTAGATGTCCTGACGCTAACCCTAGTTGTCCTGACGCTAACCCTAGTTGTCCTGACGCTAACCTTAGTTGTCCTGACGCTAGCCCTAGTTGTCCTGACGCTAACCCTAGTTGTCCTCACGCTAACCCTACTTGTCCTGACGCTAACCCTACTTGTCCTGACGCTAACCCTAGTTGTCCTGACGCTAAACCTAGTTGTCCTGACGCTAACCCTAGTTGTCCTGACGCTAACCCTAGTTGTCCTGACGCTAACCCTAGTTCTCCTGACGCTAACCCTAGTTCTCCTGACGCTAACCATAGATGTCCTGACGCTAACCCTAGTTGTCCTGACGCTAACCCTAGTTGTGGTGACGCTAACCCTAGTTGTCCTGACGCTAACCCTACTTGTCCTGACGCTAACCCTACTTGTCCTGACGCTAACCCTACTTGTCCTGATGCTAACCCTAGTTGTCCTGACGCTAACCCTAGTTGTCCTGACGCTAACCCTACTTGTCCTGACGCTAACCCTATTTGTCCTGACGCTAACCCTAGTTGTCCTGACGCTAACCCTACTTGTCCTGATGCTAACCCTACTTGTCCTGACGCTAACCCTAGTTGTCCTGACGCTAAGCCTAGTTGTCCTGACGCTAACCCTAGTTGTCCTGACGCTAACCCTAGTTGTCCTGACGCTAAACCTACTTGTCCTGACGCTAACCCAAGTTGTCCTGACGCTAACCCTAGTTGTCCTGACGCTAACCCTAGATGTCCTGACGCTAACCCTAGTTGTCCTGACGCTAACCCTAGTTGTCCTGACGCTAACCCTAGTTGTCCTGACGCTAACACTAGTTGTCCTGACGCTAACCCTAGTTGTCCTCACGCTAACCCTACTTGTCCTGACGCTAACCCTACTTGTCCTGACGCTAACCCTAGTTGTCCTGACGCTAACCCTAGTTGTCCTGACGCTAACCCTACTTGTCCTGACGCTAACCCTAGTTGTCCTGACGCTAACCCTAGTTGTCCTGACGCTAACCCTACTTGTCCTGACGCTAACCCTAGTTGTCCTAACGCTAACCCTAGTTGTCCTGACGCTAAACCTAGTTGTCCTGACGCTAACCCTAGTTGTCCTGACGCTGACCCTAGTTGTCCTGACGCTAACCCTAGTTGTCCTGACGCTAACCCTACTTGTCCTGACGCTAACCCTAGTTGTCCTGACGCTAACCCTACTTGTCCTGACGCTAACCCTACTTGTCCTGACGCTAACCCTAGTTGTCCTGACGCTAACCCTAGTTGTCCTGACGCTAACCCTAGTTGTCCTGACGCTAACCCTAGATGTCCTGACGCTAACCCTAGTTGTCCTGACGCTAACCCTAGTTGTCCTGACGCTAACCCTAGTTGTCCTGACGCTAATACTAGTTGTCCTGACGCTAACCCTAGTTGTCCTCACGCTAACCCTACTTGTCCTGACGCTAACCCTACTTGTCCTGACGCTAACCCTAGTTGTCCTGACGCTAACCCTAGTTGTCCTGACGCTAACCCTACTTGTCCTGACGCTAACCCTAGTTGTCCTGACGCTAACCCTAGTTGTCCTGACGCTAACCCTAGATGTCCTGACGCTAACCCTAGTTGTCCTGACGCTAACCCTAGTTGTCCTGACGCTAACCCTACTTGTCCTGACGCTAACCCTACTTGTCCTGACGCTAACCCTACTTGTCCTGACGCTAACCCTAGTTGTCCTAACGCTAACCCTAGTTGTCCTGACGAAAACCCTAGTTGTCCTGACGCTAACCCTAGTTGTCCTGACGCTGACCCTAGTTGTCCTGATGCTAACCCTAGTTGTCCTGACGCTAACCCTACTTGTCCTGACGCTAACCCTAGTTGTCCTGACGCTAACCCTAGTTGTCCAGACGCTAACCCTAGTTGTCCTGACGCTAACCCTAGTGTCCTGACGCTAACCCTACTTGTCCTGACGCTAACCCTACTTGTCCTGACGCTAACCCTAGTTGTCCTGACGCTAACCCTAGTTGTCCAGACGCTAACCCTAGTTGTCCTGACGCTAACCCTAGTTGTCCTGACGCTAACCCTACTTGTCCTGACGCTAACCCTACTTGTCCTGACGCTAACCCTAGTTGTCCTGACTCTAACCCTAGTTGTCCTGACGCTAACCCTAGTTGTCCTGACGCTAACTCTACTTGTCCTGACGCTAACCCTAGTTGTCCTGACGCTAAACCTAGTTGTCCTGACGCTAACCCTACTTGTCCTGACGCTAACCCTAGTTGTCCTGACGCTAACCCTAGTTTTCCTGATGCTAACCCTACTTGTCCTGACTCTAACCCTAGTTGTCCTGACGCTAACCCTAGTTGTCCTAAAGCTAACCCTAGTTGTCCTGACGCTAACCCTAGTTGTCCTGACGCTAACCCTAGTTGTCCTGACGCTGACCCTAGTTGTCCTGACGCTAACCCTAGTTGTCCTGACGCTAACCCTACTTGTCCTGACGCTAACCCTAGTTGTCCTGACGCTAACCCTAGTTGTCCTGACGCTAAATACTAGTTGTCCAGACGCTAACCCTAGTTGTCCTGACGCTAACCCTACTTGTCCTGACGCTAACCCTACTTGTCCTGACGCTAACCCTACTTGTCCTGACGCTAACCCTAGTTGTCCTGACGCTAACCCTAGTTGTCCTGACGCTAACCCTAGTTGTCCTGACGCTAACCCTAGTTGTCCTGACGCTAACCCTACTTGTCCTGACGCTAACCCTACTTGTCCTGACGCTAACCCTAGTTGTCCTGACTCTAACCCTAGTTGTCCTGACGCTAACCCTAGTTGTCCTGACGCTAACTCTACTTGTCCTGACGCTAACCCTAGTTGTCCTGACGCTAAACCTAGTTGTCCTGACGCTAACCCTACTTGTCCTGACGCTAACCCTAGTTGTCCTGACGCTAACCCTAGTTTTCCTGATGCTAACCCTACTTGTCCTGACTCTAACCCTAGTTGTCCTGACGCTAACCCTAGTTGTCCTAAAGCTAACCCTAGTTGTCCTGACGCTAACCCTAGTTGTCCTGACGCTAACCCTAGTTGTCCTGACGCTGACCCTAGTTGTCCTGACGCTAACCCTAGTTGTCCTGACGCTAACCCTACTTGTCCTGACGCTAACCCTAGTTGTCCTGACGCTAACCCTAGTTGTCCTGACGCTAAATACTAGTTGTCCAGACGCTAACCCTAGTTGTCCTGACGCTAACCCTACTTGTCCTGACGCTAACCCTACTTGTCCTGACGCTAACCCTACTTGTCCTGACGCTAACCCTAGTTGTCCTGACGCTAACCCTAGTTGTCCTGACGCTAACCCTAGTTGTCCTGACGCTAACCATAGATGTCCTGACGCTAAACCTAGTTGTCCTGACGCTAACCCTAGTTGTCCTGACGCTAACCCTACTTGTCCTGACGCTAACCCTACTTGTCCTGACGCTAACCCTACTTGTCCTGACGCTAACCCTACTTGTCCTGATGCTAACCCTAGTTGTCCTGACGCTAACCCTAGTTGTCCTGACGCTAACCCTACTTGTCCTGACGCTAACCCTAGTTGTCCTGACGCTAACCCTACTTTTCCTGATGCTAACCCTACTTGTCCTGACGCTAACCCTAGTTGTCCTGACGCTAACCCTAGTTGTCCTGACGCTAACCCTACTTGTCCTGACGCTAACCCTACTTGTCCTGACGCTAACCCTACTTGTCCTGACGCTAACCCTAGTTGTCCTGACGCTAACCCTAGTTGTCCTGACGCTAACCCTAGATGTCCTTACGCTAACCCTAGTTGTCCTGACGCTAACCCTAGTTGTCCTGACGCTAACCCTAGTTGTCCTGACGCTAACACTAGTTGTCCTGACGCTAACCCTAGTTGTCCTGACGCTAACCCTACTTGTCCTGACGCTAACCCTACTTGTCCTGACGCTAACCCTAGTTGTCCTGACGCTAACCCCAGTTGTCCTGACGCTAACCCTACTTGTCCTGACGCTAACCCTAGTTGTCCTGACGCTAACCCTAGTTGTCCTGACGCTAACCCTAGTTGTCCTGACGCTAACCCTAGATGTCCTGACGCTAACCCTAGTTGTCCTGACGCTAACCCTAGTTGTCCTGACGCTAACCCTAGTTGTCCTGACGCTAACCCTACTTGTCCTGACGCTAACCCTAGTTGTCCTGACGCTAACCCTAGTTGTCCTGACGCTAACCCTAGTTGTCCAGATGCTAACCCTAGTTGTCCTGACTCTAACCCTAGTTGTCCTGATGCTAACCCTACTTGTCCTGACGCTAACCCTACTTGTCCTGACGCTAACCCTACTTGTCCTGACGCTAACCCTAGTTGTCCTGACGCTAACCCTAGTTGTCCTGACGCTAACCCTACTTGTCCTAACGCTAACCCTAGTTGTCCTGACGCTAACCCTAGTTGTCCTGACGCTAACCATAGATGTCCTGACGCTAAACCTAGTTGTCCTGACGCTAACCCTAGTTGTCCTGACGCTAACCCTAGTTGTCCTGACGCTAACCCTACTTGTCCTGACGCTAACCCTACTTGTCCTGACGCTAACCCTACTTGTCCTGATGCTAACCCTAGTTGTCCTGACGCTAACCCTAGTTGTCCTGACGCTAACCCTACTTGTCCTGATGCTAACCCTAGTTGTCCTGACGCTAACCCTAGTTGTCCTGATGCTAACCCTACTTGTCCTGACGCTAACCCTAGTTGTCCTGACGCTAACCCTAGTTGTCCTGACGCTAACCCTACTTATCCTGACGCTAACCCTAGTTGTCCTGACGCTAACCCTAGTTGTCCTGACGCTAACCCTAGTTGTCCTGATGCTAACCCTACTTGTCCTGACTCTAACCCTAGTTGTCCTGACGCTAACCCTAGTTGTCCTGACGCTAACCCTAGTTGTCCTGACGCTAACCTAGTTGTCCTGACGCTAACCTTACTTGTCGTGACGCTAACCCTACTTGTCCTGATGCTAACCCTACTTGTCCTGACGCTAACCCTACTTGTCCTGATGCTAACCCTAGTTGTCCTAACGCTAACCCTAGTTGTCCTGACGCTAACTCTAGTTGTCTTGACGCTAACCCTAGTTGTCCTGATGCTAACCTTAGTTGTACTGACGCTAACCCTAGTTGTCCTGACGCTAACCCTACTTGTCCTGACGCTAACCCTACTTGTCCTGAATCTAACCCTAGTTGTCCTGACGCTAACCCTAGTTGTCCTGACGTTAACCCTACTTGTCCTGACGCTAACCCTACTTGTCCTGACGCTAACCCTAGTTGTCCTGAAGCTAACCCTAGTTGTCCTGACGCTAACCCTACTTGTCCTGATGCTAACCCTAGTTCTCCTGACGCTAACCATAGATGTCCTGACGCTAACCCTAGTTGTCCTGACGCTAACCCTAGTTGTCCTGACACTAACCCTAGTTGTCCTGACGCTAACCCTAGTTGTCCTGATGCTAACCCTACTTGTCCTGACGCTAACCCTAGTTGTCCTGACGCTAACCCTAGTTGTCCTGACGCTAACCCTAGTTGTCCTGACGCTAACCTTACTTATCCTGACGCTAACCCTAGTTGTCCTGACGCTAACCCTAGTTGTCCTGACGCTAACCCTAGTTGTCCTGATGCTAACCCTACTTGTCCTGACTCTAACCCTAGTTGTCCTGATGCTAACCCTTGTTGTCCTGACGCTAACCCTAGTTGTCCTGACGCTAACCCTAGTTGTCCTGACGCTAACCCTAGTTGTCCTGACGCTAACCCTAGTTGTCCTGACGCTAACCTAGTTGTCCTGACGCTAACCTTACTTGTCGTGACGCTAACCCTACTTGTCCTGATGCTAACCCTAGTTGTCCTGACGCTAACCCTAGTTGTCCTGACGCTAACTCTAGTTGTCTTGACGCTAACCCTAGTTGTCCTGATGCTAACCTTAGTTGTACTGACGCTAACCCTAGTTGTCCTGACGCTAACCCTACTTGTCCTGACGCTAACCCTACTTGTCCTGAATCTAACCCTAGTTGTCCTGACGCTAACCCTAGTTGTCCTGACGTTAACCCTACTTGTCCTGACGCTAACCCTACTTGTCCTGACGCTAACCCTAGTTGTCCTGACGCTAACCCTAGTTGTCCTGACGCTAACCCTACTTGTCCTGATGCTAACCCTAGTTCTCCTGACGCTAACCATAGATGTCCTGACGCTAACCCTAGTTGTCCTGACGCTAACCCTAGTTGTCCTGACACTAACCCTAGTTGTCCTGACGCTAACCCTAGTTGTCCTGATGCTAACCCTAGTTGTCCTGACGCTAACCCTAGTTGTCCTGACGCTAACCCTACTTGTCCTGACGCTAACCCTACTTGTCCTGACGCTAACCCTAGTTGTCCTGACGCTAACCCTAGTTGTCCTGACGCTAACCCTACTTGTCCTGATGCTAACCCTACTTGTCCTGATGCTAACCCTAGTTGTCCTGATGCTACACCTACTTGTCCTGACGATAACCCTACTTGTCCTGACGCTAACCCTAGTTGTCCTGACGCTAACCCTAGTTGTCCTGATGCTAACCCTAGTTGTCCTGACGCTAACCCTACTTGTCCTGACGCTAACCCTAGTTGTCCTGACGCTAACCCTAGTTGTCCTGACGCTAACCCTAGTTGTCCTGATGTTAACCCTAGATGTCCTGACGCTAACCCTAGTTGTCCTGACGCTAACCCTAGTTGTCCTGACGCTAACCCTAGTTGTCCTCATGCTAACCCTACTTGTCCTGACGCTAACCCTAGTTGTCCTGACGCTAACCCTACTTGTCCTAACGCCAACCCTAGTTGTCCTAACGCTAACCCTAGTTGTCCTGACGCTAACCCTAGTTGTCCTGACGCTAACCCTAGATGTCCTGACGCTAACCCTAGTTGTCCTGACGCTAACCCTAGTTGTCCTGACGCTAACCCTAGTTGTCCTGACGCTAACCCTAGTTGTCCTGACGCTAACCCTAGTTGTCCTGACGCTAACCCTACTTGTCCTGACGCTAACCCTCGTTGTCCTGACGCTAACCCTAGTTGTCCTGACGCTAACCCTACTTGTCCTGACGCTAACCCTAGTTGTCCTGACGCTAACCCTACTTGTCCTGACGCTAACCCTACTTGTCCTGACGCTAACCCTAGTTGTCCTGACGCTAACCCTACTTGTCCTGACGCTAACCCTAGTTGTCCTGACGCTAACCCTAGTTGTCCTGACGCTAACCCTAGTTGTCCTGACGCTAACCCTACTTGTCCTGACGCTAACCCTACTTGTCCTGACGCTAACCCTAGTTGTCCTGACGCTAATCCTAGTTGTCCTGACGCTAACCCTAGTTGTTCTGACGCTAACCCTACTTGTCCTGACGCTAACCCTAGTTGTCCTGACGCTAACCCTAGTTGTCCTGACGCTAACCCTACTTGTCCTGACGCTAACCCTAGTTGTCTTGACGCTAACCCTAGTTGTCCTGACGCTAACTCTAGTTGTCCTGACGCTAACCGTAGTTGTCCTGACGCTAACCCTAGCTGTCCTGACGCTAACCCTAGTTGTCCTGACGCTAACCCTAGTTGTCCTGACGCTAACCCTAGTTGTCCTGACCCTAACCCTAGTTGTCTTGACGCTAACCCTAGTTGTCCTGACGCTAACCCTAGTTGTCCTGACGCTAACCCTACTTGTCCTGACGCTAACCCTAGTTGTCCTGACGCTAACCCTAGTTGTCCTGACGCTAACCCTAGTTGTCCTGACGCTAACCCTAGTTGTCCTGACGCTAACCATAGTTGTCCTGACGCTAACCCTAGTTGTCCTGACGCTAACCCTAGTTGTCCTGACGCTAACCCTACTTGTCCTGACGCTAACCCTAGTTGTCCTGACGCTAACCCTAGTTGTCCTGACGCTATCCCTACTTGTCCTGACGCTAACCCTACTTGTCCTGACGCTAACCCTAGTTGTCCTGACGCTAACCCTAGTTGTCCTGACGCTAACCCTAGTTGTCCTGACGCTAACCCTAGTTGTCCTGACGCTAACCCTATTTGTCCTGACGCTAACCCTAGTTGTCCTGACGCTAACCCTAGTTGTCCTGACGCTAACCCTACTTGTCCTGACGCTAACCCTAGTTGTCCTGACGCTAACCTTAGTTGTCCTGACGCTAACCCTACTTGTCCTGATGCTAACCCTAGTTGTCCTGACGCTAACCCTAGTTGTCCTGACGCTAACCCTAGTTGTCCTGACGCTAACCCTACTTGTCCTGACGCTAACCCTAGTTGTCCTGACGCTAACCCTAGTTGTCCTGACGCTATCCCTACTTGTCCTGATGCTAACCCTACTTGTCCTGACGCTAACCCTAGTTGACCTGACGCTAACCCTAGTTGTCCTGACGCTAACCCTACTTGTCCTGATGCTAACCCTACTTGTCCTGATGCTAACCCTAGTTGTCCTGATGCTACACCTACTTGTCCTAACGCCAACCCTAGTTGTCCTAACGCTAACCCTAGTTGTCCTGACGCTAACCCTAGTTGTCCTGACGCTAACCCTAGTTGTCCTCATGCTAACCCTACTTGTCCTGACGCTAACCCTAGTTGTCCTGACGCTAACCCTACTTGTCCTAACGCCAACCCTAGTTGTCCTAACGCTAACCCTAGTTGTCCTGACGCTAACCCTAGTTGTCCTGACGCTAACCCTAGATGTCCTGACGCTAACCCTAGTTGTCCTGACGCTAACCCTAGTTGTCCTGACGCTAACCCTAGTTGTCCTGACGCTAACCCTAGTTGTCCTGACGCTAACCCTAGTTGTCCTGACGCTAACCCAACTTGTCCTGACGCTAACCCTCGTTGTCCTGACGCTAACCCTAGTTGTCCTGACGCTAACCCTACTTGTCCTGACGCTAACCCTAGTTGTCCTGACGCTAACCCTACTTGTCCTGACGCTAACCCTACTTGTCCTGACGCTAACCCTAGTTGTCCTGACGCTAACCCTACTTGTCCTGACGCTAACCCTAGTTGTCCTGACGCTAACCCTAGTTGTCCTGACACTAACCCTAGTTGTCTTGACGCTAACCCTAGTTGTCCTGACGCTAACCCTAGTTGTCCTGACGCTAACCCTACTTGTCCTGACGCTAACCCTAGTTGTCCTGACGCTAACCCTAGTTGTCCTGACGCTAACCCTAGTTGTCCTGACGCTAACCATAGTTGTCCTGACGCTAACCCTAGTTGTCCTGACGCTAACCCTAGTTGTCCTGACGCTAACCCTACTTGTCCTGACGCTAACCCTAGTTGTCCTGACGCTAACCCTAGTTGTCCTGACGCTATCCCTACTTGTCCTGACGCTAACCCTACTTGTCCTGACGCTAACCCTAGTTGTCCTGACGCTAACCCTAGTTGTCCTGACGCTAACCCTAGTTGTCCTGACGCTAACCCTATTTGTCCTGACGCTAACCCTAGTTGTCCTGACGCTAACCCTAGTTGTCCTGACGCTAACCCTACTTGTCCTGACGCTAACCCTAGTTGTCCTGACGCTAACCCTAGTTGTCCTGACGCCAACCCTAGTTGTCCTGACGCTAACCCTACTTGTCCTGACGCTAACCCTAGTTGTCCTGACGCTAACCCTAGTTGTCCTGACGTTAACCCTAGTTGTCCTGATGTTAACCCTAGATGTCCTGACGCTAACCCTAGTTGTCCTGACGCTAACCCTAGTTGTCCTGACGCAAACCCTAGTTGTCCTCATGCTAACCCTACTTGTCCTGACGCTAACCCTAGTTGTCCTGACGCTAACCCTACTTGTCCTAACGCCAACCCTAGTTGTCCTAACGCTAACCCTAGTTGTCCTGACGCTAACCCTAGTTGTCCTGACGCTAACCCTAGATGTCCTGACGCTAACCCTAGTTGTCCTGACGCTAACCCTAGTTGTCCTGACGCTAACCCTAGTTGTCCTGACGCTAACCCTAGTTGTCCTGACGCTAACCCTAGTTGTCCTGACGCTAACCCTAGTTGTCCTGACGCTAACCCTACTTGTCCTGACGCTAACCCTCGTTGTCCTGACGCTAACCCTAGTTGTCCTGACGCTAACCCTACTTGTCCTGACGCTAACCCTAGTTGTCCTGACGCTAACCCTACTTGTCCTGACGCTAACCCTACTTGTCCTGACGCTAACCCTAGTTGTCCTGACGCTAACCCTACTTGTCCTGACGCTAACCCTAGTTGTCCTGACACTAACCCTAGTTGTCTTGACGCTAACCCTAGTTGTCCTGACGCTAACCCTAGTTGTCCTGACGCTAACCCTACTTGTCCTGACGCTAACCCTAGTTGTCCTGACGCTAACCCTAGTTGTCCTGACGCTAACCCTAGTTGTCCTGACGCTAACCATAGTTGTCCTGACGCTAACCCTAGTTGTCCTGACGCTAACCCTAGTTGTCCTGACGCTAACCCTACTTGTCCTGACGCTAACCCTAGTTGTCCTGACGCTAACCCTACTTGTCCTGACGCTAACCCTACTTGTCCTGACGCTAACCCTAGTTGTCCTGACGCTAACCCTACTTGTCCTGACGCTAACCCTAGTTGTCCTGACACTAACCCTAGTTGTCTTGACGCTAACCCTAGTTGTCCTGACGCTAACCCTAGTTGTCCTGACGCTAACCCTACTTGTCCTGACGCTAACCCTAGTTGTCCTGACGCTAACCCTAGTTGTCCTGACGCTAACCCTAGTTGTCCTGACGCTAACCATAGTTGTCCTGACGCTAACCCTAGTTGTCCTGACGCTAACCCTAGTTGTCCTGACGCTAACCCTACTTGTCCTGACGCTAACCCTAGTTGTCCTGACGCTAACCCTAGTTGTCCTGACGCTATCCCTACTTGTCCTGACGCTAACCCTACTTGTCCTGACGCTAACCCTAGTTGTCCTGACGCTAACCCTAGTTGTCCTGACGCTAACCCTAGTTGTCCTGACGCTAACCCTATTTGTCCTGACGCTAACCCTAGTTGTCCTGACGCTAACCCTAGTTGTCCTGACGCTAACCCTACTTGTCCTGACGCTAACCCTAGTTGTCCTGACGCTAACCCTAGTTGTCCTGACGCTAACCCTACTTGTCCTGATGCTAACCCTAGTTGTCCTGACGCTAACCCTAGTTGTCCTGACGCTAACCCTAGTTGTCCTGACGCTAACCCTACTTGTCCTGACGCTAACCCTAGTTGTCCTGACGCTAACCCTAGTTGTCCTGACGCTATCCCTACTTGTCCTGACGCTAACCCTACTTGTCCTGACGCTAACCCTAGTTGTCCTGACGCTAACCCTAGTTGTCCTGACGCTAACCCTAGTTGTCCTGACGCTAACCCTAGTTGTCCTGACGCTAACCCTAGTTGTCCTGACGCTAACCCTACTTGTCCTGACGCTAACCCTAGTTGTCCTGACGCTAACCCTAGTTGTCCTGACGCTAACCCTACTTGTCCTGATGCTAACCCTAGTTGTCCTGACGCTAACCCTAGTTGTCCTGACGCTAACCCTAGTTGTCCTGACGCTAACCCTAGTTGTCCTCATGCTAACCCTACTTGTCCTGACGCTAACCCTAGTTGTCCTGACGCTAACCCTACTTGTCCTAACGCCAACCCTAGTTGTCCTAACGCTAACCCTAGTTGTCCTGACGCTAACCCTAGTTGTCCTGACGCTAACCCTAGATGTCCTGACGCTAACCCTAGTTGTCCTGACGCTAACCCTAGTTGTCCTGACGCTAACCCTAGTTGTCCTGACGCTAACCCTAGTTGTCCTGACGCTAACCCTAGTTGTCCTGACGCTAACCCTAGTTGTCCTGACGCTAACCCTACTTGTCCTGACGCTAACCCTCGTTGTCCTGACGCTAACCCTAGTTGTCCTGACGCTAACCCTACTTGTCCTGACGCTAACCCTAGTTGTCCTGACGCTAACCCTACTTGTCCTGACGCTAACCCTACTTGTCCTGACGCTAACCCTAGTTGTCCTGACGCTAACCCTACTTGTCCTGACGCTAACCCTAGTTGTCCTGACGCTAACCCTAGTTGTCCTGACACTAACCCTAGTTGTCTTGACGCTAACCCTAGTTGTCCTGACGCTAACCCTAGTTGTCCTGACGCTAACCCTACTTGTCCTGACGCTAACCCTAGTTGTCCTGACGCTAACCCTAGTTGTCCTGACGCTAACCCTAGTTGTCCTGACGCTAACCATAGTTGTCCTGACGCTAACCCTAGTTGTCCTGACGCTAACCCTAGTTGTCCTGACGCTAACCTTACTTGTCCTGACGCTAACCCTAGTTGTCCTGACGCTAACCCTAGTTGTCCTGACGCTATCCCTACTTGTCCTGACGCTAACCCTACTTGTCCTGACGCTAACCCTAGTTGTCCTGACGCTAACCCTAGTTGTCCTGACGCTAACCCTAGTTGTCCTGACGCTAACCCTATTTGTCCTGACGCTAACCCTAGTTGTCCTGACGCTAACCCTAGTTGTCCTGACGCTAACCCTACTTGTCCTGACGCTAACCCTAGTTGTCCTGACGCTAACCCTAGTTGTCCTGACGCTAACCCTACTTGTCCTGATGCTAACCCTAGTTGTCCTGACGCTAACCCTAGTTGTCCTGACGCTAACCCTAGTTGTCCTGACGCTAACCCTACTTGTCCTGACGCTAACCCTAGTTGTCCTGACGCTAACCCTAGTTGTCCTGACGCTATCCCTACTTGTCCTGACGCTAACCCTACTTGTCCTGACGCTAACCCTAGTTGTCCTGACGCTAACCCTAGTTGTCCTGACGCTAACCCTAGTTGTCCTGACGCTAACCCTAGTTGTCCTGACGCTAACCCTAGTTGTCCTGACGCTAACCCTACTTGTCCTGACGCTAACCCTAGTTGTCCTGACGCTAACCCTAGTTGTCCTGACGCTAACCCTACTTGTCCTGATGCTAACCCTAGTTGTCCTGACGCTAACCCTAGTTGTCCTGACGCTAACCCTAGTTGTCCTGACGCTAACCCTACTTGTCCTGACGCTAACCCTACTTGTCCTGACGCTAACCCTAGTTGTCCTGACGCTAACCCTAGTTGTCCTGACGCTAACCCTAGTTGTCCTGACGCTAACCCTAGTTGTCCTGACGCTAACCCTACTTGTCCTGACGCTAACCCTAGTTGTCCTGACTCTAACCCTAGTTGTCCTGACGCTAACCCTAGTTGTCCTGACGCTAACCCTAGTTGTCCTGACGCTAACCCTAGATGTCCTGACGCTAACCCTAGTTGTCCTGACGCTAACCCTAGTTGTCCTGACGCTAACCCTACTTGTCCTGATGCTAACCCTAGTTGTCCTGACGCTAACCCTAGTTGTCCTGACGCTAACCCTAGTTGTCCTGACGCTAACCCTACTTGTCCTGACGCTAACCCTACTTGTCCTGACGCTAACCCTAGTTGTCCTGACACTAACCCTAGTTGTCCTGACGCTAACCCTAGTTGTCCTGACGCTAACCCTAGTTGTCCTCATGCTAACCCTACTTGTCCTGACGCTAACCCTAGTTGTCCTGACGCTAACCCTACTTGTCCTAACGCCAACCCTAGTTGTCCTAACGCTAACCCTAGTTGTCCTGACGCTAACCCTAGTTGTCCTGACGCTAACCCTAGATGTCCTGACGCTAACCCTAGTTGTCCTGACGCTAACCCTAGTTGTCCTGACGCTAACCCTAGTTGTCCTGACGCTAACCCTAGTTGTCCTGACGCTAACCCTAGTTGTCCTGACGCTAACCCTACTTGTCCTGACGCTAACCCTCGTTGTCCTGACGCTAACCCTAGTTGTCCTGACGCTAACCCTACTTGTCCTGACGCTAACCCTAGTTGTCCTGACGCTAACCCTACTTGTCCTGACGCTAACCCTACTTGTCCTGACGCTAACCCTAGTTGTCCTGACGCTAACCCTACTTGTCTTGACGCTAACCCTAGTTGTCCTGACGCTAACCCTAGTTGTCCTGACGCTAACCCTACTTGTCCTGACGCTAACCCTACTTGTCCTGACGCTAACCCTAGTTGTCCTGACGCTAACCCTACTTGTCCTGACGCTAACCCTACTTGTCCTGATGCTAACCCTAGTTGTCCTGACGCTAACCCCAGTTGTCCTGACCCTAACCCTAGTTGTCCTGACGCTAACCCTAGTTGTCCTGACGCTAACCCTACTTGTCCTGACGCTAACCCTACTTGTCCTGACGCTAACCCTACTTGTCCTGACGCTAACCCTAGTTGTCCTGACGCTAATCCTAGTTGTCCTGACGCTAACCCTAGTTGTCCTGACGCTAACCCTACTTGTCCTGACGCTAACCCTAGTTGTCCTGACGCTAACCCTAGTTGTCCTGACGCTAACCCTACTTGTCCTGACGCTAACCCTAGTTGTCCTGACGCTAACCCTAGTTGTCCTGACGCTAACCCTAGTTGTCCTGACGCTAACCCTAGTTGTCCTGACGCTAACCGTAGTTGTCCTGACGCTAACCCTAGCTGTCCTGACGCTAACCCTAGTTGTCCTGACGCTAACCCTAGTTGTCCTGACGCTAACCCTAGTTGTCCTGACCCTAACCCTAGTTGTCTTGACGCTAACCCTAGTTGTCCTGACGCTAACCCTAGTTGTCCTGACGCTAACCCTACTTGTCCTGACGCTAACCCTAGTTGTCCTGACGCTAACCCTAGTTGTCCTGACGCTAACCCTAGTTGTCCTGACGCTAACCCTAGTTGTCCTGACGCTAACCCTAGTTGTCCTGACGCTAACCCTACTTGTCCTGACGCTAACCCTAGTTGTCCTGACGCTATCCCTACTTGTCCTGACGCTAACCCTACTTGTCCTGACGCTAACCCTAGTTGTCCTGACGCTAACCCTAGTTGTCCTGACGCTAACCCTAGTTGTCCTGACGCTAACCCTAGCTGTCCTGACGCTAACCCTAGTTGTCCTGACGCTAACCCTACTTGTCCTGACGCTAACCCTAGTTGTCCTGACGCTATCCCTACTTGTCCTGACGCTAACCCTACTTGTCCTGACGCTAACCCTAGTTGTCCTAACACTAACCCTAGTTGTCCTGACGCTAACCCTAGTTGTCCTGACGCTAACCCTAGCTGTCCTGACGCTAACCCTAGTTGTCCTGACGCTAACCCTACTTGTCCTGACGCTAACCCTAGTTGTCCTGACGCTATCCCTACTTGTCCTGACGCTAACCCTACTTGTCCTGACGCTAACCCTAGTTGTCCTGACGCTAACCCTAGTTGTCCTGACGCTAACCCTAGTTGTCCTGACGCTAACCCTAGCTGTCCTGACGCTAACCCTAGTTGTCCTGACGCTAACCCTACTTGTCCTGACGCTAACCCTAGTTGTCCTGACGCTAACCCTAGTTGTCCTGACGCTAACCCTACTTGTCCTGACGCTAACCCTAGTTGTCCTGACGCTAACCCTAGTTGTCCTGACGCTAACCCTACTTGTCCTGACGCTAACCCTACTTGTCCTGACGCTAACCCTAGTTGTCCTGACGCTAACCCTACTTGTCCTGACGCTAACCCTACTTGTCCTGACGCTAACCCTACTTGTCCTGACGCTAACCCTAGTTGTCCTGACGCTAACCCTACTTGTCCTGACGCTAACCCTAGTTGTCCTGACGCTAACCCTAGTTGACCTGACGCTAACCCTACTTGTCCTGACGCTAACCCTAGTTGTACTGACTCTAACCCTAGTTGTCCTGACGCTAACCCTAGTTGTCCTGACGCTATTCCTACTTGTCCTGACGCTAACCCTAGTTGTCCTGACGCTAACCCTAGTTGTCCTGACGCTAACCCTAGTTGTCCTGACGCTAAGCCTAGTTGTCCTGATGCTATCCCTAGTTGTCCTGAAACTAACCCTAGTTGTCCTGACGCTAACCCAAGCTGTCCTGACGCTAACCCTACTTGTCCTGACGCTAACCCTACTTGTCCTGACGCTAACCCTAGCTGTCCTGACTCTAACCCTAGCTGTCTTGACGCTAACCCTAGTTGTCCTGACGCTAACCCTAGTTGTCCTGACGCTAACCCTAGTTGTCCTGACGCTAACCCTACTTGTCCTGACGCTAACCCTACTTGTCCTGACGCTAACCCTAGTTGTCCTGACGCTAATCCTAGTTGTCCTGACGCTAACCCTAGTTGTCCTGACGCTAACCCTACTTGTCCTGACGCTAACCCTAGTTGTCCTGACGCTAACCCTAGTTGTCCTGACGCTAACCCTACTTGTCCTGACGCTAACCCTAGTTGTCCTGACGCTAACCCTAGTTGTCCTGACGCTAACCCTAGTTGTCCTGACGCTAACCCTAGTTGTCCTGACGCTAACCGTAGTTGTCCTGACGCTAACCCTAGCTGTCCTGACGCTAACCCTAGTTGTCCTGACGCTAACCCTAGTTGTCCTGACGCTAACCCTAGTTGTCCTGACCCTAACCCTAGTTGTCTTGACGCTAACCCTAGTTGTCCTGACGCTAACCCTAGTTGTCCTGACGCTAACCCTACTTGTCCTGACGCTAACCCTAGTTGTCCTGACGCTAACCCTAGTTGTCCTGACGCTAACCCTAGTTGTCCTGACGCTAACCCTAGTTGTCCTGACGCTAACCCTAGTTGTCCTGACGCTAACCCTACTTGTCCTGACGCTAACCCTAGTTGTCCTGACGCTATCCCTACTTGTCCTGACGCTAACCCTACTTGTCCTGACGCTAACCCTAGTTGTCCTGACGCTAACCCTAGTTGTCCTGACGTTAACCCTAGCTGTCCTGACGCTAACCCTAGTTGTGCTGACGCTAACCCTATTTGTCCTGACGCTAACCCTAGTTATCCTGACGCTAACCCTAGTTGTCCTGACGCTAACCCTACTTGTCCTGACGCTAACCCTAGTTGTCCTGACGCTAACCCTAGTTGTCCTGACGCTAACCCTACTTGTCCTGACGCTAACCCTAGTTGTCCTGATGCTAACCCTAGTTGTCCTGACGCTAACCCTAGTTGTCCTGACGCTAACCCTAGTTGTCCTGACGCTAACCCTACTTGTCCTGACGCTAACCCTACTTGTCCTGACGCTAACCCTAGTTGTCCTGACGCTAACCCTACTTGTCCTGACGCTAACCCTACTTGTCCTGACGCTAACCCTAGTTGTCCTGACGCTAACCCTAGTTGTCCTGACGCTAACCCTACTTGTCCTGACGCTAACCCTAGTTGTCCTGACGCTAACCCTAGTTGACCTGACGCTAACCCTACTTGTCCTGACGCTAACCCTAGTTGTACTGACTCTAACCCTAGTTGTCCTGACGCTAACCCTAGTTGTCCTGACGCTATTCCTACTTGTCCTGACGCTAACCCTAGTTGTCCTGACGCTAACCCTAGTTGTCCTGACGCTAACCCTAGTTGTCCTGACGCTAAGCCTAGTTGTCCTGATGCTATCCCTAGTTGTCCTGACGCTAACCCTAGTTGTCCTGACGCTAACCCAAGCTGTCCTGACGCTAACCCTACTTGTCCTGACGCTAACCCTACTTGTCCTGACGCTAACCCTAGCTGTCCTGACTCTAACCCTAGCTGTCTTGACGCTAACCCTAGTTGTCCTGACGCTAACCCTAGTTGTCCTGACGCTAACCCTAGTTGTCCTGACGCTAACCCTAGTTGTCCTAACGCTAACCCTAGTTGTCCTGACGCTAACCCTAGTTGTCCTGACGCTAACCCTACTTGTCCTGACGCTAACCCTAGTTGTACTGACTCTAACCCTAGTTGTCCTGACGCTAACCCTAGTTGTCCTGACGCTATTCCTACTTGTCCTGACGCTAACCCTAGTTGTCCTGACGCTAACCCTAGTTGTCCTGACGCTAACCCTAGTTGTCCTGACGCTAAGCCTAGTTGTCCTGATGCTATCCCTAGTTGTCCTGACGCTAACCCTAGTTGTCCTGACGCTAACCCAAGCTGTCCTGACGCTAACCCTACTTGTCCTGACGTTAACCCTACTTGTCCTGACGCTAACCCTAGCTGTCCTGACTCTAACCCTAGCTGTCTTGACGCTAACCCTAGTTGTCCTGACGCTAACCCTAGTTGTCCTGACGCTAACCCTAGTTGTCCTGACGCTAACCCTACTTGTCCTGACGCTAACCCTACTTGTCCTGACGCTAACCCTAGTTGTCCTGACGCTAATCCTAGTTGTCCTGACGCTAACCCTAGTTGTCCTGACGCTAACCCTACTTGTCCTGACGCTAACCCTAGTTGTCCTGACGCTAACCCTAGTTGTCCTGACGCTAACCCTACTTGTCCTGACGCTAACCCTAGTTGTCCTGACGCTAACCCTAGTTGTCCTGACGCTAACCCTAGTTGTCCTGACGCTAACCCTAGTTGTCCTGACGCTAACCGTAGTTGTCCTGACGCTAACCCTAGCTGTCCTGACGCTAACCCTAGTTGTCCTGACGCTAACCCTAGTTGTCCTGACGCTAACCCTAGTTGTCCTGACGCTAACCCTAGTTGTCCTGACGCTAACCCTAGTTGTCCTGACCCTAACCCTAGTTGTCTTGACGCTAACCCTAGTTGTCCTGACGCTAACCCTAGTTGTCCTGACGCTAACCCTAGTTGTCCTGACGCTAACCCTACTTGTCCTGACGCTAACCCTACTTGTCCTGACGCTAACCCTAGTTGTCCTGACGCTAATCCTAGTTGTCCTGACGCTAACCCTAGTTGTCCTGACGCTAACCCTACTTGTCCTGACGCTAACCCTAGTTGTCCTGACGCTAACCCTAGTTGTCCTGACGCTAACCCTACTTGTCCTGACGCTAACCCTAGTTGTCCTGACGCTAACCCTAGTTGTCCTGACGCTAACCCTAGTTGTCCTGACGCTAACCCTAGTTGTCCTGACGCTAACCGTAGTTGTCCTGACGCTAACCCTAGCTGTCCTGACGCTAACCCTAGTTGTCCTGACGCTAACCCTAGTTGTCCTGACGCTAACCCTAGTTGTCCTGACCCTAACCCTAGTTGTCTTGACGCTAACCCTAGTTGTCCTGACGCTAACCCTAGTTGTCCTGACGCTAACCCTACTTGTCCTGACGCTAACCCTAGTTGTCCTGACGCTAACCCTAGTTGTCCTGACGCTAACCCTAGTTGTCCTGACGCTAACCCTAGTTGTCCTGACGCTAACCCTAGTTGTCCTGACGCTAACCCTACTTGTCCTGACGCTAACCCTAGTTGTCCTGACGCTATCCCTACTTGTCCTGACGCTAACCCTACTTGTCCTGACGCTAACCCTAGTTGTCCTGACGCTAACCCTAGTTGTCCTGACGTTAACCCTAGCTGTCCTGACGCTAACCCTAGTTGTGCTGACGCTAACACTATTTGTCCTGACGCTAACCCTAGTTATCCTGACGCTAACCCTAGTTGTCCTGACGCTAACCCTACTTGTCCTGACGCTAACCCTAGTTGTCCTGACGCTAACCCTAGTTGTCCTGACGCTAACCCTACTTGTCCTGACGCTAACCCTAGTTGTCCTGATGCTAACCCTAGTTGTCCTGACGCTAACTCTAGTTGTCCTGACGCTAACCCTACTTGTCCTGACGCTAACCCTACTTGTCCTGACGCTAACCCTAGTTGTCCTGACGCTAACCCTACTTGTCCTGACGCTAACCCTACTTGTCCTGACGCTAACCCTAGTTGTCCTGACGCTAACCCTAGTTGTCCTGACGCTAACCCTACTTGTCCTGACGCTAACCCTAGTTGTCCTGACGCTAACCCTAGTTGACCTGACGCTAACCCTACTTGTCCTGACGCTAACCCTAGTTGTACTGACTCTAACCCTAGTTGTCCTGACGCTAACCCTAGTTGTCCTGACGCTATTCCTACTTGTCCTGACGCTAACCCTAGTTGTCCTGACGCTAACCCTAGTTGTCCTGACGCTAACCCTAGTTGTCCTGACGCTAAGCCTAGTTGTCCTGATGCTATCCCTAGTTGTCCTGACGCTAACCCTAGTTGTCCTGACGCTAACCCAAGCTGTCCTGACGCTAACCCTACTTGTCCTGACGCTAACCCTACTTGTCCTGACGCTAACCCTAGCTGTCCTGACTCTAACCCTAGCTGTCTTGACGCTAACCCTAGTTGTCCTGACGCTAACCCTAGTTGTCCTGACGCTAACCCTAGTTGTCCTGACGCTAACCCTAGTTGTCCTAACGCTAACCCTAGTTGTCCTGACGCTAACCCTAGTTGTCCTGACGCTAACCCTACTTGTCCTGACGCTAACCCTAGTTGTACTGACTCTAACCCTAGTTGTCCTGACGCTAACCCTAGTTGTCCTGACGCTATTCCTACTTGTCCTGACGCTAACCCTAGTTGTCCTGACGCTAACCCTAGTTGTCCTGACGCTAACCCTAGTTGTCCTGACGCTAAGCCTAGTTGTCCTGATGCTATCCCTAGTTGTCCTGACGCTAACCCTAGTTGTCCTGACGCTAACCCAAGCTGTCCTGACGCTAACCCTACTTGTCCTGACGCTAACCCTACTTGTCCTGACGCTAACCCTAGCTGTCCTGACTCTAACCCTAGCTGTCTTGACGCTAACCCTAGTTGTCCTGACGCTAACCCTAGTTGTCCTGACGCTAACCCTAGTTGTCCTGACGCTAACCCTACTTGTCCTGACGCTAACCCTACTTGTCCTGACGCTAACCCTAGTTGTCCTGACGCTAATCCTAGTTGTCCTGACGCTAACCCTAGTTGTCCTGACGCTAACCCTACTTGTCCTGACGCTAACCCTAGTTGTCCTGACGCTAACCCTAGTTGTCCTGACGCTAACCCTACTTGTCCTGACGCTAACCCTAGTTGTCCTGACGCTAACCCTAGTTGTCCTGACGCTAACCCTAGTTGTCCTGACGCTAACCCTAGTTGTCCTGACGCTAACCGTAGTTGTCCTGACGCTAACCCTAGCTGTCCTGACGCTAACCCTAGTTGTCCTGACGCTAACCCTAGTTGTCCTGACGCTAACCCTAGTTGTCCTGACCCTAACCCTAGTTGTCTTGACGCTAACCCTAGTTGTCCTGACGCTAACCCTAATTGTCCTGACGCTAACCCTACTTGTCCTGACGCTAACCCTAGTTGTCCTGACGCTAACCCTAGTTGTCCTGACGCTAACCCTAGTTGTCCTGACGCTAACCCTAGTTGTCCTGACGCTAACCCTAGTTGTCCTGACGCTAACCCTACTTGTCCTGACGCTAACCCTAGTTGTCCTGATGCTATCCCTACTTGTCCTGACGCTAACCCTACTTGTCCTGACGCTAACCCTAGTTGTCCTGACGCTAACCCTAGTTGTCCTGACGTTAACCCTAGCTGTCCTGACGCTAACCCTATTTGTGCTGACGCTAACCCTATTTGTCCTGACGCTAACCCTAGTTATCCTGACGCTAACCCTAGTTGTCCTGACGCTAACCCTACTTGTCCTGACGCTAACCCTAGTTGTCCTGACGCTAACCCTAGTTGTCCTGACGCTAACCCTACTTGTCCTGACGCTAACCCTAGTTGTCCTGATGCTAACCCTAGTTGTCCTGACGCTAACCCTAGTTGTCCTGACGCTAACCCTACTTGTCCTGACGCTAACCCTAGTTGTCCTGACGCTAACCCTACTTGTCCTGACGCTAACCCTACTTGTCCTGACGCTAACCCTAGTTGTCCTGACGCTAACCCTAGTTGTCCTGACGCAAACCCTACTTGTCCTGACGCTAACCCTAGTTGTCCTGACGCTAACCCTAGTTGACCTGACGCTAACCCTACTTGTCCTGACGCTAACCCTAGTTGTACTGACTCTAACCCTAGTTGTCCTGACGCTAACCCTAGTTGTCCTGACGCTATTCCTACTTGTCCTGACGCTAACCCTAGTTGTCCTGACGCTAACCCTAGTTGTCCTGACGCTAACCCTAGTTGTCCTGACGCTAAGCCTAGTTGTCCTGATGCTATCCCTAGTTGTCCTGACGCTAACCCTAGTTGTCCTGACGCTAACCCAAGCTGTCCTGACGCTAACCCTACTTGTCCTGACGCTAACCCTACTTGTCCTGACGCTAACCCTAGCTGTCCTGACTCTAACCCTAGCTGTCTTGACGCTAACCCTAGTTGTCCTGACGCTAACCCTAGTTGTCCTGACGCTAACCCTAGTTGTCCTGACGCTAACCCTAGTTGTCCTAACGCTAACCCTAGTTGTCCTGACGCTAACCCTACTTGTCCTGACGCTAACCCTAGTTGTCCTGACGCTAACCCTAGTTGTCCTGACGCTAACCCTACTTGTCCTGACGCTAACCCTAGTTGTCCTGACGCTAACCCTAGTTGTCCTGACGCTAACCCTACTTGTCCTGACGCTAACCCTAGTTGTACTGACTCTAACCCTAGTTGTCCTGACGCTAACCCTAGTTGTCCTGACGCTATTCCTACTTGTCCTGACGCTAACCCTAGTTGTCCTGACGCTAACCCTAGTTGTCCTGACGCTAACCCTAGTTGTCCTGATGCTAACCCTAGTTGTCCTGACGCTAACCCTAGTTGTCCTGACGCTAACCCTAGCTGTCCTGACGCTAACCCTAGTTGTCCTGACGCTAACCCTACTTGTCCTGACGCTAACCCTAGCTGTCCTGACGCTAACCCTAGCTGTCTTGACGCTAACCCTAGCTGTCTTGACGCTAACCCTAGTTGTCCTGACGCTAACCCTAGTTGTCCTAACGCTAACCCTAGTTGTCCTGACGCTAACCCTACTTGTCCTGACGCTAACCCTAGTTGTCCTGACGCTAACCCTAGTTGTCCTGACGCTAACCCTACTTGTCCTGACGCTAACCCTAGTTGTCCTGACGCTAACCCTAGTTGTCCTGACGCTAACCCTACTTGTCCTGACGCTAACCCTACTTGTCCTGAAGCTAACCCTACTTGTCCTGACGCTAACCCTACTTGTTCTGACGCTAACCCTAGTTGTCCTGACGCTAACCCTAGTTGTCCTGACGCTAACCCTACTTGTCCTGACGCTAACCCTAGTTGTCCTGACGCTAACCCTAGTTGTCCTGACGCTAACCCTAGTTGTCCTGACGCTAACCCTAGTTGTCCTGACGCTAACCCTAGTTGTCCTGATGCTAACCCTAGCGGTCCTGACGCTAACCCTAGTTGTCCTGACGCTAACCCTAGTTGTCCTGATGCTAACCCTAGCTGTCCTGATGCTAACCCTAGTTGTCCTGACGCTAACCCTAGTTGTCCTGACGCTAACCCTACTTGTCCTGACGCTAACCCTACTTGTCCTGACGCTAACCCTACTTGTCCTGACGCTAACCCTAGTTGTCCTGACGCTAACCCTAGTTGACCTGACGCTAACCCTAGTTGTCCTGACGCTAACCCTAGTTGATCTGACGCTAACCCTAGTTGTCCTGACGCTAACCCTAGTTGTCCTGACGCTAACCCTAGTTGTCCTGACGCTAACCCTACTTGTCCTCACGCTAACCCTACTTGTCCTGACGCTAACCCTAGTTGTCCTGACGCTAACCCTAGTTGAACTAACGCTAACCCTAGTTGTCCTGACGCTAACCATTGTTGTCCTGACGCTAACCCTAGTTGTCCTGACGCTAACCCTAGTTGTCCTGACGCTAACCCTACTTGTCCTGACGCTAACCCTACTTGTCCTGACGCTAACCCTAGTTGTCCTGACGCTAACCCTACTTGTCCTGACGCTAACCCTAGTTGTCCTGACGCTAACCCTAGTTGTCCTGACGCTAACCCTAGTTGTCCTGACGCTAACCCGAGTTGTCCTGACGCTAACCCGAGTTGTCCTGACGCTAACCCGAGTTGTCCTGACGCTAACTCGAGTTGTCCTGACGCTAACCCGAGTTGTCCTGACGCTAACCCGAGTTGTCCTGACGCTAACCCGAGTTGTCTTGACGCTAACCCGAGTTGTCCTGACGCTAACCCGAGTTGTCCTAACGCTAAACCGAGTTGTCCTGACGCTAACCCTAATTGTCCTGACGCTAACCCGAGTTGTCCTGACGCTAACCCTAGTTGTCCTGACGCTAACCGTAGTTGTCCTGTCGCTAACCCTACTTGTCCTAACGCTAACCCTAGTTGTCCTGACGCTAACCCTACTTGTCCTGACGCTAACCCTAGTTGTCCTGACGCTAACCCTAGTTGTCCTGATGCTAACCCTAGTTGTCCTGACGCTAACCCTAGTTGTCCTGACGCTAACCCTAGCTGTCCTGATGCTAATCCTAGTTGTCCTGACGCTAACCCTACTTGTCCTGACGCTAACCCTACTTGTCCTGAAGCTAACCCTACTTGTCCTGACGCTAACCCTATTTGTCCTGACGCTAACCCTAGTTGTACTGACGCTAACCCTAGTTGTCCTGACGCTAATCCTAGTTGTCCTGACGATAACCCTAGTTGTCCTGACGCTAACCCTAGTTGTCCTGACGCTAACCCTAGTTGTCCTGACGCTAAACCTAGTTGTCCTGACGCTAACCCTACTTGTCCTGACGCTAACCCTAGTTGTCCTGACGCTAACCCTAGTTGTCCTGACGCTAACCCTAGCTGTCCTGACGCTAACCCTAGTTGTCCTGACGCTAACCCTAGTTGTCCTGACGCTAACACTAGCTGTCCTGACGCTAACCCTAGTTGTCCTGACGCTAACCCTAGTTGTCCTGACGCTAACCCTAGTTGTCCTGATGCTAACCCTAGTTGTCCTGACGCTAACCCTACTTGTCCTGACGCTAACCCTACTTGTCCTGACGCTAACCCTACTTGTCCTGACGCTAACCCTACTTGTCCTGACGCTAAACCTAGTTTTCCTGACGCTAACCCTAGTTGACCTGACTCTAACCCTAGTTGTCCTGACGCTAACCATTGTTGTCCTGAAGCTAACCCTAGTTGTCCTGACGCTAACCCTACTTGTCCTGACGCTAACCCTACTTGTCCTGACGCTAACCCTACTTGTCCTGACGCTAAACCTAGTTTTCCTGACGCTAACCCTAGTTGACCTGACTCTAACCCTAGTTGTCCTGACGCTAACCATTGTTGTCCTGAAGCTAACCCTAGTTGTCCTGACGCTAACCCTACTTGTCCTGACGCTAACCCTACTTGTCCTGACGCTAACCCTAGTTGTCCTGACGCTAACCCGAGTTGTCCTGACGCTAACCCTAATTGTCCTGACGCTAACCCGAGTTGTCCTGACGCTAACCCTAGTTGTCCTGACGCTAACCCTAGTTGTCCTGACGCTAACCCTAGTTATCCTGTCGCTAACCCTACTTGTCCTAACGCTAACCCTAGTTGTCCTGACGCTAACCCTAGTTGTCCTGACGCTAACCCTACTTGTCCTGACGCTAACCCTAGTTGTCCTGACGCTAACCCTAGTTGTCCTTACGCTAACCCTAGTTGTCCTGACGCTAACCCTACTTGTCCTGACGCTAACCCTAGTTGTCCTGACGCTAACCCTAGTTGTCCTGACGCTAACCCTAGTTGTCCTGACGCTAACCCTAGCTGTCCTGACGCTAACCCTAGTTGTCCTGACGCTAACCCTAGTTGTCCTGATGCTAACCCTAGCTGTCCTGACGCTAACCCTAGTTGTCCTGACGCTAACCCTAGTTGTCCTGACGCTAACCCTAGTTGTCCTGATGCTAACCCTAGTTGTCCTGACGCTAACCCTACTTGTCCTGACGCTAACCCTACTTGTCCTGACGCTAACCCTACTTGTCCTGACGCTAACCCTACTTGTCCTGACGCTAAACCTAGTTTTCCTGACGCTAACCCTAGTTGACCTGACGCTAACCCTAGTTGTCCTGACGCTAACCCTAGTTGACCTGACGCTAACCCTAGTTGTCCTGACGCTAACCATTGTTGTCCTGAAGCTAACCCTAGTTGTCCTGAAGCTAACCCTACTTGTCCTGACGCTAACACTACTTGTCCTGACGCTAACCCTAGTTGTCCTGACGCTAACCCTAGTTGACCTGACACTAACCCTAGTTGTCCTGATGCTAACCCTAGTTGTCCTGACGCTAACCCTAGTTGTCCTGACGCTAACCCTACTTGTCCTGACGCTAACCCTACTTGTCCTGACGCTAACCCTACTTGTCCTGACGCTAACCCTAGTTGTCCTGACGCTAACCCTAGCTGTCCTGACGCTAACCCGAGTTGTCCTTACGCTAACCCGAGTTGTCCTGACGCTAACCCGAGTTGTCCTGACGCTAACCCGAGTTGTCCTGACGCTAACCCGAGTTGTCCTGACGCTAACCCGAGTTGTCCTAACGCTAACCCGAGTTGTCCTGACGCTAACCCTAATTGTCCTGACGCTAACCCGAGTTGTCCTGACGCTAACCCTAGTTGTCCTGACGCTAACCCTAGTTATCCTGACGCTAACCCTACTTGTCCTAACGCTAACCCTAGTTGTCCTGACGCTAACCCTACTTGTCCTGACGCTAACCCTACTTGTCCTGACGCTAACCCTAGTTGTCTTGACGCTAACCCTAGTTGTCCTGACGCTAACCATAGCTGTCCTGACGCTAACCCTAGTTGTCCTGACGCTAACCCTAGTTGTCCTGACGCTAAACCTAGTTGTCCTGACGCTAACCCTACTTGTCCTGACGCTAACCCTACTTGTCCTGACGCTAACCCTACTTGTCCTGACGCTAACCCTAGTTGTCCTGATGCTAAACCTAGTTGTCCTGACGCTAACCCTAGTTGTCATGACGCTAACCCTAGTTGTCCTGACGCTAACCCTAGTTGTCCTGACGCTAACCCTACTTGTCCTGACGCTAACCCTACTTGTCCTGACGCTAACCCTAGTTGTCCTGACGCTAACCCTAGTTGTCCTGACGCTAACCCTACTTCTCCTGACGCTAACCCTAGTTATCCTGACGCTGACCCTAGTTGTCCTGACGCTAAACCTAGTTGTCCTGACGCTAACCCTAGTTGTCCTGACGCTAACCCTACTTGTCCTGACGCTAACCCTAGTTGTCCTGACGCTAACCCTAGTTGTCCTGACGCTAACCCTAGTTGTCCTGACGCTAACCCTAGTTGTCCTGTCGCTAACCCTACTTGTCCTAACGCTAACCCTAGTTGTCCTGACGCTAACCCTACTTGTCCTGACGCTAACCCTAGTTGTCCTGACGCTAACCCTAGTTGTCCTGATGCTAACCCTAGTTGTCCTGACGCTAACCCTAGTTGTCCTGACGCTAACCCTAGCTGTCCTGACGCTAATCCTAGTTGTCCTGACGCTAACCCTACTTGTCCTGACGCTAACCCTACTTGTCCTGAAGCTAACCCTAGTTGTCCTGACGCTCACCCTACTTGTCCTGACGCTAACCCTACTTGTCCTGACGCTAACCCTAGTTGTCCTGACGCTAACCCTAGTTGTCCTGACGCTAACCCTACTTCTCCTGACGCTAACCCTAGTTGTCCTGACGCTAACCCTACTTGTCCTGACGCTAACCCTACTTATCCTGACGCTAACCCTAGTTATCCTGACGCTAACCCTAGTTGTCCTGACGCTAAACCTAGTTGTCCTGACGCTAACCCTAGTTGTCCTGACGCTAACCCTACTTGTCCTGACGCTAACCCTAGTTGTCCTGACGCTAACCCTAGTTGTCCTGACGCTAACCCTAGTTGTCCTGACGCTAACCCTACTTGTCCTGACGCTAACCCTAGTTGTCCTGACGCTATCCCTACTTGTCCTGACGCTAACCCTACTTGTCCTGACGCTAACCCTAGTTGTCCTGACGCTAACCCTAGTTGTCCTGACGTTAACCCTAGTTGTCCTGACGCTAACCCTAGTTGTGCTGACGCTAACCCTATTTGTCCTGACGCTAACCCTAGTTATCCTGACGATAACCCTAGTTGTCCTGACGCTAACCCTACTTGTCCTGACGCTAACCCTAGTTGTCCTGACGCTAACCCTAGTTGTCCTGACGCTAACCCTACTTGTCCTGACGCTAACCCTAGTTGTCCTGATGCTAACCCTAGTTGTCCTGACGCTAACCCTAGTTGTCCTGACGCTAACCCTACTTGTCCTGACGCTAACCCTACTTGTCCTGACGCTAACCCTAGTTGTCCTGACGCTAACCCTACTTGTCCTGACGCTAACCCTACTTGTCCTGACGCTAACCCTAGTTGTCCTGACGCTAACCCTAGTTGTCCTGACGCTAACCCTACTTGTCCTGACGCTAACCCTAGTTGTCCTGACGCTAACCCTACTTGTCCTGACGCTAACCCTAGTTGTACTGACTCTAACCCTAGTTGTCCTGACGCTAACCCTAGTTGTCCTGACGCTATTCCTACTTGTCCTGACGCTAACCCTAGTTGTCCTGACGCTAAGCCTAGTTGTCCTGACGCTAACCCTAGTTGTCCTGACGCTAAGCCTAGTTGTCCTGATGCTATCCCTAGTTGTCCTGACGCTAACCCTAGTTGTCCTGACGCTAACCCAAGCTGTCCTGACGCTAACCCTACTTGTCCTGACGCTAACCCTACTTGTCCTGACGCTAACCCTAGCTGTCCTGACTCTAACCCTAGCTGTCTTTACGCTAACCCTAGTTGTCCTGACGCTAACCCTAGTTGTCCTGACGCTAACCCTAGTTGTCCTGACGCTAACCCTAGTTGTCCTAACGCTAACCCTAGTTGTCCTGACGCTAACCCTACTTGTCCTGACGCTAACCCTAGTTGTCCTGACGCTAACCCTAGTTGTCCTGACGCTAACCCTAGTTGTCCTGACGCTAACCCTAGTTGTCCTGACGCTAACCCTAGTTGTCCTGACGCTAACCCTAGTTGAACTAACGCTAACCCTAGTTGTCCTGACGCTAACCATTGTTGTCCTGACGCTAACCCTAGTTGTCCTGACGCTAACCCTAGTTGTCCTGACGCTAACCCTACTTGTCCTGACGCTAACCCTACTTGTCCTGACGCTAACCCTAGTTGTCCTGACGCTAACCCTACTTGTCCTGACGCTAACCCTAGTTGTCCTGACGCTAACCCTAGTTGTCCTGACGCTAACCCGAGTTGTCCTGACGCTAACCCGAGTTGTCCTGACGCTAACCCGAGTTGTCCTGACGCTAACTCGAGTTGTCCTGACGCTAACCCGAGTTGTCCTGACGCTAACCCGAGTTGTCCTGACGCTAACCCGAGTTGTCTTGACGCTAACCCGAGTTGTCCTGACGCTAACCCGAGTTGTCCTAACGCTAAACCGAGTTGTCCTGACGCTAACCCTAATTGTCCTGACGCTAACCCGAGTTGTCCTGACGCTAACCCTAGTTGTCCTGACGCTAACCGTAGTTGTCCTGTCGCTAACCCTACTTGTCCTAACGCTAACCCTAGTTGTCCTGACGCTAACCCTACTTGTCCTGACGCTAACCCTAGTTGTCCTGACGCTAACCCTAGTTGTCCTGATGCTAACCCTAGTTGTCCTGACGCTAACCCTAGTTGTCCTGACGCTAACCCTAGCTGTCCTGATGCTAATCCTAGTTGTCCTGACGCTAACCCTACTTGTCCTGACGCTAACCCTACTTGTCCTGAAGCTAACCCTACTTGTCCTGACGCTAACCCTACTTGTCCTGACGCTAACCCTAGTTGTACTGACGCTAACCCTAGTTGTCCTGACGCTAATCCTAGTTGTCCTGACGATAACCCTAGTTGTCCTGACGCTAACCCTAGTTGTCCTGACGCTAACCCTAGTTGTCCTGACGCTAAACCTAGTTGTCCTGACGCTAACCCTACTTGTCCTGACGCTAACCCTAGTTGTCCTGACGCTAACCCTAGTTGTCCTGACGCTAACCCTAGCTGTCCTGACGCTAACCCTAGTTGTCCTGACGCTAACCCTAGTTGTCCTGACGCTAACACTAGCTGTCCTGACGCTAACCCTAGTTGTCCTGACGCTAACCCTAGTTGTCCTGACGCTAACCCTAGTTGTCCTGATGCTAACCCTAGTTGTCCTGACGCTAACCCTACTTGTCCTGACGCTAACCCTACTTGTCCTGACGCTAACCCTACTTGTCCTGACGCTAAACCTAGTTTTCCTGAAGCTAACCCTAGTTGACCTGACGCTAACCCTAGTTGTCCTGACGCTAACCCTAGTTGACCTGACTCTAACCCTAGTTGTCCTGACGCTAACCATTGTTGTCCTGAAGCTAACCCTAGTTGTCCTGACGCTAACCCTACTTGTCCTGACGCTAACCCTACTTGTCCTGTCGCTAACCCTAGTTGTCCTGACGCTAACCCTAGTTGACCTGACACTAACCCTAGTTGTCCTGATGCTAACCATTGTTGTCCTGATGCTAACCCTAGTTGTCCTGACGCTAACCCTAGTTGTCCTGACGCTAACCCTACTTGTCCTGACGCTAACCCTCCTTGTCCTGACGCTAACCCTAGTTGTCCTGACGCTAACCCTAGCTGTCCTGACGCTAACCCGAGTTGTCCTTACGCTAACCCGAGTTGTCCTGACGCTAACCCGAGTTGTCCTGACGCTAACCCGAGTTGTCCTGACGCTAACTCGAGTTGTCCTGACGCTAATCCAAGTTGTCCTGACGCTAACCCGAGTTGTCCTGACGATAACCCGAGTTGTCCTGACGCTAACCCGAGTTGTCCTAACGCTAACCCGAGTTGTCCTGACGCTAACCCTAATTGTCCTGACGCTAACCCGAGTTGTCCTGACGCTAACCCTAGTTGTCCTGACGCTAACCCTAGTTGTCCTGACGCTAACCCTAGTTATCCTGACGCTAACCCTACTTGTCCTAACCCTAACCCTAGTTGTCCTGACGCTAACCCTAGTTGTCCTGACGCTAACCCTAGTTGTCCTTACGCTAACCCTAGTTGTCCTGACGCTAACCCTACTTGTCCTGACGCTAACCCTAGTTGTCCTGACGCTAACCCTAGTTGTCCTGACGCTAACCCTAGTTGTCCTGACGCTAACCCTAGCTGTCCTGACGCTAACCCTAGTTGTCCTGACGCTAACCCTAGTTGTCCTGATGCTAACCCTAGCTGTCCTGACGCTAACCCTAGTTGTCCTGACGCTAACCCTAGTTGTCCTGACGCTAACCCTAGTTGTCCTGATGCTAACCCTAGTTGTCCTGACGCTAACCCTACTTGTCCTGACGCTAACCCTACTTGTCCTGACGCTAACCCTACTTGTCCTGACGCTAACCCTACTTGTCCTGACGCTAAACCTAGTTTTCCTGACGCTAACCCTAGTTGACCTGACGCTAACCCTAGTTGTCCTGACGCTAACCCTAGTTGACCTGACGCTAACCCTAGTTGTCCTGACGCTAACCATTGTTGTCCTGAAGCTAACCCTAGTTGTCCTGAAGCTAACCCTACTTGTCCTGACGCTAACACTACTTGTCCTGACGCTAACCCTAGTTGTCCTGACGCTAACCCTAGTTGACCTGACACTAACCCTAGTTGTCCTGATGCTAACCCTAGTTGTCCTGACGCTAACCCTAGTTGTCCTGACGCTAACCCTACTTGTCCTGACGCTAACCCTACTTGTCCTGACGCTAACCCTACTTGTCCTGACGCTAACCCTAGTTGTCCTGACGCTAACCCTAGCTGTCCTGACGCTAACCCGAGTTGTCCTTACGCTAACCCGAGTTGTCCTGACGCTAACCCGAGTTGTCCTGACGCTAACCCGAGTTGTCCTGACGCTAACCCGAGTTGTCCTGACGCTAACCCGAGTTGTCCTGACGCTAACCCGAGTTGTCCTGACGCTAACCCTAATTGTCCTGACGCTAACCCGAGTTGTCCTGACGCTAAACCTAGTTGTCCTGACGCTAACCCTAGTTGTCCTGACGCTAACCCTAGTTGTCCTGACGCTAACCCTAGTTGTCCTGACGCTAACCCTAGTTGTCCTGACGCTAACCCTAGTTGTCCTGACGCTAACCCTACTTGTCCTGACGCTAACCCTAGTTGTCCTGACGCTAACCCTAGTTGTCCTGACGCTAACCCTACTTCTCCTGACGCTAACCCTAGTTATCCTGACGCTAACCCTAGTTGTCCTGACGCTAAACCTAGTTGTCCTGACGCTAACCCTAGTTGTCCTGACGCTAACCCTACTTGTCCTGACGCTAACCCTAGTTGTCCTGACGCTAACCCTAGTTGTCCTGACGCTAACCCTAGTTGTCCTGTCGCTAACCCTACTTGTCCTAACGCTAACCCTAGTTGTCCTGACGCTAACCCTACTTGTCCTGACGCTAACCCTAGTTGTCCTGACGCTAACCATAGTTGTCCTGATGCTAACCCTAGTTGTCCTGACGCTAACCCTAGTTGTCCTGACGCTAACCCTAGCTGTCCTGACGCTAATCCTAGTTGTCCTGACGCTAACCCTACTTGTCCTGACGCTAACCCTACTTGTCCTGAAGCTAACCCTAGTTGTCCTGACGCTCACCCTACTTGTCCTGACGCTAACCCTACTTGTCCTGACGCTAACCCTAGTTGTCCTGACGCTAACCCTAGTTGTCCTGACGCTAACCCTACTTCTCCTGACGCTAACCCTAGTTGTCCTGACGCTAACCCTACTTGTCCTGACGCTAACCCTACTTATCCTGACGCTAACCCTAGTTATCCTGACGCTAACCCTAGTTGTCCTGACGCTAAACCTAGTTGTCCTGACGCTAACCCTAGTTGTCCTGACGCTAACCCTACTTGTCCTGATGCTAACCCTAGTTGTCCTGACGCTAACCCTAGTTGTCCTGACGCTAACCCTAGTTGTCCTGACGCTAACCCTACTTGTCCTGACGCTAACCCTAGTTGTCCTGACGCTAACCCTACTTGTCCTGACGCTAACCCTACTTGTCCTGACGCTAACCCTACTTGTCCTGACGCTAACCCTAGTAATCCTGACGCTAACCCTAGTTGTCCTGACGCTAACCCTAGTTGTCCTGACGCTAACCCTACTTGTCCTGACGCTAACCCTAGTTGTCCTGACGCTAACCCTAGTTGTCCTGACGCTAACCCTACTTGTCCTGCCGCTAACCCTAGTTGTCCTGACGCTAACCCTACTTGTCCTGACGGTAACCCTAGTTGTCCTGACGCTAACCCTAGTTGTCCTGACGCTAACCCTAGTTGTCCTGATGCTAACAGTAGTTGTCCTGACGCTAACCCCAGCTGTCCTGACGCTAACCCTAGTTGTCCTGACGCTAACCCTAGTTGTCCTGATGCTAACCCTAGTTGTCCTGACGCTAACCCTAGTTGTCCTAACGCTAACCCTAGTTGTCCTGACGCTAACCCTACTTGTCCTGACGCTAACCCTAGTTGTCCTGACGCTAACCCTAGTTGTCCTGATGCTAACCCTAGTTGTCCTGACGCTAACCCTAGTTGTCCTGACGCTAACCCTAGCTGTCCTGACGCTAATCCTAGTTGTCCTGACGCTAACCCTACTTGTCCTGACGCTAACCCTACTTGTCCTGAAGCTAACCCTAGTTGTCCTGACGCTCACCCTACTTGTCCTGACGCTAACCCTACTTGTCCTGACGCTAACCCTAGTTGTCCTGACGCTAACCCTAGTTGTCCTGACGCTAACCCTACTTCTCCTGACGCTAACCCTAGTTGTCCTGACGCTAACCCTACTTGTCCTGACGCTAACCCTACTTATCCTGACGCTAACCCTAGTTATCCTGACGCTAACCCTAGTTGTCCTGACGCTAAACCTAGTTGTCCTGACGCTAACCCTAGTTGTCCTGACGCTAACCCTACTTGTCCTGACGCTAACCCTAGTTGTCCTGACGCTAACCCTAGTTGTCCTGACGCTAACCCTAGTTGTCCTGACGCTAACCCTACTTGTCCTGACGCTAACCCTAGTTGTCCTGACGCTAACCCTACTTGTCCTGACGCTAACCCTACTTGTCCTGACGCTAACCCTAGTTGTCCTGACGCTAACCCTAGTTGTCCTGACGCTAACCCTACTTGTCCTGCCGCTAACCCTAGTTGTCCTGACGCTAACCCTACTTGTCCTGACGCTAACCCTAGTTGTCCTGACGCTAACCCTAGCTGTCCTGACGCTAACCCTAGTTGTCCTGACGCTAACAGTAGTTGTCCTGACGCTAACCCCAGCTGTCCTGACGCTAACCCTAGTTGTCCTGACGCTAACCCTAGTTGTCCTGACGCTAACCCTAGTTGTCCTGACGCTAACCCTAGTTGTCCTGACGCTAACCCTACTTGTCCTGACGCTAACCATACTTGTCCTGACGCTAACCCTACTTGTCCTGACGCTAACCCTAGTTGTCCTGACGCTAACCCTAGTTGTCCTGACGCTAACCCTACTTGTCCTGACGCTAACCCTAGTTGTCCTGACGCTAACCCTAGTTGTCCTGACGCTAACCCTAGTTGTCCTGACGCTAACCCTAGTTGTCCTGATGCTAACCCTACTTGTCCTGACGCTAACCCTAGTTGTCCTGACGCTAACCCTAGTTGTCCTGACGCTAACCCTAGTTGTCCTGACGCTAACACTAGTTGTCCTGACGCTAACCCTAGCTGTCCTGACGCTAACCCTAGTTGTCCTGACGCTAACCCTAGTTGTCCTGATGCTAACCCTAGTTGTCCTGACGCTAACCCTACTTGTCCTGACGCTAACCCTACTTGTCCTGACGCTAACCCTAGTTGTCCTGACGCTAACCCGAGTTGTCCTGACGCTAACCCTAGTTGTCCTGACGCTAACCGTAGTTGTCCTGTCGCTAACCCTACTTGTCCTAACGCTAACCCTAGTTGTCCTGACGCTAACCCTACTTGTCCTGACGCTAACCCTAGTTGTCCTGACGCTAACCCTAGTTGTCCTGATGCTAACCCTAGTTGTCCTGACGCTAACCCTAGTTGTCCTGACGCTAACCCTAGCTGTCCTGATGCTAATCCTAGTTGTCCTGACGCTAACCCTACTTGTCCTGACGCTAACCCTACTTGTCCTGAAGCTAACCCTACTTGTCCTGACGCTAACCCTACTTGTCCTGACGCTAACCCTAGTTGTACTGACGCTAACCCTAGTTGTCCTGACGCTAATCCTAGTTGTCCTGACGATAACCCTAGTTGTCCTGACGCTAACCCTAGTTGTCCTGACGCTAACCCTAGTTGTCCTGACGCTAAACCTAGTTGTCCTGACGCTAACCCTACTTGTCCTGACGCTAACCCTAGTTGTCCTGACGCTAACCCTAGTTGTCCTGACGCTAACCCTAGCTGTCCTGACGCTAACCCTAGTTGTCCTGACGCTAACCCTAGTTGTCCTGACGCTAACACTAGCTGTCCTGACGCTAACCCTAGTTGTCCTGACGCTAACCCTAGTTGTCCTGACGCTAACCCTAGTTGTCCTGATGCTAACCCTAGTTGTCCTGACGCTAACCCTACTTGTCCTGACGCTAACCCTACTTGTCCTGACGCTAACCCTACTTGTCCTGACGCTAAACCTAGTTTTCCTGAAGCTAACCCTAGTTGACCTGACGCTAACCCTAGTTGTCCTGACGCTAACCCTAGTTGACCTGACTCTAACCCTAGTTGTCCTGACGCTAACCATTGTTGTCCTGAAGCTAACCCTAGTTGTCCTGACGCTAACCCTACTTGTCCTGACGCTAACCCTACTTGTCCTGTCGCTAACCCTAGTTGTCCTGACGCTAACCCTAGTTGACCTGACACTAACCCTAGTTGTCCTGATGCTAACCATTGTTGTCCTGATGCTAACCCTAGTTGTCCTGACGCTAACCCTAGTTGTCCTGACGCTAACCCTACTTGTCCTGACGCTAACCCTCCTTGTCCTGACGCTAACCCTAGTTGTCCTGACGCTAACCCTAGCTGTCCTGACGCTAACCCGAGTTGTCCTTACGCTAACCCGAGTTGTCCTGACGCTAACCCGAGTTGTCCTGACGCTAACCCGAGTTGTCCTGACGCTAACTCGAGTTGTCCTGACGCTAATCCAAGTTGTCCTGACGCTAACCCGAGTTGTCCTGACGATAACCCGAGTTGTCCTGACGCTAACCCGAGTTGTCCTAACGCTAACCCGAGTTGTCCTGACGCTAACCCTAATTGTCCTGACGCTAACCCGAGTTGTCCTGACGCTAACCCTAGTTGTCCTGACGCTAACCCTAGTTGTCCTGACGCTAACCCTAGTTATCCTGACGCTAACCCTACTTGTCCTAACCCTAACCCTAGTTGTCCTGACGCTAACCCTAGTTGTCCTGACGCTAACCCTAGTTGTCCTTACGCTAACCCTAGTTGTCCTGACGCTAACCCTACTTGTCCTGACGCTAACCCTAGTTGTCCTGACGCTAACCCTAGTTGTCCTGACGCTAACCCTAGTTGTCCTGACGCTAACCCTAGCTGTCCTGACGCTAACCCTAGTTGTCCTGACGCTAACCCTAGTTGTCCTGATGCTAACCCTAGCTGTCCTGACGCTAACCCTAGTTGTCCTGACGCTAACCCTAGTTGTCCTGACGCTAACCCTAGTTGTCCTGATGCTAACCCTAGTTGTCCTGACGCTAACCCTACTTGTCCTGACGCTAACCCTACTTGTCCTGACGCTAACCCTACTTGTCCTGACGCTAACCCTACTTGTCCTGACGCTAAACCTAGTTTTCCTGACGCTAACCCTAGTTGACCTGACGCTAACCCTAGTTGTCCTGACGCTAACCCTAGTTGACCTGACGCTAACCCTAGTTGTCCTGACGCTAACCATTGTTGTCCTGAAGCTAACCCTAGTTGTCCTGAAGCTAACCCTACTTGTCCTGACGCTAACACTACTTGTCCTGACGCTAACCCTAGTTGTCCTGACGCTAACCCTAGTTGACCTGACACTAACCCTAGTTGTCCTGATGCTAACCCTAGTTGTCCTGACGCTAACCCTAGTTGTCCTGACGCTAACCCTACTTGTCCTGACGCTAACCCTACTTGTCCTGACGCTAACCCTACTTGTCCTGACGCTAACCCTAGTTGTCCTGACGCTAACCCTAGCTGTCCTGACGCTAACCCGAGTTGTCCTTACGCTAACCCGAGTTGTCCTGACGCTAACCCGAGTTGTCCTGACGCTAACCCGAGTTGTCCTGACGCTAACCCGAGTTGTCCTGACGCTAACCCGAGTTGTCCTGACGCTAACCCGAGTTGTCCTGACGCTAACCCGAGTTGTCCTGACGCTAACCCGAGTTGTCCTGACGCTAACCCTAATTGTCCTGACGCTAACCCGAGTTGTCCTGACGCTAAACCTAGTTGTCCTGACGCTAACCCTAGTTGTCCTGACGCTAACCCTAGTTGTCCTGACGCTAACCCTAGTTGTCCTGACGCTAACCCTAGTTGTCCTGACGCTAACCCTAGTTGTCCTGACGCTAACCCTACTTGTCCTGACGCTAACCCTAGTTGTCCTGACGCTAACCCTAGTTGTCCTGACGCTAACCCTACTTCTCCTGACGCTAACCCTAGTTATCCTGACGCTAACCCTAGTTGTCCTGACGCTAAACCTAGTTGTCCTGACGCTAACCCTAGTTGTCCTGACGCTAACCCTACTTGTCCTGACGCTAACCCTAGTTGTCCTGACGCTAACCCTAGTTGTCCTGACGCTAACCCTAGTTGTCCTGTCGCTAACCCTACTTGTCCTAACGCTAACCCTAGTTGTCCTGACGCTAACCCTACTTGTCCTGACGCTAACCCTAGTTGTCCTGACGCTAACCATAGTTGTCCTGATGCTAACCCTAGTTGTCCTGACGCTAACCCTAGTTGTCCTGACGCTAACCCTAGCTGTCCTGACGCTAATCCTAGTTGTCCTGACGCTAACCCTACTTGTCCTGACGCTAACCCTACTTGTCCTGAAGCTAACCCTAGTTGTCCTGACGCTCACCCTACTTGTCCTGACGCTAACCCTACTTGTCCTGACGCTAACCCTAGTTGTCCTGACGCTAACCCTAGTTGTCCTGACGCTAACCCTACTTCTCCTGACGCTAACCCTAGTTGTCCTGACGCTAACCCTACTTGTCCTGACGCTAACCCTACTTATCCTGACGCTAACCCTAGTTATCCTGACGCTAACCCTAGTTGTCCTGACGCTAAACCTAGTTGTCCTGACGCTAACCCTAGTTGTCCTGACGCTAACCCTACTTGTCCTGATGCTAACCCTAGTTGTCCTTACGCTAACCCTAGTTGTCCTGACGCTAACCCTAGTTGTCCTGACGCTAACCCTACTTGTCCTGACGCTAACCCTAGTTGTCCTGACGCTAACCCTACTTGTCCTGACGCTAACCCTACTTGTCCTGACGCTAACCCTACTTGTCCTGACGCTAACCCTAGTAATCCTGACGCTAACCCTAGTTGTCCTGACGCTAACCCTAGTTGTCCTGACGCTAACCCTACTTGTCCTGACGCTAACCCTAGTTGTCCTGACGCTAACCCTAGTTGTCCTGACGCTAACCCTACTTGTCCTGCCGCTAACCCTAGTTGTCCTGACGCTAACCCTACTTGTCCTGACGCTAACCCTAGTTGTCCTGACGCTAACCCTAGTTGTCCTGACGCTAACCCTAGTTGTCCTGATGCTAACAGTAGTTGTCCTGACGCTAACCCCAGCTGTCCTGACGCTAACCCTAGTTGTCCTGACGCTAACCCTAGTTGTCCTGACGCTAACCCTAGTTGTCCTGACGCTAACCCTAGTTGTCCTAACGCTAACCCTAGTTGTCCTGACGCTAACCCTACTTGTCCTGACGCTAACCCTAGTTGTCCTGACGCTAACCCTAGTTGTCCTGATGCTAACCCTAGTTGTCCTGACGCTAACCCTAGTTGTCCTGACGCTAACCCTAGCTGTCCTGACGCTAATCCTAGTTGTCCTGACGCTAACCCTACTTGTCCTGACGCTAACCCTACTTGTCCTGAAGCTAACCCTAGTTGTCCTGACGCTCACCCTACTTGTCCTGACGCTAACCCTACTTGTCCTGACGCTAACCCTAGTTGTCCTGACGCTAACCCTAGTTGTCCTGACGCTAACCCTACTTCTCCTGACGCTAACCCTAGTTGTCCTGACGCTAACCCTACTTGTCCTGACGCTAACCCTACTTATCCTGACGCTAACCCTAGTTATCCTGACGCTAACCCTAGTTGTCCTGACGCTAAACCTAGTTGTCCTGACGCTAACCCTAGTTGTCCTGACGCTAACCCTACTTGTCCTGACGCTAACCCTAGTTGTCCTGACGCTAACCCTAGTTGTCCTGACGCTAACCCTAGTTGTCCTGACGCTAACCCTACTTGTCCTGACGCTAACCCTAGTTGTCCTGACGCTAACCCTACTTGTCCTGACGCTAACCCTACTTGTCCTGACGCTAACCCTAGTTGTCCTGACGCTAACCCTAGTTGTCCTGACGCTAACCCTACTTGTCCTGCCGCTAACCCTAGTTGTCCTGACGCTAACCCTACTTGTCCTGACGCTAACCCTAGTTGTCCTGACGCTAACCCTAGTTGTCCTGACGCTAACCCTAGCTGTCCTGACGCTAACCCTAGTTGTCCTGACGCTAACAGTAGTTGTCCTGACGCTAACCCCAGCTGTCCTGACGCTAACCCTAGTTGTCCTGACGCTAACCCTAGTTGTCCTGACGCTAACCCTAGTTGTCCTGACGCTAACCCTAGTTGTCCTGACGCTAACCCTACTTGTCCTGACGCTAACCATACTTGTCCTGACGCTAACCCTACTTGTCCTGACGCTAACCCTAGTTGTCCTGACGCTAACCCTAGTTGTCCTGACGCTAACCCTACTTGTCCTGACGCTAACCCTAGTTGTCCTGACGCTAACCCTAGTTGTCCTGACGCTAACCCTAGTTGTCCTGACGCTAACCCTAGTTGTCCTGATGCTAACCCTACTTGTCCTGACGCTAACCCTAGTTGTCCTGACGCTAACCCTAGTTGTCCTGACGCTAACCCTAGTTGTCCTGACGCTAACACTAGTTGTCCTGACGCTAACCCTAGCTGTCCTGACGCTAACCCTAGCTGTCCTGACGCTAACCCTAGTTGTCTTGACGCTAACCCTAGTTGTCCTGATGCTAACCCTAGTTGTCCTGACGCTAACCCTAGCTGTCCTGACGCTAACCCTAGTTGTCCTGACGCTAACCCTACTTGTCCTGACGCTAACCCTAGTTGTCCTGACGCTAACCCTAGTTGTCCTGACGCTAACCCTAGCTGTCCTGACGCTAACCCTAGTTGTCCTGACGCTAACAGTAGTTGTCCTGACGCTAACCCCAGCTGTTCTGACGCTAACCCTAGTTGTCCTGACGCTAACCCTAGTTGTCCTGACGCTAACCCTAGTTGTCCTGACGCTAACCCTACTTGTCCTGACGCTAACCCTACTTGTCCTGACGCTAACCCTACTTGTCCTGACGCTAACCCTACTTGTCCTGACGCTAACCCTAGTTGTCCTGACGATAACCCTAGTTGTCCTTACGCTAACCCTACTTGTCCTGACGCTAACCCTAGTTGTCCTGATGCTAACCCTAGTTGTCCTGACGCTAACCCTAGTTGTCCTGACGCTAACCCTACTTGTCCTGACGCTAACCCTAGTTGTCCTGACGCTAACCCTAGTTGTCCTGACGCTAACCCTAGTTGTCCTAACGCTAACACTAGTTGTCCTGACGCTAACCCTAGCTGTCCTGACGCTAACCCTAGTTGTCCTGACGCTAACCCTAGTTGTCCTGACGCTAACCCTAGCTGTCCTGACGCTAACCCTACTTGTCCTGACGCTAACCCTACTTGTCCTGACGCTAACCCTACTTGTCCTGACGCTAACCCTACTTGTCCTGACGCTAACCCTACTTTTCCTGACGCTAACCCTAGTTGTCCTGACGCTAACCCTAGTTGTCCTGACGCTAACCCTACTTGTCCTGACGCTAACCCTAGTTGTCCTGACTCTAACCCTAGTTGTCCTGACGCTAACCCTAGTTGTCCTGACGCTAACCCTAGTTGTCCTGACGCTAACTCTACTTGTCCTGACGCTAACCCTAGTTGTCCTGACGCTAACCCTACTTGTCCTGACGCTAACCCTACTTGTCCTGACGCTAACCCTACTTGTCCTGACGCTAACCCTACTTGTCCTGACGCTAACCCTAGTTGTCCTGACGTTAACCCTAGTTGTCCTGACGCTAACCCTAGTTGTCCTGACGCTAACCCTACTTGTCCTGACGCTAACCCTACTTGTCCTGACGCTAACCCTAGTTGTCCTGACGCTAACCCTACTTGTCCTGACGCTAACCCTACTTGTCCTGATGCTAACCCTAGTTGTCCTGACGCTAACCCTAGTTGTCCTGACGCTAACCCTACTTGTCCTGACGCTAACCCTAGTTGTCCTGACGCTAACCCTAGTTGTCCTGACGCTAACCCTACTTGTCCTGACGCTAACCCTAGTTGTACTGACTCTAACCCTAGTTGTCCTGACGCTAACCCTAGTTGTCCTGACGCTAACCCTAGTTGTCCTGACGCTAACTCTACTTGTCCTGACGCTAACCCTAGTTGTCCTGACGCTAACCCTACTTGTCCTGACGCTAACCCTAGTTGTCCTGACGCTAACCCTACTTGTCCTGACGCTAACCGTACTTGTCCTGACGCTAACCCTACTTGTCCTGATGCTAACCCTAGTTGTCCTGACGTTAACCCTAGTTGTCCTGACGCTAACCCTAGTTGTCCTGACGCTAACCCTACTTGTCCTGACGCTAACCCTACTTGTCCTGACGCTAACCCTAGTTGTCCTGACGCTAACCCTACTTGTCCTGACGCTAACCCTACTTGTCCTGATGCTAACCCTACTTGTCCTGACGCTAACCCTAGTTGTCCTGACGCTAACCATTGTTGTCCTGACGCTAACCCTAGTTGTCCTGACGCTAACCCTACTTGTCCTGATGCTAACCCTACTTGTCCTGACGCTAACCCTAGTTGTCCTGACGCTAACCCTAGTTGACCTGACGCTAACCCTAGTTGTCCTGACGCTAACCATTGTTGTCCTGACGCTAACCCTAGTTGTCCTGACGCTAACCCTACTTGTCCTGACGCTAACCCTACTTGCCCTGACGCTAACCCTACTTGTCCTGACGCTAACCCTACTTGTCCTGACGCTAACCCTAGTTGTCCTGACGCTAACCCTACTTGTCCTGACGCTAACCCTACTTGTCCTGACGCTAACCCTACTTGTCCTGACGCTAACCCTAGTTGTCCTGACGCTAACCCTAGCTGTCCTGACGCTAACCCGAGTTGTCCTTACGCTAACCCGAGTTGTCCTGACGCTAACCCGAGTTGTCCTGACGCTAACCCGAGTTGTCCTGACGCTAACCCGAGTTGTCCTGAGGCTAACCCGAGTTGTCCTAACGCTAACCCGAGTTGTCCTGACGCTAACCCTAATTGTCCTGACGCTAACCCGAGTTGTCCTGACGCTAACCCTAGTTGTCCTGACGCTAACCCTAGTTATCCTGACGCTAACCCTACTTGTCCTAACGCTAACCCTAGTTGTCCTGACGCTAACCCTACTTGTCCTGACGCTAACCCTACTTGTCCTGACGCTAACCCTAGTTGTCTTGACGCTAACCCTAGTTGTCCTGACGCTAACCATAGCTGTCCTGACGCTAACCCTAGTTGTCCTGACGCTAACCCTAGTTGTCCTGACGCTAAACCTAGTTGTCCTGAGGCTAACCCTACTTGTCCTGACGCTAACCCTACTTGTCCTGACGCTAACCCTACTTGTCCTGACGCTAACCCTACTTGTCCTGACGCTAACCCTAGTTGTCCTGACGCTAACCCTAGTTGTCCTGACGCTAACCCTAGTTGTCCTAACGCTAACACTAGTTGTCCTGACGCTAACCCTAGCTGTCCTGACGCTAACCCTAGTTGTCCTGACGCTAACCCTAGTTGTCCTGACGCTAACCCTAGCTGTCCTGACGCTAACCCTACTTGTCCTGACGCTAACCCTACTTGTCCTGACGCTAACCCTACTTGTCCTGACGCTAACCCTACTTGTCCTGACGCTAACCCTACTTTTCCTGACGCTAACCCTAGTTGTCCTGACGCTAACCCTAGTTGTCCTGACGCTAACCCTAGTTGTCCTGACGCTAACCCTACTTGTCCTGACGCTAACCCTAGTTGTCCTGACTCTAACCCTAGTTGTCCTGACGCTAACCCTAGTTGTCCTGACGCTAACCCTAGTTGTCCTGACGCTAACTCTACTTGTCCTGACGCTAACCCTAGTTGTCCTGACGCTAACCCTACTTGTCCTGACGCTAACCCTACTTGTCCTGACGCTAACCCTACTTGTCCTGACGCTAACCCTACTTGTCCTGACGCTAACCCTAGTTGTCCTGACGTTAACCCTAGTTGTCCTGACGCTAACCCTAGTTGTCCTGACGCTAACCCTACTTGTCCTGACGCTAACCCTACTTGTCCTGACGCTAACCCTAGTTGTCCTGACGCTAACCCTACTTGTCCTGACGCTAACCCTACTTGTCCTGATGCTAACCCTAGTTGTCCTGACGCTAACCCTAGTTGTCCTGACGCTAACCCTACTTGTCCTGACGCTAACCCTAGTTGTCCTGACGCTAACCCTAGTTGTCCTGACGCTAACCCTACTTGTCCTGACGCTAACCCTAGTTGTACTGACTCTAACCCTAGTTGTCCTGACGCTAACCCTAGTTGTCCTGACGCTAACCCTAGTTGTCCTGACGCTAACTCTACTTGTCCTGACGCTAACCCTAGTTGTCCTGACGCTAACCCTACTTGTCCTGACGCTAACCCTAGTTGTCCTGACGCTAACCCTACTTGTCCTGACGCTAACCGTACTTGTCCTGACGCTAACCCTACTTGTCCTGATGCTAACCCTAGTTGTCCTGACGTTAACCCTAGTTGTCCTGACGCTAACCCTAGTTGTCCTGACGCTAACCCTACTTGTCCTGACGCTAACCCTACTTGTCCTGACGCTAACCCTAGTTGTCCTGACGCTAACCCTACTTGTCCTGACGCTAACCCTACTTGTCCTGATGCTAACCCTACTTGTCCTGACGCTAACCCTAGTTGTCCTGACGCTAACCATTGTTGTCCTGACGCTAACCCTAGTTGTCCTGACGCTAACCCTACTTGTCCTGATGCTAACCCTACTTGTCCTGACGCTAACCCTAGTTGTCCTGACGCTAACCCTAGTTGACCTGACGCTAACCCTAGTTGTCCTGACGCTAACCATTGTTGTCCTGACGCTAACCCTAGTTGTCCTGACGCTAACCCTACTTGTCCTGACGCTAACCCTACTTGCCCTGACGCTAACCCTACTTGTCCTGACGCTAACCCTACTTGTCCTGACGCTAACCCTAGTTGTCCTGACGCTAACCCTACTTGTCCTGACGCTAACCCTACTTGTCCTGACGCTAACCCTACTTGTCCTGACGCTAACCCTAGTTGTCCTGACGCTAACCCTAGCTGTCCTGACGCTAACCCGAGTTGTCCTTACGCTAACCCGAGTTGTCCTGACGCTAACCCGAGTTGTCCTGACGCTAACCCGAGTTGTCCTGACGCTAACCCGAGTTGTCCTGAGGCTAACCCGAGTTGTCCTAACGCTAACCCGAGTTGTCCTGACGCTAACCCTAATTGTCCTGACGCTAACCCGAGTTGTCCTGACGCTAACCCTAGTTGTCCTGACGCTAACCCTAGTTATCCTGACGCTAACCCTACTTGTCCTAACGCTAACCCTAGTTGTCCTGACGCTAACCCTACTTGTCCTGACGCTAACCCTACTTGTCCTGACGCTAACCCTAGTTGTCTTGACGCTAACCCTAGTTGTCCTGACGCTAACCATAGCTGTCCTGACGCTAACCCTAGTTGTCCTGACGCTAACCCTAGTTGTCCTGACGCTAAACCTAGTTGTCCTGAGGCTAACCCTACTTGTCCTGACGCTAACCCTACTTGTCCTGACGCTAACCCTACTTGTCCTGACGCTAACCCTACTTGTCCTGACGCTAACCCTAGTTGTCCTGATGCTAAACCTAGTTGTCCTGACGCTAACCCTAGTTGTCCTGACGCTAACCCTAGTTGTCCTGACGCTAACCCTAGCTGTCCTGACGCTAACCCTACTTGTCCTGACGCTAACCCTACTTGTCCTGACGCTAACCCTACTTGTCCTGACGCTAACCCTACTTGTCCTGACGCTAACCCTACTTTTCCTGACGCTAACCCTAGTTGTCCTGACGCTAACCCTAGTTGTCCTGACGCTAACCCTAGTTGTCCTGACGCTAACCCTACTTGTCCTGACGCTAACCCTAGTTGTCCTGACTCTAACCCTAGTTGTCCTGACGCTAACCCTAGTTGTCCTGACGCTAACTCTACTTGTCCTGACGCTAACCCTAGTTGTCCTGACGCTAACCCTACTTGTCCGGACGCTAACCCTAGTTGTCCTGACGCTAACCCTACTTGTCCTGACGCTAACCCTACTTGTCCTGACGCTAACCCTACTTGTCCTGACGCTAACCCTAGTTGTCCTGACGTTAACCCTAGTTGTCCTGACGCTAACCCTAGTTGTCCTGACGCTAACCCTACTTGTCCTGACGCTAACCCTACTTGTCCTGACGCTAACCCTAGTTGTCCTGACGCTAACCCTACTTGTCCTGACGCTAACCCTACTTGTCCTGATGCTAACCCTAGTTATCCTGACGCTAACCCTAGTTGTCCTGACGCTAACCCTACTTGTCCTGACGCTAACCCTAGTTGTCCTAACGCTAACCCTAGTTGTCCTGACGCTAACCCTACTTGTCCTGACGCTAACCCTAGTTGTACTGACTCTAACCCTAGTTGTCCTGACGCTAACCCTAGTTGTCCTGACGCTAACCCTAGTTGTCCTGACGCTAACCCTAGTTGTCCTGAAGCTAACCCTAGTTGTCCTGACGCTAACCCTAGTTGTCCTGACGCTAACCCTAGCTGTCCTGACGCTAACCCTAGTTGTCCTGACGCTAACCCTAGTTGTCCTGACGCTAACCCTAGTTGTCCTGAAGCTAACCCTAGTTGTCCTGACGCTAACCCTAGTTGTCCTGACGCTAACCCTAGCTGTCCTGACGCTAACCCTAGTTGTCCTGACGCTAACCCTAGTTGTCCTAACGCTAACACTAGTTGTCCTGACGCTAACCCTAGCTGTCCTGACGCTAACCCTAGTTGTCCTGACGCTAACCCTAGTTGTCCTGACGCTAACCCTAGCTGTCCTGACGCTAACCCTACTTGTCCTGACGCTAACCCTACTTGTCCTGACGCTAACCCTACTTGTCCTGACGCTAACCCTACTTGTCCTGACGCTAACCCTACTTTTCCTGACGCTAACCCTAGTTGTCCTGACGCTAACCCTAGTTGTCCTGACGCTAACCCTACTTGTCCTGACGCTAACCCTACTTGTCCTGATGCTAACCCTAGTTATCCTGACGCTAACCCTAGTTGTCCTGACGCTAACCCTACTTGTCCTGACGCTAACCCTAGTTGTCCTAACGCTAACCCTAGTTGTCCTGACGCTAACCCTACTTGTCCTGACGCTAACCCTAGTTGTACTGACTCTAACCCTAGTTGTCCTGACGCTAACCCTAGTTGTCCTGACGCTAACCCTAGTTGTCCTGACGCTAACCCTAGTTGTCCTGAAGCTAACCCTAGTTGTCCTGACGCTAACCCTAGTTGTCCTGACGCTAACCCTAGCTGTCCTGACGCTAACCCTAGTTGTCCTGACGCTAACCCTAGTTGTCCTGACGCTAACCCTAGTTGTCCTGAAGCTAACCCTAGTTGTCCTGACGCTAACCCTAGTTGTCCTGACGCTAACCCTAGCTGTCCTGACGCTAACCCTAGTTGTCCTGACGCTAACCCTAGTTGTCCTAACGCTAACACTAGTTGTCCTGACGCTAACCCTAGCTGTCCTGACGCTAACCCTAGTTGTCCTGACGCTAACCCTAGTTGTCCTGACGCTAACCCTAGCTGTCCTGACGCTAACCCTACTTGTCCTGACGCTAACCCTACTTGTCCTGACGCTAACCCTACTTGTCCTGACGCTAACCCTACTTGTCCTGACGCTAACCCTACTTTTCCTGACGCTAACCCTAGTTGTCCTGACGCTAACCCTAGTTGTCCTGACGCTAACCCTAGTTGTCCTGACGCTAACCCTACTTGTCCTGACGCTAACCCTAGTTGTCCTGACTCTAACCCTAGTTGTCCTGACGCTAACCCTAGTTGTCCTGACGCTAACTCTACTTGTCCTGACGCTAACCCTAGTTGTCCTGACGCTAACCCTACTTGTCCGGACGCTAACCCTAGTTGTCCTGACGCTAACCCTACTTGTCCTGACGCTAACCCTACTTGTCCTGACGCTAACCCTACTTGTCCTGACGCTAACCCTAGTTGTCCTGACGTTAACCCTAGTTGTCCTGACGCTAACCCTAGTTGTCCTGACGCTAACCCTACTTGTCCTGACGCTAACCCTACTTGTCCTGACGCTAACCCTAGTTGTCCTGACGCTAACCCTACTTGTCCTGACGCTAACCCTACTTGTCCTGATGCTAACCCTAGTTATCCTGACGCTAACCCTAGTTGTCCTGACGCTAACCCTACTTGTCCTGACGCTAACCCTAGTTGTCCTAACGCTAACCCTAGTTGTCCTGACGCTAACCCTACTTGTCCTGACGCTAACCCTAGTTGTACTGACTCTAACCCTAGTTGTCCTGACGCTAACCCTAGTTGTCCTGACGCTAACCCTAGTTGTCCTGACGCTAACCCTAGTTGTCCTGAAGCTAACCCTAGTTGTCCTGACGCTAACCCTAGTTGTCCTGACGCTAACCCTAGCTGTCCTGACGCTAACCCTAGTTGTCCTGACGCTAACCCTAGTTGTCCTGACGCTAACACTACTTGTCCTGACGCTAACCCTACTTGTCCTGACGCTAACCCTAGCTGTCCTGACGCTAACCCTAGCTGTTTTGACGCTAACCCTAGTTGTCCTGACGCTAACCCTAGTTGTCCTGAAGCTAACCCTAGTTGTCCTGACGCTAACCCTAGTTGTCCTGACGCTAACCCTAGCTGTCCTGACGCTAACCCTAGTTGTCCTGACGCTAACCCTAGTTGTCCTGACGCTAACACTACTTGTCCTGACGCTAACCCTACTTGTCCTGACGCTAACCCTAGCTGTCCTGACGCTAACCCTAGCTGTTTTGACGCTAACCCTAGTTGTCCTGACGCTAACCCTAGTTGTCCTGACGCTAACCCTAGTTGTCCTGATGCTAACCCTACATGTCCTGACGCTATCCCTAGTTGTCCTGACGCTAACCCTAGTTGTCCTGACGCTAACCCTAGTTGTCCTGACGCTAACCCTAGTTGTCCTGACGCTAACACTACTTGTCCTGACGCTAACCCTACTTGTCCTGAAGCTAACCCTACTTGTCCTGACGCTAACCCTACTTGTCCTGACGCTAACCCTAGTTGTCCTGACCCTAACCCTAGTTGTCCTGACGCTAACCCTAGTTGTCCTGACGATAACCCTAGTTGTCCTGACGCTAACCCTAGTTGTCCTGACGCTAACCCTAGTTGTCCTGACACTAACCCTAGTTGTCCTGACGCTAACCCTAGTTGTCCTGACGCTAACCCTAGTTGTCCTGAAGCTAACCCTAGTTGTCCTGACGCTAACCCTAGTTGTCCTGACGCTAACCCTAGCTGTCCTGACGCTAACCCTAGTTGTCCTGACGCTAACCCTACTTGTCCTGACGCTAACCCTAGTTGTCCTGACGTTAACCCTAGTTGTCCTGATGCTAACCCTACATGTCCTGACGCTATCCCTAGTTGTCCTGACGCTAACCCTAGTTGTCCTGACGCTAACCCTAGTTGTCCTGACGCTAACCCTAGTTGTCCTGACGCTAACACTACTTGTCCTGACGCTAACCCTACTTGTCCTGAAGCTAACCCTACTTGTCCTGACGCTAACCCTACTTGTCCTGACGCTAACCCTAGTTGTCCTGACGCTAACCCTAGTTGTCCTGACGCTAACCCTAGTTGTCCTGACGCTAACCCTAGTTGTCCTGACGCTAACCCTAGTTGTCCTGACGCTAACCCTACTTGTCCTGACGCTAACCCTACTTGTCCTGACGCTAACCCTACTTGTCCTGATGCTAAACCTAGTTGTCCTGACGCTAACCCTAGTTGACCTGACGCTAACCCTAGTTGTCCTGACGCTAACCCTAGTTGACCTGACGCTAACCCTAGTTGTCCTGACGCTAACCATTGTTGTCCTGACGCTAACCCTAGTTGTCCTGACGCTAACCCTACTTGTCCTGACGCTAACCCTACTTGTCCTGACGCTAACCCTAGTTGTCCTGACGCTAACCCTAGTTGACCTGACGCTAACCCTAGTTGTCCTGACGCTAACCATTGTTGTCCTAACGCTAACCCTACTTGTCCTGACGCTAACCCTACTTGTCCTGACGCTAACCCTACTTGTCCTGACGCTAACCCTACTTGTCCTGACGCTAACCCTAGTTGTCCTGACGCTAACCCTAGTTGTCCTGACGCTAACCCTAGCTGTCCTGACGCTAACCCGAGTTGTCCTGACGCTAACCCGAGTTGTCCTGACGCTAACCCGAGTTGTCCTGACGCTAACTCGAGTTGTCCTGACGCTAACTCGAGTTGTCCTGACGCTAACCCGAGTTGTCCTGACGCTAACCCGAGTTGTCCTGACGCTAACCCGAGTTGTCATGACGTTAACCGGAGTTGTCCTGACGCTAACCCGAGTTGTCCTAACGCTAACCCGAGTTGTCCTGACGCTAACCCTAATTGTCCTGACGCTAACCCGAGTTGTCCTGACGCTAACCCTAGTTGTCCTGACGCTAACCCTAGTTGTCCTGACGCTAACCCTAGTTGTCCTGACGCTAACCCTACTTGTCCTAACGCTAACCCTAGTTGTCCTGACGCTAACCCTACTTGTCCTGACGCTAACCCTACTTGTCCTGACGCTAACCCTACTTGTCCTGACGGTAACCCTAGTTGTCCTGACGCTAACCCTAGTTGTCCTGACGCTAACCATAGCTGTCCTGACGCTAACCCTAGTTGTCCTGACGCTAACCCTAGTTGTCCTGACGCTAACCCTAGTTGTCCTGACGCTAACCCTACTTGTCCTGACGCTAACCCTACTTGTCCTGACGCTAACCCTAGTTGTCCTGACGCTAACCCTACTTGTCCTGACGCTAACCCTAGTTGTACTGACGCTAAACCTAGTTGTCCTGATGCTAACCCTATATCTCCTGACGCTAACCCTAGTTGTCCTGACGCTAACCCTACTTGTCCTGACGCTAACCCTACTTGTCCTGACGCTAACCCTAGTTGTCCTGACGCTAACCCTAGTTGTCCTGACGCTAAACCTAGTTGTCCTGACGCTAACCCTACTTGTCCTGACGCTAACCCTACTTGTCCTGACGCTAACCCTACTTGTCCAGACGCTAACCCTAGTTGTCCTGACACTAACCCTACTTGTCCTGACGCTAACCCTACTTGTCCTGACGCTAACCCGAGTTGTCCTGACGCTAACCCGAGTTGTCCTGACGCTAACCCGAGTTGTCCTGACGCTAACTCGAGTTGTCCTGACGCTAACCCGAGTTGTCCTTACGCTAACCCGAGTTGTCCTGACGCTAACCCGAGTTGTCCGGACGCTAACCCGAGTTGTCCTGACGCTAACCCGAGTTGTCCTGACGCTAACCCTAATTGTCCTGACGCTAACCCGAGTTGTCCTGACGCTAACCCTAGTTGTACTGACGCTAACCCTAGTTGTCCTGACGCTAACCCTACTTGTCCTGACGCTAACCCTACTTGTCCTGACGCTAACCCTAGTTGTCCTGACGCTAACCCTAGTTGTCCTGACGCTAACCCTACTTGTCCTGACGCTAACCCTAGTTGTCCTGACGCTAACCCTAGTTGTCCTGACGCTATCCCTAGTTGTCCTGACGCTAACCCTACTTGTCCTGACGCTAACCCTAGTTGTCCTGACGCTAACCCTACTTGTCCTGACGCTAACCCTACTTGTCCTGACGCTAACCCTAGTTGTCCTGACGCTAACCCTAGTTGTCCTGACGCTAACCCTAGTTGTCCTGACGCTAACCCTACTTGTCCTGACGCTAACCCTACTTGTCCTGACGCTAACCCTACTTGTCCTGACGCTAACCCTAGTTGTCCTGACGCTAACCCTAGTTGTCCTGACGCTAACCCTACTTGTCCTGACGCTAACCCTAGTTGTCCTGACGCTAACCCTACTTGTCCTGACGCTAACCCTAGTTGTCCTGACGCTAACCCTAGTTGTCCTGACGCTAACCCTAGTTGTCCTGACGCTAACCCTAGCTGTCCTGACGCTAACCCTAGTTGTCCTGACGCTAACAGTAGTTGTCCTGACGCTAACCCCAGCTGTCCTGACGCTAACCCTAGTTGTCCTGACGCTAACCCTAGTTGTCCTGACGCTAACCCTAGTTGTCCTGACGCTAACCCTAGTTGTCCTGACGCTAACCCTACTTGTCCTGACGCTAACCCTACTTGTCCTGAGCTAACCCTACTTGTCCTGACGCTAACCCTAGTTGTCCTGACGCTAACCCTACTTGTCCTGACGCTAACCCTACTTGTCCTGACGCTAACCCTAGTTGTCCTGACGCTAACCCTAGTTGTCCTGACGCTAACCCTAGTTGTCCTGACGCTAACCCTAGTTGTCCTGACGCTAACCCTACTTGTCCTGACGCTAACCCTAGTTGTCCTGACGCTAACCCTAGTTGTCCTGACGCTAACACTAGTTGTCCTGACGCTAACCCTAGCTGTCCTGACGCTAACCCTAGCTGTCCTGACGCTAACCCTAGTTGTCTTGACGCTAACCCTAGTTGTCCTGACGCTAACCCTAGTTGTCCTGACGCTAACCCTAGCTGTCCTGACGCTAACCCTAGTTGTCCTGACGCTAACCCTACTTGTCCTGACGCTAACCCTAGTTGTCCTGACGCTAACCCTAGTTGTCCTGACGCTAACCCTAGTTGTCCTGACGCTAACCCTAGCTGTCCTGACGCTAACCCTAGTTGTCCTGACGCTAACAGTAGTTGTCCTGACGCTAACCCCAGCTGTTCTGACGCTAACCCTAGTTGTCCTGACGCTAACCCTAGTTGTCCTGACGCTAACCCTAGTTGTCCTGACGCTAACCCTACTTGTCCTGATGCTAACCCTACTTGTCCTGACGCTAACCCTACTTGTCCTGACGCTAACCCTAGTTGTCCTGACGATAACCCTAGTTGTCCTTACGCTAACCCTACTTGTCCTGACGCTAACCCTAGTTGTCCTGACGCTAACCCTAGTTGTCCTGACGCTAACCCTAGTTGTCCTGACGCTAACCCTAGTTGTCCTGATGCTAACCCTACTTGTCCTGACGCTAACCCTAGTTGTCCTGACGCTAACCCTAGTTGTCCTGACGCTAACCCTAGTTGTCCTAACGCTAACACTAGTTGTCCTGACGCTAACCCTAGCTGTCCTGACGCTAACCCTAGTTGTCCTGACGCTAACCCTAGTTGTCCTGACGCTAACCCTAGCTGTCCTGACGCTAACCCTACTTGTCCTGACGCTAACCCTACTTGTCCTGACGCTAACCCTACTTGTCCTGACGCTAACCCTACTTGTCCTGACGCTAACCCTACTTTTCCTGACGCTAACCCTAGTTGTCCTGACGCTAACCCTAGTTGTCCTGACGCTAACCCTAGTTGTCCTGACGCTAACCCTAGTTGTCCTGACTCTAACCCTAGTTGTCCTGACGCTAACCCTAGTTGTCCTGACGCTAACTCTACTTGTCCTGACGCTAACCCTAGTTGTCCTGACGCTAACCCTACTTGTCCGGACGCTAACCCTAGTTGTCCTGACGCTAACCCTACTTGTCCTGACGCTAACCCTACTTGTCCTGACGCTAACCCTACTTGTCCTGACGCTAACCCTAGTTGTCCTGACGTTAACCCTAGTTGTCCTGACGCTAACCCTAGTTGTCCTGACGCTAACCCTACTTGTCCTGACGCTAACCCTACTTGTCCTGACGCTAACCCTAGTTGTCCTGACGCTAACCCTACTTGTCCTGACGCTAACCCTACTTGTCCTGATGCTAACCCTAGTTATCCTGACGCTAACCCTAGTTGTCCTGACGCTAACCCTACTTGTCCTGACGCTAACCCTAGTTGTCCTAACGCTAACCCTAGTTGTACTGACGCTAACCCTACTTGTCCTGACGCTAACCCTAGTTGTACTGACTCTAACCCTAGTTGTCCTGACGCTAACCCTAGTTGTCCTGACGCTAACCCTAGTTGTCCTGACGCTAACCCTAGTTGTCCTGAAGCTAACCCTAGTTGTCCTGACGCTAACCCTAGTTGTCCTGACGCTAACCCTAGCTGTCCTGACGCTAACCCTAGTTGTCCTGACGCTAACCCTAGTTGTCCTGACGCTAACACTACTTGTCCTGACGCTAACCCTACTTGTCCTGACGCTAACCCTAGCTGTCCTGACGCTAACCCTAGCTGTTTTGACGCTAACCCTAGTTGTCCTGACGCTAACCCTAGTTGTCCTGAAGCTAACCCTAGTTGTCCTGACGCTAACCCTAGTTGTCCTGACGCTAACCCTAGCTGTCCTGACGCTAACCCTAGTTGTCCTGACGCTAACCCTAGTTGTCCTGACGCTAACACTACTTGTCCTGACGCTAACCCTACTTGTCCTGACGCTAACCCTAGCTGTCCTGACGCTAACCCTAGCTGTTTTGACGCTAACCCTAGTTGTCCTGACGCTAACCCTAGTTGTCCTGACGCTAACCCTAGTTGTCCTGATGCTAACCCTACATGTCCTGACGCTATCCCTAGTTGTCCTGACGCTAACCCTAGTTGTCCTGACGCTAACCCTAGTTGTCCTGACGCTAACCCTAGTTGTCCTGACGCTAACACTACTTGTCCTGACGCTAACCCTACTTGTCCTGAAGCTAACCCTACTTGTCCTGACGCTAACCCTACTTGTCCTGACGCTAACCCTAGTTGTCCTGACCCTAACCCTAGTTGTCCTGACGCTAACCCTAGTTGTCCTGACGATAACCCTAGTTGTCCTGACGCTAACCCTAGTTGTCCTGACGCTAACCCTAGTTGTCCTGACACTAACCCTAGTTGTCCTGACGCTAACCCTAGTTGTCCTGACGCTAACCCTAGTTGTCCTGAAGCTAACCCTAGTTGTCCTGACGCTAACCCTAGTTGTCCTGACGCTAACCCTAGCTGTCCTGACGCTAACCCTAGTTGTCCTGACGCTAACCCTACTTGTCCTGACGCTAACCCTAGCTGTCCTGACGCTAACCCTAGCTGTTTTGACGCTAACCCTAGTTGTCCTGACGCTAACAATAGTTGTCCTGACGTTAACCCTAGTTGTCCTGATGCTAACCCTACATGTCCTGACGCTATCCCTAGTTGTCCTGACGCTAACCCTAGTTGTCCTGACGCTAACCCTAGTTGTCCTGACGCTAACCCTAGTTGTCCTGACGCTAACACTACTTGTCCTGACGCTAACCCTACTTGTCCTGAAGCTAACCCTACTTGTCCTGACGCTAACCCTACTTGTCCTGACGCTAACCCTAGTTGTCCTGACGCTAACCCTAGTTGTCCTGACGCTAACCCTAGTTGTCCTGACGCTAACCCTAGTTGTCCTGACGCTAACCCTACTTGTCCTGACGCTAACCCTACTTGTCCTGACGCTAACCCTACTTGTCCTGATGCTAAACCTAGTTGTCCTGACGCTAACCCTAGTTGACCTGACGCTAACCCTAGTTGTCCTGACGCTAACCCTAGTTGACCTGACGCTAACCCTAGTTGTCCTGACGCTAACCATTGTTGTCCTGACGCTAACCCTAGTTGTCCTGACGCTAACCCTACTTGTCCTGACGCTAACCCTACTTGTCCTGACGCTAACCCTAGTTGTCCTGACGCTAACCCTAGTTGACCTGACGCTAACCCTAGTTGTCCTGACGCTAACCATTGTTGTCCTAACGCTAACCCTATTTGTCCTGACGCTAACCCTACTTGTCCTGACGCTAACCCTACTTGTCCTGACGCTAACCCTACTTGTCCTGACGCTAACCCTAGTTGTCCTGACGCTAACCCTAGTTGTCCTGACGCTAACCCTAGCTGTCCTGACGCTAACCCGAGTTGTCCTGACGCTAACCCGAGTTGTCCTGACGCTAACCCGAGTTGTCCTGACGCTAACTCGAGTTGTCCTGACGCTAACTCGAGTTGTCCTGACGCTAACCCGAGTTGTCCTGACGCTAACCCGAGTTGTCCTGACGCTAACCCGAGTTGTCATGACGTTAACCGGAGTTGTCCTGACGCTAACCCGAGTTGTCCTAACGCTAACCCGAGTTGTCCTGACGCTAACCCTAATTGTCCTGACGCTAACCCGAGTTGTCCTGACGCTAACCCTAGTTGTCCTGACGCTAACCCTAGTTGTCCTGACGCTAACCCTAGTTGTCCTGACGCTAACCCTACTTGTCCTAACGCTAACCCTAGTTGTCCTGACGCTAACCCTACTTGTCCTGACGCTAACCCTACTTGTCCTGACGCTAACCCTACTTGTCCTGACGGTAACCCTAGTTGTCCTGACGCTAACCCTAGTTGTCCTGACGCTAACCATAGCTGTCCTGACGCTAACCCTAGTTGTCCTGACGCTAACCCTAGTTGTCCTGACGCTAACCCTAGTTGTCCTGACGCTAACCCTACTTGTCCTGACGCTAACCCTACTTGTCCTGACGCTAACCCTAGTTGTCCTGACGCTAACCCTACTTGTCCTGACGCTAACCCTAGTTGTACTGACACTAACCCTACTTGTCCTGACGCTAACCCTACTTGTCCTGACGCTAACCCGAGTTGTCCTGACGCTAACCCGAGTTGTCCTGACGCTAACCCGAGTTGTCCTGACGCTAACTCGAGTTGTCCTGACGCTAACCCGAGTTGTCCTTACGCTAACCCGAGTTGTCCTGACGCTAACCCGAGTTGTCCGGACGCTAACCCGAGTTGTCCTGACGCTAACCCGAGTTGTCCTGACGCTAACCCTAATTGTCCTGACGCTAACCCGAGTTGTCCTGACGCTAACCCTAGTTGTCCTGACGCTAACCCTAGTTGTCATGACGCTAACCCTACTTGTCCTAACGCTAACCCTAGTTGTCCTGACGCTAACCCTACTTGTCCTGACGCTAACCCTACTTGTCCTGACGCTAACCCTAGTTGTCCTGACGCTAACACTACTTGTCCTGACGCTAACCATAGCTGTCCTGACGCTAACCCTAGTTGTCCTGACGCTAACCCTAGTTGTCCTGACGCTAACCCTACTTGTCCTGACGCTAACCCTACTTGTCCTGACGCTAACCCTACTTGTCCTGACGCTAACACTAGTTGTCCTGACGTTAACCCTAGTTGTCTTGATGCTAACCCTAGTTGTCCTGACGTTAACCCTAGTTGTCCTGACGCTAACCCTAGTTGTCCTGACGCTAACCCTACTTGTCCTGACGCTAACCCTACTTGTCCTGACGCTAACCCTAGTTGTCCTGACGCTAACCCGACTTGTCCTGACGCTAACCCTACTTGTCCTGATGCTAACCCTAGTTGTCCTGACGCTAACCCTAGTTGTCCTGACGCTAACCCTACTTGTCCTGACGCTAACCCTAGGTGTCCTGACGCTAACCCTACTTGTCCTGACGCTAACCCTACTTGTCCTGACGCTAACCCTAGTTGTACTGACTCTAACCCTAGTTGTCCTGACGCTAACCCTAGTTGTCCTGACGCTAATCCTACTTGTCCTGACGCTAACCCTAGTTGTCCTGACGCTAACCCTAGTTGTCCTGACGCTAACCCTAGTTGTCCTGAAGCTAACCCTAGTTGTCCTGACGCTAACCCTAGTTGTCCTGACGCTAACCCTAGCTGTCCTGACGCTAACCCTAGTTGTCCTGACGCTAACCCTAGCTGTCCTGACGCTAACCCTAGCTGTCTTGACGCTAACCCTAGTTGTCCTGACGCTAACCCTAGTTGTCCTGACGCTAACCCTAGTTGTCCTGACGCTAACCCTAGTTGTCCTGACGCTAACCCTACTTGTCCTGACGCTAACCCTAGTTGTCCTGACGCTAACCCTAGTTGTCCTGATGCTAACCCTAGTTGTCCTGACGCTAACCCTAGTTGTCCTGACGCTAACACTACTTGTCCTGACGCTAACCCTACTTGTCCTGAAGCTAACCCTACTTGTCCTGACGCTAACCCTAGTTGTCCTGACGCTAACCCTAGTTGTCCTGACGCTAACCCTAGTTGTCCTGACGATAACCCTAGTTGTCCTGACGCTAACCCTAGTTGTCCTGACGCTAACCCTAGTTGTCCTGACGCTAACCCTAGTTGTCCTGACGCTAACCCTACTTGTCCTGACGCTAACCCTACTTGTCCTGACGCTAACCCTACTTGTCCTGACGCTAACCCTACTTGTCCTGACGCTAACCCTACTTGTCCTGACGCTAAACCTAGTTGTCCTGACGCTAACCCTAGTTGACCTGACGCTAACCCTAGTTGTCCTGACGCTAACCCTAGTTGACCTGACGCTAACCCTAGTTGTCCTGACGCTAACCATTGTTGTCCTGACGCTAACCCTAGTTGTCCTGACGCTAACCCTACTTGTACTGACGCTAACCCTACTTGTCCTGACGCTAACCCTAGTTGTCCTGACGCTAACCCTAGTTGACCTAACGCTAACCCTAGTTGTCCTGATGCTAACCATTGTTGTCCTGACGCTAACCCTAGTTGTCCTGACGCTAACCTTAGTTGTCCTGACGCTAACCCTACTTGTCCTGACGCTAACCCTACCTGTCCTGACGCTAACCCTACTTGTCCTGACGCTAACCCTACTTGTCCTGACGCTAACCCTAGTTGTCCTGACGCTAACCCTAGCTGTGCTGACGCTAACCCAAGTTGTCCTTACGCTAACCCGAGTTGTCCTGACGCTAACCCGAGTTGTCCTGACGATAACCCGAGTTGTCCTGACGCTAACCCGAGTTTTCCTGACGCTAACTCGAGTTGTCCTGGCGCTAACCCGAGTTGTCCTGACGCTAACCCGAGTTGTCCTGACGCTAACCCGAGTTGTCATGACGCTAACCCGAGTTGTCCTGACGCTAACCCGAGTTGTCCTAACGCTAACCCGAGTTGTCCTGACGCTAACCCTAATTGTCCTGACGCTAACCCGAGTTGTCCTGACGCTAACCCTAGTTGTCCTAACGCTAACCCTAGTTGTCCTGACGCTAACCCTAGTTATCCTGACGCTAACCCTACTTGTCCTAACGCTAACCCTAGTTGTCCTGACGCTAACCCTACTTGTCCTGACGCTAACCCTACTTGTCCTGACGCTAACCCTAGTTGTCCTGACGCTAACCCTAGTTGTCCTGACGCTAACCATAGCTGTCCTGACGCTAACCCTAGTTGTCCTGACGCTAACCCTAGTTGTCCTGACGCTAACCCTAGTTGTCCTGACGCTAACCCTAGTTGTCCTGACGCTAACACTACTTGTCCTGACGCTAACCCTACTTGTCCTGAAGCTAACCCTACTTGTCCTGACGCTAACCCTACTTGTCCTGACGGTAACCCTAGTTGTCTTGACGCTAACCCTAGTTGTCCTGACGCTAACCCTAGTTGTCCTGACGATAACCCTAGTTGTCCTGACGCTAACCCTAGTTGTCCTGACGCTAACCCTAGTTGTCCTGACGCTAACCCTAGTTGTCCTGACGCTAACCCTACTTGTCCTGACGCTAACCCTACTTGTCCTGACGCTAACCCTACTTGTCCTGACGCTAACCCTACTTGTCCTGACGCTAAACCTAGTTGTCCTGACGCTAACCCTAGTTGACCTGACGCTAACCCTAGTTGTCCTGATGCTAACCCTAGTTGACCTGACGCTAACCCTAGTTGTCCTGACGCTAACCATTGTTGTCCTGACGCTAACCCTAGTTGTCCTGACGCTAACCCTACTTGTCCTGACGCTAACCCTACTTGTCCTGACGCTAACCCTAGTTGTCCTGACGCTAACCCTAGTTGACCTGACGCTAACCCTAGCTGTCCTGACGCTAATCCAAGTTGTCCTTACGCTAACCCAAGTTGTCCTTACGCTAACCCGAGTTGTCCTGACGCTAACCCGAGTTGTCCTGACGCTAACCATTGTTGTCCTGACGCTAACCCTAGTTGTCCTGACGCTAACCCTACTTGTACTGACGCTAACCCTACTTGTCCTGACGCTAACCCTAGTTGTCCTGACGCTAACCCTAGTTGACCTGACGCTAACCCTAGTTGTCCTGATGCTAACCATTGTTGTCCTGACGCTAACCCTAGTTGTCCTGACGCTAACCCTAGTTGTCCTGACGCTAACCCTACTTGTCCTGACGCTAACCCTACCTGTCCTGACGCTAACCCTACTTGTCCTGACGCTAACCCTACTTGTCCTGATGCTAACCCTAGTTGTCCTGACGCTAACCCTAGTTGTCCTGACGCTAACCCTACTTGTCCTGACGCTAACCCTAGGTGTCCTGACGCTAACCCTACTTGTCCTGACGCTAACCCTACTTGTCCTGACGCTAACCCTAGTTGTACTGACTCTAACCCTAGTTGTCCTGACGCTAACCCTAGTTGTCCTGACGCTAATCCTACTTGTCCTGACGCTAACCCTAGTTGTCCTGACGCTAACCCTAGTTGTCCTGACGCTAACCCTAGTTGTCCTGAAGCTAACCCTAGTTGTCCTGACGCTAACCCTAGTTGTCCTGACGCTAACCCTAGCTGTCCTGACGCTAACCCTAGTTGTCCTGACGCTAACCCTAGCTGTCCTGACGCTAACCCTAGCTGTCTTGACGCTAACCCTAGTTGTCCTGACGCTAACCCTAGTTGTCCTGACGCTAACCCTAGTTGTCCTGACGCTAACCCTAGTTGTCCTGACGCTAACCCTACTTGTCCTGACGCTAACCCTAGTTGTCCTGACGCTAACCCTAGTTGTCCTGATGCTAACCCTAGTTGTCCTGACGCTAACCCTAGTTGTCCTGACGCTAACACTACTTGTCCTGACGCTAACCCTACTTGTCCTGAAGCTAACCCTACTTGTCCTGACGCTAACCCTAGTTGTCCTGACGCTAACCCTAGTTGTCCTGACGCTAACCCTAGTTGTCCTGACGATAACCCTAGTTGTCCTGACGCTAACCCTAGTTGTCCTGACGCTAACCCTAGTTGTCCTGACGCTAACCCTAGTTGTCCTGACGCTAACCCTACTTGTCCTGACGCTAACCCTACTTGTCCTGACGCTAACCCTACTTGTCCTGACGCTAACCCTACTTGTCCTGACGCTAACCCTACTTGTCCTGACGCTAAACCTAGTTGTCCTGACGCTAACCCTAGTTGACCTGACGCTAACCCTAGTTGTCCTGACGCTAACCCTAGTTGACCTGACGCTAACCCTAGTTGTCCTGACGCTAACCATTGTTGTCCTGACGCTAACCCTAGTTGTCCTGACGCTAACCCTACTTGTACTGACGCTAACCCTACTTGTCCTGACGCTAACCCTAGTTGTCCTGACGCTAACCCTAGTTGACCTAACGCTAACCCTAGTTGTCCTGATGCTAACCATTGTTGTCCTGACGCTAACCCTAGTTGTCCTGACGCTAACCCTAGTTGTCCTGACGCTAACCCTACTTGTCCTGACGCTAACCCTACCTGTCCTGATGCTAACCCTACTTGTCCTGACGCTAACCCTACTTGTCCTGACGCTAACCCTAGTTGTCCTGACGCTAACCCTAGCTGTGCTGACGCTAACCCAAGTTGTCCTTACGCTAACCCGAGTTGTCCTGACGCTAACCCGAGTTGTCCTGACGCTAACCCGAGTTGTCCTGACGCTAACCCGAGTTTTCCTGACGCTAACTCGAGTTGTCCTGACGCTAACCCGAGTTGTCCTGACGCTAACCCGAGTTGTCCTGACGCTAACCCGAGTTGTCATGACGCTAACCCGAGTTGTCCTGACGCTAACCCGAGTTGTCCTAACGCTAACCCGAGTTGTCCTGACGCTAACCCTAATTGTCCTGACGCTAACCCGAGTTGTCCTGACGCTAACCCTAGTTGTCCTAACGCTAACCCTAGTTGTCCTGACGCTAACCCTAGTTATCCTGACGCTAACCCTACTTGTCCTAACGCTAACCCTAGTTGTCCTGACGCTAACCCTACTTGTCCTGACGCTAACCCTACTTGTCCTGACGCTAACCCTAGTTGTCCTGACGCTAACCCTAGTTGTCCTGACGCTAACCATAGCTGTCCTGACGCTAACCCTAGTTGTCCTGACGCTAACCCTAGTTGTCCTGACGCTAACCCTAGTTGTCCTGACGCTAACCCTAGTTGTCCTGACGCTAACACTACTTGTCCTGACGCTAACCCTACTTGTCCTGAAGCTAACCCTACTTGTCCTGACGCTAACCCTACTTGTCCTGACGGTAACCCTAGTTGTCTTGACGCTAACCCTAGTTGTCCTGACGCTAACCCTAGTTGTCCTGACGATAACCCTAGTTGTCCTGACGCTAACCCTAGTTGTCCTGACGCTAACCCTAGTTGTCCTGACGCTAACCCTAGTTGTCCTGACGCTAACCCTACTTGTCCTGACGCTAACCCTACTTGTCCTGACGCTAACCCTACTTGTCCTGACGCTAACCCTACTTGTCCTGACGCTAAACCTAGTTGTCCTGACGCTAACCCTAGTTGACCTGACGCTAACCCTAGTTGTCCTGACGCTAACCCTAGTTGACCTGACGCTAACCCTAGTTGTCCTGACGCTAACCATTGTTGTCCTGACGCTAACCCTAGTTGTCCTGACGCTAACCCTACTTGTCCTGACGCTAACCCTACTTGTCCTGACGCTAACCCTAGTTGTCCTGACGCTAACCCTAGTTGACCTGACGCTAACCCTAGCTGTCCTGACGCTAATCCAAGTTGTCCTTACGCTAACCCAAGTTGTCCTTACGCTAACCCGAGTTGTCCTGACGCTAACCCGAGTTGTCCTGACGCTAACCATTGTTGTCCTGACGCTAACCCTAGTTGTCCTGACGCTAACCCTACTTGTACTGACGCTAACCCTACTTGTCCTGACGCTAACCCTAGTTGTCCTGACGCTAACCCTAGTTGACCTGACGCTAACCCTAGTTGTCCTGATGCTAACCATTGTTGTCCTGACGCTAACCCTAGTTGTCCTGACGCTAACCCTAGTTGTCCTGACGCTAACCCTACTTGTCCTGACGCTAACCCTACCTGTCCTGACGCTAACCCTACTTGTCCTGACGCTAACCCTACTTGTCCTGACGCTAACCCTAGTTGTCCTGACGCTAACCCTAGCTGTCCTGACGCTAACCCAAGTTGTCCTTACGCTAACCCGAGTTGTCCTGACGCTAACCCGAGTTGTCCTGACGCTAACCCGAGTTGTCCTGACGCTAACCCGAGTTTTCCTGACGCTAACTCGAGTTGTCCTGACGCTAACCCGAGTTGTCCTGACGCTAACCCTACTTGTCCTGAAGCTAACCCTACTTGTCCTGACGCTAACCCTAGTTGTCCTGACGCTAACCCTAGTTGTCCTGACGCTAACCCTAGTTGTCCTGACGATAACCCTAGTTGTCCTGACGCTAACCCTAGTTGTCCTGACGCTAACCCTAGTTGTCCTGACGCTAACCCTAGTTGTCCTGACGCTAACCCTACTTGTCCTGACGCTAACCCTACTTGTCCTGACGCTAACCCTACTTGTCCTGACGCTAACCCTACTTGTCCTGATGCTAAACCTAGTTGTCCTGACGCTAACCCTAGTTGACCTGACGCTAACCCTAGTTGTCCTGACGCTAACCCTAGTTGACCTGACGCTAACCCTAGTTGTCCTGACGCTAACCATTGTTGTCCTGACGCTAACCCTAGTTGTCCTGACGCTAACCCTACTTGTACTGACGCTAACCCTACTTGTCCTGACGCTAACCCTAGTTGTCCTGACGCTAACCCTAGTTGACCTGACGCTAACCCTAGTTGTCCTGATGCTAACCCTAGTTGTCCTGACGCTAACCCTACTTGTCCTGACGCTAACCCTAGTTGTCCTGACGCTAACCCTAGTTGTCCTGACGCTAACCCTAGCTGTCCTGACGCTAACCCTAGTTGTCCTGACGCTAACCCTAGCTGTCCTGACGCTAACCCTAGCTGTCTTGACGCTAACCCTAGTTGTCCTGACGCTAACCCTAGTTGTCCTGACGCTAACCCTAGTTGTCCTGACGCTAACCCTAGTTGTCCTGACGCTAACCCTACTTGTCCTGACGCTAACCCTAGTTGTCCTGACGCTAACCCTAGTTGTCCTGATGCTAACCCTAGTTGTCCTGACGCTAACCCTAGTTGTCCTGACGCTAACACTACTTGTCCTGACGCTAACCCTACTTGTCCTGAAGCTAACCCTACTTGTCCTGACGCTAACCCTAGTTGTCCTGACGCTAACCCTAGTTGTCCTGACGCTAACCCTAGTTGTCCTGACGATAACCCTAGTTGTCCTGACGCTAACCCTAGTTGTCCTGACGCTAACCCTAGTTGTCCTGACGCTAACCCTAGTTGTCCTGACGCTAACCCTACTTGTCCTGACGCTAACCCTACTTGTCCTGACGCTAACCCTACTTGTCCTGACGCTAACCCTACTTGTCCTGACGCTAACCCTACTTGTCCTGACGCTAAACCTAGTTGTCCTGACGCTAACCCTAGTTGACCTGACGCTAACCCTAGTTGTCCTGACGCTAACCCTAGTTGACCTGACGCTAACCCTAGTTGTCCTGACGCTAACCATTGTTGTCCTGACGCTAACCCTAGTTGTCCTGACGCTAACCCTACTTGTACTGACGCTAACCCTACTTGTCCTGACGCTAACCCTAGTTGTCCTGACGCTAACCCTAGTTGACCTAACGCTAACCCTAGTTGTCCTGATGCTAACCATTGTTGTCCTGACGCTAACCCTAGTTGTCCTGACGCTAACCCTAGTTGTCCTGACGCTAACCCTACTTGTCCTGACGCTAACCCTACCTGTCCTGACGCTAACCCTACTTGTCCTGACGCTAACCCTACTTGTCCTGACGCTAACCCTAGTTGTCCTGACGCTAACCCTAGCTGTCCTGACGCTAAACCAAGTTGTCCTTACGCTAACCCGAGTTGTCCTGACGCTAACCCGAGTTGTCCTGACGCTAACCCGAGTTGTCCTGACGCTAACCCGAGTTTTCCTGACGCTAACTCGAGTTGTCCTGACGCTAACCCGAGTTGTCCTGACGCTAACCCGAGTTGTCCTGACGCTAACCCGAGTTGTCATGACGCTAACCCGAGTTGTCCTGACGCTAACCCGAGTTGTCCTAACGCTAACCCGAGTTGTCCTGACGCTAACCCTAATTGTCCTGACGCTAACCCGAGTTGTCCTGACGCTAACCCTAGTTGTCCTAACGCTAACCCTAGTTGTCCTGACGCTAACCCTAGTTATCCTGACGCTAACCCTACTTGTCCTAACGCTAACCCTAGTTGTCCTGACGCTAACCCTAGTTGTCCTGACGCTAACCCTAGTTGTCCTGACGCTAACCCTAGTTGTCCTGACGCTAACCCTAGTTGTCCTGACGCTAACCCTAGTTGTCCTGACGCTAACCCTACTTGTCCTGACGCTAACCCTAGTTGTCCTGACGCTAACCCTATTTGTCCTGACGCTAACCATAGCTGTCCTGACGCTAACCCTAGTTGTCCTGACGCTAACCCTAGTTGTCCTGACGCTAACCCTAGTTGTCCTGACGCTAACCCTAGTTGTCCTGACGCTAACACTACTTGTCCTGACGCTAACCCTACTTGTCCTGAAGCTAACCCTACTTGTCCTGACGCTAACCCTACTTGTCCTGACGGTAACCCTAGTTGTCTTGACGCTAACCCTAGTTGTCCTGACGCTAACCCTAGTTGTCCTGACGATAACCCTAGTTGTCCTGACGCTAACCCTAGTTGTCCTGACGCTAACCCTAGTTGTCCTGACGCTAACCCTAGTTGTCCTGACGCTAACCCTACTTGTCCTGACGCTAACCCTACTTGTCCTGACGCTAACCCTACTTGTCCTGACGCTAACCCTACTTGTCCTGACGCTAAACCTAGTTGTCCTGACGCTAACCCTAGTTGACCTGACGCTAACCCTAGTTGTCCTGACGCTAACCCTAGTTGACCTGACGCTAACCCTAGTTGTCCTGACGCTAACCATTGTTGTCCTGACGCTAACCCTAGTTGTCCTGACGCTAACCCTACTTGTCCTGACGCTAACCCTACTTGTCCTGACGCTAACCCTAGTTGTCCTGACGCTAACCCTAGTTGACCTGACGCTAACCCTAGCTGTCCTGACGCTAACCCAAGTTGTCCTTACGCTAACCCAAGTTGTCCTTACGCTAACCCGAGTTGTCCTGACGCTAACCCGAGTTGTCCTGACGCTAACCATTGTTGTCCTGACGCTAACCCTAGTTGTCCTGACGCTAACCCTACTTGTACTGACGCTAACCCTACTTGTCCTGACGCTAACCCTAGTTGTCCTGACGCTAACCCTAGTTGACCTGACGCTAACCCTAGTTGTCCTGATGCTAACCATTGTTGTCCTGACGCTAACCCTAGTTGTCCTGACGCTAACCCTAGTTGTCCTGACGCTAACCCTACTTGTCCTGACGCTAACCCTACCTGTCCTGACGCTAACCCTACTTGTCCTGACGCTAACCCTACTTGTCCTGACGCTAACCCTAGTTGTCCTGATGCTAACCCTAGCTGTCCTGACGCTAACCCAAGTTGTCCTTACGCTAACCCGAGTTGTCCTGACGCTAACCCGAGTTGTCCTGACGCTAACCCGAGTTGTCCTGACGCTAACCCGAGTTTTCCTGACGCTAACTCGAGTTGTCCTGACGCTAACCCGAGTTGTCCTGACGCTAACCCTACTTGTCCTGAAGCTAACCCTACTTGTCCTGACGCTAACCCTAGTTGTCCTGACGCTAACCCTAGTTGTCCTGACGCTAACCCTAGTTGTCCTGACGATAACCCTAGTTGTCCTGACGCTAACCCTAGTTGTCCTGACGCTAACCCTAGTTGTCCTGACGCTAACCCTACTTGTCCTGACGCTAACCCTACTTGTCCTGACGCTAACCCTACTTGTCCTGACGCTAACCCTACTTGTCCTGACGCTAAACCTAGTTGTCCTGACGCTAACCCTAGTTGACCTGACGCTAACCCTAGTTGTCCTGACGCTAACCCTAGTTGACCTGACGCTAACCCTAGTTGTCCTGACGCTAACCATTGTTGTCCTGACGCTAACCCTAGTTGTCCTGACGCTAACTCTACTTGTACTGACGCTAACCCTACTTGTCCTGACGCTAACCCTAGTTGTCCTGACGCTAACCCTAGTTGACCTGACGCTAACCCTAGTTGTCCTGATGCTAACCATTGTTGTCCTGACGCTAACCCTAGTTGTCCTGATGCTAACCCTAGTTGTCCTGACGCTAACCCTACTTGTCCTGACGCTAACCCTACCTGTCCTGACGCTAACCCTACTTGTCCTGACGCTAACCCTACTTGTCCTGACGCTAACCCTAGTTGTCCTGACGCTAACCCTAGCTGTCCTGACGCTAACCCTAGTTGTCCTGACGCTAACCCTAGCTGTCCTGACGCTAACCCAAGTTGTCCTTACGCTAACCCGAGTTGTCCTGACGCTAACCCGAGTTGTCCTGACGCTAACCCGAGTTGTCCTGACGCTAACCCGAGTTTTCCTGACGCTAACTCGAGTTGTCCTGACGCTAACCCGAGTTGTCCTGACGCTAACCCGAGTTGTCCTGACGCTAACCCGAGTTGTCATGACGCTAACCCGAGTTGTCCTGATGCTAACCCGAGTTGTCCTAACGCTAACCCGAGTTGTCCTGACGCTAACCCTAATTGTCCTGACGCTAACCCGAGTTGTCCTGACGCTAACCCTAGTTGTCCTAACGCTAACCCTAGTTGTCCTGACGCTAACCCTAGTTATCCTGACGCTAACCCTACTTGTCCTAACGCTAACCCTAGTTGTCCTGACGCTAACCCTACTTGTCCTGACGCTAACCCTACTTGTCCTGACGCTAACCCTAGTTGTCCTGACGCTAACCATAGTTGTCCTGACGCTAACCCTAGTTGTCCTGACGCTAACCCTACTTGTCCTGACGCTAACCCTAGTTGTCCTGACGCTAACCCTAGTTGTCCTGACGCTAACACTACTTGTCCTGACGCTAACCCTACTTGTCCTGAAGCTAACCCTACTTGTCCTGACGCTAACCCTACTTGTCCTGACGCTAACCCTAGTTGTCCTGACGCTAACCCTAGTTGTCCTGACGCTAACCCTAGTTGTCCTGACGATAACCCTAGTTGTCCTGACGCTAACCCTAGTTGTCCTGACGCTAACCCTAGTTGTCCTGACGCTAACCCTAGTTGTCCTGACGCTAACCCTACTTGTCCTGACGCTAACCCTACTTGTCCTGACGCTAACCCTACTTGTCCTGACGCTAACCCTACTTGTCCTGACGCTAACCCTACTTGTCCTGATGCTAAACCTAGTTGTCCTGACGCTAACCCTAGTTGACCTGACGCTAACCCTAGTTGTCCTGACGCTAACCCTAGTTGACCTGACGCTAACCCTAGTTGTCCTGACGCTAAACATTGTTGTCCTGACGCTAACCCTAGTTGTCCTGACGCTAACCCTACTTGTCCTGACGCTAACCCTACTTGTCCTGACGCTAACCCTAGTTGTCCTGACGCTAACCCTAGTTGACCTGACGCTAACCCTAGCTGTCCTGACGCTAACCCAAGTTGTCCTTACGCTAACCCAAGTTGTCCTTACGCTAACCCGAGTTGTCCTGACGCTAACCCGAGTTGTCCTGACGCTAACCCGAGTTGTCCTGACGCTAACTCGAGTTGTCCTGACGCTAACCCGAGTTGTCCTGACGCTAACCCGAGTTGTCCTGACGCTAACCCGAGTTGTCATGACGCTAACCCGAGTTGTCCTGACGCTAACCCGAGTTGTCCTAACGCTAACCCGAGTTGTCCTGACGCTAACCCTAATTGTCCTGACGCTAACCCGAGTTGTCCTGACGCTAACCCTAGTTGTCCTAACGCTAACCCTAGTTGTCCTGACGCTAACCCTAGTTATCCTGACGCTAACCCTACTTGTCCTAATGCTAACCCTAGTTGTCCTGACGCTAACCCTACTTGTCCTGACGCTAACCCTACTTGTCCTGACGCTAACCCTAGTTGTCCTGACGCTAACCATAGCTGTCCTGACGCTAACCCTAGTTGTCCTGACGCTAACCCTAGTTGTCCTGACGCTAACCCTACTTGTCCTGACGCTAACCCTACTTGTCCTGACGCTAACCCTAGTTGTCCTGACGCTAACCCTACTTGTCCTGACGCTAACCCTAGTTGTCCTGACGCTAACACTACTTGTCCTGAAGCTAACCCTACTTGTCCTGACGCTAACCCTACTTGTCCTGACGCTAACCCTAGTTGTCCTGACGCTAACTCTAGTTGTCCTGACGCTAACCCTAGTTGTCCTGACGCTAACCCTAGTTGTCCTGACGCTAACCCTTGTTGTCCTGACGCTAACCCTAGTTGTCCTGACGCTAATCCTAGTTGTCCTGACGCTAACCCTAGTTGTCCTGATGCTAACCCTACTTGTCCTGACGCTAACCCTACTTGTCCTGATGCTAACCCTACTTGTCCTGACGCTAACCCTACTTGTCCTGACGCTAAACCTAGTTGTCCTGACGCTAACCCTAGTTGACCTGACGCTAACCCTAGTTGTCCTGACGCTAACCCTAGTTGACCTGACGCTAACCCTAGTTGTCCTGACGCTAACCCTAGTTGTCCTGACTCTAACCCTACTTGTCCTGACGCTAACCCTAGTTGTCCTGACGCTAACCCTAGTTGTCCTGACGCTAACCCTACTTGTCCTGACGCTAACCCTACTTGTCCTGACGCTAACCCTATTTGTCCTGACGCTAACCCTAGTTGTCCTGACGCTAACCCTAGCTGTCCTGACGCTAACCCGAGTTGTCCTGACGCTAACTCGAGTTGTCCTGATGCTAGCCCGAGTTGTCCTGACGCTAACCCGAGTTGTCCTGACGCTAACTCGAGTTGTCCTGACGCTAACCCGAGTTGTCCTGACGCTAACCCGAGTTGTCCTGACGCTAACCCGAGTTGTCATGACGATAACCCGAGTTGTCCTGACGCTAACCCGAGTTGTCCTAATGCTAACCCGAGTTGTCCTGAAGCTAACCCTAGTTGTCCTGACGCTAACCCTAGTTGACCTGACGCTAACCCTAGTTGTCCTGACGCTAACCCTAGTTGACCTGACGCTAACCCTAGTTGTCCTGACGCTAACCATTGTTGTCCTGACGCTAACCCTAGTTGTCCTGACGCTAACCCTACTTGTCCTGACGCTAACCCTACTTGTCCTGACGCTAACCCTAGTTGTCCTGACGCTAACCCTAGTTGACCTGACGCTAACCCTAGTTGTCCTGATGCTAACCATTGTTGTCCTGACGCTAACCCTAGTTGTCCTGACGCTAACCCTAGTTGTCCTGACGCTAACCCTACTTGTCCTGACGCTAACCCTACTTGTCCTGACGCTAACCCTACTTGTCCTGACGCTAACCCTAGTTGTCCTGACGCTAACCCTAGCTGTCCTGACGCTAACCCGAGTTGTCCTTACGCTAACCCGAGTTGTCCTGACGCTAACCCGAGTTGTCCTGACGCTAACCCGACTTGTCCTGACGCTAACTCGAGTTGTCCTGACGCTAACCTGAGTTGTCCTGACGCTAAACCGAGTTGTCCTGACGCTAACCCGAGTTGTCATGACGCTAACCCGAGTTGTCCTGACGCTAACCCGAGTTGTCCTGACGTTAACCCTAATTGTCCTGACGCTAACTCGAGTTGTCCTGACGCTAACCCTAGTTGTCCTGACGCTAACCCTAGTTGTCCTGACGCTAACCCTAGTTATCCTGACGCTAACCCTACTTGTCCTAACGCTAACCCTAGTTGTCCTGACGTTAACCCTACTTGTCCTGACGCTAACCCTACTTGTCCTGACGCTAACCCTAGTTGTCCTGACGCTAACCCTAGTTGTCCTGACGCTAACCATAGCTGTCCTGACGCTAACCCTAGTTGTCCTGACGCTAACCCTAGTTGTCCTGACGCTAACCCTAGTTGTCCTGACGCTAACCCTACTTGTCCTGACGCTAAACCTACTTGTCCTGACGCTAACCCTATTTGTCCTGACGCTAACCCTAGTTGTCCTGACGCTAAACCTAGTTGTCCTGACGCTAACCCTAGTTGTCCTGACGCTAACCCTACTTGTCCTGACGCTAACCCTACTTGTCCTGACGCTATCCCTACTTGTCCTGACGCTAACCCTAGTTGTCCTGACGCTAACCCTACTTCTCCTGACGCTAACCCTAGTTGTCCTGACGCTAACCCTACTTGTCCTGACGCTAACCCTACTTGTCCTGACGCTAACCCTAGTTGTCCTGACGCTAACCCTAGTTGTCCTGACGCTAAACCTAGTTGTCCTGACGCTAACCCAAGTTGTCCTGACGCTAACCCTACTTGTCCTGACGCTAACCCTAGTTGTCCTGACGCTAACCCTAGTTGTCCTAACGCTAACCCTAGTTGTCCTGACGCTAACCCTAGTTGTCCTGACGCTAACCCTACTTGTTCTGACGCTAACCCTAGTTGTCCTGACGCTAACCCTACTTGTCCTGACGCTAACCATACTTGTCCTGACGCTAAGCCTACTTGTCCTGACGCTAACCCTAGTTGTCCTGACGCTAACCCTAGTTGTCCTGACGCTAACCATTGTTGTCCTGACGCTAACCCTAGTTGTCCTGACGCTAACCCTACTTGTCCTGACGCTAACCCTACTTGTCCTGACGCTAACCCTAGTTGTCCTGACGCTAACCCTAGTTGACCTGACGCTAACCCTAGTTGTCCTGATGCTAACCATTGTTGTCCTGACGCTAACCCTAGTTGTCCTGACGCTAACCCTAGTTGTCCTGACGCTAACCCTACTTGTCCTGACGCTAACCCTACTTGTCCTGACGCTAACCCTACTTGTCCTGACGCTAACCCTAGTTGTCCTGACGCTAACCCTAGCTGTCCTGACGCTAACCCGAGTTGTCCTTACGCTAACCCGAGTTGTCCTGACGCTAACCCGAGTTGTCCTGACGCTAACCCGAGTTGTCCTGACGCTAAACCGAGTTGTCATGACGCTAACCCGAGTTGTCCTGACGCTAACCCGAGTTGTCCTAACGCTAACCCGAGTTCTCCTGACGCTAACCCTAATTGTCCCGACGCTAACCCGAGTTGTCCTGACGCTAACCCTAGTTGTCCTGACGCTAACCCTAGTTGTCCTGACGCTAACCCTAGTTATCATGACGCTAACCCTACTTGTCCTAACGCTAACCCTAGTTGTCCTGACGCTAACCCTACTTGTCCTGACGCTAACCCTACTTGTCCTGACGCTAACCCTAGTTGTCCTGACGCTAACCCTAGTTGTCCTGACGCTAACCATAGCTGTCCTGACGCTAACCCTAGTTGTCCTGACGCTAACCCTAGTTGTCCTGACGCTAACCCTAGTTGTCCTGACGCTAACCCTACTTGTCCTGACGCTAACCCTACTTGTCCTGACGCTAACCCTACTTGTCCTGACGCTAACCCTATTTGTCCTGACACTAACCCTAGTTGTCCTGACGCTAAACCTAGTTGTCCTGACGCTAACCCTAGTTGTCCTGACGCTAACCCTACTTGTCCTGACGCTAACCCTACTTGTCCTGACGCTAACCCTACTTGTCCTGACACTAACCCTAGTTGTCCTGACGCTAACCCTAGTTGTCCTGACGCTAACCCTACTTCTCCTGACGCTAACCCTAGTTGTCCTGACGCTAACCCTACTTGTCCTGACGCTAACCCTAGTTGTCCTGACGCTAAACCTAGTTGTCCTGACGCTAACCCTAGTTGTCCTGACGCTAACCCTACTTGTCCTGACGCTAACCCTAGTTGTCCTGATGCTAACCCTAGTTGTCCTGACGCTAACCCTAGTTGTCCTGACGCTAACCCTACTTGTTCTGACGCTAACCCTAGTTGTTCTGACGCTAACCCTAGTTGTCCTGACGCTAACCCTACTTGTTCTGACGCTAACCATACTTGTCCTGACGCTAACCCTACTTGTCCTGACGCTAACCCTAGTTGTCCTGACGCTAACCCTAGTTGTCCTGACGCTAACCATTGTTGTCCTGACGCTAACCCTAGTTGTCCTGACGCTAACCCTACTTGTCCTGACGCTAACCCTACTTGTCCTGACGCTAACCCTAGTTGTCCTGACGCTAACCCTAGTTGACCTGACGCTAACCCTAGTTGTCCTGATGCTAACCATTGTTGTCCTGACGCTAACCCTAGTTGTCCTGACGCTAACCCTACTTGTCCTGACGCTAACCCTACTTGTCCTGACGCTAACCCTACTTGTCCTGACGCTAACCCTAGTTGTCCTGACGCTAACCCTAGCTGTCCTGACGCTAACCCGAGTTGTCCTTACGCTAACCCGAGTTGTCCTGACGCTAACCCGAGTTGTCCTGACGCTAACCCGAGTTGTCCTGACGCTAAACCGAGTTGTCATGACGCTAACCCGAGTTGTCCTGACGCTAACCCGAGTTGTCCTAACGCTAACCCGAGTTCTCCTGACGCTAACCCTAATTGTCCCGACACTAACCCGAGTTGTCCTGACGCTAACCCTAGTTGTCCTGACGCTAACCCTAGTTGTCCTGACGCTAACCCTAGTTATCCTGACGCTAAACCTACTTGTCCTAACGCTAACCCTAGTTGTCCTGACGCTAACCCTACTTGTCCTGACGCTAACCCTACTTGTCCTGACGCTAACCCTAGTTGTCCTGACGCTAACCCTAGTTGTCCTGACGCTAACCATAGCTGTCCTGACGCTAACCCTAGTTGTCCTGACGCTAACCCTAGTTGTCCTGACGCTAACCCTAGTTGTCCTGACGCTAACCCTAGTTGTCCTGACGCTAACCCTACTTGTCCTGACGCTAACCCTACTTGTCCTGACGCTAACCCTATTTGTCCTGACGCTAACCCTAGTTGTCCTGACGCTAAACCTAGTTGTCCTGACGCTAACCCTAGTTGTCCTGACGCTAACCCTACTTGTCCTGACGCTAACCCTACTTGTCCTGACGCTAACCCTACTTGTCCTGACACTAACCCTAGTTGTCCTGACGCTAACCCTAGTTGTCCTGATGCTAACCCTACTTCTCCTGACGCTAAACCTAGTTGTCCTGACGCTAACCCTACTTGTCCTGACGCTAACCCTACTTGTCCTGACGCTAACCCTACTTGTCCTGACGCTAACCCTAGTTGTCCTGACGCTAAACCTAGTTGTCCTGACGCTAACCCTAGTTGTCCTGACGCTAACCCTACTTGTCCTGACGCTAACCCTAGTTGTCCTGATGCTAACCCTAGTTGTCCTGACGCTAACCCTAGTTGTCCTGACGCTAACCCTACTTGTTCTGACGCTAACCCTAGTTGTCCTGACGCTAACCCTACTTGTCCTGACGCTAACCCTACTTGTCCTGACGCTAACCCTACTTGTCCTGACGCTAACCCTACTTGTCCTGACGCTAACCCTAGTTGTCCTGACGCTAACCCTAGTTGTCCTGACGCTAACCCTACTTGTCCTGACGCTAACCCTACTTGTCCTGACGCTAACCCTACTTGTCCTGACGCTAACCCGAGTTGTCCTGACGCTAACCCGAGTTGTCCTGACGCTAACTCGAGTTGTCCTGACGCTAACCCGAGTTGTCCTGACGCTAACCCGAGTTGTCCTGACGCTAACCCGAGTTGTCCTGACGCTAACCTGAGTTGTCCTGACGCTAACCCGAGTTGTCCTGACGCTAACCCTAATTGTCCTGACGCTAACCCGAGTTGTCCTGACGCTAACCCTAGTTGTCCTGACGCTAACCCTAGTTGTCCTGACGCTAACCCTAGTTGTCATGACGCTAACCCTACTTGTCCTAACGCTAACCCTAGTTGTCCTGACGCTAACCCTACTTGTCCTGACGCTAACCCTACTTGTCCTGACGCTAACCCTAGTTGTCCTGACGCTAACCATAGCTGTCCTGACGCTAACCCTAGTTGTCCTGACGCTAACCCTAGTTGTCCTGACGCTAACCCTAGTTGTCCTGACGCTAACCCTACTTGTCCTGACGCTAACCCTACTTGTCCTGACGCTAACCCTACTTGTCCTGACGCTAACCCTAGTTGTCCTGACGTTAACCCTAGTTGTCCTGACGTTAACCCTAGTTGTCCTGACGCTAACCCTAGTTGTCCTGACGTTAACCCTAGTTGTCCTGACGCTAACCCTAGTTGTCCTGACGCTAACCCTACTTGTCCTGACGCTAACCCTACTTGTCCTGACGCTAACCCTAGTTGTCCTGACGCTAACCCTACTTGTCCTGACGCTAACCCTAGTTGTACTGACTCTAACCCTAGTTGTCCTGACGCTAACCCTAGTTGTCCTGACGCTAACCCTAGTTGTCCTGACGCTAATCCTACTTGTCCTGACGCTAACCCTAGTTGTCCTGACGCTAACCCTAGTTGTCCTGATGCTAACCCTAGTTGTCCTGAAGCTAACCCTAGTTGTCCTGACGCTAACCCTAGTTGTCCTGACGCTAACCCTAGCTGTCCTGACGCTAACCCTAGTTGTCCTGACGCTAACCCTACTTGTCCTGAAGCTAACCCTACTTGTCCTGACGCTAACCCTACTTGTCCTGACGCTAACCCTAGTTGTCCTGACGCTAACCCTAGTTGTCCTGACGCTAACCCTAGTTGTCCTGACGATAACCCTAGTTGTCCTGACGCTAACCCTAGTTGTCCTGACGCTAACCCTAGTTGTCCTGACGCTAACCCTACTTGTCCTGACGCTAACCCTACTTGTCCTGACGCTAACCCTACTTGTCCTGACGCTAACCCTACTTGTCCTGACGCTAAACCTAGTTGTCCTGACGCTAACCCTAGTTGACCTGACGCCAACCCTAGTTGTCCTGACGCTAACACTACTTGTCCTGACGCTAACCCTACTTGTCCTGAAGCTAACCCTACTTGTCCTGACGCTAACCCTACTTGTCCTGACGCTAACCCTAGTTGTCCTGACGCTAACCCTAGTTGTCCTGACGATAACCCTAGTTGTCCTGACGATAACCCTAGTTGTCCTGACGCTAACCCTAGTTGTCCTGACGCTAACCCTAGTTGCCCTGACGCTAACCCTACTTGTCCTGACGCTAACCCTACTTGTCCTGACGCTAACCCTACTTGTCCTGACGCTAAACCTAGTTGTCCTGACGCTAACCCTAGTTGACCTGACGCTAACCCTAGTTGTCCTGACGCTAACCCTAGTTGACTTGACGCTAACCCTAGTTGACCTGACGCTAACCCTAGTTGTCCTGACGCTAACCATATGTTGTCCTGACGCTAACCCTAGTTGTCCTGACGCTAACCCTACTTGTCCTGACGCTAACCCTACTTGTCCTGACGCTAACCCTAGATGTCCTGACGCTAACCCTAGTTGACCTGACGCTAACCCTAGATGTCCTGACGCTAACCATTGTTGTCCTGACGCTAACCCTAGTTGTCCTGACGCTAACCCTAGTTGTCCTGACGCTAACCCTACTTGTCCTGACGCTAACCCTACTTGTCCTGACGCTAACCCTAGTTGTCCTGACGCTAACCCTAGTTGTCCTGACGCTAACCCTAGCTATCCTGACGCTAACCCGAGTTGTCCTTACGCTAACCCGAGTTGTCCTGACGCTAACCCGAGTTGTCCTGACGCTAACCCGAGTTGTCCTGACGCTAACCCGAGTTGTCCTGACGCTAACCCTAGTTATCCTGACGCTAACCCTACTTGTCCTAACGCTAACCCTACTTGTCCTGACGCTAACCCTACTTGTCCTGACGCTAACCCTACTTGTACTGACGCTAACCCTAGTTGTCCTGACGCTAACCCTAGTTGTCCTGACGCTAACCATAGCTGTCCTGACGCTAACCCTAGTTGTCCAGACGCTAACCCTAGTTGTCCTGACGCTAACCCTAGTTGTTCTGACGCTAACCCTAGTTGTCCTGACGCTAACCCTAATTGTCCTGACGCTAACCCTACTTGTCCTGACGCTAACCCTACTTGTCCTGACGCTAACCCTAGTTGTCCTGACGCTAAACCTAGTTGTCCTGACGCTAACCCTAGTTGTCCTGACGCTAACCCTAGTTGTCCTGACGCAAACCCTAGTTGTCCTGACGCTAACCCTACTTGTCCTGACGCTAACCCTACTTGTCCTGACGCTAACCCTACTTGTCCTGACGCTAACCCTAGTTGTCCTGACGCTAACCCTACTTCTCCTGACGCTAACCCTAGTTGTCCTGACGCTAACCCTACTTGTCCTGACGCTAACCCTACTTGTCCTGACGCTAACCCTAGTTGTCCTGACGCTAACCCTAGTTGTCCTGACGCTAAACCTAGTTGTCCTGACGCTAACCCTAGTTGTCCTGACGCTAACCCTAGTTGTCCTGACGCTAACCCTACTTGTTCTGACGCTAACCTTAGTTGTCCTGACGCTAACCCTAGTTGTCCTGACGCTAACCCTACTTGTCCTGACGCTAACCCTACTTGTCCTGACGCTAACCCTAGTTGTCCTGACGATAACCCTAGTTGTCCTGACGCTAACCCTACTTGTCCTGACGCTAACCCTACTTGTCCTGACGCTAACCCGAGTTGTCCTGACGCTAACCCGAGTTGTCCTGACGCTAACCCGAGTTGTCCTGACGCTAACTCGAGTTGTCCTGACGCTAACCCGAGTTGTCCTGACGCTAACCCGAGTTATCCTGACGCTAACCCGAGTTGTCCTGACGCTAACCCGAGTTGTCCTGACGCTAACCCTAATTGTCCTGACGCTAACCCGAGTTGTCCTGACGCTAACCCTAGTTGTCCTGACGCTAACCCTAGTTGTCCTGACGCTAACCCTAGTTGTTCTGACGCTAACCCTAGTTGTCCTGACGCTAACCCTACTTGTCCTGACGCTAACCCTACTTGTCCTGACGCTAACCCTACTTGTCCTGACGCTAACCCTACTTGTCCTGACGCTAACCCTAGTTGTCCTGACGCTAAACCTAGTTGTCCTGACGCTAACCCTAGTTGTCCTGACGCTAACCCTACTTGTCCTGACGCTAACCCTACTTGTCCTGACGCTAACCCTACTTGTCCTGACGCTAACCCTACTTGTCCTGACGCTAACCCTACTTGTCCTGACGCTAACCCTACTTGTCCAGACGCTAACCCTAGTTGTCCTGACGCTAACTCTACTTCTCCTGACGCTAACCCTAGTTGTCCTGACGCTAACCCTACTTGTCCTGACGCTAACCCTACTTGTCCTGACGCTAACCCTAGTTGTCCTGACGCTAACCCTAGTTGTCCTGACGCTAAACCTAGTTGTCCTGACGCTAACCCTAGTTGTCCTGACGCTAACCCTACTTGTCCTGACGCTAACCCTAGTTGTCCTGACGCTAACCCTAGTTGTCCTGACGCTAACCCTAGTTGTCCTGACGCTAACCCTACTTGTTCTGACGCTAACCCTAGTTGTCCTGACGCTAACCCTAGTTGTCCTGACGCTAACCCTACTTGTCCTGACGCTAACCCTACTTGTCCTGACGCTAACCCTACTTGTCCTGACGCTAACCCTAGTTGTCCTGACGATAACCCTAGTTGTCCTGACGCTAACCCTACTTGTCCTGACGCTAACCCTACTTGTCCTGATGCTAACCCGAGTTGTCCTGACGCTAACCCGAGTTGTCCTGACGCTAACCCGAGTAGTCCTGACGCTAACCCGAGTTGTCCTGACGCTAACTCGAGTTGTCCTGACGCTAACCCTAGTTGTCCTGACGCTAACCCTAATTGTCCTGACGCTAACCCTACTTGTCCTGACGCTAACCCTAGTTGTCCTGACTCTAAACCTAGTTGTCCTGACGCTAACCCTAGTTGTCCTGACGCTAACCATGTTGTCCTGACGCAAACCCTAGTTGTCCTGACGCTAACCCTACTTGTCCTGACGCTAACCCTACTTGTCCTGACGCTAACCCTACTTGTCCTGACGCTAACCCTAGTTGTCCTGACGCTAACCCTACTTCTCCTGACGCTAACCCTAGTTGTCCTGACGCTAACCCTACTTGTCCTGACGCTAACCCTACTTGTCCTGACGCTAACCCTAGTTGTCCTGACGCTAACCCTAGTTGTCCTGACGCTAAACCTAGTTGTCCTGACGCTAACCCTAGTTGTCCTGACGCTAACCCTACTTGTCCTGACGCTAACCCTAGTTGTCCTGACACTAACCCTAGTTGTCCTGACGCTAACCCTAGTTGTCCTGACGCTAACCCTACTTGTTCTGACGCTAACCCTAGTTGTCCTGACGCTAACCCTAGTTGTCCTGACGCTAACCCTACTTGTCCTGACGCTAACCCTACTTGTCCTGACGCTAACCCTACTTGTCCTGACGCTAACCCTAGTTGTCCTGACGATAACCCTAGTTGTCCTGACGCTAACCCTACTTGTCCTGACGCTAACCCTACTTGTCCTGACGCTAACCCGAGTTGTCCTGACGCTAACCCGAGTTGTCCTGACGCTAACCCGAGTTGTCCTGACGCTAACCCGAGTTGTCCTGACGCTAACTCGAGTTGTCCTGACGCTAACCCGAGTTGTCCTGACGCTAACCCGAGTTGTCCTGACGCTAACCCGAGTTGTCCTGACGCTAACCCGAGTTGTCCTGACGCTAACCCTAATTGTCCTGACGCTAACCCGAGTTGTCCTGACGCTAATCCTAGTTGTCCTGACGCTAACCCTAGTTGTCCTGACGCTAACCCTAGTTGTCCTGACGCTAACCCTAGTTGTCCTGACGCTAACCCTACTTGTCCTGACGCTAACCCTACTTGTCCTGACGCTAACCCTACTTGTCCTGACGCTAACCCTACTTGTCCTGACGCTAACCCTAGTTGTCCTGAAGCTAAACCTAGTTGTCCTGACGCTAACCCTAGTTGTCCTGACGCTAACCCTTCTTGTCCTGACGCTAAACCTACTTGTCCTGACGCTAACCCTACTTGTCCGGACGCTAACCCTAGTTGTCCTGACGCTAACCCTAGTTGTCCTGACGCTAACCCTACTTCTCCTGACGCTAACCCTAGTTGTCCTGACGCTAACCCTACTTGTCCTGACGCTAACCCTAGTTGTCCTGACGCTAACCCTACTTGTTCTGACGCTAACCCTAGTTGTCCTGACGCTAACCCTACTTGTCCTGACGCTAACCCTACTTGTCCTGACGCTAACCCTACTTGTCCTGACGCTAACCCTAGTTGTCCTGACGCTAACCCTAGTTGTCCTGACGCTAACCCTACTTGTCCTGACGCTAACCCTACTTGTCCTGACGCTAACCCTACTTGTCCTGACGCTAACCCTACTTGTCCTGACGCTAATCCTAGTTGTCCTGATGCTAAACCTAGTTGTCCTGACGCTAACCCTAGTTGTCCTGACGCTAACCCTACTTGTCCTGACGCTAACCCTACTTGTCCTGACGCTAACCCTACTTGTCCTGACGCTAACCTTAGTTGTCCTGACGCTAACCCTTGTTGTCCTGACGCTAACCCTACTTCTCCTGACGCTAACCCTAGTTGTCCTGACGCTAACCCTACTTGTCCTGACGCTAACCCTAGTTGTCCTGACGCTAACTCTACTTGTTCTGATGCTAACCCTAGTTGTCCTGACGCTAACCCTACTTGTCCTGACGCTAACCCTACTTGTCCTGACGCTAACCCTAGTTGTCCTGACGCTAACCCTAGTTGTCCTGACGCTAACCCTAGTTGTCCTGACGCTAACCCTAGTTGTCCTGACGCTAACCCTACTTGTCCTGACGCTAACCCTACTTGTCCTGACGCTAACCCTACTTGTCCAGACGCTAACCCTAGTTGTCCTGACGCTAACCCTACTTGTCCTGACGCTAACCCTACTTGTCCTGACGCTAACCCTACTTGTCCTGACGCTAACCCTACTTGTCCTGACGCTAACCCTAGTTGTCCTGACGCTAACCCTAGTTGTCCTGACGCTAACCATAGCTGTCCTGACGCTAACCCTAGTTGTCCAGACGCTAACCCTAGTTGTCCTGACGCTAACCCTAGTTGTCCTGACGCTAACCCTAGTTGTCCTGACGCTAACCCTAATTGTCCTGAAGCTAACCCTACTTGTCCTGACGCTAACCCTAGTTGTCCTGACGCTAAACCTAGTTGTCCTGACGCTAACCCTAGTTGTCCTGACGCTAACCCTAGTTGTCCTGACGCTAACCCTAGTTGTCCTGACGCAAACCCTAGTTGTCCTGACGCTAACCCTACTTGTCCTGACGCTAACCCTACTTGTCCTGACGCTAACCCTACTTGTCCTGACGCTAACCCTAGTTGTCCTGACGCTAACCCTACTTCTCCTGACGCTAACCCTAGTTGTCCTGACGCTAACCCTACTTGTCCTGACGCTAACCCTACTTGTCCTGACGCTAACCCTAGTTGTCCTGACGCTAACCCTAGTTGTCCTGACGCTAAACCTAGTTGTCCTGACGCTAACCCTAGTTGTCCTGACGCTAACCCTACTTGTCCTGACGCTAACCCTAGTTGTCCTGACGCTAACCCTAGTTGTCCTGACGCTAACCCTAGTTGTCCTGACGCTAACCCTACTTGTTCTGACGCTAACCCTAGTTGTCCTGACGCTAACCCTAGTTGTCCTGACCCTAACCCTACTTGTCCTGACGCTAACCCTACTTGTCCTGACGCTAACCCTACTTGTCCTGACGCTAACCCTAGTTGTCCTGACGATAACCCTAGTTGTCCTGACGCTAACCCTACTTGTCCTGACGCTAACCCTACTTGTCCTGACGCTAACCCGAGTTGTCCTGACGCTAACCCGAGTTGTCCTGACGCTAACCCGAGTTGTCCTGACGCTAACCCGAGTTGTCCTGACGCTAACTCGAGTTGTCCTGACGCTAACCCGAGTTGTCCTGACGCTAACCCGAGTTGTCCTGACGCTAACCCGAGTTGTCCTGACGCTAACCCTAATTGTCCTGACGCTAACCCGAGTTGTCCTGACGCTAACCCTAGTTGTCCTGACGCTAACCCTAGTTGTCCTGACGCTAACCCTAGTTGTCCTGACGCTAACCCTACTTGTCCTGACGCTAACCCTACTTGTCCTGACGCTGACCCTACTTGTCCTGACGCTAACCCTACTTGTCCTGACGCTAACCCTAGTTGTCCTGACGCTAACCCTAGTTGTCCTGACGCTAACCCTAGTTGTCCTGACGCTAACCCTAGTTGTCCTGACGCTAACCCTACTTGTCCTGACGCTAACCCTACTTGTCCTGACGCTGACCCTACTTGTCCTGACGCTAACCCTACTTGTCCTGACGCTAACCCTAGTTGTCCTGACGCTAAACCTAGTTGTCCTGACGCTAACCCTAGTTGTCCTGACGCTAACCCTACTTGTCCTGACGCTAACCCTACTTGTCCTGACGCTAACCCTACTTGTCCTGACGCTAACCCTAGTTGTCCTGACGCTAACCCTAGTTGTCCTGACGCTAAACCTAGTTGTCCTGACGCTAACCCTAGATGTCCTGACGCTAACCCTACTTGTCCTGACGCTAACCCTAGTTGTCCTGACGCTAACCCTAGTTGTCCTGACGCTAACCCTAGTTGTCCTGACGCTAACCCTACTTGTTCTGACGCTAACCCTAGTTGTCCTGACGCTAACCCTAGTTGTCCTGACGCTAACCCTACTTGTCCTGACGCTAACCCTACTTGTCCTGACGCTAACCCTACTTGTCCTGACGCTAACCCTAGTTGTCCTGACGATAACCCTAGTTGTCCTGACGCTAACCCTACTTGTCCTGACGCTAACCCTACTTGTCCTGACGCTAACCCGAGTTGTCCTGACGCTAACCCGAGTTGTCCTGACGCTAACCCGAGTTGTCCTGACGCTAACTCGAGTTGTCCTGACGCTAACCCGAGTTGTCCTGACGCTAACCCGAGTTGTCCTGACGCTAACCCGAGTTGTCCTGACGCTAACCCGAGTTGTCCTGACGCTAACCCTAATTGTCCTGACGCTAACCCGAGTTGTCCTGACGCTAACCCTAGTTGTCCTGACGCTAACCCTAGTTGTCCTGACGCTAACCCTAGTTGTCCTGACGCTAACCCTAGTTGTCCTGACGCTAACCCTACTTGTCCTGACGCTAACCCTACTTGTCCTGACGCTGACCCTACTTGTCCTGACGCTAACCCTACTTGTCCTGACGCTAACCCTAGTTGTCCTGACGCTAAACCTAGTTGTCCTGACGCTAACCCTAGTTGTCCTGACGCTAACCCTACTTGTCCTGACGCTAACCCTACTTGTCCTGACGCTAACCCTACTTGTCCGGACGCTAACCCTAGTTGTCCTGACGCTAACCCTAGTTGTCCTGACGCTAACCCTACTTCTCCTGACGCTAACCCTAGTTGTCCTGACGCTAACCCTACTTGTCCTGACGCTAACCCTAGTTGTCCTGACGCTAACCCTACTTGTTCTGACGCTAACCCTAGTTGTCCTGACGCTAACCCTACTTGTCCTGACGCTAACCCTACTTGTCCTGACGCTAACCCTACTTGTCCTGACGCTAACCCTACTTGTCCTGACGCTAACCCTACTTGTCCTGACGCTAACCCTAGTTGTCCTGACGCTAACCCTAGTTGTCCTGACGCTAACCCTAGTTGTCCTGACGCTAACCCTACTTGTCCTGACGCTAACCCTACTTGTCCTGACGCTAACCCTACTTGTCCAGACGCTAACCCTAGTTGTCCTGACGCTAACCCTACTTGTCCTGACGCTAACCCTACTTGTCCTGACGCTAACCCTACTTGTCCTGACGCTAACCCTACTTGTCCTGACGCTAACCCTAGTTGTCCTGACGCTAACCCTAGTTGTCCTGACACAAACCCTACTTGTCCTGACGCTAACCCTAGTTGTCCTGACGCTAACCCTACTTGTCCTGACGCTAACCCTAGTTGTCCTGACGCTAACCCTAGTTGTCCTGACGCTAACCCTAGCTGTCCTGACGCTAACACTAGTTGTCCTGACGCTAACAGTAGTTGTCCTGACGCAAACCCTAGCTGTCCTGACGCTAACCCTAGTTGTCCTGACGCTAACCCTAGTTGTCCTGACGCTAACCCTACTTGTCCTGACGCTAACCCTACTTGTCCTGACGCTAACCCTACTTGTCCTGACGCTAACCCTACTTGTCCTGACGCTAACCCTAGTTGTCCTGACGCTAACCTTAGTTGTCCTGATGCTAACCCTACTTGTCCTGACGCTAACCCTAGTTGTCCTGACGACAACCCTAGTTGTCCTGACGCTAACCCTAGTTGTCCTGACGCTAACCCTAGCTGTCCTGACGCTAACCCTAGCTGTCCTGATGCTAACCCTAGTTGTCCTGACGCTAACCCTAGTTGTCCTGATGCTAACCCTAGTTGTCCTGACGCTAACCCTAGCTGTCCTGACGCTAACCCTACTTGTCCTGACGCTAACCCTACTTGTCCTGACGCTAACCCTACTTGTCCTGACGCTAACCCTACTTGTCCTGACGCTAACCCTACTTGTCCTGACGCTAACCCTAGTTGTCCTGACGCTAACCCTAGTTGTCCTGACGCTAACCCTAGTTGTCCTGACGCTAACCCTAGTTGTCCTGACGCTAACCCTACTTGTCCTGACGCTAACCCTAGTTGTCCTGACGCTAACCCTACTTGTCCTGACGCTAACCCTAGTTGTCCTGACGCTAACCCTAGTTGTCCTGACGCTAACCCTAGTTGTCCTGATGCTAACCCTAGTTGTCCTGATGCTAACCCTACTTGTCCTGACGCTAACCCTAGTTGTCCTGACGCTAACCCTACTTGTCCTGACGCTAACCCTACTTGTCCTGACGCTAACCCTACTTGTCCTGACGCTAACCCTAGTTGTCCTGACGCTAACCCTACTTCTCCTGACGCTAACCCTACTTCTCCTGACGCTAACCCTAGTTGTCCTGACGCTAACCCTACTTGTCCTGACGCTAACCCTACTTGTCCTGACGCTAACCCTAGTTGTCCTGACGCTAACCCTAGTGGTCCTGACGCTAAACCTAGTTGTCCTGACGCTAACCCTAGTTGTCCTGACGCTAACCCTACTTGTCCTGACGCTAACCCTAGTTGTCCTGACGCTAACCCTAGTTGTCCTGACGCTAACCCTACTTGTTCTGACGCTAACCTTAGTTGTCCTGACGCTAACCCTAGTTGTCCTGACGCTAACCCTACTTGTCCTGACGCTAACCCTAGTTGTCCTGACGCTAACCCTAGTTGTCCTGACGCTAACCCTAGTTGTCCTGACGCTAACCCTACTTGTCCTGACGCTAACCCTACTTGCCCTGACGCTAACCCGAGTTGTCCTGACGCTAACCCGAGTTGTCCTGACGCTAACCCGAGTTGTCCTGACGCTAACTCGAGTTGTCCTGAAGCTAACCCGAGTTGTCCTGACGCTAACCCGAGTTGTCCTGATGCTAACCCGAGTTGTCCTGACGCTAACCCGAGTTGTCCTGACGCTAACCCTAATTGTCCTGACGCTAACCCGAGTTGTCCTGACGCTAACCCTAGTTGTCCTGACGCTAACCCTAGTTGTCCTGACGCTAACCCTAGTTGTCCTGACGCTAACCCTACTTGTCCTGACGCTAACCCTACTTGTCCTGACGCTAACCCTACTTGTCCTGACGCTAACCCTACTTGTCCTGACGCTAACCCTAGTTGTCCTGACGCTAAACCTAGTTGTCCTGACGCTAACCCTAGTTGTCCTGACGCTAACCCTACTTGTCCTGACGCTAACCCTACTTGTCCTGACGCTAACCCTAGTTGTCCTGACGCTAACCCTTGTTGTCCTGACGCTAACCCTACTTCTCCTGACGCTAACCCTAGTTGTCTTGACGCTAACCCTACTTGTCCTGACGCTAACCCTAGTTGTCCTGACGCTAACCCTACTTGTTCTGATGCTAACCCTAGTTGTCCTGACGCTAACCCTACTTGTCCTGACGCTAACCCTACTTGTCCTGACGCTAACCCTAGTTGTCCTGACGCTAACCCTAGTTGTCCTGACGCTAACCCTACTTGTCCTGACGCTAACCCTACTTGTCCTGACGCTAACCCTACTTGTCCTGACGCTAACCCTACTTGTCCAGACGCTAACCCTAGTTGTCCTGACGCTAACCCTACTTGTCCTGACGCTAACCCTACTTGTCCTGACGCTAACCCTACTTGTCCTGACGCTAACCCTACTTGTCCTGACGCTAACCCTAGTTGTCCTGACGCTAACCCTAGTTGTTCTGACACAAACCCTACTTGTCCTGACGCTAACCCTAGTTGTCCTGACGCTAACCCTACTTGTCCTGACGCTAACCCTAGTTGTCCTGACGCTAACCCTACTTGTCCTGACGCTAACCATAGCTGTCCTGACGCTAACACTAGTTGTCCAGACGCTAACCCTAGTTGTCCTGACGCTAACCCTAGTTGTCCTGACGCTAACCCTAGTTGTCCTGACGCTAACCCTAATTGTCCTGACGCTAACCCTACTTGTCCTGACGCTAACCCTAGCTGTCCTGACGCTAAACCTAGTTGTCCTGACGCTAACCCTAGTTGTCCTGACGCTAACCCTAGTTGTCCTGACGCAAACCCTAGTTGTCCTGACGCTAACCCTACTTGTCCTGACGCTAACCCTACTTGTCCTGACGCTAACCCTACTTGTCCTGACGCTAACCCTAGTTGTCCTGACGCTAACCCTACTTCTCCTGACGCTAACCCTAGTTGTCCTGACGCTAACCCTACTTGTCCTGACGCTAACCCTACTTGTCCTGACGCTAACCCTAGTTGTCCTGACGCTAACCCTAGTTGTCCTGACGCTAAACCTAGTTGTCCTGACGCTAACCCTAGTTGTCCTGACGCTAACCCTACTTGTCCTGACGCTAACCCAGTTGTCCTGACGCTAACCCTAGTTGTCCTGACGCTAACCCTAGTTGTCCTGACGCTAACCCTACTTGTTCTGACGCTAACCCTAGTTGTCCTGACGCTAACCCTACTTGTCCTGACGCTAACCCTACTTGTCCTGACGCTAACCCTACTTGTCCTGACGCTAACCCTAGTTGTCCTGACGATAACCCTAGTTGTCCTGACGCTAACCCTACTTGTCCTGACGCTAACCCTACTTGTCCTGACGCTAACCCGAGTTGTCCTGACGCTAACCCGAGTTGTCCTGACGCTAACCCGAGTTGTCCTGACGCTAACCCGAGTTGTCCTGACGCTAACTCGAGTTGTCCTGACGCTAACCCGAGTTGTCCTGACGCTAACCCGAGTTGTCCTGACGCTAACCCGAGTTGTCCTGACGCTAACCCGAGTTGTCCTGACGCTAACCCTAATTGTCCTGACGCTAACCCGAGTTGTCCTGACGCTAACCCTAGTTGTCCTGACGCTAACCCTAGTTGTCCTGACGCTAACCCTAGTTGTCCTGACGCTAACCCTACTTGTCCTGACGCTAACCCTACTTGTCCTGACGCTGACCCTACTTGTCCTGACGCTAACCCTACTTGTCCTGACGCTAACCCTAGTTGTCCTGACGCTAACCCTAGTTGTCCTGACGCTAACCCTAGTTGTCCTGACGCTAACCCTAGTTGTCCTGACGCTAACCCTACTTGTCCTGACGCTAACCCTACTTGTCCTGACGCTGACCCTACTTGTCCTGACGCTAACCCTACTTGTCCTGACGCTAACCCTAGTTGTCCTGACGCTAAACCTAGTTGTCCTGACGCTAACCCTAGTTGTCCTGACGCTAACCCTACTTGTCCTGACGCTAACCCTACTTGTCCTGACGCTAACCCTACTTGTCCTGACGCTAACCCTAGTTGTCCTGACGCTAACCCTAGTTGTCCTGACGCTAAACCTAGTTGTCCTGACGCTAACCCTAGATGTCCTGACGCTAACCCTACTTGTCCTGACGCTAACCCTAGTTGTCCTGACGCTAACCCTAGTTGTCCTGACGCTAACCCTAGTTGTCCTGACGCTAACCCTACTTGTTCTGACGCTAACCCTAGTTGTCCTGACGCTAACCCTAGTTGTCCTGACGCTAACCCTACTTGTCCTGACGCTAACCCTACTTGTCCTGACGCTAACCCTACTTGTCCTGACGCTAACCCTAGTTGTCCTGACGATAACCCTAGTTGTCCTGACGCTAACCCTACTTGTCCTGACGCTAACCCTACTTGTCCTGACGCTAACCCGAGTTGTCCTGACGCTAACCCGAGTTGTCCTGACGCTAACCCGAGTTGTCCTGACGCTAACTCGAGTTGTCCTGACGCTAACCCGAGTTGTCCTGACGCTAACCCGAGTTGTCCTGACGCTAACCCGAGTTGTCCTGACGCTAACCCGAGTTGTCCTGACGCTAACCCTAATTGTCCTGACGCTAACCCGAGTTGTCCTGACGCTAACCCTAGTTGTCCTGACGCTAACCCTAGTTGTCCTGACGCTAACCCTAGTTGTCCTGACGCTAACCCTAGTTGTCCTGACGCTAACCCTACTTGTCCTGACGCTAACCCTACTTGTCCTGACGCTGACCCTACTTGTCCTGACGCTAACCCTACTTGTCCTGACGCTAACCCTAGTTGTCCTGACGCTAAACCTAGTTGTCCTGACGCTAACCCTAGTTGTCCTGACGCTAACCCTACTTGTCCTGACGCTAACCCTACTTGTCCTGACGCTAACCCTACTTGTCCGGACGCTAACCCTAGTTGTCCTGACGCTAACCCTAGTTGTCCTGACGCTAACCCTACTTCTCCTGACGCTAACCCTAGTTGTCCTGACGCTAACCCTACTTGTCCTGACGCTAACCCTAGTTGTCCTGACGCTAACCCTACTTGTTCTGACGCTAACCCTAGTTGTCCTGACGCTAACCCTACTTGTCCTGACGCTAACCCTACTTGTCCTGACGCTAACCCTACTTGTCCTGACGCTAACCCTACTTGTCCTGACGCTAACCCTACTTGTCCTGACGCTAACCCTACTTGTCCTGACGCTAACCCTAGTTGTCCTGACGCTAACCCTAGTTGTCCTGACGCTAACCCTAGTTGTCCTGACGCTAACCCTACTTGTCCTGACGCTAACCCTACTTGTCCTGACGCTAACCCTACTTGTCCAGACGCTAACCCTAGTTGTCCTGACGCTAACCCTACTTGTCCTGACGCTAACCCTACTTGTCCTGACGCTAACCCTACTTGTCCTGACGCTAACCCTACTTGTCCTGACGCTAACCCTAGTTGTCCTGACGCTAACCCTAGTTGTCCTGACACAAACCCTACTTGTCCTGACGCTAACCCTAGTTGTCCTGACGCTAACCCTACTTGTCCTGACGCTAACCCTAGTTGTCCTGACGCTAACCCTAGTTGTCCTGACGCTAACCCTAGCTGTCCTGACGCTAACACTAGTTGTCCTGACGCTAACAGTAGTTGTCCTGACGCAAACCCTAGCTGTCCTGACGCTAACCCTAGTTGTCCTGACGCTAACCCTAGTTGTCCTGACGCTAACCCTACTTGTCCTGACGCTAACCCTACTTGTCCTGACGCTAACCCTACTTGTCCTGACGCTAACCCTACTTGTCCTGACGCTAACCCTAGTTGTCCTGACGCTAACCTTAGTTGTCCTGATGCTAACCCTACTTGTCCTGACGCTAACCCTAGTTGTCCTGACGACAACCCTAGTTGTCCTGACGCTAACCCTAGTTGTCCTGACGCTAACCCTAGCTGTCCTGACGCTAACCCTAGCTGTCCTGATGCTAACCCTAGTTGTCCTGACGCTAACCCTAGTTGTCCTGATGCTAACCCTAGTTGTCCTGACGCTAACCCTAGCTGTCCTGACGCTAACCCTACTTGTCCTGACGCTAACCCTACTTGTCCTGACGCTAACCCTACTTGTCCTGACGCTAACCCTACTTGTCCTGACGCTAACCCTACTTGTCCTGACGCTAACCCTAGTTGTCCTGACGCTAACCCTAGTTGTCCTGACGCTAACCCTAGTTGTCCTGACGCTAACCCTAGTTGTCCTGACGCTAACCCTACTTGTCCTGACGCTAACCCTAGTTGTCCTGACGCTAACCCTACTTGTCCTGACGCTAACCCTAGTTGTCCTGACGCTAACCCTAGTTGTCCTGACGCTAACCCTAGTTGTCCTGATGCTAACCCTAGTTGTCCTGATGCTAACCCTACTTGTCCTGACGCTAACCCTAGTTGTCCTGACGCTAACCCTACTTGTCCTGACGCTAACCCTACTTGTCCTGACGCTAACCCTACTTGTCCTGACGCTAACCCTAGTTGTCCTGACGCTAACCCTACTTCTCCTGACGCTAACCCTACTTCTCCTGACGCTAACCCTAGTTGTCCTGACGCTAACCCTACTTGTCCTGACGCTAACCCTACTTGTCCTGACGCTAACCCTAGTTGTCCTGACGCTAACCCTAGTGGTCCTGACGCTAAACCTAGTTGTCCTGACGCTAACCCTAGTTGTCCTGACGCTAACCCTACTTGTCCTGACGCTAACCCTAGTTGTCCTGACGCTAACCCTAGTTGTCCTGACGCTAACCCTACTTGTTCTGACGCTAACCTTAGTTGTCCTGACGCTAACCCTAGTTGTCCTGACGCTAACCCTACTTGTCCTGACGCTAACCCTAGTTGTCCTGACGCTAACCCTAGTTGTCCTGACGCTAACCCTAGTTGTCCTGACGCTAACCCTACTTGTCCTGACGCTAACCCTACTTGCCCTGACGCTAACCCGAGTTGTCCTGACGCTAACCCGAGTTGTCCTGACGCTAACCCGAGTTGTCCTGACGCTAACTCGAGTTGTCCTGAAGCTAACCCGAGTTGTCCTGACGCTAACCCGAGTTGTCCTGATGCTAACCCGAGTTGTCCTGACGCTAACCCGAGTTGTCCTGACGCTAACCCTAATTGTCCTGACGCTAACCCGAGTTGTCCTGACGCTAACCCTAGTTGTCCTGACGCTAACCCTAGTTGTCCTGACGCTAACCCTAGTTGTCCTGACGCTAACCCTACTTGTCCTGACGCTAACCCTACTTGTCCTGACGCTAACCCTACTTGTCCTGACGCTAACCCTACTTGTCCTGACGCTAACCCTAGTTGTCCTGACGCTAAACCTAGTTGTCCTGACGCTAACCCTAGTTGTCCTGACGCTAACCCTACTTGTCCTGACGCTAACCCTACTTGTCCTGACGCTAACCCTAGTTGTCCTGACGCTAACCCTTGTTGTCCTGACGCTAACCCTACTTCTCCTGACGCTAACCCTAGTTGTCTTGACGCTAACCCTACTTGTCCTGACGCTAACCCTAGTTGTCCTGACGCTAACCCTACTTGTTCTGATGCTAACCCTAGTTGTCCTGACGCTAACCCTACTTGTCCTGACGCTAACCCTACTTGTCCTGACGCTAACCCTAGTTGTCCTGACGCTAACCCTAGTTGTCCTGACGCTAACCCTACTTGTCCTGACGCTAACCCTACTTGTCCTGACGCTAACCCTACTTGTCCTGACGCTAACCCTACTTGTCCAGACGCTAACCCTAGTTGTCCTGACGCTAACCCTACTTGTCCTGACGCTAACCCTACTTGTCCTGACGCTAACCCTACTTGTCCTGACGCTAACCCTACTTGTCCTGACGCTAACCCTAGTTGTCCTGACGCTAACCCTAGTTGTTCTGACACAAACCCTACTTGTCCTGACGCTAACCCTAGTTGTCCTGACGCTAACCCTACTTGTCCTGACGCTAACCCTAGTTGTCCTGACGCTAACCCTACTTGTCCTGACGCTAACCATAGCTGTCCTGACGCTAACACTAGTTGTCCAGACGCTAACCCTAGTTGTCCTGACGCTAACCCTAGTTGTCCTGACGCTAACCCTAGTTGTCCTGACGCTAACCCTAATTGTCCTGACGCTAACCCTACTTGTCCTGACGCTAACCCTAGCTGTCCTGACGCTAAACCTAGTTGTCCTGACGCTAACCCTAGTTGTCCTGACGCTAACCCTAGTTGTCCTGACGCAAACCCTAGTTGTCCTGACGCTAACCCTACTTGTCCTGACGCTAACCCTACTTGTCCTGACGCTAACCCTACTTGTCCTGACGCTAACCCTAGTTGTCCTGACGCTAACCCTACTTCTCCTGACGCTAACCCTAGTTGTCCTGACGCTAACCCTACTTGTCCTGACGCTAACCCTACTTGTCCTGACGCTAACCCTAGTTGTCCTGACGCTAACCCTAGTTGTCCTGACGCTAAACCTAGTTGTCCTGACGCTAACCCTAGTTGTCCTGACGCTAACCCTACTTGTCCTGACGCTAACCCAGTTGTCCTGACGCTAACCCTAGTTGTCCTGACGCTAACCCTAGTTGTCCTGACGCTAACCCTACTTGTTCTGACGCTAACCCTAGTTGTCCTGACGCTAACCCTACTTGTCCTGACGCTAACCCTACTTGTCCTGACGCTAACCCTACTTGTCCTGACGCTAACCCTAGTTGTCCTGACGATAACCCTAGTTGTCCTGACGCTAACCCTACTTGTCCTGACGCTAACCCTACTTGTCCTGACGCTAACCCGAGTTGTCCTGACGCTAACCCGAGTTGTCCTGACGCTAACCCGAGTTGTCCTGACGCTAACCCGAGTTGTCCTGACGCTAACTCGAGTTGTCCTGACGCTAACCCGAGTTGTCCTGACGCTAACCCGAGTTGTCCTGACGCTAACCCGAGTTGTCCTGACGCTAACCCGAGTTGTCCTGACGCTAACCCTAATTGTCCTGACGCTAACCCGAGTTGTCCTGACGCTAACCCTAGTTGTCCTGACGCTAACCCTAGTTGTCCAGATGCTAACCCTAGTTGTCCTGACGCTAACCCTACTTGTCCTGACGCTAACCCTACTTGTCCTGACGCTAACCCTACTTGTCCTGACGCTAACCCTACTTGTCCTGACGCTAACCCTAGTTGTCCTGACGCTAAACCTAGTTGTCCTGACGCTAACCCTAGTTGTCCTGACGCTAACCCTACTTGTCCTGACGCTAACCCTACTTCTCCTGACGCTAACCCTAGTTGTCCTGACGCTAACCCTACTTGTCCTGACGCTAACCCTAGTTGTCCTGACGCTAACCCTACTTGTTCTGATGCTAACCCTAGTTGTCCTGACGCTAACCCTACTTGTCCTGACGCTAACCCTACTTGTCCTGACGCTAACCCTACTTGTCCTGACGCTAACCCTAGTTGTCCTGACGCTAACCCTAGTTGTCCTGACGCTAACCCTAGTTGTCCTGACGCTAACCCTACTTGTCCTGACGCTAACCCTACTTGTCCTGACGCTAACCCTACTTGTCCAGACGCTAACCCTAGTTGTCCTGACGCTAACCCTACTTGTCCTGACGCTAACCCTACTTGTCCTGACGCTAACCCTACTTGTCCTGACGCTAACCCTACTTGTCCTGACGCTAACCCTAGTTGTCCTGACGCTAACCCTAGTTGTCCTGACACAAACCCTACTTGTCCTGACGCTAACCCTAGTTGTCCTGACGCTAACCCTACTTGTCCTGACGCTAACCCTAGTTGTCCTGACGCTAACCATAGTTGTCCTGACGCTAACCCTAGCTGTCCTGACGCTAGCACTAGTTGTCCTGACGCTAACAGTAGTTGTCCTGACTCTAACCCTAGCTGTCCTGACGCTAACCCTAGTTGTCCTGACGCTAACCCTAGTTGTCCTGACGCTAACCCTACTTGTCCTGACGCTAACCCTACTTGTCCTGATGCTAACCCTACTTGTCCTGACGCTAACCCTAGTTGTCCTGACGCTAACCTTAGTTGTCCTGACGCTAACCCTAGTTGTCCTGACGCTAACCTTAGTTGTCCTGATGCTAACCCTACTTGTCCTAACGCTAACCCTAGTTGTCCTGACGCTAACCCTAGTTGTCCTGACGCTAACCCTAGTTGTCCTGACGCTAACCCTAGCTGTCCTGACGCTAACCCTAGCTGTCCTGATGCTAACCCTAGTTGTCCTGACGCTAACCCTAGTTGTCCTGACGCTAACCCTAGTTGTCCTGACGCTAACCCTAGCTGTCCTGACGCTAACCCTACTTGTCCTGACGCTAACCCTAGTTGTCCTGACGCTAACCCTACTTCTCCTGACGCTAACCCTAGTTGTCCTGACGCTAACCCTACTTGTCCTGACGCTAACCCTAGTTGTCCTGACGCTAACCCTACTTGTTCTGATGCTAACCCTAGTTGTCCTGACGCTAACCCTACTTGTCCTGACGCTAACCCTACTTGTCCTGACGCTAACCCTACTTGTCCTGACGCTAACCCTAGTTGTCCTGACGCTAACCCTAGTTGTCCTGACGCTAACCCTAGTTGTCCTGACGCTAACCCTACTTGTCCTGACGCTAACCCTACTTGTCCTGACGCTAACCCTACTTGTCCAGACGCTAACCCTAGTTGTCCTGACGCTAACCCTACTTGTCCTGACGCTAACCCTACTTGTCCTGACGCTAACCCTACTTGTCCTGACGCTAACCCTACTTGTCCTGACGCTAACCCTAGTTGTCCTGACGCTAACCCTAGTTGTCCTGACACAAACCCTACTTGTCCTGACGCTAACCCTAGTTGTCCTGACGCTAACCCTACTTGTCCTGACGCTAACCCTAGTTGTCCTGACGCTAACCCTAGTTGTCCTGACGCTAACCCTAGCTGTCCTGACGCTAACACTAGTTGTCCTGACGCTAACAGTAGTTGTCCTGACGCTAACCCTAGCTGTCCTGACGCTAACCCTAGTTGTCCTGACGCTAACCCTAGTTGTCCTGACGCTTACCCTACTTGTCCTGACGCTAACCCTACTTGTCCTGACGCTAACCCTACTTGTCCTGACGCTAACCCTAGTTGTCCTGACGCTAACCCTAGTTGTCCTGACGCTAACCTTAGTTGTCCTGATGCTAACCCTACTTGTCCTGACGCTAACCCTAGTTGTCCTGACGCTAACCCTAGTTGTCCTGACGCTAACCCTAGTTGTCCTGACGCTAACCCTAGCTGTCCTGACGCTAACCCTAGCTGTCCTGATGCTAACCCTAGTTGTCCTGACGCTAACCCTAGTTGTCCTGATGCTAACCCTAGTTGTCCTGACGCTAACCCTACTTGTCCTGACGCTAACCCTACTTGTCCTGACGCTAACCCTACTTGTCCTGACGCTAACCCTACTTGTCCTGACGCTAACCCTACTTGTCCTGACGCTAACCCTAGTTGTCCTGACTCTAACCCTAGTTGTCCTGACGCTAACCCTAGTTGTCCTGACGCTAACCCTAGTTGTCCTGACGCTAACCCTACTTGTCCTGACGCTAACCCTAGTTGTCCTGACGCTAACCCTACTTGTCCTGACGCTAACCCTAGTTGTCCTGACGCTAACCCTAGTTGTCCTGACGCTAACCCTAGTTGTCCTGACGCTAACCCTAGTTGTCCTGATGCTAACCCTACTTGTCCTGACGCTAACCCTAGTTGTCCTGACGCTAACCCTACTTGTCCTGACGCTAACCCTACTTGTCCTGACGCTAACCCTACTTGTCCTGACGCTAACCCTAGTTGTCCTGACGCTAACCCTACTTCTCCTGACGCTAACCCTAGTTGTCCTGACGCTAACCCTACTTGTCCTGACGCTAACCCTACTTGTCCTGACGCTAACCCTAGTTGTCCTGACGCTAACCCTAGTTGTCCTGACGCTAAACCTAATTGTCCTGACGCTAACCCTAGTTGTCCTGACGCTAACCCTACTTGTCCTGACGCTAACCCTAGTTGTCCTGACGCTAACCCTAGTTGTCCTGACGCTAAACCTAGTTGTCCTGACGCTAACCCTACTTGTTCTGACGCTAACCTTAGTTGTCCTGACGCTAACCCTAGTTGTCCTGACGCTAACCCTACTTGTCCTGACGCTAACCCTACTTGTCCTGACGCTAACCCTAGTTGTCCTGACGATAACCCTAGTTGTCCTGACGCTAACCCTACTTGTCCTGAAGCTAACCCTACTTGTCCTGACACTAACCCGAGTTGTCCTGACGCTAACCCGAGTTGTCCTGACGCTAACCCGAGTTGTCCTGACGCTAACCCGAGTTGTCCTGACGCTAACTCGAGTTGTCCTGACGCTAACCCGAGTTGTCCTGACGCTAACCCGAGTTGTCCTGACGCTAACCCGAGTTGTCCTGACGCTAACCCGAGTTGTCCTGACGCTAACCCTAATTGTCCTGACGCTAACCCGAGTTGTCCTGACGCTAACCCTAGTTGTCCTGACGCTAACCCTAGTTGTCCTGACGCTAACCCTAGTTGTCCTGATGCTAACCCTAGTTGTCCTGACGCTAACCCTACTTGTCCTGACGCTAACGCTACTTGTCCTGACGCTAACCCTACTTGTCCAGACGCTAACCCTACTTGTCCTGACGCTAACCCTAGTTGTCCTGACTCTAAACCTAGTTGTCCTGACGCTAACCCTAGTTGTACTGACGCTAACCCTACTTGTCCTGACGCTAACCCTACTTGTCCTGACGCTAACCCTACTTGTCCTGACGCTAACCCTACTTGTCCTGACGCTAACCCTTGTTGTCCTGACGCTAACCCTACTTGTCCTGACGCTAACCCTAGTTGTCCTGACGCTAACCCTACTTGTCCTGACGCTAACCCTAGTTGTCCTGACGCTAACCCTACTTGTTCTGATGCTAACCCTAGTTGTCCTGACGCTAACCCTACTTGTCCTGACGCTAACCCTACTTGTCCTGACGCTAACCCTAGTTGTCCTGACGCTAACCCTAGTTGTCCTGACGCTAACCCTAGTTGTCCTGACGCTAACCCTAGTTGTCCTGACGCTAACCCTACTTGTCCTGACGCTAACCCTACTTGTCCTGACGCTAACCCTACTTGTCCAGACGCTAACCCTAGTTGTCCTGACGCTAACCCTACTTGTCCTGACGCTAACCCTACTTGTCCTGACGCTAACCCTACTTGTCCTGACGCTAACCCTACTTGTCCTGACGCTAACCCTAGTTGTCCTGACGCTAACCCTAGTTGTCCTGACACAAACCCTACTTGTCCTGACGCTAACCCTAGTTGTCCTGACGCTAACCCTACTTGTCCTGATGCTAACCCTAGTTGTCCTGACGCTAACCCTAGTTGTCCTGACGCTAACCATAGCTGTCCTGACGCTAACCCTAGTTGTCCAGACGCTAACCCTAGTTGTCCTGACGCTAACCCTAGTTGTCCTGACGCTAACCCTAGTTGTCCTGACGCTAACCCTAATTATCCTGACGCTAACCCTACTTGTCCTGACGCTAACCCTAGTTGTCCTGACGCTAAAAATAGTTGTCCTGACGCTAACCCTAGTTGTCCTGACGCTAAACCTAGTTGTCCTGACGCAAACCCTAGTTGTCCTGACGCTAACCCTTCTTGTCCTGACGCTAACCCTACTTGTCCTGACGCTAACCCTACTTGTCCTGACGCTAACCCTAGTTGTCCTGACGCTAACCCTACTTCTCCTGACGCTAACCCTAGTTGTCCTGACGCTAACCCTACTTGTCCTGACGCTAACCCTACTTGTCCTGACGCTAACCCTAGTTGTCCTGACGCTAACCCTAGTTGTCCTGACGCTAAACCTAGTTGTCCTGACGCTAACCCTAGTTGTCCTGACGCTAACCCTACTTGTCCTGACGCTAACCCTAGTTGTCCTGACGCTAACCCTAGTTGTCCTGACGCTAACCCTACTTGTTCTGACGCTAACCCTAGTTGTCCTGACGCTAACCCTGGTTGTCCTGACGCTAACCCTACTTGTCCTGACGCTAACCCTACTTGTCCTGACGCTAACCCTACTTGTCCTGACGCTAACCCTAGTTGTCCTGACGATAACCCTAGTTGTCCTGACGCTAACCCTACTTGTCCTGACGCTAACCCTACTTGTCCTGACGCTAACCCTAGTTGTCCTGACGCTAACCCTAGTTGTCCTGACGCTAACCATAGCTGTCCTGACGCTAACCCTAGTTGTCCTGACGCTAACCCTAGTTGTCCTGACGCTAACCCTACTTGTCCTGACGCTAACCCTACTTGTCCTGACGCTAACCCTACTTGTCCTGACGCTAACCCTACTTGTCCTGACGCTAACCCTAGTTGTCCTGACGCTAAACCTAGTTGTCCTGACGCTAACCCTACTTGTCCTGACGCTAACCCTGCTTGTCCTGACGCTAACCCTACTTGTCCTGACGCTAACCCTAGTTGTCCTGACGCTAACTCTAGTTGTCCTGACGCTAACCCTACTTCTCCTGACGCTAACCCTAGTTGTCCTGACGCTAACCCTACTTGTCCTGACGCTAACCCTACTTGTCCTGACGATAACCCTAGTTGTCCTGACGCTATCCCTAGTTGTCCTGACGCTAAACCTAGTTGTCCTGACGCTAACCCTAGTTGTCCTGACGCTAACCCAACTTGTCCTGACGCTAACCCTAGTTGTCCTGACGCTAACCCTAGTTGTCCTGACGCTAACCCTAGTTGTCCTGACGCTAACCCTACTTGTCCTGACGCTAACCCTAGTTGTCCTGACGCTAACCCTACTTGTCCTGACGCTAACCCTAGTTGTCCTGACGCTAACCCTAGTTGTCCTGACGCTAACCCTAGTTGTCCTGATGCTAACCCTACTTGTCCTGATGCTAACCCTACTTGTCCTGACCCTAACCCTAGTTGTCCTGACGCTAACCCTAGTTGTCCTGACGCTAACCCTAGTTGTCCTGACGCTAACCCTTCTTGTCCTGACGCTAACCCTAGTTGTCCTGACGCTAACCCTAGTTGTCCTGACGCTAACCCTAGTTGTCCTGACGCTAACCCTAGTTGTCCTGACGCTAACCCTACTTGTCCTGACGCTAACCCTAGTTGTCCTGACGCTAACCCTAGTTGTCCTGATGCTAACCCTAGTTGTCCTGACGCTAAACCTAGTTGTCCTGACGCTAACCCTAGTTGCCCTGATGCTAACCCTAGTTGTCCTGATGCTAACCCTAGTTGTCCTGACGCTAACCCTAGTTGTCCTGACGCTAACCCTACTTGTCCTGACGCTAACCCTAGTTGTCCTGACGCTAACCCTAGTTGTCCTGATGCTAACCCTACTTGTCCTGACGCTAACCCTAGTTGTCCTGATGCTAACCCTACTTGTCCTGACGCTAACCCTACTTGTCCTGAAGCTAACCCTAGTTGTCCTGACGCTAACCCTAGTTGTCCTGACGCTAACCCTAGTTGTCCTGACGCTAACCCTAGTTGTCCTGACGCTAATCCTAGTTGTCCTGACGCTAACCCTAGTTGTCCTGACGCTAACCCTACTTGTCCTGACGCTAACCCTAGTTGTCCTGACGCTAACCCTACTTATCCTGACGCTAACCCTAGTTGTCCTGACTCTAACCCTACTTGTCCTGACGCTAACCCTAGTTGTCCTGACGCTAACCCTAGTTGTCCTGATGCTAACCCTAGCTGTCCTGACGCTAACCCTAGTTGTCCTGACGCTAACCCTAGTTGTCCTGACGCTAACCCTAGTTGTCCTAACGCTAACCCTAGTTGTCCTGACGCTAACCCTAGTTGTCCTGACGCTAACCCTACTTGTCCTGACACTAACCCTAGTTGTCCTGACGCTAACCCTAGTTGTCCTGACGCTAACCCTAGTTGTCCTGACGCTAACCCTAGTTGTCCTGATGCTAACCCTACTTGTCCTGACGCTAACCCTAGTTGTCCTGACGCTAACCCTAGTTGTTCTGACGCTAACCCTAGTTGTCCTGACGCTAACCCTAGCTGTCCTGACGCTAACCCTAGCTGTCCTGACGCTAACCCTAGTTGTCCTGACGCTAACCCCAGCTGTCCTGACGCTAACCCTAGTTGTCCTGATGCTAACCCTACTTGTCCTGACGCTAACCCTACTTGTCCTGACGCTAACCCTACTTGTCCTGACGCTAACCCTACTTGTCCTGACGCTAACCCTAGTTGTCCTGACGCTAACCCTAGTTGTCCTGACTATAACCCTAATTGTCCTGACGCTAACCCTAGTTGTCCTGACTAGTGTTGAGCCACCCCCGTAGTGTTCGGGTTCGGTTCGGTTCGTCGAACACCGGGATGTTCGAGGAACTGCTCGTCGAACTGTTCGTCGAACACCTTAGGACACCGTCGAACACCGTTAAAACCAATGGCAGGCAAACAAAAACACATAGAAACACATAGAAAACACGTTCAAAGGTGTCCAAAAGCTGACAAACTGCTCAGAAGACGCTTTCTTTAAAAAAGCCGGCCGGCAATTCAGCAGCGGCATACACCGGTACCCGACAATTTAGACAAGAAGGAATAGAGCCTCACACATAGATTAGATAGATAGAAACATGTCAGTCACATATATATGAAGTACAGTGACAGTGTTGCTTACTGTACTTGTCATTTAGTGTAAAGGATTTATTAAAAAAAATAATAGTGTTTTCATGCACCGTCTCTTTAAGAAAGCCGGCCGGCAATTCAGCATCTGTACCCGACAATTTATAACAGACAGAATAGAGCTTCACACATAGATTAGATAGAAACATGTCAGTCACATATATATGAAGTACAGTGATAGTGTTGGTTACTGTACTTGTCATTTAGTATTAAAATAAAGGATTTATTATTAAAAAAAATTGGCGTGGGGTTCCCCTTAATTTTAGTCTCTAGCGGAGGTTAAGCAGACAGCTGGGGCAGATGTTTGAAGCCTGGGAAGGGGGTAATACCCACGGAGCTTCCCAGGCTACTAATATGAGCCCCCAGCTGAATACATAGCCTTTACTAGCTATTAAAATGGGGGACCCCCCCAAAAAAATGACGTGGGGTCCCCCCTAATTTAATAGCTAGCAAAGGCTGGGGGCTGATATTAATAGCCCAGGAAGGGTGCCATGAATATTGGCCCCCTCCCAGGCTAGAAACACCAGCCATCAGCCGCCCCAGAAATAGCGCATTCATAGGATGCGCCAATTCTGGCACTTAGCCTCGCTCTTCCACGCTGCCCTGTAGCGGTGGCAGTGGGGTAATAGGGCTGGGGTTGATGTCAGCTTATAATGCCAGCTGACATCAAGCCCAGGTTAGTAATGGAGAGGCGTCTATAAGACACCCCCATTACTAACCCCATAGTCAAAGTTAAAAGAAAGCACAAACACCCAGAATAAAGTCCTTTAATTGAAATAAAGACACAATCCTTTATTGTTCTAAATTAAACCATACTTACCGTCACGCCCATTCCAGCTGAAGCCAACGATCTCCTGCAATAAAAGAAAAATAATAAAGCAACATCATCCTTACATTTCCATGGTTCCCACGACAGCTTCAGCTCTGCTACATCGAGATGACAGGCTGGACCGCAGCAGAAAGCTGCCATCCAGCCTGTCATCCCGCAGACACTGAGAAGCGCAGGCTTGCTTGTGCTCCTCAGTGTCTCGCTGTGACGGCATAAAGATGAGACGAGTTCATGTCCAATGAACTCGGCGCACCTCATGCACGTCACTGACAGCGTGGGAAAATTCTCATGCTGAAGCGCTGAGTGCAGGAGAATTCTCCCACGCTGTCAGTGATGTGCATAAGGTGAGCTCATGTCCAATGAACTCAGCTCACCTCCTGCACGTCACTGACAGCGTGGGAGAATTCTCCTGCACTCAGCGCTTCAGCGTGAGAATTCTCTCACGCTGAAGTGCTGAGTGCAGGAGAATTTTCCCATGCTGTCAGTGACGTGCATAAGGTGAGCTCATGTCCAATGAACTCAGCTCACCTCCTGCACGTCACTGACAGCGTGGGAGAATTCTCCTGCACTCAGCGCTTCAGCGTGAGAATTCTCCCACGCTGAAGTGCTGAGTGCAGGAGAATTTTCCCACGCTGTCAGTGACGTGCATAAGGTGAGCTCATGTCCAATGAACTCAGCTCACCTCCTGCACGTCACTGACAGCGTGGGAGAATTCTCCTGCACTCAGCGCTTCAGTGTGAGAATTTTCCCACGCTGTCAGTGACGTGCATGAGGTGAGCCGAGTTCATTGGACATTAACTCGGCTCATCTGGATGCCCTCACAGATAGACACTGTGGAGCGCAAGCAAGCCTGCGCTTCTCAGTGTCTGCGGGATGACAGGCTGGATGGCAGCGTTCTGCTGCGGTCCAGCCTGTCATCTCGATGTAGCAGAGCTGAAGCTGTCATGGGAACCATGGAAAGGTAAGGATGATGTTGCTTTATTATTTTTCTTTTATTTCAGGAGATCGTTGGCTTCAGCTGGAATGGGCGTGACGGTAAGTATGGTTTAATTTAGAACAATAAAGAATTGTGTGTTTATTTCAATTAAAGGACTTTTTTCTGGGTGTTGTGTTTTTTTTAAATACTTTACTAGAAATTCATGGTGGTCATGTCTAATATTGGCGTGACCCCATGAATTTTGGGCTTGGGGCCAAGCTGGCCCTAACCCCTTTATTACCCAGTGAGCCACCGCACCATCCAGCCTGTCATCCCGCAGACACTGAGAAGGGCATGCATGCTTGCGCTCCTCAGTGTCTGGCTGTGACGGCATAAAGATGAGCCGAGGTCATGTCCAATGAACTCGGCTCACCTCATGCACGTCACTGAGAGCGTGGGAAAATTCTCACGCTGAAGTGCTGAGTGCAGGAGAATTCTCCCACGCTGTCAGTGACGTGCATGAGGTGAGCTCATGTCCAATGAACTCAGCTCACCTCATGCACCTCACTGACAGCGTGGGAAAATTCTCCTGCACTCAGCGCTTCAGCGTGAGAATTCTCCCACGCTGTCAGTGACGTGCATGAGGTGAGCCGAGTTCATTGGACATGAACTCGGCTCATCTGGATGCCGTCACAGAGAGACAATGTGGAGCGCAAGCAAGCCTGCGCTTCTCAGTGTCTGCGGGATGACAGGCTGGATGGCGGCGTTCTGCTGCGGTCCAGCCTGTCATCTCGATGTAGCAGAGCTGAAGCTGTCGTGGGAACCATGGAAAGGTAAGGATGAGGTTGTTTTATTATTTTATTTTTATTACAGGAGATCGTTGGCTTCAGCTGGAATGGGCGTGGTGGTAAGTATGGTTTAATTTAGAACAATAAAGAATTGTGTCTTTATTTCAATTAAAAGACTTTATTCTGGGTGTTTGTGTTTTTTTTAACTTTGACTATGGGGTTAGTAATGGGGGTGTCTTATAGACGCCTCTCCATTACTAACCTGGGCTTGATGTCAGCTGGCATTATAAGCTGACATCAACCCCAACCCTATTACCCCCTGCCACCGCACCAGGGCAGCGTGGAAGAGCGAGTCTAAGTGCCAGAATTGGCGCATCCTATGAATGCGCCATTTCTGGGGCGGCTGACGGCTGGTGTTTCTAGCCTGGGAGGGGGCCAATATTCATTCCTCCCTTCCTGGGCTATTAATATCAGCCCCCAGCTGTCTGCCTAGCCTTTGCTAGCTATTAAATTAGGGGGGACCCCACGTCATTTTTTTTGGGGGGGTCCCCCATTTTAATAGCTAGTAAAGGCTATGTATTCAGCTGGGGGCTGATATTAGTAGCCTGGGAAGCTCCGTGGGTATTACCCCCTTTCCAGGCTTCAAACATCTGCCCCAGCTGTCTGCTTAACCTCCGCTAGAGCCTAAAATTAAGGGGAACCCCACGCCAATTTTTTTAATAATAAATCCTTTATTTTAATACTAAATGACAAGTACAGTAACCAACACTATCACTGTACTTCATATATATGTGACTGACATGTTTCTGTCTATCTAATCTATGTGTGAAGCTCTATTCTGTCTGTTATAAATTGTCGGGTACAGATGCTGAATTGCCGGCCGGCTTTCTTAAAGAGACGGTGCATGAAAACACTATTATTTTTTTTAATAAATCCTTTACACTAAATGACAAGTACAGTAAGCAACACTGTCACTGTACTTCATATATATGTGACTGACATGTTTCTATCTATCTAATCTATGTGTGATTCTCTATTCCTTCTATTCTAAATTGTCGGGTACCGCTGCTGAATTGCCGGCCGGCTTTTTTAAAGAGACGGTGCATGAAAACACTATTATTTTTTTTGATAAATCCTTTACGCTAAATGACAAGTACAGTAAGCAGCACTTTCACTGTACTTCGTATATATGTGACTGACATGTTTATATCTATCTAATCTATGTGTGAAGCTCTATTCTTTCGGTTCTAAATTGTCGGGTACCGGTGTATGCCGCTGCTGAATTGCCGGCTTTTCATGTTTCACTGTTGGCACTGTTCCCATCGATTTGGGCAATCACTGTAATGCCACAACCACCATGGCTGTGGCATTACAGTGAGTGGCAGACAATCCCTGCATGATTGGTGCTCTAAATAGCACCAGACATGCAGGACACGCTTTTGGTGCACGAACAGTTATCGAACATAACCTCGAACAGCCGAATTTTTTGCAAATCGTTCGGGTTCGTCAAACAACTCGAACACCGCCCAAAACAGTTCGAATTTGAGATTGGCGAACAGTTCTAGTCGAACAACGCTCATCTCTAGTCCTGACGCTAACCCTAGTTGTCCTGACGCTAACCCTAGTTGTCCTGACGCTAACCCTACTTCTCCTGACTCTAACCCTAGTTGTCCTGACGCTAACCCTAGTTGTCCTGACGCTAACCCTATTTGTCCTGACGCTAACCCTAGTTGTCCTGACGCTAACCCTACTTGTCCTGACGCTAACCCTAGTTGTCCTGACGCTAACCCTACTTGTCCTGACGCTAACCCTACTTGTCCTGACGCTAACCCTAGTTGTCCTGACGCTAACCGTAGTTGTCCTGACGCTAACCCTAGTTGTCCTGACGCTAACCCTACTTGTCCTGACGCTAACCCTACTTGTCCTGACGCTAACCCTACTTGTCCTGACGCTAACCCTACTTGTCCTGACGCTAACCCTACTTGTCCTGACGCTAACCCTAGTTGTCCTGACGCTAACCCTAGTTGTCCTGACGCTAACCCTAGTTGTCCTGATGCTAACCCTAGTTGTCCTGACGCTAACCCTAGTTGTCCTGACGCTAACCCTACTTGTCCTGACGCTAACCCTACTTGTCCTGAAGCTAACCCTAGTTGTCCTGACGCTAACCCTAGTTGTCCTGACGCTAACCCTACTTGTCCTGACGCTAACCCTAGTTGTCCTGACGCTAACCCTAGTTGTCCTGACGCTAACCCTACTTGTCCTGACGCTAACCCTAGTTGTCCTGACGCTAACCCTAGTTGTCCTGACGCTAACCCTACTTGTCCTGACGCTAACCCTACTTGTCCTGACGCTAACCCTACTTGTCCTGACGCTAACCCTACTTGTCCTGACGCTAACCCTAGTTGTCCTGACGCTAACTCTAGTTGTCCTGACGCTAACCCTAGTTGTCCTGACGCTAACCCTAGTTGTCCTGACGCTAACCCTAGTTGTCCTGACGCTAACCCTACTTGTCCTGACGCTAACCCTAGTTGTCCTGACGCTAACCCTAGTTGTCCTGACGCTAACCCTACTTGTCCCGACGCTAACCCTAGTTGTCCTGACGCTAACCCTAGTTGTCCTGACGCTAACCCTACTTGTCCTGACGCTAACCCTAGTTGTCCTGACGCTAACCCTACTTGTCCTGACGCTAACCCTACTTGTCCTGACGCTAACCCTAGTTGTCCTGACGCTAACCCTAGTTGTCCTGACGCTAACCCTAGTTGCCCTGACGCTAATCCTAGTTGTCCTGACGCTAACCCTAGTTGTCCTGACGCTAACCCTAGTTGTCCTGACGCTATCCCTAGTTGTCCTGACGCTAACCCTAGTTGTTCTGACGCTAACCCTAGTTGTCCTGACGCTAACCCTAGTTGTCCTGACGCTAACCCTAGTTGTCCTGACGCTAACCCTAGTTGTCCTGACGCTGACCCTAGTTGTCCTGACGCTAACCCTAGTTGTACTGACGCTAACCCTACTTGTCCTGACGCTAACCCTAGTTGTCCTGACGCTAACCCTAGTTGTCCTGACGGTAACCCTACTTGTCCTGACGCTAACCCTAGTTGTCCTGATGCTAACCCGAGTTGTCCTGAAGCTAACCCGAGTTGTCCTGATGCTAACCCTAGTTGTCCTGACGCTAACCCGAGTTGTCCTGAAGCTAACCCTAGTTGTCCTGACGCTAACCCTAGTTGTCCTGACGCTAACCCTAGTTGTCCTGACGCTAACCCTAGTTGTCCTGACTCTAACCCGAGTTGTCCTGAAGCTAACCCTAGTTGTCCTGACGCTAACCCGAGTTGTCCTGAAGCTAACCCTAGTTGTCCTGACGCTAACCCTAGTTGTCCTGACTCTAACCCTAGTTGTCCTGACGCTAACCCTAGTTGTCCTGACTCTAACCCTAGTTGTCGTGACGCTAACCCTAGTTGTCCTGACGCTAACCCTAGTTGTCCTGACGCTAAACCTAGTTGTCCTGACGCTAACCCTACTTGTCCTGACGCTAACCCTAGTTGTCCTGACGCTAACCCTACTTGTCCTGACGCTAACCCTAGTTGTCCTGACGCTAACCCTACTTGTCCTGACGCTAACCCTACTTGTCCTGACGCTAACCCTAGTTGTCCTGACGCTAACCCTAGTTGTCCTGACGCTAACCCTAGTTGCCCTGACGCTAATCCTAGTTGTCCTGACGCTAACCCTAGTTGTCCTGACGCTAACCCTAGTTGTCCTGACGCTATCCCTAGTTGTCCTGACGCTAACCCTAGTTGTTCTGACGCTAACCCTAGTTGTCCTGACGCTAACCCTAGTTGTCCTGACGCTAACCCTAGTTGTCCTGACGCTAACCCTAGTTGTCCTGACGCTGACCCTAGTTGTCCTGACGCTAACCCTAGTTGTACTGACGCTAACCCTACTTGTCCTGACGCTAACCCTAGTTGTCCTGACGCTAACCCTAGTTGTCCTGACGGTAACCCTACTTGTCCTGACGCTAACCCTAGTTGTCCTGACGCTAACCCGAGTTGTCCTGAAGCTAACCCGAGTTGTCCTGATGCTAACCCTAGTTGTCCTGACGCTAACCCGAGTTGTCCTGAAGCTAACCCTAGTTGTCCTGACGCTAACCCTAGTTGTCCTGACGCTAACCCTAGTTGTCCTGACGCTAACCCTAGTTGTCCTGACTCTAACCCGAGTTGTCCTGAAGCTAACCCTAGTTGTCCTGACGCTAACCCGAGTTGTCCTGAAGCTAACCCTAGTTGTCCTGACGCTAACCCTAGTTGTCCTGACTCTAACCCTAGTTGTCCTGACGCTAACCCTAGTTGTCCTGACTCTAACCCTAGTTGTCGTGACGCTAACCCTAGTTGTCCTGACGCTAACCCTAGTTGTCCTGACGCTAAACCTAGTTGTCCTGACGCTAACCCTAGTTGTCCTGACGCTAACCCTAGTTGTCCTGACGCTAACCCTACTTGTCCTGACGCTAACCCTAGTTGTCCTGACGCTAACCCTAGCTGTCCTGACGCTAACCCTAGCTGTCCTGACGCTAACCCTAGTTGTCCTGACGCTAACCCTAGTTGTCCTGACGCTAACCCTAGTTGTCCTGACGCTAACCCTAGTTGTCCTGCCGCTAACCCTAGTTGTCCTGACGCTAACCCTAGTTGTCCTGACGCTAACCCTACTTGTCCTGACGCTAACCCTAGTTGTCCTGACGCTAACCCTAGTTGTCCTGACGCTAACCCTAGTTGTCCTGACGCTAACCCTAGTTGTCCTGACTCTAACCCTAGTTGTCGTGACGCTAACCCTACTTGTCCTGACGCTAACCCTACTTGTCCTGACGCTAACCCTAGTTGTCCTGACGCTAACCCTAGTTGTCCTGACGCTAACCCTAGTTGCCCTGACGCTAATCCTAGTTGTCCTGACGCTAACCCTAGTTGTCCTGACGCTAACCCTAGTTGTCCTGACGCTATCCCTAGTTGTCCTGACGCTAACCCTAGTTGTTCTGACGCTAACCCTAGTTGTCCTGACGCTAACCCTAGTTGTCCTGACGCTAACCCTAGTTGTCCTGACGCTAACCCTAGTTGTACTGACGCTAACCCTACTTGTCCTGACGCTAACCCTAGTTGTCCTGACGCTAACCCTAGTTGTCCTGACGCTAACCCTACTTGTCCTGACGCTAACCCTAGTTGTCCTGACGCTAACCCGAGTTGTCCTGAAGCTAACCCGAGTTGTCCTGATGCTAACCCTAGTTGTCCTGACGCTAACCCGAGTTGTCCTGAAGCTAACCCTAGTTGTCCTGACGCTAACCCTAGTTGTCCTGACGCTAACCCTAGTTGTCCTGACGCTAACCCTAGTTGTCCTGACTCTAACCCGAGTTGTCCTGAAGCTAACCCTAGTTGTCCTGATGCTAACCCGAGTTGTCCTGAAGCTAACCCTAGTTGTCCTGACGCTAACCCTAGTTGTCCTGACGCTAACCCTAGTTGTCCTGACGCTAACCCTAGTTGTCCTGACTCTAACCCTAGTTGTCCTGACGCTAACCCTAGTTGTCCTGACGCTAACCCTAGTTGTCCTGACGCTAAACCTAGTTGTCCTGACGCTAACCCTAGTTGTCCTGACGCTAACCCTAGTTGTCCTGACGCTAACCCTAGTTGTCCTGACGCTAACCCTAGTTGTCCTGACGCTAACCCTAGCTGTCCTGACGCTAACCCTAGCTGTCCTGACGCTAACCCTAGTTGTCCTGACGCTAACCCTAGTTGTCCTGACGCTAACCCTAGTTGTCCTGACGCTAACCCTAGTTGTCCTGGCGCTAACCCTAGTTGTCCTGACGCTAACCCTAGTTGTCCTGACTCTAACCCTAGTTGTCCTGGCGCTAACCCTAGTTGTCCTGACGCTAACCCTAGTTGTCCTGACGCTAACCCTAGTTGTCCTGACGCTAACCCTAGTTGTCCTTACGCTAACCCTAGTTGTCCTGACGCTAACACTAGTTGTCCTGACTCTAACCCTAGTTGTCCTGACGCTAACCCTAGTTGTCCTGACGCTAACCCTAGTTGTCCTGACGCTAACCCTAGTTGTCCTGACGCTAACCCTACTTGTCCTGACGCTAGCCCTACTTGTCCTTACGCTAACCCTAGTTGTCCTGACGCTAACACTAGTTGTCCTGACTCTAACCCTAGTTGTCCTGACGCTAACCCTAGTTGTCCTGACGCTAACCCTAGTTGTCCTGACGCTAAACCTAGTAGTCCTGACGCTAACCCTAGGTGTCCTGACGCTAACCCTAGTTGTCCTGACGCTAACCCTAGTTGTCCTGACGCTAACCCTAGTTGTCCTGACTCTAACCCTAGTTGTCCTGACGCTAACCCTAGTTGTCCTGACGCTAACCCTACTTGTCCTGACGCTAGCCCTACTTGTCCTGACGCTAACCCTACTTGTCCTGACGCTAACCCTACTTGTCCTGACGCTAACCCTACTTGTCCTGACGCTAACCCTAGTTGTCCTGACGCTAACCCTAGTTGTCCTGACGCTAACCCTAGTTGTCCTGACTAGAGATGAGCGTTGTTCTACTCGAACTGTTCGCCAATCTCAAATTCGAGCTGTTTTGGCGGTGTTCGAGCCGTTCGGCGAACACGAACAATTTGAGAAAAATTCGGCTGTTCGAGGTTATGTTCGACAACTGTTCGTGCACCAAAATCATAACTGGATTTTTTCTCAGTAATGATGAAAATGAATGTTAATACGCAGTTTGAGTGTACAGCGGGGTGGGGGGAGGGGCAGGGGATGGATCTCTGCAGGAACAATGAAGATCTCCATTTTTTTTTCTCTTTCCCGCATTTGCAGTGGGGAGGTGCAATCTGTCAGCCTATCAGCAGCGCACACACGGAGCGAAGTGCTTTTTTTCACACAAGCAAGGGCATGTGTCATTGGCAGTGTATGTCACATGTCCTTGCCCTATAAGACCAAGCCATTTTCCCCGTCGCCACCATTTTCTCACTGCTGCAGCTGCGTGTTAGACGGCACCGCTGTTGCTGTGTGCGCTATACCTTGTTAATTTCAAGCCAATTTTCGCACAAATATACAGATAGCTTGGGAGTAGGGAATAGTTGTGATTGCAGTCCTTTTAAGGACTAGGTTACAGCATTTCCTACTACTTTTATCAGGGAGGTCTGTGCTCTTAAATAGATAGATTGTGGGAGTAAAGACTAATTGTAATTGGAGTCCTTTTCAGGACTAGGTTACATCAGTTCCTATCAGTTTTTGCCAGGCAGGTCTGTGCCAGTGCTGTGCAAGTTTTTTTCACAGCATTTGGCTGAATCTAGCAAAGCTAATCCTTTTTGGCCTATTGCAGAGTGTGTTAGTCAGTGGAGTAGCCTATCTGTGTTGCAAGATATACCACCTGTGTATAGAATACCAATTTTTTTACTGCACCTAGTGAAGTAAAATCTTTTGGGCATAGCATCATTCTATTAGTCCATCTATACTGACCTCCATCAGGTTGCAAATTAAAACTAATTTTTATCTGCATCTACAGTACCTCTGAAAAAATATTGGGCTTCTAGGTGTGTGTGGGTCTTGTTCTATTAATCCATCTATACTGACCTCCATCAGGTTGCAAACTGAATATAATTTTTTTCTGCATCTAGCGCTGAAAAAATATTTGGGCTTCTAGCGGTGTGTGGGACTTGGTCTATTAGTCCATCTATACTGACCTCCATCCGGTTGCAAATTAAAAATAATTTTTTTCTGCATCTAGCTCTGAAAAAATATTTGGGCTTCAAGCAGTGTGTGGGACTTGTTCTATTAGTCCATCTATAGTGACCTCCATCAGGTTGCAAATTGAATAAAAAAATATTCTGCATCTAGCTCTGAAAAAATATTTGGGCTTCTAGCAGTGTGTGGGACTTGGTCTATTAGTCCATCTATACTGACCTCCATCAGGTTGCAAATTAAAAATAATTTTTTTCTTCATTTAGCTCTGAAAAAATATTTGGGCTTCTAGCAGTGTGTGGGACTTGTTCTATTAGTCCTTCTATACTGACCTCCAGCAGGTTGCAAATTGAATATAATTTTTTTCTGCATCTAGCTCTGAAAAAATATTTGGGCTTCTAGCAGTGTGTGGGACTTGGTCTATTAGTCCATCTATACTGACCTCCATCAGGTTGCAAACTGAATATATTTTTTTCTGCATCTACCTCTGAAAAAATATTCGGCTTCTAGCTGTGTGTGGGACTTGTTGTATTAGTCCATCTATACTGACCTCCATCAGGTTGCAAACTGAATATATTTTTTTCTGCATCTACCTCTGAAAAAATATTGGGCTTCTAGCTGTGTGTGGGTCTTGTTCTATTAATCCATCTATACTGACCTCCATCAGGTTGCAAACTGAATATTATTTTTTTCTGCATCTAGCTCTGAAAAAATATTTGGGCTTCTAGCGGTGTGTGGGACTTGGTCTATTAGTCCATCTATACTGACCTCCATCAGGTTGCAAATTAAAAATAATTTTTTTCTGCATCTAGCTCTGAAAAAATATTTGGGCTTCTAGCAGTGTGTGGGACTTGTTCTATTAGTCCTTCTATACTGACCTCCAGCAGGTTGCAAATTGAATATAATTTTTTTCTGCATCTAGCTCTGAAAAAATATTTGGGCTTCTAGCAGTGTGTGGGACTTGGTCTATTAGTCCATCTATACTGACCTCCATCAGGTTGCAAACTGAATATGTTTTTTTCTGCATCTACCTCTGAAAAAATATTCGGCTTCTAGCTGTGTGTGGGACTTGTTGTATTAGTCCATCTATACTGACCTCCATCAGGTTGCAAACTGAATGTATTTTTTTCTGCATCTACCTCTGAAGAAATATTGGGCTTCTAGCTGTGTGTGGGTCTTGTTCTATTAATCCATCTATACTGACCTCCATCAGGTTGCAAACTGAATATAATTTTTTTCTGCATCTAGCTCTGAAAAAATATTTGGGCTTCTAGCGGTGTGTGGGACTTGGTCTATTAGTCCATCTATACTGACCTCCATCAGGTTGCAAATTAAAAATAATTTTTTTCTGCATCTAGCTCTGAAAAAATATTTGGGCTTCTAGCAGTGTGTGGGACTTGTTCTATTAGTCCTTCTATACTGACCTCCAGCAGGTTGCAAATTGAATATAATTTTTTTCTGCATCTAGCTCTGAAAAAATATTTGGGCTTCTAGCAGTGTGTGGGACTTGGTCTATTAGTCCATCTATACTGACCTCCATCAGGTTGCAAACTGAATATATTTTTTTCTGCATCTACCTCTGAAAAAATATTCGACTTCTAGCTGTGTGTGGGACTTGTTGTATTAGTCCATCTATACTGACCTCCATCAGGTTGCAAACTGAATATATTTTTTTTCTGCATCTACCTCTGAAAAAATATTGGGCTTCTAGCTGTGTGTGGGTCTTGTTCTATTAATCCATCTATACTGACCTCCATCAGGTTGCAAACTGAATATAATTTTTTTCTGCATCTATCTCTGAAAAAATATTTGGGCTTCTAGCGGTGTGTGGGACTTGGTCTATTAGTCCATCTATACTGACCTCCATCAGGTTGCAAATTAAAAATAATTTTTTTCTGCATCTAGCTCTGAAAAAATATTTGGGCTTCTAGCAGTGTGTGGGACTTGTTCTATTAGTCCATCTATAGTGACCTCCATCAGGTTGCAAATTGAATAAAAAAAATTTCTGCATCTAGCTCTGAAAAAATATTTGGGCTTCTAGCAGTGTGTGGGACTTGGTCTATTAGTCCATCTATACTGACCTCCATCAGATTGCAAACTGAATATAATTTTTTTCTGCATCTAGCTCTGAAAAAATATTTGGGCTTCTAGCGGTGTGTGGGACTTGGTCTATTAGTCCATCTATACTGACCTCCATCAGGTTGCAAATTAAAAATAATTTTTTTCTGCATCTAGCTCTGAAAAAATATTTGGGCTTCTAGCAGTGTGTGGGACTTGTTCTATTAGTCCTTCTATACTGACCTCCAGCAGGTTGCAAATTGAATATAATTTTTTTCTGCATCTAGCTCTGAAAAAATATTTGGGCTTCTAGCGGTGTGTGGGACTTGGTCTATTAGTCCATCTATACTGACCTCCATCAGGTTGCAAATTAAAAATAATTTTTTTCTGCATCTAGCTCTGAAAAAATATTTGGGCTTCTAGCAGTGTGTGGGACTTGTTCTATTAGTCCTTCTATACTGACCTCCAGCAGGTTGCAAATTGAATATAATTTTTTTCTGCATCTAGCTCTGAAAAAATATTTGGGCTTCTAGCAGTGTGTGGGACTTGGTCTATTAGTCCATCTATACTGACCTCCATCAGGTTGCAAACTGAATATATTTTTTTCTGCATCTACCTCTGAAAAAATATTCGACTTCTAGCTGTGTGTGGGACTTGTTGTATTAGTCCATCTATACTGACCTCCATCAGGTTGCAAACTGAATATATTTTTTTTCTGCATCTACCTCTGAAAAAATATTGGGCTTCTAGCTGTGTGTGGGTCTTGTTCTATTAATCCATCTATACTGACCTCCATCAGGTTGCAAACTGAATATAATTTTTTTCTGCATCTATCTCTGAAAAAATATTTGGGCTTCTAGCGGTGTGTGGGACTTGGTCTATTAGTCCATCTATACTGACCTCCATCAGGTTGCAAATTAAAAATAATTTTTTTCTGCATCTAGCTCTGAAAAAATATTTGGGCTTCTAGCAGTGTGTGGGACTTGTTCTATTAGTCCATCTATAGTGACCTCCATCAGGTTGCAAATTGAATAAAAAAAATTTCTGCATCTAGCTCTGAAAAAATATTTGGGCTTCTAGCAGTGTGTGGGACTTGGTCTATTAGTCCATCTATACTGACCTCCATCAGATTGCAAACTGAATATAATTTTTTTCTGCATCTAGCTCTGAAAAAATATTTGGGCTTCTAGCGGTGTGTGGGACTTGGTCTATTAGTCCATCTATACTGACCTCCATCAGGTTGCAAATTAAAAATAATTTTTTTCTGCATCTAGCTCTGAAAAAATATTTGGGCTTCTAGCAGTGTGTGGGACTTGTTCTATTAGTCCTTCTATACTGACCTCCAGCAGGTTGCAAATTGAATATAATTTTTTTCTGCATCTAGCTCTGAAAAAATATTTGGGCTTTTAGCAGTGTGTGGGACTTGTTCTATTAGTCCATCTATAGTGACCTCCATCAGGTTGCAAATTGAATAAAAAAATTTTCTGCATCTAGCTCTGAAAAAATATTTGGGCTTCTAGCAGTGTGTGGGACTTGGTCTATTAGTCCATCTATACTGACCTCCATCAGGTTGCAAATTAAAAATAATTTTTTTCTTCATTTAGCTCTGAAAAAATATTTGGGCTTCTAGCTGTGTGTGGGACTTGGTGTATTAGTCCATCTATACTGACCTCCATCAGGTTGCAAACTGAATATATTTTTTTCTGCATCTACCTCTGAAAAAATATTCGGCTTCTAGCTGTGTGTGGGACTTGTTGTATTAGTCCATCTATACTGACCTCCATCAGGTTGCAAATTAAAAATAATTTTTTTCTGCATCTAACCCAGCCAATAGTTTTGGCCTAATACCACAGTTTGGCCACTCAGCTCTGCTCGGTTACCATCCATTGTTTTTTTGTGCAAACAACTCCAGAGTTGTGAATTAGTTAACCACCAAAATGAGTGGAAAAAGTCCTGCTGCTGGTGGAAAGGGGAATAGGCGTGTTGGGAAGGGGAAAAAAGGTTGTGTCCGTGGGGTAGGTGCAGAAGAAAGACCATCTTCCAGCCAAACTAAAATGTCTACTTCTTTTAGCGGACAATGTGATAAGATCCCTTTCTTACGGCCACGCCAATCGCTACAAATTCCAGATGAGGCACAAAAACAGCAGGTGCTTCAACGGATATCAAGTGCTCCTTTAAGTGGGCTCTCCTCCACATCAACTTCAACATCACAAATACTCCAGTCCTCAAAGGTGTCACCCAAATCGCACTTGCTTCCTCACAGCTCCCAAATCTCCAGCTGCCCGTCTGAGTATGAGGTAGAACAGATGGTTGAGTCTGCAGAGCTGTTTACTCATACTATAGCCTGGGAATCAGAGGTCGACTCCAGCGCTTCTGTGAATCCAGACGAGGAAATGATCTGCACTGATGCCCAGAATCTTTATGAGTCGGATCCAGGACCAGACGCAGAAGGTTCTGACCATAATGTAGACCCTCATTCCCAAACTGTAACTCCTGTTGGTGGAGACAATGACGAAGACGATGATAAGACTCAAATACCTGATTGGAGCGACAACTTTAGTTTTTTGTCAGGGCAGGAACAGGTTGGCTCTGAGGACGACGGGTGTGATAACGCACAGGGTGATGATGATGAGGTCGGAGATCCCACTTACTGTCAACCCACAGTCAGCCAAGAGATGAGGTCAGCAGAGGAGGTGGAGGAAGATGCTAGTGACGACGAGGTGAGGTTGCGCCTTCCTGGACAGAGACGTAGTACTGGAAGCACGTCAACAACTGCATCCTCAAACACAACTCTGCCTCTCACCACAAGTCGTGGTGGCTCTTCAGGTCGCATGGGTGCTATGCCTTGCATAGCCTGGGCATTTTTTCAGATCAATAAAGATGACCCAACTCGTGTTATCTGTAACATTTGTCAGCAAAAGCTAAGTAGAGGCCAAAAAATACATAGTTTGAGTACTTCATGCATGAACCGGCACATGGACATGAAGCATAAGTTGCAGTGGGAAGCTCAGTGTGCTACAATGCGGCCTAGCCGGCCGGGCCAACCACCGTCTGCCATATCTTGTGCATCCGCGGCCTCTTCATCCTCTGTGACTGGCGGGACAGCAGTCACACCTGTTTTGGGGCGCAGACCTGCCACCTCTTTACCTGCAACAGCCAGCGTGATTGGCAGGTCATCATTTTCTTTGGAGGTGGTAACACTAGCTGGTGTTGAGCGCTGTCCGACATCGATAGCACCACCTTTGGATCAAGGCAACCTAACATGTCCGCCTGCATCTTCCTCACAGACCGGCAGTTTGCCGGGGACACCCTTATCAACCCCGTCTAAGCACAATAGCCAGCCCTCGGTCCCTCAGATGTGGACAAGTAAAAGACCATTTCCTCCTAGCCATGAGAAAGCTAAGAGGTTGAATTTCACCATCTGCAAGCTCTTGGCTACAGAAATGCTGCCTTTCCGCCTGGTGGACACAGAGGATTTTCGAGACCTTATGTCCGTCGCAGTGCCCCAGTACCAGATGCCCAGTCGGCACTACTTCTCAAAGAAAGGTGTGCCTGCGCTCCACCAGCATGTCGCACACAACATCACCGCTTCTTTGAGAAACTCTGTGTGTGACAGGGTGCATTTCACCACAGACACTTGGACGAGTAGGCATGGACAGGGGCGTTACATGTCGCTGACTGGGCACTGGGTTACTATGGTGACAGCAGGACAAGGGGCTGCTGTCCAAGTCTTGCCGTCCCCACGAGTTGTGCGTCAATCCTCTTTATGTCAAAGTTCCTCCACTGCTTCTGCCTCCTCAACCTCCTCTCGGTCTTCCACCTGCACCCAAAGCCTGTCTGGTCATGCCACAAGCTTTCTAACTGCGCAGAAGGGATCCTGCACACCTCCTTACTATGCTGGCAGTAGGGCTCAACGTCATCAGGCGGTTTTTACATTGAAATGTCTGGGAAATGTGAGTCACACAGCTGAGGAGTTGTGGTCAGCTCTGGAGAACCAATTTCATGAATGGTTGTCTCCACTGGACCTGAAACCAGGGAAGGCCGTGTGCGACAATGCTGCAAACCTGGGTGCGGCCCTTCGCCGGGGCAATGTCACACACGTGCCTTGTATGGCTCACGTGTTGAACCTGGTTGTCCAGCAATTTTTAGCCCACTATCCCAGACTAGATGGCCTTCTGCAGAGGGCACGGTCGCTGTGTGCTCACTTCCGCCGTTCACATCCCGCAGCTCAGCGACTTACATCTCTACAGAAGTCGTTGGGCCTGCCACTTCACCGGCTAAAATGCGATGTGCCTACCCGGTGGAATTCAACTCTGCACATGTTGCAGCGACTGTGGCAGCACCGACAAGCCCTGGTGCAATAAGTTCTGACGTATAGCCTGGGCCAACGAGATTCAGAGGTGGGGCAAATCACGCTGGAGGAGTGGTCTCAGATCAGGGACCTATGCACCCTTCTGCACAGTTTTGAAATGGCGACGAAGATGTTTAGTGCTGACGATGCCATTATCAGCATGACTATTCCGGTGATTTACATGCTGGAGCACATGTTAAACAGAATTCGGAGTCAGGTGGTGGCACAAGAGGAGGTGGAGGAAGTAGAGGAGGAGGAGTTGTATGCGGAAGGGCTAACATCTGCAAGGTCCAGACGGTCGGCAGCACCAAGGCGGCAGGCATGTGAGGGTGGGGGAGATGATTTTACCAGGGCGCATGGTAGCAGCCAAACTAGTGAGGAAGGTGCAGGAGCCCAGGAAGAAGTGGAGGACGAACTGATGGAAGACTCATCAGATGAGGGAGACCTTGATCACATTTCTGTTGTGCGAGGTTGGGGGGAGAGGACAGAGGAAGGAAGCATGATTGTTACCTCGCCACCAACACAACAGGGACTTGGTGCTCCTGGATGCGCAACACACATGAGTGCCTTCTTGCTGCACTACCTGCAACATGACCCTCGAATTGTGAGAATTAGAAATAATCCTGACTACTGGGTTGCCACACTGTTAGATTCCCGGTACAAAAGTAAATTTGCAGAAATTATTCCTGCCATAGAAAGGGATGCACACATGCAGGAGTATCAGCAGAGACTGTTGCAGAATCTTACATGTGCTTTTCCACAAAATACCAGTGGTGCACGTAGTGAATCTCACAGTTCCAAGTTGCCAACCGTGGGACCGTCAAGTGTTCAGCACTCAAACCGTAACAGAACCACAGTATCTGCTAGTAACATCAATTTTGCGGAATCATTTCACCACTTTTTTAGCCCATCCTTTGCAAGGCCACAGGAGACAAGAAGTCTGACACATAGTCAACGCCTAGAGATGATGGTACAGGAGTATCTCCAAGTAAACATTGAAGCCACGACTGTGTCACTGGACCCTTGCTCTTTTTGGGCTTCCAATCTGGATAAATGGCCGGAGCTAGCCACTTACGCCTTGGAGATCTTGTCATGCCCCGCAGCCAGCGTTCTGTCTGAACGTGTGTTCAGCGCTGCTGGTGGTGTGCTGACAGATAAGCGCACGCGGCTCTCCACTGATAATGTAGACAGACTCACGTTTATAAAGATGAACAAATCATGGATCCGAAACGACTTTTCTACCCCTGTGTCATCCTGGGGAGAGTAAAAGCTTGATGATTGGTTAAAATCACCCTACCAACCGTTTTAAGCTTTCAAATTACTAATCATGTTTATCTGTATCTTGGCTGGAAAATAATTTGGGCTTTGTAGCAGTGTGCAGCACTGATTCTATTAGGCCATCTATAATAAGCTCCACCAGATTTAAAATTACTAATCATGTTTATCTGTATCTTGACTGGAAAATAATTTGGGCTTTGTAGCAGTGTGCAGCACTGATCCTATTAGGCCATCTATACTAAAGCTTCACCAGATTTAAAATTAATTATAATTTTCAGCTGCATCTAGCCCGGAAAATAATTTTGGGGCTCCGAGATGCGCAAGACACATAAGTGCCTTCTTGCTGCACTACCTGCAGCATGACCCTCATATTGTCAGAATTCGAAGTAATCATGACTACTGGGTTGCCACACTCTTAGATCCCCCAAACTTTTCGATCAACCTTTTCATTTTAATAAAGACCAAAAAAATGGTCATTTTTGAAATTATAAGCATTAGCAGGTTGTTAGAAACTGAAATCAAACAGTTTTCAACTCAAAACTTTATTCTAGGTGATGTTACATTTTCACATAGGACCCCTTGTTCGAAAGGAGCTTCTTAACTCTCTCGTCCATTGAATTTGTCAGGTTTTGGATGGTTTCTGCTTCAATTGTTTTGCATGAGGACAGAGTACCCTCCCAGAGTTGTTGCTTAGATGTGAACTGCCTCCCGCCATCATAGACACTCCTTTTAATGATGCTCCAAAGGTTCTGAATGGGGTACAGGTCAGGGGAGCATGGGGGTCACACCATAAGTTTGTCCCCTTTTATGCCCATATCAGCCAGAGATGCAGATGTTTTATGTGCAGCATGAGATGGTGCATTATCATGCAGAAAAATGATCTTGCTGTGAAATACACGGTTCTTCTTCTTAAACCATGGCAGGAAGTGCTGTTTGAGAAAATCCACATACATTATGGAGTTCATCTTTAGCGCCTTCAGGGATCCTAAAGGGGCCGACAATCTCTCTCCCCATGATTCCAGGCCAAAACATTACTCCACCTCCTCCTTGTTGGCGCTGTAGTCGTGTTTGCGTGGGGTGTCCATCAACCAGCCATCCTCCACTCCATCCATCTGGACCATCGAGCGCTGCACGGCACTCATCCGTGAACAAAACAGTTTTGAAATCAGTCTTCATGTAATGTTTGGCACACTGGAGCCGTTTCTGCTTGTGTGAAGTGGATAGAGGAGGTCGACAGGATGGCGTATGCACAGCTGCAAACCTCTGAAGGACCCTGCATCTTGTTGTTCGGGGGACATTGGAGGCACAAGCAGCTTCAAAAACTTGTCTGCTGCTATGACAAGGCTTTTTTGCCGCTGCTCTTTCAACCTGACGTAATTGCCTGTAGGAAAGAGTCCTCAATTTGCCCTTATCAGCACGCACACGTGTGTACTGTGAATCAGCTACATACTTCTTGATTGCCAAGACACTTCATCCTGATCATCGCACAATGTTGATTGTAGTCATGCCTTGACCTAAACACTCCACAATTTGTTGCTTCTCAGCAGCCGACACATCCTTTTTCTTTCCCATTTTGGCAGAAAATGTAGGCTGCTTAATAATGTGAGACAGCCTTCTTAAGTAGTCTTGCCTTTCATTGGACACACCTGCCAAACTAATTAGCACAGGTGTCTGCAATTGCTTACAGTGATATAAAGAGCCCTGACACACATCACCATCAATGAGTTTAACTGACAAACAAACAAATTCTTCCCTTATCACTCCTAAACACTTTTTGCATAATAATTTGGAACGCAGTGTACATGTGCTTTTCCACAAAACACCAGTGGTTCACGTAGTGAATCTTACAGTTCTAACTTGCCAACCGTGGTCTGTATGGAGTTGTTCAATAAAGGGCCCAAAATTAAGATAACATAGATGGGAGAGGTCTCTATGAATAGGAATAGGAATGAGGGCCAGGCAAAGGGAAAGTTGGACTGGATGGAATCCTATATGGATTTGGGGAGGGAGACATCGAGGGCCTCAGACTTCGCTGCATTGATTTTAAAATTTGACCATGTAACAAAGTGATCTATTTCAGCCATAACAGCATGGATGGATATATGTGATTGAGTGATATATACTAGGACATCATCAGCAAATAGAGAGCACTTGTACTCGGTGCCTCCCACCTCAATCCACCTAATATTGGGGTTATGGCGAATTGATGAGAGCAGGTGCTCCGTCACTAGGATGTATAAGAGAGGGGACAGAGGACATCCCTGCCTTGTCCCATTGGTGATTGTGAAAGGTGATGAAAATGTTCTGACGCACCCCCTGGGCCTTGGGACACCCGGAGCCGGACCCTTTTTGGTGGATGCTGGTGGTTGTAGTCTTCGTGGCGGCGATCCGGTTCCGTGGCTCAGGGTGGTCAAACCAGTGGCGGAACTATTTATGTTGTTTTGATGTTTAAATGTCCGACTACGCCACCCGTGGATTGCGGTCAGAGTGAACCGCCGCTACAGGGCAGACCGCTAAGGCTGGTGTTGTGGGTGCAGCAGAGCGTAGCATAACTCCCCACGGGAGGAGTATAGCCTCAGGGCAGTGTATGCGGAGGATGGGGGTGATGGTGTAGGGCAGCAGCAGTAACGACACGGAGTCAGTGATGCAGTTCAGGGCCTTTACTCACAGTTCTTATTATCCAGACCACGTCTGCAGGTAACGGCTGCCCACGTCGTACTTTGCTCACCAGGTGAGGGGCTCAGACAACTCCCAGATAACTTTGGAGCGCTTCACAGGACCCCCTTTGTGTGTCCTTTGTCTGGCCTTTCTTACCAACACTTCTGTCCGGCTGCCTCGGGCCTCCTCTTGGTAAACTTGGCGCCAGTTTCCCTGACCATATGTGGTGCCTTCCTAGCGGGTGTAGCAAGGGGCTGCGCCACATAAAATGTCAGAGCCTCCGTTTTCTAGCTGAGGGTCATTTCCTGCCTCCACTAGTTCGGGGACCGGTCTCCCCCTTTGGCCTGACCCCTCCACGCAGGTGGATTCGGGCGTGCGGTGGCGACTCGCCCGTCCGCACCCCTGGGATCCCTTCATTCCTCGTTCCTGGAGCCTTCTCCGCTCCTCTTCCTTCCTTCTCCCTCTTGCAGGCCTGGGCCTCTGTTACTAGGCCCGCCTCCGGAGCAGAGCTCATGCAGAGCCCCTGCTCCCTGCCACTTCTGCTCAGACTTCTCTGCACTGAACTAAGATGGTGCCCACCTTTTATACTCCCTTCTCAATGCACCCAGGAACTGCTTCCTCCCTGCTCCTGCACTGCAGGGTTCCCCTTCCTCAGTGTTCCCTCCCCCCACTCCAGCCAGGGACAGGGACTGTCGTGCCCATCTCAGGGGCATATTGGTCGCCCTGCCCCACGGCAATGTGGTGTAATGCATGCAGGTGTCGGGTCCTGATCCACACTCCATCCTTATCTGAGAGTGAGATATCACACCTCTGGGTGAGGTGCAATACGTCTGTAGCAACCGAGCCCTCAGGGTGCTACAGTTCCATTTATCTTCAGCCTAGGTGACGTATTGTGATACAGGGCCGTGATTTTGGCTATAAAAGGGTCCTCTAGACCCCTACCCCAAGCTTTTTAAGAGAATCGTATATGGCGTGCCAGGAGACTCTATGGAATGCTTTCTCAGCATCCAACGAGAGTATCTACTTACAAATTTTTAACTGCATCTAGCCCAGGAAATACTTTGTGCCTAGTAGCAGTGTCTGCTAGTCAGCGGATTATCCCGGCTGTTAAGCAAGCTACACCACCTGTAGTTTGGACACTTAATTTTTTCAAAGGAAATGCTTCGGGACCACGGGATACTCAGTGAAGAGCATCAGGAGGCACCCCAAGGCATAGGGGCTGGGACTGGCAGTAGGATGCCTTGCGGTGGACAGCCGAGCTCGATCCTTATAAAAGCTTTTTAACTGCAGCAGCTTTAGTGGACGCTACTGGAGCTGGAATTACGCGGCTGCTGGCATGAGACTTGCCCTCCAATAGATCCTTGTAAATGGATTTAAAGTGTATTCATTCAAATTAGAGAGACAATTTAAATTAAAAAGCTTAGAGCTGCCTCCACCACAGGGGGGCTCGCTCGACCCACCAGCGGACAGGCACCAGTATTGGGAGAGGGGGGCTGGCCGTCAGGGTTCACCGCGGCTCTGGCACAAACCCGGCGACACGGAGGTGGCACGGGCAGGAGCAGACTGGCCGTGTCGGCTTCTCACTTTTTGGATTTTAGAAGGGCATGACATGCCTATATCTGTGTCTCCCCCTCCTTTTACTCCTCCACCTCTTTTCTTTTCGCATGACTATATGTACTTGTCACTTTTCCATGTGTTAGTTGTGTCTTTTGAGCAGTTTGTCAGCTTTTGTACACCTTTGAAGGTGTTTTCTATGTGTTTCTATGTGTTTTTGTTTGCCTGCCATTGGTTTTAACGGTGTTCGAAGGTGTTCGTCGAACAGTTCGACGAACAGTTCGGCGAACACACGGGTGTTCGACGAACCGAACCGAACTCGAACACTATGGGGGTGGCTCAACACTAGTCCTGACGCTAACCCTAGTTGTCCTGACGCTAACCCTAGTTGTCCTGACGCTAACCCTAGTTGTCCTGACGCTAACCCAAGATGTCCTGACGCTAACCCTAGTTGTCCTGACGCTAACCCTAGTTGTCCTGACGCTAACCCTAGTTGTCCTGACGCTAACCCAAGTTGTCCTGACGCTAACCCTAGTTGTCCTGACGCTAACCCTACTTGTCCTGACGCTAACCCTAGCTGTCCTGACGCTAACCCTAGTTGTCCTGACGCAAACCCTAGTTGTCCTGACGCTAACCCTAGTTGTCCTGGCGCTAACCCTAGTTGTCCTGACGCTAACCCTAGTTGTCCTGACGCTAACCCTAGTTGTCCTGACGCTAACCCTAGTTGACCTGACGCTAACCCTAGTTGTCCTGACGCTAACCCTAGTTGTCCTGACGCTAACCCTAGTTGTCCTGACGCTAACCCTAGTTGTCCTGACGCTAACCCGAGTTGTCCTGACGCTAACCCGAGTTGTCCTGACGCTAACCCGAGTTGTCCTGACGCTAACCCGAGTTGTCCTCACGCTAACCCGAGTTGTCCTGACGCTAACCCGAGTTGTCCTGACGCTAACCCGAGTTGTCCTGACGCTAACCCGAGTTGTCCTGACGCTAACCCTAGTTGTCCTGACGCTAACCCTAGTTGTCCTGACAGCTAACCCTAGTTGTCCTGACGCTAACCCTAGTTGTCCTGACGCTAACCCTAGTTGTCCTGACGCTAACCCTAGTTGTCCTGACGCTAACCCTAGTTGTCCTGACGCTAACCCTAGTTGTCCTGGCGCTAACCCTAGTTGTCCTGACGCTAACCTTAGTTGTCCTGACGCTAACCCTAGTTGTCCTGACGTTGAAACTAGTTGTCCTGACGCTAACCCTAGTTGTCCTGATGCTATCCCTACTTGTCCTGACGCTCACCCTACTTGTCCTGATGCTATCCCTACTTGTCCTGACGCTAACCCTAGTTGTCCTGATGCTAACCCTAGTTGTCCTGATGCTAACCGTAGTTGTCCTGACGCTAACCCTAGTTGTCCTGACGCTAACCCTAGTTGTCCTGACGCTAACCCTAGCTGTCCTGACGCTAACCCTAGTTGTCCTGACGCTAACCCTAGTTGTCCTGACGCTAACCCTAGTTGTCCTGATGCTAACCCTAGTTGTCGTGACGCTAACCCTAGTTGTCCTGATGCTAACCCTAGTTGTCCTGACGCTAACCCTAGTTGTCCTGACGCTAACCCGAGTCGTCCTGACGCTAACCCGAGTCGTCCTGACGCTAACCCGAGTTGTCCTGACGCTAACCCTAGTTGTCCTGACGCTAACCCGAGTTGTCCTGACGCTAACCCGAGTTGTCCTGACGCTAACCCGAGTTGTCCTGACGCTAACCCTACTTGTCCTGACGCTAACCCTAGTTGTCCTGACGCTAACCCTAGTTGTCCTGACGCTAACCCTACTTGTCCTGACGCTAACCCTAGTTGTCCTGACGCCAACCCTAGTTGTCCTGACGCTAACCCTAGTTGTCCTGACGCTAACCCTAGTTGTCCTGACGCTAACCCTAGTTGTCCTGACGCTAACCCTACTTGTCCTGACGCTAACCCTACTTGTCCTGAAGCTAACCCTAGTTGTCCTGACGCTAACCCTAGTTGTCGTGACGCTAACCCTAGTTGTCCTGACGCTAACCCTAGTTGTCCTGACGCTAACCCTAGTTGTCCTGACGCTAACCCTAGTTGTTTTGACGCTAACCCTAATTGTCCTGACGCTAACCCTAGTTGTCCTGACGCTAACCCTAGTTGTCCTGATGCTAACCCTAGTTGTCCTGACGCTAACCCTAGTTGTCCTGACGCTAACCCTACTTGTCCTGACGCTAACCCTAGTTGTTTTGACGCTAACCCTAGTTGTCCTGACGCTAACCCTAGTTGTCCTGACGCTAACCCTAGTTGTCCTGACGCTAACCCTAGTTGTCCTGACGCTAACCCTAGTTGTTTTGACGCTAACCCTAGTTGTCCTGACGCTAACCTTAGTTGTCCTGACGCTAACCCTAGTTGTCCTGACGCCAACCCTAGTTGTCCTGACGCTAACCCTAGTTGTCCTGACGCTAACCCGAGTTCTCCTGACGCTAACCCGAGTTGTCCTGACGCTAACCCTAGTTGTCCTGACGCTAACCCTAGTTGTTTTGACGCTAACCCTAATTGTCCTGACGCTAACCCTAGTTGTCCTGACGCTAACCCTAGTTGTCCTGACGCTAACCCTAGTTGTCCTGACGCTAACCCTAGTTGTCCTGGCGCTAACCCTAGTTGTCCTGACGCTAACCTTAGTTGTCCTGACGCTAACCCTAGTTGTCCTGACGCTAACCCTAGTTGTCCTGACGCTAACCCTAGTTGTCCTCACGCTAACCCTAGTTGTCCTGACGCTAACCCGAGTTCTCCTGACGCTAACCCGAGTTGTCCTGACGCTAACCCTAGTTGTCCTGATGCTAACCCTAGTTGTCCTGACGCTGACCCTAGTTGTCCTGACGCTGACCCTAGTTGTACTGACGCTAACCCTAGTTGTCCTGATGCTATCCCTACTTGTCCTGACGCTCACCCTACTTGTCCTGATGCTATCCCTACTTGTCCTGACGCTAACCCTAGTTGTCCTGATGCTAACCCTAGTTGTCCTGACGCTAACCGTAGTTGTCCTGTCGCTAACCCTAGTTGTCCTGACGCTAACCCTAGTTGTCCTGACGCTAACCCTAGCTGTCCTGACGCTAACCCTAGTTGTCCTGACGCTAACCCTAGTTGTCCTGACGCTAACCCTAGTTGTCCTGACGCTAACCCTAGTTGTCCTGACGCTAACCCGAGTCGTCCTGACGCTAACCCGAGTTGTCCTGACGCTAACCCTAGTTGTCCTGACGCTAACCCGAGTTGTCCTGACGCTAACCCGAGTTGTCCTGACGCTAACCCGAGTTGTCCTGACGCTAACCCTACTTGTCCTGACGCTAACCCTAGTTGTCCTGACGCTAACCCTAGTTGTCCTGACGCTAACCCTACTTGTCCTGACGCTAACCCTAGTTGTCCTGACGCCAACCCTAGTTGTCCTGACGCTAACCCTAGTTGTCCTGACGCTAACCCTAGTTGTCCTGACGCTAACCCTAGTTGTCCTGACGCTAACCCTACTTGTCTTGACGCTAACCCTAGTTTTCCTGACGCTAACCCTAGTTGTCCTGACGCTAACCCTAGTTGTCCTGACGCTAACCCTAGTTGTCCTGACGCTAAACCTAGTTGTCCTGACGCTAACCCTAGTTGTCCTGACGCTAACCCTACTTGTCTTGACGCTAACCCTAGTTTTCCTGACGCTAACCCTAGTTGTCCTGACGCTAACCCTAGTTGTCCTGACGCTAACCCTAGTTGTCCTGACGCTAACCTTAGTTGTCCTGACGCTAACCCTAGTTGTCCTGACGCCAACCCTAGTTGTCCTGACGCTAACCCTAGTTGTCCTGACGCTAACCCGAGTTCTCCTGACGCTAACCCGAGTTGTCCTGACGCTAACCCTAGTTGTCCTGACGCTAACCCTAGTTGTTTTGACGCTAACCCTAATTGTCCTGACGCTAACCCTAGTTGTCCTGACGCTAACCCTAGTTGTCCTGACGCTAACCCTAGTTGTCCTGACGCTAACCCTAGTTGTCCTGACGCTAACCCTAGTTGTCCTGGCACTAACCCTAGTTGTCCTGACGCTAACCTTAGTTGTCCTGACGCTAACCCTAGTTGTCCTGACGCTAACCCTAGTTGTCCTGACGCTAACCCTAGTTGTCCTGACGCTAACCCTAGTTGTCCTGATGCTAACCCTAGTTGTCCTGACGCTGACCCTAGTTGTCCTGACGCTGACCCTAGTTGTACTGACGCTAACCCTAGTTGTCCTGAAGCTATCCCTACTTGTCCTGACGCTCACCCTACTTGTCCTGATGCTATCCCAACTTGTCCTGACGCTAACCGTAGTTGTCCTGATGCTAACCATAGTTGTCCTGACGCTAACCGTAGTTGTCCTGTCGCTAACCCTAGTTGTCCTGACGCTAACCCTAGTTGTCCTGACGCTAACCCTAGCTGTCCTGACGCTAACCCTAGTTGTCCTGACGCTAACCCTAGTTGTCCTGACGCTAACCCTAGTTGTCCTGACGCTAACCCTAGTTGTCCTGACGCTAACCCGAGTCGTCCTGACGCTAACCCGAGTTGTCCTGACGCTAACCCTAGTTGTCCTGACGCTAACCCGAGTTGTCCTGACGCTAACCCGAGTTGTCCTGACGCTAACCCGAGTTGTCCTGACGCTAACCCTACTTGTCCTGACGCTAACCCTAGTTGTCCTGACGCTAACCCTAGTTGTCCTGACGCTAACCCTACTTGTCCTGACGCTAACCCTAGTTGTCCTGACGCCAACCCTAGTTGTCCTGACGCTAACCCTAGTTGTCCTGACGCTAACCCTAGTTGTCCTGACGCTAACCCTAGTTGTCCTGACGCTAACCCTAGTTGTCCTGACGCTAACCCTAGTTGTCCTGACGCTAACCCTACTTGTCCTGACGCTAACCTTAGTTGTCCTGACGCTAACCCTAGTTGTCCTGACGCCAACCCTAGTTGTCCTGACGCTAACCCTAGTTGTCCTGACGCTAACCCGAGTTCTCCTGACGCTAACCCGAGTTGTCCTGACGCTAACCCTAGTTGTCCTGATGCTAACCCTAGTTGTCCTGACGCTGACCCTAGTTGTCCTGACGCTGACCCTAGTTGTACTGACGCTAACCCTAGTTGTCCTGATGCTATCCCTACTTGTCCTGACGCTCACCCTACTTGTCCTGATGCTATCCCTACTTGTCCTGACGCTAACCCTAGTTGTCCTGATGCTAACCCTAGTTGTCCTGACGCTAACCGTAGTTGTCCTGTCGCTAACCCTAGTTGTCCTGACGCTAACCCTAGTTGTCCTGACGCTAACCCTAGCTGTCCTGACGCTAACCCTAGTTGTCCTGACGCTAACCCTAGTTGTCCTGACGCTAACCCTAGTTGTCCTGACGCTAACCCTAGTTGTCCTGACGCTAACCCGAGTCGTCCTGACGCTAACCCGAGTTGTCCTGACGCTAACCCTAGTTGTCCTGACGCTAACCCGAGTTGTCCTGACGCTAACCCGAGTTGTCCTGACGCTAACCCGAGTTGTCCTGACGCTAACCCTACTTGTCCTGACGCTAACCCTAGTTGTCCTGACGCTAACCCTAGTTGTCCTGACGCTAACCCTACTTGTCCTGACGCTAACCCTAGTTGTCCTGACGCCAACCCTAGTTGTCCTGACGCTAACCCTAGTTGTCCTGACGCTAACCCTAGTTGTCCTGACGCTAACCCTAGTTGTCCTGACGCTAACCCTACTTGTCTTGACGCTAACCCTAGTTTTCCTGACGCTAACCCTAGTTGTCCTGACGCTAACCCTAGTTGTCCTGACGCTAACCCTAGTTGTCCTGACGCTAAACCTAGTTGTCCTGACGCTAACCCTAGTTGTCCTGACGCTAACCCTACTTGTCTTGACGCTAACCCTAGTTTTCCTGACGCTAACCCTAGTTGTCCTGACGCTAACCCTAGTTGTCCTGACGCTAACCCTAGTTGTCCTGACGCTAACCTTAGTTGTCCTGACGCTAACCCTAGTTGTCCTGACGCCAACCCTAGTTGTCCTGACGCTAACCCTAGTTGTCCTGACGCTAACCCGAGTTCTCCTGACGCTAACCCGAGTTGTCCTGACGCTAACCCTAGTTGTCCTGACGCTAACCCTAGTTGTTTTGACGCTAACCCTAATTGTCCTGACGCTAACCCTAGTTGTCCTGACGCTAACCCTAGTTGTCCTGACGCTAACCCTAGTTGTCCTGACGCTAACCCTAGTTGTCCTGACGCTAACCCTAGTTGTCCTGGCGCTAACCCTAGTTGTCCTGACGCTAACCTTAGTTGTCCTGACGCTAACCCTAGTTGTCCTGACGCTAACCCTAGTTGTCCTGACGCTAACCCTAGTTGTCCTGACGCTAACCCTAGTTGTCCTGACGCTAACCCGAGTTCTCCTGACGCTAACCCGAGTTGTCCTGACGCTAACCCTAGTTGTCCTGATGCTAACCCTAGTTGTCCTGACGCTGACCCTAGTTGTACTGACGCTGACCCTAGTTGTACTGACGCTAACCCTAGTTGTCCTGATGCTATCCCTACTTGTCCTGACGCTCACCCTACTTGTCCTGATGCTATCCCTACTTGTCCTGACGCTAACCCTAGTTGTCCTGATGCTAACCCTAGTTGTCCTGACGCTAACCGTAGTTGTCCTGTCGCTAACCCTAGTTGTCCTGACGCTAACCCTAGTTGTCCTGACGCTAACCCTAGCTGTCCTGACGCTAACCCTAGTTGTCCTGACGCTAACCCTAGTTGTCCTGACGCTAACCCTAGTTGTCCTGACGCTAACCCTAGTTGTCCTGACGCTAACCCGAGTCGTCCTGACGCTAACCCGAGTTGTCCTGACGCTAACCCTAGTTGTCCTGACGCTAACCCGAGTTGTCCTGACGCTAACCCGAGTTGTCCTGACGCTAACCCGAGTTGTCCTGACGCTAACCCTACTTGTCCTGACGCTAACCCTAGTTGTCCTGACGCTAACCCTAGTTGTCCTGACGCTAACCCTACTTGTCCTGACGCTAACCCTAGTTGTCCTGACGCCAACCCTAGTTGTCCTGACGCTAACCCTAGTTGTCCTGACGCTAACCCTAGTTGTCCTGACGCTAACCCTAGTTGTCCTGACGCTAACCCTAGTTGTCCTGACGCTAACCCGAGTTGTCCTGACGCTAACCCTACTTGTCCTGACGCTAACCCTACTTGTCCTGACGCTAACCCTAATTGTCCTGACGCTAACCCTAGTTGTCCTGACGCTAACCCTAGTTGTCCTGACGCTAACCCTACTTGTCCTGACGCTAACCCTAGTTGTTTTGACGCTAACCCTAGTTGTCCTGACGCTAACCCTAGTTGTCCTGACGCTAACCCTAGTTGTCCTGACTCTAACCCTAGTTGTCCTGACGCTAACCCTAGTTGTCCTGACGCTAACCCTAGTTGTTTTGACGCTAACCCTAATTGTCCTGACGCTAACCCTAGTTGTCCTGACGCTAACCCTAGTTGTCCTGACGCTAACCCTACTTGTCTTGACGCTAACCCTAGTTGTCCTGACGCTAACCCTAGTTGTCCTGACGCTAACCCTAGTTGTCCTGACGCTAACCCTAGTTGTCCTGACGCTAACCTTAGTTGTCCTGACGCTAACCCTAGTTGTCCTGACGCTAACCCGAGTTGTCCTGACGCTAACCCGAGTTGTCCTGACGCTAACCCGAGTTGTCCTGACGCTAACACTACTTGTCCTGATGCTAACCCTACTTGTCCTGACGCTAACCCTAGTTGTCCTGACGCTAACCCTAGTTGTCCTGACGCTAACCCTACTTGTCCTGATGCTAAGACTAGTTGTCCTGACGCTAACCCTAGTTGTCCTGACGCTAACCCTAGTTGTCCTGATGCTAACCCTAGTTGTCCTGACGCTAACCCTAGTTGTCCTGACGCTAACCCTAGTTGTCCTGACGCTAACCCTAGTTGTCCTGACGCTAACCCTAGTTGTTTTAACGCTAACCCTAGTTGTACTGACGCTAACCCTAGTTGTCCTGACGCTAACCCTAGTTGTCCTGACGCTAACCCTAGTTGTCCTGACGCTAACCGTAGTTGTCCTGACGCTAACCCTAGCTGTCCTGACGCTAACCCTAGCTGTCCTGATGCTAACCCTAGTTGTCCTGACGCTAACCCTAGTTGTCCTGACGCTAACCCTAGTTGTCCTGACGCTAACCCTAGTTGTCCTGACGCTAACCCTAGTTGTCCTGACGCTAACCCTAGTTGTCTTGACGCTAACCCTAGTTGTCCTGACGCTAACCCTAGTTGTCCTGACGCTAACCCGAGTCGTCCTGACGCTAACCCGAGTTGTCCTGACGCTAACCCTAGTTGTCCTGACGCTAACCCGAGTTGTTCTGACGCTAACCCGAGTTGTCCTGACGCTAACCCGAGTTGTCCTGACGCTAACCCTACTTGTCCTGACGCTAACCCGAGTTGTCCTGACGCTAACCCGAGTTGTCCTGACGCTAACCCGAGTTGTCCTGACGCTAACCCGAGTTGTCCTGACGCTAACCCGAGTTGTCCTCACGCTAACCCGAGTTGTCCTGACGCTAACCCGAGTTGTCCTGACGCTAACCCGAGTTGTCCTGACGCTAACCCTAGTTGTCCTGACGCTAACCCTAGTTGTCCTGACGCCAACCCTAGTTGTCCTGACGCTAACCCTAGTTGTCCTGACGCTAACCCGAGTTCTCCTGACGCTAACCCGAGTTGTCCTGACGCTAACCCTAGTTGTCCTGACGCTAACCCTAGTTGTTTTGACGCTAACCCTAATTGTCCTGACGCTAACCCTAGTTGTCCTGACGCTAACCCTAGTTGTCCTGACGCTAACCCTAGTTGTCCTGACGCTAACCCTAGTTGTCCTGACGCTAACCCTAGTTGTCCTGGCGCTAACCCTAGTTGTCCTGACGCTAACCTTAGTTGTCCTGACGCTAACCCTAGTTGTCCTGACGCTAACCCTAGTTGTCCTGACGCTAACCCTAGTTGTCCTGACGCTAACCCTAGTTGTCCTGACGCTAACCCGAGTTCTCCTGACGCTAACCCGAGTTGTCCTGACGCTAACCCTAGTTGTCCTGATGCTAACCCTAGTTGTCCTGACGCTGACCCTAGTTGTCCTGACGCTGACCCTAGTTGTACTGACGCTAACCCTAGTTGTCCTGATGCTATCCCTACTTGTCCTGACGCTCACCCTACTTGTCCTGATGCTATCCCTACTTGTCCTGACGCTAACCCTAGTTGTCCTGATGCTAACCCTAGTTGTCCTGACGCTAACCGTAGTTGTCCTGTCGCTAACCCTAGTTGTCCTGACGCTAACCCTAGCTGTCCTGACGCTAACCCTAGTTGTCCTGACGCTAACCCTAGTTGTCCTGACGCTAACCCTAGTTGTCCTGACGCTAACCCTAGTTGTCCTGACGCTAACCCGAGTCGTCCTGACGCTAACCCGAGTTGTCCTGACGCTAACCCTAGTTGTCCTGACGCTAACCCGAGTTGTCCTGACGCTAACCCGAGTTGTCCTGACGCTAACCCGAGTTGTCCTGACGCTAACCCTACTTGTCCTGACGCTAACCCTAGTTGTCCTGACGCTAACCCTAGTTGTCCTGACGCTAACCCTACTTGTCCTGACGCTAACCCTAGTTGTCCTGACGCCAACCCTAGTTGTCCTGACGCTAACCCTAGTTGTCCTGACGCTAACCCTAGTTGTCCTGACGCTAACCCTAGTTGTCCTGACGCTAACCCTAGTTGTCCTGACGCTAACCCTACTTGTCCTGACGCTAACCCTACTTGTCCTGATGCTAACCCTAGTTGTCCTGACGCTAACCCTAGTTGTCCTGACGCTAACCCTAGTTGTCCTGACGCTAACCCTAGTTGTCCTGACGCTAACCCTAGTTGTTTTGACGCTAACCCTAATTGTCCTGACGCTAACCCTAGTTGTCCTGACGCTAACCCTAGTTGTCCTGACGCTAACCCTACTTGTCCTGACGCTAACCCTAGTTGTTTTGACGCTAACCCTAGTTGTCCTGACGCTAACCCTAGTTGTCCTGACGCTAACCCTAGTTGTCCTGACTCTAACCCTAGTTGTCCTGACGCTAAACCTAGTTGTCCTGACGCTAACCCTAGTTGTTTTGACGCTAACCCTAATTGTCCTGACGCTAACCCTAGTTGTCCTGACGCTAACCCTAGTTGTCCTGACGCTAACCCTACTTGTCTTGACGCTAACCCTAGTTGTCCTGACGCTAACCCTAGTTGTCCTGACGCTAACCCTAGTTGTCCTGACGCTAACCCTAGTTGTCCTGACGCTAACCTTAGTTGTCCTGACGCTAACCCTAGTTGTCCTGACGCTAACCCGAGTTGTCCTGACGCTAACCCGAGTTGTCCTGACGCTAACCCGAGTTGTCCTGACGCTAACACTACTTGTCCTGATGCTAACCCTACTTGTCCTGACGCTAACCCTAGTTGTCCTGACGCTAACCCTAGTTGTCCTGACGCTAACCCTACTTGTCCTGATGCTAAGACTAGTTGTCCTGACGCTAACCCTAGTTGTCCTGACGCTAACCCTAGTTGTCCTGATGCTAACCCTAGTTGTCCTGACGCTAACCCTAGTTGTCCTGACGCTAACCCTAGTTGTCCTGACGCTAACCCTAGTTGTCCTGACGCTAACCCTAGTTGTTTTAACGCTAACCCTAGTTGTACTGACGCTAACCCTAGTTGTCCTGACGCTAACCCTAGTTGTCCTGACGCTAACCCTAGTTGTCCTGACGCTAACCGTAGTTGTCCTGACGCTAACCCTAGCTGTCCTGACGCTAACCCTAGCTGTCCTGATGCTAACCCTAGTTGTCCTGACGCTAACCCTAGTTGTCCTGACGCTAACCCTAGTTGTCCTGACGCTAACCCTAGTTGTCCTGACGCTAACCCTAGTTGTCCTGACGCTAACCCTAGTTGTCTTGACGCTAACCCTAGTTGTCCTGACGCTAACCCTAGTTGTCCTGACGCTAACCCGAGTCGTCCTGACGCTAACCCGAGTTGTCCTGACGCTAACCCTAGTTGTCCTGACGCTAACCCGAGTTGTTCTGACGCTAACCCGAGTTGTCCTGACGCTAACCCGAGTTGTCCTGACGCTAACCCTACTTGTCCTGACGCTAACCCGAGTTGTCCTGACGCTAACCCGAGTTGTCCTGACGCTAACCCGAGTTGTCCTGACGCTAACCCGAGTTGTCCTGACGCTAACCCGAGTTGTCCTGACGCTAACCCGAGTTGTCCTCACGCTAACCCGAGTTGTCCTGACGCTAACCCGAGTTGTCCTGACGCTAACCCGAGTTGTCCTGACGCTAACCCGAGTTGTCCTGACGCTAACCCTAGTTGTCCTGACGCTAACCCTAGTTGTCCTGACAGCTAACCCTAGTTGTCCTGACGCTAACCCTAGTTGTCCTGACGCTAACCCTAGTTGTCCTGACGCTAACCCTAGTTGTCCTGACGCTAACCCTAGTTGTCCTGGCGCTAACCCTAGTTGTCCTGACGCTAACCTTAGTTGTCCTGACGCTAACCCTAGTTGTCCTGACGCTGAAACTAGTTGTCCTGACGCTAACCCTAGTTGTCCTGATGCTATCCCTACTTGTCCTGACGCTCACCCTACTTGTCCTGATGCTATCCCTACTTGTCCTGACGCTAACCCTAGTTGTCCTGATGCTAACACTAGTTGTCCTGACGCTAACCCTAGTTGTCCTGACGCTAACCCTAGTTGTCCTGACGCTAACCCTAGTTGTCTTGACGCTAACCCTAGTTGTCCTGACGCTAACCCTAGTTGTCCTGACGCTAACCCGAGTCGTCCTGACGCTAACCCGAGTTGTCCTGACGCTAACCCTAGTTGTCCTGACGCTAACCCGAGTTGTTCTGACGCTAACCCGAGTTGTCCTGACGCTAACCCGAGTTGTCCTGACGCTAACCCTACTTGTCCTGACGCTAACCCGAGTTGTCCTGACGCTAACCCGAGTTGTCCTGACGCTAACCCGAGTTGTCCTGACGCTAACCCGAGTTGTCCTGACGCTAACCCGAGTTGTCCTCACGCTAACCCGAGTTGTCCTGACGCTAACCCGAGTTGTCCTGACGCTAACCCGAGTTGTCCTGACGCTAACCCGAGTTGTCCTGACGCTAACCCTAGTTGTCCTGACGCTAACCCTAGTTGTCCTGACAGCTAACCCTAGTTGTCCTGACGCTAACCCTAGTTGTCCTGACGCTAACCCTAGTTGTCCTGACGCTAACCCTAGTTGTCCTGACGCTAACCCTAGTTGTCCTGGCGCTAACCCTAGTTGTCCTGACGCTAACCTTAGTTGTCCTGACGCTAACCCTAGTTGTCCTGACGCTGAAACTAGTTGTCCTGACGCTAACCCTAGTTGTCCTGATGCTATCCCTACTTGTCCTGACGCTCACCCTACTTGTCCTGATGCTATCCCTACTTGTCCTGACGCTAACCCTAGTTGTCCTGATGCTAACCCTAGTTGTCCTGATGCTAACCGTAGTTGTCCTGACGCTAACCCTAGTTGTCCTGACGCTAACCCTAGTTGTCCTGACGCTAACCCTAGCTGTCCTGACGCTAACCCTAGTTGTCCTGACGCTAACCCTAGTTGTCCTGACGCTAACCCTAGTTGTCCTGACGCTAACCCTAGTTGTCGTGACGCTAACCCTAGTTGTCCTGACGCTAACCCTAGTTGTCCTGACGCTAACCCTAGTTGTCCTGACGCTAACCCGAGTCGTCCTGACGCTAACCCGAGTCGTCCTGACGCTAACCCGAGTTGTCCTGACGCTAACCCTAGTTGTCCTGACGCTAACCCGAGTTGTCCTGACGCTAACCCGAGTTGTCCTGACGCTAACCCGAGTTGTCCTGACGCTAACCCTACTTGTCCTGACGCTAACCCTAGTTGTCCTGACGCTAACCCTAGTTGTCCTGACGCTAACCCTACTTGTCCTGACGCTAACCCTAGTTGTCCTGACGCCAACCCTAGTTGTCCTGACGCTAACCCTAGTTGTCCTGACGCTAACCCTAGTTGTCCTGACGCTAACCCTACTTGTCCTGACGCTAACCCTACTTGTCCTGACGCTAACCCTACTTGTCCTGAAGCTAACCCTAGTTGTCCTGACGCTAACCCTAGTTGTCGTGACGCTAACCCTAGTTGTCCTGACGCTAACCCTAGTTGTCCTGACGCTAACCCTAGTTGTCCTGACGCTAACCCTATTTGTTTTGACGCTAACCCTAATTGTCCTGACGCTAACCCTAGTTGTCCTGACGCTAACCCTAGTTGTCCTGATGCTAACCCTAGTTGTCCTGACGCTAACCCTAGTTGTCCTGACGCTAACCCTACTTGTCCTGACGCTAACCCTAGTTGTTTTGACGCTAACCCTAGTTGTCCTGACGCTAACCCTAGTTGTCCTGACGCTAACCCTAGTTGTCCTGACGCTAACCCTAGTTGTTATGACGCTAACACTAGTTGTTTTGACGCTAACCCTAATTGTCCTGACGCTATAACCTAGTTGTCCTGACGCTAACCCTAGTTGTCCTGACGCTAACCCTACTTGTCTTGACGCTAACCCTAGTTGTCCTGACGCTAACCCTAGTTGTCCTGACGCTAACCCTAGTTGTCCTGACGCTAACCCTAGTTGTCCTGACGCTAACCTTAGTTGTCCTGACGCTAACCCTAGTTGTCCTGACGCCAACCCTAGTTGTCCTGACGCTAACCCTAGTTGTCCTGACGCTAACCCGAGTTCTCCTGACGCTAACCCGAGTTGTCCTGACGCTAACCCTAGTTGTCCTGACGCTAACCCTAGTTGTTTTGACGCTAACCCTAATTGTCCTGACGCTAACCCTAGTTGTCCTGACGCTAACCCTAGTTGTCCTGACGCTAACCCTAGTTGTCCTGACGCTAACCCTAGTTGTCCTGACGCTAACCCTAGTTGTCCTGGCGCTAACCCTAGTTGTCCTGACGCTAACCTTAGTTGTCCTGACGCTAACCCTAGTTGTCCTGACGCTAACCCTAGTTGTCCTGACGCTAACCCTAGTTGTCCTGACGCTAACCCTAGTTGTCCTGACGCTAACCCGAGTTCTCCTGACGCTAACCCGAGTTGTCCTGACGCTAACCCTAGTTGTCCTGATGCTAACCCTAGTTGTCCTGACGCTGACCCTAGTTGTCCTGACGCTGACCCTAGTTGTACTGACGCTAACCCTAGTTTTCCTGATGCTATCCATACTTGTCCTGACGCTCACCCTACTTGTCCTGATGCTATCCCTACTTGTCCTGACGCTAACCCTAGTTGTCCTGATGCTAACCCTAGTTGTCCTGACGCTAACCGTAGTTGTCCTGTCGCTAACCCTAGTTGTCCTGACGCTAACCCTAGTTGTCCTGACGCTAACCCTAGCTGTCCTGACGCTAACCCTAGTTGTCCTGACGCTAACCCTAGTTGTCCTGACGCTAACCCTAGTTGTCCTGACGCTAACCCTAGTTGTCCTGACGCTAACCCGAGTCGTCCTGACGCTAACCCGAGTTGTCCTGACGCTAACCCTAGTTGTCCTGACGCTAACCCGAGTTGTCCTGACGCTAACCCGAGTTGTCCTGACGCTAACCCGAGTTGTCCTGACGCTAACCCTACTTGTCCTGACGCTAACCCTAGTTGTCCTGACGCTAACCCTAGTTGTCCTGACGCTAACCCTACTTGTCCTGACGCTAACCCTAGTTGTCCTGACGCCAACCCTAGTTGTCCTGACGCTAACCCTAGTTGTCCTGACGCTAACCCTAGTTGTCCTGACGCTAACCCTAGTTGTCCTGACGCTAACCCTAGTTGTCCTGACGCTAACCCTAGTTGTCCTGACGCTAACCCTACTTGTCCTGACGCTAACCCTACTTGTCCTGATGCTAACCCTAGTTGTCCTGACGCTAACCCTAGTTGTCCTGACGCTAACCCTAGTTGTCCTGACGCTAACCCTAGTTGTCCTGACGCTAACCCTAGTTGTTTTGACGCTAACCCTAATTGTCCTGACGCTAACCCTAGTTGTCCTGACGCTAACCCTAGTTGTCCTGACGCTAACCCTACTTGTCCTGACGCTAACCCTAGTTGTTTTGACGCTAACCCTAGTTGTCCTGACGCTAACCCTAGTTGTCCTGACGCTAACCCTAGTTGTCCTGACTCTAACCCTAGTTGTCCTGACGCTAACCCTAGTTGTCCTGACGCTAACCCTAGTTGTTTTGACGCTAACCCTAATTGTCCTGACGCTAACCCTAGTTGTCCTGACGCTAACCCTAGTTGTCCTGACGCTAACCCTACTTGTCTTGACGCTAACCCTAGTTGTCCTGACGCTAACCCTAGTTGTCCTGACGCTAACCCTAGTTGTCCTGACGCTAACCCTAGTTGTCCTGACGCTAACCTTAGTTGTCCTGACGCTAACCCTAGTTGTCCTGACGCTAACCCGAGTTGTCCTGACGCTAACCCGAGTTGTCCTGACGCTAACACTACTTGTCCTGATGCTAACCCTACTTGTCCTGACGCTAACCCTAGTTGTCCTGACGCTAACCCTAGTTGTCCTGACGCTAACCCTACTTGTCCTGATGCTAAGACTAGTTGTCCTGACGCTAACCCTAGTTGTCCTGACGCTAACCCTAGTTGTCCTGATGCTAACCCTAGTTGTCCTGACGCTAACCCTAGTTGTCCTGACGCTAACCCTAGTTGTCCTGACGCTAACCCTAGTTGTCCTGACGCTAACCCTAGTTGTTTTAACGCTAACCCTAGTTGTACTGACGCTAACCTTAGTTGTCCTGACGCTAACCCTAGTTGTCCTGACGCTAACCCTAGTTGTCCTGACGCTAACCGTAGTTGTCCTGACGCTAACCCTAGCTGTCCTGACGCTAACCCTAGCTGTCCTGATGCTAACCCTAGTTGTCCTGACGCTAACCCTAGTTGTCCTGACGCTAACCCTAGTTGTCCTGACGCTAACCCTAGTTGTCCTGACGCTAACCCTAGTTGTCTTGACGCTAACCCTAGTTGTCCTGACGCTAACCCTAGTTGTCCTGACGCTAACCCTAGTTGTCCTGACGCTAACCCGAGTCGTCCTGACGCTAACCCGAGTTGTCCTGACGCTAACCCTAGTTGTCCTGACGCTAACCCGAGTTGTTCTGACGCTAACCCGAGTTGTCCTGACGCTAACCCGAGTTGTCCTGACGCTAACCCTACTTGTCCTGACGCTAACCCTAGTTGTCCTGACGCTAACCCTACTTGTCCTGACGCTAACCCTAGTTGTCCTGACGCCAACCCTAGTTGTCCTGACGCTAACCCTAGTTGTCCTGACGCTAACCCTAGTTGTCCTGACGCTAACCCTAGTTGTCCTGACGCTAACCCTACTTGTCCTGACGCTAACCCTACTTGTCCTGATGCTAACCCTAGTTGTCCTGACGCTAACCCTAGTTGTCCTGACGCTAACCCTAGTTGTCCTGACGCTAACCCTAGTTGTTTTGACGCTAACCCTAATTGTCCTGACGAAAACCCTAGTTGTCCTGACGCTAACCCTAGTTGTCCTGACGCTAACCCTAGTTGTCCTGACGCTAACCCTACTTGTCCTGACGCTAACCCTAGTTGTTTTGACGCTAACCCTAGTTGTCCTGACGCTAACCCTAGTTGTCCTGACGCTAACCCTAGTTGTCCTGACTCTAACCCTAGTTGTCCTGACGCTAACCTTAGTTGTCCTGACGCTAACCCTAGTTGTTTTGACGCTAACCCTAATTGTCCTGACGCTAACCCTAGTTGTCCTGACGCTAACCCTAGTTGTCCTGACGCTAACCCTACTTGTCTTGACGCTAACCCTAGTTGTCCTGACGCTAACCCTAGTTGTCCTGACGCTAACCCTAGTTGTCCTGACGCTAACCCTATTTGTCCTGACGCTAACCTTAGTTGTCCTGACGCTAACCCTACTTGTCCTGACGCTAACCCTAGTTGTCCTGACGCTAACCCTTCTTGTCCTGACGCTAACCCTACTTGTCCTGACGCTAACCCTAGTTGTCCTGACGCTAACCCGAGTCGTCCTGACGCTAACCCGAGTTGTCCTGACGCTAACCCTAGTTGTCCTGACGCTAACCCGAGTTGTTCTGACGCTAACCCGAGTTGTCCTGACGCTAACCCGAGTTGTCCTGACGCTAACCCTACTTGTCCTGACGCTAACCCTAGTTGTCCTGACGCTAACCCTAGTTGTCCTGACGCTAACCCTACTTGTCCTGACGCTAACCCTAGTTGTCCTGACGCCAACCCTAGTTGTCCTGACGCTAACCCTAGTTGTCCTGACGCTAACCCTAGTTGTCCTGACGCTAACCCTAGTTGTCCTGACGCTAACCCTACTTGTCCTGACGCTAACCCTACTTGTCCTGATGCTAACCCTAGTTGTCCTGACGCTAACCCTAGTTGTCCTGACGCTAACCCTAGTTGTCCTGACGCTAACCCTAGTTGTCCTGACGCTAACCCTAGTTGTTTTGACGCTAACCCTAATTGTCCTGACGAAAACCCTAGTTGTCCTGACGCTAACCCTAGTTGTCCTGACGCTAACCCTAGTTGTCCTGACGCTAACCCTACTTGTCCTGACGCTAACCCTAGTTGTTTTGACGCTAACCCTAGTTGTCCTGACGCTAACCCTAGTTGTCCTGACGCTAACCCTAGTTGTCCTGACTCTAACCCTAGTTGTCCTGACGCTAACCCTAGTTGTCCTGACGCTAACCCTAGTTGTTTTGACGCTAACCCTAATTGTCCTGACGCTAACCCTAGTTGTCCTGACGCTAACCCTAGTTGTCCTGACGCTAACCCTACTTGTCTTGACGCTAACCCTAGTTGTCCTGACGCTAACCCTAGTTGTCCTGACGCTAACCCTAGTTGTCCTGACGCTAACCCTATTTGTCCTGACGCTAACCTTAGTTGTCCTGACGCTAACCCTACTTGTCCTGACGCTAACCCTAGTTGTCCTGACGCTAACCCTTCTTGTCCTGACGCTAACCCTACTTGTCCTGACGCTAACCCTAGTTGTCCTGACGCTAACCCTACTTGTCCTGACGCTAACCCTACTTGTCCTGATGCTAACCCTAGTTGTCCTGACGCTAACCGTAGTTGTCCTGATGCTAACCCTACTTGTCCTGACGCTAACCCTACTTTTCCTGACGCTAACCCTAGTTGTCCTGACGCTAACCCTACTTGTCCTGACGCTAACCCTAGTTGTCCTGGCGCTAACCCTAGTTGTCCTGGCGCTAACCCTAGTTGTCCTGGCGCTAACCCTAGTTGTCCTGACGCTAACCCTAGTTGTCCTGACGCTAACCCTAGTTGTCCTGACGCTATCCCTAGTTGTCCTGACGCTAACCCTACTTGTCCTGACGCTAACCCTACTTGTCCTGACGCTAACCCTAGTTGTCCTGACGTTAACCCTAGTTGTCCTGACGCTAACCGTAGTTGTCCTGACTCTAACCCTATTTGTCCTGACGCTAACCCTAGTTGTCCTGACGCTAACCCTAGTTGTGCTGACGCTAACCCTAGTTGTCCTGACGCTAACCCTAGTTGTCCTGACGCTAACCTTAGTTGTCCTGACGCTAACCCTAGTTGTCCTGACGCTAACCCTAGTTGTCGTGACGCTAACCCTAGTTGTCCTGACGCTAACCCTAGTTGTCCTGACGCTAACCCGAGTTGTCCTGACGCTAACCCGAGTTGTCCTGACGCTAACCCGAGTTGTCCTGACGCTAACCCGAGTTGTCCTGACGCTAACCCGAGTTGTCCTGACGCTAACCCGAGTTGTCCTGACGCTAACACTACTTGTCCTGATGCTAACCCTACTTGTCCTGACGCTAACCCTAGTTGTCCTGACGCTAACCCTAGTTGTCCTGACGCTAACCCTACTTGTCCTGATGCTAAGACTAGTTGTCCTGACGCTAACCCTAGTTGTCCTGACGCTAACCCTAGTTGTCCTGATGCTAACCCTAGTTGTCCTGACGCTAACCCTAGTTGTCCTGACGCTAACCCTAGTTGTCCTGACGCTAACCCTAGTTGTCCTGACGCTAACCCTAGTTGTTTTAACGCTAACCCTAGTTGTCCTGACGCTAACCCTAGTTGTCCTGACGCTAACCCTAGTTGTCCTGACGCTAACCGTAGTTGTCCTGACGCTAACCCTAGCTGTCCTGACGCTAACCCTAGCTGTCCTGATGCTAACCCTAGTTGTCCTGACGCTAACCCTAGTTGTCCTGACGCTAACCCTAGTTGTCCTGACGCTAACCCTAGTTGTCCTGACGCTAACCCTAGTTGTCTTGACGCTAACCCTAGTTGTCCTGACGCTAACCCTAGTTGTCCTGACGCTAACCCTAGTTGTCCTGACGCTAACCCGAGTTGTCCTGACGCTAACCCGAGTTGTCCTGACGCTAATAAGAGTTGTCCTGACGCTAACCCGAGTTGTCCTGACGCTAACCCTAGTTGTCCTGACGCTAACCCTAGTTGTTTTGACGCTAACCCTAGTTGTCCTGACGCTAACCCTAGTTGTCCTGACGCTAACCCTAGTTGTCCTGACGCTAACCCTACTTGTGCTGACGCTAACCCTAGTTGTCCTGACGCTAACCCTAGTTGTCCTGACGCTAACCATAGTTGTCCTGACGCTAACCCTAGTTGTCCTGACGCTAACCCTAGTTGTCCTGACGCTAACCCTAGTTGTCCTGACGCTAACCCTAGTTGTCCTGACGCTAACCCTAGTTGTCCTGACGCTAACCTTAGTTGTCCTGACGCTAACCCTACTTGTCCTGACGCTAACCCTAGTTGTCCTGACGCTAACCCTTCTTGTCCTGACGCTAACCCTACTTGTCCTGACGCTAACCCTAGTTGTCCTGACGCTAACCCTACTTGTCCTGACGCTAACCCTACTTGTCCTGATGCTAACCCTAGTTGTCCTGACGCTAACCCTAGTTGTCCTGATGCTAACCCTACTTGTCCTGACGCTAACCCTAGTTGTCCTGACGCTAACCCTACTTGTCCTGACGCTAACCCTAGTTGTCCTGGCGCTAACCCTAGTTGTCCTGGCGCTAACCCTAGTTGTCCTGGCGCTAACCCTAGTTGTCCTGACGCTAACCCTAGTTGTCCTGACGCTAACCCTAGTTGTCCTGACGCTATCCCTAGTTGTCCTGACGCTAACCCTACTTGTCCTGACGCTAACCCTACTTGTCCTGACGCTAACCCTAGTTGTCCTGACGTTAACCCTAGTTGTCCTGACGCTAACCGTAGTTGTCCTGACTCTAACCCTATTTGTCCTGACGCTAACCCTAGTTGTCCTGACGCTAACCCTACTTGTCCTGACGCTAACCCTAGTTGTCCTGGCGCTAACCCTAGTTGTCCTGGCGCTAACCCTAGTTGTCCTGGCGCTAACCCTAGTTGTCCTGACGCTAACCCTAGTTGTCCTGACGCTAACCCTAGTTGTCCTGACGCTATCCCTAGTTGTCCTGACGCTAACCCTACTTGTCCTGACGCTAACCCTACTTGTCCTGACGCTAACCCTAGTTGTCCTGACGTTAACCCTAGTTGTCCTGACGCTAACCGTAGTTGTCCTGACTCTAACCCTATTTGTCCTGACGCTAACCCTAGTTGTCCTGACGCTAACCCTAGTTGTGCTGACGCTAACCCTAGTTGTCCTGACGCTAACCCTAGTTGTCCTGACGCTAACCTTAGTTGTCCTGACGCTAACCCTAGTTGTCCTGACGCTAACCCTAGTTGTCGTGACGCTAACCCTAGTTGTCCTGACGCTAACCCTAGTTGTCCTGACGCTAACCCGAGTTGTCCTGACGCTAACCCGAGTTGTCCTGACGCTAACCCGAGTTGTCCTGACGCTAACCCGAGTTGTCCTGACGCTAACCCGAGTTGTCCTGACGCTAACCCGAGTTGTCCTGACGCTAACACTACTTGTCCTGATGCTAACCCTACTTGTCCTGACGCTAACCCTAGTTGTCCTGACGCTAACCCTAGTTGTCCTGACGCTAACCCTACTTGTCCTGATGCTAAGACTAGTTGTCCTGACGCTAACCCTAGTTGTCCTGACGCTAACCCTAGTTGTCCTGATGCTAACCCTAGTTGTCCTGACGCTAACCCTAGTTGTCCTGATGCTAACCCTAGTTGTCCTGACGCTAACCCTAGTTGTCCTGACGCTAACCCTAGTTGTTTTAACGCTAACCCTAGTTGTCCTGACGCTAACCCTAGTTGTCCTGACGCTAACCCTAGTTGTCCTGACGCTAACCGTAGTTGTCCTGACGCTAACCCTAGCTGTCCTGACGCTAACCCTAGCTGTCCTGATGCTAACCCTAGTTGTCCTGACGCTAACCCTAGTTGTCCTGACGCTAACCCTAGTTGTCCTGACGCTAACCCTAGTTGTCCTGACGCTAACCCTAGTTGTCTTGACGCTAACCCTAGTTGTCCTGACGCTAACCCTAGTTGTCCTGACGCTAACCCTAGTTGTCCTGACGCTAACCCGAGTTGTCCTGACGCTAACCCGAGTTGTCCTGACGCTAACCCGAGTTGTCCTGACGCTAACCCGAGTTGTCCTGACGCTAACCCTAGTTGTCCTGACGCTAACCCTAGTTGTTTTGACGCTAACCCTAGTTGTCCTGAGGCTAACCCTACTTGTCCTGACGCTAACCCTAGTTGTCCTGACGCTAACCCTACTTGTGCTGACGCTAACCCTAGTTGTCCTGACGCTAACCCTAGTTGTCCTGACGCTAACCGTAGTTGTCCTGACGCTAACCCTAGTTGTCCTGACGCTAACCCTAGTTGTCCTGACGCTAACCCTAGTTGTCCTGACGCTAACCCTAGTTGTCCTGACGTTAACCCTAGTTGTCCTGACGCTAACCTTAGTTGTCCTGACGCTAACCCTACTTGTCCTGACGCTAACCCTAGTTGTCCTGACGCTAACCCTTCTTGTCCTGACGCTAACCCTACTTGTCCTGACGCTAACCCTAGTTGTCCTGACGCTAACCCTACTTGTCCTGACGCTAACCCTACTTGTCCTGATGCTAACCCTAGTTGTCCTGACGCTAACCCTAGTTGTCCTGACGCTAACCCTAGTTGTCCTGACGCTAACCCTACTTGTCCTGACGCTAACCCTAGTTGTCCTGACGCTAACCCTACTTGTCCTGACGCTAACCCTAGTTGTCCTGACGCTAACCCTAGTTGTCCTGACGCTAACCCTACTTGTCCTGACGCTAACCCTACTTGTCCTGACGCTAACCCTAGTTGTCCTGACGCTAACCCTACTTGTCCTGACGCTAACCCTACTTGTCCTGACGCTAACCCTACTTTTCCTGATGCTAACCCTAGTTGTCCTGACGCTAACCCTACTTGTCCTGACGCTAACCCTACTTGTCCTGACGCTAACCCTAGTTGTCCTGACGCTAACCCTAGTTGTCCTGACGCTAACCCTAGTTGTCCTGACGCTAACCGTAGTTGTCCTGACGCTAACCCTATTTGTCCTGACGCTAACCCTAGTTGTCCTGACACTAACCCTAGTTGTGCTGACGCTAACCCTAGTTGTCCTGACGCTAACCCTAGTTGTGCTGACGCTAACCCTAGTTGTCCTGACGCTAACCCTAGTTGTCCTGACGCTAACCCTAGTTGTCCTGACGCTAACCCTAGTTGTCCTGACGCTAACACTAGTTGTCGTGACGCTAACCCTAGTTGTCCTGACGCTAACCCTAGTTGTCCTGACGCTAACCCTAGTTGTCCTGACGCTAACCGGAGTTGTCCTGACGCTAACCCGAGTTGTCCTGACGCTAACCCTAGTTGTCCTGACGCTAACCCGAGTTGTCCTGACGCTAACCCGAGTTGTCCTGACGCTAACCCGAGTTGTCCTGACGCTAACACTACTTGTCCTGATGCTAACCCTACTTGTCCTGACGCTAACCCTAGTTGTCCTGACGCTAACCCTACTTGTCCTGACGCTAACCCTAGTTGTCCTGACGCTAACCCTAGTTGTCCTGACGCTAACCCTAGTTGTCCTGATGCTAACCCTAGTTGTCCTGACGCTAACCCTAGTTGTCCTGACGCTAACCCTAGTTGTCCTGACGCTAACCCTAGTTGTCCTGACGCTAACCCTAGTTGTCCTGACGCTAACCCTAGTTGTTTTAACGCTAACCCTAGTTGTACTGACGCTAACCCTAGTTGTCCTGACGCTAACCCTAGTTGTCCTGACGCTAACCCTAGTTGTCCTGACGCTAACCCTAGTTGTCCTGACGCTAACCCGAGTTGTCCTGACGCTAACCCTAGTTGTCCTGACGCTAACCCTAGTTGTCCTGACGCTAACCCTAGTTGTCCTGACGATAACCCTAGTTGTCCTGACGCTAACCCTAGTTGTCCTGACGCTAACCTTAGTTGTCCTGACGCTAACCCTACTTGTCCTGACGCTAACCCTAGTTGTCCTGACGCTAACCCTTCTTGTCCTGACGCTAACCCTACTTGTCCTGACGCTAACCCTAGTTGTCCTGACGCTAACCCTACTTGTCCTGACGCTAACCCTACTTGTCCTGATGCTAACCCTAGTTGTCCTGACGCTAACCCTAGTTGTCCTGACGATAACCCTAGTTGTCCTGACGCTAACCCTAGTTGTCCTGACGCTAACCCTAGTTGTCCTGACGCTAACCCTACTTGTCCTGACGCTAACCCTACTTGTCCTGACGCTAACCCTACTTGTCCTGACGCTAACCCTAGTTGTCCTGACGCTAACCCTACTTGTCCTGACGCTAACCCTACTTGTCCTGACGCTAACCCTAATTGTCCTGACGCTAACCCTAGTTGTCCTGACGCTAACCCTACTTGTCCTGACGCTAACCCTACTTTTCCTGATGCTAACCCTAGTTGTCCTGACGCTAACCCTACTTGTCCTGACGCTAACCCTACTTGTCCTGACGCTAACCCTAGTTGTCCTGACGCTAACCCTAGTTGTCCTGACGCTAACCCTAGTTGTCCTGACGCTAACCGTAGTTGTCCTGACGCTAACCCTATTTGTCCTGACGCTAACCCTAGTTGTCCTGACGCTAACCCTAGTTGTGCTGACGCTAACCCTAGTTGTCCTGACGCTAACCCTAGTTGTCCTGACGCTAACCCTAGTTGTCCTGACGCTAACCCTAGTTGTCCTGACGCTAACCCTAGTTGTCGTGACGCTAACCCTAGTTGTCCTGACGCTAACCCTAGTTGTCCTGACGCTAACCCTAGTTGTCCTGACGCTAACCCGAGTTGTCCTGACGCTAACCCGAGTTGTCCTGACGCTAACCCTAGTTGTCCTGACGCTAACCCGAGTTGTCCTGACGCTAACCCGAGTTGTCCTGACGCTAACCCGAGTTGTCCTGACGCTAACACTACTTGTCCTGATGCTAACCCTACTTGTCCTGACGCTAACCCTAGTTGTCCTGACGCTAACCCTACTTGTCCTGATGCTAACCCTAGTTGTCCTGACGCTAACCCTAGTTGTCCTGACGCTAACCCTAGTTGTCCTGATGCTAACCCTAGTTGTCCTGACGCTAACCCTAGTTGTCCTGACGCTAACCCTAGTTGTCCTGACGCTAACCCTAGTTGTCCTGACGCTAACCCTAGTTGTCCTGACGCTAACCCTAGTTGTTTTAACGCTAACCCTAGTTGTACTGACGCTAACCCTAGTTGTCCTGACGCTAACCCTAGTTGTCCTGACGCTAACCCTAGTTGTCCTGACGCTAACCGTAGTTGTCCTGACGCTAACCCTAGCTGTCCTGACGCTAACCCTAGCTGTCCTGATGCTAACCCTAGTTGTCCTGACGCTAACCCTAGTTGTCCTGACGCTAACCCTAGTTGTCCTGACGCTAACCCTAGTTGTCCTGACGCTAACCCTAGTTGTCTTGACGCTAACCCTAGTTGTCCTGACGCTAACTTTAGTTGGCCTGACGCTAACCCTAGTTGTCCTGACGCTAACCCGAGTTGTCCTGACGCTAACACGAGTTGTCCTGACGCTAACCCTAGTTGTCCTGACGCTAACCCGAGTTGTCCTGACGCTAACCCGAGTTGTCCTGACGCTAACCCGAGTTGTCCTGACGCTAACCCTACTTGTCCTGACGCTAACCCTAGTTGTCCTGATGCTAACCCTAGTTGTCCTGACGCTAGCCCTACTTGTCCTGACGCTAACCCTAGTTGTCCTGACGCTAACCCTAGTTGTCCTGACGCTAACCCTAGTTGTTTTGACGCTAACCCTAGTTGTCCTGACGCTAACCCTAGTTGTCCTGACGCTAACCCTAGTTGTCCTGACGCTAACCCTAGTTGTTCTGACGCTAACCCTAGTTGTCCTGACGCTAACCCTAGTTGTCCTGACGCTAACCCTAGTTGTCCTGACGCTAACCCTAGTTGTCCTGACGCTAACCCTAGTTGTCCTGACGCTAACCCTAGTTGTCCTGACGCTAACCCTAGTTGTCCTGACGCTAACCCTAGTTGTCCTGACGCTAACCCTAGTTGTCCTGACGCTAACCTTAGTTGTCCTGACGCTAACCCTACTTGTCCTGACGCTAACCCTTCTTGTCCTGACGCTAACCCTACTTGTCCTGACGCTAACCCTAGTTGTCCTGACGCTAACCCTACTTGTCCTGACGCTAACCCTACTTGTCCTGATGCTAACCCTAGTTGTCCTGACGCTAACCCTAGTTGTCCTGACGCTAACCCTAGTTGTCCTGACGCTAACCTTAGTTGTCCTGACGCTAACCCTAGTTGTCCTGACGCTAACCCTAGTTGTCCTGACGCTAACCCTACTTGTCCTGACGCTAACCCTAGTTGTCCTGACGCTAACCCTACTTGTCCTGACGCTAACCCTAGTTGTCCTGACGCTAACCCTAGTAGTCCTGACGCTAACCCTACTTGTCCTGACGCTAACCCTACTTGTCCTGATGCTAACCCTATTTGTCCTGACGCTAACCCTAGTTGTCCTGACGCTAACCCTACTTGTCCTGACGCTAACCCTACTTTTCCTGATGCTAACCCTAGTTGTCCTGACGCTAACCCTACTTGTCCTGACGCTAACCCTACTTGTCCTGACGCTAACCCTAGTTGTCCTGACGCTAACCCTAGTTGTCCTGACGCTAACTCTAGTTGTCCTGACTAGTGTTGAGCCACCCCCGTAGTGTTCGAGTTCGGTTCGGTTCGTCGAACACCCGTGTGTTCGCCGAACTGTTCGTCGAACTGTTCGTCGAACACCTTCGAACACCGTTAAAACCAATGGCAGGCAAACAAAAACACATAGAAACACATAGAAAACACCTTCAAAGGTGTCCAAAAGCTGACAAACTGCTCAGAAGACACAACTAACACATGGAAAAGTGACAAGTACATATAGTCATGCGAAAAGAAAAGAGGTGGAGGAGTAAAAGGAGGGGGAGACACAGATATAGGCATGTCATGCCCTTCTAAAATCCAAAAAGTGAGAAGCCGAGACGGCCAGTCCGCTCCTGCCCGTGCCACCTCCGTGTCGCCGGGTTTGTGCCAGAGCCGCGGTGAACCCTGACGGCCAGCCCCCCTCTCCCAATACTGGTGCCTGTCCGCTGGTGGGTCGAGAGAGCCCCCCTGTGGTGGAGGCAGCTCTAAGCTTTTTAATTTAAATTGTCCCTCTAATTTGAATGAATACACTTTAAATCCATTTACAAGGATCTATTGGAGGGCAAGTCTCATGTCAGCAGCCGCGTAATTCCAGCTCCAGTAGCGTCCACTAAAGCTGCTGCAGTTAAAAAGCTTTTATAAGGATCGAGCTCGGCTGTCCACCGCAAGGCATCCTAGTGCCAGTCCCAGCCCCTTTGCCTTGGGGTGCCTCCTGATGCTCTTCACTAAGTATCCCGTGGTCCCGAAGCATTTCCTTTGAAAAAATTAAGTGTCCAAACTACAGGTGGTGTAGCTTGCTTAACAGCCGGGATAATCCGCTGACTAGCAGACACTGCTACTAGGCACAAAGTATTTCCTGGGCTAGATGCAGTTAAAAATTTGTAAGTAGATACTCTCGTTGGATGCTGAGAAAGCATTCCATAGAGTCTCCTGGCACGCCATATATGATTCTCTTAAAAAGCTTGGGGTAGGGGTCTAGGGGACCCTTTTATAGCCAAAATCACGGCCCTGTATCACAATACATCACCTAGGCTGAAGATAAATGGAACTGTAGCACCGAGGGCTCGGTTGCTACAGACGTATTGCACCTCACCCAGAGGTGTGATATCTCACTCTCAGATAAGGATGGAGTGTGGATCAGGACCCGACACCTGCATGCATTACACCACATTGCCGTGGGGCAGGGCGACCAATATGCCCCTGAGATGGGCACGACAGTCCCTGTCCCTGGCTGGAGTGGGGGGAGGGAACACTGAGGAAGGGGAACCCTGCAGTGCAGGAGCAGGGAGGAAGCAGTTCCTGGGTGCATTGAGAAGGGAGTATAAAAGGTGGGCACCATCTTAGTTCAGTGCAGAGAAGTCTGAGCAGAAGTGGCAGGGAGCAGGGGCTCTGCATGAGCTCTGCTCCGGAGGCGGGCCTAGTAACAGAGGCCCAGGCCTGCAAGAGGGAGAAGGAAGGAAGAGGAGCGGAGAAGGCTCCAGGAACGAGGAATGAAGGGATCCCAGGGGTGCGGACGGGCGAGTCGCCACCGCACGCCCGAATCCACCTGCGTGGAGGGGTCAGGCCAAAGGGGGAGACCGGTCCCCGAACTAGTGGAGGCAGGAAACGACCCTCAGCTAGAAACCGGAGGCTCTGACATTTTTGTGGCGCAGCCCCTTGCTCCACCCGCTAGGAAGGCACCACATAGGGTCAGGGAAACTGGCGCCAAGTTTACCAAGAGGAGGCCCGAGGCAGCCGGACAGAAGTGTTGGTAAGAAAGGCCAGACAAAGGACACACAAAGGGGGTCCTGTGAAGCGCTCCAAAGTTATCTGGGAGTTGTCTGAGCCCCTCACCTGGTGAGCACAGTACGACGTGGGCAGCCGTTACCTGCAGACGTGGTCTGGATAATAAGAACTGTGAGTAAAGGCCCTGAACTGCATAACTGACTCCGTGTCGTTACTGCTGCTGCCCTGCACCATCACCCCCATCCTCCGCATACACTGCCCTGAGGCTATACTCCTCCCGTGGGGAGTTATGCTACGCTCTGCTGCACCCACAACACCAGCCTTAGCGGTCTGCCCTGTAGCGGCGGTTCACTCTGACCGCAATCCACGGGTGGCGTAGTCGGACATTTAAACATCAAAACCACATAAATAGTTCCGCCACTGGTTTGACCGCCCTGAGCCACGGAACCGGATCGCCGCCACGAAGACTACAACCACCAGCATCCACCAAAAAGGGTCCGGCTCCGGGTGTCCCAAGGCCCAGGGGGTGCGTCAGAACATTTTCATCACCTTTCACAATCACCAATGGGACAAGGCAGGGATGTCCTCTGTCCCCTCTCTTATACATCCTAGTGACGGAGCACCTGCTCTCATCAATTCGCCATAACCCCAATATTAGGTGGATTGAGGTGGGAGGCACCGAGTACAAGTGCTCTCTATTTGCTGATGATGTCCTAGTATATATCACTCAATCACATATATCCATCCCTGCTGTTATGGCTGAAATAGATCACTTTGTTACATGGTAAAATTTTAAAATCAATGCAGCGAAGTCTGAGGCCCTCGATGTCTCCCTCCCTAAATCCATATAGGATTCCATCCAGTCCAACTTTCCCTTTGCCTGGCCCTCACAGGGTATCAAATACTTAGGAATTCCTATTCATAGAGACCTCTCCCATCTATGTTATCTTAATTTTGGGCCCTTTATTGAACAATTCCATACAGACCACGGTTGGCAAGTTAGAACTGTAAGATTCACTACGTGAACCACTGGTGTTTTGTGGAAAAGCACATGTACACCGCGTTCCAAATTATTATGCAAAAAGTGTTTAGGAGTGATAAGGGAAGAATTTGTTTGTTTGTCAGTTAAACTCATTGATGGTGATGTGTGTCAGGGCTCTTTATATCACTGTAAGCAATTGCAGACACCTGTGCTAATTAGTTTGGCAGGTGTGTCCAATGAAAGGCAAGACTACTTAAGAAGGCTCTCTCACATTATTAAGCAGCCTACATTTTCTGCCAAAATGGGAAAGAAAAAGGATGTGTCGGCTGCTGAGAAGCAACAAATTGTGGAGTGTTTAGGTCAAGGCATGACTACAATCAACATTGTGCGATGATCAGGATGAAGTGTCTTGGCAATCAAGAAGTATGTAGCTGATTCACAGTACACACGTGTGCGTGCTGATAAGGGCAAATTGAGGACTCTTTCCTACAGGCAGTTACCAAAAAAGCCTTGTCATAGCAGCAGACAAGTTTTTGAAGCTGCTTGTGCCTCCAACGTCCCCCGAACAACAAGATGCAGGGTCCTTCAGAGGTTTGCAGCTGTGCATACGCCATCCTGTCGACCTCCTCTATCCACTTCACACAAGCAGAAACGGCTCCAGTGGGCCAAACATTACATGAAGACTGATTTCAAAACTGTTTTGTTCACGGATGAGTGCCGTGCAGCGCTCGATGGTCCAGATGAATGGAGTGGAGGATGGCTGGTTGATGGACACCCCACGCAAACACGGCTACAGCGCCAACAAGGAGGAGGTGGAGTAATGTTTTGGGCTGGAATCATGGGGAGAGAGATTGTCGGCCCCTTTAGGATCCCTGAAGGCGCTAAAGATGAACTCCATAATGTATGTGGATTTTCTCAAACAGCACTTCCTGCCATGGTTCAAGAAGAAGAACCGTGTATTTCACAGCAAGATCATTTTTCTGCATGATAATGCACCATCTCATGCTGCACATAAAACATCTGCATCTCTGGCTGATATGGGCATAAAAGGGGACAAACTTATGGTGTGACCCCCATGCTCCCCTGACCTCTACCCCATTCAGAACCTTTGGAGCATCATTAAAAGGAGTGTCTATGATGGCGGGAGGCAGTTCACATCTAAGCGACAGCTCTGGGAGGGTATTCTGTCCTCATGCAAAACAATTGAAGCAGAAACCATCCAAAACCTGACAAATTCAATGGACGAGAGAGTTCAGAAGCTCCTTTCGAACAAGGGGTCCTATGTGAAAATGTAACATCACCTAGAATAAAGTTTTGAGTTGAAAACTGTTTGATTTCAGTTTCTAACAACCTGCTAATGCTTATAATTTCAAAAATGACCATTTTTTTGGTCTTTATTAAAATGAAAAGGTTGATCGAAAAGTTTGGGGGATCTAAGAGTGTGGCAACCCAGTAGTCATGATTACTTCGAATTCTGACAATATGAGGGTCATGCTGCAGGTAGTGCAGCAAGAAGGCACTTATGTGTCTTGCGCATCTCGGAGCCCCAAAATTATTTTCCGGGCTAGATGCAGCTAAAAATTATTTTTAATTTTAAATCTGGTGAAGCTTATTATAGATGGCCTAATAGGATCAGTGCTGCACACTGCTACAAAGCCCAAATTATTTTCCAGTCAAGATACAGATAAACATGATTAGTAATTTGAAAGCTTAAAACGGTTTGTAGGGTGATTTTAACCAATCATCAAGCTTTTACTCTCCCCAGGATGACACAGGGGTAGAAAAGTCGTTTCGGATCCATGATTTGTTCATCTTTATGAACGTGAGTCTGTCTACATTATCAGTGGAGAGCCGCGTGCGCTTATCTGTCAGCACACCACCAGCAGCGCTGAACACACGTTCAGACAGAGCGCTGGCTGCGGGGCATGACAAGATCTCCAAGGCGTAAGTGGCTAGCTCCGGCCATTTATCCAGATTGGAAGCCCAAAAAGAGCAAGGGTCCAGTGACACAGTCGTGGCTTCAATGTTTACTTGGAGATACTCCTGTACCATCGTCTCTAGGCGTTGACTATGTGTCAGACTTCTTGTCTCCTGTGGCCTTGCAAAGGATGGGCTAAAAAAGTGGTGAAATGATTCCGCAAAATTGATGTTACCAGCAGATACTGTGGTTCTGTTACGGTTTGAGTGCTGAACACTTGACGGTCCCACGGTTGGCAAGTTGGAACTGTGAGATTCACTACGTGCACCACTGGTATTTTGTGGAAAAGCACATGTAAGATTCTGCAACAGTCTCTGCTGATACTCCTGCATGCGTGCATCCCTTTCTATGGCAGGAATAATTTCTGCAAATTTACTTTTGTACCGGGGATCTAACAGTGTGGCAACCCAGTAGTCAGGATTATTTCTAATTCTCACAATTCGAGGGTCATGTTGCAGGTAGTGCAGCAAGAAGGCACTCATGTGTGTTGCGCATCCAGGAGCACCAAGTCCCTGTTGTGTTGGTGGCGAGGTAACAATCATGCTTCCTTCCTCTGTCCTCTCCCCCCAACCTCGCACAACAGAAATGTGATCAAGGTCTCCCTCATCTGATGAGTCTTCCATCAGTTCGTCCTCCACTTCTTCCTGGGCTCCTGCACCTTCCTCACTAGTTTGGCAGCTACCATGCGCCCTGGTAAAATCATCTCCCCCACCCTCACATGCCTGCCGCCTTGGTGCTGCCGACCGTCTGGACCTTGCAGATGTTAGCCCTTCCGCATACAACTCCTCCTCCTCTACTTCCTCCACCTCCTCTTGTGCCACCACCTGACTCCGAATTCTGTTTAACATGTGCTCCAGCATGTAAATCACCGGAATAGTCATGCTGATAATGGCATCGTCAGCACTAAACATCTTCGTCGCCATTTCAAAACTGTGCAGAAGGGTGCATAGGTCCCTGATCTGAGACCACTCCTCCAGCGTGATTTGCCCCACCTCTGAATCTCGTTGGCCCAGGCTATACGTCAGAACGTATTGCACCAGGGCTTGTCGGTGCTGCCACAGTCGCTGCAACATGTGCAGAGTTGAATTCCACCGGGTAGGCACATCGCATTTTAGCCGGTGAAGTGGCAGGCCCAACGACTTCTGTAGAGATGTAAGTCGCTGAGCTGCGGGATGCGAACGGCGGAAGTGAGCACACAGCGACCGTGCCCTCTGCAGAAGGCCATCTAGTCTGGGATAGTGGGCTAAAAATTGCTGGACAACCAGGTTCAACACGTGAGCCATACAAGGCACGTGTGTGACATTGCCCCGGCGAAGGGCCGCACCCAGGTTTGCAGCATTGTCGCACACGGCCTTCCCTGGTTTCAGGTCCAGTGGAGACAACCATTCATGAAATTGGTTCTCCAGAGCTGACCACAACTCCTCAGCTGTGTGACTCACATTTCCCAGACATTTCAATGTAAAAACCGCCTGATGACGTTGAGCCCTACTGCCAGCATAGTAAGGAGGTGTGCAGGATCCCTTCTGCGCAGTTAGAAAGCTTGTGGCATGACCAGACAGGCTTTGGGTGCAGGTGGAAGACCGAGAGGAGGTTGAGGAGGCAGAAGCAGTGGAGGAACTTTGACATAAAGAGGATTGACGCACAACTCGTGGGGACGGCAAGACTTGGACAGCAGCCCCTTGTCCTGCTGTCACCATAGTTACCCAGTGCCCAGTCAGCGACATGTAACGCCCCTGTCCATGCCTATTCGTCCAAGTGTCTGTGGTGAAATGCACCCTGTCACACACAGAGTTTCTCAAAGAAGCGGTGATGTTGTGTGCGACATGCTGGTGGAGCGCAGGCACACCTTTCTTTGAGAAGTAGTGCCGACTGGGCATCTGGTACTGGGGCACTGCGACGGACATAAGGTCTCGAAAATCCTCTGTGTCCACCAGGCGGAAAGGCAGCATTTCTGTAGCCAAGAGCTTGCAGATGGTGAAATTCAACCTCTTAGCTTTCTCATGGCTAGGAGGAAATGGTCTTTTACTTGTCCACATCTGAGGGACCGAGGGCTGGCTATTGTGCTTAGACGGGGTTGATAAGGGTGTCCCCGGCAAACTGCCGGTCTGTGAGGAAGATGCAGGCGGACATGTTAGGTTGCCTTGATCCAAAGGTGGTGCTATCGATGTCGGACAGCGCTCAAGACCAGCTGGTGTTCCCACCTCCAAAGAAAATGATGACCTGCCAATCACGCTGGCTGTTGCGGGTAAAGAGGTGGCAGGTCTGCGCCCCAAAACAGGTGTGACTGCTGTCCCCCCAGTCACAGAGGATGAAGAGGCCGCGGATGCACAAGATATGGCAGACGGTGGTTGGCCCGGCCGGCTAGACCGCATTGTAGCACACTGAGCTTCCCACTGCAACTTATGCTTCATGTCCATGTGCCGGTTCATGCATGAAGTACTCAAACTATGTATTTTTTGGCCTCTACTTAGCTTTTGCTGACAAATGTTACAGATAACACGAGTTGGGTCATCTTTATCGATCTGAAAAAATGCCAAGGCTATGCAAGGCTTAGCACCCATGCGACCTGAAGAGCCACCACGACTTGTGGTGAGAGGCAGAGTTGTGTTTGAGGATGCAGTTGTTGACGTGCTTCCAGTACTACGTCTCTGTCCAGGAAGGCGCAACCTGACCTCGTCGTCACTAGAATCTTCCTCCACCTCCTCTGCTGACCTCATCTCTTGGCTGACTGTGGGTTGACAGTAAGTGGGATCTCCGACCTCATCATCATCACCCTGTGCGTTATCACACCCGTCGTCCTCAGAGCCAACCTGTTCCTGCCCTGACAAAAAACTAAAGTTGTCGCTCCAATCAGGTATTTGAGTCTTATCATCGTCTTCCTCATTGTCTCCACCAACAGGAGTTACAGTTTGGGAATGAGGGTCTACATTATGGTCAGAACCTTCTGCGTCTGGTCCTGGATCCGACTCATAAAGATTCTGGGCATCAGTGCAGATCATTTCCTCGTCTGGATTCACAGAAGCGCTGGAGTCGACCTCTGATTCCCAGGCTATAGTATGAGTAAACAGCTCTGCAGACTCAACCATCTGTTCTACCTCATACTCAGACGGGCAGCTGGAGATTTGGGAGCTGTGAGGAAGCAAGTGCGATTTGGGTGACACCTTTGAGGACTGGAGTATTTGTGATGTTGAAGTTGATGTGGAGGAGAGCCCACTTAAAGGAGCACTTGATATCCGTTGAAGCACCTGCTGTTTTTGTGCCTCATCTGGAATTTGTAGCGATTGGCGTGGCCGTAAGAAAGGGATCTTATCACATTGTCCGCTAAAAGAAGTAGACATTTTAGTTTGGCTGGAAGATGGTCTTTCTTCTGCACCTACCCCACGGACACAACCTTTTTTCCCCTTCCCAACACGCCTATTCCCCTTTCCACCAGCAGCAGGCCTTTTTCCACTCATTTTGGTGGTTAACTAATTCACAACTCTGGAGTTGTTTGCACAAAAAAACAATGGATGGTAACCGAGCAGAGCGGAGTGGCCAAACTGTGGTATTAGGCCAAAACTATTGGCTGGGTTAGATGCAGAAAAAAATTATTTTTAATTTGCAACCTGATGGAGGTCAGTATAGATGGACTAATAGACCAAGTCCCACACACTGCTAGAAGCCCAAATATTTTTTCAGAGCTAGATGCAGAAAAAAATTATTTTTAATTTGCAACCTGATGGAGGTCAGTATAGATGGACTAATAGACCAAGTCCCACACACTGCTAGAAGCCCAAATATTTTTTCAGAGCTAGATGCAGAAAAAAATTATTTTTAATTTGCAACCTGATGGAGGTCAGTATAGATGGACTAATAGACCAAGTCCCACACACCGCTAGAAGCCCAAATATTTTTTCAGAGCTAGATGCAGAAAAAAATTATATTCAATTTGCAACCTGCTGGACGTCAGTATAGAAGGACTAATAGAACAAGTCCCACACACTGCTAGAAGCCCAAATATTTTTTCAGAGCTAAATGAAGAAAAAAATTATTTTTAATTTGCAACCTGATGGAGGTCAGTATAGATGGAATAATAGACCAAGTCCCACACACTGCTAGAAGCCCAAATATTTTTTCAGAGCTAGATGCAGAAAAAAATTATTTTTAATTTGCAACCTGATGGAGGTCAGTATAGATGGACTAATAGACCAAGTCCCACACACCGCTAGAAGCCCAAATATTTTTTCAGAGCTAGATGCAGAAAATTTTTTTATTCAATTTGCAACCTGATGGAGGTCAGTATAGATGGACTAATAGACCAAGTCCCACACACCGCTAGAAGCCCAAATATTTTTTCAGAGCTAGATGCAGAAAAATTTTTTATTCAATTTGCAACCTGATGGAGGTCAGTATAGATGGACTAATAGACCAAGTCCCACACACTGCTAGAAGCCCAAATATTTTTTCAGAGCTAGATGCAGAAAAAAAATATTTTTAATTTGCAACCTGATGGAGGTCAGTATAGATGGACTAATAGACCAAGTCCCACACACTGCTAGAAGCCCAAATATTTTTTCAGAGCTAGATGCAGAAAAAAATTATTTTTAATTTGCAACCTGATGGAGGTCAGTATAGATGGACTAATAGAACAAGTCCCACACGCTGCTAGAAGCCCAAATATTTTTTCAGAGATAAATGAAGAAAAAAATTATTTTTAATTTGCAACCTGATGGAGGTCAGTATAGATGGACTAATAGACCAAGTCCCACACACTGCTAGAAGCCCAAATATTTTTTCAGAGCTAGATGCAGAAAAAAATTATTTTTAATTTGCAACCTGATGGAGGTCAGTATAGATGGACTAATAGACCAAGTCCCACACACCGCTAGAAGCCCAAATATTTTTTCAGAGCTAGATGCAGAAAAAAATTATATTCAATTTGCAACCTGATGGAGGTCAGTATAGAAGGACTAATAGAACAAGTCCCACACACTGCTAGAAGCCCAAATATTTTTTCAGAGCTAAATGAAGAAAAAAATTATTTTTAATTTGCAACCTGATGGAGGTCAGTATAGATGGACTAATAGACCAAGTCCCACACACTGCTAGAAGCCCAAATATTTTTTCAGAGCTAGATGCAGAAAAAAATTATATTCAGTTTGCAACCTGATGGAGGTCAGTATAGATGGACTAATAGAATGATGCTATGCCCAAAAGATTTTACTTCACTAGGTGCAGTAAAAAAATTGGTATTCTATACACAGGTGGTATATTTTGCAACACAGATAGGCTACTCCACTGACTAACACACTCTGCAATAGGCCAAAAAGGATTAGCTTTGCTAGATTCAGCCAAATGCTGTGAAAAAAACTTGCACAGCACTGGCACAGACCTGCCTGGCAAAAACTGATAGGAACTGATGTAACCTAGTCCTGAAAAGGACTCCAATTACAATTAGTCTTTACTCCCACAATCTATCTATTTAAGAGCACAGACCTGCCTGATAAAAGTCGTAGGAAATGCTGTAACCTAGTCCTTAAAAGGACTGCAATCACAACTATTCCCTACTCCCAAGCTATCTGTATATTTGTGCGAAAATTGGCTTGAAATTAACAAGGTATAGCGCACACAGCAACAGTGGTGCCGTCTAACACGCAGCTGCAGCAGTGAGAAAATGGTGGCGACGGGGAAAATGGCTTGGTCTTATAGGGCAAGGACATGTGACATACACTGCCAATCACACATGCCCTTGCTTGTGTGAAAAAAAGCACTTCGCTCCGTGTGTGCGCTGCTGATAGGCTGACAGATTGCACCTCCCCACTGCAAATGCGGGAAAGAGAAAAAAAATGGAGATCTTCATTGTTCCTGCAGAGATCCATCCCCTGCCCCTCCCCCCGCCCCGCTGTACACTCAAACTGCGTATTAACATTAATTTTCATCATTACTGAGAAAAAATCCAGTTATGATTTTGGTGCACGAACAGTTATCGAACATAACCTCGAACAGCCGAATTTTTCTCAAATTGTTCGTGTTCGCCGACCGGCTCGAACACCGCCCAAAACAGCTCGAATTTGAGATTGGCGAACAGTTCGAGTAGAATAACGCTCATCTCTAGTCCTGACGCTAACCCTACTTGTCCTGACGCTAACCCTAGTTGTCCTGACGCTAACCCTAGTTGTCCTGACGCTAACCCTAGTTGTCCTGGCGCTAACCCTAGTTGTCCTGACGCTAACCCTAGTTGTCCTGACGCTAACCCTAGTTGTCCTGACGCTAACCCGAGTTGTCCTGACGCTAACCCGAGTTGTCCTGACGCTAACCCGAGTTGTCCTGACGCTAACCCGAGTTGTCCTGACGCTAACCCTAGTTGTCCTGACGCTAACCCTAGTTGTCCTGGCGCTAACCCGAGTTGTCCTGACGCTAACCCGAGTTGTCCTGACGCTAACCCTAGTTGTCCTGACGCTAACCCGAGTTGTCCTGACGCTAACCCGAGTTGTCCTGACGCTAACCCGAGTTGTCCTGACGCTAACCTGAGTTGTCCTGACGCTAACCCTAGTTGTCCTGACGCTAACCCGAGTTGTCCTGACGCTAACCAGAGTTGTCCTGACGCTAACCCGAGTTGTCCTGACGCTAACCCGAGTTGTCCTGACGCTAACCCTAGTTGTCCTGACGCTAACCCTAGTTGTCCTGACGCTAACCCTAGTTGTCCTGACGCTAACCCTACTTGTCCTGACGCTAACCCGAGTTGTCCTGACGCTAACCCGAGTTGTCCTGACGCTAACCCGAGTTGTCCTGACGCTAACCCGAGTTGTCCTGACGCTAACCCGAGTTGTCCTGACGCTAACACTACTTGTCCTGACGCTAACCCTACTTGTCCTGACGCTAACCCTAGTTGTCCTGACGCTAACCCTAGTTGTCCTGACGCTAACCCTACTTGTCCTGACGCTAACCCTAGTTGTCCTGACGCTAACCCTAGTTGTCCTGACGCTAACCCTAGTTGTCCTGACGCTAACCCTAGTAGTCCTGACGCTAACCCTAGTTGTCCTGACGCTAACCCTAGTTGTCCTGACGCTAACCATAGTTGTCCTGACGCTAACCCTAGTTGTCCTGACGCTAACCCTAGTTGTCCTGACGCTAACCCTAGTTGTCCTGACGCTAACCCTAGTTGTCCTGACGCTAAACCTAGTTGTCCTGACGCTAACCCTAGTTGTCCTGACGCTAACCCTAGTTGTCCTGACGCTAACCCTAGTTGTCCTGACGCTAACCCTAGCTGTCCTGACGCTAACCCTAGCTGTCCTGACGCTAACCCTAGCTGTCCTGACGCTAACCCTAGCTGTCCTGACGCTAACCCTAGTTGTCCTGACGCTAACCCTAGTTGTCCTGACGCTAACCCGAGTTGTCCTGACGCTAACCCGAGTTGTCCTGACGCTAACCCGAGTTGTCCTGACGCTAACCCGAGTTGTCCTGACGCTAACCCGAGTTGTCCTGACGCCAACCCTAGTTGTCCTGACGCCAACCCTAGTTGTCCTGACGCTAACCCTAGTTGTCCTGACGCTAACCCTAGTTGTCCTGACGCTAACCCTAGTTGTCCTGGCGCTAACCCTAGTTGTCCTGACGCTCACCCTAGTTGTCCTGACGCTCACACTAGTTGTCCTGGCGCTAACCCTAGTTGTCCTGGCGCTAACCCTAGTTGTCCTGGCGCTAACCATAGTTGTCCTGGCGCTCACCATAGTTGTCCTGGCGCTCATCCTAGTTGTCCTGGCGCTCACCCTAGTTGTCCTGGCGCTAACCCTAGTTGTCCTGGCGCTAACCCTAGTTGTCCTGGCGCTAACCCTAGTTGTCCTGGCGCTAACCCTAGTTGTCCTGGCGCTAACCCTAGTTGTCCTGGCGCTAACCATAGTTGTCCTGACGCTAACCCTAGTTGTCCTGACGCTAACCCTTCTTGTCCTGACGCTAACCCTACTTGTCCTGACGCTAACCCTACTTGTCCTGACGCTAACCCTACTTGTCCTGACGCTAACCCTACTTGTCCTGACGCTAACCCTAGTTGTCCTGACGCTAATCCTAGTTGTCCTGACGCTAACCCTAGTTGTCCTGGTGCTAACCCTAGTTGTCCTGGCGCTAACCCTAGTTGTCCTGACGCTAACCCTAGTTGTCCTGACGCTAACCCTACTTGTCCTGACGCTAACCCTACTTGTCCTGACGCTAACCCTAGTTGTCCTGACGCTAACCCTACTTGTCCTGACGCTAACCCTACTTGTCGTGACGCTAACCCTAGTTGTCCTGACGCTAACCCTAGTTGTCCTGACGCTAACCCTAGCTGTCCTGACGCTAACCCTAGCTGTCCTGACGCTAACCCTAGTTGTCGTGACGCTAACCCTAGTTGTCCTGACGCTAACCCTAGTTGTCCTGACGCTAACCCTAGTTGTCCTGACGCTAACCCGAGTTGTCCTGACGCTAACCCGAGTTGTCCTGACGCTAACCCGAGTTGTCCTGACGCTAACCCTAGTTGTCCTGACGCTAACGCTAGTTGTCCTGGCGCTAACCCTAGTTGTCCTGACGCTAACACTAGTTGTCCTGACGCTAACCCTAGTTGTCCTGGCGCTAACCCTAGTTGTCCTGACGCTAACCCTAGTTGTCCTGGCGCTAACCCTAGTTGTCCTGACGCTCACCCTAGTTGTCCTGATGCTCACACTAGTTGTCCTGGCGCTAACCCTAGTTGTCCTGGCGCTAACCCTAGTTGTCTAGGCGCTAACCATAGTTGTCCTGGCGCTCACCATAGTTGTCCTGGCGCTCATCCTAGTTGTCCTGGCGCTCACCCTAGTTGTCCTGGCGCTAACCCTAGTTGTCCTGGCGCTAACCCTAGTTGTCCTGGCGCTAACCCTAGTTGTCCTGGCGCTAACCCTAGTTGTCCTGGCGCTAACCCTAGTTGTCCTGGTGCTAACCCTAGTTGTCCTGGCGCTAACCCTAGTTGTCCTGGCGCTAACCATAGTTGTCCTGACGCTAACCCTAGTTGTCCTGACGCTAACCCTACTTGTCCTGACGCTAACCCTACTTGTCCTGACGCTAACCCTAGTTGTCCTGACGCTAACCCTAGTTGTCCTGATGCTAACCCTACTTGTCCTGACGCTAACCCTACTTGTCCTGACGCTAACCCTAGTTGTCCTGACGCTAACCCTACTTGTCCTGACGCTAACCCTACTTGTCCTGACGCTAACCCTACTTGTCCTGACGCTAACCCTACTTGTCCTGACGCTAACACTAGTTGTCCTGACGCTAACCCTACTTGTCCTGACGCTAACCCTAGTTGTCCTGACGCTAACCCTACTTGTCCTGACGCTAACCCTAGTTGTCCTGACGCTAACCCTAGTTGTCCTGACGCTAACCCTAGTTGTCCTGACGCTAACCCTACTTGTCCTGACGCTAACCCTACTTGTCCTGACGCTAACCCTACTTGTCCTGACGCTAACCCTAGTTGTCCTGACGGTAAACCTAGTTGTCCTGACGCTAACCCTAGTTGTCCTGACGCTAACCCTAGTTGTCCTGACGCTAACCCTAGTTGTCCTGATGCTAACCCTAGTTGTCCTGACGCTAACCCTACTTGTCCTGACGCTAACCCTACTTGTCCTGACGCTAACCCTACTTGTCCTGACGCTAACCCTAGTTGTCCTGACGCTAACCCTAGTTGTCCTGATGCTAACCCTAGTTGTCCTGATGCTAACCCTAGTTGTCCTGACGCTAACCCTAGTTGTCCTGACGCTAACCCTAGTTGTCCTGACGCTAACCCTAGTTGTCCTGACTAGTGTTGAGCCACCCCCGTAGTGTTCGAGTTCGGTTCGATTCGTCGAACACCCGTGTGTTCGCCGAACTGTTCGTCGAACTGTTCGTCGAACACCTTCGAACACCGTTAAAACCAATGGCATTCAAACAAAAACACATAGAAACACAAAGAAAACACCTTCAAAGGTGTCCAAAAGCTGACAAACTGCTCAGAAGACATAACTAACACATGGAAAAGTGACAAGTACATATAGTCATGCGAAAATAAAAGAGGTGGAGGAGTAAAAGGAGGGGGAGACACAGATATAGGTATGTCATGCCCTTCTAAAATCCCAAAAGTGAGAAGCCGACACGGCCAGTCCGCTCCTGCCCGTGCCACCTCCGTGTCGCCGGGTTTGTGCCAGAGCCGCGGTGAACCCTGATGGCCAGCCCCCCTCTCCCAATACTGGTGCCTGTCCGCTGGTGGGTCGAGCGAGCCCCCCTGTGGTGGAGGCAGCTCTAAGCTTTTTAATTTAAATTGTCGCTCTAATTTGAATGAATACACTTTAAATCCATTTACAAGGATCTATTGGAGGGCAAGTCTCATGCCAGCAGCCGCGTAATTCCAGCTCCAGTAGCGTCCACTAAAGCTGCTGCAGTTAAAAAGCTTTTATAAGGATCGAGCTCGGCTGTCCACCGCAAGGCATCCTACTGCCAGTCCCAGCCCCTATGCCTTGGGGTGCCTCCTGATGCTCTTCACTAAGTATCCCATGGTCCCGAAGCATTTCCTTTGAAAAAATTAAGTGTCTAAACTACAGGTGGTGTAGCTTGCTTAACAGCCGGGATAATCCGCTGACTAGCAGACACTGCTACTAGGCACAAAGTATTTCCTGGGCTAGATGCAGTTAAAAATTTGTAATTAGATACTCTCGTTGGATGCTGAGAAAGCATTCCATAGAGTCTCCTGGCACGCCATATATGATTCTCTTAAAAAGCTTGGGGTAGGGGTCTAGGGGACCGTTTTATAGCCAAAATCACGGCCCTGTATCACAATACGTCACCTAGGCTGAAGATGAATGGAACTGTAGCACCCTGAGGGCTTGGTTGCTACAGGGGTATTGCACCTCACCCAGAGGTGTGATATCTCACTCTCAGGTAAGGATGGAGTGTGGATCAGGACCCGACACCTGCATGCATTACACCACATTGCCGTGGGGCAGGGCGACCAATATGCCCCTGAGATGGGCACGACAGTCCCTGTCCCTGGCTGGAGTGGGGGGAGGGAACACTGAGGAAGGGGAACCCTGTAGTGCAGGAGCAGGGAGGAAGCAGTTCCTGGGTGCATTGAGAAGGGAGTATAAAAGGTGGGCACCATCTTAGTTCAGTGCAGAGAAGTCTGAGCAGAAGTGGAGGGGAGCAGGGGCTCTGCATGAGCTCTGCTCCGGAGGCGGGCCTAGTAACAGAGGCCCAGGCCTGGAAGAGGGAGAAGGAAGGAAGAGGAGCGGAGAAGGCTCCAGGAACGAGGAATGAAGGGATCCCAGGGGTGCGGACGGGCGAGTCGCCACCGCACGCCCGAATCCACCTGCGTGGAGGGGTCAGGCCAAAGGGGGAGACCGGTCCCCGAACTAGTGGAGGCAGGAAACGACCCTCAGCTAGAAACCGGAGGCTCTGACATTTTATGTGGCGCAGCCCCTCGCTACACCCGCTAGGAAGGCACCACATAGGGTCAGGGAAACTGCGCCAAGTTTACCAAGAGGAGGCCCGAGGCAGCCGGACAGAAGAGTTGGTAAGAAAGGCCAGACAAAGGACACACAAAGGGGGTCCTGTGAAGTGCTCCAAAGTTATCTGGGAGTTGTCTGAGCACCTCACCTGGTGAGCACAGTATGACGTGGGCAGCCGTTACCTGCAGACGTGGTCTGTATAATAAGAACTGTGAGTAAAGGCCCTGAACTGCATCACTGACTCCGTGTCGTTACTGCTGCTGCCCTGCACCATCACCCCCATCCTCCGCATACACTGCCCTGAGGCTATACTCCTCCCGTGGGGAGTTATGCTACGCTCTGCTGCACCCACAACACCAGCCTCAGCGGTCTGCCCTGTAGCGGCGGTTCACTCTGACCGCAATCCACGGGTGGCGTAGTCGGACATTTAAACATCAAAACCACATAAATAGTTCCGCCACTGGTTTGACCGCCCTGAGCCACGGAACCGGGTCGCCGCCACGAAGACTACAACCACCAGCATCCACCAAAAATGGTCCGGCTCCGGGTGTCCCAAGGCCCAGGGGGTGCGTCAGAACATTTTCATCACCTTTCACAATCACCAATGGGACAAGGCAGGGATGTCCTCTGTCCCCTCTCTTATACATCCTAGTGACGGAGCACCTGCTCTCATCAATTCGCCATAACCCCAATATTAGGTGGATTGAGGTGGGAGGCACCGAGTACAAGTGCTCTCTATTTGCTGATGATGTCCTAGTATATATCACTCAATCACATATATCCATCCATGCTGTTATGGCTGAAATAGATCACTTTGTTACATGGTAAAATTTTAAAATCAATGCAGCGAAGTCTGAGGCCCTCGATGTCTCCCTCCCTAAATCCATATAGGATTCCATCCAGTCCAACTTTCCCTTTGCCTGGCCCTCACAGGGTACCAAATACTTAGGAATTCCTATTCATAGAGACCTCTCCCATCTATGTTATCTTAATTTTGGGCCCTTTATTGAACAACTCCATACAGACCACGGTTGGCAAGTTAGAACTGTAAGATTCACTACGTGAACCACTGGTGTTTTGTGGAAAAGCACATGTACACTGCGTTCCAAATTATTATGCAAAAAGTGTTTAGGAGTGATAAGGGAAGAATTTGTTTGTTTGTCAGTTAAACTCATTGATGGTGATGTGTGTCAGGGCTCTTTATATCACTGTAAGCAATTGCAGACACCTGTGCTAATTAGTTTGGCAGGTGTGTCCAATGAAAGGCAAGACTACTTAAGAAGGCTCTCTCACATTATTAAGCAGCCTACATTTTCTGCCAAAATGGGAAAGAAAAAGGATGTGTCGGCTGCTGAGAAGCAACAAATTGTGGAGTGTTTAGGTCAAGGCATGACTACAATCAACATTGTGCGATGATCAGGATGAAGTGTCTTGGCAATCAAGAAGTATGTAGCTGATTCACAGTACACACGTGTGCGTGCTGATAAGGGCAAATTGAGGACTCTTTCCTACATCCAATTACGTCAGGTTGAAAGAGCAGCGGCAAAAAAGCCTTGTCATAGCAGCAGACAAGTTTTTGAAGCTGCTTGTGCCTCCAACGTCCCCCGAACAACAAGATGCAGGGTCCTTCAGAGGTTTGCAGCTGTGCATACGCCATCCTGTCGACCTCCTCTATCCACTTCACACAAGCAGAAACGGCTCCAGTGGGCCAAACATTACATGAAGACTGATTTCAAAACTGTTTTGTTCACGGATGTGTGCCGTGCAGCGCTCGATGGTCCAGATGGATGGAGTGGAGGATGGCTGGTTGATGGACACCCCACGCAAACACGGCTACAGCGCCAACAAGGAGGAGGTGGAGTAATGTTTTGGGCTGGAATCATGGGGAGAGAGATTGTCGGCCCCTTTAGGATCCCTGAAGGCGCTAAAGATGAACTCCATAATGTATGTGGATTTTCTCAAACAGCACTTCCTGCCATGGTTCAAGAAGAAGAACCGTGTATTTCACAGCAAGATCATTTTTCTGCATGATAATGCACCATCTCATGCTGCACATAAAACATCTGCATCTCTGGCTGATATGGGCATAAAAGGGGACAAACTTATGGTGTGACCCCCATGCTCCCCTGACCTCTACCCCATTCAGAACCTTTGGAGCATCATTAAAAGGAGTGTCTATGATGGCGGGAGGCAGTTCACATCTAAGCAACAGCTCTGGGAGGGTATTCTGTCCTCATGCAAAACAATTGAAGCAGAAACCATCCAAAACCTGACAAATTCAATGGACGAGAGAGTTCAGAAGCTCCTTTCGAACAAGGGGTCCTATGTGAAAATGTAACATCACCTAGAATAAAGTTTTGAGTTGAAAACTGTTTGATTTCAGTTTCTAACAACCTGCTAATGCTTATAATTTCAAAAATGACCATTTTTTTGGTCTTTATTAAAATGAAAAGGTTGATCGAAAAGTTTGGGGGATCTAAGAGTGTGGCAACCCAGTAGTCATGATTACTTCGAATTCTGACAATATGAGGGTCATGCTGCAGGTAGTGCAGCAAGAAGGCACTTATGTGTCTTGCGCATCTCGGAGCCCCAAAATTATTTTCCGGGCTAGATGCAGCTAAAAATTATTTTTAATTTAAATCTGGTGAAGCTTTAGTATAGATGGCCTAATAGGATCAGTGCTGCACACTGCTACAAAGCCCAAATTATTTTCCAGTCAAGATACAGATAAACATGATTAGTAATTTGAAAGCTTAAAACGGTTGGTAGGGTGATTTTAAACAATCATCAAGCTTTTACTCTCCCCAGGATGACACAGGGGTAGAAAAGTCGTTTCGGATCCATGATTTGTTCATCTTTATGAACGTGAGTCTGTCTACATTATCAGTGGAGAGCCGCGTGCGCTTATCTGTCAGCACACCACCAGCAGCGCTGAACACACATTCAGACAGAATGCTGGCTGCGGGGCATGACAAGATCTCCAAGGCGTAAGTGGCTAGCTCCGGCCATTTATCCTGATTGGAAGCCCAAAAAGAGCAAGGGTCCAGTGACACAGTCGTGGCTTCAATGTTTACTTGGAGATACTCCTGTACCATCGTCTCTAGGCGTTGACTATGTGTCAGACTTCTTGTCTCCTGTGGCCTTGCAAAGGATGGGCTAAAAAAGTGTTGAAATAATTCCGCAAAATTGATGTTACCAGCAGATACTGTGGTTCTGTTACGGTTTGAGTGCTGAACTCTTGACGGTCCCACGGTTGGCAAGTTGGAACTGTGAGATTCACTACGTGCACCACTGGTATTTTGTGGAAAAGCACATGTAAGATTCTGCAACAGTCTCTGCTGAAACTCCTGCATGTGTGCATCCCTTTCTATGGCAGGAATAATTTCTGCAAATTTACTTTTGTACCGGGGATCTAACAGTGTGGCAACCCAGTAGTCAGGATTATTTCTAATTCTCACAATTCGAGGGTCATGTTGCAGGTAGTGCAGCAAGAAGGCACTCATGTGTGTTGCGCATCCAGGAGCACCAAGTCCCTGTTGTGTTGGTGGCGAGGTAACAATCATGCTTCCTTCCTCTGTCCTCTCCCCCCAACCTCGCACAACAGAAATGTGATCAAGGTCTCCCTCATCTGATGAGTCTTCCATCAGTTCGTCCTCCACTTCTTCCTGGGCTCCTGCACCTTCCTCACTAGTTTGGCTGCTACCATGCGCCCTGGTAAAACCATCTCCCCCACCCTCACATGCCTGCCGCCTTGGTGCTGCCGACCGTCTGGACCTTGCAGATGTTAGCCCTTCCGCATACAACTCCTCCTCCTCTACTTCCTCCACCTCCTCTTGTGCCACCACCTGACTCCGAATTCTGTTTAACATGTGCTCCAGCATGTAAATCACCGGAATAGTCATGCTGATAATGGCATCGTCAGCACTAAACATCTTCGTCGCCATTTCAAAACTGTGCAGAAGGGTGCATAGGTCCCTGATCTGAGACCACTCCTCCAGCGTGATTTGCTCCACCTCTGAATCTCGTTGGCCCAGGCTATACGTCAGAACGTATTGCACCAGGGCTTGTCGGTGCTGCCATAATCGCTGCAACATGTGCAGAGTTGAATTCCACTGGGTAGGCACATCGCATTTTAGCCAGTGAAGTGGCAGGCCCAACGACTTCTGTAGAGATGTAAGTCGCTGAGCTGCGGGATGCGAACGGCGGAAGTGAGCACACAGTGACCGTGCCCTCTGCAGAAGGCCATCTAGTCTGGGATAGTGGGCTAAAAATTGCTGGACAACCAGGTTCAACACGTGAGCCATACAAGGCACGTGTGTGACATTGCCCCGGCGAAGGGCCGCACCCAGGTTTGCAGCATTGTCGCACACGGCCTTCCCTGGTTTCAGGTCCAGTGGAGACAGCCATTCATGAAATTGGTTCTCCAGAGCTGACCACAACTCCTCAGCTGTGTGACTCACATTTCCCAGACATTTCAATGTAAAAACCGCCTGATGACGTTGAGCCCTACTGCCAGCATAGTAAGGAGGTGTGCAGGATCCCTTCTGCGCAGTTAGAAAGCTTGTGGCATGACTAGACAGGCTTTGGGTGCAGGTGGAAGACCGAGAGGAGGTTGAGGAGGCAGAAGCAGTGGAGGAACTTTGACATAAAGAGGATTGACGCACAACTCGTGGGGACGGCAAGACTTGGACAGCAGCCCCTTGTCCTGCTGTCACCATAGTTACCCAGTGCCCAGTCAGCGACATGTAACGCCCCTGTCCATGCCTACTCGTCCAAGTGTCTGTGGTGAAATGCACCCTGTCACACACAGAGTTTCTCAAAGAAGCGGTGATGTTGTGTGCGACATGCTGGTGGAGCGCAGGCACACCTTTCTTTGAGAAGTAGTGCCGACTGGGCATCTGGTACTGGGGCACTGCGACGGACATAAGGTCTCGAAAATCCTCTGTGTCCACCAGGCGGAAAGGCAGCATTTCTGTAGCCAAGAGCTTGCAGATGGTGAAATTCAACCTCTTAGCTTTCTCATGGCTAGGAGGAAATGGTCTTTTACTTGTCCACATCTGAGGGACCGAGGGCTGGCTATTGTGCTTAGACGGGGTTGATAAGGGTGTCTGCCGGTCTGTGAGGAAGATACAGGCGGACATGTTAGGTTGCCTTGATCCAAAGGTGGTGCTATCGATGTCGGACAGCGCTCTACACCAGCTGGTGTTACCACCTCCAAAGAAAATGATGACCTGCCAATCACGCTAGCTGTTGCGGGTAAAGAGGTGGCAGGTCTGCACCCCAAAACAGGTGTGACTGCTGTCCCCCCAGTCACAGAGGATGAAGAGGCCGCGGATGCACAAGATATGGCAGACGGTGGTTGGCCCGGCCGGCTAGGCCGCATTGTAGCACACTGAGCTTCCCACTGCAACTTATGCTTCATGTCCATGTGCCGGTTCATGCATGAAGTACTCAAACTATGTATTTTTTGGCCTCTACTTAGCTTTTGCTGACAAATGTTACAGATAACACGAGTTGGGTCATCTTTATCGATCTGAAAAAATGCCCAGGCTATGCAAGGCTTAGCACCCATGCGACCTGAAGAGCCACCACGACTTGTGGTGAGAGGCAGAGTTGTGTTTGAGGATGCAGTTGTTGACGTGCTTCCAGTACTACGTCTCTGTCCAGGAAGGCGCAACCTGACCTCGTCGTCACTAGCATCTTCCTCCACCTCCTCTGCTGACCTCATCTCTTGGCTGACTGTGGGTTGACAGTAAGTGGGATCTCCAACCTCATCATCATCACCCTGTGCGTTATCACACCCGTCGTCCTCAGAGCCAACCTGTTCCTGCCCTGACAAAAAACTAAAGTTGTCGCTCCAATCAGGTATTTGAGTCTTATCATCGTCTTCCTCATTGTCTCCACCAACAGGAGTTACAGTTTGGGAATGAGGGTCTACATTATGGTCAGAACCTTCTGCGTCTGGTCCTGGATCCGACTCATAAAGATTCTGGGCATCAGTGCAGATCATTTCCTCGTCTGGATTCACAGAAGCGCTGGAGTTGACCTCTGATTCCCAGGCTATAGTATGAGTAAACAGCTCTGCAGACTCAACCATCTGTTCTACCTCATACTCAGACGGGCAGCTGGAGATTTGGGAGCTGTGAGGAAGCAAGTGCGATTGGGGTGACACCTTTGAGGACTGGAGTATTTGTGATGTTGAAGTTGATGTGGAGGAGAGCCCACTTAAAGGAGCACTTGATATCCGTTGAAGCACCTGCTGTTTTTGTGCCTCATCTGGAATTTGTAGCGATTGACGTGGCCGTAAGAAAGGGATCTTATCACATTGTCCGCTAAAAGAAGTAGACATTTTAGTTTGGCTGGAAGATGGTCTTTCTTCTGCAGATGTTACTGTTGCTTTAACACCTACCCCACGGACACAACCTTTTTTCCCCTTCCCAACATGCCTATTCCCCTTTCCACCAGCAGCAGGCCTTTTTCCACTCATTTTGGTGGTTAACTAATTCACAACTCTGGAGTTGTTTGCACAAAAAAACAATGGATGGTAACCGAGCAGAGCTGAGTGGCCAAACTGTGGTATTAGACCAAAACTATTGGCTGGGTTAGATGCAGAAAAAAATTATATTCAATTTGCAACCTGATGGAGGTCAGTATAGATGGACTAATACAACAAGTCCCACACACAGCTAGAAGCCCAAATATTTTTTCAGAGGTACTGTAGATGCAGATAAAAATTATTTTTAATTTGCAACCTGATGGAGGTCAGTATAGATGGACTAATAGAGAAAGTCCGACACACTGCTAGAAGGCCAAATATTTTTTCAGAGCTAGATGCAGAAAAAAATTATATTCAGTTTGCAACCTGATGGAGGTCTGTATAGATGGATTAATAGAACAAGACCCACACACAGCTAGAAGCCCAATATTTTTTCAGAGGTAGATGCAGAAAAAAATATATTCAGTTTGCAACCTGATGGAGGTCAGTATAGATGGACTAATAGAACAAGTCCCACACACAGCTAGAAGCCCAATATTTTTTCAGAGGTAGATGGAGAAAAAAATATATTCAGTTTGCAACCTGATGGAGGTCAGTATAGATGGACTAATACAACAAGTCCCACACACAGCTAGAAGCCCAATATTTTTTCAGAGGTAGATGCAGAAAAAAATATATTCAGTTTGCAACCTGATGGAGGTCAGTATAGATGGACTAATACAACAAGTCCCACACACAGCTAGAAGCCCAAATATTTTTTCAGAGGTACTGTAGATGCAGATAAAAATTATTTTTAATTTGCAACCTGATGGAGGTCAGTATAGATGGACTAATAGAGAAAGTCCGACACACTGCTAGAAGGCCAAATATTTTTTCAGAGCTAGATGCATACAAAAAATTATTTTGAATTTGCAACCTGATGGAGGTCAGTATAGGTGGACTAATAGAACAAGTCCCACACACTGCTAGAAGGCCAAATATTTTTTCAGAGCTAGATGCAGAAAAAAATTATATTCAGTTTGCAACCTGATGGAGGTCAGTATAGATGGACTAATAGAATGATGCTATGCCCAAAAGATTTTACTTCACTAGGTGCAGTAAAAAAATTGGTATTCTATACACAGGTGGTATATCTTGCAACACAGATAGGCTACTCCACTGACTAACACACTCTGCAATAGGCCAAAAAGGATTAGCTTTGCTAGATTCAGCCAAATGCTGTGAAAAAAACTTGCACAGCACTGGCACAGACCTGCCTGGCAAAAACTGATAGGAACTGATGTAACCTAGTCCTGAAAAGGACTCCAATTACAATTAGTCTTTACTCCCACAATCTATCTATTTAACAGCACAGACCTCCCTGATAAAAGTCGTAGGAAATGCTGTAACCTAGTCCTTAAAAGGACTGCAATCACAACTATTCCCTACTCCCAAGCTATCTGTATATTTGTGCGAAAATTGGCTTGAAATTAACAAGGTATAGCGCACACAGCAACAGCGGTGCCGTCTAACACGCAGCTGCAGCAGTGAGAAAATGGCGGCGACGGGGAAAATGGCTTGGTCTTATAGGGCAAGGACATGTGACATACACTGCCAATGACACATGCCCTTGCTTGTGTGAAAAAAAGCACTTCGCTCCGTGTGTGCGCTGCTGATAGGCTGACAGATTGCACCTCCCCACTGCAAATGTGGGAAAGAGAAAAAAAAATGGAGATCTTCATTGTTCCTGCAGAGATCCATCCCCTGCCCCTCCCCCCACCCCGCTGTACACTCAAACTGCGTATTAACATTAATTTTCATCATTACTGAGAAAAAATCCAGTTATGATTTTGGTGCACGAACAGTTATCGAACATAACCTCGAACAGCCAAATTTTTCTCAAATTGTTCGTGTTCGCCGAACGGCCCGAACACCGCCCAAAACAGCTCGAATTTGAGATTGGCGAACAGTTCGAGAAGAACAACGCTCATCTCTAGTCCTGACGCTAACCCTAGTTGTCCTGACGCTAACCCTAGTTGTCCTGACGCTAACCCTAGTTGTCCTGACGCTAACCCTAGTTGTCCTGACGCTAACCCTAGTTGTCCTGACGCTAACCCTAGTTGTCCTGATGCTAACCCTAGTTGTCGTGACGCTAACCCTAGTTGTCCTGACGCTAACCCTAGTTGTCCTGACGCTAACCCTAGTTGTCCTGAAGCTAACCCTGGTTGTCCTGACGCTAACCCCACTTGTCCTGACTCTAACCCTACTTGTCCTGACGCTAACCCTAGTTGTCCTGACGCTAACCCTAATTGTCCTGATGCTAACCCTACTTGTCCTGAAGCTAACCCTAGTTGTCCTGACGCTAACCCTAGTTGTCCTGACGCTAACCCTAGTTGTCCTGACACTAACCCTAGTTGTCCTGACGCTAACCCTACTTGTCCTGACGCTAACCCTACTTGTCCTGACGCTAACCCTACTTGTCCTGACGCTAACCCTACTTGTCCTGACGCTAACCCTACTTGTCCTGATGCTAACCCTACTTGTCCTGACGTTAACCCTACTTGTCCTGACGCTAACCCTAGTTGTCCTGATGCTAACCCTAGTTGTCCTGACGCTAACCCTAGTTGTCCTGACGCTAACCCTAGTTGTCCTGACGCTAACCCTAGTTGTCCTGACGCTAACCCTAGTTGTCCTGACGCTAACCCTACTTGTCCTGACACTAACCCTAGTTGTCCTGACGCTAATCCTACTTGTCCTGACGCTAACCCTAGTTGTCCTGACGCTAACCCTACTTGTCCTGACGCTAACCCTACTTGTCCTGACGCTAACCCTACTTGTCCTGACGCTAACCCTAGTTGTCCTGACGCTAACCCTAGTTGTCCTGACGCTAACCCTAGTTGTCCTGACGCTAACCCTAGTTGTCCTGATGCTAACCCTAGTTGTCCTGACGCTAACCCTAGTTGTCCTGACGCTAACCCTAGTTGTCCTGACGCTAACCCTAGTTGTCCTGACGCTAACCCTACTTGTCCTGACGCTAACCCTAGTTGTCCTGACGCTAACCCTTCTTGTCCTGACGCTAACCCTAGTTGTCCTGACGCTAACCCTAGTTGTCCTGACGCTAACCCTACTTGTCCTGACTAGTGTTGAGCATTCCGATACTGAAATATCGGGTATCGGCCGATATTCGCGGTATCGGAATTCCGATACTTAATTCCGATACTTTTGCAATATCGTATACCGGAATCGGAAGTTTCCATAATGCAATGAGCCATTTTCATTTTATTCAGCCAATGAGGATCCTAAGAAGTGTGGGCACATCCTGTTAGGCATGTAGGCATCTTAACTAATGGCATGGCTGTGATTGGCTGCTGAAATCATGTCATGATGCACTATAAAAGCCGCTGCCGCCATTTTGAGCTCACTCTGCTGTGAATTCAGTTAGGGATAGGACGCTGTTCTGAGGGACAGTTTTAGCTACCTATTTGCTCTATACTGCTTTACCCAAGCTACTTTCTAAATCACTGTGCCTTGCAGCGCTAGTGCACAGTTCCCTGTGCTGTTCACCGCTGTCTGCAAGGTCTGTGTGTGTGAGTGCAGCTCACCCTGTAGTGTGTGCTTCAGCCAAGTCTGGTTGTAGTGCACTCAGTGTGTGTCACTGCCTCATACATTGTCGTTTTTTGCCAATTCATAATTTTTCCTGATATCTCCTATTAGTGTGGTGGTTCCATCTGTATTCAGCTAAATTGGTTCCAAACACACTATATAGGAGTAGATAGAGAAATTTTTTTCCGTCTTGCAGCACTAGTGCACAGTGCTCTGCATCTGTACTGTTCACCGCTGTCTGCAAGGTCTGGTGTGTGAGTGCAGCTCACCCTGTAGTGTGTGCTTCAACCCCGTCTGGTTGTAGTGCACTCAGTGTGTGTCACTGCCTCATACATTGTCGTTTTTTGCCAATTCATAATTTTTCCTGATATCTCCTATTAGTGTGGTGGTTCCATCTGTATTCAGCTAAATTGGTTCCAAACACACTATATAGGAGTAGATAGAGAAATTTTTTTCCGTCTTGCAGCACTAGTGCACAGTGCTCTGCATCTGTACTGTTCACCGCTGTCTGCAAGGTCTGGTGTGTGAGTGCAGCTCACCCTGTAGTGTGTGCTTCAACCCCGTCTGGTTGTAGTGCACTCAGTGTGTGTCACTGCCTCATACATTGTCCTTTTTTGCCAATTCATAATTTTTCCTGATATCTCCTATTAGTGTGGTGGTTCCATCTGTATTCAGCTAAATTGGTTCCAAACACACTATATAGGAGTAGATAGAGAAATTTTTTTCCGTCTTGCAGCACTAGTGCACAGTGCTCTGCATCTGTACTGTTCACCGCTGTCTGCAAGGTCTGGTGTGTGAGTGCAGCTCACCCTGTAGTGTGTGCTTCAACCCCGTCTGGTTGTAGTGCACTCAGTGTGTGTCACTGCCTCATACATTGTCCTTTTTTGCCAATTCATAATTTTTCCTGATATCTCCTATTAGTGTGGTGGTTCCATCCGTATTCAGCTAAATTGGTTCCAAACACACTATATAGGAGTAGATAGAGGAGCCTTTCTGCAGCATTGGGCCCTGCAGCCCCAGCCAGATTAGTATTAGCCTATTTTTTGCAGCCTCATCTATTGCATTGTAGGTTACCTTCCTACATTGTAATAGCTACAAAAAGTTTGTGATACTATCGTTATTACATCTTTAGGCACATCCAGTGTCTTTTTGTGACAAAAAAAAACCTAAATAAAGTTCACCAAACACTCCACTTTACAGTTGTGTAGGCCACATTAGCTCATATTAAAGTCTAGTCCACACTTTATAAAATTTGTGTTTCTTATACCTGTTAGCAGCTGTTCAGGAATAAGCACACTAAACCCTTAGTACTTTTCTGCCTATCTTTATCAGTCTACCAAGATGAAGAAGGCAGGGAGTAAGGCATGTGGTCGTGGGCGTGGGCGTGGAGTTTCTGCAGGGAGAGGACGTGAGGATTCTGTGCCTGCAGGGAGAGGACGTGGGGATTCTGTGCCTGCTGCGGGCACCAGTGACTCAGCATCCCCCAGTTTTACCAGGGAACAGTCCTTTATGCGCAGCTTTGTAGGAGCTAGCCGTACCCCACTGCTGCGCGAGGACCAAATTGAAGCCGTTGACGGATGGATGGCAGCTAACGCATCGACTTCAATTAGTTCCAGATCCTCTCAGGTCCTGAGCACTGAAGAGCACCCATCTGTCTCTTCACCACCTGCCAAATTGCCCAGGCAGTCAGAGAGCCCTGGACAGGAGCCATCTCTACTTCTGTTCTCTGAATCTCTTGGCTTGGAAAGAGGGGGCCAGCCAAGCAGAATTCGAGAATTTGAAGAAGAGGTAGTATGCAGTGATGCGCAACCGTTTTGTCTCTCTGAATCTGAAGAGGCGGGTGGGCCAGTGCCTATGGTCAGCAGCACACCTCAGTACGCATCTGATGATGAGACTCAGGTGCCACTTTCTGGTGCGTACTGTGCTGTCGAGACTACCCAGGAGAAGCAGTTGTTTGAAGAGGGTGGTGTAGATGATGAGGTCCTTGACCCATCATGGCGTGAGGGACAGGAAGGTGGTGGGAGCAGCTCTGAGGAAGAGATTCCCCGAACGGCCCAAAAAGGAGGGAGAGGGAGGGGGCAGACTTGGTTGCCTGTAGCCTCCACTTCGGCACCCATTAGGAGCATGGCTCTTCCAAAATCCAAAGCGGGCGCTCCCAAGACTTGCAGTGCCTGGTCCTTTTTTGACACAGTTGCAGATGACATTTGCTTTGTCAAATGCAAGCTGTGTAATCAGAAGGTGAAAAGAGGGAAAAGTGTCAGCAACCTCAATACCACAAATATGTGGAAACATGTGCGGACCAAGCACGTGGTGGAGTTACAAAAACACACTGAAGACCTAGGCCAACCTACAGCGCCACCTACCACCTCTTCAGCTCGTGTTGTAGCCTCTTCCTCCAGCTCACACACAGCTGGTTCGGCTTCCTCACAGGATCGCCATGGAAGAATCTCTGGCACTGTTGTACAGAGACACAGTGTAATTCCACCCACAGCACCACTTTCCCAGTCATCCTCACACTCCCAGGCCAGTCTACAACCATCGTTAGCACAGGCATGGGAGAAAAGGCGCCCATACTCGGCAAACCACCCCCGAGCACAGGGTCTGAATGCTGGCATTGCTAAACTACTGGCCCTTGAAATGCTATCATTCAGGCTGGTGGAGACTGACACATTCCGTAACTTTATGGCATTGGCAGTCCCACAATACAATGTGCCCAGCCGCTTTTATTTCAGCAGGCAAGCCGTCCCTGCCCTGCAACATCATGTGGAGGGAAAAATTAAACATGCGCTACAAAACGCCGTCAGTAGCAAGGTCCATCTGACCACTGATGCGTGGACCAGTAAGCATGTACAGGGACGATACCTTTCCCTCACTGCCCATTGGGTAAATGTTGTGGAGCCGGGTACAGATCTTGAGAGTGGCGCTGTACGTGTTCTGCCAGCTCCAAGGATTGCAGGAATCCAGTCTGTACACATTGACTCCTCCTCATACTCCAGTTCCTCTGAATCAGCGCTGCAGGAGCCGTCACGGTCTACCTCCACATCGACCCGTGAACGGTTACCTGTTATGATGACCGATATGAGCACAGCCGTGGCCAAACGTCAACAGGCCGTATTAAAATTAATTTCTTTGGGGAATCGAAGCCACACAGCGCAGGAGCTCTGGAATGCCATCAAGCAGCAGAGTGACGTGTGGTTTGTGCCAGCGAATCTCCAGCCAGGCATGGTAGTGTGTGACAATGGCCGAAATCTGGTGGCAGCTCTGGGCCTAGGCAACCTCACTCACATCCCATGTCTGGTACATGTGCTCAACATGGTCGTGCAGAGTTTTTTGAGGGACTATCCGGATCTTGATGCACTGCTTCACAAGGTCCGCATAGAGTGCGCTCACTTGCGGCGTTCCAGCAATGCAAGATCACGTATTGCAGCTCTGCAGCGCCGATTATGTCTTCCGGAACATCGCATCATATGTGACCTACCCACCAGGTGGAATTCAACGTTACATATGTTGGAGAGGTTGTGTGAGCAGCAGGCAGCAGTAATGGAGTACCAGCTGCAGCAGGCGCAAACAAGTCGCAGTGCGCGCCGTTCACACTTCACCACCACTGAGTGGGCCTCTATGAAGGACATTTGCCACGTTTTGCGTGCCTTCGATTATTCCACGCGGATGGCGAGTGCAGATGATGCACTAGTCAGCATGACTATCCCCCTTATCTGCCTGCTTGAAAAAACACTGCAAGCACTAAGGGACGAGGTTTTGGAAGAGGTGGAGGATGAGGAGTCACAAATGCCATCTGCTTCTCTACAGTCTGCGCAACGTGGTTCCTCACAAAGGCCTAGGCAGGGGACACTTTGTGAGGAGGATGAGGAGGAGTCAATGGATGAGGAAGACATCTGTCCAGAGGAGGGAGGTACACAATGCTCTAGTAGTCAGTATCTAGAGCGAGGGTGGGGTGATGCAGAGCAGGCAGAGATCACGCCTCAAGCAGGGGACAGCGTTTCTTGGCCAGTTGGCAGTCTGCAGCACATGGTTGATTTCATGCTGCAGTGCCTGAGAAACGACCGCCGCATCGCCCACATTCTCAACACGGCTGATTATTGGGTGTCCACCCTCCTAGATCCTCGCTACCGGGACAACTTACAAAGCCTCATAACACCGTTGAACCGGGAGCGTAAAATGCGGGAGTACCAAGACGCACTGGTGCATTCCATCATGTTCTCCATTCCAACCGAGAGCAGTGCTGCTAGTGCTTTACAAAGCAGCTCAGTGCGTCGAGGCAGTGGAGGAAGCTCTGCACAAAGAGGGAGCAGAAGCAGCGCCTCAGCACAAGGCAAGACCAGTATGGCCGAAATGTGGCAAAGTTTTGTGTCCCCGCCGCCACAAATGTCTACACCATCACAGACGGCTCCAGTCAGCAGGAGGCAACGTTTCCGTCAGATGGTGACAGACTACATGTCTTGCCCTCTTAGTGTACTCCCAGACGGCTCTTCTCCCTTCAAGTTTTGGGTCTGTAAGCTGGATACATGGCCAGAGCTTAGTCAGTATGCACTGGAGGTGCTAGCTTGCCCTGCTGCTAGTGTATTATCGGAACGCGTCTTTAGTGCCGCAGGTGGTGTACTAACAGACCGTCGCATGCGACTATCCTCCGATAACGTTGACCGGCTTACTTTTCTCAAAATGAACAAGGCCTGGATCTCTCATGAATTTGCCAGTCCTCTTCCAGAATAAATAATTGGTTGGCAACAGTATCCAGGTCTCCTGTTCTGTTCATGTTTCTACCACCTGAACTGTAATTCCTGAGCTCCAACACCGCCAGTTGGCGCTCGGAAGTGCCGTCTGCACAGTCAACACTTGCTGCGGTGTTATTGGGGTTCAGTAACGTCAGCTGTTCCCCTGCTGTGCGGACGGCAATTTCTCCTGCTTTGTCCACATCCACTGTACTACACATTTTAAAGTTGCTCCAATTACACCTCTGGCTCCTCTGTTTTCATTCTTATCCCTGGGCTCCAACACCGCCAGTTGGCGCTCGGAAGTGCCGTCTGCACAGTCAACACTTGCTGTGGTGTTATTGGGGTTCGGTAACGTCAGCTGTTCCCGTGCTGTGTTCACGGCAATTTCTCCTGCTCTGTCCATATTCACTGTGCTACTTATTTAAAACTTGCTCCAATTACACCTCTGGCTCCTCTCTGTTTTTATTGTTATCCCTGCGCTCCAGCACCGCCAGTTGGCGCTCGGAAGTGATGTCTGCACAGTCCACACTTGCTGCCGTGTTATTGGGGTTCGGTAATGTCAGCTGTTCCCCTGCTGTGCGGACGGCAATTTCTCCTGCTTTGTCCACATCCACTGTACTACACATTTTAAAGTTGCTCCAATTACACCTCTGGCTCCTCTGTTTTCATTCTTATCCCTGGGCTCCAACACCGCCAGTTGGCGCTCGGAAGTGCCGTCTGCACAGTCAACACTTGCTACCATGTTATTGGGGTTCAGTAACGTCAGCTGTTCCCCTGCTGTGCGGACGGCAATTTCTCCTGCTCTGTCCACATTCTCACTACTACAGATTTTAAAGTTGCTCCAATTACACCTCTGGCTCCTCTGTTTTCAGTATTATCCCTGAGCTCCAACACCGCCAGTTGGCGCACGGAAGTGCCGTCTGCACAGTCAACACTTGCTGCCGTGTTATTGGGGTTCAGTAACGTCAGCTGTTCCCCTGCTGTGCGGATGGCAATTTCTCCTGCTTTGTCCACATCCACTGTACTACACATTTTAAAGTTGCTCCAATTACACCTCTGGCTCCTCTGTTTTCATTCTTATCCCTGGGCTCCAACACCGCCAGTTGGCGCTCGGAAGTGCCGTCTGCACAGTCAACACTTGCTGCGGTGTTATTGGGGTTCAGTAACGTCAGCTGTTCCCCTGCTGTGCGGACGGCAATTTCTCCTGCTCTGTCCACATTCTCACTACTACAGATTTTAAAGTTGCTCCAATTACACCTCTGGCTCCTCTGTTTTCATTCTTATCCCTGGGCTCCAACACCGCCAGTTGGCGCTCGGAAGTGCCGTCTGCACAGTCAACACTTGCTACCATGTTATTGGGGTTCAGTAACGTCAGCTGTTCCCCTGCTGTGCGGACGGCAATTTCTCCTGCTTTGTCCACATCCACTGTACTACACATTTTAAAGTTGCTCCAATTACACCTTTGGCTCCTCTGTTTTCATTCTTATCCCTGGGCTCCAACACCGCCAGTTGGCGCTCAGAAGTGCCGTCTGCACAGTCAACACTTGCTGCGGTGTTATTGGGGTTCAGCAACGTCAGCTGTTCCCCTGCTGTGCGGACGGCAATTTCTCCTGCTTTGTCCACATCCACTGTACTACACATTTTAAAGTTGCTCCAATTACACCTCTGGCTCCTCTGTTTTCACTCTTATCCCTGGGCTCCAACACCGCCAGTTGGCGCTCGGAAGTGCCGTCTGCTCAGTCAACACTTGCTGCGGTGTTATTGGGGTTCGGTAACGTCAGCTGTTCCCCTGCTGTGTTCACGGCAATTTCTCCTGCTCTGTCCATATTCACTGTGCTACTTATTTAAAACTTGCTCCAATTACACCTCTGGCTCCTCTCTGTTTTTATTGTTATCCCTGCGCTCCAGCACCGCCAGTTGGCGCTCGGAAGTGCTGTCTGCACAGTCAACACTTGCTGCGGTGTTATTGGGGTTCAGTAACGTCAGCTGTTCCCCTGCTGTGCGGACGGCAATTTCTCCTGCTTTGTCCACATCCACTGTACTACACATTTTAAAGTTGCTCCAATTACACCTCTGGCTCCTCTGTTTTCATTCTTATCCCTGGGCTCCAACACCGCCAGTTGGCGCTCGGAAGTGCCGTCTGCACAGTCAACACTTGCTGCGGTGTTATTGGGGTTCGGTAACGTCAGCTGTTCCCCTGCTGTGTTCACGGCAATTTCTCCTGCTCTGTCCATATTCACTGTGCTACTTATTTAAAACTTGCTCCAATTACACCTCTGGCTCCTCTCTGTTTTTATTCTTATCCCTGGGCTCCAGCACCGCCAGTTGGCGCTCGGAAGTGCCGTCTGCACAGTCAACGCTTGCTCCAGTGTTATTGGGGTTCAGTAACGTCAGCTGATCCCCAGCTGTGTGTCCGGCAAATTCTCCTGCTTTGTCCACATCCACTGTACGACGGATTTAAAACCTCCTCCAAATACACCTCTGGCTCCTCTGTTTTTAGTATTTACCCTGGGCTCCAGCACCGCCAGCTGGTTCTCGGCAGTTCCATTGGCTCTTGTACCTTCTGCTACCCATCCGGGTTCCAGTACCGTCAGCTGGTTCTTGGCAGTGACTTTGGCACGGGTACTCCCTCCTGCCCTGCCTGGTTCCAGCACGCCAGCTGTTTCCGGGTAGTGTCAACGTCACTTTGCCTCCAATGCGTTGTCCTGTCGTGTTGCGGTCGGGTTAGCCGACTCTATGGTGCCTGCAGTTTAGGTGACTCCTATGTGGGCTGCGGGATCTGGCAATGAAGGCTGGTTTAATAGTGCCAATAGGACAAGCACCCCCTGTAGGACTGTGGGTTTTGGTAACTGCGGCCGGCTCGCGGCCTTGAACTTTTTTTTACATGGGTACCTTCTGCTACCCATCCGGGTTCCAGTACCGTCAGCTGGTTCTCGGCAGTGCCTTTGGATTAGGTGCCTCCTTCTCGGTATCCAAGTTCCACCAACGTCTGCTGGTCCTTGGTAGTGCTTTCTGGCACAGGTACCTCCTGCTTAGTAACCGAGTTCCAGTAACATCAGCTGGTCCTCGGTAGTTCCATTGGCTCTTGTACCTTCTGCTACCCATCCGGGTTCCAGTACCGTCAGCTGGTCCTCGGTAGTTCCATTTGCTCTTGTATCTTCTGCTACCCATCCGGGTTCCAGTACCGTCAGCTGGTTCTCGGCAGTGTCTTTGGCACGGGTACTCCCTCCTGCCCAGCCTGGTTCCAGCACGCCAGCTGTTTCCGGGTAGTGTCAACGTCACTTTGCCTCCAATGCGTTGTCCTGTCGTGTTGCGGTCGGGTTAGCCGACTCTATGGTGCCTGCAGTTTCGGTGACTCCTATGTGGGCTGCGGGATCTGGCAATGAAGGCTGGTTCCATAGTGCCAATAGGACAAGCACCCCCTGTAGGACTGTGGGTTTTGGTAACTGCAGCCGGCTCGCGGCCTTGAACTTTTTTTTTACATGGGTACCTTCTGCTACCCATCCGGGTTCCAGTACTGTCAGCTGGTTCTCGGCAGTGCCTTTGGATTAGGTGCCTCCTTCTCGGTATCCAAGTTCCACCAACGTCTGCTGGTCCTTGGTAGTGCTTTCTGGCACAGGTACCTCCTGCTAAGTAACCGAGTTCCAGTAACATCAGCTGGTCCTCGGTAGTTCTATTGGCTCTTGTACCTTCTGCTACCCATCCGGGTTCCAGTACCGTCAGCTGGTCCTCGGTAGTTCCATTTGCTCTTTTATCTTCTGCTACCCATCCGGGTTCCAGTACCGTCAGCTGGTTCTCGGCAGTGTCTTTGGCACGGGTACTCCCTCCTGCCCAGCCTGGTTCCAGCACGCCAGCTGTTTCCGGGTAGTGTCAACGTCACTTTGCCTCCAATGCGTTGTCCTGTCGTGTTGCGGTCGGGTTAGCCGACTCTATGGTGCCTGCAGTTTAGGTGACTCCTATGTGGGCTGCGGGATCTGGCAATGAAGGCTGGTTCCATAGTGCCAATAGGACAAGCACCCCCTGTAGGACTGTGGGTTTTGGTAACTGCGGCCGGCTCGCGGCCTTGAACTTTTTTTTACATGGGTACCTTCTGCTACCCATCCGGGTTCCAGTACCGTCAGCTGGTTCTCGGCAGTGCCTTTGGATTAGGTGCCTCCTTCTCGGTATCCAAGTTCCACCAACGTCTGCTGGTCCTTGGTAGTGCTTTCTGGCACAGGTACCTCCTGCTTAGTAACCGAGTTCCAGTAACATCAGCTGGTCCTCGGTAGTTCCATTGGCTCTTGTACCTTCTGCTACCCATCCGGGTTCCAGTACCGTCAGCTGGTCCTCGGTAGTTCCATTTGCTCTTGTATCTTCTGCTACCCATCCAGGTTCCAGTACCGTCAGCTGGTTCTCGGCAGTGTCTTTGGCACGGGTACTCCCTCCTGCCCAGCCTGGTTCCAGCACGCCAGCTGTTTCCGGGTAGTGTCAACGTCACTTTGCCTCCAATGCGTTGTCCTGTCGTGTTGCGGTCGGGTTAGCCGACTATATGGTGCCTGCAGTTTAGGTGACTCCTATGTGGGCTGCGGGATCTGGCAATGAAGGCTGGTTTCATAGTGCCAATAGGACAAGCACCCCCTGTAGGACTGTGGGTTTTGGTAACTGCGGCCGGCTCGCGGCCTTGAACTTTTTTTTACATGGGTACCTTCTGCTACCCATCCGGGTTCCAGTACCGTCAGCTGGTTCTCGGCAGTGCCTTTGGATTAGGTGCCTCCTTCTCGGTATCCAAGTTCCACCAACGTCTGCTGGTCCTTGGTAGTGCTTTCTGGCACAGGTACCTCCTGCTTAGTAACCGAGTTCCAGTAACATCAGCTGGTCCTCGGTAGTTCCATTGGCTCTTGTACCTTCTGCTACCCATCCGGGTTCCAGTACCGTCAGCTGGTCCTCGGTAGTTCCATTTGCTCTTGTATCTTCTGCTACCCATCCGGGTTCCAGTACCGTCAGCTGGTTCTCGGCAGTGTCTTTGGCACGGGTACTCCCTCCTGCCCAGCCTGGTTCCAGCACGCCAGCTGTTTCCGGGTAGTGTCAACGTCACTTTGCCTCCAATGCGTTGTCCTGTCGTGTTGCGGTCGGGTTAGCCGACTCTATGGTGCCTGCAGTTTAGGTAACTCCTATGTGGGCTGCGGGATCTGGCAATGAAGGCTGGTTCCATAGTGCCAATAGGACAAGCACCCCCTGTAGGACTGTGGGTTTTGGTAACTGCGGCCGGCTCGCGGCCTTGAACTTTTTTTTACATGGGTACCTTCTGCTACCCATCCGGGTTCCAGTACCGTCAGCTGGTTCTCGGCAGTGCCTTTGGATTAGGTGCCTCCTTCTCGGTATCCAAGTTCCACCAACGTCTGCTGGTCCTTGGTAGTGCTTTCTGGCACAGGTACCTCCTGCTTAGTAACCGAGTTCCAGTAACATCAGCTGGTCCTCGGTAGTTCCATTGGCTCTTGTACCTTCTGCTACCCATCCGGGTTCCAGTACCGTCAGCTGGTCCTCGGTAGTTCCATTTGCTCTTGTATCTTCTGCTACCCATCCGGGTTCCAGTACCGTCAGCTGGTTCTCGGCAGTGTCTTTGGCACGGGTACTCCCTCCTGCCTAGCCTGGTTCCAGCACGCCAGCTGTTTCCGGGTAGTGTCAACGTCACTTTGCCTCCAATGCGTTGTCCTGTCGTGTTGCGGTCGGGTTAGCCGACTCTATGGTGCCTGCAGTTTAGGTAACTCCTATGTGGGCTGCGGGATCTGGCAATGAAGGCTGGTTCCATAGTGCCAATAGGACAAGCACCCCCTGTAGGACTGTGGGTTTTGGTAACTGCGGCCGGCTCGCGGCCTTGAACTTTTTTTTACATGGGTACCTTCTGCTACCCATCCGGGTTCCAGTACCGTCAGCTGGTTCTCGGCAGTGCCTTTGGATTAGGTGCCTCCTTCTCGGTATCCAAGTTCCACCAACGTCTGCTGGTCCTTGGTAGTGCTTTCTGGCACAGGTACCTCCTGCTTAGTAACCGAGTTCCAGTAACATCAGCTGGTCCTCGGTAGTTCCATTGGCTCTTGTACCTTCTGCTACCCATCCGGGTTCCAGTACCGTCAGCTGGTCCTCGGTAGTTCCATTTGCTCTTGTATCTTCTGCTACCCATCCGGGTTCCAGTACCGTCAGCTGGTTCTCGGCAGTGTCTTTGGCACGGGTACTCCCTCCTGCCCAGCCTGGTTCCAGCACGCCAGCTGTTTCCGGGTAGTGTCAACGTCACTTTGCCTCCAATGCGTTGTCCTGTCGTGTTGCGGTCGGGTTAGCCGACTCTATGGTGCCTGCAGTTTAGGTGACTCCTATGTGGGCTGCGGGATCTGGCAATGAAGGCTGGTTCCATAGTGCCAATAGGACAAGCACCCCCTGTAGGACTGTGGGTTTTGGTAACTGCGGCCGGCTCGCGGCCTTGAACTTTTTTTTACATGGGTACCTTCTGCTACCCATACGGGTTCCAGTACCGTCAGCTGGTTCTCGGCAGTGCCTTTGGATTAGGTGCCTCCTTCTCGGTATCCAAGTTCCACCAACGTCTGCTGGTCCTTGGTAGTGCTTTCTGGCACAGGTACCTCCTGCTTAGTAACCGAGTTCCAGTAACATCAGCTGGTCCTCGGTAGTTCCATTGGCTCTTGTACCTTCTGCTACCCATCCGGGTTCCAGTACCGTCAGCTGGTCCTCGGTAGTTCCTCAGCTTTCTTGTACCTTCTGATACATTTCCAAGTTCAAGCTTTTTGAAATGGTTCTTGGTAATCACTCTGGATCTCCCTGACGAGGACCCTGAAGACGAGGACCCTGAAGACCAACCCTAAGAAGACGAGGACCCCGAAGACAATGACCCTGAAGACGAGGACCCTGAAGACCACCCCGAAGAAGACGAGGACCCTGAAGACCACCCCGAAGAAGACGAGGACCCTGAAGACCACCCTGAAGAAGACGAGGACCCCGAAGACGAGGACCCAGAAGACCAACCCGAAGAAGACGAGGACCCTGAAGACGAGAACCCCTGAAGACGACGACCCTGAAGACCACCCCAAAGAAGACCAAGAAGATGACCCTGAAGAAGTTGACTAAGAAGACAAAGAAGAGAAGACAAGCACCAAGATACAGAAGATCAAGAGACAGGAAACCAAGAAGCAGAAATACAAGAAGCTGCAGAACAAAAAGCGGAAGAACATTAAGCATAAGACTAAAAATCAGAGCAAAAGATAATATCTAAATTATAAGCAGAAGATGACTAAGCAGTGTATGGGGGTGAGTCCGTTCCTCCTCGTGGTACCCCTGGAAAAGACCTGCTGCTGCAGGCCAAACTGAACGCGGACAAATCCTGTTGTAAATCTTTTGTGACTGGCAGAACGAAAGGTGTAATGTCCAACCTTTTATAGATAACAACTACAGGAATGCCTGTCACAAATAAGAATATGATGAAGAAGAAGAATATGAAGAAGATGAAGAAGTAGAATATGAAGAATGTAAAAAAAAGAATAATACGAAGAAGGTGAAGAAGAAGAAGGTGAAGAAGAAGTGGATGAAAAAGATGCTGAGGATGATGAAGGAGAAAGTGTGGGAGAAGTAAAAAAGAAGGTGAAGAGCATGGAAGTAGTGAAACATAAATATCTGACAAAATATAAAAATACTTAACATAGTTAATATTTCCGTAACTCAGAACATAATAAAAAAATAGTAATTCCTGCTATTCCATTTGACTGGGCTAAACCTCTATGCCTTTATTGTCTCCCCCACCTCCCCCAATACATTCTACATTATTCTTAGTTGTTTTCCTTCATGTAGAATTAACCTACAAGGAAAGAAAGGGTTTATTTTAATTCCGATATTTATGTCCCATTGACTTACATTGGTTTCCGGTATCGGAATCGGCGATATCCGATACTTTTTCGGTATCGGTCCGATCCAATCCGATCCGATATTTCCCGATATCGGAAGGTATCGCTCAACACTAGTCCTGACGCTAACCCTAGTTGTCCTGACGCTAACCCTAGTTGTCCTGACGCTAACCCTAGTTGTCCTGACGCTAACCCTACTTGTCCTGACGCTAACCCTAGTTGTCCTGACGCTAACCCTAGTTGTCCTGATGCTAACCCTAGTTGTCCTGACGCTAACCCTAGTTGTCCTGACGCTAACCCTAGTTGTCCTGACGCTAACCCTAGTTGTCCTGACGCTAACCCTAGTTGTCCTGACGCTAACCCTACTTGTCCTGACGCTAACCCTAGTTATCCTGAGGCTAACCCTAGTTGTCCTGACGCTAACCCTACTTGTCCTGACGCTAACCCTACTTGTCCTGACGCTAACCCTACTTGTCCTGACGCTAACCCTAGTTGTCCTGACTCTAACCCTACTTGTCCTGACGCTAACCCTACTTGTCCTGACGCTAACCCAAGTTGTCCTGACGCTAACCCTAGTTGTCCTGACGCTAACCCTAGTTGTCCTGACGCTAACCCTAGTTGTCCTGACGCTAACCCTACTTGTCCTGACGCTAACCCTACTTGTCCTGACGCTAACCCTACTTGTCCTGACGCTAACCCTAGTTGTCCTGACGCTAACCCTAGTTGTCCTGACGCTAACCCTAGTTGTCCTGAAAATAACCCTAGTTGTCCTGACGCTAACCCTAGTTGTCCTGGCGCTAACCCTAGTTGTCCTGACGCTAACCCTAGTTGTCCTGACGCTAACCCTACTTGTCCTGACGCTAACCCTAGTTGTCCTGACGCTAACCCTAGTTGTCCTGACGCTAACCCTAGTTGTCCTGACGCTAACCCTACTTGTCCTGACGCTAACCCTAGTTGTCCTGACGCTAACCCTACTTGTCCTGACGTTAACCCTACTTGTCCTGACGCTAACCTTACTTGTCCTGACGCTAACCCTAGTTGTCCTGACGCTAACCCTAGTTGTCCTGACGCTAACCCTAGTTGTCCTGACGCTAACCCTAGTTGTCCTGACGCTAACCCTACTTGTCCTGACGCTAACCCTAGTTGTCCTGACGCTAACCCTAGTTGTCCTGACGCTAACCCTACTTGTCCTGACGCTAACCCTACTTGTCCTGACGCTAACCCTACTTGTCCTGACGCTAACCCTAGTTGTCCTGACGCTAACCCAAGTTGTCCTGACGCTAACCCTAGTTGTCCTGACGCTAACCCTACTTGTCCTGACGCTAACCCTAGTTGTCCTGACGCTAACCCTAGTGGTTCTGACGCTAACCCTACTTGTCCTGACGCTAACCCTAGTTGTCCTGACGCTAACCCCACTTGTCCTGACGCTAACCCCAGTTGTCCTGACGCTAACCCTAGTTGTCCTGACGCTAACCCTACTTGTCCTGACGCTAACCCTAGTTGTCCTGACGCTAACCCTAGTTGTCCTGACGCTAACCCTAGTTGTCCTGACGCTAACCCTAGTTGTCCTGACGCTAACTCTAGTTGTCCTGACGCTAACCCTAGTTGTCCTGACGCTAACCCTAGTTGTCCTGACGCTAACCCTAGTTGTCCTGACGCTAATCCTAGTTGTCCTGACGCTAACCCTAGTTGTCCTGACGCTAACCCTAGTTGTCCTGACGCTAACCCTCCTTGTCCTGACGCTAACCCTAGTTGTCCTGACGCTAACCCTAGTTGTCCTGACGCTAACCGTACTTGTCCTGACGCTAACCCTAGTTGTCCTGACGCTAACCCTAGTTGTCCTGACGCTTACCCTACTTGTCCTGGCGCTAACCCTAGTTGTCCTGACGCTAACCCGAGTTGTCCTGACGCTAACCCGAGTTGTCCTGACGCTAACCGTAGTTGTCCTGACGCTAACCCGAGTTGTCCTGACGCTAACCCGAGTTGTCCTGACGCTAACCCGAGTTGTCCTGACGCTAACCCTAGTTGTCCTGACGCTAACCCTAGTTGTCCTGACGCTAACCCTATTTGTCCTGACGCTAACCCTAGTTGTCCTGACGCTAACCCTAGTTGTCCTGACGCTAACCCTAGTTGTCCTGACGCTAACTCTAGTTGTCCTGACTCTAACCCTAGTTGTCCTGACGCTAACCCTAGTTGTCCTGACGCTAACCCTAGTTGTCCTGACGCTAACCCTACTTGTCCTGACGCTAACCCTCGTTGTCCTGACGCTAACCCTAGTTGTCCTGACGCTAACCCTACTTGTCCTGACGCTAACCCTAGTTGTCCTGACGCTAACCCTAGTTGTCCTGACGCTAACGCTAGTTGTACTGACGCTTACCCTACTTGTCCTGACGCTAACCCTAGTTGTCCTGACGCTAACCCGAGTTGTCCTGACGCTAACCCGAGTTGTCCTGATGCTAACCCTAGTTGTCCTGACGCTAACCCGAGTTGTCCTGACGCTAACCTGAGTTGTCGTGACGCTAACCCTAGTTGTCCTGACGCTAACCCTAGTTGTCCTGACGCTAACCCTAGTTGTCCTGACGCTAACCCTACTTGTCCTGACGCTAACCCTACTTGTCCTGACGCTAACCCTACTTGTCCTGACGCTAACCCTACTTGTCCTGACGCTAACCCTACTTGTCCTGACGCTAACCTTACTTGTCCTGACGATAACCCTACTTGTCCTGACGCTAACCCTAGTTGTCCTGACGCTAACCCTAGTTGTCCTGACGCTAACCCTAGTTGTCCTGACGCTAACCTAGTTGTCCTGACGCTAACCCTAGTTGTCCTGACGCTAACCCTACTTGTCCTGACGCTAACCCTACTTGTCCTGACGCTAACCCTACTTGTCCTGACGCTAACCCTACTTGTCCTGACGCTAACCCTAGTTGTCCTGACGCTAAACCTAGTTGTCCTGACGCTAACCCTACTTGTCCTGACGCTAACCCTAGTTGTCCTGACGCTAACCGTACTTGTCCTGACGCTAACCGTACTTGTCCTGACGCTAACCCTAGTTGTCCTGACGCTAACCCTAGTTGTCCTGACGCTTACCCTACTTGTCCTGACGCTAACCCTAGTTGTCCTGACGCTAACCCGAGTTGTCCTGACGCTAACCCGAGTTGTCCTGACGCTAACCCTAGTTGTCCTGACGCTAACCCGAGTTGTCCTGACGCTAACCCGAGTTGTCCTGACGCTAACCCGAGTTGTCCTGAAGCTAACCCGAGTTCTCCTGACGCTAACCCTAGTTGTCCTGACGCTAACCCTAGTTGTCCTGACGCTAACCCTAGTTGTCCTGACGCTAACCCTAGTTGTCCTGACGCTAACTCTAGTTGTCCTGACTCTAACCCTAGTTGTCCTGACGCTAACCCTACTTGTCCTGACGCTAACCCTACTTGTCCTGACGCTAACCCTAGTTGTCCTGACGCTAACCCTAGTTGTCCTGATGCTAACCGTACTTGTCCTGACGCTAACCCTAGTTGTCCTGACGCTAACCCTAGTTGTCCTGACGCTAACCCTACTTGTCCTGACGCTAACCCTACTTGTCCTGACGCTAACCCTAGTTGTCCTGACGCTTACCCTACTTGTCCTGACGCTAACCCTAGTTGTCCTGACGCTAACCCTAGTTGTCCTGACGCTAACCCTAGTTGTTCTGACGCTAACCCTAGTTGTCCTGACGCTAACCCTACTTGTCCTGACGCTAACCCTACTTGTCCTGACGCTAACCCTAGTTGTCGTGACGCTAACCCTACTTGTCCTGACGCTAACCCTAGTTGTCCTGACGCTAACCCTAGTTGTCCTGACGCTAACCCTAGTTGTCCTGACGCTAACCCTACTTGTCCTGACGCTAACCCTACTTGTCCTGACGCTAACCCTACTTGTCCTGACGCTAACCCTAGTTGTCCTGACGCTAACCCTACTTGTCCTCACGCTAACCCTAGTTGTCCTGACGCTAACCCTAGTTGTTCTGACGCTAACCCTAGTTGTCCTGACGCTAACGCTAGTTGTACTGACGCTTACCCTACTTGTCCTGACGCTAACCCTAGTTGTCCTGACGCTAACCCGAGTTGTCCTGACGCTAACCCGAGTTGTCCTGATGCTAACCCTAGTTGTCCTGACGCTAACCCGAGTTGTCCTGACGCTAACCTGAGTTGTCGTGACGCTAACCCTAGTTGTCCTGACGCTAACCCTAGTTGTCCTGACGCTAACCCTAGTTGTCCTGACGCTAACCCTACTTGTCCTGACGCTAACCCTACTTGTCCTGACGCTAACCCTACTTGTCCTGACGCTAACCCTACTTGTCCTGACGCTAACCCTACTTGTCCTGACGCTAACCTTACTTGTCCTGACGATAACCCTACTTGTCCTGACGCTAACCCTAGTTGTCCTGACGCTAACCCTAGTTGTCCTGACGCTAACCCTAGTTGTCCTGACGCTAACCTAGTTGTCCTGACGCTAACCCTAGTTGTCCTGACGCTAACCCTACTTGTCCTGACGCTAACCCTACTTGTCCTGACGCTAACCCTACTTGTCCTGACGCTAACCCTACTTGTCCTGACGCTAACCCTAGTTGTCCTGACGCTAAACCTAGTTGTCCTGACGCTAACCCTACTTGTCCTGACGCTAACCCTAGTTGTCCTGACGCTAACCGTACTTGTCCTGACGCTAACCGTACTTGTCCTGACGCTAACCCTAGTTGTCCTGACGCTAACCCTAGTTGTCCTGACGCTTATCCTACTTGTCCTGACGCTAACCCTAGTTGTCCTGACGCTAACCCGAGTTGTCCTGACGCTAACCCGAATTGTCCTGACGCTAACCCTAGTTGTCCTGACGCTAACCCGAGTTGTCCTGACGCTAACCCGAGTTGTCCTGACGCTAACCCGAGTTGTCCTGAAGCTAACCCGAGTTCTCCTGACGCTAACCCTAGTTGTCCTGACGCTAACCCTAGTTGTCCTGACGCTAACCCTAGTTGTCCTGACGCTAACCCTAGTTGTCCTGACGCTAACTCTAGTTGTCCTGACTCTAACCCTAGTTGTCCTGACGCTAACCCTACTTGTCCTGACGCTAACCCTACTTGTCCTGACGCTAACCCTAGTTGTCCTGACGCTAACCCTAGTTGTCCTGATGCTAACCGTACTTGTCCTGACGCTAACCCTAGTTGTCCTGACGCTAACCCTAGTTGTCCTGACGCTAACCCTACTTGTCCTGACGCTAACCCTAGTTGTCCTGACGCTAACCCTAGTTGTCCTGACGCTAACCCTAGTTGTCCTGACGCTAACCCTACTTGTCCTGACGCTAACCCTACCTGTCCTGACGCTAACCCTACTTGTCCTGACGCTAACCCTACTTGTCCTGACGCTAACCCTAGTTGTCCTGACGCTAACCCTAGTTGTCCAGACGCTAACCCTACTTGTCCTGACGCTAACCCTAGTTGTCCTGACGCTAACCCTACTTGTCCTGACGCTAACCCTAGTTGTCCTGACGCTAACCCTAGTTGTCCTGACGCTAACCCTAGTTGTCCTGACGCTAACCCTACTTGTCCTGACGCTAACCCTACTTGTCCTGACGCTAACCCTAGTTGTCCTGACGCTTACCCTACTTGTCCTGACGCTAACCCTAGTTGTCCTGACGCTAACCCTAGTTGTCCTGACGCTAACCCTAGTTGTTCTGACGCTAACCCTAGTTGTCCTGACGCTAACCCTACTTGTCCTGACGCTAACCCTACTTGTCCTGACGCTAACCCTAGTTGTCGTGACGCTAACCCTACTTGTCCTGACGCTAACCCTAGTTGTCCTGACGCTAACCCTAGTTGTCCTGACGCTAACCCTAGTTGTCCTGACGCTAACCCTACTTGTCCTGACGCTAACCCTACTTGTCCTGACGCTAACCCTACTTGTCCTGACGCTAACCCTAGTTGTCCTGACGCTAACCCTACTTGTCCTCACGCTAACCCTAGTTGTCCTGACGCTAACCCTAGTTGTTCTGACGCTAACCCTAGTTGTCCTGACGCTAACCCTAGTTGTCCTGACGCTAACCCTAGTTGTCCTGACGCTAACCCTACTTGTCCTGACGCTAACCCTAGTTGTCCTGAAGCTAACCCTAGTTGTCCTGACGCTAACCCTAGTTGTCCTGACGCTAACCCTACTTGTCCTGACGCTAATCCTAGTTGTCCTGACGCTAACCCTACTTGTCCTGACGCTAACCCTACTTGTCCTGACGCTAACCCTACTTGTCCTGACGCTAACCCTACTTGTCCTGACGCTAACCCTAGTTGTCCTGACGCTAACCCTATTTGTCCTGACGCTAACCCTACTTGTCCTGACGCTAACCCTACTTGTCCTGACGCTTACCCTAGTTGTCCTGACGCTAACCCTAGTTGTCCTGACGCTAACCCTAGTTGTCCTGACGCTAACCCTAGTTGTCCTGACGCTAACCCTAGTTGTCCTGACGCTAACCCTAGTTGTCCTGACGCTAACCCTACTTGTCCTGACGCTAACTCTAGTTGTCCTGACGCTAACCCTACTTGTCCTGACGCTAACCCTAGTTGTCCTGACGCTAACCCTAGTTGTCCTGACGCTAACCCTAGTTGTCCTGACGCTAACCCTACTTGTCCTGACGCTAACCCTAGTTGTCCTGACGCTAACCCTACTTGTCCTGAAGCTAACCCTACTTGTCCTGAAGCTAACCCTAGTTGTCCTGAAACTAACCCTAGTTGTCCTGACGCTAACCCTAGTTGTCCTGACGCTAACCCTAGTTGTCCTGACGCTAACCCTACTTGTCCTGACGCTAACCCTACTTGTCCTGACGCTAACCCTACTTGTCCTGACGCTAACCCTACTTGTCCTGACGCTAACCCTACTTGTCCTGACGCTAACCCTAGTTGTCCTGACGCTAACCCTAGTTGTCCTGACGCTAACCCTAGTTGTCCTGACGCTAACCCTACTTGTCCTGACGCTAACCCTACTTGTCCTGACGCTAACCCTAGTTGTCCTGACGCTAACCCTAGTTGTCCTGACGCTAACCCTAGTTGTCCTGACGCTAACCCTAGTTGTCCTGACGCTAACTCTAGTTGTCCTGACTCTAACCCTAGTTGTCCTGACGCTAACCCTACTTGTCCTGACGCTAACCCTACTTGTCCTGACGCTAACCCTACTTGTCCTGACGCTAACCCTAGTTGTCCTGACGCTAACCCTAGTTGTCCTTACGCTAACCCTAGTTGTCCTGACGCTAACCCAACTTGTCCTGACGCTAACCCTAGTTGTCCTGACGCTAACCCTAGTTGTCCTGACGCTAACCCTACTTGTCCTGACGCTAACCCTAGTTGTCCTGAAACTAACCCTAGTTGTTCTAACGCTAACCCTAGTTGTCCTGAAGCTAACCCTACTTGTCCTGACGCTAACCCTAGTTGTCCTGACGCTAACCCTACTTGTCCTGACGCTAACCCTAGTTGTCCTGACGCTAACCCTAGTTGTCCTGACGCTAACCCTAGTTGTCCTGACGCTAACCCTTCTTGTCCTGACGCTAACCCTACTTGTCCTTACGCTAACCCTAGTTGTCCTGACGCTAACCCTAGTTGTCCTGACGCTAACCCTAGTTGTTCTGACGCTAACCCTAGTTGTCCTGACGCTAACCCTAGTTGTCCTGACGCTAACCCTACTTGTCCTGACGCTAACCCTACTTGTCCTGACGCTAACCCTACTTGTCCTGACGCTAACCCTACTTGTCCTGACGCTAACCCTACTTGTCCTGACGCTAACCCTACTTGTCCTGACGCTAACCCTAGTTGTCCTGACGCTAACCCTAGTTGTCCTGACGCTAACCCTAGTTGTCCTGACGCTAACCCTAGTTGTCCTGACGCTAACCCTAGTTGTCCTGACGCTAACCCTACTTGTCCTGACGCTAACCCGAGTTGTCATGACGCTAACCCTAATTGTCCTGACGCTAACCCTAGTTGTCCTGACGCTAACCCTAGTTGTCCTGACGCTAACCCTACTTGTCCTGACGCTAACCCTAGTTGTCCTGACGCTAACCCTAGTTGTCCTGACGCTAACCCTAGTTGTCCTGACGCTAACCCTAGTTGTCCTGACGCTAACCCTAGTTGTCCTGACGCTAACCCTAGTTGTCCTGACGCTAACCCTACTTGTCCTAACGCTAACCCTAGTTGTCCTGACGCTAACCCTACTTGTCCTGACGCTAACCCTAGTTGTCCTGACGCTAACCCTAGTTGTCCTGACGCTAACCCTAGTTGTCCTGACGCTAACCCTACTTGTCCTGACGCTAACCCTACTTGTCCTGACGCTAACCCTAGTTGTCCTGACGCTAACCCTAGTTGTCCTGACGCTTACTCTACTTGTCCTGACGCTAACCCTAGTTGTCCTGACGCTAACCCTAGTTGTCCTGACGCTAACCCTAGTTGTTCTGACGCTAACCCTAGTTGTCCTGACGCTAACCCTAGTTGTCCTGACGCTAACCCTAGTTCTCCTGACGCTAACCCTAGTTGTCCTGACGCTAACCCTACTTGTCCTGACGCTAACCCTACTTGTCCTGACGCTAACCCTAGTTGTCCTGACGCTAACCCTAGTTGTCCTGAAGCTAACCCTACTTGTCCTGACGCTAACCCTAGTTGTCCTGACGCTAACCCTAGTTGTTCTGACGCTAACCCTAGTTGTCCTGACGCTAACCCTAGTTGTCCTGACGCTAACCCTACTTGTCCTGACGCTAACCCTAGTTGTCCTGACGCTAACCCTAGTTGTCCTGATGCTAACCCTACTTGTCCTGACGCTAACCCTAGTTGTCCTGAAGCTAACCCTACTTGTCCTGATGCTAACCCTAGTTGTCCTGACGCTAACCCTACTTATCCTGAGGCTAACCCTACTTGTCCTGAGGCTAACCCTAGTTGTCCTGACGCTAACCCTAGTTGTCCTGACGCTAACCCTAGTTGTCCTGACGCTAACCCTAGTTGTCCTGACGCTAACCCTACTTGTCCTGACGCTAACCCTAGTTGTCCTGACGCTAACCCTAGTTGTCCTGACGCTAACCCTACTTGTCCTGACGCTAACCCTAGTTGTCCAGACGCTAGCCCTAGTTGTCCTGACGCTAACCTTAGTTGTCCTGACGCTAACCCTAGTTGTCCTGACGCTAACCCTAGTTGTCCTGACGCTAACCCTAGTTGTCCTGACGCTAACCCTTCTTGTCCTGACGCTAACCCTAGTTGTCCTGACGCTAACCCTACTTGTCCTGACGCTAACCCTAGTTGTCCTGACGCTAACCCTAGTTGTCCTGACGCTAACCCTAGTTGTCCTGACTCTAACCCTACTTGTCCTGACGCTAACCCTAGTTGTCCTGACGCTAACCCTAGTTGTCCTGACGCTAACCCTACTTGTCCTGACGCTAACCCTACTTGTCCTGACGCTAACCCTAGTTGTCCTGACGCTAACCCTAGTTGTCCTGACGCTTACTCTACTTGTCCTGACGCTAACCCTAGTTGTCCTGACGCTAACCCTAGTTGCCCTGACGCTAACCCTAGTTGTTCTGACGCTAACCCTAGTTGTCCTGACGCTAACCCTAGTTGTCCTGACGCTAACCCTAGTTCTCCTGACGCTAACCCTAGTTGTCCTGACGCTAACCCTACTTGTCCTGACGCTAACCCTACTTGTCCTGACGCTAACCCTAGTTGTCCTGACGCTAACCCTAGTTGTCCTGAAGCTAACCCTACTTGTCCTGACGCTAACCCTAGTTGTCCTGACGCTAACCCTAGTTGTTCTGACGCTAACCCTAGTTGTCCTGACGCTAACCCTAGTTGTCCTGACGCTAACCCTACTTGTCCTGACGCTAACCCTAGTTGTCCTGACGCTAACCCTAGTTGTCCTGACGCTAACCCTACTTGTCCTGACGCTAACCCTAGTTGTCCTGAAGCTAACCCTACTTGTCCTGATGCTAACCCTAGTTGTCCTGACGCTAACCCTACTTGTCCTGAGGCTAACCCTACTTGTCCTGAGGCTAACCCTAGTTGTCCTGACGCTAACCCTAGTTGTCCTGACGCTAACCCTAGTTGTCCTGACGCTAACCCTAGTTGTCCTGACGCTAACCCTACTTGTCCTGACGCTAACCCTAGTTGTCCTGACGCTAACCCTAGTTGTCCTGACGCTAACCCTACTTGTCCTGACGCTAACCCTAGTTGTCCAGACGCTAGCCCTAGTTGTCCTGACGCTAACCTTAGTTGTCCTGACGCTAACCCTAGTTGTCCTGACGCTAACCCTAGTTGTCCTGACGCTAACCCTAGTTGTCCTGACGCTAACCCTTCTTGTCCTGACGCTAACCCTAGTTGTCCTGACGCTAACCCTACTTGTCCTGACGCTAACCCTAGTTGTCCTGACGCTAACCCTAGTTGTCCTGACGCTAACCCTAGTTGTCCTGACTCTAACCCTACTTGTCCTGACGCTAACCCTAGTTGTCCTGACGCTAACCCTAGTTGTCCTGACGCTAACCCTACTTGTCCTGACGCTAACCCTACTTGTCCTGACGCTAACCCTAGTTGTCCTGACGCTAACCCTAGTTGTCCTGATGCTAACCCTAGTTGTCCTGATGCTAACCCTGCTTGTCCTGACGCTAACCCTAGTTGTCCTGACGCTAACCCTAGTTGTCCTGACGCTAACCCTAGTTGTCCTGACGCTAACCCTACTTGTCCTGACGCTAACCCTACTTGTCCTGACGCTAACCCTAGTTGTCCTGACGCTAACCCTACTTGTCCTGACGCTAACCCTAGTTGTCCTGACGCTAACCCTAGTTGTCCTGACGCTAACCCTACTTGTCCTGACGCTAACCCTAGTTGTCCTGAAACTAACCCTAGTTGTCCTAACGCTAACCCTAGTTGTCCTGACGCTAACCCTACTTGTCCTGACGCTAACCCTAGTTGTCCTGACGCTAACCCTAGTTGTCCTGACGCTAACCCTAGTTGTCCTGACGCTAACCCTACTTGTCCTGACGCTAACCCTACTTGTCCTGACGCTAACCCTAGTTGTCCTGACGCTAACCCTAGTTGTCCTGACGCTTTACCTACTTGTCCTGACGCTAACCCTAGTTGTCCTGACGCTAACCCTAGTTGTCCTGACGCTAACCCTTGTTGTCCTGACGCTAACCCTACTTGTCCTGACGCTAACCCTAGTTTTCCTGAAGCTAACCCTACTTGTCCTGACGCTAACCCTAGTTGTCCTGATGCTAACCCTACTTGTCCTGACGCTAACCCTAGTTGTCCTGACGCTAACCCTACTTGTCCTGACGCTAACCCTAGTTGTCCTGACGCTAACCCTACTTGTCCTGACGCTAACCCTAGTTGTCCTGACGCTAACCCTAGTTGTCCTGACGCTAACCCTACTTGTCCTGACGCTAACCCTAGTTGTCCTGAAGCTAACCCTACTTGTCCTGATGCTAACCCTACTTGTCCTGAGGCTAACCCTACTTGTCCTGAGTCTAACCCTAGTTGTCCTGACGCTAACCCTAGTTGTCCTGACGCTAACCCTAGTTGTCCTGATGCTAACCCTAGTTGTCCTGACGCTAACCCTACTTGTCCTGACGCTAACCCTAGTTGTCCTGACGCTAACCCTAGTTGTCCTGACGCTAACCCTAGTTGTCCTGACGCTAACCCTACTTGTCCTGACGCTAACCCTAGTTGTCCTGACGCTAACCCTACTTGTCCTGAAGCTAACCCTACTTGTCCTGAAGCTAACCCTAGTTGTCCTGAAACTAACCCTAGTTGTCCTGACGCTAACCCTAGTTGTCCTGACGCTAACCCTACTTGTCCTGACGCTAACCCTACTTGTCCTGACGCTAACCCTACTTGTCCTGACGCTAACCCTACTTGTCCTGACGCTAACCCTACTTGTCCTGACGCTAACCCTAGTTGTCCTGACGCTAACCCTACTTGTCCTGACGCTAACCCTACTTGTCCTGATGCTAACCCTAGTTGTCCTGACGCTAACCCTAGTTGTCCTGACGCTAACCCTACTTGTCCTGACGCTAACCCTACTTGTCCTGACGCTAACCCTAGTTGTTCTGACGCTAACCCTAGTTGTTCTGACGCTAACCCTACTTGTCCTGACGCTAACCCTAGTTGTCCTGACGCTAACCCTAGTTGTCCTGACGCTAACCCTACTTGTCCTGACGCTAACCCTAGTTGTCCTGAAACTAACCCTAGTTGTTCTAACGCTAACCCTAGTTGTCCTGACGCTAACCCTACTTGTCCTGACGCTAACCCTAGTTGTCCTGACGCTAACCCTACTTGTCCTGACGCTAACCCTAGTTGTCCTGACGCTAACCCTAGTTGTCCTGACGCTAACCCTAGTTGTCCTGACGCTAACCCTTCTTGTCCTGACGCTAACCCTAATTGTCCTGACGCTAACCCTAGTTGTCCTGACGCTAACCCTAGTTGTCCTGACGCTAACCCTAGTTGTTCTGACGCTAACCCTAGTTGTCCTGACGCTAACCCTAGTTGTCCTGACGCTAACCCTAGTTGTCCTGACGCTAACCCTAGTTGTCCTGACGCTAACCCTACTTGTCCTGACGCTAACCCTACTTGTCCTGACGCTAACCCTACTTGTCCTGACGCTAACCCTAGTTGTCCTGACGCTAACCCTAGTTGTCCTGACGCTAACCCTAGTTGTCCTGACGCTAACCCTACTTGTCCTGACGCTAACCCGAGTTGTCCTGACGCTAACCCTAATTGTCCTGACGCTAACCCTAGTTGTCCTGACGCTAACCCTAGTTGTCCTGACGCTAACCCTACTTGTCCTGACGCTAACCCTAGTTGTCCTGACGCTAACCCTAGTTGTCCTGACGCTAACCCTACTTGTCCTGACGCTAACCCTAGTTGTCCTGACGCTAACCCTAGTTGTCCTGACGCTAACCCTAGTTGTCCTGACGCTAACCCTACTTGTCCTAACGCTAACCCTAGTTGTCCTGACGCTAACCCTACTTGTCCTGACGCTAACCCTAGTTGTCCTGACGCTAACCCTAGTTGTCCTGACGCTAACCCTAGTTGTCCTGACGCTAACCCTACTTGTCCTGACGCTAACCCTAGTTGTCCTGACGCTAACCCTAGTTGTCCTGACGCTAACCCTAGTTGTCCTGACGCTTACCCTACTTGTCCTGACGCTAACCCTAGTTGTCCTGACGCTAACCCTAGTTGTCCTGACACTAACCCTAGTTGTTCTGACGCTAACCCTAGTTGTCCTGACGCTAACCCTAGTTGTCCTGACGCTAACCCTAGTTGTCCTGACGCTAACCCTACTTGTCCTGACGCTAACCCTACTTGTCCTGACGCTAACCCTAGTTGTCCTGACGCTAACCCTAGTTGTCCTGAAGCTAACCCTACTTGTCCTGACGCTAACCCTAGTTGTCCTGACGCTAACCCTAGTTGTTCTGACGCTAACCCTAGTTGTCCTGACGCTAACCCTAGTTGTCCTGACGCTAACCCTAGTTGTCCTGACGCTAACCCTAGTTATCCTGACGCTAACCCTAGTTGTCCTGACGCTAACCCTACTTGTCCTGACGCTAACCCTAGTGGTCCTGACGCTAACCCTAGTTGTCCTGACGCTAACCCTAGTTGTCCTGACGCTAACCCTAGTTGTCCTGACGCTAACCCTAGTTGTCCTGACGCTAACCCTACTTGTCCTGACGCTAACCCTAGTTGTCCTGACGCTAACCGTACTTGTCCTGACGCTAACCCTAGTTGTCCTGACGCTAACCCTACTTGTCCTGACGCTAACCCTAGTTGTCCTGACGCTAACCCTAGTTGTCCTGATGCTAACCCTACTTGTCCTGACGCTAACCCTAGTTGTCCTGACGCTAACCCTACTTGTCCTGATGCTAACCCTAGTTGTCCTGACGCTAACCCTACTTGTCCTGAGGCTAACCCTACTTGTCCTGAGGCTAACCCTAGTTGTCCTGACGCTAACCCTAGTTGTCCTGACGCTAACCCTAGTTGTCCTGACGCTAACCCTACTTGTCCTGACGCTAACCCTAGTTGTCCTGACGCTAACCCTAGTTGTCCTGACGCTAACCCTACTTGTCCTGACGCTAACCCTACTTGTCCTGACGCTAACCCTAGTTGTCCTGACGCTAACCTTAGTTGTCCTGACGCTAACCCTAGTTGTCCTGACGCTAACCCTAGTTGTCCTGACGCTAACCCAATTGTCCTGACGCTAACCCTTCTTGTCCTGACGCTAACCCTACTTGTCCTGACGCTAACCCTACTTGTCCTGACGCTAACCCTAGTTGTCCTGATGCTAACCCTAGTTGTCCTGACGCTAACCCTAGTTGTCCTGACTCTAACCCTACTTGTCCTGACGCTAACCCTAGTTGTCCTGACGCTAACCCTAGTTGTCCTGATGCTAACCCTACTTGTCCTGACGCTAACCCTACTTGTCCTGACGCTAACCCTAGTTGTCCTGACGCTAACCCTAGTTGTCCTGACGCTAACCCTACTTGTCCTGATGCTAACCCTAGTTGTCCTGAAACTAACCCTAGTTGTCCTAACGCTAACCCTAGTTGTCCTGACGCTAACCCTACTTGTCCTGACGCTAACCCTAGTTGTCCTGACGCTAACCCTACTTGTCCTGACGCTAACCCTAGTTGTCCTGACGCTAACCCTAGTTGTCCTGACGCTAACCCTAGTTGTCCTGACGCTAACCCTACTTGTCCTAACGCTAACCCTAGTTGTCCTGACGCTAACCCTACTTGCCCTGACGCTAACCCTAGTTGTCCTGACGCTAACCCTAGTTGTCCTGACGCTAACCCTAGTTGTCCTGACGCTAACCCTAGTTGTCCTGACGCTTACCCTACTTGTCCTGACGCTAACCCTAGTTGTCCTGACGCTAACCCTAGTTGTCCTGACGCTAACCCTAGTTGTCCTGACGCTAACCCTACTTGTCCTGACGCTAACCCTAGTTTTCCTGAAGCTAACCCTACTTGTCCTGACGCTAACCCTAGTTGTCCTGATGCTAACCCTACTTGTCCTGACGCTAACACTAGTTGTCCTGACGCTAACCCTAGTTGTCCTGACGCTAACCCTAGTTGTCCTGACGCTAACCCTACTTGTCCTGACGCTAACCCTAGTGGTCCTGACGCTAACCCTAGTTGTCCTGACGCTAACCCTAGTTGTCCTGACGCTAACCCTAGTTGTCCTGACGCTAACCCTAGTTTTCCTGACGCTAACCCTACTTGTCCTGACGCTAACCCTAGTTGTCCTGACGCTAAACCTACTTGTCCTGACGCTAACCCTAGTTGTCCTGACGCTAACCCTACTTGTCCTGACGCTAACCCTAGTTGTCCTGACGCTAACCCTAGTTGTCCTGATGCTGACCCTACTTGTCCTGACGCTAACCCTAGTTGTCCTGAAGCTAACCCTACTTGTCCTGATGCTAACCCTAGTTGTCCTGACGCTAACCCTACTTGTCCTGAGGCTAACCCTACTTGTCCTGAGGCTAACCCTAGTTGTCCTGACGCTAACCCTAGTTGTCCTGACGCTAACCCTACTTGTCCTGACGCTAACCCTACTTGTCCTGACGCTAACCCTAGTTGTCCTGACGCTAACCCTAGTTGTCCTGACGCTAACCCTACTTGTCCTGACGCTAACCCTACTTGTCCTGACGCTAACCCTACTTGTCCTGACGCTAACCCTACTTGTCCTGACGCTAACCTTAGTTGTCCTGACGCTAACCCTAGTTGTCCTGACGCTAACCCTAGTTGTCCTGACGCTAACCCTAGTTGTCCTGACGCTAACCCTTCTTGTCCTGACGCTAACCCTAGTTGTCCTGACGCTAACCCTAGTTGTCCTGACGCTAACCCTAGTTGTCCTGACGCTAACCCTAGTTGTCCTGACTCTAACCCTACTTGTCCTGACGCTAACCCTAGTTGTCCTGACGCTAACCCTAGTTGTCCTGACGCTAACCCTACTTGTCCTGACGCTAACCCTACTTGTCCTGACGCTAACCATAGTTGTCCTGACGCTAACCCTACTTGTCCTGACGCTAACCCTAGTTGTCCTGACGCTAACCCTAGTTGTCCTGACGCTAACCCTAGTTGTCCTGACGCTAACCCTAGTTGTCCTGACGCTAACCCTACTTGTCCTGACGCTAACCCTACTTGTCCTGACGCTAACCCTAGTTGTCCTGACGCTAACCTTAGTTGTCCTGACTCTAACCCTACTTGTCCTGACGCTAACCCTAGTTGTCCTGACGCTAACCCTACTTGTCCTGACGCTAACCCTACTTGTCCTGACGCTAACCCTAGTTGTCCTGAAACTAACCCTAGTTGTCCTAACGCTAACCCTAGTTGTCCTGACGCTAACCCTACTTGTCCTGACGCTAACCCTAGTTGTCCTGACGCTAACCCTACTTGTCCTGACGCTAACCCTACTTGTCCTGACGCTAACCCTAGTTGTCCTGACGCTAACCCTACTTGTCCTGATGCTAACCCTACTTGTCCTGACGCTAACCCTACTTGTCCTGACGCTAACCCTAGTTGTCCTGACGCTAACCCTAGTTGTCCTGACGCTAACCCTAGTTGTTCTGACGCTAACCCTAGTTGTCCTGACGCTAACCCTAGTTGTCCTGACGCTAACCCTAGTTGTCCTGACGCTAACCCTAGTTGTCCTGACGCTAACCCTAGTTGTCCTGACGCTAACCCTACTTGTCCTGACGCTAACCCTACTTGTCCTGACGCTAACCCTAGTTGTCCTGACGCTAACCCTACTTGTCCTGACGCTAACCCTAGTTGTCCTGACGCTAACCCTAGTTGTCCTGACGCTAACCCTAGTTGTCCTGACGCTAACCCTACTTGTCCTGACGCTAACCCTACTTGTCCTGACGCTAACCCTAGTTGTCCTGACGCTAACCCTAGTTGTCCTGACGCTAACCCTACTTGTCCTGACGCTAACCCTAGTTGTCCTGACGCTAACCCTACTTGTCCTGACGCTAACCCTACTTGTCCTGACGCTAACCCTAGTTGTCCTGACGCTAACCCTACTTGTCCTGACGCTAACCCTAGTTGTCCTGACGCTAACCCTAGTTGTCCTGACGCTAACCCTACTTGTCCTGACGCTAACCCTACTTGTCCTGACGCTAACCCTAGTTGTCCTGACGCTAACCCTAATTGTCCTGACGCTAACCCTAGTTGTCCTGACGCTAACCCTAGTTGTCCTGACGCTAACCCTACTTGTCCTGACGCTAACCCTAGTTGTCCTGACGCTAACCCTAGTTGTCCTGACGCTAACCCTACTTGTCCTGACGCTAACCCTAGTTGTCCTGACGCTAACCCTAGTTGTCCTGACGCTAACCCTAGTTGTCCTGACGCTAACCCTACTTGTCCTAACGCTAATCCTACTTGTCCTGACGCTAACCCTACTTGTCCTGACGCTAACCCTAGTTGTCCTGACGCTAACCCTTGTTGTCCTGACGCTAACCCTAGTTGTCCTGACGCTAGCCCTACTTGTCCTGACGCTAACCCTACTTGTCCTGACGCTAACCCTAGTTGTCCTGACGCTAACCCTAGTTGTCCTGACGCTTACCCTACTTGTCCTGACGCTAACCCTAGTTGTCCTGACGCTAACCCTAGTTGTCCTGACGCTAACCCTAGTTGTCCTGACGCTAACCCTAGTTGTCCTGACGCTAACCCTAGTTGTCCTGACGCTAACCCTAGTTGTCCTGACGCTAACCCTACTTGTCCTGACGCTAACCCTACTTGTCCTGACGCTAACCCTAGTTGTCCTGACGCTAACCCTACTTGTCCTGACGCTAACCCTAGTTGTCCTGACGCTAACCCTAGTTGTCCTGACGCTAACCCTAGTTGTCCTGACGCTAACCCTACTTGTCCTGACGCTAACCCTACTTGTCCTGACGCTAACCCTAGTTGTCCTGACGCTAACCCTAGTTGTCCTGACGCTAACCCTACTTGTCCTGACGCTAACCCTAGTTGTCCTGACGCTAACCCTACTTGTCCTGACGCTAACCCTACTTGTCCTGACGCTAACCCTAGTTGTCCTGACGCTAACCCTACTTGTCCTGACGCTAACCCTAGTTGTCCTGACGCTAACCCTAGTTGTCCTGACGCTAACCCTACTTGTCCTGACGCTAACCCTACTTGTCCTGACGCTAACCCTAGTTGTCCTGACGCTAACCCTAATTGTCCTGACGCTAACCCTAGTTGTCCTGACGCTAACCCTAGTTGTCCTGACGCTAACCCTACTTGTCCTGACGCTAACCCTAGTTGTCCTGACGCTAACCCTAGTTGTCCTGACGCTAACCCTACTTGTCCTGACGCTAACCCTAGTTGTCCTGACGCTAACCCTAGTTGTCCTGACGCTAACCCTAGTTGTCCTGACGCTAACCCTACTTGTCCTAACGCTAATCCTACTTGTCCTGACGCTAACCCTACTTGTCCTGACGCTAACCCTAGTTGTCCTGACGCTAACCCTTGTTGTCCTGACGCTAACCCTAGTTGTCCTGACGCTAGCCCTACTTGTCCTGACGCTAACCCTACTTGTCCTGACGCTAACCCTAGTTGTCCTGACGCTAACCCTAGTTGTCCTGACGCTTACCCTACTTGTCCTGACGCTAACCCTAGTTGTCCTGACGCTAACCCTAGTTGTCCTGACGCTAACCCTAGTTGTCCTGACGCTAACCCTAGTTGTCCTGACGCTAACCCTAGTTGTCCTGACGCTAACCCTACTTGTCCTGACGCTAACCCTACTTGTCCTGACGCTAACCCTACTTGTCCTGACGCTAACCCTAGTTGTCCTGACGCTAACCCTAGTTGTCCTGGAGCTAACCCTACTTGTCCTGACGCTAACCCTAGTTGTCCTGACGCTAACCCTAGTTGTTCTGACGCTAACCCTAGTTGTCCTGACGCTAACCCTAGTTGTCCTGACGCTAACCCTAGTTGTCCTGACGCTAACCCTACTTGTCCTGACGCTAACCATAGTTGTCCTGACGCTAACCCTACTTGTCCTGACGCTAACCCTAGTTGTCCTGACGCTAACCCTAGTTGTCCTGACGCTAACCCTAGTTGTCCTGACGCTAACCCTAGTTGTCCTGACGCTAACCCTACTTGTCCTGACGCTAACCCTACTTGTCCTGACGCTAACCCTAGTTGTCCTGACGCTAACCTTAGTTGTCCTGACTCTAACCCTACTTGTCCTGACGCTAACCCTAGTTGTCCTGACGCTAACCCTACTTGTCCTGACGCTAACCCTACTTGTCCTGACGCTAACCCTAGTTGTCCTGAAACTAACCCTAGTTGTCCTAACGCTAACCCTAGTTGTCCTGACGCTAACCCTACTTGTCCTGACGCTAACCCTAGTTGTCCTGACGCTAACCCTACTTGTCCTGACGCTAACCCTACTTGTCCTGACGCTAACCCTAGTTGTCCTGACGCTAACCCTACTTGTCCTGATGCTAACCCTACTTGTCCTGACGCTAACCCTACTTGTCCTGACGCTAACCCTAGTTGTCCTGACGCTAACCCTAGTTGTCCTGACGCTAACCCTAGTTGTTCTGACGCTAACCCTAGTTGTCCTGACGCTAACCCTAGTTGTCCTGACGCTAACCCTAGTTGTCCTGACGCTAACCCTAGTTGTCCTGACGCTAACCCTAGTTGTCCTGACGCTAACCCTACTTGTCCTGACGCTAACCCTACTTGTCCTGACGCTAACCCTAGTTGTCCTGACGCTAACCCTACTTGTCCTGACGCTAACCCTAGTTGTCCTGACGCTAACCCTAGTTGTCCTGACGCTAACCCTAGTTGTCCTGACGCTAACCCTACTTGTCCTGACGCTAACCCTACTTGTCCTGACGCTAACCCTAGTTGTCCTGACGCTAACCCTAGTTGTCCTGACGCTAACCCTACTTGTCCTGACGCTAACCCTAGTTGTCCTGACGCTAACCCTACTTGTCCTGACGCTAACCCTACTTGTCCTGACGCTAACCCTAGTTGTCCTGACGCTAACCCTACTTGTCCTGACGCTAACCCTAGTTGTCCTGACGCTAACCCTAGTTGTCCTGACGCTAACCCTACTTGTCCTGACGCTAACCCTACTTGTCCTGACGCTAACCCTAGTTGTCCTGACGCTAACCCTAATTGTCCTGACGCTAACCCTAGTTGTCCTGACGCTAACCCTAGTTGTCCTGACGCTAACCCTACTTGTCCTGACGCTAACCCTAGTTGTCCTGACGCTAACCCTAGTTGTCCTGACGCTAACCCTACTTGTCCTGACGCTAACCCTAGTTGTCCTGACGCTAACCCTAGTTGTCCTGACGCTAACCCTAGTTGTCCTGACGCTAACCCTACTTGTCCTAACGCTAATCCTACTTGTCCTGACGCTAACCCTACTTGTCCTGACGCTAACCCTAGTTGTCCTGACGCTAACCCTTGTTGTCCTGACGCTAACCCTAGTTGTCCTGACGCTAGCCCTACTTGTCCTGACGCTAACCCTACTTGTCCTGACGCTAACCCTAGTTGTCCTGACGCTAACCCTAGTTGTCCTGACGCTTACCCTACTTGTCCTGACGCTAACCCTAGTTGTCCTGACGCTAACCCTAGTTGTCCTGACGCTAACCCTAGTTGTCCTGACGCTAACCCTAGTTGTCCTGACGCTAACCCTAGTTGTCCTGACGCTAACCCTACTTGTCCTGACGCTAACCCTACTTGTCCTGACGCTAACCCTACTTGTCCTGACGCTAACCCTAGTTGTCCTGACGCTAACCCTAGTTGTCCTGGAGCTAACCCTACTTGTCCTGACGCTAACCCTAGTTGTCCTGACGCTAACCCTAGTTGTTCTGACGCTAACCCTAGTTGTCCTGACGCTAACCCTAGTTGTCCTGACGCTAACCCTAGTTGTCCTGACGCTAACCCTAGTTGTCCTGACGCTAACCCTAGTTGTCCTGACGCTAACCCTAGTTGTCCTGACGCTAACCCTACTTGTCCTGATGCTAACCCTAGTTTTCCTGAAGCTAACCCTACTTGTCCTGACGCTAACCCTAGTTGTCCTGATGCTAACCCTACTTGTCCTGACGCTAACCCTAGTTGTCCTGACGCTAACCCTAGTTGTCCTGACGCTAACCCTACTTGTCCTGACGCTAACCCTAGTGGTCCTGACGCTAACCCTAGTTGTCCTGACGCTAACCCTACTTGTCCTGACGCTAACCCTAGTTGTCCTGACGCTAACCCTACTTGTCCTGACGCTAACCCTAGTTGTCCTGACGCTAACCCTAGTTGTCCTGACGCTAACCCTACTTGTCCTGACGCTAACCCTAGTTGTCCTGAAGCTAACCCTACTTGTCCTGATGCTAACCCTAGTTGTCCTGACGCTAACCCTACTTGTCCTGAGGCTAACCCTACTTGTCCTGACGCTAACCCTAGTTGTCCTGACGCTAACCCTAGTTGTCCTGACGCTAACCCTAGTTGTCCTGACACTAACCCTACTTGTCCTGACGCTAACCCTAGTTGTCCTGACGCTAACCCTAGTTGTCCTGACGCTAACCCTAGTTGTCCTGACGCTAACCCTACTTGTCCTGACGCTAACCCTAGTTGTCCTAACGCTAACCTTAGTTGTCCTGACGCTAACCCTAGTTGTCCTGACGCTAACCCTAGTTGTCCTGACGCTAACCCTAGTTGTCCTGACGCTAACCCTTCTTGTCCTGACGCTAACCCTAGTTGTCCTGACGCTAACCCTACTTGTCCTGACGCTAACCCTAGTTGTCCTGACGCTAACCCTAGTTGTCCTGACTCTAACCCTACTTGTCCTGACGCTAACCCTAGTTGTCCTGACGCTAACCCTAGTTGTCCTGACGCTAACCCTACTTGTCCTGACGCTAACCCTAGTTGTCCTGACGCTAATCCTAGTTGTCCTGACGCTAACCCTAGTTGTCCTGACGCTAACCCTAGTTGTCCTGAAGCTAACCCTAGTTGTCCTGGCGCTAACCCTAGTTGTCCTGGCGCTAACCCTAGTTGTCCTGGCGCTAACCCTAGTTGTCCTGACGCTAAGCCTAGTTGTCCTGACGCTAACCCTACTTGTCCTGACGCTAACCCTACTTGTCCTGACGCTAACCCTAGTTGTCCTGACGCTAACCCTAGTTGTCCTGACGCTAACCCTAGTTGTCCTGGCGCTAACCCTAGTTGTCCTAACGCTAACCCTACTTGTCCTGGCGCTAACCATAGTTGTCCTGGCGCTAACTCTAGTTGTCCTGACGCTAACCCTACTTGTCCTGACGCTAACCCTAGTTGTCCTGACGCTAACCCTAATTGTCCTGACGCTAACCCTAGTTGTCCTGACGCTAACCAGACTTGTCCTGACGCTAACCCTACTTGTCCTGACGCTAACCCTAGTTGTCCTGACGCTAACCCTATTTGACTGACGCTAAACCTACTTGTCCTGACGCTAACCCTAGTTGTCCTGACGCTAACCCTACTTGTCCTGACGCTAACCCTAGTTGTCCTGACGCTTTCCCTACTTGTCCTGACGCTAACCCTAGTTGTCCTGAAGCTAACCCTAGTTGTCCTGACGCTAACCCTAGTTGTCCTGACGCTAACCCTAGTTGTCCTGACGCTAACCCTAGTTGTCCTGGCGCTAACCCTAGTTGTCCTGGCGCTAACCCTAGTTGTCCTGACGCTAACACTAGTTGTCCTGACGCTAACCCTAGTTGTCCTGACTCTAACCCTAGTTGTCCAGACGCTAACCCTAGTTGTTCTGATGCTAACCCTAGTTGTCCTGACGCTAACCCAAGTTGTCCTGACGCTAACCCTACTTGTCCTGACGCTAACCCTACTTGTCCTGACGCTAACCCTAGTTGTCCTGACGCTAACCCTAGTTGTCCTGACGCTTACCCTACTTGTCCTGACGCTAACCCTAGTTGTCCTGACGCTAACCCTAGTTGTCCTGACGCTAACCCTAGTTGTCCTGACGCTAACCCTAGTTGTCCTGACGCTTACCCTACTTGTCCTGACGCTAACCCTACTTGTCCTGACGCTAACCCTAGTTGTCCTGACGCTAACCCTAGTTGTCCTGGTGCTAACCCTAGTTGTCCTGACGCTAACCCTAGTTGTCCTGGCGCTAACCCTAGTTGTCCTGGCGCTAACCCTAGTTGTCCTGACGCTAACCCTAGTTGTCCTGACGCTAACCCTAGTTGTCCTGACGCTAACCCTAATTGTCCTGACGCTAACCCTAGTTGTCCTGACACTAACCAGACTTGTCCTGACGCTAACCCTACTTGTCCTGACGCTAACCCTAGTTGACCTGACGCTAACCCTATTTGTCCTGACGCTAAACCTACTTGTCCTGACGCTAACCCTAGTTGTCCTGACGCTAACCCTACTTGTCCTGACGCTAACCCTAGTTGTCCTGACGCTAACCCTACTTGTCCTGACGCTAACCCTAGTTGTCCTGAAGCTAACCCTAGTTGTCCTGACGCTAACCCTAGTTGTCCTGACGCTAACCCTAGTTGTCCTGACGCTAACCCTAGTTGTCCTGACGCTAACCCTAGTTGTCCTGGCGCTAACCCTAGTTGTCCTGGCGCTAACCCTAGTTGTCCTGACGCTAACCCTAGTTGTCCTGACGCTAACCCTAGTTGTCCTGACGCTAACCCTAGTTGTCCTGACGCTAACCCTAGTTGTCCTGACTCTAACCCTAGTTGTCCTGACGCTAACCCTACTTGTCCTGACGCTAACCCTACTTGTCCTGACGCTAACCCTACTTGTCCTGACGCTAACCCTACTTGTCCTGACGCTAATCCTACTTGTCCTGACGCTAACCCTACTTGTCCTGACGCTAACCCTAGTTGTCCTGACGCTAACCCTAGTTGTCCTGACGCTAACCCTAGTTGTCCTGACGCTAACCCTAGTTGTCCTGACGCTAACCCTAGTTGTCCTGACGCTAACCCTACTTGTCCTGACGCTAACCCTACTTGTCCTGAAGCTAACCCTACTTGTCCTGACGCTAACCCTACTTGTCCAGACGCTAACCCTAGTTGTCCTGACGCTTACCCTACTTGTCCTGACGCTAACCCTAGTTGTCCTGACGCTAACCCTAGTTGTCCTGACGCTAACCCTAGTTGTCCTGACGCTAACCCTAGTTGTCCTGACGCTAACCCTAGTTGTCCTGACGCTAACCCTAGTTGTCCTGACGCTAACCCTAGTTGTCCTGACGCTAACCCTAGTTGTCCTGACGCTAACCCTAGTTGTCCTGACGCTAACCCTACTTGTCCTGAAGCTAACCCTACTTGTCCTGACGCAAACCCTAGTTGTCCTGACGCTAACCCTACTTGTCCTGACGATAACCCTAGTTGTCCTGACGCTAACCCTAGTTGTCCTGACGCTAACCCTAGTTGTCCTGACGCTAACCCTACTTGTCCTGAAGCTAACCCTACTTGTCCTGACGCTAACCCTAGTTGTCCTGACGCTAACCCTACTTGTCCTGACGCTAACCCTAGTTGTCCTGACGCTAACCCTACTTGTCCTGACGCTAACCCTACTTGTCCTGACGCTAACCCTACTTGTCCTGACGCTAACCCTAGTTGTCCTGACGCTAACCCTAGTTGTCCTGACGCTAACCCTAGTTGTCCTGACGCTAACCCTACTTGTCCTGACGCTAACCCTACTTGTCCTGACGCTAACCCTAGTTGTCCTGACGCTAACCCTAGTTGTCCTGACGCTAACCCTAGTTGTCCTGACGCTAACCCTAGTTGTCCTGACGCTAACCCTAGTTGTCCTGACGCTAACCCTAGTTGTCCTGACGCTAACCCTACTTGTCCTGACGCTAACCCTACTTGTCCTGACGCTAACCCTAGTTGTCCTGACGCTAACCCTAGTTGTCCTGACGCTAACCCTACTTGTCCTGACGCTAACCCTAGTTGTCCTGACGCTAACCCTAGTTGTCCTGACGCTAACCCTACTTGTCCTGACGCTAACCCTAGTTGTCCTGACGCTAACCCTAGTTGTCCTGACGCTAACCCTAGTTGTCCTGACGCTAACCCTAGTTGTCCTGACGCTAACCCTAGTTGTCCTGACTCTAACCCTAGTTGTCCTGACGCTAACCCTACTTGTCCTGACGCTAACCCTACTTGTCCTGACGCTAACCCTACTTGTCCTGACGCTAACCCTACTTGTCCTGACGCTAACCCTACTTGTCCTGACGCTAACCCTAGTTGTCCTGACGCTAACCCTAGTTGTCCTGACGCTAACCCTAGTTGTCCTGACGCTAACCCTAGTTGTCCTGACGCTAACCCTAGTTGTCCTGACGCTAACCCTAGTTGTCCTGACGCTAACCCTAGTTGTCCTGACGCTAACCCTAGTTGTCCTGACGCTAACCCTACTTGTCCTGACGCTAACCCTACTTGTCCTGAAGCTAACCCTACTTGTCCTGACGCTAACCCTACTTGTCCTGACGCTAACCCTAGTTGTCCTGACGCTTACCCTACTTGTCCTGACGCTAACCCTAGTTGTCCTGACGCTAACCCTAGTTGTCCTGACGCTAACCCTAGTTGTCCTGACGGTAACCCTAGTTGTCCTGACGCTAACCCTAGTTGTCCTGACGATAACCCTAGTTGTCCTGACGCTAACCCTAGTTGTCCTGACGCTAACCCTAGTTGTCCTGACGCTAACCCTAGTTGTCCTGACGCTAACCCTACTTGTCCTGACGCTAACCCTACTTGTCCTGAAGCTAACTCTACTTGTCCTGACGCAAACCCTAGTTGTCCTGACGCTAACCCTACTTGTCCTGACGCTAACCCTACTTGTCCTGACGCTAACCCTAGTTGTCCTGACGCTAACCCTAGTTGTCTTGACGCTAACCCTACTTGTCCTGAAGCTAACCCTACTTGTCCTGACGCTAACCCTAGTTGTCCTGACGCTAACCCTACTTGTCCTGACGCTAACCCTAGTTGTCCTGACGCTAACCCTACTTGTCCTGACGCTAACCCTACTTGTCCTGACGCTAACCCTACTTGTCCTGACGCTAACCCTAGTTGTCCTGACGCTAACCCTAGTTGTCCTGACGCTAACCCTAGTTGTCCTGACGCTAACCCTACTTGTCCTGACGCTAACCCTAGTTGTCCTGACGCTAACCCTAGTTGTCCTGACGCTAACCCTAGTTGTCCTGACGCTAACCCTACTTGTCCTGACGCTAACCCTAGTTGTCCTGACGCTAACCCTAGTTGTCCTGACACTAACCCTACTTGTCCTGACGCTAACCCTAGTTGTCCTGACGCTAACCCTAGTTGTCCTGACGCTAACCCTAGTTGTCCTGACGCTAGCCCTACTTGTCCTGACGCTAACCCTAGTTGTCCTAACGCTAACCTTAGTTGTCCTGACGCTAACCCTAGTTGTCCTGACGCTAACCCTAGTTGTCCTGACGCTAACCCTAGTTGTCCTGACGCTAACCCTTCTTGTCCTGACGCTAACCCTAGTTGTCCTGACGCTAACCCTACTTGTCCTGACGCTAACCCTAGTTGTCCTGACGCTAACCCTAGTTGTCCTGACTCTAACCCTACTTGTCCTGACGCTAACCCTAGTTGTCCTGACGCTAACCCTAGTTGTCCTGACGCTAACCCTACTTGTCCTGACGCTAACCCTAGTTGTCCTGACGCTAATCCTAGTTGTCCTGACGCTAACCCTAGTTGTCCTGACGCTAACCCTAGTTGTCCTGAAGCTAACCCTAGTTGTCCTGGCGCTAACCCTAGTTGTCCTGGCGCTAACCCTAGTTGTCCTGGCGCTAACCCTAGTTGTCCTGACGCTAAGCCTAGTTGTCCTGACGCTAACCCTACTTGTCCTGACGCTAACCCTACTTGTCCTGACGCTAACCCTAGTTGTCCTGACGCTAACCCTAGTTGTCCTGACGCTAACCCTAGTTGTCCTGGCGCTAACCCTAGTTGTCCTGACGCTAACCCTAGTTGTCCTGGCGCTAACCCTAGTTGTCCTGGCGCTAACTCTAGTTGTCCTGACGCTAACCCTAGTTGTCCTGACGCTAACCCTAGTTGTCCTGACGCTAACCCTAATTGTCCTGACCCTAACCCTAGTTGTCCTGACGCTAACCAGACTTGTCCTGACGCTAACCCTACTTGTCCTGACGCTAACCCTAGTTGTCCTGACGCTAACCCTATTTGTCCTGACGCTAAACCTACTTGTCCTGACGCTAACCCTAGTTGTCCTGACGCTAACCCTACTTGTCCTGACGCTAACCCTAGTTGTCCTGACGCTTTCCCTACTTGTCCTGACGCTAACCCTAGTTGTCCTGAAGCTAACCCTAGTTGTCCTGACGCTAACCCTAGTTGTCCTGACGCTAACCCTAGTTGTCCTGACGCTAACCCTAGTTGTCCTGACGCTAACCCTAGTTGTCCTGGCGCTAACCCTAGTTGTCCTGGCGCTAACCCTAGTTGTCCTGACGCTAACCCTAGTTGTCCTGACGCTAACCCTAGTTGTCCTGACGCTAACCCTAGTTGTCCTGACTCTAACCCTAGTTGTCCAGACGCTAACCCTAGTTGTTCTGATGCTAACCCTAGTTGTCCTGACGCTAACCCAAGTTGTCCTGACGCTAACCCTACTTGTCCTGACGCTAACCCTACTTGTCCTGACGCTAACCCTAGTTGTCCTGACGCTAACCCTAGTTGTCCTGACGCTTACCCTACTTGTCCTGACGCTAACCCTAGTTGTCCTGACGCTAACCCTAGTTGTCCTGACGCTAACCCTAGTTGTCCTGACGCTAACCCTAGTTGTCCTGACGCTAACCCTAGTTGTCCTGACGCTTACCCTACTTGTCCTGACGCTAACCCTACTTGTCCTGACGCTAACCCTAGTTGTCCTGACGCTAACCCTAGTTGTCCTGACGCTAACCCTAGTTGTCCTGGTGCTAACCCTAGTTGTCCTGACGCTAACCCTAGTTGTCCTGGCGCTAACCCTAGTTGTCCTGGCGCTAACCCTAGTTGTCCTGACGCTAACCCTAGTTGTCCTGACGCTAACCCTAGTTGTCCTGACGCTAACCCTAATTGTCCTGACGCTAACCCTAGTTGTCCTGACACTAACCAGACTTGTCCTGACGCTAACCCTACTTGTCCTGACGCTAACCCTAGTTGACCTGACGCTAACCCTATTTGTCCTGACGCTAAACCTACTTGTCCTGACGCTAACCCTAGTTGTCCTGACGCTAACCCTACTTGTCCTGACGCTAACCCTAGTTGTCCTGACGCTAACCCTACTTGTCCTGACGCTAACCCTAGTTGTCCTGAAGCTAACCCTAGTTGTCCTGACGCTAACCCTAGTTGTCCTGACGCTAACCCTAGTTGTCCTGACGCTAACCCTAGTTGTCCTGACGCTAACCCTAGTTGTCCTGGCGCTAACCCTAGTTGTCCTGGCGCTAACCCTAGTTGTCCTGACGCTAACCCTAGTTGTCCTGACGCTAACCCTAGTTGTCCTGACGCTAACCCTAGTTGTCCTGACGCTAACCCTAGTTGTCCTGACTCTAACCCTAGTTGTCCTGACGCTAACCCTACTTGTCCTGACGCTAACCCTACTTGTCCTGACGCTAACCCTACTTGTCCTGACGCTAACCCTACTTGTCCTGACGCTAACCCTACTTGTCCTGACGCTAACCCTACTTGTCCTGACGCTAACCCTAGTTGTCCTGACGCTAACCCTAGTTGTCCTGACGCTAACCCTAGTTGTCCTGACGCTAACCCAAGTTGTCCTGACGCTAACCCTACTTGTCCTGAAGCTAACCCTACTTGTCCTGACGCTAACCCTACTTGTCCAGACGCTAACCCTAGTTGTCCTGACGCTTACCCTACTTGTCCTGACGCTAACCCTAGTTGTCCTGACGCTAACCCTAGTTGTCCTGACGCTAACCCTAGTCGTCCTGACGCTAACCCTAGTCGTCCTGACGCTAACCCTAGTTGTCCTGACGATAACCCTAGTTGTCCTGACGCTAACCCTAGTTGTCCTGACGCTAACCCTAGTTGTCCTGACGCTAACCCTACTTGTCCTGAAGCTAACCCTACTTGTCCTGACGCAAACCCTAGTTGTCCTGACGCTAACCCTACTTGTCCTGACGCTAACCCTAGTTGTCCTGACGCTAACCCTAGTTGTCCTGACGCTAACCCTAGTTGTCCTGACGCTAACCCTACTTGTCCTGAAGCTAACCCTACTTGTCCTGACGCTAACCCTAGTTGTCCTGACGCTAACCCTACTTGTCCTGACGCTAACCCTAGTTGTCCTGACGCTAACCCTACTTGTCCTGACGCTAACCCTAGTTGTCCTGACGCTAACCCTACTTGTCCTGACGCTAACCCTAGTTGTCCTGACGCTAACCCTAGTTGTCCTGACGCTAACCCTAGTTGTCCTGACGCTAACCCTAGTTGTCCTGACGCTAACCCTACTTGTCCTGACGCTAACCCTAGTTGTCCTGACGCTAACCCTAGTTGTCCTGACGCTAACCCTAGTTGTCCTGACGCTAACCCTACTTGTCCTGACGCTAACCCTAGTTGTCCTGACGCTAACCCTAGTTGTCCTGACGCTAACCCTAGTTGTCCTGACGCTAACCCTACTTGTCCTGACGCTAACCCTACTTGTCCTGACGCTAACCCTAGTTGTCCTGACGCTAACCCTAGTTGTCCTGACGCTAACCCTACTTGTCCTGACGCTAACCCTAGTTGTCCTGACGCTAACCCTAGTTGTCCTGACGCTATCCCTACTTGTCCTGACGCTAACCCTAGTTGTCCTGACGCTAACCCTAGTTGTCCTGACGCTAACCCTAGTTGTCCTGACGCTAACCCTAGTTGTCCTGACTCTAACCCTAGTTGTCCTGACGCTAACCCTACTTGTCCTGACGCTAACCCTACTTGTCCTGACGCTAACCCTACTTGTCCTGACGCTAACCCTACTTGTCCTGACGCTAACCCTACTTGTCCTGACGCTAACCCTAGTTGTCCTGACGCTAACCCTAGTTGTCCTGACGCTAACCCTAGTTGTCCTGACGCTAACCCTAGTTGTCCTGACACTAACCCTAGTTGTCCTGACGCTAACCCTAGTTGTCCTGACGCTAACCCTAGTTGTCCTGACGCTAACCCTAGTTGTCCTGACGCTAACCCTACTTGTCCTGACGCTAACCCTACTTGTCCTGAAGCTAACCCTACTTGTCCTGACGCTAACCCTACTTGTCCTGACGCTAACCCTAGTTGTCCTGACGCTTACCCTACTTGTCCTGACGCTAACCCTAGTTGTCCTGACGCTAACCCTAGTTGTCCTGACGCTAACCCTAGTTGTCCTGACGGTAACCCTAGTTGTCCTGACGCTAACCCTAGTTGTCCTGACGATAACCCTAGTTGTCCTGACGCTAACCCTAGTTGTCCTGACGATAACCCTAGTTGTCCTGACGCTAACCCTAGTTGTCCTGACGCTAACCCTAGTTGTCCTGACGCTAACCCTAGTTGTCCTGACGCTAACCCTACTTGTCCTGACGCTAACCCTACTTGTCCTGAAGCTAACTCTACTTGTCCTGACGCAAACCCTAGTTGTCCTGACGCTAACCCTACTTGTCCTGACGCTAACCCTAGTTGTCCTGACGCTAACCCTAGTTGTCCTGACGCTAACCCTAGTTGTCTTGACGCTAACCCTACTTGTCCTGAAGCTAACCCTACTTGTCCTGACGCTAACCCTAGTTGTCCTGACGCTAACCCTACTTGTCCTGACGCTAACCCTAGTTGTCCTGACGCTAACCCTACTTGTCCTGACGCTAACCCTACTTGTCCTGACGCTAACCCTACTTGTCCTGACGCTAACCCTAGTTGTCCTGACGCTAACCCTAGTTGTCCTGACGCTAACCCTAGTTGTCCTGACGCTAACCCTAGTTGTCCTGACGCTAACCCTACTTGTCCTGACGCTAACCCTAGTTGTCCTGACGCTAACCCTAGTTGTCCTGACGCTAACCCTAGTTGTCCTGACGCTAACCCTACTTGTCCTGACGCTAACCCTAGTTGTCCTGACGCTAACCCTAGTTGTCCTGACGCTAACCCTAGTTGTCCTGACGCTAACCCTACTTGTCCTGACGCTAACCCTACTTGTCCTGACGCTAACCCTGCTTGTCCTGACGCTAACCCTAGTTGTCCTGACGCTAACCCTAGTTGTCCTGACGCTAACCCTACTTGTCCTGACGCTAACCCTAGTTGTCCTGACGCTAACCCTAGTTGTCCTGACGCTAACCCTACTTGTCCTGACGCTAACCCTACTTGTCCTGACGCTAACCCTAGTTGTCCTGACGCTAACCCTAGTTGTCCTGACGCTAACCCTAGTTGTCCTGACGCTAACCCTAGTTGTCCTGACGCTAACCCTACTTGTCCTGACGCTAACCCTACTTGTCCTGACGCTAACCCTAGTTGTCCTGACGCTAACCCTACTTGTCCTGACGCTAACCCTAGTTGTCCTGACGCTAACCCTAGTTGTCCTGACGCTAACCCTACTTGTCCTGACGCTAACCCTAGTTGTCCTGACTAGTGTTGAGCCACCCCCGTAGTGTTCGAGTTCGGTTCGGTTCGTCGAACACCCGTGTGTTCGCCGAACTGTTCGTCGAACTGTTCGTCGAACATCTTCGAACACCGTTAAAACCAATGGCAGGCAAACAAAAACACATAGAAACACATAGAAAACAACTTCAAAGGTGTCCAAAAGCTGACAAACTGCTCAGAAGACACAACTAACACATGGAAAAGTGACAAGTACATATAGTCATGCGAAAAGAAAAGAGGTGGAGGAGTAAAAGGAGGGGGAGACACAGATATAGGCATGTCATGCCCTTCTAAAATCCAAAAAGTGAGAAGCCGAGACGGCCAGTCCGCTCCTGCCCGTGCCACCTCCGTGTCGCCGGGTTTGTGCCAGAGCCGCGGTGAACCCTGACGGCCAGCCCCCCTCTCCCAATACTGGTGCCTGTCCGCTGGTGGGTCGAGAGAGCCCCCCTGTGGTGGAGGCAGCTCTAAGCTTTTTAATTTAAATTGTCCCTCTAATTTGAATGAATACACTTTAAATCCATTTACAAGGATCTATTGGAGGGCAAGTCTCATGCCAGCAGCCGCGTAATTCCAGCTCCAGTAGCGTCCACTAAAGCTGCTGCAGTTAAAAAGCTTTTATAAGGATCGAGCTCGGCTGTCCACCGCAAGGCATCCTAGTGCCAGTCCCAGCCCCTATGCCTTGGGGTGCCTCCTGATGCTCTTCACTAAGTATCCCGTGGACCCGAAGCATTTCCTTTGAAAAAATTAAGTGTCCAAACTACAGGTGGTGTAGCTTGCTTAACAGCCGGGATAATCCGCTGACTAGCAGACACTGCTACTAAGCACAAAGTATTTCCTGGGCTAGATGCAGTTAAAAATTTGTAAGTAGATACTCTCGTTGGATGCTGAGAAAGCATTCCATAGAGTCTCCTGGCACGCCATATATGATTCTCTTAAAAAGCTTGGGGTAGGGGTCTAGGGGACCCTTTTATAGCCAAAATCACGGCCCTGTATCACAATACGTCACCTAGGCTGAAGATAAATGGAACTGTAGCACCGAGGGCTCGGTTGCTACAGACGTATTGCACCTCACCCAGAGGTGTGATATCTCACTCTCAGATAAGGATGGAGTGTGGATCAGGACCCGACACCTGCATGCATTACACCACATTGCCGTGGGGCAGGGCGACCAATATGCCCCTGAGATGGGCACGACAGTCCCTGTCCCTGGCTGGAGTGGGGGGAGGGAACACTGAGGAAGGGGAACCCTGCAGTGCAGGAGCAGGGAGGAAGCAGTTCCTGGGTGCATTGAGAAGGGAGTATAAAAGGTGGGCACCATCTTAGTTCAGTGCAGAGAAGTCTGAGCAGAAGTGGCAGGGAGCAGGGGCTCTGCATGAGCTCTGCTCCGGAGGCGGGCCTAGTAACAGAGGCCCAGACCTGCAAGAGGGAGAAGGAAGGAAGAGGAGCGGAGAAGGCTCCAAGAACGAGGAATGAAGGGATCCCAGGGGTGCGGACGGGCGAGTCGCCACCGCACGCCCGAATCCACCTGCGTGGAGGGGTCAGGCCAAAGGGGGAGACCGGTCCCCGAACTAGTGGAGGCAGGAAACGACCCTCAGCTAGAAACCGGAGGCTCTGACATTTTATGTGGCGCAGCCCCTTGCTCCACCCGCTAGGAAGGCACCACATAGGGTCAGGGAAACTGGCGCCAAGTTTACCAAGAGGAGGCCAGAGGCAGCCGGACAGAAGTGTTGGTAAGAAAGGCGGAACAAAGGACACACAAAGGGGTTCCTGTGAAGCGCTCCAAAGTTATCTGGGAGTTGTCTGAGCCCCTCACCTGGTGAGCACAGTACGACGTGGGCAGCCGTTACCTGCAGACGTGGTCTGGATAATAAGAACTGTGAGTAAAGGCCCTGAACTGCATCACTGACTCCGTGTCGTTACTGCTGCTGCCCTGCACCATCACCCCCATCCTCCGCATACACTGCCCTGAGGCTATACTCCTCCCGTGGGGAGTTATGCTACGCTCTGCTGCACCCACAACACCAGCCTTAGCGGTCTGCCCTGTAGCGGCGGTTCACTCTGACCGCAATCCACGGGTGGCGTAGTCGGACATTTAAACATCAAAACCACATAAATAGTTCCGCCACTGGTTTGACCGCCCTGAGCCACGGAACCGGATCGCCGCCACGAAGACTACAACCACCAGCATCCACCAAAAAGGGTCCGGCTCCGGGTGTCCCAAGGCCCAGGGGGTGCGTCAGAACATTTTCATCACCTTTCACAATCACCAATGGGACAAGGCAGGGATGTCCTCTGTCCCCTCTCTTATACATCCTAGTGACGGAGCACCTGCTCTCATCAATTCGCCATAACCCCAATATTAGGTCGATTGAGGTGGGAGGCACCGAGTACAAGTGCTCTCTATTTGCTGATGATGTCCTAGTATATATCACTCAATCACATATATCCATCCCTGCTGTTATGGCTGAAATAGATCACTTTGTTACATGGTAAAATTTTAAAATCAATGCAGCGAAGTCTGAGGCCCTCGATGTCTCCCTCCCTAAATCCATAGAGGATTCCATCCAGTCCAACTTTCCCTTTGCCTGGCCCTCACAGGGTATCAAATACTTAGGAATTCCTATTCATAGAGACCTCTCCCATCTATGTTATCTTAATTTTGGGCCCTTTATTGAACAATTCCATACAGACCACGGTTGGCAAGTTAGAACTGTAAGATTCACTACGTGAACCACTGGTGTTTTGTGGAAAAGCACATGTACACCGCGTTCCAAATTATTATGCAAAAAGTGTTTAGGAGTGATAAGGGAAGAATTTGTTTGTTTGTCAGTTAAACTCATTGATGGTGATGTGTGTCAGGGCTCTTTATATCACTGTAAGCAATTGCAGACACCTGTGCTAATTAGTTTGGCAGATGTGTCCAATGAAAGGCAAGACTACTTAAGAAGGCTCTCTCACATTATTAAGCAGCCTACATTTTCTGCCAAAATGGGAAAGAAAAAGGATGTGTCGGCTGCTGAGAAGCAACAAATTGTGGAGTGTTTAGGTCAAGGCATGACTACAATCAACATTGTGCGATGATCAGGATGAAGTGTCTTGGCAATCAAGAAGTATGTAGCTGATTCACAGTACACACGTGTGCGTGCTGATAAGGGCAAATTGAGGACTCTTTCCTACAGGCAATTACGTCAGGTTGAAAGAGCAGCGGCAAAAAAGCCTTGTCATAGCAGCAGACAAGTTTTTGAAGCTGCTTGTGCCTCCAACGTCCCCCGAACAACAAGATGCAGGGTCCTTCAGAGGTTTGCAGCTGTGCATACGCCATCCTGTCGACCTCCTCTATCCACTTCACACAAGCAGAAACGGCTCCAGTGGGCCAAACATTACATGAAGACTGATTTCAAAACTGTTTTGTTCACGGATGAGTGCCGTGCAGCGCTCGATGGTCCAGATGAATGGAGTGGAGGATGGCTGGTTGATGGACACCCCACGCAAACACGGCTACAGCGCCAACAAGGAGGAGGTGGAGTAATGTTTTGGGCTGGAATCATGGGGAGAGAGATTGTCGGCCCCTTTAGGATCCCTGAAGGCGCTAAAGATGAACTCCATAATGTATGTGGATTTTCTCAAACAGCACTTCCTGCCATGGTTCAAGAAGAAGAACCGTGTATTTCACAGCAAGATCATTTTTCTGCATGATAATGCACCATCTCATGCTGCACATAAAACATCTGCATCTCTGGCTGATATGGGCATAAAAGGGGACAAACTTATGGTGTGACCCCCATGCTCCCCTGACCTCTACCCCATTCAGAACCTTTGGAGCATCATTAAAAGGAGTGTCTATGATGGCGGGAGGCAGTTCACATCTAAGCAACAGCTCTGGGAGGGTATTCTGTCCTCATGCAAAACAATTGAAGCAGAAACCATCCAAAACCTGACAAATTCAATGGACGAGAGAGTTCAGAAGCTCCTTTCGAACAAGGGGTCCTATGTGAAAATGTAACATCACCTAGAATAAAGTTTTGAGTTGAAAACTGTTTGATTTCAGTTTCTAACAACCTGCTAATGCTTATAATTTCAAAAATGACCATTTTTTTGGTCTTTATTAAAATGAAAAGGTTGATCGAAAAGTTTGGGGGATCTAAGAGTGTGGCAACCCAGTAGTCATGATTACTTCGAATTCTGACAATATGAGGGTCATGCTGCAGGTAGTGCAGCAAGAAGGCACTTATGTGTCTTGCGCATCTCGGAGCCCCAAAATTATTTTCCGGGCTAGATGCAGCTAAAAATTATTTTTAATTTTAAATCTGGTGAAGCTTATTATAGATGGCCTAATAGGATCAGTGCTGCACACTGCTACAAAGCCCAAATTATTTTCCAGTCAAGATACAGATAAACATGATTAGTAATTTGAAAGCTTAAAACGGTTGGTAGGGTGATTTTAACCAATCATCAAGCTTTTACTCTCCCCAGGATGACACAGGGGTAGAAAAGTCGTTTCGGATCCATGATTTGTTCATCTTTATGAACGTGAGTCTGTCTACATTATCAGTGGAGAGCCGCGTGCGCTTATCTGTCAGCACACCACCAGCAGCGCTGAACACACGTTCAGACAGAACGCTGGCTGCGGGGCATGACAAGATCTCCAAGGCGTAAGTGGCTAGCTCCGGCCATTTATCCAGATTGGAAGCCCAAAAAGAGCAAGGGTCCAGTGACACAGTCGTGGCTTCAATGTTTACTTGGAGATACTCCTGTACCATCGTCTCTAGGCGTTGACTATGTGTCAGACTTCTTGTCTCCTGTGGCCTTGCAAAGGATGGGCTAAAAAAGTGTTGAAATGATTCCGCAAAATTGATGTTACCAGCAGATACTGTGGTTCTGTTACGGTTTGAGTGCTGAACACTTGACGGTCCCACGGTTGGCAAGTTGGAACTGTGAGATTCACTACGTGCACCACTGGTATTTTGTGGAAAAGCACATGTAAGATTCTGCAACAGTCTCTGCTGATACTCCTGCATGCGTGCATCCCTTTCTATGGCAGGAATGATTTCTGCAAATTTACTTTTGTACCGGGGATCTAACAGTGTGGCAACCCAGTAGTCAGGATTATTTCTAATTCTCACAATTCGAGGGTCATGTTGCAGGTAGTGCAGCAAGAAGGCACTCATGTGTGTTGCGCATCCAGGAGCACCAAGTCCCTGTTGTGTTGGTGGCGAGGTAACAATCATGCTTCCTTCCTCTGTCCTCTCCCCCCAACCTCGCACAACAGAAATGTGATCAAGGTCTCCCTCATCTGATGAGTCTTCCATCAGTTCGTCCTCCACTTCTTCCTGGGCTCCTGCACCTTCCTCACTAGTTTGGCTGCTACCATGCGCCCTGGTAAAATCATCTCCCCCACCCTCACATGCCTGCCGCCCTGGTGCTGCCGACCGTCTGGAACTTGCAGATGTTAGCCCTTCCGCATACAACTCCTCCTCCTCTACTTCCTCCACCTCCTCTTGTGCCACCACCTGACTCCGAATTCTGTTTAACATGTGCTCCAGCATGTAAATCACCGGAATAGTCATGCTGATAATAGCATCGTCAGCACTAAACATCTTCGTCGCCATTTCAAAACTGTGCAGAAGGGTGCATAGGTCCCTGATCTGAGACCACTCCTCCAGCGTGATTTGCCCCACCTCTGAATCTCGTTGGCCCAGGCTATACGTCAGAACGTATTGCACCAGGGCTTGTCGGTGCTGCCACAGTCGCTGCAACATGTGCAGAGTTGAATTCCACCGGGTAGGCACATCGCATTTTAGCCGGTGAAGTGGCAGGCCCAACGACTTCTGTAGAGATGTAAGTCGCTGAGCTGCGGGATGCGAACGGCGGAAGTGAGCACACAGCGACCGTGCCCTCTGCAGAAGGCCATCTAGTCTGGGATAGTGGGCTAAAATTTGCTGGACAACCAGGTTCAACACGTGAGCCATACAAGGCACGTGTGGGACATTGCCCCGGCGAAGGGCCGCACCCAGGTTTGCAGCATTGTCGCACACGGCCTTCCCTGGTTTCAGGTCCAGTGGAGACAACCATTCATGAAATTGGTTCTCCAGAGCTGACCACAACTCCTCAGCTGTGTGACTCACATTTCCCAGACATTTCAATGTAAAAACCGCCTGATGACGTTGAGCCCTACTGCCAGCATAGTAAGGAGGTGTGCAGGATCCCTTCTGCGCAGTTAGAAAGCTTGTGGCATGACCAGACAGGCTTTGGGTGCAGGTGGAAGACTGAGAGGAGGTTGAGGAGGCAGAAGCAGTGGAGGAAAAATGACATAAAGAGGATTGACGCACAACTCGTGGGGACGGCAAGACTTGGACAGCAGCCCCTTGTCCTGCTGTCACCATAGTTACCCAGTGCCCAGTCAGCGACATGTAACGCCCCTGTCCATGCCTACTCGTCCAAGTGTCTGTGGTGAAATGCACCCTGTCACACACAGAGTTTCTCAAAGAAGCGGTGATGTTGTGTGCGACATGCTGGTGGAGCGCAGGCACACCTTTCTTTGAGAAGTAGTGCCGACTGGGCATCTGGTACTGGGGCACTGCGACGGACATAAGGTCTCGAAAATCCTCTGTGTCCACCAGGCGGAAAGGCAGCATTTCTGTAGCCAAGAGCTTGCAGATGGTGAAATTAAACCTCTTAGCTTTCTCATGGCTAGGAGGAAATGGTCTTTTACTTGTCCACATCTGAGGGACCGAGGGCTGGCTATTGTGCTTAGACGGGGTTGATAAGGGTGTCCCCGGCAAACTGCCGGTCTGTGAGGAAGATGCAGGCGGACATGTTAGGTTGCCTTGATCCAAAGGTGGTGCTATCGATGTCGGACAGCGCTCAAGACCAGCTGGTGTTCCCACCTCCAAAGAAAATGATGACCTGCCAATCACGCTGGCTGTTGCGGGTAAAGAGGTGGCAGGTCTGCGCCCCAAAACAGGTGTGACTGCTGTCCCCCCAGTCACAGAGGATGAAGAGGCCGCGGATGCACAAGATATGGCAGACGGTGGTTGGCCCGGCCGGCTAGACCGCATTGTAGCACACTGAGCTTCCCACTGCAACTTATGCTTCATGTCCATGTGCCGGTTCATGCATGAAGTACTCAAACTATGTATTTTTTGGCCTCTACTTAGCTTTTGCTGACAAATGTTACAGATAACACGAGTTGGGTCATCTTTATCGATCTGAAAAAATGCCCAGGCTATGCAAGGCTTAGCACCCATGCGACCTGAAGAGCCACCACGACTTGTGGTGAGAGGCAGAGTTGTGTTTGAGGATGCAGTTGTTGACGTGCTTCCAGTACTACGTCTCTGTCCAGGAAGGCGCAACCTGACCTCGTCGTCACTAGCATCTTCCTCCACCTCCTCTGCTGACCTCATCTCTTGGCTGACTGTGGGTTGACAGTAAGTGGGATCTCCGACCTCATCATCACCCTGTGCGTTATCACACCCGTCGTCCTCAGAGCCAACCTGTTCCTGCCCTGACAAAAAACTAAAGTTGTCGCTCCAATCAGGTATTTGAGTCTTATCATCGTCTTCCTCATTGTCTCCACCAACAGGAGTTACAGTTTGGGAATGAGGGTCTACATTATGGTCAGAACCTTCTGCGTCTGGTCCTGGATCCGACTCATAAAGATTCTGGGTATCAGTGCAGATCATTTCCTCGTCTGGATTCACAGAAGCGCTGGAGTCGACCTCTGATTCCCAGGCTATAGTATGAGTAAACAGCTCTGCAGACTCAACCATCTGTTCTACCTCATACTCAGACGGGCAGCTGGAGATTTGGGAGCTGTGAGGAAGCAAGTGCGATTTGGGTGACACCTTTGAGGACTGGAGTATTTGTGATGTTGAAGTTGATGTGGAGGAGAGCCCACTTAAAGGAGCACTTGATATCCGTTGAAGCACCTGCTGTTTTTGTGCCTCATCTGGAATTTGTAGCGATTGGCGTGGCCGTAAGAAAGGGATCTTATCACATTGTCCGCTAAAAGAAGTAGACATTTTAGTTTGGCTGGAAGATGGTCTTTCTTCTGCACCTACCCCACGGACACAACCTTTTTTCCCCTTCCCAACACGCCTATTCCCCTTTCCACCAGCAGCAGGCCTTTTTCCACTCATTTTGGTGGTTAACTAATTCACAACTCTGGAGTTGTTTGCACAAAAAAACAATGGATGGTAACCGAGCAGAGCTGAGTGGCCAAACTGTGGTATTAGGCCAAAACTATTGGCTGGGTTAGATGCAGAAAAAAATTATTTTTAATTTGCAACCTGATGGAGGTCAGTATAGATGGACTAATAGACCAAGTCCCACACACCGCTAGAAGCCCAAATATTTTTTCAGAGCTAGATGCAGAAATTTTTTTTATTCAATTTGCAACCTGATGGAGGTCAGTATAGATGGACTAATAGACCAAGTCCCACACACTGCTAGAAGCCCAAATATTTTTTCAGAGCTAGATGCAGAAAAAAATTATTTTTAATTTGCAACCTGATGGAGGTCAGTATAGATGGACTAATAGACCAAGTCCCACACACCGCTAGAAGCCCAAATATTTTTTCAGAGCTAGATGCAGAAAAAAATTATTTTTAATTTGCAACCTGATGGAGGTCAGTATAGATGGACTAATAGACCAAGTCCCACACAACGCTAGAAGCCCAAATATTTTTTCAGAGCTAGATGCAGAAAAAAATTATTTTTAATTTGCAACCTGATGGAGGTCAGTATAGATGGACTAATAGACCAAGTCCCACACACCGCTAGAAGCCCAAATATTTTTTCAGAGCTAGATGCAGAAAAAAATTATATTCAATTTGCAACCTGCTGGAGGTCAGTATAGAAGGACTAATAGAACAAGTCCCACACACTGCTAGAAGCCCAAATATTTTTTCAGAGCTAAATGAAGAAAAAAATTATTTTTAATTTGCAACCTGATGGAGGTCAGTATAGATGGACTAATAGACCAAGTCCCACACACTGCTAGAAGCCCAAATATTTTTTCAGAGCTAGATGCAGAAAAAAATTATTTTTAATTTGCAACCTGATGGAGGTCAGTATAGATGGACTAATAGACCAAGTCCCACACACTGCTAGAAGCCCAAATATTTTTTCAGAGCTAGATGCAGAAAAAAATTATTTTTAATTTGCAACCTGATGGAGGTCAGTATAGATGGACTAATAGAACAAGTCCCACACACTGCTAGAAGCCCAAATATTTTTTCAGAGATAAATGAAGAAAAAAATTATTTTTAATTTGCAACCTGATGGAGGTCAGTATAGATGGACTAACAGACCAAGTCCCACACACTGCTAGAAGCCCAAATATTTTTTCAGAGCTAGATGCAGAAAAAAAATATTTTTAATTTGCAACCTGATGGAGGTCAGTATAGATGGACTAATAGACCAAGTCCCACACACTGCTAGAAGCCCTAATATTTTTTCAGAGCTAGATGCAGAAAAAAATTATTTTTAATTTGCAACCTGATGGAGGTCAGTATAGATGGACTAATAGAACAAGTCCCACACGCTGCTAGAAGCCCAAATATTTTTTCAGAGATAAATGAAGAAAAAAATTATTTTTAATTTGCAACCTGATGGAGGTCAGTATAGATGAACTAATAGACCAAGTCCCACACACTGCTAGAAGCCCAAATATTTTTTCAGAGCTAGATGCAGAAAAAAAATATTTTTAATTTGCAACCTGATGGAGGTCAGTATAGATGGACTAATAGACCAAGTCCCACACACCGCTAGAAGCCCAAATATTTTTTCAGAGCTAGATGCAGAAAAAAATTATTTTTAATTTGCAACCTGATGGAGGTCAGTATAGATGGACTAATAGACCAAGTCCCACACACCGCTAGAAGCCCAAATATTTTTTCAGAGCTAGATGCAGAAAAAAATTATATTCAATTTGCAACCTGCTGGAGGTCAGTATAGAAGGACTAATAGAACAAGTCCCACACACTGCTAGAAGCCCAAATATTTTTTCAGAGCTAAATGAAGAAAAAAATTATTTTTAATTTGAAACCTGATGGAGGTCAGTATAGATGGACTAACAGACCAAGTCCCACACACTGCTAGAAGCCCAAATATTTTTTCAGAGCTTGATGCAGAAAAAAATTATTTTTAATTTGCAACCTGATGGAGGTCAGTATAGATGGACTAATAGACCAAGTCCCACACACTGCTAGAAGCCCAAATATTTTTTCAGAGCTAGATGCAGAAAAAAATTATATTCAATTTGCAACCTGATGGAGGTCAGTATAGATGGACTAATAGAACAAGTCCCACACGCTGCTAGAAGCCCAAATATTTTTTCAGAGATAAATGAAGAAAAAAAATATTTTTAATTTGCAACCTGATGGAGGTCAGTATAGATGGACTAATAGACCAAGTCCCACACACTGCTAGAAGCCCAAATATTTTTTCAGAGCTAGATGCAGAAAAAAATTATTTTTAATTTGCAACCTGATGGAGGTCAGTATAGATGGACTAATAGACCAAGTCCCACACACCGCTAGAAGCCCAAATATTTTTTCAGAGCTAGATGCAGAAAAAAATTATATTCAATTTGCAACCTGCTGGAGGTCAGTATAGAAGGACTAATAGAACAAGTCCCACACACTGCTAGAAGCCCAAATATTTTTTCAGAGCTAAATGAAGAAAAAAATTATTTTTAATTTGCAACCTGATGGAGGTCAGTATAGATGGACTAATAGACCAAGTCCCACACACTGCTAGAAGCCCAAATATTTTTTCAGAGCTAGATGCAGAAAAAAATTATATTCAGTTTGCAACCTGATGGAGGTCAGTATAGATGGACTAATAGAATGATGCTATGCCCAAAAGATTTTACTTCACTAGGTGCAGTAAAAAAATTGGTATTCTATACACAGGTGGTATATCTTGCAACACAGATAGGCTACTCCACTGACTAACACACTCTGCAATAGGCCAAAAAGGATTAGCTTTGCTAGATTCAGCCAAATGCTGTGAAAAAAACTTGCACAGCACTGGCACAGACCTGCCTGGCAAAAACTGATAGGAACTGATGTAACCTAGTCCTGAAAAGGACTCCAATTACAATTAGTCTTTACTCCCACAATCTATCTATTTAAGAGCACAGACCTGCCTGATAAAAGTCGTAGGAAATGCTGTAACCTAGTCCTTAAAAGGACTGCAATCACAACTATTCCCTACTCCCAAGCTATCTGTATATTTGTGCGAAAATTGGCTTGAAATTAACAAGGTATAGCGCACACAGCAACAGCGGTGCCGTCTAACACGCAGCTGCAGCAGTGAGAAAATGGTGGCGACGGGGAAAATGGCTTGGTCTTATAGGGCAAGGACATGTGACATACACTGCCAATCACACATGCCCTTGCTTGTGTGAAAAAAAGCACTTCGCTCCGTGTGTGCGCTGCTGATAGGCTGACAGATTGCACCTCCCCACTGCAAATGCGGGAAAGAGAAAAAAAAATGGAGATCTTCATTGTTCCTGCAGAGATCCATCCCCTGCCCCTCCCCCCGCCCCGCTGTACACTCAAACTGCGTATTAACATTAATTTTCATCATTACTGAGAAAAAATCCAGTTATGATTTTGGTGAACGAACAGTTATCGAACATAACCTCGAACAGCCGAATTTTTCTCAAATTGTTCGTGTTCGCCGACCGGCTCGAACACCGCCCAAAACAGCTCGAATTTGAGATTGGCGAACAGTTCGAGTAGAACAACGCTCATCTCTAGTCCTGACGCTAACCCTAGTTGTCCTGACGCTAACCCTAGTTGTCCTGACTCTAACCCTACTTGTCCTGACGCTAACCCTAGTTGTCCTGACGCTAACCCTATTTGTCCTGACGCTAACCCTAGTTGTCCTGACGCTAACCCTAGTTGTCCTGACGCTAACCCTAGTTGTCCTGACGCTAACCCTAGTTGTCCTGACGCTAACCCTAGTTGTCCTGGCGCTAACTCTAGTTGTCCTGACGCTAACCCTAGTTGTCCTGACGCTAACCCTAGTTGTCCTGGCGCTAACCCTAGTTGTCCTGGCGCTAACCCTAGTTGTCCTGGCGCTAACCCTACTTGTCGTGACGCTAACCCTACTTGTCCTGACGCTAACCCTACTTGTCCTGACGCGAACCCTACTTGTCCTGACGCTAACCCTACTTGTCCTGACGCTAACCCTACTTGTCCTGACGCTAACCCTAGTTGTCCTGAGCTAACCCTAGTTGTCCTGACGCTTACCCTACTTGTCCTGACGCTAACCCTAGTTGTCCTGACGCTAACCCTAGTTGTCCTGACGCTAACCCTAGTTGTCCTGACGCTAACCCTAGTTGTCCTGACGATAACCCTAGTTGTCCTGACGCTAACCCTAGTTGTCCTGACGCTAACCCTAGTTGTCCTGACGCTAACCCTACTTGTCCTGACGCTAACCCTAGTTGTCCTGAAGCTAACCCTACTTGTCCTGACGCTAACCCTAGTTGTCCTGACGCTAACCCTACTTGTCCTGACGCTAACCCTAGTTGTCCTGACGCTAACCCTAGTTGTCCTGACGCTAACCCTAGTTGTCCTGACGCTAACCCTACTTGTCCTGACGCTAACCCTAGTTGTCCTGACGCTAACCTTAGTTGTCCTGACGCTAACCCTACTTGTCCTGACGCTAACCCTAGTTGTCCTGACGCTAACCCTACTTGTCCTGACGCTAACCCTACTTGTCCTGACGCTAACCCTACTTGTCCTGACGCTAACCCTAGTTGTCCTGACGCTAACCCTAGTTGTCCTGACGCTAACCCTAGTTGTCCTGACGCTAACCCTAGTTGTCCTGACGCTAATCCTAGTTGTCCTGACGCTAACCCTAGTTGTCCTGACGCTAACCCTACTTGTCCTGACGCTAACCCTACTTGTCCTGACGCTAACCCTAGTTGTCCTGACGCTAACCCTAGTTGTCCTGACGCTAACCCTAGTTGTCCTGACGCTAACCCTAGTTGTCCTGACGCTAACCCTACTTGTCCTGACGCTAACCCTAGTTGTCCTGACGCTAACCCTAGTTGTCCTGACGCTAACCCTACTTGTCCTGACGCTAACCCTACTTGTCCTGACGCTAACCCTAGTTGTCCTGACACTAACCCTAGTTGTCCTGACGCTAACCCTAGCTGTCCTGATGCTAACCCTAGCTGTCCTGACGCTAACCCTACTTGTCCTGACGCTAACCCTACTTGTCCTGACGCTAACCCTACTTGTCCTGACGCTAACCCTAGTTGTCCTGACGCTGACCCTAGTTGTCCTGACGCTAACCCTAGTTGTCCTGGCGCTAACCCTAGTTGTCCTGACGCTAACCCTAGTTGTCCTGGCGCTAACCCTAGTTGTCCTGGCGCTAACCCTAGTTGTCCTGACGCTAACCCTAGTTGTCCTGACGCTAACCCTAGTTGTCCTGACGCTAACCCTAGTTGTCCTGACGCTAACCCTAGTTGTCCTGACGCTAACCCTAGTTGTCCTGGCGCTAACCCTAGTTGTCCTGACGCTAACCCTAGTTGTTCTGACGCTAACCCTAGTTGTCCTGACGCTAACCCTAGTTGTCCTGGCGCTAACCCTAGTTGTCCTGACGCTAACCCTAGTTGTCCTGACGCTAACCCTAGTTGTCCTGACGCTAACCCTAGTTGTCCTGACGATAACCCTAGTTGTCCTGACGCTAACCCTAGTTGTCCTGACGCTAACCCTAGTTGTCCTGACGCTAACCCTACTTGTCCTGACGCTAACCCTAGTTGTCCTGAAGCTAACCCTACTTGTCCTGACGCTAACCCTAGTTGTCCTGACGCTAACCCTACTTGTCCTGACGCTAACCCTAGTTGTCCTGACGCTAACCCTAGTTGTCCTGACGCTAACCCTCGTTGTCCTGACGCTAACCCTACTTGTCCTGACGCTAACCCTAGTTGTCCTGACGCTAACCCTAGTTGTCCTGACGCTAACCCTACTTGTCCTGACGCTAACCCTAGTTGTCCTGACGCTAACCCTACTTGTCCTGACGCTAACCCTACTTGTCCTGACGCTAACCCTACTTGTCCTGACGCTAACCCTAGTTGTCCTGACGCTAACCCTAGTTGTCCTGACGCTAACCCTAGTTGTCCTGACGCTAACCCTAGTTGTCCTGACGCTAATCCTAGTTGTCCTGACGCTAACCCTAGTTGTCCTGACGCTAACCCTACTTGTCCTGACGCTAACCCTACTTGTCCTGACGCTAACCCTACTTGTCCTGACGCTAACCCTAGTTGTCCTGACGCTAACCCTAGTTGTCCTGACGCTAACCCTAGTTGTCCTGACGCTAACCCTAGTTGTCCTGACGCTAACCCTACTTGTCCTGACGCTAACCCTACTTGTCCTGACGCTAACCCTAGTTGTCCTGACGCTAACCCTAGTTGTCCTGCCGCTAACCCTACTTGTCCTGACGCTAACCCTACTTGTCCTGACGCTAACCCTAGTTGTCCTGACGCTAACCCTAGTTGTCCTGACGCTAACCCTAGCTGTCCTGACGCTAACCCTAGCTGTCCTGACGCTAACCCTACTTGTCCTGACGCTAACCCTACTTGTCCTGACGCTAACCCTACTTGTCCTGACGCTAACCCTAGTTGTCCTGACGCTGACCCTAGTTGTCCTGACGCTAACCCTAGTTGTCCTGGCGCTAACCCTAGTTGTCCTGACGCTAACCCTAGTTGTCCTGGCGCTAACCCTAGTTGTCCTGGCGCTAACCCTAGTTGTCCTGGCGCTAACCCTAGTTGTCCTGGCGCTAACCCTAGTTGTCCTGACGCTAACCCTAGTTGTCCTGACGCTAACCCTAGTTGTCCTGACGCTAACCCTAGTTGTCCTGACGCTAACCCTAGTTGTCCTGACGCTAACCCTAGTTGTCCTGGCGCTAACCCTAGTTGTCCTGACGCTAACCCTAGTTGTTCTGACGCTAACCCTAGTTGTCCTGACGCTAACCCTAGTTGTCCTGACGCTAACCCTAGTTGTCCTGACGCTAACCCTACTTGTCCTGACGCTAACCCTACTTGTCCTGACGCTAACCCTACTTGTCCTGACGCTAACCCTAGTTGTCCTGACGCTAACCCTAGTTGTCCTGACGCTAACCCTAGTTGTCCTGACGCTAACCCTAGTTGTCCTGACGCTAACCCTACTTGTCCTGACGCTAACCCTAGTTGTCCTGACGCTAACCCTAGTTGTCCTGACGCTAACCCTACTTGTCCTGACGCTAACCCTACTTGTCCTGACGCTAACCCTAGTTGTCCTGACGCTAACCCTAGTTGTCCTGACGCTAACCCTAGTTGTCCTGACGCTAACCCTAGTTGTCCTGACGCTAACCCTAGTTGTCCTGACGCTAACCCTAGTTGTCCTGACGCTAACCCTACTTGTCCTGACGCTAACCCTACTTGTCCTGACGCTCACCCTAGTTGTCCTGACGCTAACCCTAGTTGTCCTGACGCTAACCCTAGTTGTCCTGACGCTAACCCTAGTTGTCCTGACGCTAACCCTACTTGTCCTGACGCTAACCCTAGTTGTCCTGACGCTAACCCTAGTTGTCCTGACGCTAACCCTACTTGTCCTGACGCTAACCCTACTTGTCCTGACGCTAACCCTAGTTGTCCTGACGCTAACCCTAGTTGTCCTGACGCTAACCCTAGTTGTCCTGACGCTAATCCTAGTTGTCCTGACGCTAACCCTAGTTGTCCTGACGCTAACCGTAGTTGTCCTGACGCTAACCCTACTTGTCCTGACGCTAACCCTACTTGTCCTGACGCTAACCCTAGTTGTCCTGACGCTAACCCTAGTTGTCCTGACGCTAACCCTACTTGTCCTGACGCTAACCCTAGTTGTCCTGACGCTAACCCTAGTTGTCCTGACGCTAACCCTACTTGTCCTGACGCTAACCCTAGTTGTCCTGGCGCTAACCCTAGTTGTCCTGGCGCTAACCCTAGTTGTCCTGGCGCTAACCCTAGTTGTCCTGACGCTAACCCTAGTTGTCCTGACGCTAACCCTAGTTGTCCTGACGCTAACCCTAGTTGTCCTGACGCTAACCCTAGTTGTCCTGACGCTAACCCTAGTTGTCCTGGCGCTAACCCTAGTTGTCCTGGCGCTAACCCTAGTTGTCCTGACGCTAACCCTAGTTGTTCTGACGCTAACCCTAGTTGTCCTGACGCTAACCCTAGTTGTCCTGACGCTAACCCTAGTTGTCCTGACGCTAACCCTACTTGTCCTGACGCTAACCCTACTTGTCCTGACGCTAACCCTAGTTGTCCTGACGCTAACCCTAGTTGTCCTGACGCTAACCCTAGTTGTCCTGACGCTAACCCTAGTTGTCCTGACGCTAACCCTACTTGTCCTGACGCTAACCCTAGTTGTCCTGACGCTAACCCTAGTTGTCCTGACGCTAACCCTACTTGTCCTGACGCTAACCCTACTTGTCCTGACGCTAACCCTAGTTGTCCTGACGCTAACCCTAGTTGTCCTGACGCTAACCCTAGTTGTCCTGACGCTAATCCTAGTTGTCCTGACGCTAACCCTAGTTGTCCTGACGCTAACCCTAGTTGTCCTGACGCTAACCCTACTTGTCCTGACGCTAACCCTACTTGTCCTGACGCTCACCCTAGTTGTCCTGACGCTAACCCTAGTTGTCCTGACGCTAACCCTAGTTGTCCTGACGCTAACCCTAGTTGTCCTGACGCTAACCCTACTTGTCCTGACGCTAACCCTAGTTGTCCTGACGCTAACCCTAGTTGTCCTGACGCTAACCCTACTTGTCCTGACGCTAACCCTACTTGTCCTGACGCTAACCCTAGTTGTCCTGACGCTAACCCTAGTTGTCCTGACGCTAACCCTAGTTGTCCTGACGCTAATCCTAGTTGTCCTGACGCTAACCCTAGTTGTCCTGATGCTAACCGTAGTTGTCCTGACGCTAACCCTACTTGTCCTGACGCTAACCCTACTTGTCCTGACGCTAACCCTAGTTGTCCTGACGCTAACCCTAGTTGTCCTGACGCTAACCCTACTTGTCCTGACGCTAACCCTAGTTGTCCTGACGCTAACCCTAGTTGTCCTGACGCTAACCCTACTTGTCCTGACGCTAACCCTACTTGTCCTGACGCTAACCCTACTTGTCCTGACGCTAACCCTAGTTGTCCTGACGCTAACCCTAGTTGTCCTGACGCTAACCCTAGCTGTCCTGACGCTAACCCTAGCTGTCCTGACGCTAACCCTACTTGTCCTGACGCTAACCCTACTTGTCCTGACGCTAACCCTACTTGTCCTGACGCTAACCCTAGTTGTCCTGACGCTGACCCTAGTTGTCCTGACGCTAACCCTAGTTGTCCTGGCGCTAACCCTAGTTGTCCTGACGCTAACCCTAGTTGTCCTGGCGCTAACCCTAGTTGTCCTGGCGCTAACCCTAGTTGTCCTGACGCTAACCCTAGTTGTCCTGACGCTAACCCTAGTTGTCCTGACGCTAACCCTAGTTGTCCTGACGCTAACCCTAGTTGTCCTGACGCTAACCCTAGTTGTCCTGGCGCTAACCCTAGTTGTCCTGACGCTAACCCTAGTTGTTCTGACGCTAACCCTAGTTGTCCTGACGCTAACCCTAGTTGTCCTGACGCTAACCCTAGTTGTCCTGACGCTAACCCTACTTGTCCTGACGCTAACCCTACTTGTCCTGACGCTAACCCTACTTGTCCTGACGCTAACCCTAGTTGTCCTGACGCTAACCCTACTTGTCCTGACGCTAACCCTAGTTGTCCTGACGCTAACCCTAGTTGTCCTGACGCTAACCCTACTTGTCCTGACGCTAACCCTACTTGTCCTGACGCTAACCCTAGTTGTCCTGACGCTAACCCTAGTTGTCCTGACGCTAACCCTACTTGTCCTGACGCTAACCCTACTTGTCCTGACGCTAACCCTACTTGTCCTGACGCTAACCCTAGTTGTCCTGACGCTAACCCTAGTTGTCCTGACGCTAACCCTAGCTGTCCTGACGCTAACCCTAGCTGTCCTGACGCTAACCCTACTTGTCCTGACGCTAACCCTACTTGTCCTGACGCTAACCCTACTTGTCCTGACGCTAACCCTAGTTGTCCTGACGCTGACCCTAGTTGTCCTGACGCTAACCCTAGTTGTCCTGGCGCTAACCCTAGTTGTCCTGGCGCTAACCCTAGTTGTCCTGGCGCTAACCCTAGTTGTCCTGGCGCTAACCCTAGTTGTCCTGGCGCTAACCCTAGTTGTCCTGACGCTAACCCTAGTTGTCCTGACGCTAACCCTAGTTGTTCTGACGCTAACCCTAGTTGTCCTGACGCTAACCCTAGTTGTCCTGACGCTAACCCTAGTTGTCCTGGCGCTAACCCTAGTTGTCCTGGCGCTAACCCTAGTTGTCCTGGCGCTAACACTAGTTGTCCTGACGCTAACCCTAGTTGTCCTGACGCTAACCCTAGTTGTCGTGATGCTAACCCTACTTGTCCTGACGCTAACCCTACTTGTACTGACGCTAACCCTACTTGTACTGACGCTAACCCTAGTTGTCCTGACGCTAACCCTAGTTGTCCTGACGCTTACCCTACTTGTCCTGACGCTAACCCTAGTTGTCCTGACGCTAACCCTAGTTGTCCTGACGCTAACCCTATTTGTCCTGACAATAACCTAGTTTTCCTGACGCTAACCCTAGTTTTCCTGACGCTAACCCTAGTTGTCCTGACGCTAACCCTAGTTGTACTGAAGCTAACCCTACTTGTCCTGACGCTAACCCTAGTTGTCCTGAAGCTAACCCTACTTGTCCTGACGCTAACCCTAGTTGTCCTGATGCTAACCCTAGTTGTCCTGACGCTAACCCTAGTTGTCCTGACTCTAACCCTACTTGTCCTGACTCTAACCCTACTTGTCCTGACTCTAACCCTAGTTGTCCTGACGCTAACCCTAGTTGTCCTGACGCTAACCCTACTTGTCCTGACGCTAACCCTAGTTGTCCTGACGCTAACCCTAGTTGTCCTGACGCTAACCCTAGTTGTCCTGACAATAACCTAGTTTTCCTGACGCTAACCCTAGTTGTCCTGTCGCTAACCCTAGTTGTCCTGACGCTAACCCTAGTTATACTGACGCTAACCCTACTTGTCCTGACGCTAACCCTAGTTGTCCTGAAGCTAACCCTACTTGTCCTGACGCTAACCCTAGTTGTCCTGACGCTAACCCTAGTTGTCCTGACGCTAACCCTAGTTGTCCTGACTCTAACCCTACTTGTCCTGACTCTAACCCTACTTGTCCTGACTCTAACCCTACTTGTCCTGACGCTAAGCCTAGTTGTCCTGACGCTAACCCTAGTTGTCCTGACGCTAACCCTACTTGTCCTGACGCTAACCCTAGTTGTCCTGACGCTAAACCTAGTTGTCCTGACGCTAACCCTAGTTGTCCTGACGCTAACCCTAGTTGTCCTGACGCTAACCCTAGTTGTCCTGACGCTAACCCTAGTTGTCCTGGCGCTAACCCTAGTTGTCCTGACACTAACCCTAGTTGTCCTGACGCTAACCCTAGTTGTCCTGGCGCTATCCCTAGTTGTCCTGGCGCTAACCCTAGTTGTCCTGGCGCTAACCCTAGTTGTCCTGACGCTAACCCTAGTTGTCCTGACGCTAACCCTAGTTGTCCACGCTAAGCCTAGTTGTCCTGACGCTAACCCTAGTTGTCCTGGCGCTAACCCTAGTTGTCCTGAAGCTAACCCTAGTTGTCCTGACGCTAACCCTAGTTGTCCTGACGCTAACCCTAGTTGTCCTGACGCTAACCCTAGCTGTCCTGACGCTAACCCTAGCTGTCCTGACGCTAACCCTACTTGTCCTGACGCTAACCCTACTTGTCCTGACGCTAACCCTACTTGTCCTGACGCTAACCCTAGTTGTCCTGACGCTGACCCTAGTTGTCCTGACGCTAACCCTAGTTGTCCTGGCGCTAACCCTAGTTGTCCTGGCGCTAACCCTAGTTGTCCTGGCGCTAACCCTAGTTGTCCTGGCGCTAACCCTAGTTGTCCTGGCGCTAACCCTAGTTGTCCTGGCGCTAACCCTAGTTGTCCTGACGCTAACCCTAGTTGTCCTGACGCTAACCCTAGTTGTTCTGACGCTAACCCTAGTTGTCCTGACGCTAACCCTAGTTGTCCTGACGCTAACCCTAGTTGTCCTGGCGCTAACCCTAGTTGTCCTGGCGCTAACCCTAGTTGTCCTGGCGCTAACACTAGTTGTCCTGACGCTAACCCTAGTTGTCCTGACGCTAACCCTAGTTGTCGTGATGCTAACCCTACTTGTCCTGACGCTAACCCTACTTGTACTGACGCTAACCCTACTTGTACTGACGCTAACCCTAGTTGTCCTGACGCTAACCCTAGTTGTCCTGACGCTTACCCTACTTGTCCTGACGCTAACCCTAGTTGTCCTGACGCTAACCCTAGTTGTCCTGACGCTAACCCTATTTGTCCTGACAATAACCTAGTTTTCCTGACGCTAACCCTAGTTTTCCTGACGCTAACCCTAGTTGTCCTGACGCTAACCCTAGTTGTACTGAAGCTAACCCTACTTGTCCTGACGCTAACCCTAGTTGTCCTGAAGCTAACCCTACTTGTCCTGACGCTAACCCTAGTTGTCCTGATGCTAACCCTAGTTGTCCTGACGCTAACCCTAGTTGTCCTGACTCTAACCCTACTTGTCCTGACTCTAACCCTACTTGTCCTGACTCTAACCCTAGTTGTCCTGACGCTAACCCTAGTTGTCCTGACGCTAACCCTACTTGTCCTGACGCTAACCCTAGTTGTCCTGACGCTAACCCTAGTTGTCCTGACGCTAACCCTAGTTGTCCTGACAATAACCTAGTTTTCCTGACGCTAACCCTAGTTGTCCTGACGCTAACCCTAGTTGTCCTGACGCTAACCCTAGTTATACTGACGCTAACCCTACTTGTCCTGACGCTAACCCTAGTTGTCCTGAAGCTAACCCTACTTGTCCTGACGCTAACCCTAGTTGTCCTGACGCTAACCCTAGTTGTCCTGACGCTAACCCTAGTTGTCCTGACTCTAACCCTACTTGTCCTGACTCTAACCCTACTTGTCCTGACTCTAACCCTACTTGTCCTGACGCTAAGCCTAGTTGTCCTGACGCTAACCCTAGTTGTCCTGACGCTAACCCTACTTGTCCTGACGCTAACCCTAGTTGTCCTGACGCTAAACCTAGTTGTCCTGACGCTAACCCTAGTTGTCCTGACGCTAACCCTAGTTGTCCTGACGCTAACCCTAGTTGTCCTGACGCTAACCCTAGTTGTCCTGGCGCTAACCCTAGTTGTCCTGACACTAACCCTAGTTGTCCTGACGCTAACCCTAGTTGTCCTGGCGCTATCCCTAGTTGTCCTGGCGCTAACCCTAGTTGTCCTGGCGCTAACCCTAGTTGTCCTGACGCTAACCCTAGTTGTCCTGACGCTAACCCTAGTTGTCCACGCTAAGCCTAGTTGTCCTGACGCTAACCCTAGTTGTCCTGGCGCTAACCCTAGTTGTCCTGAAGCTAACCCTAGTTGTCCTGACGCTAACCCGAGTTGTCCTGACGCTAACCCTAGTTGTCCTGACGCTAACCCTACTTGTCCTGACGCTAACCCTACTTGTCCTGACGCTAACCCTAGTTGTCCTGACGCTAACCCTACTTGTCCTGACGCTAACCCTAGTTGTCCTGACGCTAACCCTACTTGTCCTGACGCTAACCCTACTTGTCCTGACGCTAACCCTAGTTGTCCTGACGCTAACCCTAGTTGTCCTGACGCTAACCCTAGTTGTCCTGACGCTAACCCTACTTGTCCTGACGCTAACCCTACTTGTCCTGACGCTAACCCTAGTTGTCCTGACGCTAACCCTACTTGTCCTGACGCTAACCCTAGTTGTCCTGACGCTAACCCTAGTTGTCCTGACGCTAACCCTAGTTGTCCTGACGCTAACCCTAGTTGTCCTGACTCTAACCCTACTTGTCCTGACGCTAACCCTAGTTGTCCTGACGCTAACCCTAGTTGTCCTGACGCTAACCCTACTTGTCCTGACGCTAACCCTAGTTGTCCTGACGCTAACCCTAGTTGTCCTGACGATAACCCTAGTTGTCCTGACGCTAACCCTAGTTGTCCTGACGCTAACCCTAGTTGTCCTGGCGCTAACCCTAGTTGTCCTGACGCTAACCCTAGTTGTCCTGACGCTAACCCTAGTTGTCCTGACGCTAACCCTAGTTGTCCTGGCGCTAACCCTAGTTGTCCTGGCGCTAACCCTAGTTGTCCTGGCGCTAACCCTAGTTGTCCTGACGCTAACCCTAGTTGTCCTGACGCTAACCCTAGTTGTCCTGACGCTAACCCTAGTTGTCCTGACGCTAAGCCTAGTTGTCCTGACGCTAACGCTAGTTGTCCAGACACTAACCCTAGTTGTCCTGACGCTAACCCTAGTTGTCCTGACGCTAACCCTAGTTGTCCTGAAGCTAACCCTAGTTGTCCTGACGCTAACCCTAGTTGTCCTGACGCTAACCCTAGTTGTCCTGACGCTAACCGTAGTTGTCCTGACGCTAACCCTAGTTGTCCTGACGCTAACCCTACTTGTCCTGACGCTAACCCTACTTGTCCTGACGCTAACCCTACTTGTCCTGACGCTAACCCTAGTTGTCCTGACTCTAACCCTAGTTGTCCTGACGCTAACCCTAGTTGTCCTGACGCTAACCCTACTTGTCCTGACGCTAACCCTACTTGTCCTGACGCTAACCCTACTTGTCCTGACGCTAACCCTAGTTGTCCTGACGCTAACCCTAGTTGTCCTGACGCTAACCCTAGTTGTCCTGACGCTAACCCTAGTTGTCCTGACTCTAACCCTACTTGTCCTGACGCTAAGGCTAGTTGTCCTGACGCTAACCCTACTTGTCCTGACGCTAACCCTACTTGTCCTGACGCTAACCCTAGTTGTCCTGACGCTAACCCTAGTTGTCCTGACGCTAAACCTAGTTGTCCTGACGCTAACCCTAGTTGTCCTGACGCTAACCCTAGTTGTCCTGGCGCTAACCCTAGTTGTCCTGTCGCTAACCCTAGTTGTCCTGGCGCTAACCTAAGTTGTCCTGACGCTAACCCTAGTTGTCCTGACGCTAACCCTAGTTGTCCTGGCGCTATCCCTAGTTGTCCTGGCGCTAACCCTAGTTGTCCTGGCGCTAACCCTAGTTGTCCTGGCGCTAACCCTAGTTGTCCTGACGCTAACCCTAGTTGTCCTGACGCTAACCCTAGTTGTCCACGCTAAGCCTAGTTGTCCTGACGCTAACCCTAGTTGTCCTGGCGCTAACCCTAGTTGTCCTGAAGCTAACCCTAGTTGTCCTTACGCTAACCCGAGTTGTCCTGACGCTAACCCTAGTTGTCCTGACGCTAACCCTACTTGTCCTGACGCTAACCCTAGTTGTCCTGACGCTAACCCTAGTTGTCCTGACGCTAACCCTACTTGTCCTGACGCTAACCCTAGTTGTCCTCACGCTAACCCTAGTTGTCCTGACGCTAACCCTAGTTGTCCTGACTCTAACCCTACTTGTCCTGACGCTAACCCTACTTGTCTTGACGCTAACCCTACTTGTCCTGACGCTAACCCTAGTTGTCCTGACGCTAACCCTATTTGTCCTGACGCTAAACCTACTTGTCCTGACGCTAACCCTAGTTGTCCTGACGCTAACCCTACTTGTCCTGACGCTAACCCTAGTTGTCCTGACGCTAACCCTAGTTGTCCTGACGCTAACCCTACTTGTCCTGACGCTAACCCTAGTTGTCCTGACGCTAACCCTAGTTGTCCTGACGCTAACCCTAGTTGTCCTGACGCTAACCCTAGTTGTCCTGACGCTAACCCTAGTTGTCCTGGCGCTAACCCTAGTTGTCCTGGCGCTAACCCTAGTTGTCCTGGCGCTAACCCTAGTTGTCCTGGCGCTAACCCTGGTTGTCCTGGTGCTAACCCTAGTTGTCCTGGCGCTAACCCGAGTTGTCCTGGCGCTAACCCTATTTGTCCTGACGCTAACCCTAGTTGTCCTGGCGCTAACCCTAGTTGTCCTGGCGCTAACCCTAGTTGTCCTGATGCTAACCCTAGTTGTCCTGACGCTAACCCTAGCTGTCCTGACGCTAACCCTAGCTGTCCTGACGCTAACCCTAGTTGTCCTGACGCTAACCCTAGTTGTCCTGACGCTAACCCTAGTTGTCCTGACGCTAACCCGAGTTGTCCTGACGCTAACCCGAGTTGTCCTGACGCTAACCCGAGTTGTCCTGACGCTAACCCTACTTGTCCTGACGCTAACCCTAGTTGTCCTGACGCTAACCCTACTTGTCCTGACGCTAACCCTAGTTGTCCTGACGCTAACCCTAGTTGTCCTGACTCTAACCGTACTTGTCCTGACGCTAACCCTAGTTGTCCTGACGCTAACCCTACTTGTCCTGACGCTAACCCTACTTGTCCTGACGCTAACCCTAGTTGTCCTGACGCTAACCCTAGTTTTCCTGACGCTAACCCTAGTTGTCCTGACGCTAACCCTACTTGTCCTGACGCTAACCCTAGTTGTCCTGACGGTAAACCTAGTTGTCCTGACGCTAACCCTAGTTGTCCTGACGCTAACCCTAGTTGTCCTGACGCTAACCCTACTTGTCCTGACGCTAACCCTACTTGTCCTGACGCTAACCCTACTTGTCCTGACGCTAACCCTAGTTGTCCTGACTCTAACCCTAGTTGTCCTGACGCTAACCCTACTTGTCCTGACGCTAACCCTACTTGTACTGACGCTAACCCTACTTGTACTGACGCTAACCCTAGTTGTCCTGACGCTAACCCTAGTTGTCCTGACGCTTACCCTACTTGTCCTGACGCTAACCCTAGTTGTCCTGACGCTAACCCTAGTTGTCCTGACGCTAACCCTAGTTGTCCTGACAATAACCTAGTTTTCCTGACGCTAACCCTAGTTGTCCTGACGCTAACCCTAGTTGTCCTGACGCTAACCCTAGTTGTACTGACGCTAACCCTACTTGTCCTGACGCTAACCCTACTTGACCTGACGCTAACCCTACTTGTCCTGACGCTAACCCTAGTTGTCCTAACGCTAACCCTACTTGTCCTGACGCTAAACCTAGTTGTCCTGACGCTAACCCTAGTTGTCCTGACGCTAACCCTAGTTGTCCTGACGCTAACCCTAGTTGTCCTGACGCTAACCCTAGTTGTCCTGACGCTAACCCTAGTTGTCCTGACTCTAACCCTAGTTGTCCTGACGCTAACCCTAGTTGTCCTGACGCTAACCCTACTTGTCCTGACGCTAACCCTAGTTGTCCTGACGCTAACCCTAGTTGTTCTGACGCTAACCCTAGTTGTCCTGACGCTAACCCTAGTTGTCCTGACGCTAACCCTAGTTGTCCTGACGCTAACCCTACTTGTCCTGACGCTAACCCTAGTTTTTCTGACGCTAACCCTACTTGTCCTGACGCTAACCCTACTTGTCCTGACGCTAACCCTAGTTGTCCTGACGCTAACCCTACTTGTCCTGACGCTAACCCTAGTTGTCCTGACGCTAACCCTAGTTGTCCTGACGCTAACCCTAGTTGTCCTGACGCTAACCCTACTTGTCCTGACGCTAACCCTACTTGTCCTGAAGCTAACCCTAGTTGTCCTGACGCTAACCCTACTTGTCCTGACGCTAACCCTAGTTGTCCTGACGCTAACCCTAGTTGTCCTGACGCTAACCCTAGTTGTCCTGACTCTAACCCTACTTGTCCTGACGCTAACCCTAGTTGTCCTGACGCTAACCCTAGTTGTCCTGACGCTAACCCTACTTGTCCTGACGCTAACCCTAGTTGTCCTGACGCTAACCCTAGTTGTCCTGACGCTAACCCTAGTTGTCCTGACGATAACCCTAGTTGTCCTGACGCTAACCCTAGTTGTCCTGACGCTAACCCTAGTTGTCCTGGCGCCAACCCTAGTTGTCCTGACGCTAACCCTAGTTGTCCTGACGCTAACCCTAGTTGTCCTGGCGCTAACCCTAGTTGTCCTGGCGCTAACCCTAGTTGTCCTGGCGCTAACCCTAGTTGTCCTGACGCTAACCCTAGTTGTCCTGACGCTAACCCTAGTTGTCCTGACGCTAACCCTAGTTGTCCTGACGCTAACCCTAGTTGTCCTGACGCTAACCCTAGTTGTCCTGACGCTAACCCTAGTTGTCCTGACGCTAACCCTAGTTGTCCTGACGCTAACCCTAGTTGTCCAGACGCTAACCCTAGTTGTCCTGACGCTAACCCTAGTTGTCCTGACGCTAACCCTAGTTGTCCTGAAGCTAACCCTAGTTGTCCTGACGCTAACCCTAGTTGTCCTGACGCTAACCCTAGTTGTCCTGACGCTAACCCTAGTTGTCCTGACGCTAACCCTAGTTGTCCTGACGCTAACCCTACTTGTCCTGACGCTAACCCTAGTTGTCCTGACGCTAACCCTACTTGTCCTGACGCTAACCCTAGTTGTCCTGACTCTAACCCTAGTTGTCCTGACGCTAACCCTAGTTGTCCTGACGCTAACCCTACTTGTCCTGACGCTAACCCTACTTGTCTTGACGCTAACCCTACTTGTCCTGACGCTAACCCTAGTTGTCCTGACGCTAACCCTAGTTGTCCTGACGCTAACCCTAGTTGTCCTGACGCTAACCCTAGTTGTCCTGACGCTAACCCTAGTTGTCCTGACGCTAACCCTAGTTGTCCTGACTCTAACCCTACGTGTCCTGACGCTAAGCCTAGTTGTCCTGACGCTAACCCTAGTTGTCCTGACGCTAACCCTAGTTGTCCTGACGCTAACCCTAGTTGTCCTGACGCTAAACCTAGTTGTCCTGACGCTAACCCTAGTTGTCCTGACGCTAACCCTAGTTGTCCTGACGCTAACCCTAGTTGTCCTGGCGCTAACCCTAGTTGTCCTGACGCTAACCCTAGTTGTCCTGGCGCTAACCCTAGTTGTCCTGACGCTAACCCTAGTTGTCCTGACGCTAACCCTAGTTGTCCTGGCGCTATCCCTAGTTGTCCTGGCGCTAACCCTAGTTGTCCTGACGCTAACCCTAGTTGTCCTGGCGCTAACCCTAGTTGTCCTGACGCTAACCCTAGTTGTCCTGACGCTAACCCTAGTTGTCCTGGCGCTATCCCTAGTTGTCCTGGCGCTAACCCTAGTTGTCCTGGCGCTAACCCTAGTTGTCCTGGCGCTAACCCTAGTTGTCCTGACGCTAACCCTAGTTGTCCTGACGCTAACCCTAGTTGTCCACGCTAAGCCTAGTTGTCCTGACGCTAACCCTAGTTGTCCTGGCGCTAACCCTAGTTGTCCTGAAGCTAACCCTAGTTGTCCTGACGCTAACCCGAGTTGTCCTGACGCTAACCCTAGTTGTCCTGACGCTAACCCTACTTGTCCTGACGCTAACCCTAGTTGTCCTGACGCTAACCCTAGTTGTCCTGACGCTAACCCTACTTGTCCTGACGCTAACCCCTAGTTGTCCTGACGCTAACCCTAGTTGTCCTGACGCTAACCCTAGTTGTCCTGACGCTAACCCTACTTGTCCTGACGCTAACCCTACTTGTCTTGACGCTAACCCTACTTGTCCTGACGCTAACCCTAGTTGTCCTGACGCTAACCCTATTTGTCCTGACGCTAAACCTACTTGTCCTGACGCTAACCCTAGTTGTCCTGACGCTAACCCTACTTGTCCTGACGCTAACCCTAGTTGTCCTGACGCTAACCCTAGTTGTCCTGACGCTAACCCTACTTGTCCTGACGCTAACCCTACTTGTCCTGACGCTAACCCTAGTTGTCCTGACGCTAACCCTAGTTGTCCTGACGCTAACCCTAGTTGTCCTGACGCTAACCCTAGTTGTCCTGACGCTAACCCTAGTTGTCCTGGCGCTAACCCTAGTTGTCCTGGCGCTAACCCTAGTTGTCCTGGCGCTAACCCTGGTTGTCCTGGCGCTAACCCGAGTTGTCCTGGCGCTAACCCTAGTTGTCCTGACGCTAACCCTAGTTGTCCTGGCGCTAACCCTAGTTGTCCTGGCGCTAACCTAAGTTGTCCTGATGCTAACCCTAGTTGTCCTGACGCTAACCCTAGCTGTCCTGACGCTAACCCTAGCTGTCCTGACGCTAACCCTAGTTGTCCTGACGCTAACCCTAGTTGTCCTGACGCTAACCCTAGTTGTCCTGACGCTAACCCGAGTTGTCCTGACGCTAACCCGAGTTGTCCTGACGCTAACCCGAGTTGTCCTGACGCTAACCCTAGTTGTCCTGACGCTAACCCGAGTTGTCCTGACGCTAACCCGAGTTGTCCTGACGCTAAACCGAGTTGTCCTGACGCTAACCCGAGTTGTCCTGACGCTAACCCGAGTTGTCCTGACGCTAACCCGAGTTGTCCTGACGCTAACCCTACTTGTCCTGACGCTAACCCTACTTGTCCTGACGCTAACCCTACTTGTCCTGACGCTAACCCTAGTTGTCCTGGCGCTAACCCTAGTTGTCCTAGTTGTGGTGGAGGCGGAGCCTGCCGTGTGCTGCAAGAGTTGTGCTGTGTGTGGAGAGAGCTCCTGGGAAGGGAGGAGAGCCAGGCGGAGGTGACCGAGCGGACCGGGAGGACCAGTAGGAGGCGACCGGAGGGACGAGCGCAAGAGAGCGCTGTGGCAGCGTGCAGTGCCGGCCAGCGGAGGGTGCCAGGTGGTGGTTACCAGGAGGTGATCAGGAGGACCGGTAAGAGGCGACCGGAGGGACAAGCGCGCTGTGATAGCGTGCAGCGTCCCTAGAGGAGGTGAGTGAGGGGCAGGAGGCCGCGATAAGCGGCCCTACTGAACCCAAGTGTGTACTGTACTGTATTGTATTTGTATCTGTATTGTAATTGTATTGTATTCCCTAGTCCATATTTAATTGATTACCCCCCCGTCCATATTTAAATTGATTCCCCTGAACACCCCCGTCCATATTTAACTGATCCCTCTGACCACATTAAATTGACCCCCGTCCTCATTTAATTGATCCCCGACCACCCCCCGTCCATATTAAAGTGATCCCCCTGACCACATTTAAATGATTGACCCCCCCAGCCCATAATTGATTGATCCCCCTTGTCCTATTTAATAGATTCCCCTTGTCCACTTTTACTCATCCCCAGTCCCTATCTATTTGCCTTATCCCCCACCATATTTAATTAACCCCTGTCCATAATTAATTGATTGATTCCCCAGACCACAATTAATTATTTCCCCAGTCCATATTTATTGATATTATTGATACTTATTGATCCCCAGTCCTTAGTTAATTGACCCACCGTCCATACCTATTTTTTTGCTTTACCCCCCATCCTATTTAATTAAACCCCCTGTCCATAATTAATTGATTGAATCCCTAGTCCACAATTAATTATTTCCCCAGTCCATACTTATTGATCCCAGTCCTTAGTTAATTGACACACCGTCCACACTTAATTAATCCACCTGACCCACTCAGCTGATCCCCCGTCCATACTTAATTGATACTTAATTGATCCCCCGTCCATACTTAACTGATCTCGCGCCGATATCTAATCGATACACTTGCACATCCCTAATTGATCCCCGTCCATACACCTATATATAAATAATTGTGTTTTGTACTTGTACATATATACTGACTGTATCCCCATATTTAGAATGACGTCCATGTTGGCCGGAGCCGTGCAGTGTACATCTTGCGCAATGTATGCATTCCCTGAGCTACCGCTCAGGGATCCATACTGCTGCGAGAGATGTGAGCATATCGTGCACTTGGAAGCCCAAATCCTGGATCTAAGTGCTCAGATAGCGGTACTGAGGAGCATCGACAACATGGAATGGAGTTTGCTGCTCACCGAGCAGACACTCAATGGGTCAACACTGGGGGTGGAGCTTAGTGGGGAAGCGCAGGCTGAACAGGCAGGGAGCTGGGTAACGGTTAGAAGGGATAGAGGGAAGAAGTATAGGAAGGCTGGTTCAGAACCGGCATTATTGGAGCACGACAGATCCTCTGACCGCCGGGGGAGTGTATGCTCCAGTAATGAGGGGGAGGGGGAAGTGTAGGGCAGGCTAGACAGGTCCTGGTAGTGGGTGACTCTATTATTAGGGGGACAGACAGGGCAATCTGTCACAAAGACCGGGATCGCCGAACGGTGTGCTGCCTCCCTGGCGCTCGAGTCCGGCACATCGCGGATCGGGTTGACAGGTTACTGGGTGGGGCTGGCGAAGACCCAGCGGTCATGGTCCACATTGGCACCAATGACAAAGTGAGTGGTAGATGGAGGGTCCTTAAAAATGATTTCAGGGATCTAGGTAGGAAGCTTAGGGCAAGGACCTCCAAGGTAGTTTTCTCAGAAATACTACCAATCCCACGAGCCACACAGGAGCGCCAACGGGAGGTTAGGGAGGTGAATAAGTGGCTAAAGAGTTGGTGCAAGGCAGAAGGGTTTGGGTTCATGGAGAACTGGGCCGACTTCGCTGTCGGCTACAGGCTCTACTGTAGGGACGGGCTGCACCTCAATGGGGAGGGTGCAGCGGTGCTGGGGAAGAAGATGGCTAATAGGTTGGAGGAGTTTTTAAACTAGAGACAGGGGGGGGAAACCAAGGAAATAGGTGGGATGTGAGGCAAGCAAGGGGGAAGGGGAGAAGTGAATATAATGAGGGTGGAGAGGGGGGTGGGGATAGTACAGTTAGATCGTTAGAGAAGAATAGGATGCTAAATAACCCCAAAGTTTTATCTTGCATGCTGACCAACGCAAGAAGCCTGACCAATAAGGCGGATGAGCTGCGGGCGCTTATATCGGAGGAGAGGTATGACATCGTAGGTATAACAGAGACTTGGCTAGACGATAGCTACGACTGGGCGGTAAATTTAACAGATTATAGTTTATTTAGAAGGGACCGGAAACAGGAGAAGGGCGGAGGAGTCTGCTTATATGTAAAGTCACGTCTAAAGCCCAGACTAAGGGAAGATATAGGAGAGGGAGAAGAGGGGGTCGAGTCCATGTGGGTAGAGATAGAGGGGGCAAACAATAATAATAAAATATTACTGGGGGTCTGCTATAAGCCACCCAATATAACAGAGGAGAATGAGAAACTGCTATTAGGACAAATAGACAAAGTAGCAAAACATAATGAGGTGATTGTAATGGGGGACTTCAACTACCCGGATATTGACTGGGAAACAGAAACCTGTAGATCGCAGAAAGGAAAAAGGTTCTTGACAAATATCAAGGATAATTATCTCTCCCAACTAGTGCAGGAACCAACGAGAGGGAAGGCAGTGTTGGACTTAATATTGACTAATAGGCCTGATAGAATAACTGAGGTACAGATAGGGGGGCACCTAGGTAATAGCGATCATAATATTATCAATTTCAAAATGCCCTTCAGTAGGGTTATCAATAAGGGAACAACTAAAACATTAAACTTTAGGAGGGCGAAGTTTGATCAGCTGAAAGAAAACCTTCAACTTATAGACTGGGACAAAGTTCTTAATCAAGGAAATACGAATAGTAAATGGGAAACCTTCAAAAGAATTCTGAATACTCAGTGCGAGAGGTATATACCGTATGGGAATAAAAGGGCCAGAAATAAGAGGAAACCAATATGGTTGAATAAGAACGTAAAAGGGGCGTTAAATAGCAAAAAAGAGGCATTCAAGAGATTAAAACAGGAAAACAGCAAGGAGGCACTAATGTGTTACAAGGAAAAAACGAGAACCTGCAAAAAACAAATAAAAATAGCAAAGGAGGAAACAGAGAGACGTATTGCTAGGGAAAGTAGATCAAATCCCAAACTGTTCTTTACGTATATAAATAGTAAAAGGATTAAATCGAATAATATTGGACCGATAAAAAGTGATGAAGGCAAAATCATAGAGAAAGATGAGGATAAAGCTAATCTATTAAATAAATTTTTTTTGTCAACTTTCACAAAGGAAAAAGAACTAACAGGCGAAATGAGAAGTGACAAGCTTAATCCTCCACTAAGTATGACAAATCTAACCCAAGCTGGGGTACAGAAACGCCTCAGTAACATTAAAATAAACAAATCACCAGGACCTGATGGCATACACCCACGGGTACTAAGGGAACTAAGTAATGTGATAGACAGACCGTTATATCTTATATTTAAGGACTCTGTTGAGACTGGGTCTGTACCACTTGATTGGCGACAGGCGAATGTAGTGCCAATATTCAAAAAGGGAGCAAAAAGTGACGCCGGAAACTATCGGCCGGTGAGTCTGACGTCCGTTGTGGGCAAAATTTTTGAAGGCTTTATTAATGAGGCAATCATGGAGCATCTTGACGCTAATAATCTATTAACCCCGAACCAACATGGATTCATGAGGAATCGCTCCTGCCAAACAAACCTGATTGACTTCTACGAGGAGGTTAGCTCTCGAGTAGATCAGGGGGAACCAGTGGATGTCGTGTATCTCGACTTCTCAAAAGCGTTCGATAGCGTGCCACATAATAGGTTGGTATACAAAATGAGAATGATGGGGCTGGGGGAAAATGTCTGCAAGTGGGTAGCTAACTGGCTAAAGGATAGAAGGCAGAGGGTGGTTATAAATGGAATATACTCAGATTGGGTAAGCGTCACTAGTGGGGAACCACAGGGGTCTGTACTAGGCCCAATGTTATTTAATATCTTTATTAACGACATAGTCAACGGGATAAATAGTAAAATATCAATATTTGCAGATGACACAAAGTTATGTAAAACAATTAATACAAAAGAGGATAGTGAAGACCTTCAGAGGGATTTGGATAAGCTGGGTAGGTGGAGCATTAAATGGCAAATGAGGTTTAACGAGGAGAAATGTAAGGTCATACATATGGGAAGGAAAAATGGAAGTCACCAGTACTCACTGAATGGGAAATCATTGGGAAATTCAGAGATGGAGAAGGACTTGGGCATCTTGATTGATAGCAAACTAAATTGGAGTGCCCAAAGTCAGGCCGCTGCTGTAAGGGCAAACAGGGTAATGGGATGTATCAGAAGAGGTATAGCTGCAAAGGATGAGAACATTGTTCTTCCACTGTACAAAGCACTGGTCAGACCACACTTGGAATACTGTGCTCAGTTATGGGCCCCAATATATAGAAAGGATATAAATGAGCTTGAAAAGGTACAAAGGAGGGCAACAAAATTAATAAAGGGAATGGAGGGACTGCAATACCCAGAGAGGTTGGCAAAACTAGGACTATTCAGCCTGGAAAAGAGAAGGTTGAGGGGGGACATAATAAATGTGTACAAATATGTTAGGGGACAGTATAGAGACCTTGCCCGGGATTTGTTCAAAAGGAGGGATATTACGGTAACAAGAGGGCACTCACTAAGACTGGAAGAGAAAAGGTTTCAGCACCAGCATAGGAAGGGGTTCTTTACGGTAAGAGCAGTGAGAATATGGAATTCACTGAGTGAGGAGACGGTAATGTCGGATTCACTACACCAGTTCAAGCGGGGACTGGATGCTTTTCTAGATACCAGGCAGATTTCTGCATATACTTAAAAATAGAATAAAATAGTAGGTTGATACAGGGATTTATTCTGACTGCTGGTTTCAGAGTCGGGAGGGAATTTTTCCTCAGGTGAAGATTGGCTAAATCATTTGGGGTTTTTGCCCTCCTCTGGATCAACTTTAGCAACTACAGAACTTACAGGTCGAACTTGATGGACGCAAGTCTTTATTCGGCTTTACAAACTATGTACTATGTCCTGGCGCTAACCCTAGTTGTCCTGACGCTAACCCTACTTGTCCTGACGCTAACCCTACTTGTCCTGACGCTAACCCTACTTGTCCTGACGCTAACCCTACTTGTCCTGACGCTAACCCTACTTGTCCTGACGCTAACCCTAGTTGTCCTGACGCTAACCCTAGTTGTCCTGACGCTAACCCTAGTTGTCCTGGCGCTAACCCTAGTTGTCCTGGCGCTAACCCTAGTTGTCCTGACGCTAACCCTAGTTGTCCTGGCGCTAACCCTAGTTGTCCTGGCGCTAACCCTAGTTGTCCTGACGCTAACCCTAGTTGTCCTGACGCTAACCCGAGTTGTCCTGACGCTAACCCGAGTTGTCCTGACGCTAACCCTAGTTGTCCTGACGCTAACCCGAGTTGTCCTGACGCTAACCCGAGTTGTCCTGACGCTAACCCCAGTGGTCCTGACGCTAACCCCAGTTGTCCTGACGCTAACCCCAGTTGTCCTGACGCTAACCCCAGTTGTCCTGACGCTAACCCTAGTTGTCCTGACGCTAACCCTAGTTGTCCTGACGCTAACCCTAGTTGTCCTGACGCTAACCCTAGTTGTACTGACGCTAACCCTAGTTGTACTGACGCTAACCCTAGTTGTCCTGACGCTAACCCTAGTTGTCCTGACGCTAACCCTAGTTGTCCTGACGCTAACCCGAGTTGTCCTGACGCTAACCCGAGTTGTCCTGACGCTAAACCGAGTTGTCCTGACGCTAAACCGAGTTGTCCTGACGCTAACCCTACTTGTCCTGACGCTAACCCTACTTGTCCTGACGCTAACCCTAGTTGTCCTGACGCTAACCCTAGTTGTCCTGACGCTAACCCTAGTTGTCCTGACGCTAACCCTAGTTGTCCTGACGCTAACCCTACTTGTCCTGACTCTAACCCTAGTTGTCCTGACGCTAACCCTACTTGTCCTGACGCTAACCCTACTTGTCCTGACGCTAACCCTACTTGTCCTGACGCTAACACTACTTGTTCTGACGCTAACACTACTTGTCCTGACGCTAACCCTACTTGTCCTGACGCTAACCCTACTTGTCCTGACGCTAACCCTACTTGTCCTGACGCTAACCCTAGTTGTCCTGACGCTAACCCTAGTTGTCCTGACGCTAACCCTAGCTGTCCTGACGCTAACCCTAGCTGTCCCGACGCTAACCCTAGCTGTCCCGACGCTAACCCTAGCTGTCCCGACGCTAACCCTAGCTGTCCCGACGCTAACCCTAGTTGTCCCGGCGCTAACCCTAGTTGTCCCGACGCTAACCCTAGTTGTCCCGACGCTAACCCTAGTTGTCCCGACGCTAACCCTAGTTGTCCCGAGGCTAACCCTAGTTGTCCCGAGGCTAACCCTAGCTGTCCCGACGCTAACCCTAGTTGTCCCGACGCTAACCCTAGCTGTCCCGACGCTAACCCTAGCTGTCCCGACGCTAACCCTAGCTGTCCCGGCGCTAACCCTAGCTGTCCCGGCGCTAACCCTAGTTGTCCCGACGCTAACCCTAGCTGTCCCGACGCTAACCCTAGTTGTCCCGACGCTAACCCTAGTTGTCCCGGCGCTAACCCTAGTTGTCCCGGCGCTAACCCTAGTTGTCCCGACGCTAACCCTAGTTGTCCCGACGCTAACCCTAGTTGTCCCGACGCTAACCCTAGTTGTCCCGGCGCTAACTCTAGTTGTCCCGGCGCTAACCCTAGTTGTCCCGACGCTAACCCTAGTTGTCCCGACGCTAACCCTAGCTGTCCTGACGCTAACCCTAGCTGTCCTGACGCTAACCCTATCTGTCCTGGCGCTAACCCTAGCTGTCCCGACGCTAACCCTAGCTGTCCTGACGCTAACCTCAGTTGTCCCGACGCTAACCCTAGTTGTCCCGGCGCTAACCCTAGTTGTCCCGGCGCTAACCCTAGTTGTCCCGACGCTAACCCTAGTTGTCCCGACGCTAACCCTAGTTGTCCCGAGGCTAACCCTAGTTGTCCCGAGGCTAACCCTAGTTGTCCCGACGCTAACCCTAGTTGTCCCGACGCTAACCCTAGCTGTCCCGACGCTAACCCTAGCTGTCCCGACGCTAACCCTAGCTGTCCCGACGCTAACCCTAGCTGTCCCGACGCTAACCCTAGCTGTCCCGGCGCTAACCCTAGCTGTCCCGGCGCTAACCCTAGTTGTCCCGACGCTAACCCTAGTTGTCCCGACGCTAACCCTAGTTGTCCCGACGCTAACCCTAGTTGTCCCGGCGCTAACCCTAGTTGTCCCGACGCTAACCCTAGTTGTCCCGGCGCTAACTCTAGTTGTCCCGGCGCTAACCCTAGTTGTCCCGACGCTAACCCTAGTTGTCCCGACGCTAACCCTAGCTGTCCCGACGCTAACCCTAGCTGTCCTGACGCTAACCCTAGCTGTCCTGACGCTAACCCTAGCTGTCCTGGCGCTAACCCTAGCTGTCCTGACGCTAACCCTAGTTGTCCTGACGCTAACCTCAGTTGTCCTGACGCTAACCCTAGTTGTCCTGACGCTAACCCTAGTTGTCCTGGCGCTAACCCTAGTTGTCCTGACGCTAACCCTAGTTGTCCTGACGCTAACCCTAGTTGTCCTGACGCTAACCCTAGTTGTCCTGAGGCTAACCCTAGTTGTCCTGAGGCTAACCCTAGTTGTCCTGACGCTAACCCTAGTTGTCCTGACGCTAACCCTAGTTGTCCTGGCGCTAACCCTAGTTGTCCTGGCGCTAACCCTAGTTGTCCTGACGCTAACCCTAGTTGTCCTGACGCTAACCCTAGTTGTCCTGACGCTAACTCTAGTTGTCCTGGCGCTAACCCTAGTTGTCCTGACGCTAACCCTAGTTGTCCTGACGCTAACCCTAGCTGTCCTGACTCTAACCCTAGTTGTCCTGACGCTAACCCTAGCTGTCCTGACGCTAACCCTAGCTGTCCTGACGCTAACCCTAGCTGTCCTGGCGCTAACCCTAGTTGTCCTGGCGCTAACCCTAGTTGTCCTGGCGCTAACCCTAGTTGTCCTGACGCTAACCCTAGTTGTCCTGACGCTAACCCTAGTTGTCCTGACGCTAACCCTAGTTGTCCTGGCGCTAACCCTAGTTGTCCTGACGCTATCCCTAGTTGTCCTGACGCTAACCCTAGTTGTCCTGACGCTAACCCTAGTTGTCCTGACGCTAACTCTAGTTGTCCTGACGCTAACCCTAGTTGTCCTGACGCTAACCCTAGTTGTCCTGACGCTAACCCTAGTTGTCCTGACGTTAACCCTAGCTGTCCTGACGCTAACCCTTGCTGTCCTGACGCTAACCCTAGTTGTCCTGACGCTAACCCTAGTTGTCCTGACGCTAACCCTAGTTGTCCTGACGCTAACCCTAGCTGTCCTGACGCTAACCCTAGCTGTCCTGACGCTAACCCTAGCTGTCCTGACGCTAACCCTAGCTGTCCTGACGCTAACCCTAGCTGTCCTGGCGCTAACCCTAGCTGTCCTGGCGCTAACCCTAGCTGTCCTGACGCTAACCCTAGCTGTCCTGACGCTAACCCTAGCTGTCCTGACGCTAACCCTAGTTGTCCTGACGCTAACCCTAGTTGTCCTGAGGCTAACCCTATTTGTCCTGAGGCTAACCCTAGTTGTCCTGACGCTAACCCTAGTTGTCCTGACGCTAACCCTAGTTGTCCTGACGCTAACCCTAGTTGTCCTGGCGCTAACCCTAGTTGTCCTGACGCTAACCCTAGTTGTCCTGACGCTAACCCTAGTTGTCCTGACGCTAACCCTAGTTGTCCTGGCGCTAACTCTAGTTGTCCTGACGCTAACCCTAGTTATCCTGGCGCTAACCCTAGTTGTCCTGAAGCTAACCCTAGTTGTCCTGGCGCTAACCCTAGTTGTCCTGACGCTAACCCTAGTTGTCCTGGCGCTAACCCTAGTTGTCCTGACGCTAACCCTAGTTGTCCTGACGCTAACCCTAGTTGTCCTGGCGCTAACCCTAGTTGTCCTGACGCTAACCCTAGTTGTCCTGACGCTAACCCTAGTTGTCCTGACGCTAACCCTAGTTGTCCTGAGGCTAACCCTAGTTGTCCTGACGCTAACCCTAGTTGTCCTGGCGCTAACCCTAGTTGTCCTGGCGCTAACCCTAGTTGTCCTGACGCTAACCCTAGTTGTCCTGGCGCTAACCCTAGTTGTCCTGACTCTAACCCTAGTTGTCCTGACGCTAACCCTAGTTGTCCTGACGCTAACCCTATGTGTCCTGACGCTAACCCTAGTTGTCCTGACGCTAACCCTAGTTGTCCTGACGCTAACCCTAGTTGTCCTGACGCTATCCCTATTTGTCCTGACGCTAACCCTAGTTGTCCTGACGCTAACCCTAGTTGTCCTGACGCTAACCCTAGTTGTCCTGACGCTAACCCTAGTTGTCCTGACGCTAACCCTTGTTGTCCTGACGCTAACCCTAGTTGTCCTGACGCTAACCCTAGTTGTCCTGACGCTAATCCTAGTTGTCCTGACGCTAACCCTAGTTGTCGTGACGCTAACCCTAGTTGTCCTGACGCTAACCCTAGTTGTCCTGACGCTAACCCTAGTTGTCCTGATGCTAACCCTAGTTGTCCTGACGCTAACCCTAGTTGTCGTGACGCTAACCCTAGTTGTCGTGACGCTAACCCTACTTGTCCTGACGCTAACCCTAGTTGTCCTGACGCTAACCCTAGTTGTCCTGACGCTAACCCTTGTTGTCCTGACGCTAACCCTAGTTGTCCTGACGCTAACCCTAGTTGTCCTGACGCTAACCCTAGTTGTCCTGACGCTAACCCTTGTTGTCCTGACGCTAACCCTAGTCATCCTGATGCTAACCCTAGTCGTCCTGGCGCTAACCCTAGTCGTCCTGACGCTAACCCTAGTCGTCCTGACGCTAACCCTAGTCATCCTGACGCTAACCCTAGTTGTCCTGACGCTAACCCTAGTCGTCCTAGCTGTAATGGTACATCGTTTTCCCTGTCCTGCATTTCTGTATAAAATGTCATGATGTGATATCAATACCCATGCTCTTTCCCAGATCTTTATTCCTCAACCATAATTTAAATTGGGCTTGTGTCAACACCGTTAGAGGACTCCCCATTGTTCTCTTAAGCAGGGGGAGAACTCACAGTACACATCTTTATAGACACATCGGAGCCATGCCATTGACTAAACCATCGACTAGGAGGGGGGAAACCTCTCCTCCCCTACCCTTGGGCTGTTCCCGGTAGCCCAAGACAATGGACTTATGCGTGACCAGTGTTGTGTTGGGAGATCTCTGGAGGAAGAAGTTGTCACTGCTCTTAGCTGCGGCAAGACCTCACGCCCGTCGGTGATTGTGGACTTATTATGAACCTTAGGAATAACATGGATTTTTGATTTGGTATGCTGCCTGCCTTAATAAATCCCATTGGATTTTTCTTAGTCCGGTGGTCTCTTCTTGCTCTGCCGCATACCCCATCACAAACTGGTTGGCAGCGGTGGGATCAGAGCAGAAGGAATGGAGGACAACGGCCCATCAAGTGCTGGAACCAGAGCCTCAGAGTACAAGAACTGGACTGTGGTGAGCTTACAAACAAAGGCCCGTGAACTGGGGGTCAGCTACAAGGGCCTCTCAAAGGAGCAGCTAACTGAGGCTTTGGAAGGAGTTCACCTGCAAGAGGACGCTGAGGAAGCACCTCCACTGCCAATGGAGGAAAGGCGATAGGCAGAGGTAAATACCCAAAAATGTCAGTGGGCTGTGTGGTACGAGGAGGAGATGACAATGATGGGAGAGGAGGTCGCCATAGACTATAAGATGGAGGTCATGCGAGGAGCTAAGGAGATGGCATTGCTGGAGAGGCAGATAGCTTTGGAAGCAGCTAGAAGCACCAGACAGACTGTAACCCAAGCACCCACCATGAGGGAACTCCCCAGAGTGTCCCGCAAAGATTTCAAGCCATTCAAGGAGGCTGCAGGTGACATTGAGGGCTTCTTCCAGGACTTTGAGCTTCAGTGTTGATTAATGGAAGTCCCAGAAAGGGAGCGAGTCCGGCATCTGGTGGGGCTCTTAGAGTGTGGAGCTGCCACAGCTTATAGAGCTATGGACCCTCGGGGGGACTGTGAGTATGCAGACGTTAAACGAACTATTCTGGAACACTACGCTGTGACCGCAGACACTTATAGGACCCAGTTTCGTACTTTGGCCTGTGATGAGGAGGTGTCCTTCAAGATGTATGCCCACAGACTCAAACAAATATGTCATCGCTGGCTGGAGGGAGAGGAGGCCTTAACTTGGGGGGCCTTCCTCCAGGTCATCTTGAAAGAGCAGTTTTACTTCAAGTGTCCCGCTCTAGCGGATGAGGCTCTCACCATCAAGCCTCAATGGAAAAAATTACTACTCAGTGAGAAAAGAATTACCAGCCCCCCGACGATGGCGGCCCCTGGTCCTTCGGCCTCCCATACTCACCATCCCAATTGACCATCCACTGATGGTGACCTTCGTGTGACTGTGCCTCGCATTACTCCTGCTCCGCATTCGGGACTACGACGTGGAGGAAGAGTCCCAGAGCGCAGATATTATAGAAGTGGGCAGTCTGGGAATCTGCAATTCCAATGTCCAGGTGTTCGGAGGCAGGACAGCTACAGACCGTCTTTGCCGGTTCATTATCTACAGACACCCTCACCAGGAGAAGAGCTGGATTCAGTCCCTGACGACTTGCCAAGTGACTCCGATACCCGGGCTCCCATACCAGGAGTCTATGGGGTGCGAGCCCCAGCCACCTGTTCTTCTGACCGTCAGCACAAACATCTACAGGAGGTCGTGCTGGATGGCCAAAAGGTTGTCGGCTTCCGTGACACTGGGGCTTTTCTCACCATAGCCGATCCCCGCGTACTTCAGCCAGAAGCAATTCAAAAGGGACCAGAAATTGCCATTGAATTGGCTGGAGGCACCCAGAGATATATTCCAAGAGCGAGGGTGACCCTGGATTATGGCTTTGGGGCCAAACAATGCGTGGTCGGTGTCATGAGCGGCCTCCCCGCAGACGTTCTTTTAGTAAATGAAGTGCGACATCTGCATTGCCACTTCGTTGGTGCGGTAACCAGAAGTCAAGCCAAGAAAGCAGCAGGATGCATACAACTCATCCATGGAAATGAGGCCACCAGAACCCCCGACACCGCCGGTGAATGATTCTTCTTGTGGGGACAATGTGAGTGATACCTGGGATAGAGTTCAGTTTCGACAAGAGGTCGATACTGACCCCACCCTAGCTAGTTTTAGAGCACGAGCTGAGACAGGGCAGTTAGGGGAGAACAGGGAAAGGATTATCCGAGAAAATGGACTTTTGTATAGGGTTAACAATGCTGCCTCCCCAGATAAGCCCTGGACTTGTAACAAACAGATGATTGTTCCTCAGAAATACAGGATTCCCCTACTACACCTTGCTCATGATATCCCTACTGCTGGCCATCAAGGCAAAACACGCACCGAGAGACGATTGACTCAAACCTTCTATTGGCCAGAGATTTCTCAGGCAGTGGCGCATTTCTGCCGAACTTGCGATATATGTCAGCATAGAGGGCGACCCGGAGATCACCCAAAGGCCCCTCTGCAACCACTCCCTATCATAGAAGAGCCATTTCAAAGAGTAGCTGTCGATATCATTGGGCCTCTAGCTAAGCCAATTAGATCAGGAAAGCAGTACATTCTCACTGTTGTGGACTACGCCACCCGATATCCGGAATCTGTGGCCTTGTCCAGTATTTCTGCAGCCAAGATGGCTGAGGCCCCGGTTACCATTTTCACCAGAGTAGGATTTCCCAGTGAGATCTTGTCGGACCAAGGCTCCCAGTTCATGTCAGAACTAGTCCAGTGTCTGTGGCGCACCTGTGGAGTACGAGCGATTCGAACTACACCGTATCATCCACAAACAAATGGACTTTGTGAACGATTTAACGGCACTCTGAAGAATATGCTGAGGGCCTTCACGGACAGAGATTCAGACTGGGAGAAGTACCTACCCCATCTCTTGTTTGCCTATCGGGAAGTTCCTCAGGAGTCCACCGGGTTTTCCCCCTTTGAACTCCTCTATGGAAGAAAGGTCCGAGGACCCTTAACTCTGCTCAATGAATACTGGGCGGGGCAAGTTGAAGATACAGGAGCCCCTGTTGTCCCTTATGTCCTAAAGCTGCGAGAAACCCTGGCTCATCTTGCTAGTTTCGCCCAGAGTCATGTGCATATGGCTCAAACCCGACAGAAGACCTGGTATGACCGTAAAGCACGCTATCGGGAGTTTGTAGAAGGACAACCGGTCTTAATGATTATTCCCCATCCACAAAATAAACTGCAGACCACGTGGGAGGGTCCCTTCCGGGTTCTCAAGAAACTAAATGACACCAATTACCTTCTTGCTCTAGATGATCAGGGACTAAGACAAAAGACTGTCCATGTGAATATGATTAAGGAATACCACGACCGGAACCTTCCAATGATAGCAAGCTGTCGGCTAGCTTCAGAAGACGGACCCGAGGAAGAGGACTCCCTACCGGATCTTGTGGAAGCCACGAGAGCCCCGTCCACTGTGGAACAGGTTCCTCTGGGAGATCACCTGGACCCCTTACAGAAAGACCAGATGCTGGGAGTGCTTCAACAGAGACGGGCTGCTTTCTCATCTCAACCAGGTCGAACCACCCAACATCATGTAGACACTCAGGGTATCCGTCCCATACAACAGGCTCCTTACCGGGTACCTGAATCAGTTTGACATACCATGCAGCACGAACTAGAGGAGATGTTACAGCTGGGGGTAATCCAGGCCTCTCATAGCCCTTGGGCCTCTCCTGTGGTGTTAGTACCAAAGAAAGATGGGAGTACTCGATTTTGTGTGGACTACAGACGACTTAATAACCATACTGTCAGTGATCCTTACCCAATGCCCCGTATTGACGAACTTCTAGACCGAATGGCTGGATCCCGATATGTAACTACCTTAGATCTCAGTAAGGGATACTAGCAAATTCCTCTGACGAAGGAAGGGAGAGGACGGTCCGCTTTTATAACCCCCTTTGGTCTGTATGAATTTCTAAGCATGCCTTTTGGAATGAAAAATGCCCCGGCAACCTTCCAGAGAATGGTAGATCAGATCCTCCGGGGATGTGGGGACTTTGCTTGTGCCTTCTTAGATGATATCGCCGTCTTCAGCCAGACGTGGGAGGAACATCTGAATCATGTAGCCATTATTCTTGACCTGATTCTTGCAGCCGGCCTAACCATTCGACCCGATAAATGTCAATTGGGGATGGGTGAAGTCCAGTACCTAGGGCATAGAGTAGGGGGAGGGAAGCTCTGTCCAGAACCTGCAAAAATCCAGGCTATTAGAGACTGGCCTGTACCCCAAACTAAGAAACAAGTTATGGCTTTTTTGGGCACTGCTAGCTACTACCGAAAATTTGTTTCTCATTTTAGCACTGTGGCCAAGCCTCTTACCGATCTGACCAAGAAAACGATGCCCAGGCTGGTATTCTGGACTCCAGCCTGTGAGGAGGCTTTTAACCGGCTGAAGGACGCCCTGGTTTGTGACCCTGTTCTGGCTGCTCCGGACTACAAGAGGCGATTCATTGTGCAGACGGACGCCTCTGCTTATGGATTGGGAGCTGTACTCAGCCAGGTGAATGCAGCGGGGGACGAGCACCCTGTCACCTACCTCAGCAGGAAATTGCTGGACCGGGAAGTGGCCTATGCAACTGTGGAAAAAGAATGTCTGGCTATAGTGTGGGCCCTCCGGAAACTAAAGCCGTATCTGTATGGACGAGAATTCACTGTGGTTACTGATCACAATCCCCTCACTTGGCTGAACAGAGCCTCTGGGGACAATGGACGCTTACTACGATGGAGCCTGGCTCTGCAACCCTATAACTTTACAGTACAGTATAGAAGAGGCAGCCAACACCAAAATGCAGTTGAACTGTCCAGGCAGGAGGAGCCCTGAGTCCGGTCAGCCCTACCTGTGTGTACTTAACAAGTGACCTGTAGAGGTCCCTCGTACGTACACAAAATTGGAGGGGAAGGAATTGTCATGGTACATCGCTTTCCCTGTCCTGCATTTCTGTATAAAATGTCATGATGTGATGTCAATACCCATGCTCTTTCCCAGATCTTTGTTCCTCAACCATAATTTAACTTCGGCTTGTGTCAACACCGCTAGAGGACTCCCCATTGTTCTCTTAAGCAGGGGGAGAACTCACAGTACACATCTTTATAGACACATCGAAGCCATGCCATGGACTAAACCATCGACTAGGAGGGGGGAAACCTCTCCTCCCCTACACTTGGGCTGTTCCCGGTAGCCCAAGACAAAGAACTTATGCGTGACAAGTGTTGTGTTGGGAGATCTCTGGAGGAAGAAGTGTGGGGGCTCTTAGCTGCGGCAAGACCTCACGCCCATCGGTGATTGTGGGCTTATTATGAACCTTAGGAATAACATGGATTTTTGATTTGGTATGCTGCCTGCCTTAATAAATCCCATTGGATCGTTATTAGTACGGTGGTCTCTTCTTCCTCTGCCGCATACCCCGTCACACTAGCGCTTTCCCTAGTCGTCCTAATGCTAACTCCGGTCGTCCTGACCCTAACCCTAGTCGTCCTAGTGCTAACCCTAGTTGTCCTAACGCTAACCCTGGTCATCCTAACGCTACCCCTAGTCGTCCTAGGGCTTACCCTAGTCATCCTACCCCAAACCCTAGATGTCCTAACTCAAACCCTAGTCGTCCTAGCTCTAACCCTAGTCGTCCTAACGCAAATCCTAGTCATCCTAGCGCTAACCCTAATCGTCCTAACACTGAACCTGGAATTCCTAGCGCTAACCCTAGTCATCTTAACGCTAACCCTAGTCATCCTAGCGTAAACTCAGGTCGTTCTAGCGCTAACCCTAGTTTTCCTAGCGCTAACCCTAGTCGTCCTAACGTTAACCCTAGAAGTCCTAGCGCTAACCCTAGTTGTTCTAGCGCTAACCCTAGTCATGCCAACGCTAACTCTAGTCGTCCTAACGCTAACCTTAGTCATCCTAACGCTAACTCTAGTCATCCTAGCACTAATCCTAGTGGACCTAGTGCTAATCTTAGTTGTACTAACGCTAACACTAGTCGTCCTAGTGCTAACCCTAGTCGTCCTAGCGCTAACCGTATTCATCCTAACTCTAACCCTAGTCGCCCTAGCGCGAACCCTAGTCGTCCTAGCGTTAACCATAGTCGTCCTAACTCTAACCCTAGTCATCCTAACGCTAACCCTAGTTGCTCTAGCGCTAACCCTAGTCATCCTAACGCTAACCCTAGTCGTCCTAGAGCTAACCCTAGTCGTCCTAACGCTAACATTAGTCGTCCTAATGCTGACCCTGGAAGTCCTAGAGCTAACCCTAGTCGTCCTAACGCTAACCCTAGTCGTCCTAATGCTGACCCTGGAAGTCCTATCGCTAACACTAATCGTTTTAGCGCTAACCCTTGTTTTCCTAACTCTAACCCTAGTCGCCCTAGCGCTAACCCTAGTCATCCTAGCGCTAACCCTAGTCATCCTAGCGCTAACCCTAGTCATCCTAGCGCTAACCCTAGTCGTCCTAACTCTAAACCTAGTCGTCCTAACTCTAAACCTAGTCATCCTAACTTCAACCATAGTTGTCCTAACGCTAACCCTAGTCGTTCTAGCCCTAACCCTAGTCAACCTAGCGCTAACCCTAGTCATACTAATGCTAACCCTAGTCGTCCTAACGCTAACCCTAATTATCCTACCGATAACCCTAATCATCCTACCGATAACCCTAATCGTTCTAACGCTAACCCTAGTCATCCTAACGCTAACCCTAGTTGCCCAAGCCATAACCCTAGTCGTCCTAACTTCAACCCTAGTCATCCTAACGCTAACCCTAGTCGGTCTAGCCCTAACCCTAGTCGTTCTAGAGCTAACCCTAGTCATACTAATGCTAACCCTAATCGTCCTAACGCTAACCCTAATCGTCCTACCGATAACCCTAATCGTCCTAACTCTAACCCTAGTCGTCCTGCCGCACACCCTAGTCGCCCTAGAGCTAACCCTAGTCGTCCTAGCGCTAACCCTAGTCGTCCTAGCGCTAACCCTAGTCATCATAGCGCTAACCCTAGTCATCCTAATGCTAACTATGGTCATCCTAACCCTAGCTTTCCTAGTGCTAACCCTAGTCGTTCTGAGGCTAACCCTAGTCATCCTCATGCTAACCCTAGTCATCCTTGGGCTGACTCTAGTCATCCTAGCGCTAACCCTAGTGGTCCTAACTCTAACCCTAGTCATCCTAGCGCTAACCCTAGTCATCCTAGCGCTAACCCTAGTCATCCTAGCGCTAACCCTAGTCGTCCTAACTTCAACCCTAGTCGTCCTAACGCTAACCCTAGTCGTTCTAGCCCTAACCCTAGTCGTTCTAGCCCTAACCCTAGTCATCCTAATGCTAACCCTAGTCATCCTAATGCTAACCCTAGTCGTCCTAACGCTAACCCTAATCGTCCTACCGATAACCCTAATCGTTCTAACGTTAATCCTAGTCGTCCTAACGCTAACCCTTTTCGCCCTAGCCATAACCCTAGTCATCCTAACTTCAACCCTAGTCGTTCTAGCCCTAACCCTAGTCGTTCTAGCCCTAACCCTAGTCGTTCTAGCCCTAACCCTAGTCGTTCTAGAGCTAACCCTAGTCATCCTAATGCTAACCCTAGTCGTCCTACCGATAACCCTAATCGTCCTAACTCTAACCCTAGTCGTCCTAACTCTAACCCTAGTCGTCCTAACTCTAACCCTAGGCGTCCTGCCGCAAACCCTAGTCGCCCTAGAGCTAACCCTAGTCGTTCTAGAGCTAACCCTAGTCATACTAATGCTAACCCTAGTCGTCCTAACGCTAACCCTAATCGTCCTAACTCTAACCCTAGTCGTCCTGCTGCACACCCTAGTCGCCCTAGAGCTAACCCTAGTCGTCCTAGCGCTAACCCTAGTCGTCCTAGCGCTAACCCTAGTCATCCTAGCGCTAACCCTAGTCATCCTAATGCTAACTATGGTCATCCTAACCCTAGCTTTCCTAGCGCTAACCCTAGTCGTTCTGAGGCTAACCCTAGTCATCCTCATGCTAAGCCTTGTCATCCTAGGGCTGACTCTAGTCGTCCTAGCGCTAACCCTAGTGGTCCTAACTCTAACCCTAGTCGTCCTAGCGCTAACCCTAGTCGTCCTAGCGCTAACCCTAGTCATCCTAGCTCTAACCCTAGTCGTCCTAACGCTAACCCTAGTCGTTCTAGCCCTAACCCTAGTCAACCTAGCGCTAACCCTAGCCATCCTAATGCTGACCCTAGTCGTCCTAACGCTAACCCTAATCGTCCTACCGATAACCCTAGTCGCCCTAACTTCAACCCTAGTCGTTCTAGCCCTAACCCTAGTCGTTCTAGCCCTAACCCTAGTCGTTCTAGCCCTAACCCTAGTAGTTCTAGCCCTAACCCTAGTCGTTCTAGAGCTAACCCTAGTCATCCTAATGCTAACCCTAGTCATTCTAATGCTAACCCTAGTCGTCCTACCGATAACCCTAATCGTCCTACCGATAACCCTAATCGTCCTAACTCTAACCCTAGTCGTCCTGCCGCAATCCCTAGTCGTCCTAGCGCTAACCCTAGTCGTCCTAGCGCTAACCCTAGTCGTCCTAGCGCTAACCCTAGTCATCCTAATGCTAACTATGGTCTTCCTAACCCTAACCCTAGCTTTCCTAGTGCTAACCCTAGTCGTTCTGAGGCTAACCCTAGTCATCCTCATGCTAACCCTAGTCATCCTAGGGCTGACTCTAGTCGTCCTAGCGCTAACCCTAGTGGTCCTAACTCTAACCCTAGTCGTCCTAGCGCTAACCCTAGTCGTCCTAGCTCTAACCTTAGTCATCCTGACGCTAACCCTAGTGATCCTAGCGCTAAGCCTAGTCGTCCTAACACTGACCCTGGAATTCCTAGTGCTAACCCTAGTCGCCCTAGCGCTAACGCTAGTTGTTCTAGCGCTAACCCTAGTCGTCGTAACGCTAACCTTACTCGTCCTAACGCTTACCCTAGTCGTCCTAACACTAACCCTAGTGGTTCTAGCGCTAATGTTAGTCATCCAAACACTAACACTAGGCGTCCTAGCGTTCTAGCTCTAACCGTAGTCATCCTAACTTCAATCCTAGTCACAATAGCGCTAACCCTAGTCGTCCTAGCGCTAACCGTATTCATCCTAACTCTAACCCTAGTCGCCCTAGCGCGAACCCTAGTCGTCCTAGCGTTAACCATAGTCGTCCTAACTCTAACCCTAGTCATCCTAACGCTAACCCTAGTTGCTCTAGCGCTAACCCTAGTCATCCTAACGCTAACCCTAGTCGTCCTAGAGCTAACCCTAGTCGTCCTAACGCTAACATTAGTCGTCCTAATGCTGACCCTGGAAGTCCTAGAGCTAACCCTAGTCGTCCTAACGCTAACCCTAGTCGTCCTAATGCTGACCCTGGAAGTCCTATCGCTAACACTAATCGTTTTAGCGCTAACCCTTGTTTTCCTAACTCTAACCCTAGTCGCCCTAGCGCTAACCCTAGTCATCCTAGCGCTAACCCTAGTCATCCTAGCGCTAACCCTAGTCATCCTAGCGCTAACCCTAGTCGTCCTAACTCTAAACCTAGTCGTCCTAACTCTAAACCTAGTCATCCTAACTTCAACCATAGTTGTCCTAACGCTAACCCTAGTCGTTCTAGCCCTAACCCTAGTCAACCTAGCGCTAACCCTAGTCATACTAATGCTAACCCTAGTCGTCCTAACGCTAACCCTAATTATCCTACCGATAACCCTAATCATCCTACCGATAACCCTAATCGTTCTAACGCTAACCCTAGTCATCCTAACGCTAACCCTAGTTGCCCAAGCCATAACCCTAGTCGTCCTAACTTCAACCCTAGTCGTCCTAACGCTAACCCTAGTCGGTCTAGCCCTAACCCTAGTCGTTCTAGAGCTAACCCTAGTCATACTAATGCTAACCCTAATCGTCCTAACGCTAACCCTAATCGTCCTACCGATAACCCTAATCGTCCTAACTCTAACCCTAGTCGTCCTGCCGCACACCCTAGTCGCCCTAGAGCTAACCCTAGTCGTCCTAGCGCTAACCCTAGTCGTCCTAGCGCTAACCCTAGTCATCATAGCGCTAACCCTAGTCATCCTAATGCTAACTATGGTCATCCTAACCCTAGCTTTCCTAGTGCTAACCCTAGTCGTTCTGAGGCTAACCCTAGTCATCCTCATGCTAACCCTAGTCATCCTTGGGCTGACTCTAGTCATCCTAGCGCTAACCCTAGTGGTCCTAACTCTAACCCTAGTCATCCTAGCGCTAACCCTAGTCATCCTAGCGCTAACCCTAGTCATCCTAGCGCTAACCCTAGTCGTCCTAACTTCAACCCTAGTCGTCCTAACGCTAACCCTAGTCGTTCTAGCCCTAACCCTAGTCGTTCTAGCCCTAACCCTAGTCATCCTAATGCTAACCCTAGTCATCCTAATGCTAACCCTAGTCGTCCTAACGCTAACCCTAATCGTCCTACCGATAACCCTAATCGTTCTAACGTTAATCCTAGTCGTCCTAACGCTAACCCTTTTCGCCCTAGCCATAACCCTAGTCATCCTAACTTCAACCCTAGTCGTTCTAGCCCTAACCCTAGTCGTTCTAGCCCTAACCCTAGTCGTTCTAGCCCTAACCCTAGTCGTTCTAGAGCTAACCCTAGTCATCCTAATGCTAACCCTAGTCGTCCTACCGATAACCCTAATCGTCCTAACTCTAACCCTAGTCGTCCTAACTCTAACCCTAGTCGTCCTAACTCTAACCCTAGGCGTCCTGCCGCAAACCCTAGTCGCCCTAGAGCTAACCCTAGTCGTTCTAGAGCTAACCCTAGTCATACTAATGCTAACCCTAGTCGTCCTAACGCTAACCCTAATCGTCCTAACTCTAACCCTAGTCGTCCTGCTGCACACCCTAGTCGCCCTAGAGCTAACCCTAGTCGTCCTAGCGCTAACCCTAGTCGTCCTAGCGCTAACCCTAGTCATCCTAGCGCTAACCCTAGTCATCCTAATGCTAACTATGGTCATCCTAACCCTAGCTTTCCTAGCGCTAACCCTAGTCGTTCTGAGGCTAACCCTAGTCATCCTCATGCTAAGCCTTGTCATCCTAGGGCTGACTCTAGTCGTCCTAGCGCTAACCCTAGTGGTCCTAACTCTAACCCTAGTCGTCCTAGCGCTAACCCTAGTCGTCCTAGCGCTAACCCTAGTCATCCTAGCTCTAACCCTAGTCGTCCTAACGCTAACCCTAGTCGTTCTAGCCCTAACCCTAGTCAACCTAGCGCTAACCCTAGCCATCCTAATGCTGACCCTAGTCGTCCTAACGCTAACCCTAATCGTCCTACCGATAACCCTAGTCGCCCTAACTTCAACCCTAGTCGTTCTAGCCCTAACCCTAGTCGTTCTAGCCCTAACCCTAGTCGTTCTAGCCCTAACCCTAGTAGTTCTAGCCCTAACCCTAGTCGTTCTAGAGCTAACCCTAGTCATCCTAATGCTAACCCTAGTCATTCTAATGCTAACCCTAGTCGTCCTACCGATAACCCTAATCGTCCTACCGATAACCCTAATCGTCCTAACTCTAACCCTAGTCGTCCTGCCGCAATCCCTAGTCGTCCTAGCGCTAACCCTAGTCGTCCTAGCGCTAACCCTAGTCGTCCTAGCGCTAACCCTAGTCATCCTAATGCTAACTATGGTCTTCCTAACCCTAACCCTAGCTTTCCTAGTGCTAACCCTAGTCGTTCTGAGGCTAACCCTAGTCATCCTCATGCTAACCCTAGTCATCCTAGGGCTGACTCTAGTCGTCCTAGCGCTAACCCTAGTGGTCCTAACTCTAACCCTAGTCGTCCTAGCGCTAACCCTAGTCGTCCTAGCTCTAACCTTAGTCATCCTGACGCTAACCCTAGTGATCCTAGCGCTAAGCCTAGTCGTCCTAACACTGACCCTGGAATTCCTAGTGCTAACCCTAGTCGCCCTAGCGCTAACGCTAGTTGTTCTAGCGCTAACCCTAGTCGTCGTAACGCTAACCTTACTCGTCCTAACGCTTACCCTAGTCGTCCTAACACTAACCCTAGTGGTTCTAGCGCTAATGTTAGTCATCCAAACACTAACACTAGGCGTCCTAGCGTTCTAGCTCTAACCGTAGTCATCCTAACTTCAATCCTAGTCACAATAGCGCTAACCCTAGTCGTCCTAGCGCTAACCATAGTCGTCCTAACTCTGACCCTAGTCGCCCTAGCGCTAACCCTAGTCATCCTAGCGCTAACCTTAATCGTACTAGCGCTATACCTAGTCATCCTAACGCCAACCCTAGTCGTCCTAGAGCTAACCCTAGTCATCCTAAGGCTAACCGTAGAAGTCCTAGCGCTAACCCTAGTTGATTAGCACTAACCCTAGTCATCCTAGCTCTAACCCTAGTTGTCCTAATGATAACCCTAGTCATCCTAACTCTAACCCTAATCGTCCTGCTGCTAACCCTATCACCCTAAAGCTAACCCTACTCGTCCTAGCGTTAACCCTAGTCGTCCTAGCGCTAACCTTAGCTGTCCTAGCGCTACACCGAGTCATCCTAACACTAACCCTAGTCGTCCCAGAGCTAACCCTAGTCGTCCTAGCGCTAACCCTAGTCATCCTAACGCTGACCCTGATAGTCCTAGCGCTAACTCTAATTGTTTTAGCGCTAACCCTAGTTGTTCTAGCACTGACCCTAGTCTTGCTACCTCTAACCCTAGTCATCCTAACTTCAACCCTAGTCATCCTATCGCTAACCCTAGTCATTCTAGCCCTAACCCTAGTCATCCTAGCGCTAACTCTAGTCGTCCTAATGCTAACCCTATTCGTCCTAGCGCTAACCCTATTCGTCCTACCGATAACCCTAATCGTCCTGCCGCTAACCCTAGTCGTCCTGCCGCTAACCCTAGTCGCCCTAGAGCTAACCCTAGTCGTCCTAGTGCTAACCCTAGTCATCCTAGCGCTAACCCTACTCGTCCTAATGCTAACTATGGTCGTCCTAACCCTAACCCTAGTTGTCCTAATGCTAACCCTAGTCGTCCTAACGCTAACCCTAGTCGTCCTAACGCTGACCCTGGAGGTCCTAGCGCTAACACTAATCTTTTTAGCGCTAACCCTAGTTTTCCTAGGGTTAAACCTAGTCGTCCTAAGACTAACCGTACAAGACAAGGTGCTAACCCTAGTCGTCCTCACTCTGACCCTGGAAGTCCTATCGCTAACACTAATCGCTTTAGAGCTAACCCTAGTTGTTCTAGCACTAACCCTAGTCGTCCTAACTCTAACCCTAGTCATCCTAACTTCAACCCTAGTCGTTCTAGCCCTAACCCTAGTCGTTCTAGCCCTAACCCTAGTCATCCTAGCGCTAACCTAGTCGTCATAATGCTAACTCTAGTCATCCTAGCGCTAACCCTAATCGTACTACCGATAACCCTAATCGTTCTAACTATAAACCCTAGTCGTCCTGCCTCTATCCCTAGTCGCCCGGGAGCTAACCCTAATCGTCCTAGCGCTAACCCTAGTCATCCTAGCGCTAACTCTAGTCATCTTAATGCTAACTATGGTTGTCCTAACCCTAAGCCTAGTTGTCCTAGTGCTAACCCTAGTTGTCCTAGTGCTAACCCTAGTCATCCTAACGCTAACCCTAGTCATCCTAACGCTAACCCTAGTCGTCCTAACGCTAACCCTAGTCATCATAACGCTAACCCTAGTCGTCCTAACGCTAACCCTAGTCGTCCTAACGCTAACCCTAGTCGTCCTAACGCTAACCCTAGTCGTCCTAACGCTGACCCTAGTCGTCCTAACGCTGACCCTAGTCGTCCTAACGCTGACCCTAGTCGTCCTAACGCTAACCCTAGTCGTCCTAGCTCTAAACCTAGTCGTCCTAACACTAACCCTAGTCATCCTGGCGCTAACCCTAGTGGTCCTAGCTCTAAACCTAGTTGTTCTAGCGATAACACTAGACGTCCTAACTAGAGATGAGCGTTGTTCTACTCGAACTGTTCACCAATCTCAAATTCGAGCTGTTTTGGGCGGTGTTCGAGCCGTTCGGCGAACACGAACAATTTGAGAAAAATTCGGCTGTTCGAGGTTATGTTCGATAACTGTTCATGCACCAAAATCATAACTGGATTTTTTCTCAGTAATGATGAAAATTAATATTAATACGCAGTTTGAGTGTACAGCGGGGTGGGGGGAGGGGCAGGGGATGGATCTCTGCAGGAACAATGAAGATCTCCATTTTTTTTTTCTCTTTCCCGCATTTACAGTGGGGAGGTGCAATCTGTCAGCCTATCAGCAGCGCACACACGGAGCGAAGTGCTTTTTTTCACACAAGCAAGGGCATGTGTCATTGGCAGTGTATGTCACATGTCCTTGCCCTATAAGACCAAGCCATTTTCCCCGTCGCCACCATTTTCTCACTGCTGCAGCTGCGTGTTAGACGGCACCGCTGTTGCTGTGTGCGCTATACCTTGTTAATTTCAAGCCAATTTTCGCACAAATCTACAGATAGCTTGGGAGTAGGGAATAGTTGTGATTGCAGTCCTTTTAAGGACTAGGTTACAGCATTTCCTACGACTTTTATCAGGCAGGTCTGTGCTCTTAAATAGATAGATTGTGGGAGTAAAGACTAATTGTAATTGGAGTCCTTTTCAGGACTAGGTTACATCAGTACCTATCAGTTTTTGCCAGGCAGGTCTGTGCCAGTGCTGTGCAAGTTTTTTTTCACAGCATTTGGCTGAATCTAGCAAAGCTAATCCTTTTTGGCCTATTGCAGAGTGTGTTAGTCAGTGGAGTAGCCTATCTGTGTTGCAAGATATACCACCTGTGTATAGAATACCAATTTTTTTACTGCACCTAGTGAAGTAAAATCTTTTGGGCATAGCATCATTCTATTAGTCCATCTATACTGACCTCCATCAGGTTGCAAACTGAATATAATTTTTTTCTGCATCTAGCTCTGAAAAAATATTTGGGCTTCTAGCAGTGTGTGGGACTTGTTCTATTAGTCCATCTATACTGACCTCCATCAGGTTGCAAACTGAATATATTTTTTTCTGCATCTACCTCTGAATAAATATTGGGCTTCTAGCTGTGTGTGGGACTTGTTGTATTAATCCATCTATACTGACCTCCATCAGGTTGCAAACTGAATATATTTTTTTCTGCATCTACCTCTGAAAAAATATTGGGCTTCTAGCTGTGTGTGGGACTTGTTCTATTAATCCATCTATACTGACCTCCATCAGGTTGCAAACTGAATATATTTTTTTCTGCATCTACCTCTGAAAAAATATTGGGCTTCTAGCTGTGTGTGGGACTTGTTGTATTAGTCCATCTATACTGACCTCCATCAGGTTGCAAGCTGAATATATTTTTTTCTGCATCTACCTCTGAAAAAATATTGGGCTTCTAGCTGTGTGTGGGACTTGTTCTATTAATCCATCTATACAGACCTCCATCAGGTTGCAAACTGAATATATTTTTTTCTGCATCTACCTCTGAAAAAATATGTGGCCTTCTAGCAGTGTGTGGGACTTTCTCTATTAGTCCATCTATACTGACCTCCATCAGGTTGCAAACTGAATATAATTTTTTTCTGCATCTACAGTACCTCTGAAAAAATATTTGGGCTTCTAGCTGTGTGTGGGACTTGTTCTATTAGTCCATCTATAATGACCTCCATCAGGTTGCAAATTGAATATAATTTTTATCTGCATCTAGCTCTGAAAAAATATTTGGCCTTCTAGCAGTGTGTGGGACTTTCTCTATTAGTCCATCTATACTGACCTCCATCAAGTTGCAAATTAAAAATAATTTTTATCTGCATCTAGCTCTGAAAAAAATATTTGGCCTTCTAGCAGTGTGTGGGACTTTCTCTATTAGTCCATCTATACTGACCTCCATCAGGTTGCAAATAAAATTTATTTTTAATCTGCATCTACAGTACCTCTGAAAAAAATATTTGGGCTTCTAGCTGTGTGTGGGACTTGTTCTATTAGTCCATCTATACTGACCTCCATCAGGTTGCAAATTGAATATAATTTTTATCTGCATCTAGCTCTGAAAAAATATTTGGCCTTCTAGCAGTGTGTGGGACTTTCTCTATTAGTCCATCTATACTGACCTCCATCAGGTTGCAAATTAAAAATAATTTTTATCTGCATCTACCTCTGAAAAAATATTTGGGCTTCTAGCTGTGTGTGGGACTTGTTCTATTACTCCATCTATACTGACCTCCATCAGGTTGCAAACTGAATATATTTTTTTCTGCATCTACCTCTGAAAAAATATTGGGCTTCTAGCTGTGTGTGGGACTTGTTGTATTAGTCCATCTATACTGACCTCCATCAGGTTGCAAATTAAAAATAATTTTTATCTGCATCTACAGTACCTCTGAAAAAATATTTGGGCTTCTAGCTGTGTGTGGGACTCGTTCTATTAGTCCATCTATACTGACCTCCATCAGGTTGCAAATTGAATATAATTTTTATCTGCATCTAGCTCTGAAAAAATATTTGGCCTTCTATCAGTGTGTGGGACTTTCTCTATTAGTCCATCTATACTGACCTCCATCAGGTTGCAAATTAAAATAATTTTTATCTGCATCTAGCTCTGAAAAAATATTTGGCCTTCTAGCAGTGTGTGGGACTTTCTCTATTAGTCCATCTATACTGACCTCCATCAGGTTGCAAATTAAAAATAATTTTTATCTGCATCTACCTCTGAAAAAATATTTGGGCTTCTAGCTGTGTGTGGGACTTGTTCTATTAATCCATCTATACAGACCTCCATCAGGTTGCAAACTGAATATAATTTTTTTCTGCATCTAGCTCTGAAAAAATATTTGGCCTTCTAGCAGTGTGTGGGACTTTCCTTCTAGCAGTGTGTGTTAGTCCATCTATACTGACCTCCATCAGGTTGCAAACTGAATATATTTTTTTTCTGCATCTACCTCTGAAAAAATATTGGGCTTGTAGCTGTGTTTGGGACTTGTTCTATTAATCCATCTATACAGACCTCCATCAGGTTTCAAACTGAATAAAAAAATTTTCTGCATCTACCTCTGAAAAAATATTTGGGCTTCTAGCTGTGTGTGGGACTTGTTCTATTATTCCATCTATACTGACCTCCATCAGGTTGCAAATTGAATATAATTTTTTTCTGCATCTAAGCCAGCCAATAGTTTTGGCCTAATACCACAGTTTGGCCACTCAGCTCTGCTCGGTTCCCATCCATTGTTTTTTTGTGCAAACAACTCCAGAGTTGTGAATTAGTTAACCACCAAAATGAGTGGAAAAAGGCCTGCTGCTGGTGGAAAGGGGAATAGGCGTGTTGGGAAGGGGAAAAAAGGTTGTGTCCGTGGGGTAGGTGTTAAAGCAACAGTAACATCTGCAGAAGAAAGACCATCTTCCAGCCAAACTAAAATGTCTACTTCTTTTAGCGGACAATGTGATAAGATCCCTTTCTTACGGCCACGCCAATCGCTACAAATTCCAGATGAGGCACAAAAACAGCAGGTGCTTCAACGGATATCAAGTACTCCTTTAAGTGGGCTCTCCTCCACATCAACTTCAACATCACAAATACTCCAGTCCTCAAAGGTGTCACCCCAATCGCACTTGCTTCCTCACAGCTCCCAAATCTCCAGCTGCCCGTCTGAGTATGAGGTAGAACAGATGGTTGAGTCTGCAGAGCTGTTTACTCATACTATAGCCTGGGAATCAGAGCTCGACTCCAGCGCTTCTGTGAATCCAGACGAGGAAATGATCTGCACTGATGCCCAGAATCTTTATGAGTCGGATCCAGGACCAGACGCAGAAGGTTCTGACCATAATGTAGACAATCATTCCCAAACTGTAACTCCTGTTGGTGGAGACAATGAGAAAGACGATGATAAGACTCAAATACCTGATTGGAGCGACAACTTTAGTTTTTTGTCAGGGCAGGAACAGGTTGGCTCTGAGGACGACGGGTGTGATAACGCACAGGGTGATGATGATGAGGTTGGAGTTCCCACTTACTGTCAACCCACAGTCAGCCAAGAGATGAGGTCAGCAGAGGAGGTGGAGGAAGATGCTAGTGACGACGAGGTCAGGTTGCGCCTTCCTGGACAGAGACGTAGTACTGGAAGCACGTCAACAACTGCATCCTCAAACACAACTCTGCCTCTCACCACAAGTCGTGGTGGCTCTTCAGGTCGCATGGGTGCTAAGCCTTGCATAGCCTGGGCATTTTTTCAGATCGATAAAGATGACCCAGCTCGTGTTATCTGTAACATTTGTCAGCAAAAGCTAAGTAGAGGCCAAAAAATACATAGTTTGAGTACTTCATGCATGAACCGGCACATGGACATGAAGCATAAGTTGCAGTGGGAAGCTCAGTGTGCTACAATGCGGCCTAGCCGGCCGGGCCAACCACCGTCTGCCATATCTTGTGCATCCGCGGCCTCTTCATCCTCTGTGACTGGGGGGACAGCAGTCACACCTGTTTTGGGGCGCAGACCTGCCACCTCTTTACCCGCAACAGCCAGCGTGATTGGCAGGTCATCATTTTCTTTGGAGGTGGTAACACCAGCTGGTGTTGAGCGCTGTCCGACATCGATAGCACCACCTTTGGATCAAGGCAACCTAACATGTCCGCCTGCATCTTCCTCACAGACCGGCAGTTTGCCGGGGACACCCTTATCAACCCCGTCTAAGCACAATAGCCAGCCCTCGGTCCCTCAGATGTGGACAAGTAAAAGACCATTTCCTCCTAGCCATGAGAAAGCTAAGAGGTTTAATTTCACCATCTGCAAGCTCTTAGCTACAGAAATGCTGACTTTCCGCCTGGTGGACACAAAGGATTTTCGAGACCTTATGTCCGTCGCAGTGCCCCAGTACCAGATGCCCAGACGGCACTACTTCTCAAAGAAAGGTGTGCCTGCGCTCCACCAGCATGTCGCACACAACATCACTGCTTCTTTGAGAAACTCTGTGTGTGACAGGGTGCATTTCACCACAGACACTTGGACGAGTAGGCATGGACAGGGGCGTTACATGTCACTGACTGGGCACTGGGTAACTATGGTGACAGCAGGACAAGGGGCTGCTGTCCAAGTCTTGCCGTCCCCACGAGTTGTGCGTCAATCCTCTTTATGTCAAAGTTCCTCCACTGCTTCTGCCTCTTCAACCTCCTCTCGGTCTTCCACCTGCACCCAAAGCCTGTCTGGTCATGCCACAAGCTTTCTAACTGCGCAGAAGGGATCCTGCACACCTCCTTACTATGCTGGCAGTAGGGCTCAAAGTCATCAGGCGGTTTTTACATTGAAATGTCTGGGAAATGTGAGTCACACAGCTGAGGAGTTGTGGTCAGCTCTGGAGAACCAATTTCATGAATGGTTGTCTCCACTGGACCTGAAACCAGGGAAGGCCGTGTGCGACAATGCTGCAAACCTGGGTGCGGCCCTTCGCCGGGGCAATGTCACACACGTGCCTTGTATGGCTCACGTGTTGAACCTGGTTGTCCAGCAATTTTTAGCCCACTATCCCAGACTAGATGGCCTTCTGCAGAGGGCACGGTCGCTGTGTGCTCACTACCGCCGTTCGCATCCCGCAGCTCAGCGACTTACATCTCTACAGAAGTCGTTGGGCCTGCCACTTCACCGGCTAAAATGCGATGTGCCTACCCGGTGGAATTCAACTCTGCACATGTTGCAGCGACTGTGGCAGCACCGACAAGCCCTGGTGCAATACGTTCTGACGTATAGCCTGGGCCAACGAGATCCAGAGGTGGGGCAAATCACGCTGGAGGAGTGGTCTCAGATCAGGGACCTATGCACCCTTCTGCACAGTTTTGAAATGGCGTCGAAGATGTTTAGTGCTGACGATGCCATTATCAGCATGACTATTCCGGTGATTTACATGCTGGAGCACATGTTAAACAGAATTCGGAGTCAGGTGGTGGCACAAGAGGAGGTGGAGGAAGTAGAGGAGGAGGAGTTGTATGCGGAAGGGCTAACATCTGCAAGGTCCAGACGGTCAGCAGCACCAAGGCGGCAGGCATGTGAGGGTGGGGGAGATGGTTTTACCAGGGCGCATGGTAGCAGCCAAACTAGTGAGGAAGGTGCAGGAGCCCAGGAAGAAGTGGAGGACGAACTGATGGAAGACTCATCAGATGAGGGAGACCTTGATCACATTTCTGTTGTGCGAGGTTGGGGGGAGAGGACAGAGGAAGGAAGCATGATTGTTACCTCGCCACCAACACAACAGGGACTTGGTGCTCCTTGATGCGGAACACACATGAGTGCCTTCTTGCTGCACTACCTGCAACATGACCCTCGAATTGTGAGAATTAGAAATAATCCTGACAACTGGGTTGCCACACTGTTAGATCCCCTGTACAAAAGTAAATTTGCAGAAATTATTCCTGCCATAGAAAGGGATGCACGCATGCAGGAGTATCAGCAGAGACTGTTGCAGAATCTTACATGTGCTTTTCCACAAAATACCAGTGGTGCACGTAGTGAATCTCACAGTTCCAACTTGCCAACCGTGGGACCGTCAAGTGTTCAGCACTCAAACCGTAACAGAACCACAGTATCTGCTGGTAACATCAATTTTGCGGAATCATTTCACCACTTTTTTAGCCCATCCTTTGCAAGGCCACAGGAGACAATAAGTCTGACACATAGTCAACGCCTAGAGACGATGGTACAGGAGTATCTCCAAGTAAACATTGAAGCCATGACTGTGTCACTGGACCCTTGCTCTTTTTGGGCTTCCAACCTGGATAAATGGCCGGAGCTAGCCACTTACGCCTTGGAGATCTTGTCATGCCCCGCAGCCAGCGTTCTGTCTGAACGTGTGTTCAGCGCTGCTGGTGGTGTGCTGACAGATAAGCGCACGCGGCTCTCCACTGATAATGTAGACAGACTCACGTTCATAAAGATGAACAAATCATGGATCCGAAACGACTTTTCTACCCCTGTGTCATCCTGGGGAGAGTAAAAGCTTGATGATTGGTTAAAATCACCCTACCAACCGTTTTAAGCTTTCAAATTACTAATCATGTTTATCTGTATCTTGGCTGGAAAATAATTTGGGCTTTGAAGCAGTGTGCAGCACTGATCCTATTAGGCCATCTATACTAAAGCTTCACCAGATTTAAAATTAATAATAATTTTTAGCTGCATCTAGCCCGGAAAATAATTTTGGGGCTCCGAGATGCGCAAGACACATAAGTGCCTTCTTGCTGCACTACCTGCAGCATGACCCTCATATTGTCAGAATTCGAAGTAATCATGACTACTGGGTTGCCACACTCTTAGATCCCCCAAACTTTTCGATCAACCTTTTCATTTTAATAAAGACCTAAAAAATGGTCATTTTTGAAATTATAAGCATTAGCAGGTTGTTAGAAACTGAAATCAAACAGTTTTCAACTCAAAACTTTATTCTAGGTGATGTTACATTTTCACATAGGACCCCTTGTTCGAAAGGAGCTTCTGAACTCTCTCGTCCATTGAATTTGTCAGGTTTTGGATGGTTTCTGCTTCAATTGTTTTGCATGAGGACAGAATACCCTCCCAGAGCTGTTGCTTAGATGTGAACTGCCTCCCGCCATCATAGACACTCCTTTTAATGATGCTCCAAAGGTACTGAATGGGGTAGAGGTCAGGGGAGCATGGGGGTCACACCATAAGTTTGTCCCCTTTTATGCCCATATCAGCCAGAGATGCAGATGTTTTATGTGCAGCATGAGATGGTGCATTATCATGCAAAAAAATTATCTTGCTGTGAAATACACGGTTCTTCTTCTTGAACCATGGCAGGAAGTGCTGTTTGAGAAAATCCACATACATTATGGAGTTCATCTTTAGCGCCTTCAGGGATCCTAAAGGGGCGACAATCTCTCTCCCCATGATTCCAGCCCAAAACATTACTCCACCTCCTCCTTGTTGGCGCTGTAGCCGTGTTTGCGTGGGGTGTCCATCAACCAGCCATCCTCCACTCCATCCATCTGGACCATCGAGCGCTGCACGGCACTCATCCGTGAGCAAAACAGTTTTGAAATCAGTCTTCATGTAATGTTTGGCCCACTGGAGCCGTTTCTGCTTGTGTGAAGTGGATAGAGGAGGTCGACAGGACGGCGTATGCACAGCTGCAAACCTCTGAAGGACCCTGCATATTGTTGTTTGGGGGACGTTGGAGGCACCAGCAGCTTCAAAAACTTGTCTGCTGCTATGACGAGGCTTTTTTGCCGCTGCTCTTTCAACCTGACGTAATTGTCTGCAGGAAAGAGTCCTCAATTTGCCCTTATCAGCACGCACACGTGTGTACTGTGAATCAGCTACATACTTCTTGATTGCCAAGACACTTCATCCCGATCATCGCACAATGTTGATTGTAGTCATGCCTTGACCTAAACACTCCACAATTTGTTGCTTCTCAGCAGCCGACACATCCTTTTTCTTTCCCATTTTGGCAGCAAATGTAGGCTGCTTAATAATGTGAGACAGCCTTCTTAAGTAGTCTTGCCTTTCATTGGACACACCTGCCAAACTAATTAGCACAGGTGTCTGCAATTGCTTACAGTGATATAAAGAGTCCTGACACACATCACCATCAATGAGTTTAACTGACAAACAAACAAATTCTTCCCTTATCACTCCTAAACACTTTTTACATAATAATTTGGAACACAGTGTACATGTGCTTTTCCACAAAACACCAGTGGTTCACGTAGTGAATCTTACAGTTCTAACTTGCCAACCGTGGTCTGTATGGAGTTGTTCAATAAAGGGCCCAAAATTAAGATAACATAGATGGGAGAGGTCTCTATGAATAGGAATTCCTAAGTATTTGATACCCTGTGAGGGCCAGGCAAAGGGAAAGTTGGACTGGATGGAATCCTATATGGATTTGGGGAGGGAGACATCGAGGGCCTCAGACTTCACTGCATTGATTTTAAAATTTGACCATGTAACAAAGTGATCTATTTCAGCCATAACAACATGGATGGATATATGTGATTGAGTGATATATACTAGGACATCATCAGCAAATAGAGAGCACTTGTACTCGGTGCCTCCCACCTCAATCCACCTAATATTGGGGTTATGGCGAATTGATGAGAGCAGGTGCTCTGTCACTAGGATGTATAAGAGAGGGGACAGAGAACATCCCTGCCTTGTCCCATTGGTGACTGTGAAAGGTGATGAAAATGTTCTGACGCGCCCCCTGGGCCTTGGGACACCCGGAGCCGGACCCTTTTTGGTGGATGCTGGTGGTTGTAGTCTCCGTGGCGGCGACCCAGTTCCGTGGCTCAGGGCGGTCAAACCAGTGGCGGAACTATGTATGTGGTTTTGATGTTTAAATGTCCGACTACGCCACCCGTGGATTGTGGTCAGAGTGAACCGCCGCTCCAGGGCAGACCGCTGAGGCTGGTGTTGTGGGTGCAGCAGAGCGTAGCATAACTCCCCACGGGAGGAGTATAGCCTCAGGGCAGTGTATGCGGAGGATGGGGGTGATGGTGCAGGGCAGCAGCAGTAACGAAACGGAGTCAGTGATTCAGTCCAGGGCCTTTACTCACAGTTCTTATTATCCAGACCACGTCTGCAGGTAACGGCTGCCCACGTCGTACTGTGCTCACCAGGTGAGGGGCTCAGACAACTCCCAGATAACTTTGGAGCGCTTCACAGGACCCCCTTTGTGTGTCCTTTGTCTGGCCTTTCTTACCAACCCTTCTGTCCGGCTGCCTCGGGCCTCCTCTTGGTAAACTTGGCGACAGTTTCCCTGACCCTATGTGGTGCCTTCCTAGCGGGTGTAGCGAGGGGCTGCGCCACATAAAATGTCACAGCCTCCTGTTTCTAGCTGAGGGTCGTTTCCTGCCTCCACTAGTTTCGGGGACCGGTCTCCCCCTTTGGCCTGACCCCTCCACGCAGGTGGATTCGGGCGTGCGGTGGCGACTCGCCCGTCCGCACCCCTGGGATCCCTTCGTTCCTCGTTCCTGGAGCCTTCTCTGCTCCTCTTCCTTCCTTCTCCCTCTTCCAGGCCTGGGCCTCTGTTACTAGGCCCGCCTCCGGAGCAGAGCTCATGCAGAGCCCCTGCTCCCTGTCACTTCTGCTCAGACTTCTCTGCACTGAACTAAGATGGTGCCCACCTTTTATACTCCCTTCTCAATGCACCCAGGAACTGCTTCCTCCCTGCTCCTGCACTACAGGGTTCCCCTTCCTCAGTGTTCCCTCCCCCCACTCCAGCCAGGGACAGGGACTGTCGTGCCCATCTCAGGGGCATATTGGTCGCCCTGCCCCACGGCAATGTGGTGTAATGCATGCAGGTGTCGGGTCCTGATCCACACTACATCCTTACCTGAGAGTGAGATATCAGACCTCTGGGTGAGGTGCAATACCTCTGTAGCAACCGAGCCCTCAGGGTGCTACAGTTCCATTTATCTTCAGCCTAGGTGACGTATTGCGATACAGGGCCGTGATTTTGGCTATAAAAGACCCCTACCCCAAGCTTTTTAAGAGAATCATATATGGCGTGCCAGGAGACTCTATGGAATGCTTTCTCAGCATCCAACGAGAGTATCTAATTACAAATTTTTAACTGCATCTAGCCCAGGAAATACTTTGTGCCTAGTAGCAGTGTCTGCTAGTCAGCGGATTATCCCGGCTGTTAAGCAAGCTACACCACCTGTAGTTTGGACACTTAATTTTTTCAAAGGAAATGCTTCGGGACCACGGGATACTCAGTGAAGAGCATCAGGAGGCACCCCAAGGCATAGGGGCTGGGACTGGCAGTAGGATGCCTTGCGGTGGACAGCCGAGCTCGATCCTTATAAACGCTTTTTAACTGCAGCAGCTTTAGTGGACGCTACTGGAGCTGGAATTACGCGGCTGCTGGCATGAGACTTGCCCTCCAATAGATCCTTGTAAATGGATTTAAAGTGTATTCATTCAAATTAGAGAGACAATTTATATTAAAAAGCTTAGAGCTGCCTCCACCACAGGGGGGCTCGCTCGACCCACCAGCGGACAGGCACCAGTATTGGGAGAGGGGGGCTGGCCGTCATGGTTCACCGCGGCTCTGGCACAAACCCGGCGACGCGGAGGTGGCGCGGGCAGGAGCGGACTGAACGTGTCGGCTTCTCACTTTTTGGATTTTAGAAGGGCATGACATGCCTATATCTCTGTCTCTCCCTCCTTTTACTCCTCCACCTCTTTTCTTTTCGCATGACTATATGTACTTGTCACTTTTCCATGTGTTAGTTGTGTCTTCTGAGCAGTTTGTCAGCTTTTGGACACCTTTGAAGGTGTTTTCTATGTGTTTCTATATGTTTTTGTTTGCCTGCCATTGGTTTTAACGGTGTTCGACGAACAGTTCGACGAACAGTTCGGCGAACACACGGGTGTTCGACGAACCGAACCGAACTCGAACACTACGGGGGTGGCTCAACACTAGTCCTAACACTAAGCTTAGTCGTCCTAACGCATACCCTATTCGTCCTAACACTAACCCTTGTGGTCCTAGCGCTAATCTTAGTCATCCTAACATTAACACTAGTCGTCCTAGCGCTAACCCTAGTCGTCCTAGCACTAACCGTAGTCATCCTAACTCAAAACCTAGTCGCCATAGCGCTAACCCTAGTCGTCCTAGCGCTAACCATAGTCGTCCTAACTCTAACCCTAGACGCCCTAGCACTAACCCTAGTCATCCTAACGCTAACCCTAGTCGTCCTACCGCTTTACCTAGTCATCCTAACGCTTACCCTAGACGTCCTAGAGCTAACCCTAGTCGTCCTAAGGCTTACCGTTGAAGTCCTAGCGCTAACCGTAGTTGTTCTAGCACTAACCCTAGTCGTCTAAGCTCTAACCCTAGTCGTCGTGACGATAACCCTAGTCGCCCAAACTCTAACCCTAGTCGTCCTGCTGCTAACCCTATCGCCCTAGAGCTAACACTACTTGTCCTAGCGTTAACCCTAGTCATCCTAGCGCTAACCCTAGTCATCCTAGCGCTAAACCTAGTCATCCTAACGATGACCCTGGAATTCCTAGCGCTAACCCTAGTCATCCTAACGCTAACCCTGGTCGTCCCAACGCTAACCCTAGTCTTCCTAGCGCTAACTCTAGTCATTCTAGCGCTAACCCTAGTTTTCTTAGCGCTAACCCTAGACGTCCTAATGCTAACCCTACAAGTCCTAGCGCTAACCCTAGTTGTTCTAACGCTAACTGTAGTCATCCTAACTCTAACCCTAGTCGCCCTAGCGCTAACACTAGTCGTCCTAGTGCTAACCCTAGTCATTCTATCACTAACCCTAGTCGTCCTAGTGCTAACCCTAGTCATTCTATCACTAACCCTAGTCATCCTAGCGCTAACCCTAGTCGTCCTAACGCTTACCCTGGAAGTCCTAGCTCTAACTCTAGTCGTCCTAGAGCTAAACCTAGTTGTCTTAGCGCTAACACTAGTTGTCCTATTGCTAACCCTAGTCGCCATAACGCTAACCGTAGTCATCCTATCTCTAACACTAGTCGACATAGCTCTAACCCTAGTCGTCCTAGCGCTAACCATAGTCGTCCTAACTCTAACCCTAGTCATCTTAACGCTAACCCTAGTCGTCCTAGTGCTAACCTTAGTCGTCCTAGCGCTATACCTAGTCATCCTAACGCTAACCCTAGCCGTCCTAGGGCTAACCCTAGTCGTCCTAAGGCTAACCGTAGAAGTCCTAGCGCTAACCCTAGTTGTTCTAGCACTAACCCTAGTTGTCCTAGCTCTAACCCTAGTCGTCCTAACGATAACCCTAGTCGTCCTGTTGCTAACCCTATCGCCCTAGAGCTAACCCTACTCTTCCTAGCGCTAACCCTAGTCGTCCTAGCGCTGACCCTAGTCGTCCTAGCGCTAACCCTAGTTGTCCTAACGCTAACCCTAGTCGTCCTTACGCTAACCCTAGTCGTCCTAGGGCCGACTCTAGTCGTCCTAGCACTAATCTTAGAGGTCCTAGCTCTAACCCTAGTCGTCCTAGCTCTAACCCTAGTCGTCCTAGCGCTAACCCTATTCGTCCTAGCTCTAACCCTAGTCATCCTAACGCTAACTCTGGTCATCCAAGCGCTAACCCTAGTCATTCTAACGCTAACCCTAGTCGTTCTAACGCTAACCCTAGTCGTTCTAACGCTAACCCTAGTCGTTCTAATGCTAACCCTAGTCGTTCTAACGCTAACCCTAGTCGTTCTAACGCTAACCCTAGTCATCCTAACGCTACCACTAGTTGTCCTAGCGCTAACCCTAGTCACCCTAATGCTAACACTAGTCATCCTAGCGCTAACCCTAGTCGTCCTAATGCTAACCCTGGAAGTCCTAGCTCTAACACTGGTCGCCCTACAGCTAACCCTAGTCGTCCTAGCGCTAACACTAGTTGTCCTAATGCTAACCCTAGTCGCCCTAACGCTAACCCTAGTCATCCTAGCGCTAACCCTAGCCATCCTAGCGCTAACCCTAGTCATCCCAACGCTAACCCTAGTCTTCCTAGAGTTAACCCTAGTCGTTTAAGCGCTAACCTTAGTTTTCCTAGTGCTAACACTAGTCGTCCTAAGGCTTACCTTAGAAGTAAAAGCGCTAACCCTAGTTGTTCTAGCACTAAACCTAGTCATCCTAGCTCTAACCCTAGTCATCCTAACTTTAACCCTAGTCATCCTAATGCTAACCCTAGTCGTTCTAGTGCTAACCCTAGTCACCCTAGCGCTAACCCTAGTTGTCCTAATTCTAACCCTAGTCGTCCTATCGCTAACCCTAGTGGTTCTAACGATAACCCAGTCATCCTAACTCTAACCCTAGACATCCAAGCGCTAACCCTAGTCATCTTAGTGCTTTCCCTAGTCGTCCTAACGCTAACTCTGGTCGTCCTGACCCTAATCCTAGTCGTTCAAGCGCTAACCCTAGTTGTTCTAATGCTAACCCTAGTCATCCTAAAACTAACCCTAGTCATGCTAGGGCTGACCCTAGTCATCCTAGCGCTAACCCTAGTGGTCATAGCTCTAACCCTAGTCATCCTAGCGCTTATCATAGTCGTCCTAGCTCTAACCCTAGTCATCCTAACATTAACCCTAGTTATCCTAGCGCTAACCCTAACCGTCCAAACGCTGACCCTGGAATTTACTAGCGCTAACCCTAGTCATCCTAACTCTAACCCTAGTCGCCCTAGCGCTAACCCTAGTCATCCTAGAGCTAACCCTAGCCGTCCTAATGCTAACCCTAGTCGTCCTAACGCTAACCCTGGAAGTCCTAGCACTAACACTAGTCGTCCCAACGCTAACCCTAGTCGTCCTAGAGCTAATGCTAGTTGTCCTAGCTCTAACCCTAGTCGTCTCAACTTTAACCCTAGTCGTCCTAAGGCTTACCTTAGAAGTTCTAGCGCTAACCCTAGTTGTTCTAGCATTAACCCTAGTCATCCTAGCTCTAACCCTAGTCGTCCTAACTTTAACCCTAGTCGTACTAACGCTAACCCTAGTCGTTCTAGTGCTAACCCTAGTCGTCGTAGAGCTAACCCTAGTCGTCCTAAGGCTAACCGTAGAAGTCCTAGCGCTAACCCTAGTTGTTCTAGCTTTAACCCTAGTCGTCCTAACTCTAACCCTAGTCGTCCCAACGATAACCCTAGTCGCCCTAACTCTAACCCTAGTCGTCATGCTGCTAACCCTATCGCCCTAGAGCTAACCCTAGTCGTCCTAACACTAACTCTGGTCGTCCTGACCCTAACTCTAGTCGTCCTAGCGCTAAACCTAGTTGTCCTAACGCTAACCCTAGTCATCCTAACGCTAACCATAGTCGTCCTAGGGATGACCCTAGTCTTCCTAGCACTAACCCTAGTGGTTCTAGCTCTAACCCTAGTCGTCCTAGCGCTAAACCTAGTCATCTTAGAGCTAAACCTAGGCGTTGTAACGCTGACCCTGGAATTCCTAGCGCTAACCCTAGTTGTCCTAACGCTAACCCCAGTTGTCCCAACTCTAACCCTAGTCGTCCTAGAGCTTACTCTAGTCATCCTACCCCAAACCCTAGACGTCCTAACTCTAATCCTAGTCGTCCTAGCTCTAACCCTAGTCATCCTAACGCTAATCCTAGTCATCCTAGCGCTAATCCTAGTCGTCCTAACGCTGTACCTGGAATTCCTAGCGCTAACCCTAGTCATCTTAACGCTAACCCTAGTCGTCCTAGCGTCAACTCAGGTCGTTCTAGCGCTAACCCTAGTCGTCCTAACGTTAACCCTAGAAGTCCTAGCGCTAACCCTAGTTGTTCTAGCGCTAACCCTAGTCATCTCAACGTTAACCCTAGTCATCCTAATGCTAACCCTAGTCGTCCTAATGCTAACCCTAGTCGTCCTAGCGCTAACCTTAGTCATCCTAACACTAACCCTAGTGGTCCTAGCGCTAATCTTAGTCGTCCTAACGCTAACACTAGTCATCTTAGCGCTAACCCTAGTCGTCCTAGCGCTAACTGTAGTCATCCTAACTCTAACCCTAGTCACCCTAGCGCTAACCCTAGTCATCCTAGCGTTAACCAAAGTCGTCCTAACTCTAACCCTAATCGTCCTCACACTAACCTTAGTCGCTCTAGCGCTAACCCTAGTCATCCTAACGCTAACCCTAGTCATCCTAGCACTAACCTTAGTCATCCTAGCGCTATACCTATTCATCCTAACACTAACCCTAGTCATCCTTGAGCTAACCCTAGTCGTCCTAATGCTAACCCTAGTAGTCCTAAAGCTGACCCTGGAAGTCCTAGCTCTAACACTAATCGTTTTAGCGCTAACCCTAGTTTTCCTAGCACTAGCCCTTGTCATCCTAGTGCTAACCCTAGTCATCCTAATGCTAACCTTAGTCGTTATAGCGCTAGCCCTAGTCGTCCTAACGATAACCCTAGTCATCCTAATTATAACCCTAGTCTTCCTGCCGCTAACCCTAGTCGCCCTAGAGCTAACCCTAGTCGTTCTAGCGCTAACACTAGTCATCCTAATGCTAACCCTAGTCGCCCTAGCGCTAACCTAGTCATCCTAACGCTAACCCTAGTCATCCTAGCGCTAACCTTAGTCGTCCTAGCACTAAACCTAGTCATTAGTGTTGAGCGATACCTTCCAATATTGGGAAATATCGGATCGGATTGGATCGGACCGATGCCCAAAAAGTATCGGATATCGCCGATTCCGATACCTGAAACCAATGCAAGTCAATGGGACAGAAATATCGGAATGAAAATAAACCCTTTCTTTCCTTGTAGGTTAATTCTACATGAAGGAAAATAACTAACAATAATGTAGAATGTATTGTGGGAGGTGGGGGAGACAATAAAGGCATAGAGGTTTAGCCCAATCATATGGAATAGCAGGAATTAATAATTTTTTAAGATGTTCTGAGTTACGGAAATATTGACTATGTTAAGTATTTTTATATTTTGTCAGATATTTATGTTTCACTACTTCCATGCTCTTCACCTTCTTTTTTACTTCTCCCACACTTTCTCCTTCATCATCCTCAGCATCAGCATCTTTTTCATCAACTTTTTCTTCACCTTCTTCATCTTCTTCTTCTTCACTTTCTTCATATTATTCTTTTTTTTTACATTCTTCATATTCTTCTTATTCAACTATTATTCTTCTTCATATTCTACTTCTTCATCTTCTTCATATTCTTCTTCTTCATCATATTCTTATTTGTGACAGGCATTCCTGCAGTTGTTATCTATAAAAGTTTGAACATCACACCTTTCGTTCTGCCCGTCACAAAAGATTTACAACAGGATTTGTCCGCGTTCAGTTTGGCCTGCAGCAGCAGGTCTTTTCCAGGGGCACCACGAGGAGGAACGGACTCACCCCCATACACTGCTTAGTCATCTTCTGCTTATAATTTAGATATTATCTTTTGCTCTGATTTTTAGTCTTATGCTGAATGTTCTTCCGCTTTTTGTTCTGCAGCTTTTTGTACTTCTGCTTCTTGGTTTTCTGTCTCTTGTTCTTCTGTATCTTGGTGGTTGACTTCTTCTTCTTTGTCCTCTTGGTCAACTTCTTCAGGGTCATCTTCTTGATCTTCTTCGGGGTGGTCTTCTGGGTCGTCGTCTTCAGGGTCGTCGTCATCGGGGTCGTCGTCTTCGGGGTCCTCGTCTTCTTCGGGGTGGTCTTCAGGGTCCTCATGTTCAGGGTCGTCGTCGTCGGGGTCCTCGTCTTCTTCGGGGTTGTCTTCGGGGTCGTCTTTAGGGTCCTCGTTTTCAGGGTCCTCGTTTTCAGGGTCCTCGTCTTCAGGGTCCTCGTCTTCAGGGTCCTCGTCTTCGGCGTCCTCGTCTTCTTCGGGTTCGTCTTCAGGGTCCTAGTCTTCAGGGTCCTCATCTTCGCGGTCCTTGTCTTCTTCGGGGTGGTCTTCAGGGTCCTCGTCTTCAGGGTCCTCATCAGGGAGATCCAGAGTGATTACTAAGAACCATTTCAAAAAGCTTGAAATTGGAAATGTAGCAGAAGGTACAAGAAGGCTGAGGAACTGCCGAGACGCAGCTGATGGTACTGGAACCCGGATGGGTAGCAGAAGGTACAAGAGCCAATGGAACGACCGAGTACCAGCTGACGGTACTGGAACTCGGTTACTAAGCAGGAGGTACCTGTGCCAGAAAGCACTACCAAGGACCAGCAGATGTTGGTGGAACTTGGATACCGAGAAGGAGGCACCTAAGCCAAAGGCAATGCCAAGAACCAGCTGACGGTACTGGAACCCAGATGGGTAGTAGAAGGTACAAGAGCAAATGGAACTACCGAGGACCAGCTGACGGTACTGGAACCCGGATAAGTAGCAGAAGGTACAAGAGCAAATGGAACTACCGAGGACCAGCTGACGTTACTGGAACTCGGTCAATAAGCAGGAGGTACCTGTGCCAGAAAGCACTACCAAAGACCAGCAGACGTTGGTGTAACTTGGATACCGAGAAGGAGGCACCTAAGCCAAAGGCACTGCCGAGAACCAGCTGACGGTACTGGAACCTGGATGGGTAGCAGAAGGTACCCATGTAAAAAAAAGTTGCAAGGCCGCGAGCCGGCCGCAGTTACCAAAACCCACAGTCCTACAGGGGGTGCTTGTCCTATTGGCACTATGGAACCAGCCTTCATTGCCAGATCCCGCAGCCCACATAGGAGTCACCTAAACTGCAGGCACCATAGAGTCGGCTAACCCGACCGCAACACGACAGGACAACGCATTGGAGGCAAATGATGTTGACACTACCCGGAAACAGCTGACGTGATGGAACCAGGCTGGGCAGGAGGGAGTACCCGTGCCAAAGACACTGCTGGGAATCAGCTGGCAGTGCTGGAGCCCAGCGTAAATTCTAAAAACAGAGTGGAGCCAGAGGTGTAATTGGAGCAAGTTTTAAATCAGCAGTACAGTGGATGTGGACAAAGCAGGAGAATTTGCCGGACACACAGCAGGGGATCAGCTGACGTTACTGAACCCCAATAACACTGGCGCTCAGGGATAATACTAAAAACAGAGGAGCCAGAGGTGTAATTGGAGCAACTTTAAAATCTGTAGTAGTGTGAATGTGGACAGAGAAAGAGAAATTGCCGTCTGCACAGCAGGGGAACAGCTGACGTTACTGAACCCCAATAACACGCCAGCAAGTGTTGACTGTGCAAACGGCACTTCCGAGCGCCAACTGGCGGTGTTGGAGCTCAGGGATAATACTAAAAACAGAGGAGCCAGAGGTGTAATTGGAGCAACTTTAAAATCTGTAATAGTGTGAATGTGTACAGAGCAAGAGAAATTGCCGTCCGCACAACAGGGGAACAGCTGACGTTACTGAACCCCAATAAGACGCCAGAAAGTGTTGACTGTGCAAACGGCACTTCCAAGTGCCAACTGGCGGTGTTAGAGCTCAGGGATAATACTAAAAACAGAGGAGCCAGAGGTGTAATTGGAGCAACTTTAAAATCTGTAGTACTGTGAATGTGGACAGAGCATGAGAAATTGCCGTCCGCACAGCAGGGGAACAGCTGACGTTACTGAACCCCAATAACACGGCAGCAAGTGTTGACTGTGCAGACAGCACTTCTGAGCACCAACTAGCGGTGTTGGAGCTCAGGGATTACAGTTCAGGTGGTAGAAACATGAACACAACAGGAGACCTGGATACTGTTGCCAATCAATTATTTATTCTGGAAGAGGACTGGCAAATTCATGAGAGATCCAGGCCTTGTTCATTTTGAGAAAAGTAAGCCGGTCAACGTTATCGGAGGATAGTCGCATGCGACGGTCTGTTAGTACACCACCTGCGGCACTAAAGACGCGTTCCAATTATACACTAGCAGCAGGGCAAGCTAGCACCTCCAATGCATACTGGCTAAGCTCTGGCCATGTATCCAGCTTACAGACCCAAAACTTGAAGGGAGAAGAGCCGTCTGGGAGTACACTGAGAGGGCAAGACATGTAGTCTGTCACCATCTGACGGAAACATTGCCTCCTGCTTACTGGAGCCGTCTGTGATGGTGTAGACATTTGTGGCGGCGGGAACACAAAACTTTGCCACATTTCGGCCATACTGGTCTTGCCTTGTGCTGAGGCGCTGCTTCTGCTCCCTCTTTGTGCAGAGCTTCCTCCACTGCCTCGACGCACTGAGCTGCTTTGTAAAGCACTAGCAGCACTGCTTTCGGTTGGATTGGAGAACATGATGGAATGCACCAGTGCGTCTTGGTACTCCCGCATTTTACGCTCCCGGTTCAATGGTGTTATGAGGCTTTGTAAGTTGTCCCGGTAGCGAGGATCTAGGAGGGTGAACACCCAATAATCAGCCGTGATGAGAATGTGGGCGATGCGGAGGTCGTTTCTCAGGCACTGCAGCATGAAATCAACCATGTGCTGCAGACTGCCAACTGGCCAAGAAACGCTGTCCCCTGCTTGAGGCGTGATCTCTGCCTGCTCTGCATCACCCCACCCTCGCTTTAGATACTGACTACTAGAGCATTGTGTACCTCCCTCCTCTGGACAGATGTCTTCCTCCTCCATTGACTCCTCCTCATCCTCCTCACAAAGTGCCACTGCCTAGGCCTTTGTGAGGAACCACGTTGCGCAGACTGTAGAGAAGCAGATGGCATTTGTGACTCCTCATCCTCCGCCTCTTCCAAAACCTCATCCCTTAGTGCTTGCAGTGTTTTTTCATGCAGGCAGATAAGGGGGATAGTCATGCTGACTAGTGCATCATCGGCACTCGCCTTCCACGTGGAATAATCGAAGGCACGCAAAACGTGGCAAATGTCCTTCATAGAGGCCCACTCAGTGGTGGTGAAGTGTGAACGGCGTGTACTGCGACTTGTTTGCGCCTGCTGCAGCTGGTACTCCATTACTGCTGCCTGCTGCTCACACAACCTCTCCAACATATGTAACGTTGAATTCCACCTAGTGGGTAGGTCACATATAATGCGATGTTCCGGAAGGCGTAATCGGCGCTGCAGAGCTGCAATGCGCGATCTTGCATTGCTGGAACACCGCAAGTGAGCACACTCTATGCGGACCTTGTGAAGCAGTGCATCAAGATCCGGATAGTCCCTCAAAAAACTCTGCACGACCAAGTTGAGCACATGTGCCAGACATGGGATGTGAGTGAGGTTGCCTAGGCCCAGAGCTGCGACCAGATTTCGGCCATTGTCACACACTACCATGCCTGGCTGGAGATGCGCTGGCACAAACCACACGTCGCTCTGCTGCTTGATGGCATTCCAGAGGTCCTTCACTGTGTGGCTTCGATTCCCCAAAGAAATTAATTTTAATACGGCGTGTTGACGATTGGCCACGGCTGTGCTCATATCGGTCATCATAACAGGTAACCGTTCACGGGTCGATGTGGAGATAGACCGTGACGGCTCCTGCAGCGCTGATTCAGAGGAACTGGAGTATGAGGAGGAGTCAATGTGTACAGACTGGATTCCTGCAATCCTTGGAGTTGGCAGAACACATACAGCACCACTCTCAAGATCTGTACCTGGCTCCACAACTTTTACCCAATAGGCAGTGAGGGAAAGGTATCGTCCCTGTCCATGCTTACTGGTCCACGCATAGGTGGTCAGGTGGACCTTGCTACTGACGGCATTTTGTAGCACATGTTTAATTTTTCCCTCCACATGCTGTTGCAGGGCAGGGACGGCTTGCCTGCAGAAATAAAAGCAGCTGGGCACATTGTATTGTGGGACTGCCAATGCCATAAAGTTACGGAAGGTGTCAGTCTCCACCAGCCTGAATGATAGCATTTCAAGGGCCAGTAGTTTAGCAATGCCAGCATTCAGAGCCTGTGCTTGGGGGTGGTTTGCCGAGTATGGGCGCCTTTTCTCCCATGCCTGTGCTAACGATGGCTGTAGACTGGCCTGGAAGTGTGAGGATGACAGGGAAAGTGGTGCTGTGGGTGGAATTACACGGTGTCTCTGTACAACAGTGCCAGAGATTCTTCCTGTGAGGAAGCCGAACCAGCTGTGTGTGAGCTGGAGGAAGAGGCTAAAACACGAGCTGAAGAGGTGGTAGGTGGCGTTGTAGGTTGGCCTAGGTCTTCAGTGTGTTTTTGTAACTCCATCACATGCTTGGTCCGCACATATTTCCACATATTTGTGGTATTGAGGTTGCTGACACTTTTCCCTCTTTTCACCTTACACAGCTTGCATTTTACAAAGCAATTGGCATCTGCAACTGTGTCAAAAAAGGACCAGGCACTGCAAGTCTTGGGAGCGCCCGCTTTGAATTTTGGAAGAGCCATGCTCCTAATGGGTGCCGAAGTGGAGGCTACAGGCAACCCTGCCCCCTCCCTCTCCCTCCTTTTTGGGCCGTTCGGGGAATCTCTTCCTCAGAGCTGCTCCCACCACCTTCCTGTCCCTCACGCCATGATGGGTCAAGGACCTCATCATCTACACCACCCTCTTCAAACAACTACTTCTCCTGGGTAGTCTCGACAGCACAGTACGCACCAGAAAGTGGCACCTGAGTCTCATCATCAGATGCGTACTGAGGTGTGCTGCTGACCATAGGCACTGGCCCACCTGCCTCTTCAGATTCAGAGAGACAAAACAGTTGCGCATCACTGCATGCTACCTCTTTTCAAATTCTCGAATTCTGCTTGGCTGGCCCCCTCTTTCCAAGCCAAGAGATTCAGAGAACAGAAGTAGAGAGGGCTCCTGTCCAGGGCTCTCTGACTGCCTGGGCAATTTGGCAGGTGGTGAAGAGACAGATGGGTGCTCTTCAGTGCTCATGACTTGAGAGGATCTGGAACTAATTGAAGTCGATGCGTTAGCTGCCATCCATTCGACAGCGGCTTCAATTTGGTCCTCCCACAGCAGTGGGGTACGGCTAGCTCCTACAAAGCTGCACATAAAGGACTGTTCCCTGGTAAAACTGGGGGATGCTGAGTCACTGGTGCCCGCAGCAGGCACAGAATCCCCACGTCCTCTCCCTGCAGGCACAGAATCCTCACGTCCTCTCCCTGCAGAAACTCCACGACCACGATCATGACCACATGCCTTACTCCCTGCCTTCTTCATCTTGGTAGACTGATAAAGATAGGCAGAAAAGTACTAAGGGCTTAGTGTGCTTATTCCTGAAGAGCTGCTAACAGGTATAAGAAACACTAATTTTATAAAGTGTGGACTAGACTTTAATATGAGCTAATGTGGCCAACAGAACTGTAAAGTGGAGTGTTTGGTGAACTTTATTTTGGGTTTTTTTGTCACAAAAAGACACTGGATGTGCCCAAAGATGTAATACCGATAGTATCACAAACTTTTTGTAGCTATTACAATGTAGGAAGGTAACCTACAATGCAATAGATGAGGCTACAAAAATAGGCAAATACTAATCTGGCTGGGGCTCCAGGGCACAATGCTGCAGAAAGGCTCCACTAACTACTCCTATATAGTGTGTTTGGAACCAATTTAGCTGAATACAGATGGAACCACCACACTAATAGGAGAAATCAGGAAAACTTATGAATTGGCAAAAAAGGACAATGTATGAGGCAGTGACACACACTGAGGGCACTACAACCAGACGTGGCTGAAGCACACACTACAGGGTGAGCTGCACTCACACACAGACCTTGCAGACAGCGGTGAACAGTGCAGATGCAGAGCACTGTGCACTAGCGCTGCAAGACCAAAAAAAAATTCTCTATCTAGTCCTATATAGTGTGTTTGGAACCAATTTAGCTGAATACGGATGGAACCACCACACTAATAGGAGATATCAGGAAAAATTATGAATTGTAAAAAAAGGACAATGCATGAGGCAGTGACACACACTGAGTGCACTACAACCAGACGTGGCTGAAGCACACACTACAGAGTGTGCTGCTCTCACACACACAGACCTTGCAGACAGCGGTGAACAGCACAGAGAACTGTGCACTAGCGCTGCAAGGCACAGCGATTTATAAAGTAGCTTGGGTAAAGCAGAATAGACCAAATAGGTAGCTAAAACTGTCCCTCAGAACAACAGCGTCCTATCCCTAACTGAATTCACAGCAGAGTGAGCTCAAAATGGCGGCGGCGGCTTTTATAGTGCATCATGACATCATTTCAGCAGCCAATCACAGCCACGACATTAGTTAAGATGCCTACATGCCTAACAGGATGTTCCCACACTTCTTAGGATCCTCATTGGCTTAATAAAATGAAACAGGCTCATTGCATTCTGAGAACTTCCGATTCCGGTATACGATATTGCAAAAGTATCGGACTTAAATATTGTAATTCCGAAACCGCGAATATCGGCCGATACCCGATATTTCAGTATCGGAATGCTCAACACTACTAGTCATCCTAACGCTAACCCTAGTCGTCATATAGCTAACCCTAGTTGACCTAATGCTAACCCTAGTCGTCCTAATGCTAACCCTAGTCGTCCTAATGCTAACCCTAGTCGTCCTAGCGCTAACTCTGGTCGTCCTAACCCTAACCCTAGTCGTCCTAGTGGTAACCCTAGTCATCCTAATGCTAAACCTAGTCATCCTAACGCTAATCCTAGTCATCCTAGCGCTTACCCTAGTCATCCTAGCTCTAACCCTAGTCGTCCTAACGCTAACACTAGTCATCCTAGTGCTAACTCTAGTCGTCCTAACGCTGACCCTGGAATTCCTAGCGCTAACCATAGTAGTCTTAACGCTAACCCTAATTGTCCCAACGCTAACCCTAGTCGTTCAAGCGCTAACTCTAGTTTTCCTAGCGCTAACCCTAGTCGTCCTAATGCTAACCCTAGTCGTCCTAGCGCTAATCCAAGTCATCCTAGCACTTTCCCTAGTCGTCCTAATGCTAACTCTGGTCATCCTGATCCTAACCCTAGTCATCCTAGTGCTAAACCTAGTCATCCTAACGCTAACCCTAGTCATCCTAACGCTAACCCTAGTCATCCTAGGGCTGACCCTAGTCTTCCTAGCGCTAACTCTAGTGGTCCTATCTCTTACCGTAGTCATCCTAGCGCTAACCCTAGTCGTCCTAATGCTAACCCTAGCCATCCTAGAGCTAACCATAGTCGTGCTAATGCTGTCCCTGGAATTCCTAGTGCTATCCCTAGTCGTCCTAACGCTACCCATAGTCGTCCAAACGCTAACACTAGTCATTCTAGCGCCAACTCTGGTCGTTCTAGCGCTAACCCTAGTTTTCCTAGCGCTAACCCTAGTTGTCCTAACGTTAACCCTAGAAGTCCTAGCGCTAACCCTAGTTGTTCTAGCGCTAACCCTAGTCATTTTAATGCTAACCCTAGTCGTCCTAACGCTAACCCTAGTCGTCCTAACTTTAACCTTAGTCGTTCTAACGCTAACCCTAGTCATCCTAACACTAACCCTAGTGGTCCTAGCGCTAATCTTAGTCGTCCTAACGCTAACACTAGTTGTCCTAGAGCTAATTGGAGTCATCCTAACTCTAACCCTAGTCATCCTAACGCTAACCCTAGTCGTCCTAGCGCTAACCTTAGTCATCCTAGTGCTATACCTAGTCATCCTAACACTAACCCTAGTCATCCTAGAGCTAACCCTAGTAGTCCTAACGGTAACCCTAGTAGTCCTAACGCTGACCCTGGAAGTCCTAGCGCTAACACTAATCGTTTTAGCGATAACCCTAGTTGTTCTAGCACTAACCCTAGTCGTCCTAAGACTAACCGTAGAAGACTAAGCGCTAACCCTAGTCTTCCTAACGCTGACCCTGGAAGTCCTAGCGCTATCACTAATCGTTTTAGCGCTAACCCTAATTGTTCTAGCACTAACCCTAGTCATTCTAGCGCTAACACTAGTCGTCCTAATGCTAATCCTAGTCGTCCTAGCGCTAACCCTAATCGTCCTACCGATAACCCTAATGGTCCTAACTCTAACCCTAGTCATACTGCCACTAACCCTAGTCACCCTAGAGCTAACCCTAGTCGTCCTAGCGCTAACCCTAGTCATCCTAGCGCTAACCCTAGTCGTCCTAACGCTAACTATGGTCATCCTAACCCTATCCCTAGTTGTCCTAGCGCTAACCCTAGTCGTCCTAACGCTAACCCTAGTCATCCTAACTGTAGCGTTGGCGTCCCTGCCTCCTGCCAGGCAGGGACGCTGTTCCCCTCACCTCTCCTCTCCGTGCCCGGCGTCTTTCTTCCGCTCTGCTGGCAGCGCGCGCTCCTTCCCGGCCACTGTGCTTAGGGCGCGCGCGCGCTCCCCCTCTCTTAAAGGGGCCGCGCGCGCCGTCCTAAGGAGTCCCTGGCCAATGGCCGGAGGATCTCTCCATATATAAGGCACCTCCTCCAAAATGGAGGTGCCCGAGCAATGTTGTTGCATAGCCTATCACTCTGCTTCAGCCCTCAGGTCCCGTTACCAGATACCTGCCAGTTACCTGCCAGTTACCTGCCAGTTTCCTGCTTGATACCTGACTGATATGTGTCTATCTGCTGACATTCCTGTAGTCCGACAGTCTGCCTACCAGCCCTGTCAGTCTGTCTATGGATCCGTCTGCCCGCTCACCTGGGAGCGCTCACCTGCTACCTGCCCGCTAGCCTACCTGGAGGCTCTGCCATCACGTGCTGTGACCACCTGCCTGTCCAGAGACTCTTACCCGCTCAACTGGGAGCGCTCACCTGCTACCTGCCTGCTAGCCTACCTGGAGGCTCTGCCGTCACGTGCTGTGACTACCTGCCCATCCAGAGACTCTTGCCCGCTCACCAGGGAGCGTCCACCTGCTACCTGCCTGTTAGCCTACATGGTGGCTCAGCCGTCACTTGCTGTGATCACCTGCCTGTCCAGAGACTCCTGCCCGCTCACCTGGGAGCGTCCGCCTGCTACCTGCCTGCTAGCCTACCTGGAGGCTTAGCCATCACTTGCCGTGACCACCCGCCTGTCAAGAGACTGTCCCCGTCACTTACCGTGACCACCCGCCTGTCAAGAGACTTTCCCCGTCACTTGCCGTGACCTCCTGCCCTCCTACCCAGAGGCTGTCCCTGTCACTAGCCGTGACTGCCTGCTCGCCTTCCCTGGGAGCTACCCGCTTCCTTACAAGGACTGCCCCTTTGTATAGTTGCTCAGAGATTCCAACTCCCAGACCAGTTACACTAACGCTAACCCTAGTCATCCTAGGGCTGACCCTAGTCGTCCTAGCGCTAACCCTAGTGGTCCTAACTAGTGTTGAGCATTCCGATACTGAAATACCGGGTATCGGCCGATATTCGCGGTATCGGAATTCCGATACTTAATTCCGATACTTTTACAATATCGAATACCGGAATCGGAAGTTCCCATAATGCCTGCGCTCTGCAGTGTCTCTGAAGGATGACAAGCTGGGTGGCAGCCTGTCATCAGAATGCCATCCCAGTGTGAGAGAATTCTCCTGATTGTTTAAAAGCCGGCGCGCGGTAAAAAGCCGCCGGCTTTTAAACAATCACACAGCCCCATACTGCTTCCCCGCAGCCTCCCACCCCTCGCCTCCGCTCCCCTCGCCTCCTCCCATCCGAATCGTAAGTTAGGACCGGGCGGGGAGCGCAGCACCAAGGAGCGGGGAGCGAAGGACCTGGGCGGGGAAGCCGGCAGTGAAAAGACTTCACCGCTGGCTTTTCCGTTCTGTGCTGCGCTTTCCCGCCGGTTATTTCAAATGAACAGCTGAGGTATCAGGTGATGCCGATCAGCTGTTCATTTGAAGTCGCTGCGGTGCCCTCGGAGGGTTCATGTGAGTTCATGCTTGACTGCATTGCATGAACTCACATGAACTTTCCCACGGCCGCACAGGTCAGCCTCACCTCCCAGACCATCAGCCCGTCATGATTGGTATGTGCGGGTGTCTGTGCGTTTGTCTGCGAGTGTGTGTGGGGTGTCTGTGCGATGTCTGCGGGTGTGTGCGCTGTCTGTGTGATGTCTGCGAGTGTGTGCGGTGTCTGTGCGATGTCTGCGGGTGTGTTCGGTGTCTGTGCGATGTCTGGGGGTGTGTGCGGTGTCTGTGCGATGTCTACGGGTGTGTGCGTGCAGGCAGACATAGGCCGATGTGACACTACTACTCCCATCGGCCTATGTCTGTCCCCCGTCCACTCGTGCCAGCAGGATCAGCTCGATGGGAGCAGTAGTTCCCATCAGCCTGATCCTGCTATTTAAATTGCCCTACTGTGTCCCCAATAAATTTTAAATACATGTCATTGGTGGCCAGTGGTTACCTACAATAAATTAGTTCATACATTACCTGTCCTCGCCGATCGCCACCTAAAATAAAGTAAAAAATAAAAAACTACACCTATACTCACCTAGACACCTAATTCCCCGAAGCCATCGATCTCCTGTAATAAAATATAAAATAATAAACCATAACCTTATCCTTACCCCTCCGTAATAGTCCACGAGTGTCCCACGAAGATCTCCAGTTCAGAGTAGCCACATAGAATGTGACCGCTCTGAACCGCTGCCGCCGCTAGAATGACGGGGCTGTAAAGCAGCCCCGTCATTGTATAAGCGGGTTCGCCGGAGTTCAGGCAGCGCTGCTCCGGTTAGCTGCTTTACGGCCCTGCTGTATCGTGAGAAATTCCCACGGTACAGCACTGCCGTAAAGGAGGTCTCCGGAGCTGCGCTGCCTGAATGCACTCCGGTGACCTCAGTCAATGGCTCCCGCTGCCGGGAGCGGACGTGTTCCCGGCAGCGTGAGCTTACAGCAGCCATGCACAGCTGTCACCATCTCCAAATGTGACAGCTGTGCATGGGAGATCAGTGCAGGAACGTCGACAGGTAACTATTTTTTTTTAATAAACAAAGAATTAAATAAAATGGTGTGTTTTATTTCAAATAAATTATTTTTTTCTGGCTGTAGTGTGTTTTTTCTTTTTAACACTTTGTAGGTTAGTAATGGGGGTGTCTTATAGAAGCCCATCATTACTAACTTGGGCTTCATGGCAGCTGGCACTGACATGAACCCCAGCCCTATTACCCGCTGCCACCGCACCAGGGCAGCGTGGAAGAGCGAGTCTAAGTGCCAGAGTTGGCACATCCTATGGATGCGCCATTTCTGGGGCGACTGACGGCTGGTGTTTCTAGCCTGGGAGGGGGCCAATATTCATGGCACCCTTCCTGGGCTATTAATATCAGCCCCCAGCTGTCTGCCTAGCCTTTGCTAGCTATTAAAATAGGGGGGACCCCACGTCATTTTTTTGGGGGGTTCCCCCATTTTAATAGCTAGTAAAGGCTAGGTATTCAGCTGGGGGCTGATATTAGTAGTCTGGGAAGCTCCGTGGGTATTACCCCCTTCCCAGGCTTCAAACATCTGCCCCAGCCGTCTGCTTAACCTACGCTAGAGACTAAAATTATGTGGGATCCCACGCCAATTTTTTTTTAAAATAAATCCTTTATTTTAACACTAAATGACATTTGAGGAGTTAATAAAGATGCAGTCCCTAAATTATTATTTATTTTTTAATTAATTTTTCCCAAAAATTTTGACGTGGGCTTTGCCATATTTTTGTATGCCAGCCAGGTACAGCATCCAGCTTCTATGAACGCGCCATTTTCCGGGGTGGCTGCGGACTGCAATTTTCAGCGGGGGGGGGGCAGAAATCTTGGGCCTCCCTGCGCTGCAGATTCCAGCCCCCAGCTGCCTAGTTGTACCTGGCTGGACACAAAAATAGGGAGAAGCTTCACGTATTTTTTTTTTTAAATTATTTCATGAAATTCATGAAATAATTAAGAAAAAAAGGGCTTCCCTATATTGTTGTGTCCAACCAGGTACAAATAGGCAGCTGGTGGTTGGGGGCAGCCCGTTCCTGCCTACTGTACCTGGCTGGACACAAATATAGTGCGAAGCCCCACGTCAATTTTTTTTAAATTATTTCAGGAAATTCATAAAATAATTAAAAAAAATTGATGTGGGGCTTCGCCCTATATTTGTGTCCAGTCAGGTACAGCAGGCAGGAACGGGCTGCGCCCAACCACCAGCTGCCTATTTGTACCTGGTTGGACACAACAATATAGGGAAGCCCTTTTTTCTTAATTATTCCATGAATTTCATGAATTTAAAAAAAAAATACGTGGAGCTTCGCCCTATTTTTGTGTCCAGCCAGGTACAACTAGGCAGCTGGGGGCTGGAATCTGCAGCGCAGGGAGGCCCAAGTTTTCTGGGCCCCACCCGCTGCAAATTGCAGTCCGCAGCCGCCCCGGAAAATGGCGCGTTCATAGAAGCGCCATCTTCTGGCGCTGTACCCAACTCATCCAGGGCCCTGGTGCGGTGGCTCACTGGGTAATAAAGGGGTTAAGGCCAGCTTGGCATTATCAGCTGGCCCTAAGCCCGAAATTCATGGGGTCACGCCAATATTAGACATGACCACCATGAATTTCTAGTAAAGTATTTAAAAAAAACACAAACACCCAGAAAAAAGTCCTTTAATTGAAATAAAGACACAATTCTTTATTGTTCTAAATTAAACCATACTTACCGTCACGCCCATTCCAGCTGAAGCCAACGATCTCCTGCAATAAAAGTAAAATAATAAAGCAACATCATCCTTACCTTTCCATGGCTCCCACGACAGCTTCAGCTCTGCTACATCGAGATGACAGGCTGGACCGCAGCAGAACGCTGCCATCCAGCCTGTCATCCCGCAGACACTGAGAAGCACAGGCTTGCTTGCGCTACTCAGTGTCTGACTGTGACGGCATCCAGATGAGCCGAGGTCATGTCCAATGAACTCGGCGCACCTCATGCACGTCACTGACAGCGTGGGAGAATTCTCACGCTGAAGCGCTGAGTGCAGGAGAATTTTCCCACGCTGTCAGTGACGTGCATGAGGTGAGCTGAGTTCATTGGACATGACCTCACCTCATGTATGTCACTGACAGCGTGGGAGAATTCTCACGCTGAAGCGCTGAGTGCAGGAGAATTTTCCCACGCTGTCAGTGACGTGCATGAGGTGAGCCGAGTTCATTGTCGGCTCATCAGGATGCCGTCACAGCCTGACACTGAGGAGCGCAAGCATGCCTGCGCTTCTCAGTGTCCGCGGGATGACAGACTGGATGGCAGCGTTCTGCTGCGGTCCAGCCAGTCATCTCGATGTAGCAGAGCTGAAGCTGTCCTGGGAACCATGGAAAGGTAAGGATGAGGTTGCTTTATTATTTTTCTTTTATTGCAGGAGATCGTTGGCTTCAGCTGGAATGGGCGTGACGGTAAGTATGGTTTAATTTAGAACAATAAAGAATTGTGTCTTTATTTCAATTAAAGGACTTTTTTCTGGGTGTTTGTGTTTTTTTTAAATACTTTACTAGAAATTCATGGTGGTCATGTCTAATATTGGCGTGACCCCATGAATTTCGGGCTTAGGGCCAGCTGATAATGCCAAGCTGGCCTTAACCCCTTTATTACCCAGTGAGCCACCGCACCAGGGCCCTGGATGAGTTGGGTACAGCGCCAGAAGATGGCGCTTCTATGAACGCGCCATTTTCCGGGGTGGCTGCGGACTGCAATTTGCAGCGGGTGGGGCCCAGAAAGCTTGGGCCTCCCTGCGCTGCAGATTCCAGCCCCCAGCTGCCTAGTTGTACCTGGCTGGACACAAAAATAGGGCGAAGCACCACGTATTTTTTTTTTTAATTATTTCATGAAATTCATGGAATAATTAAGAAAAAAAGGGCTTCCCTATATTGTTGTGTCCGGCTAGGTACAAATAGGCAGCTGGTGGTTGGGCGCAGCCCGTTCCTGCCTACTGTACCTGACTGGACACAAATATAGGGCGAAGCCCCACATCAATTTTTTTTAATTATTTCATGAATTTCCTGAAATAATTTAAAAAAAATTGACGTGGGGCTTTGCACTATATTTGTGTCCAGCCAGGTACAGCAGGCAGGAACGGGCTGCCCCCAACCACCAGCTGCCTATTTGTACCTGGTTGGACACAACAATATAGGGAAGCCCTTTTTTTCTTAATTATTTCATGAATTTCATGAAATAATTAAAAAAAAAAAAAACGTGGGGCTTCTCCCTATTTGTGTGTCCAGCCAGGTACAACTAGGCAGCTGGGGGATGGAATCTACAGCGCAGGGAGGCCCAAGCTTTCTGCCCCCCCCCCGCTGAAAATTGCAGTCCGCAGCCGCCCCGGAAAATGGCGCGTTCATAGAAGCTGGATGCTGTACCTGGCTGGCATACAAAAATATGGCGAAGCCCATGTCAAAAGTTTTGGGAAAAATTAATTAAAAAATAAATAATAATTTAGGGACTGCATCTTTATTAACTCCTCAAATGTCATTTAGTGTTAAAATAAAGGATTTATTTAAAAAAAAAAATGGCGTGGGATCCCCCATAATTTTAGTCTCTAGCGGAGGTTAAGCAGACGACTGGGGCAGATGTTTGAAGCCTGGGAAGGGGGTAAAACCCACGGAGCTTCCCAGGCTACTAATATCAGCCCCCAGCTGAATACCTAGCCTTTAATAGCTATTAAAATGGGGGACCCCCCAAAAAAAAATTACGTGGGGTCCCCCCTATTTTAATAGCTAGCAAAGGCTAGGCAGACAGCTGGGGGCTGATATTAATAGCCCAGGAAGGGTGCCATGAAAAATGGCCCCCTCCCAGGCTAGAAACACCAGCCATCAGCCGCCCCAGAAATGGCGCATCCATATGATGCGCCAATTCTGGCACTTAGCCTCGCTCTTCCACGCTGCCCTGGTGCGGTGGCAGGGGGTAATAGTGGTGGGGTTCATGTCAGCGCCAGCTGCCATGAAGCCCAGGTTAGTAATGATGGGCGTCTATAAGACACCCCCATTACTAACCTACAAAGTGTTAAAAAGAAAAAACACACTACACCCAGAAAAAAATAATTTATTTGAAATAAAACAGACCATTTTATTTAACTCTTAGTTTACTAAAAATAATAGTTACCTGTCCACGTTCCTGCGCTGATCTCCCATACTCAGCTGTCACATCTGGAGATGGTGATAGCTGTGCATGGCTGCTGTAATCTCACACTGCCGGGAACACGTCCGCTCCCGGCAGCGGGAGCCACTGACTGAGGTCACTGGAGTGCATTCAGTCAGCGCTGCTCCGGAGACCTCCTTTACGGCAGTGCTGTACCGTGGGAATTTCTCACGATACAGCAGGGCCGTAAAGGAGCTAACCGGAGCAGCGCTGCCTGAACTCCGGTGAACCCTTACGGCCCCGTCATTCTAGCGGCGGCAGCGGTTCAGAGCGGTCACAGTCTATGTGGCTTCTCTGAACTGGAGATCTTCGTGGGACACTCGTGGACTACTACGGAGGGGTAAGGATAAGGTTGTGGTTTATTATTTTATATTTTATTACAGGAGATCGATGGCTTCGGGGAATTAGGTGTCTAGGTGAGTATAGGTGTAGTTTTTTATTTTTTACTTTATTTTAGGTGGCGATCGGGGGGGAAAGGTAATGTATGAACTAATTTATTGTAGGTAACCACTGGCCACCAATGACATGTATTTAAAATTTATTGGGGACACAGTAGGGCAATTTAAATAGCAGGATCAGGCTGATGGGAACTACTGCTCCCATCGAGCTGATCCTGCTGGCACGAGTGGACGGGGGACAGACATAGGCCGATGGGAGTAGTAGGGTCACATCGGCCTATGTCTGCCTGCACGCACACACCCGCACACATCGCACAGACACCGCACACACTCGCAGACATCGCGCACACACCCGCACACATCGCAGACACCGCGCACACACCCGCAGACACCGCACACACCAGCACACATCGCACAGACACCGCACACACCGCGCACACACCGCACACACTCGCAGACATCGCACACACCCGCACACATCGTACAGACACCGCGCACACCCGCACACATCGCAGACATCGTACACACCCGCACACATCGGACAGACACCGCGCACACCCCACACATCGCAGACATCGCACACACCCGCACACATCGCACAGACACCTCGCACACCCGCACACACCCACAAACATCGCACAGACACCCCGCACACACACGCAGACATCGCACACACACCCCGCACACACACGCGCACACACACTAATCATGACCGGTCTGATGGTCTGGGAGGTGAGGCTGACCTGTGCGGCCGTGGGAAAGTTCATGTGAGTTCATGCAATGCAGTCAAGCATGAACTCACATGAACCCTCTGAGGGCACCGCGGCTACTTCAAATGAACAGCTGATCGGCATCACCTGATACCTCAGCTGTTCATTTGAAATAACTGGTGGGAAAGCGCAGCACAGAACGGGAAAGCTGGCGGTGAAGTCTTTTCACTGCCGGCTTCCCCGCCCGGGTCCTTCGCTCCTTGGTGCTGCGCTCCCCGCCCGGTCCTAACTTACGATCGGGATGGGAGGTGGCGAGGGGAGCGGAGGATCGGGGTGGGAGGCTGCGGGGAAGCAGTATGGGGCTGTGTGATTGTTTAAAAGCCGGCGGCTTTTTACCGCCCGCCGTCTTTTAAACAATCAGGAGAATTCTCCCACGCTGGGATGGCATTCTGATGACAGGATGGATCTCAGCTGAGCGCTGCCATCCAGCTTGTCATCCTTCAGAGACACTGCAGAGCGCAGGCATTATGGGAACTTCCGATTCCGGTATTCGATATTGTAAAAGTATCGGAATTAAGAATCGGAATTCCGATACCGCGAATATCGGCCGATACCCGATATTTCAGTATCGGAATGCTCAACACTATTTATCAGACTTTCAGATAGGGGAAATGTCAGTGAGCGTTCCGATTTCCGTTCCAGAGCGATTCGCCCAATGAGTCCTTGATATTTAGTCGTTTTCAGCCAATTTTCTGGCTTTTTGAAAATTTCACTTTTTTGTGAAAATATCCACTAAATGAGGGAATAATATGTGTGAGGGTACCCCAGGAGAGTTCCAAATGTGTGTGGGTAGAATATATATCCCACGGGGGTAAAATCGAAAAAAGTTGAAAAAAAATTTTTTTTGGACTTAGTCATTTTTCCAGCGTTTATCAGACTTTCAGATAGGGGAAATGTCAGTGAGCATTCCGATTTTAGTTCCAGAGCGATTTGCCCAATGAGTCCTTGATATTTAGTCGTTTTCAGCCAATATTTTGGATTTTTGAAAATTTCACTTTTTTGTGAAAATATCCACTAAATGAGGGTATAATATGTGTGAGGGTACCCCAGGAGAGTTCCAAATGTGTGTGGGTAGAATATATATCCCACGGTTGTAAAATTGAAAAAAGTTGAAAAATATTTTTTTTTGGACTTAGTCATTTTTCCAGCGTTTATCAGACTTTCAGATGGGGTGAATGTCAGTGAGCATTCCGATTTCAGTTCCAGAGCGATTCGCCCAATGAGTCCTTGATATTTAGTCGTTTTCAGCCAATATTTTGGATTTTTGAAAATTTCACTTTTTTGTGAAAATATCCACTAAATGAGGGAATAATATGTGTGAGGGTACCCCAGGAAAGTTCCAAATGTGTGTGGGTAGAATATATATCCCACGGGGGTAAAATTGAAAAAAGTTGAAAACATTTTTTTCTTTGACTTAGTCATTTTTTCCGGCGTTTATCAGACATTCAGATAGGGGAAATGTCAGTGAGCGTTCCGATTTCAGTTCCAGAGCGATTCGCCCAATGAGTCCTTGATATTTAGTCGTTTTCAGCCAATATTTTGGATTTTTGAAAATGTCACTTTTTTGTGAAAATATCCACTAAATGAGGGAATAATATGTGTGAGAGTACCCCAGGAGAGTTCAAAATGTGTGTGGGTAGAATATATATCCCACGGGTGTGAAATTGAAAAAGGTTGAAAAAAAATTTTTTTTGGACTTAGTCATTTTTCCAGCGTTTATCAGACTTTCAGATAGGGGAAATGTCAGTGAGCGTTCCGATTTCAGTTCCAGAGCGATTCGCCCAATGAGTCCTTGATATTTAGTCGTTTTCAGCCAGTATTTTAGATTTTTGAAAATTTCACTTTTTTGTGAAAATATCCACTAAATGAGGGAATAATATGTGTGACGGTACCCCAGGAGTGTTCCAAATGTGTGTGGGTAGAATATATATCCCACGGGGGTAAAATTGAAAAAAGTTGAAAAAAATTTTTTTTTGGACTTAGTCATTTTTCTAGCGTTTATCAGACTTTCAGATAGGGGAAATGTAAGTGAGCGTTCCGGTTTCAGTTCCAGAGCGGTTCGCCCAATGAGTCCTTGATATTTAGTCGTTTTCAGCCAATTTTCTGGATTTTTGAAAATGTCACTTTTTTGTGAAAATATCCACTAAATGAGGGAATAATATGTGTGAGAGTACCCCAGGAGAGTTCAAAATGTGTGTGGGTAGAATATATATCCCACGGGTGTGAAATTGAAAAAGGTTGAAAAAAAATTTTTTTTGGACTTAGTCATTTTTCCAGCGTTTATCAGACTTTCAGATAGGGGAAATGTCAGTGAGCGTTCCGATTTCAGTTCCAGAGCGATTCGCCCAATGAGTCCTTGATATTTAGTCGTTTTCAGCCAGTATTTTAGATTTTTGAAAATTTCACTTTTTTGTGAAAATATCCACTAAATGAAGGAATAATATGTGTGACGGTACCCCAGGAGTGTTCCAAATGTGTGTGGGTAGAATATATATCCCACGGGGGTAAAATTGAAAAAAGTTGAAAAAAATTTTTTTTTGGACTTAGTCATTTTTCTAGCGTTTATCAGACTTTCAGATAGGGGAAATGTAAGTGAGCGTTCCGGTTTCAGTTCCAGAGCGGTTCGCCCAATGAGTCCTTGATATTTAGTCGTTTTCAGCCAATTTTCTGGCTTTTTGAAAATTTCACTTTTTTGTGAAAATATCCACTAAATGAGGGAATAATATGTGTGAGGGTACCCCAGGAGAGTTCCAAATGTGTGTGGGTAGAATATGTATCCCACGGGGGTAAAATTGAAAAAAGATAAATTTTTTTTTTCGGACTTAGTCATTATTCCGGCGTTCATCAGACTTTCAGATAGGGGAAATGTCAGTGAGCGTTCCGATTTCAGTTCCAGAGCGGTTCGCCCAATGAGTCCTTGATATTTAGTCATTTTCAGCCAATTTTCTAGCTTTTTGAAAATTTCACTTTTTTGTGAAAATATCCACTAAATGAGGGAATAATATGTGTGAGGGTACCCCAGGAGAGTTCCAAATGTGTGTGGGTAGAATATATATCCCACGGGGGTAAAATTGAAAAAAGTTGAAAAAATTTTTTTTTTGGACTTAGTCATTTTTCCAGCGTTTATCAGACTTTCAGATAGGGGAAATGTCAGTGAGCATTCCGATTTCAGTTCCAGAGCGATTCGCCCAATGAGTCCTTGATATTTAGTCGTTTTCAGCCAATTTTCTGGCTTTTTGAAAATTTCACTTTTTTGTGAAAATATCCACTAAATGAGGGAATAATATGTGTGAGGGTACCCCAGGAGAGTTCCAAATGTGTGTGGGTAGAATATATATCCCACGGGGGTAAAATTGAAAAAAGTTGAAAAAATTTTTTTTTTTGGACTTAGTCATTTTTCCAGCGTTTATCAGACTTTCAGATAGGGGAAATGTCAGTGAGCGTTCCGATTTCAGTTCCAGAGCGATTCGCCCAATGAGTCCTTGATATTTAGTCGTTTTCAGCCAGTATTTTAGATTTTTGAAAATTTCACTTTTTTGTGAAAATATCCACTAAATGAGGGAATAATATGTGTGAGGGTACCCCAGGAGTGTTCCAAATGTGTGTGGGTAGAATATATATCCCACGGGGGTAAAATTGAAAAAAGTTGAAAAAAAAATTTTTTTTAACTTAGTCATTTTTCCGGCGTTTATCAGACTTTCAGATAGGGCAAATGTCAGTGAGCGTTCCGATTTCAGTTGCAGAGCGATTCACCCAATGAGTCCTTGATATTTAGTCGTTTTCAGCCAATATTTTGGATTTTTGAAAATTTCACTTTTTTGTGTAAATATCCACTAAATGAGGGAATAATATGTGTGAGGGTACCCCAGGAGAGTTCCAAATGTGTGTGAGTAGAATATATATCCCACGGGGGTAAAATTGAAAAAAGTAGAAAAAAATTTTTTTTTGGACTTAGTCATTTTTCCGGCGTTTATCAGACTTTCAGATAGGGCAAATGTTGTTATGTTCTGCTACCAGAGCTAAGGAAAGAGAGGAGATTTGTCCCTACGATAGAACTCAGCTTTATCCCTACGATGTAACAGGGGACCTGATCCTGCGATCAGACCTGCTAAAGTCCTAAGCTAGTCTGTACGAAGACCTATAGATGTGGGGAGGGAATCCCTACAAGTACTAAGGACTGGGAGGAATATGGGACACCTCCTAACAGAAATAGTAGCAGACAGACGAACAAACAAAATATATAGAACATAGAGGTCAGTAGACCAAGCAAACTAACAGAGCAAGACACAGAGCACAGGCTAGCTAGAAAGTAGATATACAATGCAGTCCAGCAAAGCCAGAAGGGCGGAGCAGGATTAAATAGGCCAACAAGGTCATGTGACCAGCAAAGGAAAAAAAACCTAACAGCAAGGTTCTAACAGTACCCCCCCTTCTAAGAGGATCCTCCGGATCCCCTAGGACCAGGCTTATCAGGAAATCTCCTGTGAAACGCTCTGATAAGTCTGGACGCGGAAACATCATCTGACCTCACCCAAGAGTTATCCTCGGGTCCGAAACCTTTCCAGGCCACAAGATACTGCAAACTACCTCTATACCGTCTAGAGTCAAGGATGCGAGAAATTTCATATTCCCCGTCCTCCACCACCGGAGGAACAGAGGCAGAGGCGTCACCATCCGACACAACAGCTTTTTTTAACAGAGAGACATGAAAGACCGGATTAATTCTCCAGGAGGTAGGAACCTCCAACCTAACAGCAGATTGGTTGACAACCTGAAGCACCTTAAAGGGCCCTACAAACTTGGGACCCAATTTCTTAGAAGGAATCCTCAACCGCAGATTACTAGAGGACAACCAAACCATGTCACCAACAGCGAACAAAACCTCCTGTCGTTTCCTATCAAAGTAGTCTTTAGATTTTCTGTTGGCCTCCTGAAGATTACCACGCACATCCGTCCAAACTCTTTCCAAATCACCGGAAAAATTCTCCTCCTCAGGCACGGCAGATCCCAACTTGGAGAACGACCCAAACGACGGATGTCTCCCAGAACAACAAAAAAAAGGCGAACAACCAGCAGAAGAAGATGTATGATTGTTCAGAGCAAATTCGGCAAGTGGCAGAAACTCAGACCACCCCTCTTGATTGTCTGCCAAAACAACGCAAGAACTGCTCAACATCCTGGTTTTTCCTTTCTGTCTGGCCATTAGATTCAGGATGATATCCGGACGAAAACGACAAATGAATTCCCAACCTGTCACAAAAGGCACGCCAAAAACGAGCCACGAACTGAGGACCCCTATCAGAAACAATGTCAGTAGGAACGCCATGAAGTCTGACAATTTCCTTGACAAAGGCCTTAGCGAGAGTTTTAGCGCAGGGCAGTTTGACGAAGGGAACCAAGTGACACATCTTGCTAAAACGGTCCACGACCACCCAGATGACAGTAAAACCCTCAGAGGGGGAAAGGTCAGTTATAAAGTCCATAGCCAAATGTGTCCAAGGAGCACTGGGGACCTCCAAAGGACAAAGCAACCCCGCAGCAGGAGTATGTGAGGACTTAGATCTAGCACATACAGTACATTGGCGTACCCACTTAATGACTTCCTTCTGCCATCCAGGCCACCAAAAACTGCGACCCACCAGCCTCTTGGTCTCAGAGATTCCGGGATGACCTGCCAACCGAGATTCGTGACACTCAACAAACAAATCTCTCCTAAAGGTCCCAGGCACAAACAACCTCCCATGAGGAGTCTTAGATGGGGCATTCTCCTGAGCTTTAAGAATCTCATCTTCCAAAACGGAGTCTAAAGCAGCTATCACAACACCTTCTTGTAAAATGTTTTCCTCTTTCTCAGCACCGACTATGGGAGAAAAACTGCGAGACAAGGCATCCGCCTTAACATTCTTAGTACCAGGGATGTAAGTAACGGAGAAATTAAACCGCGAGAAAAACAGTGCCCACCTAGCCTGACGGGCATTCAGGCGCTTGGCAGCGTCAAGATATATCAGATTTTTATGATCCGTAAGAACCTGAACGGGAAATTCCGCACCTTCCAAGAAGTGGCGCCAGTGTTCAAATGCGAGTTTAATAGCCAATAATTCCCGATTACCAATATCGTAATTCAATTCAGTCTCCGAAAATTTTTTTGAAAAAAAGGCACAGGGATGTAATCCATCCCTGTTATCCTGAGACAATACTGCGCCAACCCCCACAGAGGAAGCATCAACCTCAACCAAAAACGGCCTAGTAACATCAGGCTGCATAAGGATGGGAGCAGAGGTGAACCTCTCCTTGAGATACACAAAAGCTTCAATGGCCTCAGAAGACCACTGAACCGCATCAGCACCTTTCCTGGTGAGATCAGTCAGAGGTTTGACAATACTAGAAATTTTTTTTATGAATTTTCTATAGTAATTGGCGAAACCCAAAAACCTCTGTATCGATTTCAAACCAATAGGCCTAGGCCATTCCTGCACAGCCTGAACCTTAACCGGATCCATCTCAAAACCTTTGCTGGAGATAATGTAGCCCAAAAAACTAATTCTCTGTACAGCGAACTCACATTTCTCCAGCTTAGCAAAAAGCGAATTGTCCATTAATAACTGTAATACCTCACGCACGCTCCGCCAATGAGACTCCAGATCTGGCGAATAAATCAAAATGTCATCCAAATACACAACCACATTTTTACCGATCAAAGGTCTAAGGATGTCATTAATCAGATTCTGAAAAAATGCAGGAGCATTAGTAAGACCAAAAGGCATAACCAGATTCTCAAAATGACCCACAGGAGTGTTAAAAGCAGTCTTCCATTCATCACCCTCCTTCATGCGCAACAGATTGTAGGCCCCCTTAAGGTCAATTTTAGAGAACCACTTGGCCCCCAATAACTGGTTAAACAGATCAGGAATCAATGGCAGTGGGTAAGGATTGCGTACCGTAATTTTGTTAATCTCACGAAAATCCGGACAAGGACGTAAACCGCCGTCCTTTTTTTTTACAAAAAAAAATCCAACCGCCACAGGAGACTTAGAGGGCCTAATGTGACCAGCGGCCAAACTTGTCTGTATGTATTCCTCCAAAGCCTTCCTCTCAGGAATAGTAAGGTTAAATAAACGACTTTTAGGAAGAGTCGCTCCAGGGACAAATTCAATAGAACAATCATAGTCTCTATGGGGAGGCAAAACCTGCGATTCTTTCTCAGAAAAAACTCTCCAAAAATCCTGAATAGGAACAGGCAATTCTCCCCTATCCAAAGCTGCAATACGCCCGTTACAACACTTGTCATAACATTTATGGCTCCAGGATTTAATTTCACTGGTAGACCAATCCAGTACAGGATTGTGAAATTTTAACCAGGGCAAACCCAATATTACTGGAGAAGGCAAGTTATTCAACACTACCAAATCCAATTTCTCATGGTGAACACCATTAATAGTGAGAGGAAATTCACTGACCTTGAGAGTAATATTCTTCAAAGGGGAGCCATCCACAGAAACCACAGCAATGGGGGATGATAAAGGTTCAGGTTTTAAATTGAGTTTTTCCACGAATCCCCCATCAATTACATTCAGTGTAGACCCGCAATCAACAAACACCCGAAATTCCATTAATTTTTTCTGAGCAATCGTGGAAGCAGCTAAAAATATACCCTTGGAATTTAAACAGGCAATACGGGCGTGACTGACCATTTTTTTTTCTTTCTTCATACGAAGCTCACAGCCTTTAATCAAATGACCAGATTTTCCGCAATAGAAACACAAGCCTTCCGAAAAACGACGGTCTTTTTCTTGAGAGCGAGGTGCCACCGATCCAATCTCCATCGGTTCACCACTGTTAGTACACACATTATCATAACCAGAAACTGACATAGCAGAGGATTTGCTCTCATTAACCCTAGCACGCAGTCTTCTATCCACCCGTATAGCTAATTGCATAGCTGGTTGCAAATCCTCAGGTGTAGGATAAGCAATTAGCAGGTCTTTAACCCTTTCACTGAGCCCAGCAAGAAATAGACTTTTCAGAGCAGAATCGTTCCACCCTGTTTGAGTGGACCAACGACGAAAATGAGAACAATATTTTTCGACATTACCTGATCCTTGTTTTAAACGTCTCAACTCAGTCTCAGCTGATGCCACACGGTCAGGATCATCATATAAAATAGTCCTAAAGCAGAAAAAAAAACTATCCACTGATCTGAAGCATGTATCACTAGGTTGCAAAGAAAAGGCCCACTCCTGAGGCTCTTTGCGCAAAAGTGACATTATGAACCCTACGCGCTGGGATTCATCCCCAGAGGACTTGGGTCTCAAACGAAAATACAATAAGCAAGCATTTTTAAATGAAAAAAATTCTTGATGTTCACCAAAAAATAAATCCGGCAAACATACCTTAGGCTCCAAGAAATATGCTCCAGGACAGTTACTCACGTGCTGACGGAGCTCGGCCACTTCCAGAGAGAGTCCCTGCAGGTGTTTAGCCAAATCCTGAACAGACACCATGATGGAACAAAAAAAAATCTTTCCTTAGAGAATTTGCAGGCTGGACTTACTGTTATGTTCTGCTACCAGAGCTAAGGAAAGAGAGGAGATCTGTCCCTACGATAGAACTCAGCTTAATCCCTACGATGTAACAGGGGACCTGATCCTGCGATCAGACCTGCTAAAGTCCTAAGCTAGTCTGTACGAAGACCTATAGATGTGGGGAGGGAATCCCTACAAGTACTAAGGACTGGGAGGAATATGGGACACCTCCTAACAGAAATAGTAGCAGACAGACGAACAAACAAAATATATAGAACATAGAGGTCAGTAGACCAAGCAAACTAACAGAGCAAGACACAGAGCACAGGCTAGCTAGAAAGTAGATATACAATGCAGTCCAGCAAAGCCAGAAGGGCGGAGCAGGATTAAATAGGCCAACAAGGTCATGTGACCAGCAAAGGAAAAAAAACCTAACAGCAAGGTTCTAACAAATGTCAGTGAGCGTTCCGATTTCAGTTGCAGAGCGATTCACCCAATGAGTCCTTGATATTTAGTCGCTTTCAGCCAATTTTCTGGATTTTTGAAAATCTCACTTTTCTGTGAAAATATCCACTAAATGAGGGAATAATATGTGTGAGGGTACCCCAGGAGAGTTCCAAATGTGTGTGGGTAGAATTTATATCCCACGGGGGTAAAATTGAAAAAAGTTGAAAAAAATTTTGTTTTGGACTTAGTCATTTTTCCAGCGTTTATCAGACTTTCGGATAAGGCAAATGTCAGTGAGCATTCCGATTTCAGATCCAGAGCGATTCGCCCAATGAGTCCTTGATATTTAGCCATTTTCAGCCAATTTTCTGGATTTTTGAAAATGTCACTTTTTTGTGAAAATATCCACTAAATGAGGGAATAATATGTGTGAGGGTACCCCAGGAGAGTTCAAAATGTGTGTGGGTAGAATATATATCCCACGGGTGTGAAATTGAAAAAAGTTGAAAAAAAATTTTTTTTTTGACTTAGTCATTTTTCTAGCGTTTATCAGACTTTCAGATAGGGGAAATGTCAGTGAGCGTTCCGATTTCAGTTCCAGAGCGGTTCGCCCAATGAGTCCTTGATATTTAGTCGTTTTCAGCCAATTTTCTGGCTTTTTGAAAATTTCACTTTTTTGTGAAAATATCCACTAAATGAGGGAATAATATGTGTGAGGGTACCCCAGGAGAGTTCCAAATGTGTGTGGGTAGAATATGTATCCCACGGGGGTAAAATTGAAAAAAGTTGAAAATTTTTTTTTTCGGACTTAGTCATTATTCCGGCGTTCATCAGACTTTCAGATAGGGGAAATGTCAGTGAGCGTTCCGATTTCAGTTCCAGAGCGGTTCGCCCAATGAGTCCTTGATATTTAGTCATTTTCAGCCAATTTTCTGGCTTTTTGAAAATTTCACTTTTTTGTGAAAATATCCACTAAATGAGGGAATAATATGTGTGAGGGTACCCCAGGAGAGTTCCAAATGTGTGTGGGTAGAATATATATCCCACGGGGGTAAAATTGAAAAAAGTTGAAAAAATTTTTTTTTTGGACTTAGTCATTTTTCCAGCGTTTATCAGACTTTCAGAGAGGGGAAATGTCAGTGAGCGTTCCGATTTCAGTTCCAGAGCGATTCGCCCAATGAGTCCTTGATATTTAGTCGTTTTCAGCCAGTATTTTAGATTTTTGAAAATTTCACTTTTTTGTGAAAATATCCACTAAATGAGGGAATAATATGTGTGAGGGTACCCCAGGAGTATTCCAAATGTGTGTGGGTAGAATATATATCCCACGGGGGTAAAATTGAAAAAAGTTGAAAAAATTGTTTTTTTGGACTTAGTCATTTTTCCAGCGTTTATCAGACTTTCAGATAGGGGAAATGTCAGTGAGCATTCCGATTTCAGTTCCAGAGCGGTTCGCCCAATGAGTCCTTGATATTTAGTCGTTTTCAGCCAATTTTCTGGATTTTTTAAAATTTCACATTTTTGTGAAAATATCCACTAAATGAGGGAATAATATGTGTGAGGGTACCCCAGGAGAGTTCCAAATGTGTGTGGGTAGAATATATATCCCACGGGGGTAAAATTGAAAAAAGTTGAAAAAATTTTTTTTTTCGACTTAGTCATTTTTCCGCCGTTTATCAGACTTTCAGATAGGGGAAATGTCAGTGAGCGTTCCGATTTCAGTTCCAGAGCGGTACGCCCAATGAGTCCTTGATATTTAGTCGTTTTCAGCCAATTTTCTGGATTTTTTAAAATTTCACATTTTTGTGAAAATATCCACTAAATGAGGGAATAATATGTGTGAGGGTACCCCAGGAGAGTTCCAAATGTGTGTGGGTAGAATATATATCCCACGGGGGTAAAATTGAAAAAAGTTGAAAAAAAAATTTTTTTGGACTTAGTCATTTTTCCAGCGTTTATCAGACTTTCAGAAAGGGAAAATGTCAGTGAGCGTTCCGATTTCAGTTCCAGAGTGATTCGCCCAATGAGTCCTTGATATTTAGTGGTTTTCAGCCAATTTTCTGGCTTTTTGAAAATTTCACTTTTTTTGTGAAAATATCCACTAAATGAGGGAATAATATGTGTGAGGGTACCCCAGGAGAGTTCCAAATGTGTGTGGGTAGAATATATATCCCACGGGGGTAAAATTGAAAAAAGTTGAAAAAAATTTTTTTTTGGACTTAGTCATTTTTCCAGCGTTTATCAGACTTTCGGATAAGGCAAATGTCAGTGAGCATTCCGATTTCAGATCCAGAGCGATTCGCCCAATGAGTCCTTGATATTTAGTCATTTTCAGCCAATTTTCTGGATTTTTGAAAATGTCACTTTTTTGTGAAAATATCCACTAAATGAGGGAATAATATGTGTGAGGGTACCCCAGGAGAGTTCAAAATGTGTGTGGGTAGAATATATATCCCACGGGTGTGAAATTGAAAAAAGTTGAAAAAAAATTTTTTTTGGACTTAGTCATTTTTCCAGCGTTTATCAGACTTTCAGATAGGGGAAATGTCAGTGAGCGTTCCGATTTCAGTTCCAGAGCGGTTCGCCCAATGAGTCCTTGATATTTAGTCGTTTTCAGCCAATTTTCTGGCTTTTTGAAAATTTAACTATTTTGTGAAAATATCCACTAAATGAGGGAATAATATGTGTGAGGGTACCCCAGGAGAGTTCCAAATGTGTGTGGGTAGAATATGTATCCCACGGGGGTAAAATTGAAAAAAGTTGAAATTTTTTTTTTCGGACTTAGTCATTATTCCGGCGTTCATCAGACTTTCAGATAGGGGAAATGTCAGTGAGCGTTCCGATTTCAGTTCCAGAGCGGTTCGCCCAATGAGTCCTTGATATTTAGTAATTTTCAGCCAATTTTCTGGCTTTTTGAAAATTTCACTTTTTTGTGAAAATATCCACTAAATGAGGGAATAATATGTGTGAGGGTACCCCAGGAGAGTTCCAAATGTGTGTGGGTAGAATATATATCCCACGGGGGTAAAATTGAAAAAAGTTGAAAAAATTTTTTTTTTGGACTTAGTCATTTTTCCAGCGTTTATCAGACTTTCAGATAGGGGAAATGTCAGTGAGCGTTCCGATTTCAGTTCCAGAGCGATTCGCCCAATGAGTCCTTGATATTTAGTCGTTTTCAGCCAGTATTTTAGATTTTTGAAAATTTCACTTTTTTGTGAAAATATCCACTAAATGAGGGAATAATATGTGTGAGGGTACCCCAGGAGTGTTCCAAATGTGTGTGGGTAGAATATATATCCCACGGGGGTAAAATTGAAAAAAGTTGAAAAAATTTTTTTTTTCGACTTAGTCATTTTTCCGCCGTTTATCAGACTTTCAGATAGGGGAAATGTCAGTGAGCGTTCCGATTTCAGTTCCAGAGCGGTACGCCCAATGAGTCCTTGATATTTAGTCGTTTTCAGCCAATTTTCTGGATTTTTTAAAATTTCACATTTTTGTGAAAATATCCACTAAATGAGGGAATAATATGTGTGAGGGTACCCCAGGAGAGTTCCAAATGTGTGTGGGTAGAATATATATCCCACGGGGGTAAAATTGAAAAAAGTTGAAAAAAAAATTTTTTTGGACTTAGTCATTTTTCCAGCGTTTATCAGACTTTCAGAAAGGGAAAATGTCAGTGAGCATTCCGATTTCAGTTCCAGAGCGATTCGCCCAATGAGTCCTTGATATTTAGTCATTTTCAGCCAATTTTCTGGATTTTTGAAAATGTCACTTTTTTGTGAAAATATCCACTAAATGAGGGAATAATATGTGTGAGGGTACCCCAGGAGAGTTCAAAATGTGTGTGGGTAGAATATATATCCCAAGGGTGTGAAATTGAAAAAAGTTGAAAAAAAATTTTTTTTGGACTTAGTCATTTTTCTAGCGTTTATCAGACTTTCAGATAGGGGAAATGTCAGTGAGCGTTCCGATTTCAGTTCCAGAGCGGTTCGCCCAATGAGTCCTTGATATTTAGTCGTTTTCAGCCAATTTTCTGGCTTTTTGAAAATTTCACTTTTTTGTGAAAATATCCACTAAATGAGGGAATAATATGTGTGAGGGTACCCCAGGAGAGTTCCAAATGTGTGTGGGTAGAATATGTATCCCACGGGGGTAAAATTGAAAAAAGTTGAAAATTTTTTTTTTCGGACTTAGTCATTATTCCGGCGTTCATCAGACTTTCAGATAGGGGAAATGTCAGTGAGCGTTCCGATTTCAGTTCCAGAGCGATTCGCCCAATGAGTCCTTGATATTTAGTCGTTTTCAGCCAGTATTTTAGATTTTTGAAAATTTCACTTTTTTGTGAAAATATCCACTAAATGAGGGAATAATATGTGTGAGGGTACCCCAGGAGTGTTCCAAATGTGTGTGGGTAGAATATATATCCCACGGGGGTAAAATTGAAAAAAGTTGAAAAAATTGTTTTTTTGGACTTAGTCATTTTTCCAGCGTTTATCAGACTTTTCAGATAGGGGAAATGTCAGTGAGCGTTCCGATTTCAGTTGCAGAGCGATTCAACCAATGAGTCCTTGATATTTAGTCGTTTTCAGCCAATATTTTGGATTTTTTGAAAATTTCACTTTTTTGTGTAAATATCCACTAAATGAGGGAATAATATGTGTGAGGGTACCCCAGGAGAGTTCCAAATGTGTGTGAGTAGAATATATATCCCACGGGGGTAAAATTGAAAAAAGTAGAAAAAAATTTTTTTTTGGACTTAGTCATTTTTCCAGCATTTATCAGACTTTCAGATAGGGCGAATGTCAGTGAGCATTCCGATTTCAGTTCCAGAGCGATTCGCCCAATGAGTCCTTGATATTTAGTCGCTTTCAGCCAATTTTCTGGATTTTTGAAAATCTCACTTTTCTGTGAAAATATCCACTAAATGAGGGAATAATATGTGTGAGGGTACCCCAGGAGAGTTCCAAATTTGTGTGGGTAGAATATATATCCCACGGGGGTAAAATTGAAAAAAGTTGAAAAAATTTTTTTTTGGACTTAGTCATTTTTCCGGCGTTTATCAGACTTTCAGAAAGGGGAAATGTCAGTGAGCGTTCCGATTTCAGTTCCAGAGTGATTCGCCCAATGAGTCCTTGATATTTAGTCGTTTTCAGCCAATTTTCTGGCTTTTTGAAAATTTCACTTTTTTGTGAAAATATCCACTAAATGAGGGAATAATATGTGTGAGGGTACCCCAGGAGAGTTCCAAATGTGTGTGGGTAGAATATATATCCCACGGGGGTAAAATTGAAAAAAGTTGAAAAAAATTTTTTTTTGGACTTAGTCATTTTTCCAGCGTTTATCAGACTTTCGGATAAGGCAAATGTCAGTGAGCATTCCGATTTCAGATCCAGAGCGATTCGCCCAATGAGTCCTTGATATTTAGTCATTTTCAGCCAATTTTCTGGATTTTTGAAAATGTCACTTTTTTGTGAAAATATCCACTAAATGAGGGAATAATATGTGTGAGGGTACCCCAGGAGAGTTCAAAATGTGTGTGGGTAGAATATATATCCCACGGGTGTGAAATTGAAAAAAGTTGAAAAAAAATTTTTTTTGGACTTAGTCATTTTTCTAGCGTTTATCAGACTTTCAGATAGGGGAAATGTCAGTGAGCGTTCCGATTTCAGTTCCAGAGCGGTTCGCCCAATGAGTCCTTGATATTTAGCCGTTTTCAGCCAATTTTCTGGCTTTTTGAAAATTTAACTATTTTGTGAAAATATCCACTAAATGAGGGAATAATATGTGTGAGGGTACCCCAGGAGAGTTCCAAATGTGTGTGGGTAGAATATGTATCCCACGGGGGTAAAATTGAAAAAAGTTGAAAATTTTTTTTTTCGGACTTAGTCATTATTCCGGCGTTCATCAGACTTTCAGATAGGGGAAATGTCAGTGAGCGTTCCGATTTCAGTTCCAGAGCGGTTCGCCCAATGAGTCCTTGATATTTAGTAATTTTCAGCCAATTTTCTGGCTTTTTGAAAATTTCACTTTTTTGTGAAAATATCCACTAAATGAGGGAATAATATGTGTGAGGGTACCCAAGGAGAGTTCCAAATGTGTGTGGGTAGAATATATATCCCACGGGGGTAAAATTGAAAAAAGTTGAAAAAATTTTTTTTTTGGACTTAGTCATTTTTCCAGCGTTTATCAGACTTTCAGATAGGGGAAATGTCAGTGAGCGTTCCGATTTCAGTTCCAGAGCGATTCGCCCAATGAGTCCTTGATATTTAGTCGTTTTCAGCCAGTATTTTAGATTTTTGAAAATTTCACTTTTTTGTGAAAATATCCACTAAATGAGGGAATAATATGTGTGAGGGTACCCCAGGAGTGTTCCAAATGTGTGTGGGTAGAATATATATCCCACGGGGGTAAAATTGAAAAAAGTTGAAAAAATTTTTTTTTTCGACTTAGTCATTTTTCCGCCGTTTATCAGACTTTCAGATAGGGCAAATGTCAGTGAGCGTTCCGATTTCAGTTGCAGAGCGATTCAACCAATGAGTCCTTGATATTTAGTCGTTTTCAGCCAATATTTTGGATTTTTTGAAAATTTCACTTTTTTGTGTAAATATCCACTAAATGAGGGAATAATATGTGTGAGGGTACCCCAGGAGAGTTCCAAATGTGTGTGAGTAGAATATATATCCCACGGGGGTAATATTGAAAAAAGTAGAAAAAATTTTTTTTTTGGACTTAGTCATTTTTCCGGCGTTTATCAGACTTTCAGATAGGGCAAATGTCAGTGAGCGTTCCGATTTCAGTTGCAGAGCGATTCAACCAATGAGTCCTTGATATTTAGTCGTTTTCAGCCAATATTTTGGATTTTTTGAAAATTTCACTTTTTTGTGTAAATATCCACTAAATGAGGGAATAATATGTGTGAGGGTACCCCAGGAGAGTTCCAAATGTGTGTGAGTAGAATATATATCCCACTGTTGTAAAATTGAAAAAAGTTGAAAAATATTTTTTTTTGGACTTAGTCATTTTTCCAGCATTTATCAGACTTTCAGATAGGGCGAATGTCAGTGAGCATTCCGATTTCAGTTCCAGAGCGATTCGCCCAATGAGTCCTTGATATTTAGTCGCTTTCAGCCAATTTTCTGGATTTTTGAAAATCTCACTTTTCTGTGAAAATATCCACTAAATGAGGGAATAATATGTGTGAGGGTACCCCAGGAGAGTTCCAAATTTGTGTGGGTAGAATATATATCCCACGGGGGTAAAATTGAAAAAAGTTGAAAAAATTTTTTTTTGGACTTAGTCATTTTTCCGGCGTTTATCAGACTTTCAGAAAGGGGAAATGTCAGTGAGCGTTCCGATTTCAGTTCCAGAGTGATTCGCCCAATGAGTCCTTGATATTTAGTCGTTTTCAGCCAATTTTCTGGCTTTTTGAAAATTTCACTTTTTTGTGAAAATATCCACTAAATGAGTGAATAATATGTGTGAGGGTACCCCAGGAGAGTTCCAAATGTGTGTGGGTAGAATATATATCCCACGGGGGTAAAATTGAAAAAAGTTGAAAAAATTTTTTTTTTGGACTTAGTCATTTTTCCAGCGTTTATCAGACTTTCAGATAGGGGAAATGTCAGTGAGCATTACGATTTCAGTTCCAGAGCGATTCGCCCAATGAGTCCTTGATATTTAGTCGTTTTCAGCCAGTATTTTAGATTTTTGAAAATTTCACTTTTTTGTGAAAATATCCACTAAATGAGGGAATAATATGTGTGAGGGTACCCCAGGAGTGTTCCAAATGTGTGTGGGTAGAATATATATCCCACGGGGGTAAAATTGAAAAAAGTTAAAAAAATTTTTTTTTTCGACTTAGTCATTTTTCCGCCGTTTATCAGACTTTCAGATAGGGGAAATGTCAGTGAGCATTCCAATTTCAGTTCCAGAGCGGTACGCCCAATGAGTCCTTGATATTTAGTCGTTTTCAGCCAATTTTCTGGATTTTTGAAAATGTCACTTTTTTGTGAAAATATCCACTAAATGAGGGAATAATATGTGTGAGGGTACCCCAGGAGAGTTCAAAATGTGTGTGGGTAGAATATATATCCCACGGGTGTGAAATTGAAAAAAGTTGAAAAAAAATTTTTTTTGGACTTAGTCATTTTTCTAGCGTTTATCAGACTTTCAGATAGGGGAAATGTCAGTGAGCGTTCCGATTTCAGTTCCAGAGCGGTTCGCCCAATGAGTCCTTGATATTTAGTCGTTTTCAGCCAATATTTTGGATTTTTTGAAAATTTCACTTTTTTGTGTAAATATCCACTAAATGAGGGAATAATATGTGTGAGGGTACCCCAGGAGAGTTCCAAATGTGTGTGAGTAGAATATATATCCCACGGGGGTAAAATTGAAAAAAGTAGAAAAAAATTTTTTTTTGGACTTAGTCATTTTTCCGGCGTTTATCAGACTTTCAGATAGGGCAAATGTCAGTGAGCGTTCCGATTTCAGTTGCAGAGCGATTCACCCAATGAGTCCTTGATATTTATTCGTTTTCAGCCAATATTTTGGATTTTTGAAAATTTCACTTTTTTGTGTAAATATCCACTAAATGAGGGAATAATATGTGTGAGGGTACCCCAGGAGAGTTCCAAATGTGTGTGGGTAGAATATATATCCCACTGTTGTAAAATTGAAAAAAGTTGAAAAATATTTTTTTTTGGACTTAGTCATTTTTCCAGCATTTATCAGACTTTCAGATAGGGCGAATGTCAGTGAGCATTCCGATTTCAGTTCCAGAGCGATTCGCCCAATGAGTCCTTGATATTTAGTCGCTTTCAGCCAATTTTCTGGATTTTTGAAAATCTCACTTTTCTGTGAAAATATCCACTAAATGAGGGAATAATATGTGTGAGGGTACCCCAGGAGAGTTCCAAATTTGTGTGGGTAGAATATATATCCCACGGGGGTAAAATTGAAAAAAGTTGAAAAAATTTTTTTTTGGACTTAGTCATTTTTCCGCCGTTTATCAGACTTTCAGATAGGGGAAATGTCAGTGAGCATTCCAATTTCAGTTCCAGAGCGGTACGCCCAATGAGTCCTTGATATTTAGTCGTTTTCAGCCAATTTTCTGGATTTTTGAAAATGTCACTTTTTTGTGAAAATATCCACTAAATGAGGGAATAATATGTGTGAGGGTACCCCAGGAGAGTTCAAAATGTGTGTGGGTAGAATATATATCCCACGGGTGTGAAATTGAAAAAAGTTGAAAAAAAATTTTTTTTGGACTTAGTCATTTTTCTAGCGTTTATCAGACTTTCAGATAGGGGAAATGTCAGTGAGCGTTCCGATTTCAGTTCCAGAGCGGTTCGCCCAATGAGTCCTTGATATTTAGTCGTTTTCAGCCAATTTTCTGGCTTTTTGAAAATTTCACTTTTTTGTGAAAATATCCACTAAATGAGGGAATAATATGTGTGAGGGTACCCCAGGAGAGTTCCAAATGTGTGTGGGTAGAATATGTATCCCACGGGGGTAAAATTGAAAAAAGTTGAAAATTTTTTTTTTCGGACTTAGTCATTATTCCGGCGTTCATCAGACTTTCAGATAGGGGAAATGTCAGTGAGCGTTCCGATTTCAGTTCCAGAGCGATTCGCCCAATGAGTCCTTGATATTTAGTCGTTTTCAGCCAGTATTTTAGATTTTTGAAAATTTCACTTTTTTGTGAAAATATCCACTAAATGAGGGAATAATATGTGTGAGGGTACCCCAGGAGTGTTCCAAATGTGTGTGGGTAGAATATATATCCCACGGGGGTAAAATTGAAAAAAGTTGAAAAAATTGTTTTTTTGGACTTAGTCATTTTTCCAGCGTTTATCAGACTTTCAGATAGGGGAAATGTCAGTGAGCGTTCCGATTTCAGTTCCAGAGTGATTCGCCCAATGAGTCCTTGATATTTAGTCGTTTTCAGCCAATTTTGTGGCTTTTTGAAAATTTCACTTTTTTTGTGAAAATATCCACTAAATGAGGGAATAATATGTGTGAGGGTACCCCATGAGAGTTCCAAATGTGTGTGGGTAGAATATATATCCCACGGGGGTAAAATTGAAAAAAGTTGAAAAAAAATTTTTTTTGGACTTAGTCATTTTTCCAGCGTTTATCAGACTTTCAGATAGGGGAAATGTCAGTGAGTGTTCCGATTTCAGTTCCAGAGCGTTTCGCCCAATGAGTCCTTGATATTTAGTCGTTTTCAGCCAATTTTCTGGATTTTTGAAAATTTCACATTTTTGTGAAAATATCCACTAAATGAGGGAATAATATGTGTGAGAGTACCCCAGGAGAGTTCCAAATGTGTGTGAGTAGAATATATATCCCACGGGGGTAATATTGAAAAAAGTAGAAAAAATTTTTTTTTTGGACTTAGTCATTTTTCCGGCGTTTATCAGACTTTCAGATAGGGCAAATGTCAGTGAGTGTTCCGATTTCAGTTCCAGAGCGTTTCGCCCAATGAGTCCTTGATATTTAGTCGTTTTCAGCCAATTTTCTGGATTTTTGAAAATTTCACATTTTTGTGAAAATATCCACTAAATGAGGGAATAATATGTGTGAGGGTACCCCAGGAGAGTTCCAAATGTGTGTGAGTAGAATATATATCCCACGGGGGTAATATTGAAAAAAGTAGAAAAAATTTTTTTTTTGGACTTAGTCATTTTTCCGGCGTTTATCAGACTTTCAGATAGGGCGAATGTCAGTGAGCATTCCGATTTCAGTTCCAGAGCGATTCGCCCAATGAGTCCTTGATATTTAGTCGCTTTCAGCCAATTTTCTGGATTTTTGAAAATCTCACTTTTCTGTGAAAATATCCACTAAATGAGGGAATAATATGTGTGAGGGTACCCCAGGAGAGTTCCAAATGTGTTTGGGTAGAATACATATCCCACGGGGGTAAAATTGAAAAAAGTTGAAAAAATTTTTTTTTTGGACTTAGTTATTTTTCCAGCGTTTATCAGACTTTCAGATAGGGGAAATGTCAGTGAGTGTTCCGATTTCAGTTCCAGAGCGTTTCGCCCAATGAGTCCTTGATATTTAGTCGTTTTCAGCCAATTTTCTGGATTTTTGAAAATTTCACATTTTTGTGAAAATATCCACTAAATGAGGGAATAATATGTGTGAGGGTACCCCAGGAGAGTTCCAAATGTGTGTGAGTAGAATATATATCCCACGGGGGTAATATTGAAAAAAGTAGAAAAAATTTTTTTTTTGGACTTAGTCATTTTTCCGGCGTTTATCAGACTTTCAGATAGGGCAAATGTCAGTGAGCGTTCCGATTTCAGTTGCAGAGCGATACAACCAATGAGTCCTTGATATTTAGTCGTTTTCAGCCAATATTTTGGATTTTTGAAAATTTCACTTTTTTGTGTAAATATCCACTAAATGAGGGAATAATATGTGTGAGGGTACCCCAGGAGAGTTCCAAATGTGTGTGAGTAGAATATATATCCCACGGGGGTAAAATTGAAAAAAGTAGAAAAAAATTTTTTTTTGGACTTAGTCATTTTTCCGGCGTTTATCAGACTTTCAGTTAGGGCAAATGTCAGTGAGCGTTCCGATTTCAGTTGCAGAGCGATTCACCCAATGAGTCCTTGATATTTATTCGTTTTCAGCCAATATTTTGGATTTTTGAAAATTTCACTTTTTTGTGTAAATATCCACTAAATGAGGGAATAATATGTGTGAGGGTACCCCAGGAGAGTTCCAAATGTGTGTGGGTAGAATATATATCCCACTGTTGTAAAATTGAAAAAAGTTGAAAAATATTTTTTTTTGGACTTAGTCATTTTTCCGGCGTTTATCAGACTTTCAGAAAGGGGAAATGTCAGTGAGCGTTCCGATTTCAGTTCCAGAGTGATTCGCCCAATGAGTCCTTGATATTTAGTCGTTTTCAGCCAATTTTCTGGCTTTTTGAAAATTTCACTTTTTTGTGAAAATATCCACTAAATGAGGGAATAATATGTGTGAGGGTACCCCAGGAGAGTTCCAAATGTGTGTGGGTAGAATATATATCCCACGGGGGTAAAATTGAAAAAAGTTGAAAAAAATGTTTTTTGTACTTAGTCATTTTTCCGGCGTTTATCAGACTTTCAGATAAGAGAAATGTCAGTGAGCATTCCGATTTCAGTTCCAGAGCGGTTCGCCCAATGAGTCCTTGATATTTAGTCGTTTTCAGCCAATTTTCTGGATTTTTGAAAATTTCACATTTTTGTGAAAATATCCACTAAATGAGGGAATAATATGTGTGAGGGTACCCCAGGAGAGTTCCAAATGTGTGTGGGTAGAATATATATCCCACGGGGGTAAAATTGAAAAAAGTTGAAAAAATTTTTTTTTTGGACTTAGTCATTTTTCCAGCGTTTATCAGACTTTCAGATAGGGGAAATGTCAGTGAGCATTCCGATTTCAGTTCCAGAGCGATTCGCCCAATGAGTCCTTGATATTTAGTCGTTTTCAGCCAGTATTTTAGATTTTTGAAAATTTCACTTTTTTGTGAAAATATCCACTAAATGAGGGAATAATATGTGTGAGGGTACCCCAGGAGTGTTCCAAATGTGTGTGGGTAGAATATATATCCCACGGGGGTAAAATTGAAAAAAGTTGAAAAAATTTTTTTTTTCGACTTAGTCATTTTTCCGCCGTTTATCAGACTTTCAGATAGGGGAAATGTCAGTGAGCGTTCCAATTTCAGTTCCAGAGCGGTACGCCCAATGAGTCCTTGATATTTAGTCGTTTTCAGCCAATTTTCTGGATTTTTGAAAATGTCACTTTTTTGTGAAAATATCCACTAAATGAGGGAATAATATGTGTGAGGGTACCCCAGGAGAGTTCAAAATGTGTGTGGGTAGAATATATATCCCACGGGTGTGAAATTGAAAAAAGTTGAAAAAAAATTTTTTTTGGACTTAGTCATTTTTCTAGCGTTTATCAGACTTTCAGATAGGGGAAATGTCAGTGAGCGTTCCGATTTCAGTTCCAGAGCGGTTCGCCCAATGAGTCCTTGATATTTAGTCGTTTTCAGCCAATTTTCTGGCTTTTTGAAAATTTCACTTTTTTGTGAAAATATCCACTAAATGAGGGAATAATATGTGTGAGGGTACCCCAGGAGAGTTCCAAATGTGTGTGGGTAGAATATGTATCCCACGGGGGTAAAATTGAAAAAAGTTGAAAATTTTTTTTTTCGGACTTAGTCATTATTCCGGCGTTCATCAGACTTTCAGATAGGGGAAATGTCAGTGAGCGTTCCGATTTCAGTTCCAGAGCGATTCGCCCAATGAGTCCTTGATATTTAGTCGTTTTCAGCCAGTATTTTAGATTTTTGAAAATTTCACTTTTTTGTGAAAATATCCACTAAATGAGGGAATAATATGTGTGAGGGTACCCCAGGAGTGTTCCAAATGTGTGTGGGTAGAATATATATCCCACGGGGGTAAAATTGAAAAAAGTTGAAAAAATTGTTTTTTTGGACTTAGTCATTTTTCCAGCGTTTATCAGACTTTCAGATAGGGGAAATGTCAGTGAGCGTTCCGATTTCAGTTCCAGAGTGATTCGCCCAATGAGTCCTTGATATTTAGTCGTTTTCAGCCAATTTTCTGGCTTTTTGAAAATTTCACTTTTTTTGTGAAAATATCCACTAAATGAGGGAATAATATGTGTGAGGGTACCCCATGAGAGTTCCAAATGTGTGTGGGTAGAATATATATCCCACGGGGGTAAAATTGAAAAAAGTTGAAAAAAAATTTTTTTTGGACTTAGTCATTTTTCCAGCGTTTATCAGACTTTCAGATAGGGGAAATGTCAGTGAGCGTTCCGATTTCAGTTCCAGAGCGTTTCGCCCAATGAGTCCTTGATATTTAGTCGTTTTCAGCCAATTTTCTGGATTTTTGAAAATTTCACACTTTTGTGAAAATATCCACTAAATGAGGGAATAATATGTGTGAGAGTACCCCAGGAGAGTTCCAAATGTGTGTGAGTAGAATATATATCCCACGGGGGTAATATTGAAAAAAGTAGAAAAAATTTTTCTTTTGGACTTAGTCATTTTTCCGGCGTTTATCAGACTTTCAGATAGGGCAAATGTCAGTGAGTGTTCTGATTTCAGTTCCAGAGCGTTTCGCCCAATGAGTCCTTGATATTTAGTCGTTTTCAGCCAATTTTCTGGATTTTTGAAAATTTCACATTTTTGTGAAAATATCCACTAAATGAGGGAATAATATGTGTGAGGGTACCCCAGGAGAGTTCCAAATGTGTGTGAGTAGAATATATATCCCACGGGGGTAATATTGAAAAAAGTAGAAAAAATTTTTTTTTTGGACTTAGTCATTTTTCCGGCGTTTATCAGACTTTCAGATAGGGCGAATGTCAGTGAGCATTCCGATTTCAGTTCCAGAGCGATTCGCCCAATGAGTCCTTGATATTTAGTCGTTTTCAGCCAATTTTCTGGCTTTTTGAAAATTTCACTTTTTTGTGAAAATATCCACTAAATGAGGGAATAATATGTGTGAGGGTACCCCAGGAGAGTTCCAAATGTGTGTGGGTAGAATATATATCCCACGGGGGTAAAATTGAAAAAAGTTGAAAAAAAATTTTTTTTGTACTTAGTCATTTTTCCGGTGTTTATCAGACTTTCAGATAAGAGAAATGTCAGTGAGCATTCCGATTTCAGTTCCAGAGCGGTTCACCCAATGAGTCCTTGATATTTAGTCGTTTTCAGCCAATTTTCTGGATTTTTAAAAATTTCACATTTTTGTGAAAATATCCACTAAATGAGGGAATAATATGTGTGAGGGTACCCCAGGAGAGTTCCAAATGTGTTTGGGTAGAATACATATCCCACGGGGGTAAAATTGAAAAAAGTTGAAAACATTTTTTTTTTGGACTTAGTTATTTTTCCAGCATTTATCAGACTTTCAGATAGGGGAAATGTCAGTGAGTGTTCCGATTTCAGTTCCAGAGCGTTTCGCCCAATGAGTCCTTGATATTTAGTCGTTTTCAGCCAATATTTTGGATTTTTGAAAATTTCACTTTTTTGTGTAAATATCCACTAAATGAGGGAATAATATGTGTGAGGGTACCCCAGGAGAGTTCCAAATGTGTGTGAGTAGAATATATATCCCACGGGGGTAAAATTGAAAAAAGTAGAAAAAAATTTTTTTTTGGACTTAGTCATTTTTCCGGCGTTTATCAGACTTTCAGTTAGGGCAAATGTCAGTGAGCGTTCCGATTTCAGTTGCAGAGCGATTCACCCAATGAGTCCTTGATATTTATTCGTTTTCAGCCAATATTTTGGATTTTTGAAAATTTCACTTTTTTGTGTAAATATCCACTAAATGAGGGAATAATATGTGTGAGGGTACCCCAGGAGAGTTCCAAATGTGTGTGGGTAGAATATATATCCCACGGGGGTAAAATTGAAAAAAGTTGAAAAAATTTTTTTTTTCGACTTAGTCATTTTTCCGCCGTTTATCAGACTTTCAGATAGGGGAAATGTCAGTGAGCGTTCCAATTTCAGTTCCAGAGCGGTACGCCCAATGAGTCCTTGATATTTAGTCGTTTTCAGCCAATTTTCTGGATTTTTGAAAATGTCACTTTTTTGTGAAAATATCCACTAAATGAGGGAATAATATGTGTGAGGGTACCCCAGGAGAGTTCAAAATGTGTGTGGGTAGAATATATATCCCACGGGTGTGAAATTGAAAAAAGTTGAAAAAAAATTTTTTTTGGACTTAGTCATTTTTCTAGCGTTTATCAGACTTTCAGATAGGGGAAATGTCAGTGAGCGTTCCGATTTCAGTTCCAGAGCGGTTCGCCCAATGAGTCCTTGATATTTAGTGGTTTTCAGCCAATTTTCTGGCTTTTTGAAAATTTCACTTTTTTGTGAAAATATCCACTAAATGAGGGAATAATATGTGTGAGGGTACCCCAGGAGAGTTCCAAATGTGTGTGGGTAGAATATGTATCCCACGGGGGTAAAATTGAAAAAAGTTGAAAAATTTTTTTTTCGGACTTAGTCATTATTCCGGCGTTCATCAGACTTTCAGATAGGGGAAATGTCAGTGAGCGTTCCGATTTCAGTTCCAGAGCGATTCGCCCAATGAGTCCTTGATATTTAGTCGTTTTCAGCCAGTATTTTAGATTTTTGAAAATTTCACTTTTTTGTGAAAATATCCACTAAATGAGGGAATAATATGTGTGAGGGTACCCCAGGAGTGTTCCAAATGTGTGTGGGTAGAATATATATCCCACGGGGGTAAAATTGAAAAAAGCTGAAAAAAATTTTTTTTTGGACTTAGTCATTTTTCCAGCGTTTATCAGACTTTCAGAAAGGGGAAATGTCAGTGAGCGTTCCGATTTCAGTTCCAGAGCGTTTCGCCCAATGAGTCCTTGATATTTAGTCGTTTTCAGCCAATTTTCTGGATTTTTGAAAATTTCACATTTTTGTGAAAATATCCACTAAATGAGGGAATAATATGTGTGAGGGTACCCCAGGAGAGTTCCAAATGTGTGTGAGTAGAATATATATCCCACGGGGGTAATATTGAAAAAAGTAGAAAAAATTTTTTTTTTGGACTTAGTCATTTTTCCGGCGTTTATCAGACTTTCAGATAGGGCGAATGTCAGTGAGCATTCCGATTTCAGTTCCAGAGCGATTCGCCCAATGAGTCCTTGATATTTAGTCGCTTTCAGCCAATTTTCTGGATTTTTGAAAATCTCACTTTTCTGTGAAAATATCCACTAAATGAGGGAATAATATGTGTGAGGGTACCCCAGGAGAGTTCCAAATGTGTTTGGGTAGAATACATATCCCACGGGGGTAAAATTGAAAAAAGTTGAAAAAATTTTTTTTTTGGACTTAGTTATTTTTCCAGCGTTTATCAGACTTTCAGATAAGGCAAACGTCAGTGAGCATTCCGATTTCAGATCCAGAGCGATTCGCCCAATGAGTCCTTGATATTTAGTCATTTTCAGCCAATTTTCTGGATTTTTGAAAATGTCACTTTTTTGTGAAAATATCCACTAAATGAGGGAATAATATGTGTGAGGGTACCCTAGGAGAGTTCAAAATGTGTGTGGGTAGAATATATATCCCACGTGGGTAAAATTGAAAAAAGATGAAAAAAAATTTTTTTTGGACTTAGTCATTTTTCTAGCGTTTATCAGACTTTCAGATAGGGGAAATGTCAGTGAGCGTTTCGATTTCAGTTCCAGAGCGGTTCGCCCAATGAGTCCTTGATATTTAGTCGTTTTCAGCCAATTTTCTGGCTTTTTGAAAATTTCACTTTTTTGTGAAAAAATCCACTAAATGAGGGAATAATATGTGTGAGGGTACCCCAGGAGAGTTCCAAATGTGTGTGGGTAGAATATATATCCCACGGTTGTAAAATTGAAAAAAGTTGAAAAATATTTTTTTTTGGACTTAGTCATTTTTCCAGCGTTTATCAGACTTTCAGATAGAGGAAATGTTACTGAGCGTTCCGATTTCAGTTCCAGAGCGATTCGACCTATGAGTCCTCAATATTTAGTCGTTTTCAGCCAATATTTTGGATTTTTGAAAATTTCACTTTTTTGTGAAAATATCCACTAAATGAGGGAATAATATGTGTGAGGGTACCCCAGGAGAGTTCCAAATTTGTGTGGGTAGAATATATATCCCACGGGGGTAAAATTGAGAAAAGTTGAAAAAATTTTTTTTTGGACTTAGTCATTTTTCCGGCGTTTATCAGACTTTCAGATAGGGGAAATGTCAGTGAGCGTTTCGATTTCAGTTCCAGAGCGGTTCGCCCAATGAGTCCTTGATATTTAGTCGTTTTCAGCCAATTTTCTGGCTTTTTGAAAATTTCACTTTTTTGTGAAAATATCCACTAAATGAGGGAATAATATGTGTGAGGGTACCCCAGGAGAGTTCCAAATGTGTGTGGGTAGAATATATATCCCACGGGGGTAAAATTGAAAAAAGTTGAAAAAAAATTTTTTTTGTACTTAGTCATTTTTCCGGTGTTTATCAGACTTTCAGATAAGAGAAATGTCAGTGAGCATTCCGATTTCAGTTCCAGAGCGGTTCACCCAATGAGTCCTTGATATTTAGTCGTTTTCAGCCAATTTTCTGGATTTTTAAAAATTTCACATTTTTGTGAAAATATCCACTAAATGAGGGAATAATATGTGTGAGGGTACCCCAGGAGAGTTCCAAATGTGTTTGGGTAGAATACATATCCCACGGGGGTAAAATTGAAAAAAGTTGAAAACATTTTTTTTTTGGACTTAGTTATTTTTCCAGCATTTATCAGACTTTCAGATAGGGGAAATGTCAGTGAGTGTTCCGATTTCAGTTCCAGAGCGTTTCGCCCAATGAGTCCTTGATATTTAGTTGTTTTCAGCCAATTTTCTGGATTTTTGAAAATTTCACATTTTTGTGAAAATATCCACTAAATGAGGGAATAATATGTGTGAGGGTACCCCAGGAGAGTTCCAAATGTGTGTGAGTAGAATATATATCCCACGGGGGTAATATTGAAAAAAGTAGAAAAAAATTTTTTTTTTGGACTTAGTCATTTTTCCGGCGTTTATCAGACTTTCAGATAGGGCAAATGTCAGTGAGCGTTCCGATTTCAGTTGCAGAGCGATTCAACCAATGAGTCCTTGATATTTAGTCGTTTTCAGCCAATATTTTGGATTTTTGAAAATTTCACTTTTTTGTGTAAATATCCACTAAATGAGGGAATAATATGTGTGAGGGTACCCCAGGAGAGTTCCAAATGTGTGTGAGTAGAATATATATCCCACGGGGGTAAAATTGAAAAAAGTAGAAAAAAATTTTTTTTTGGACTTAGTCATTTTTCCGGCGTTTATCAGACTTTCAGTTAGGGCAAATGTCAGTGAGCGTTCCGATTTCAGTTGCAGAGCGATTCACCCAATGAGTCCTTGATATTTATTCGTTTTCAGCCAATATTTTGGATTTTTGAAAATTTCACTTTTTTGTGTAAATATCCACTAAATGAGGGAATAATATGTGTGAGGGTACCCCAGGAGAGTTCCAAATGTGTGTGGGTAGAATATATATCCCACGGGGGTAAAATTGAAAAAAGTTGAAAAAATTTTTTTTTTCGACTTAGTCATTTTTCCGCCGTTTATCAGACTTTCAGATAGGGGAAATGTCAGTGAGCGTTCCAATTTCAGTTCCAGAGCGGTACGCCCAATGAGTCCTTGATATTTAGTCGTTTTCAGCCAATTTTCTGGATTTTTGAAAATGTCACTTTTTTGTGAAAATATCCACTAAATGAGGGAATAATATGTGTGAGGGTACCCCAGGAGAGTTCAAAATGTGTGTGGGTAGAATATATATCCCACGGGTGTGAAATTGAAAAAAGTTGAAAAAAAATTTTTTTTGGACTTAGTCATTTTTCTAGCGTTTATCAGACTTTCAGATAGGGGAAATGTCAGTGAGCGTTCCGATTTCAGTTCCAGAGCGGTTCGCCCAATGAGTCCTTGATATTTAGTGGTTTTCAGCCAATTTTCTGGCTTTTTGAAAATTTCACTTTTTTGTGAAAATATCCACTAAATGAGGGAATAATATGTGTGAGGGTACCCCAGGAGAGTTCCAAATGTGTGTGGGTAGAATATGTATCCCACGGGGGTAAAATTGAAAAAAGTTGAAAAATTTTTTTTTCGGACTTAGTCATTATTCCGGCGTTCATCAGACTTTCAGATAGGGGAAATGTCAGTGAGCGTTCCGATTTCAGTTCCAGAGCGATTCGCCCAATGAGTCCTTGATATTTAGTCGTTTTCAGCCAGTATTTTAGATTTTTGAAAATTTCACTTTTTTGTGAAAATATCCACTAAATGAGGGAATAATATGTGTGAGGGTACCCCAGGAGTGTTCCAAATGTGTGTGGGTAGAATATATATCCCACGGGGGTAAAATTGAAAAAAGCTGAAAAAAATTTTTTTTTGGACTTAGTCATTTTTCCAGCGTTTATCAGACTTTCAGAAAGGGGAAATGTCAGTGAGCGTTCCGATTTCAGTTCCAGAGCGTTTCGCCCAATGAGTCCTTGATATTTAGTCGTTTTCAGCCAATTTTCTGGATTTTTGAAAATTTCACATTTTTGTGAAAATATCCACTAAATGAGGGAATAATATGTGTGAGGGTACCCCAGGAGAGTTCCAAATGTGTGTGAGTAGAATATATATCCCACGGGGGTAATATTGAAAAAAGTAGAAAAAATTTTTTTTTTGGACTTAGTCATTTTTCCGGCGTTTATCAGACTTTCAGATAGGGCGAATGTCAGTGAGCATTCCGATTTCAGTTCCAGAGCGATTCGCCCAATGAGTCCTTGATATTTAGTCGCTTTCAGCCAATTTTCTGGATTTTTGAAAATCTCACTTTTCTGTGAAAATATCCACTAAATGAGGGAATAATATGTGTGAGGGTACCCCAGGAGAGTTCCAAATGTGTTTGGGTAGAATACATATCCCACGGGGGTAAAATTGAAAAAAGTTGAAAAAATTTTTTTTTTGGACTTAGTTATTTTTCCAGCGTTTATCAGACTTTCAGATAAGGCAAACGTCAGTGAGCATTCCGATTTCAGATCCAGAGCGATTCGCCCAATGAGTCCTTGATATTTAGTCATTTTCAGCCAATTTTCTGGATTTTTGAAAATGTCACTTTTTTGTGAAAATATCCACTAAATGAGGGAATAATATGTGTGAGGGTACCCTAGGAGAGTTCAAAATGTGTGTGGGTAGAATATATATCCCACGTGGGTAAAATTGAAAAAAGATGAAAAAAAATTTTTTTTGGACTTAGTCATTTTTCTAGCGTTTATCAGACTTTCAGATAGGGGAAATGTCAGTGAGCGTTTCGATTTCAGTTCCAGAGCGGTTCGCCCAATGAGTCCTTGATATTTAGTCGTTTTCAGCCAATTTTCTGGCTTTTTGAAAATTTCACTTTTTTGTGAAAAAATCCACTAAATGAGGGAATAATATGTGTGAGGGTACCCCAGGAGAGTTCCAAATGTGTGTGGGTAGAATATATATCCCACGGTTGTAAAATTGAAAAAAGTTGAAAAATATTTTTTTTTGGACTTAGTCATTTTTCCAGCGTTTATCAGACTTTCAGATAGAGGAAATGTTACTGAGCGTTCCGATTTCAGTTCCAGAGCGATTCGACCTATGAGTCCTCAATATTTAGTCGTTTTCAGCCAATATTTTGGATTTTTGAAAATTTCACTTTTTTGTGAAAATATCCACTAAATGAGGGAATAATATGTGTGAGGGTACCCCAGGAGAGTTCCAAATTTGTGTGGGTAGAATATATATCCCACGGGGGTAAAATTGAGAAAAGTTGAAAAAATTTTTTTTTGGACTTAGTCATTTTTCCGGCGTTTATCAGACTTTCAGATAGGGGAAATGTCAGTGAGCGTTTCGATTTCAGTTCCAGAGCGGTTCGCCCAATGAGTCCTTGATATTTAGTCGTTTTCAGCCAATTTTCTGGCTTTTTGAAAATTTCACTTTTTTGTGAAAATATCCACTAAATGAGGGAATAATATGTGTGAGGGTACCCCAGGAGAGTTCCAAATGTGTGTGGGTAGAATATATATCCCACGGTTGTAAAATTGAAAAAAGTTGAAAAATATTTTTTTTTGGACTTAGTCATTTTTCCAGCATTTATCAGACTTTCAGATAGGGCGAATGTCAGTGAGCATTCCGATTTCAGTTCCAGAGCGATTCGCCCAATGAGTCCTTGATATTTAGTCGCTTTCAGCCAATTTTCTGGATTTTTGAAAATCTCACTTTTCTGTGAAAATATCCACTAAATGAGGGAATAATATGTGTGAGGGTACCCCAGGAGAGTTCCAAATGTGTGTGGGTAGAATATATATCCCACGGGGGTAAAATTGAAAAAAGTTGAAAACAATTTTTTTTTGGACTTAGTCATTTTTCCAGCGTTTATCAGACTTTCAGATAGAGGAAATGTCACTGAGCGTTCCGATTTCAGTTCCAGAGCTATTCGACCTATGAGTCCTCAATATTTAGTCGTTTTCAGCCAATATTTTGGATTTTTGAAAATTTCACTTTTTTGTGAAAATATCCACTAAATGAGGGAATAATATGTGTGAGGGTACCCCAGGAGAGTTCCAAATTTGTGTGGGTAGAATATATATCCCACGGGGGTAAAATTGAAAAAAGTTGAAAAAATTTTTTTTTTGGACTTAGTTATTTTTCCAGCGTTTATCAGACTTTCGGATAAGGCAAATGTCAGTGAGCATTCCGATTTCAGATCCAGAGCGATTCGCCCAATGAGTCCTTGATATTTAGTCATTTTCAGCCAATTTTCTGGATTTTTGAAAATGTCACTTTTTTGTGAAAATATCCACTAAATGAGGGAATAATATGTGTGAGGGTACCCCAGGAGAGTTCAAAATGTGTGTGGGTAGAATATATATCCCACGGGGGTAAAATTGAAAAAAGTTGAAAAAATTTTTTTTTTGGACTTAGTCATTTTTCCAGCGTTTATCAGACTTTCAGGTAGGGGAAATGTCAGTGAGCGTTCCGATTTCAGTTCCAGAGCGATTCGCCCAATGAGTCCTTGATATTTAGTCGTTTTCAGCCAGTATTTTAGATTTTTGAAAATTTCACTTTTTTGTGAAAATATCCGCTAAATGAGGGAATAATATGTGTGAGGGTACCCCAAGAGAGTTCCAAATGTGTGTGGGTAGAATATGTTTCCCACGTGTGTAAAATTGAAAAAAGTTGAAAAAAAATTTTTTTTGGACTTAGTCATTTTTCCGCCGTTTATCAGACTTTCAGATAGCGGAAATGTCAGTGAGTGTTCCGATTTCAGTTCCAGAGCGGTTCGCCCAATGAGTCCTTGATATTTAGTCGTTTTCAGCCAATTTTCTGGCTTTTTGAAAATTTCACTTTTTTCTGAAAATATCCACTAAATGAGGGAATAATATGTGTGAGGGTACCCCAGGAGAGTTCCAAATGTGTGTGGGTAGAATATATATCCCACGGGGGTAAAATTGAAAAAAGTTGAAAAAAATTTTTTTTTGGACTTAGTCATTTTTCTAGCGTTTATCAGACTTTCAGATAGGGCAAATGTCAGTGAGCGTTCCGATTTCAGTTGCAGAGCGATTCACCCAATGAGTCCTTGATATTTAGTCGTTTTCAACCAATATTTTGGATTTTTGAAAATTTCACTTTTTTGTGTAAATATCCACTAAATGAGGGAATAATATGTGTGAGGGTACCCCAGGAGAGTTCCAAATGTGTGTGTGTAGAATATATATCCCACGGGGGTAAAAGTGAAAAAAGTTGAAAAAAATTTTTTTTTGGACTTAGTCATTTTTCCAGCGTTTATCAGACTTTCAGATAGAGGAAATGTCACTGAGCGTTCCGATTTCAGTTCCAGAGCGATTCGACCTATGAGTCCTCAATATTTAGTCGTTTTCAGCCAATATTTTGGATTTTTGAAAATTTCACTATTTTGTGAAAATATCCACTAAATGAGGGAATAATATGTGTGAGGGTACCCCAGGAGAGTTCCAAATTTGTGTGGGTAGAATATATATCCCACGGGGGTAAAATTGAAAAAAGTTGAAAAAATTTTTTTTTTGACTTAGTCATTTTTCCGGCGTTTATCAGACTTTCAGATAAGAGAAATGTCAGTGAGCATTCCGATTTCAGTTCCAGAGCGGTTCGCCCAATGAGTCCTTGATATTTAGTCGTTTTCAGCCAATTTTCTGGATTTTTGAAAATTTCACATTTTTGTGAAAATATCCACTAAATGAGGGAATAATATGTGTGAGGGTACCCCAGGAGAGTTCCAAATGTGTTTGGGTAGAATACATATCCCACGGGGGTAAAATTGAAAAAAGTTGAAAAAAATTTTTTTTTGGACTTAGTTATTTTTCCAGCGTTTATCAGACTTTCAGATAAGGCAAACGTCAGTGAGCATTCCGATTTCAGATCCAGAGCGATTCGCCCAATGAGTCCTTGATATTTAGTCATTTTCAGCCAATTTTCTGGATTTTTGAAAATGTCACTTTTTTGTGAAAATATCCACTAAATGAGGGAATAATATGTGTGAGGGTACCCCAGGAGAGTTCAAAATGTGTGTGGGTAGAATATATATCCCACGGGGGTAAAATTGAAAAAAGATGAAAAAAAATTTTTTTTGGACTTAGTCATTTTTCTAGCGTTTATCAGACTTTCAGATAGGGGAAATGTCAGTGAGCGTTTCGATTTCAGTTCCAGAGCGGTTCGCCCAATGAGTCCTTGATATTTAGTCGTTTTCAGCCAATTTTCTGGCTTTTTGAAAATTTCACTTTTTTGTGAAAAAATCCACTAAATGAGGGAATAATATGTGTGAGGGTACCCCAGGAGAGTTCCAAATGTGTGTGGGTAGAATATATATCCCACGGTTGTAAAATTGAAAAAAGTTGAAAAATATTTTTTTTTGGACTTAGTCATTTTTCCAGCGTTTATCAGACTTTCAGATAGAGGAAATGTTACTGAGCGTTCCGATTTCAGTTCCAGAGCGATTCGACCTATGAGTCCTCAATATTTAGTCGTTTTCAGCCAATATTTTGGATTTTTGAAAATTTCACTTTTTTGTGAAAATATCCACTAAATGAGGGAATAATATGTGTGAGGGTACCCCAGGAGAGTTCAAAATGTGTGTGGGTAGAATATATATCCCACGGGGGTAAAATTGAAAAAAGTTGAAAAAAATTTTTTTTTTGGACTTAGTCATTTTTCCGGCGTTTATCAGACTTTCAGATAGGGCGAATGTCAGTGAGCATTCCGATTTCAGTTCCAGAGCGATTCGCCCAATGAGTCCTTGATATTTAGTCGCTTTCAGCCAATTTTCTGGATTTTTGAAAATCTCACTTTTCTGTGAAAATATCCACTAAATGAGGGAATAATATGTGTGAGGGTACCCCAGGAGAGTTCCAAATTTGTGTGGGTAGAATATATATCCCACGGGGGTAAAATTGAAAAAAGTTGAAAAAATTTTTTTTTGGACTTAGTCATTTTTCCGGCGTTTATCAGACTTTCAGAAAGGGGAAATGTCAGTGAGCGTTCCGATTTCAGTTCCAGAGTGATTCGCCCAATGAGTCCTTGATATTTAGTCGTTTTCAGCCAATTTTCTGGCTTTTTGAAAATTTCACTTTTTTGTGAAAATATCCACTAAATGAGGGAATAATATGTGTGAGGGTACCCCAGGAGAGTTCCAAATGTGTGTGGGTAGAATATATATCCCACGGGGGTAAAATTGAAAAAAGTTGAAAAAAAATTTTTTTTGTACTTAGTCATTTTTCCGGTGTTTATCAGACTTTCAGATAAGAGAAATGTCAGTGAGCATTCCGATTTCAGTTCCAGAGCGGTTCACCCAATGAGTCCTTGATATTTAGTCGTTTTCAGCCAATTTTCTGGATTTTTGAAAATTTCACATTTTTGTGAAAATATCCACTAAATGAGGGAATAATATGTGTGAGGGTACCCCAGGAGAGTTCCAAATGTGTTTGGGTAGAATACATATCCCACGGGGGTAAAATTGAAAAAAGTTGAAAACATTTTTTTTTTGGACTTAGTTATTTTTCCAGCATTTATCAGACTTTCAGATAGGGGAAATGTCAGTGAGTGTTCCGATTTCAGTTCCAGAGCGTTTATCCCAATGAGTCCTTGATATTTAGTTGTTTTCAGCCAATTTTCTGGATTTTTGAAAATTTCACATTTTTGTGAAAATATCCACTAAATGAGGGAATAATATGTGTGAGGGTACCCCAGGAGAGTTCCAAATGTGTGTGAGTAGAATATATATCCCACGGGGGTAATATTGAAAAAAGTAGAAAAAAATTTTTTTTTTGGACTTAGTCATTTTTCCGGCGTTTATCAGACTTTCAGATAGGGCAAATGTCAGTGAGCGTTCCGATTTCAGTTGCAGAGCGATTCAACGAATGAGTCCTTGATATTTAGTCGTTTTCAGCCAATATTTTGGATTTTTGAAAATTTCACTTTTTTGTGTAAATATCCACTAAATGAGGGAATAATATGTGTGAGGGTACCCCAGGAGAGTTCCAAATGTGTGTGAGTAGAATATATATCCCACGGGGGTAAAATTGAAAAAAGTAGAAAAAAATTTTTTTTTGGACTTAGTCATTTTTCCGGCGTTTATCAGACTTTCAGTTAGGGCAAATGTCAGTGAGCGTTCCGATTTCAGTTGCAGAGCGATTCACCCAATGAGTCCTTGATATTTATTCGTTTTCAGCCAATATTTTGGATTTTTGAAAATTTCACTTTTTTGTGTAAATATCCACTAAATGAGGGAATAATATGTGTGAGGGTACCCCAGGAGAGTTCCAAATGTGTGTGGGTAGAATATATATCCCACGGGGGTAAAATTGAAAAAAGTTGAAAAAATTTTTTTTTTCGACTTAGTCATTTTTCCGCCGTTTATCAGACTTTCAGATAGGGGAAATGTCAGTGAGCGTTCCAATTTCAGTTCCAGAGCGGTACGCCCAATGAGTCCTTGATATTTAGTCGTTTTCAGCCAATTTTCTGGATTTTTGAAAATGTCACTTTTTTGTGAAAATATCCACTAAATGAGGGAATAATATGTGTGAGGGTACCCCAGGAGAGTTCAAAATGTGTGTGGGTAGAATATATATCCCACGGGTGTGAAATTGAAAAAAGTTGAAAAAAAATGTTTTTTGGACTTAGTCATTTTTCTAGCGTTTATCAGACTTTCAGATAGGGGAAATGTCAGTGAGCGTTCCGATTTCAGTTCCAGAGCGGTTCGCCCAATGAGTCCTTGATATTTAGTGGTTTTCAGCCAATTTTCTGGCTTTTTGAAAATTTCACTTTTTTGTGAAAATATCCACTAAATGAGGGAATAATATGTGTGAGGGTACCCCAGGAGAGTTCCAAATGTGTGTGGGTAGAATATGTATCCCACGGGGGTAAAATTGAAAAAAGTTGAAAAATTTTTTTTTCGGACTTAGTCATTATTCCGGCGTTCATCAGACTTTCAGATAGGGGAAATGTCAGTGAGCGTTCCGATTTCAGTTCCAGAGCGATTCGCCCAATGAGTCCTTGATATTTAGTCGTTTTCAGCCAGTATTTTAGATTTTTGAAAATTTCACTTTTTTGTGAAAATATCCACTAAATGAGGGAATAATATGTGTGAGGGTACCCCAGGAGTGTTCCAAATGTGTGTGGGTAGAATATATATCCCACGGGGGTAAAATTGAAAAAAGCTGAAAAAAATTTTTTTTTGGACTTAGTCATTTTTCCAGCGTTTATCAGACTTTCAGAAAGGGGAAATGTCAGTGAGCGTTCCGATTTCAGTTCCAGAGCGTTTCGCCCAATGAGTCCTTGATATTTAGTCGTTTTCAGCCAATTTTCTGGATTTTTGAAAATTTCACATTTTTGTGAAAATATCCACTAAATGAGGGAATAATATGTGTGAGGGTACCCCAGGAGAGTTCCAAATGTGTGTGAGTAGAATATATATCCCACGGGGGTAATATTGAAAAAAGTAGAAAAAATTTTTTTTTTGGACTTAGTCATTTTTCCGGCGTTTATCAGACTTTCAGATAGGGCGAATGTCAGTGAGCATTCCGATTTCAGTTCCAGAGCGATTCGCCCAATGAGTCCTTGATATTTAGTCGCTTTCAGCCAATTTTCTGGATTTTTGAAAATCTCACTTTTCTGTGAAAATATCCACTAAATGAGGGAATAATATGTGTGAGGGTACCCCAGGAGAGTTCCAAATGTGTTTGGGTAGAATACATATCCCACGGGGGTAAAATTGAAAAAAGTTGAAAAAATTTTTTTTTTGGACTTAGTTATTTTTCCAGCGTTTATCAGACTTTCAGATAAGGCAAACGTCAGTGAGCATTCCGATTTCAGATCCAGAGCGATTCGCCCAATGAGTCCTTGATATTTAGTCATTTTCAGCCAATTTTCTGGATTTTTGAAAATGTCACTTTTTTGTGAAAATATCCACTAAATGAGGGAATAATATGTGTGAGGGTACCCTAGGAGAGTTCAAAATGTGTGTGGGTAGAATATATATCCCACGTGGGTAAAATTGAAAAAAGATGAAAAAAAATTTTTTTTGGACTTAGTCATTTTTCTAGCGTTTATCAGACTTTCAGATAGGGGAAATGTCAGTGAGCGTTTCGATTTCAGTTCCAGAGCGGTTCGCCCAATGAGTCCTTGATATTTAGTCGTTTTCAGCCAATTTTCTGGCTTTTTGAAAATTTCACTTTTTTGTGAAAAAATCCACTAAATGAGGGAATAATATGTGTGAGGGTACCCCAGGAGAGTTCCAAATGTGTGTGGGTAGAATATATATCCCACGGTTGTAAAATTGAAAAAAGTTGAAAAATATTTTTTTTTGGACTTAGTCATTTTTCCAGCGTTTAACAGACTTTCAGATAGAGGAAATGTTACTGAGCGTTCCGATTTCAGTTCCAGAGCGATTCGACCTATGAGTCCTCAATATTTAGTCGTTTTCAGCCAATATTTTGGATTTTTGAAAATTTCACTTTTTTGTGAAAATATCCACTAAATGAGGGAATAATATGTGTGAGGGTACCCCAGGAGAGTTCCAAATTTGTGTGGGTAGAATATATATCCCACGGGGGTAAAATTGAGAAAAGTTGAAAAAATTTTTTTTTGGACTTAGTCATTTTTCCGGCGTTTATCAGACTTTCAGATAGGGGAAATGTCAGTGAGCGTTTCGATTTCAGTTCCAGAGCGGTTCGCCCAATGAGTCCTTGATATTTAGTCGTTTTCAGCCAATTTTCTGGCTTTTTGAAAATTTCACTTTTTTGTGAAAATATCCACTAAATGAGGGAATAATATGTGTGAGGGTACCCCAGGAGAGTTCCAAATGTGTGTGGGTAGAATATATATCCCACGGTTGTAAAATTGAAAAAAGTTGAAAAATATTTTTTTTTGGACTTAGTCATTTTTCCAGCATTTATCAGACTTTCAGATAGGGCGAATGTCAGTGAGCATTCCGATTTCAGTTCCAGAGCGATTCGCCCAATGAGTCCTTGATATTTAGTCGCTTTCAGCCAATTTTCTGGATTTTTGAAAATCTCACTTTTCTGTGAAAATATCCACTAAATGAGGGAATAATATGTGTGAGGGTACCCCAGGAGAGTTCCAAATGTGTGTGGGTAGAATATATATCCCACGGGGGTAAAATTGAAAAAAGTTGAAAACAATTTTTTTTTGGACTTAGTCATTTTTCCAGCGTTTATCAGACTTTCAGATAGAGGAAATGTCACTGAGCGTTCCGATTTCAGTTCCAGAGCTATTCGACCTATGAGTCCTCAATATTTAGTCGTTTTCAGCCAATATTTTGGATTTTTGAAAATTTCACTTTTTTGTGAAAATATCCACTAAATGAGGGAATAATATGTGTGAGGGTACCCCAGGAGAGTTCCAAATTTGTGTGGGTAGAATATATATCCCACGGGGGTAAAATTGAAAAAAGTTGAAAAAATTTTTTTTTTGGACTTAGTTATTTTTCCAGCGTTTATCAGACTTTCGGATAAGGCAAATGTCAGTGAGCATTCCGATTTCAGATCCAGAGCGATTCGCCCAATGAGTCCTTGATATTTAGTCATTTTCAGCCAATTTTCTGGATTTTTGAAAATGTCACTTTTTTGTGAAAATATCCACTAAATGAGGGAATAATATGTGTGAGGGTACCCCAGGAGAGTTCAAAATGTGTGTGGGTAGAATATATATCCCACGGGGGTAAAATTGAAAAAAGTTGAAAAAATTTTTTTTTTGGACTTAGTCATTTTTCCAGCGTTTATCAGACTTTCAGGTAGGGGAAATGTCAGTGAGCGTTCCGATTTCAGTTCCAGAGCGATTCGCCCAATGAGTCCTTGATATTTAGTCGTTTTCAGCCAGTATTTTAGATTTTTGAAAATTTCACTTTTTTGTGAAAATATCCGCTAAATGAGGGAATAATATGTGTGAGGGTACCCCAAGAGAGTTCCAAATGTGTGTGGGTAGAATATGTTTCCCACGTGTGTAAAATTGAAAAAAGTTGAAAAAAAATTTTTTTTGGACTTAGTCATTTTTCCGCCGTTTATCAGACTTTCAGATAGCGGAAATGTCAGTGAGTGTTCCGATTTCAGTTCCAGAGCGGTTCGCCCAATGAGTCCTTGATATTTAGTCGTTTTCAGCCAATTTTCTGGCTTTTTGAAAATTTCACTTTTTTCTGAAAATATCCACTAAATGAGGGAATAATATGTGTGAGGGTACCCCAGGAGAGTTCCAAATGTGTGTGGGTAGAATATATATCCCACGGGGGTAAAATTGAAAAAAGTTGAAAAAAATTTTTTTTTGGACTTAGTCATTTTTCTAGCGTTTATCAGACTTTCAGATAGGGCAAATGTCAGTGAGCGTTCCGATTTCAGTTGCAGAGCGATTCACCCAATGAGTCCTTGATATTTAGTCGTTTTCAACCAATATTTTGGATTTTTGAAAATTTCACTTTTTTGTGTAAATATCCACTAAATGAGGGAATAATATGTGTGAGGGTACCCCAGGAGAGTTCCAAATGTGTGTGTGTAGAATATATATCCCACGGGGGTAAAATTGAAAAAAGTTGAAAAAAATTTTTTTTTGGACTTAGTCATTTTTCCAGCGTTTATCAGACTTTCAGATAGAGGAAATGTCACTGAGCGTTCCGATTTCAGTTCCAGAGCGATTCGACCTATGAGTCCTCAATATTTAGTCGTTTTCAGCCAATATTTTGGATTTTTGAAAATTTCACTATTTTGTGAAAATATCCACTAAATGAGGGAATAATATGTGTGAGGGTACCCCAGGAGAGTTCCAAATTTGTGTGGGTAGAATATATATCCCACGGGGGTAAAATTGAAAAAAGTTGAAAAAATTTTTTTTTTGACTTAGTCATTTTTCCGGCGTTTATCAGACTTTCAGATAAGAGAAATGTCAGTGAGCATTCCGATTTCAGTTCCAGAGCGGTTCGCCCAATGAGTCCTTGATATTTAGTCGTTTTCAGCCAATTTTCTGGATTTTTGAAAATTTCACATTTTTGTGAAAATATCCACTAAATGAGGGAATAATATGTGTGAGGGTACCCCAGGAGAGTTCCAAATGTGTTTGGGTAGAATACATATCCCACGGGGGTAAAATTGAAAAAAGTTGAAAAAATTTTTTTTTTGGACTTAGTTATTTTTCCAGCGTTTATCAGACTTTCAGATAAGGCAAACGTCAGTGAGCATTCCGATTTCAGATCCAGAGCGATTCGCCCAATGAGTCCTTGATATTTAGTCATTTTCAGCCAATTTTCTGGATTTTTGAAAATGTCACTTTTTTGTGAAAATATCCACTAAATGAGGGAATAATATGTGTGAGGGTACCCCAGGAGAGTTCAAAATGTGTGTGGGTAGAATATATATCCCACGGGGGTAAAATTGAAAAAAGATGAAAAAAAATTTTTTTTGGACTTAGTCATTTTTCTAGCGTTTATCAGACTTTCAGATAGGGGAAATGTCAGTGAGCGTTTCGATTTCAGTTCCAGAGCGGTTCGCCCAATGAGTCCTTGATATTTAGTCGTTTTCAGCCAATTTTCTGGCTTTTTGAAAATTTCACTTTTTTGTGAAAAAATCCACTAAATGAGGGAATAATATGTGTGAGGGTACCCCAGGAGAGTTCCAAATGTGTGTGGGTAGAATATATATCCCACGGTTGTAAAATTGAAAAAAGTTGAAAAATATTTTTTTTTGGACTTAGTCATTTTTCCAGCGTTTATCAGACTTTCAGATAGAGGAAATGTTACTGAGCGTTCCGATTTCAGTTCCAGAGCGATTCGACCTATGAGTCCTCAATATTTAGTCGTTTTCAGCCAATATTTTGGATTTTTGAAAATTTCACTTTTTTGTGAAAATATCCACTAAATGAGGGAATAATATGTGTGAGGGTACCCCAGGAGAGTTCAAAATGTGTGTGGGTAGAATATATATCCCACGGGGGTAAAATTGAAAAAAGATGAAAAAAAATTTTTTTTGGACTTAGTCATTTTTCTAGCGTTTATCAGACTTTCAGATAGGGGAAATGTCAGTGAGCGTTTCGATTTCAGTTCCAGAGCGGTTCGCCCAATGAGTCCTTGATATTTAGTCGTTTTCAGCCAATTTTCTGGCTTTTTGAAAATTTCACTTTTTTCTGAAAATATCCACTAAATGAGGGAATAATATGTGTGAGGGTACCCCAGGAGAGTTCCAAATGTGTGTGGGTAGAATATATATCCCACGGGGGTAAAATTGAAAAAAGTTGAAAAAATTTTTTTTTTGGACTTAGTCATTTTTCTAGCGTTTATCAGACTTTCAGATAGGGCAAATGTCAGTGAGCGTTCCGATTTCAGTTGCAGAGCGATTCACCCAATGAGTCCTTGATATTTAGTCGTTTTCAACCAATATTTTGGATTTTTGAAAATTTCACTTTTTTGTGTAAATATCCACTAAATGAGGGAATAATATGTGTGAGGGTACCCCAGGAGAGTTCCAAATGTGTGTGTGTAGAATATATATCCCACGGGGGTAAAATTGAAAAAAGTTGAAAAAAATTTTTTTTTGGACTTAGTCATTTTTCCAGCGTTTATCAGACTTTCAGATAGAGGAAATGTCACTGAGCGTTCCGATTTCAGTTCCAGAGCGATTCGACCTATGAGTCCTCAATATTTAGTCGTTTTCAGCCAATATTTTGGATTTTTGAAAATTTCACTATTTTGTGAAAATATCCACTAAATGAGGGAATAATATGTGTGAGGGTACCCCAGGAGAGTTCCAAATTTGTGTGGGTAGAATATATATCCCACGGGGGTAAAATTGAAAAAAGTTGAAAAAATTTTTTTTTTGACTTAGTCATTTTTCCGGCGTTTATCAGACTTTCAGATAAGAGAAATGTCAGTGAGCATTCCGATTTCAGTTCCAGAGCGGTTCGCCCAATGAGTCCTTGATATTTAGTCGTTTTCAGCCAATTTTCTGGATTTTTGAAAATTTCACATTTTTGTGAAAATATCCACTAAATGAGGGAATAATATGTGTGAGGGTACCCCAGGAGAGTTCCAAATGTGTTTGGGTAGAATACATATCCCACGGGGGTAAAATTGAAAAAAGTTGAAAAAATTTTTTTTTTGGACTTAGTTATTTTTCCAGCGTTTATCAGACTTTCAGATAAGGCAAACGTCAGTGAGCATTCCGATTTCAGATCCAGAGCGATTCGCCCAATGAGTCCTTGATATTTAGTCATTTTCAGCCAATTTTCTGGATTTTTGAAAATGTCACTTTTTTGTGAAAATATCCACTAAATGAGGGAATAATATGTGTGAGGGTACCCCAGGAGAGTTCAAAATGTGTGTGGGTAGAATATATATCCCACGGGGGTAAAATTGAAAAAAGATGAAAAAAAATTTTTTTTGGACTTAGTCATTTTTCTAGCGTTTATCAGACTTTCAGATAGGGGAAATGTCAGTGAGCGTTTCGATTTCAGTTCCAGAGCGGTTCGCCCAATGAGTCCTTGATATTTAGTCGTTTTCAGCCAATTTTCTGGCTTTTTGAAAATTTCACTTTTTTGTGAAAAAATCCACTAAATGAGGGAATAATATGTGTGAGGGTACCCCAGGAGAGTTCCAAATGTGTGTGGGTAGAATATATATCCCACGGTTGTAAAATTGAAAAAAGTTGAAAAATATTTTTTTTTGGACTTAGTCATTTTTCCAGCGTTTATCAGACTTTCAGATAGAGGAAATGTTACTGAGCGTTCCGATTTCAGTTCCAGAGCGATTCGACCTATGAGTCCTCAATATTTAGTCGTTTTCAGCCAATATTTTGGATTTTTGAAAATTTCACTTTTTTGTGAAAATATCCACTAAATGAGGGAATAATATGTGTGAGGGTACCCCAGGAGAGTTCAAAATGTGTGTGGGTAGAATATATATCCCACGGGGGTAAAATTGAGAAAAGTTGAAAAAATTTTTTTTTGGACTTAGTCATTTTTCCGGCGTTTGTCAGACTTTCAGATAGGGGAAATGTCAGTGAGCGTTTCGATTTCAGTTCCAGAGCGGTTCGCCCAATGAGTCCTTGATATTTAGTCGTTTTCAGCCAATTTTCTGGCTTTTTGAAAATTTCACTTTTTTGTGAAAATATCCACTAAATGAGGGAATAATATGTGTGAGGGTACCCCAGGAGAGTTCCAAATGTGTGTGGGTAGAATATATATCCCACGGTTGTAAAATTGAAAAAAGTTGAAAAATATTTTTTTTTGGACTTAGTCATTTTTCCAGCATTTATCAGACTTTCAGATAGGGCGAATGTCAGTGAGCATTCCGATTTCAGTTCCAGAGCGATTCGCCCAATGAGTCCTTGATATTTAGTCGCTTTCAGCCAATTTTCTGGATTTTTGAAAATCTCACTTTTCTGTGAAAATATCCACTAAATGAGGGAATAATATGTGTGAGGGTACCCCAGGAGAGTTCAAAATGTGTGTGGGTAGAATATATATCCCACGGGGGTAAAATTGAAAAAAGTTGAAAAAATTTTTTTTTTGGACTTAGTCATTTTTCCAGCGTTTATCAGACTTTCAGGTAGGGGAAATGTCAGTGAGCGTTCCGATTTCAGTTCCAGAGCGATTCGCCCAATGAGTCCTTGATATTTAGTCGTTTTCAGCCAGTATTTTAGATTTTTGAAAATTTCACTTTTTTGTGAAAATATCCGCTAAATGAGGGAATAATATGTGTGAGGGTACCCCAAGAGAGTTCCAAATGTGTGTGGGTAGAATATGTTTCCCACGTGTGTAAAATTGAAAAAAGTTGAAAAAAAATTTTTTTTGGACTTAGTCATTTTTCCGCCGTTTATCAGACTTTCAGATAGGGGAAATGTCAGTGAGTGTACCGATTTCAGTTCCAGAGCGGTTCGCCCAATGAGTCCTCAATATTTAGTCGTTTTCAGCCAATTTTCTGGCTTTTTGAAAATTTCACTTTTTTCTGAAAATATCCACTAAATGAGGGAATAATATGTGTGAGGGTACCCCAGGAGAGTTCCAAATTTGTGTGAGTAGAATATATATCCCACGGGGGTAAAATTGAAAAAAGTAGAAAAAATTTTTTTTTTGGACTTAGTCATTTTTCCGGCGTTTATCAGACTTTCAGATAGGGCAAATGTCAGTGAACGTTCCGATTTCAGTTGCAGAGCGATTCACCCAATGAGTCCTTGATATTTATTCGTTTTCAGCCAATATTTTGGATTTTTGAAAATTTCACTTTTTTGTGTAAATATCCACTAAATGAGGTAATAATATGTGTGAGGGTACCCCAGGAGAGTTCCAAATGTGTTTGGGTAGAATATATATCCCACGGGGGTAAAATTGAAAAAAGTTGAAAAAAATTTTTTTTTGGACTTAGTCATTTTTGCAGCGTTTATCAGACTTTCAGATAGGGGAAATGTCAGTCAGCTTTCCGATTTCAGTTCCAGAGCAATTCACCCAATGAGTCCTTGATATTTAGTCGTTTTCAGCCAATTTTCTGGATTTTTGAAAATTTCACTTTTTTGTGAAAATATCCGCTAAATGAGGGAATAATATGTGTGAGGGTACCCCAAGAGAGTTCCAAATGTGTGTGGGTAGAATATGTATCCCACGTGTGTAAAATTGAAAAAAGTTTAAAAAAAATTTTTTTTGGACTTAGTCATTTTTCCGCCGTTTATCAGACTTTCAGATAGGGGAAATGTCAGTGAGTGTTCCGATTTCAGTTCCAGAGCGGTTCGCCCAATGAGTCCTTGATATTTAGTCGTTTTCAGCCAATTTTCTGGCTTTTGAAAATTTCACTTTTTTCTGAAAATATCCACTAAATGAGGGAATAATATGTGTGAGGGTACCCCAGGAGAGTTCCAAATGTGTGTGGGTAGAATATATATCCCACGGGGGTAAAATTGAAAAAAGTTGAAAAAAATTTTTTTTTGGACTTAGTCATTTTTCCGGCGTTTATCAGACTTTCAGATAGGGCAAACGTCAGTGAGCGTTCCGATTTCAGTTGCAGAGCGATTCACCCAATGAGTCCTTGATATTTAGTCGTTTTCAGCCAATATTTTGGATTTTTGAAAATTTCACTTTTTTGTGAAAATATCCACTAAATGAGGGAATAATATGTGTGATTGTACCCCAGGAGAGTTCCAAATGTGTGTGGGTAGAATATATATCCCACGGGGGTAAAATTGAAAAAAGTTTAAAAAAAATTTTTTTTGGACTTAGTCATTTTTCCGGCGTTTATCAGACTTTCAGATAGGGGAAATGTCAGTGAGCGTTCCGATTTCTGTTCCAGAGCGGTTCGCCCAATGAGTCCTTGATATTTAGTCGTTTTCAGCCAATTTTCTGGATTTTTGAAAATTTCACTTTTTTGTGAAAATATCCACTAAGTGAGGGAATAATATGTGTAAGGGTACCCCAGGAGAGTTCCAAATGTGTGTGGGTAGAATATATATACCACGGGGGTAAAATTAAAAAAAAAGTTGAAAAAATTTTTTTTTTAGACTTAGTCATTTTTCCGGCGTTTATCAGACTTTCAGATAGGTGAAATGTCAGTCAGCTTTCCTATTTCAGTTCCAGAGCAATTCACCCAATGAGTCCTTGATATTTAGTCGTTTTCAGCCAATTTTCTGGATTTTTGAAAATTTCACTTTTTTGTGAAAATATCCGCTAAATGAGGGAATAATATGTGTGAGGGTACCCCAAGAGAGTTCCAAATGTGTGTGGGTAGAATATGTTTCCCACGTGTGTAAAATTGAAAAAAGTTGAAAAAAAATTTTTTTTGGACTTAGTCATTTTTCCGCCGTTTATCAGACTTTCAGATAGGGGAAATGTCAGTGAGTGTTCCGATTTCAGTTCCAGAGCGGTTCGCCCAATGAGTCCTTGATATTTAGTCGTTTTCAGCCAATATTTTGGATTTTTGACAATTTCACTTTTTTGTGAAAATATCCACTAAATGAGGGAATAATATGTGTGAGGGTACCCCAGGAGAGTTCCAAATTTATGTGGGTAGAATATATATCCCACGGGGGTAAAATTGAAAAAAGTTGAAAAAATTTTTTTTTTGACTTAGTCATTTTTCCGGCGTTTATCAGACTTTCAGATAAGAGAAATGTCAGTGAGCATTCCGATTTCAGTTCCAGAGCGATTCGCCCAATGAGTCCTTGATATTTAGTCGCTTTCAGCCAATTTTCTGGATTTTTGAAAATTTCACATTTTTGTGAAAATATCCACTAAATGAGGGAATAATATGTGTGAGGGTACCCCAGGAGAGTTACAAATGTGTGTGGGTAGAATATATATCCCACGGGGGTAAAATTGAAAAAAGTTTAAAAAAATTTTTTTTTGGACTTAGTCATTTTTCCAGCGTTTATCAGACTTTCAGATAGGGGAAATATCAGTGAGCGTTCCGATTTCAGTTCCAGAGCGATTCGCCCAATGAGTCCTTGATATTTAGTCGTTTTCAGCCAATTTTCTGGATTTTTGAAAATCTCACTTTTCTGTGAAAATATCCACTAAATGAGGGAATAATATGTGTGAGGGTACCCCAGGAGAGTTCCAAATGTGTGTGGGTAGAATATATATCCCACGGGGGTAAAATTGAAAAAAGTTGAAAAAATTTTTTTTTTGGACTTAGTCATTTTTTCGCCGTTTATCAGACTTTCAGATAGAGGAAATGTCAGTGAGCGTTCCGATTTCAGTTCCAGAGCGATTCGCCCAATGAGTCCTCAATATTTAGTCGTTTTCAGCCAATATTTTGGATTTTTGAAAATTTCACTTTTTTGTGAAAATATCCACTAAATGAGGGAATAATATGTGTGAGGGTACCCCAGGAGAGTTCCAAATGTGTGTGGGTAGAATATATATCCCACAGGAGTAAAATTGAAAAAAGTTGAACAAAAATTTTTTTTTGGACTTAGTCATTTTTCCGGCGTTTATCAGACTTTCAGATAAGGGAAATGTCAGTGAGCATTCCGATTTCAGTTCCAGAGCGATTCGCCCAATGAGTCCTTGATATTTAGTCGTTTTCAGCCAATTTTCTGGATTTTTGAAAACTCACATTTTTGTGAAAATATCCACTAAATGAGGGAATAATATGTGTGAGGGGACCCCAGGAGAGTTCCAAATGTGTGTGGGTAGAATATATACAGTGCCTACAAGTAGTATTCAACCCCTTGCAGATTTAGCTGGTTTGATAAGATGCAAATAAGTTAGAGCCTTCAAACTGCAAACGAGAGTAGGATTTATGAACAGAAGCATAAATCATACAAACCAAAAAGTTGTGTCGCTCAGTTGAATTTTATTACATTTTAAACATAAAAGTGTGGGTCAATTATTGTTTAACCCTTATGTTTAATATTTTGTGGAATAACCCTTGTTTGCAATTACAGCTAATAATCGTCTTTTATAAGACCTGATCAGGCCGGCACAGGTCTGTGGAGTTATCTTGGCCCACTCCTCCATGCAGATCTTCTCCAAGTTATCTAGGTTCTTTGGGTGTCTCATGTGGACTTTATTCTTGAGCTCCTTCCACAAGTTTTCAATTGGGTTAAGGTCAGGAGACTGACTAGGCCACTCCAACACCTTGACTTTTTCCCTCTTGAACCAAGCCTTGGTTTTCTTGGCTGGGTGCTTTTGGTCATTGTCTTGTTGGAAGATGAAATTACGACCCATCTTAAGATCCTTGATGGAGGAGCGGAGGTTCTTGGCCAAAATCTCCAGGTAGGCAGTGCTATCCATCTTTCCATGGATGCGGACCAGATGGCCAGGCCCCTTGGCTGAGAAACAGCCCCACAGCATGATGCTGCCACCACCATGCTTGACTGTAGGGATGGTATTCTTGGGGTCGTATGCAGTGCCATCCAGTCTCCAAACGTCACGTGTGTGGTTGGCACCAAAGATCTCGATCTTGGTCTCATCAGACCATAGAACCTTGAACCAGTCTGTCTCAGAGTCCTCCAAGTGATCATGAGAAAACTGTAGACGAGCCTTGACATGACGCTTTGAAAGTAAAGGTACCTTACGGGCTCGTCTGGAACGGAGACCATTGCGGTGGAGTACGTTACTTATGGTATTGACTGAAACCAATGTCCCCACTGCCATGAGATCTTCCCGGAGCTCCTTCCTTGTTGTCCTTGGGTTAGCCTTCACTCTTCGGACAAGCCTGGCCTCAGCATGGGAGGACACTTTCAAAGGCTGTCCAGGCCGTGGAAGGCTAACAGTAGTTCCATAAGCCTTCCACTTACGGATCATGCTCCCAACAGTGGAGACAGGTAGGCCCAACTCCTTGGAAAGGGTTTTGTACCCCTTGCCAGCCTTGTGACCCTCCACGATCTTGTCTCTGATGGCCTTGGAATGCTCCTTTGTCTTTCCCATGTTGACCATGTCTGAGTGCTGTTCACAAGTTTGGGGAGGGTCTTAAATAGTCAGAAAAGGCTGGCAAAAGAGATCTTTAATCCACACATGTGAAGCTCATTATTCTTGATGCCTGAACTACTTCTTAATACTTTAGGGGGACCAAACAGAATTCTTGTGGTTTGAGGGGTTGAATAATAAATGACACTCTAAATTAACTTTTAACGTTTTAAAAAAACAAACAAAAAAAAAACAAAAAACAATATTTGCTGCAGTGCATTTCCCACTTCCAGGCTGATCTAAAGTACAAATGTCACAATGCCAAGTTAATTCCGCATGTGTCAACCAGCTAAATCTGCAGGGGGTTGAATACTACTTGTAGGCACTGTATCCCACGGGGGTAAAATTGAAAAAAGTTGAAAAAATTTTTTTTTGGACTTAGTCATTTTTCCGCCGTTTATCAGACTTTCAGATAGGGGAAATGTCAGTGAGCGTTCCGATTTCAGTTCCAGAGGGGTTCGCCCAATGAGTCCTTGATATTTAGTCGTTTTTAGCCAATATTTTGGATTTTTGAAAATTTCACTTTTTTGTGAAAATATCCACTAAATGAGGGAATAATATGTGTGAGGGTACCCCAGGAGAGTTCCAAATGTGTGTTGGTAGAATATATATCCCACGGGGGTAAAATTGAAAAAAGTTGAAAAAAATTTTTTTTTGGACTTATTCATTTTTCCGCCGTTTATCAGACTTTCAGATAGGGGAAATGTCAGTGTGCGTTCCGATTTCAGTTCCAGAGCGGTTCGCCCAATGAGTCCTTGATATTTAGTCGTTTTCAGCCAATTTTTTGGATTTTTGAAAATTTCATTTTTTTGTGAAAATATCCACTAAATGAGGGAATAATATGTGTGAGGGTACCCCAGGAGAGTTCCAAATGTGTGTGGGTAGAATATATATCCCACGGGGGTGAAATTGAAAAAAGTTGAAACATTTTTTTTTTTGCACTTAGTCATTTTTCCAGCGTTTATCAGACTTTCAGATAGGGCAAATGTCAGTGAGCGTTCCGATTTCTGTTCCAGAGTGATTCGCCCAATGAGTCCTTGATATTTAGTCGTTTTCAGCCAATTTTCTGGATTTTTGAAAATCTCACTTTTCTGTGAAAATATCCTCTAAATGAGGGAATAATACGTGTGAGGGTACCCCAGGAGATTTCCAAATGTGTGTGGGTAGAATATATACAGTGCCTACAAGTAGTATTCAACCCCTTGCAGATTTAGCTGGTTTGATAAGATGCAAATAAGTTAGAGCCTTCAAACTGCAAACGAGAGTAGGATTTATGAACAGAAGTATAAATCATACAAACCAAAAAGTTGTGTTGCTCAGTTGAATTTTTTTAAATTTTAAACATAAAAGTGTGGGTCAATTATTGTTCAACCCCTATGTTTAATATTTTGTGGAATAACCCTTGTTTGCAATTACAGCTAATAATCGTCTTTTATAAGACCTGATCAGGCCGGCACAGGTCTGTGGAGTTATCTTGGCCCACTCCTCCATGCAGATCTTCTCCAAGTTATCTAGGTTCTTTGGGTGTCTCATGTGGACTTTATTCTTGAGCTCCTTCCACAAGTTTTCAATTGGGTTAAGGTCAGGAGACTGACTAGGCCACTCCAACACCTTGACTTTTTCCCTCTTGAACCAGGCCTTGGTTTTCTTGGCTGTGTGCTTTTGGTCATTGTCTTGTTGGAAGATGAAATTACGACCCATCTTAAGATCCTTGATGGAGGAGCGGAGGTTCTTGGCCAAAATCTCCAGGTAGGCCGTGCTATCCATCTTTCCATGGATGCGGACCAGATGGCCAGGCCCCTTGGCTGAGAAACAGCCCCACAGCATGATGCTGCCACCACCGTGTTTGACTGTAGGGATGGTATTCTTGGGGTCGTATGCAGTGCCATCCAGTCTCCAAACGTCACGTGTGTGGTTGGCACCAAAGATCTCGATCTTGGTCTCATCAGACCATAGAACCTTGAACTAGTCTGTCTCACAGTCCTCCAAGTGATCATGAGAAAACTGTAGACGAGCCTTGACATGACGCTTTGAAAGTAAAGGTACCTTACGGGCTCGTCTGGAACGGAGACCATTGCGGTGGAGTACGTTACTTATGGTATTGACTGAAACCAATGTCCCCACTGCCATGAGATCTTCCCGGAGCTCCTTCCTTGTTGTCCTTGGGTTAGCCTTCACTCTTCGGACAAGCCTGGCCTCAGCATGGGAGGACACTTTCAAAGGCTGTCCAGGCCGTGGAAGGCTAACAGTAGTTCCATAAGCCTTCCACTTACGGATGATGCTCCCAACAGTGGAGACAGGTAGGCCCAACTCCTTGGAAAGGGTTTTGTACCCCTTGCCAGCCTTGTGACCCTCCACGATCTTGTCTCTGATGGCCTTGGAATGCTCCTTTGTCTTTCCCATGTTGACCATGTCTGAGTGCTGTTCACAAGTTTGGGGAGGGTCTTAAATAGTCAGAAAAGGCTGGCAAAAGAGATCTTTAATCCACACATGTGAAGCTCATTATTCTTGGTGCCTGAATTACTTCTTAATACTTTAGGGGGACCAAACAGAATTCTTGTGGTTTGAGGGGTTGAATAATAAATGACACTCTAAATTAACTTTTAACGTTTTAAAAAAACAAACAAAAAAAAAACAAAAAACAATATTTGCTGCAGTGCATTTCCCACTTCCAGGCTGATCTACAGTACAAATGTCACAATGCCAAGTTAATTCTGCATGTGTCAACCAGCTAAATCTGCAGGGGGTTGAATACTACTTGTAGGCACTGTATCACACGGGGGTAAAATTGAAAAAAGTAGAAAAAATTTTTTTTTTGGACTTAGTCATTTTTCCGCCGTTTATCAGACTTTCAGATAGGGGAAATGTCAGTGAGCGTTCCGATTTCAGTTCCAGAGCGATTCGCCCAATGAGTCCTTGATATTTAGTCGTTTTCAGCCAAGTTTTTCGATTTTTGAAAATTTCACTTTTTTGTGAAAATATCCACTAAATGAGCGAATAATATGTGTGAGGGTACCCCAGGAGAGTTCCAAATGTGTGTGGGTAGAATATATATCCCACGGGGGTGAAATTGAAAAAAGTTGAAAATTTTTTTTTTTTGGACTTAGTCATTTTTCCAGCGTTTATCAGACTTTCAGATAGGGCAAATGTCAGTGAGCGTTCCGATTTCAGTTGCAGAGCGATTCGCTCAATGAGTCCTTGATATTTAGTCGTTTTCAGCCAATATTTTGGATTTGTGAAAATTTCACATTTTTGTGAAAATATCCACTAAATGAGGGAATAATATGTGTGAGGGTACCCCAGGAAAGTTCCAAATGTCTGTGGGTAGAATATATATCCCACGGTTGTAAAATTGAAAAAAGTTGAAAAATATTTTTTTTTGGACTTAGTCATTTTTCCAACTTTTATCAGACTTTCAGATAAGGCGAATGTCAGTGAGCATTCCGATTTCAGTTCCAGAGCGATTCGCCCAATGAGTCCTTGATATTTAGTCGTTTTCAGCCAATTTTCTGGATTTTTGAAAATTTCACATTTTTGTGAAAATATCCACTAAATGAGGGAATAATAAGTGTGAGGGTACCCCAGGAGAGTTCCAAATGTGTGTGGGTAGAATATATATCCCAAGGGGGTAAAATTGAAAAAAGTATAAAAAAAAATTTTTTTGGACTTAGTCATTTTTCCGGCGTTTATCAGACTTTCAGATAGGGGAAATGTCAGTGAGCGTTCCGATTTCAGTTCCAGAGCGATTCGCCCAATGAGTCCTTGATATTTAGTCATTTTCAGCCAATATTTTGGATTTTTGAAAATTTCACTTTTTTGTGAAAATAACCACTAAATGAGGAAATAATATGTGTGAGGGTACCCCAGGAGAGTTCCAAATGCGTGTGGGTAGAATATATATCCCACGGGGGTAAAATTGAAAAAAGTTGAAAAATATTTTTTTTTGGACTTAGTCATTTTTCCAGCGTTTATCAGACTTTCAGATAGGGCGAATGTCAGTGAGCATTCCGATTTCAGTTCCAGAGCGATTCGGCCAATGAGTCCTTGATATTTAGTCGCTTTCAGCCAATTTTCTGGATTTTTGAAAATCTCACTTTTCTGTGAAAATATCCACTAAATGAGGGAATAATATGTGTGAGGGTACCCCAGGAGAGTTCCAAATGTGTGTGGGTAGAATATATATCCCACGGGGGTAAAATTGAAAAAAGATGAAAAAATTTTTTTTTGGACTTAGTCATTTTTCCAGCGTTTATCAGACTTTCAGATAGAGGAAATGTCAGTGAGCGTTCCGATTTCAGTTCCAGAGCGATTCGCCCAATGAGTCCTTGATATTTAGTCATTTTCAGCCAATATTTTGGATTTTTGAAAATTTCACTTTTTTGTGAAAATAACCACTAAATGAGGAAATAATATGTGTGAGGGTACCCCAGGAGAGTTCCAAATGTGTGTGGGTAGAATATTTATCCCACGGTTGTAAAATTGAAAAAAGTTGAAAAATATTTTTTTTTGGACTTAGTCATTTTTCCAGCGTTTATCAGACTTTCAGACAGAGGAAATGTCAGTGAGCATTCCGATTTCGGTTCCAGAGCGATTCGCCCAATGAATCCTTGATATTTAGTCGTTTTCAGCCAATATTTTGGATTTTTGAAAATTTCACTTTTTTGTGAAAATATCCACTAAATGAGGGAAAAATATGTGTGAGGGTACCCCAGGAGAGTTCCAAATGTGTGTGGGTAGAATATATATCCCACGGGGGTAAAATTGAAAAAAGTTGAAAAATATTTTTTTTTGGACTTAGTCATTTTTCCAGCGTTTATCAGACTTTCAGATAGGGCGAATGTCAGTGAGCATTCCGATTTCAGTTCCAGAGCGATTCGGCCAATGAGTGCTTGATATTTAGTCGCTTTCAGACAATTTTCTGGATTTTTGAAAATCTCACTTTTCTGTGAAAATATCCACTAAATGAGGGAATAATATGTGTGAGGGTAACCCAGGAGAGTTCCAAATGTGTGTGGGTAGAATATATATCCCACGGGAGTAAAATTGAAAAAAGTTGAAAAAATTTTTTTTTTGGACTTAGTCATTTTTCCGGCGTTTATCAGACTTTCAGATAGGGGAAATGTCAGTGAGCGTTCCGATTTCAGTTCCAGAGCGGTTCGCCCAATGAGTCCTTGATATTTAATCGTTTTTAGCCAATATTTTGGATTTTTGAAAATTTCACTTTTTTGTGAAAATATCCACTAAATGAGGGAATAATATGTGTGAGGGTACCCCAGGAGAGTTCCAAATGTGTGTGGGTAGAATATATATCCCACGGGGGTAAAATTGAAAAAAGTTGAAAAAAAAATTTTTTGGGACTTTTTCATTTTTCCAGCGTTTATCAGACTTTCAGATAGGGCGAATGTCAGTGAGCATTCCGATTTCAGTTCCAGAGCGATTCGGCCAATGAGTCCTTGATATTTAGTCGCTTTCAGCCAATTTTCTGGATTTTTGAAAATCTCACTTTTCTGTGAAAATATCCACTAAATGAGGGAATAATATGTGTGAGGGTACCCCAGGAGAGTTCCAAATGTGTGTGGGTAGAATATATATCCCACAGGGGTAAAATTGAAAAAAGTTGAAAAATATTTTTTTTTAGACTTAGTCATTTTTCCAGCGTTTATCAGACTTTCAGATAGGGCGAATGTCAGTGAGCATTCCGATTTCAGTTCCAGAGCGATTCAGCCAATGAGTCCTTGATATTTAGTCGCTTTCAGCCAATTTTCTGGATTTTTGAAAATCTCACTTTTCTGTGAAAATATCCACTAAATGATTGAATAATATGTGTGAGGGTACCCCAGGAGAGTTCCAAATGTGTGTGGGTAGAATATATATCCCACGGGGGTAAAATTGAAAAAAGTTGAAAACATTTTTTTTTTGGTCTTAGTCATTTTTCCGGCGTTTATCAGACTTTCAGATAGGGGAAATGTCAGTGAGCGTTCCGATTTCAGTTCCAGAGCGGTTCGCCCAATGAGTCCTTGATATTTAGTCGTTTTTAGCCAATATTTTGGATTTTTGAAAATTTCACATTTTTGTGAAAATATCCACTAAATGAGGGAATAATATGTGTGAGGGTACCCCAGGAGAGTTCCAAATGTGTGTGGGTAGAATATATATCCCACGGGGGTAAAATTGAAAAAAGTTGAAAAAAAAATTTTTTTGGACTTTTTCATTTTTCCAGCGTTTATCAGACTTTCAGATAGGGCGAATGTCAGTGAGCATTCCGATTTCAGTTCCAGAGCGATTCGGCCAATGAGTCCTTGATATTTAGTCGTTTTCAGCCAATTTTCTGGATTTTTGAAAATCTCACTTTTCTGTGAAAATATCCACTAAATGAGGGAATAATATGTGTGAGGGTACCCCAGGAGAGTTCCAAATGTGTGTGGGTAGAATATATATCCCACAGGGGTAAAATTGAAAAAAGTTGAAAAATATTTTTTTTTAGACTTAGTCATTTTTCCAGCGTTTATCAGACTTTCAGATAGGGCGAATGTCAGTGAGCATTCCGATTTCAGTTCCAGAGCGATTCAGCCAATGAGTCCTTGATATTTAGTCGCTTTCAGCCAATTTTCTGGATTTTTGAAAATCTCACTTTTCTGTGAAAATATCCACTAAATGATTGAATAATATGTGTGAGGGTACCCCAGGAGAGTTCCAAATGTGTGTGGGTAGAATATATATCCCACGGGGGTAAAATTGAAAAAAGTTGAAAAAATTTTTTTTTGGTCTTAGTCATTTTTCCGGCGTTTATCAGACTTTCAGATAGGGGAAATGTCAGTGAGCATTCCGATTTCAGTTCCAGAGCGATTCGGCCAATGAGTCCTTGATATTTAGTCGTTTTTAGCCAATATTTTGGATTTTTGAAAATTTCACTTTTTTGTGAAAATATCCACTAAATGAGGGAATAATATGTGTGAGGGTACCCCAGGAGAGTTCCAAATGTGTGTGGGTAGAATATATATCCCACGGGGGTAAAATTGAAAAAAGTTGAAAAAAAAATTTTTTTTGACTTAGTCATTTTTCCGGCGTTTATCAGACTTTCAGATAGGGGACATGTCAGTGAGCGTTCCGATTTCAGTTCCAGAGCGGTTCGCCCAATGAGTCCTTGATATTAAGTCGGTTTCAGCCAATTTTCTGGCTTTTTGAAAATTTCACTTTTTTGTGAAAATATCCACTAAATGAGGGAATAATATGTGTGAGGGTACCCCAGGAGAATTCCAAATGTGTGTGGGTAGAATATATATCCCACGGTTGTAAAATTGAAAAAAGTTGAAAAATATTTTTTTTTGGACTTACTCATTTTTCCAGCGTTTATCAGACTTTCAGATAGGGCGAATGTCAGTGAGCATTCCGATTTCAGTTCCAGAGCGATTCGGCCAATGAGTGCTTGATATTTAGTCGCTTTCAGACAATTTTCTGGATTTTTGAAAATTTCACATTTTTGTGAAAATATCCACTAAATGAGGGAATAATATGTGTGAGGGTACCCCAGGAGAGTTCCAAATGTGTGTAGGTAGAATATATATCCCACGGGGGTAAAATTGAAAAAAGTTGAAAAATATATTTTTTTGGACTTAGTCATTTTTCCGGCGTTTATCAGACTTTCAGATAGGGCGAATGTGAGTGAGCATTCCGATTTCAGTTCCAGAGCGATTCGGCCAATGAGTCCTTGATATTTAGTCGTTTTTAGCCAATATTTTGGATTTTTGAAAATTTCACTTTTTTGTGAAAATATCCACTAAATGAGGGAATAATATGTGTGAGGGTACCCCAGGAGAGTTCCAAATGTGTGTGGGTAGAATATATATCCCACGGGGGTAAAATTGAAAAAAGTTGAAAAAAAAAATTTTTTTGACTTAGTCATTTTTCCGGCGTTTATCAGACTTTCAGATAGGGGACATGTCAGTGAGCGTTCCGATTTCAGTTCCAGAGCGGTTCGCCCAATGAGTCCTTGATATTAAGTCGGTTTCAGCCAATTTTCTGGCTTTTTGAAAATTTCACTTTTTTGTGAAAATATCCACTAAATGAGGGAATAATATGTGTGAGGGTACCCCAGGAGAGTTCCAAATGTGTGTGGGTAGAATATATATCCCACGGTTGTAAAATTGAAAAAAGTTGAAAAATATTTTTTTTTGGACTTACTCATTTTTCCAGCGTTTATCAGACTTTCAGATAGGGCGAATGTCAGTGAGCATTCCGATTTCAGTTCCAGAGCGATTCGGCCAATGAGTGCTTGATATTTAGTCGCTTTCAGACAATTTTCTGGATTTTTGAAAATCTCACTTTTCTGTGAAAATATCCACTAAATGAGGGAATAATATGTGTGAGGGTAACCCAGGAGAGTTCCAAATGTGTGTGGGTAGAATATATATCCCACGGGAGTAAAATTGAAAAAAGTTGAAAAAATTTTTTTTTTGGACTTAGTCATTTTTCCGGCGTTTATCAGACTTTCAGATAGGGGAAATGTCAGTGAGCGTTCCGATTTCAGTTCCAGAGTGGTTCGCCCAATGAGTCCTTGATATTTAGTCGTTTTTAGCCAATATTTTGGATTTTTGAAAATTTCACTTTTTTGTGAAAATATCCACTAAATGAGGGAATAATATGTGTGAGGGTACCCCAGGAGAGTTCCAAATGTGTGTGGGTAGAATATATATCCCACGGGGGTAAAATTGAAAAAAGTTGAAAAAAAATTTTTTTGGACTTTTTCATTTTTCCAGCGTTTATCAGACTTTCAGATAGGGGAAATGTCAGTGAGCGTTCCGATTTCAGTTCCAGAGCGATTCGCCCAATGAGTCCTTGATATTTAGTCGTTTTCAGCCAATTTTCTGGATTTTTGAAAATCTCACTTTTCTGTGAAAATATCCACTAAATGAGGGAATAATATGTGTGAGGGTAACCCAGGAGAGTTCCAAATGTGTGTGGGTAGAATATATATCCCACGGGAGTAAAATTGAAAAAAGTTGAAAAAATTTTTTTTTTGGACTTAGTCATTTTTCCGGCGTTTATCAGACTTTCAGATAGGGGAAATCTCAGTGAGCGTTCCGATTTCAGTTCCAGAGCGGTTCGCCCAATGAGTCCTTGATATTTAGTCGTTTTTAGCCAATATTTTGGATTTTTGAAAATTTCACTTTTTTGTGAAAATATCCACTAAATGAGGGAATAATATGTGTGAGGGTACCCCAGGAGAGTTCCAAATGTGTGTGGGTAGAATATATATCCCACGGGGGTAAAATTGAAAAAAGTTGAAAAAAAATTTTTTTGGACTTTTTCATTTTTCCAGCGTTTATCAGACTTTCAGATAGGGGAAATGTCAGTGAGCGTTCCGATTTCAGTTCCAGAGCGATTCGCCCAATGAGTCCTTGATATTTAGTCGTTTTCAGCCAATTTTCTGGATTTTTGAAAATCTCACTTTTCTGTGAAAATATCCACTAAATGAGGGAATAATATGTGTGAGGGTACCCCAGGAGAGTTCCAAATGTGTGTGGGTAGAATATATATCCCAAGGGGGTAAAATTGAAAAAAGTATAAAAAAAAATTTTTTTGGACTTAGTCATTTTTCCGGCGTTTATCAGACTTTCAGATAGGGGAAATGTCAGTGAGCGTTCCGATTTCAGTTCCAGAGCGATTCGCCCAATGAGTCCTTGATATTTAGTCATTTTCAGCCAATATTTTGGATTTTTGAAAATTTCACTTTTTTGTGAAAATAACCACTAAATGAGGAAATAATATGTGTGAGGGTACCCCAGGAGAGTTCCAAATGCGTGTGGGTAGAATATATATCCCACGGGGGTAAAATTGAAAAAAGTTGAAAAATATTTTTTTTTGGACTTAGTCATTTTTCCAGCGTTTATCAGACTTTCAGATAGGGCGAATGTCAGTGAGCATTCCGATTTCAGTTCCAGAGCGATTCGGCCAATGAGTCCTTGATATTTAGTCGCTTTCAGCCAATTTTCTGGATTTTTGAAAATCTCACTTTTCTGTGAAAATATCCACTAAATGAGGGAATAATATGTGTGAGGGTACCCCAGGAGAGTTCCAAATGTGTGTGGGTAGAATATATATCCCACGGGGGTAAAATTGAAAAAAGATGAAAAAATTTTTTTTTGGACTTAGTCATTTTTCCAGCGTTTATCAGACTTTCAGATAGAGGAAATGTCAGTGAGCGTTCCGATTTCAGTTCCAGAGCGATTCGCCCAATGAGTCCTTGATATTTAGTCATTTTCAGCCAATATTTTGGATTTTTGAAAATTTCACTTTTTTGTGAAAATAACCACTAAATGAGGAAATAATATGTGTGAGGGTACCCCAGGAGAGTTCCAAATGTGTGTGGGTAGAATATTTATCCCACGGTTGTAAAATTGAAAAAAGTTGAAAAATATTTTTTTTTGGACTTAGTCATTTTTCCAGCGTTTATCAGACTTTCAGACAGAGGAAATGTCAGTGAGCATTCCGATTTCGGTTCCAGAGCGATTCGCCCAATGAATCCTTGATATTTAGTCGTTTTCAGCCAATATTTTGGATTTTTGAAAATTTCACTTTTTTGTGAAAATATCCACTAAATGAGGGAAAAATATGTGTGAGGGTACCCCAGGAGAGTTCCAAATGTGTGTGGGTAGAATATATATCCCACGGGGGTAAAATTGAAAAAAGTTGAAAAATATTTTTTTTTGGACTTAGTCATTTTTCCAGCGTTTATCAGACTTTCAGATAGGGCGAATGTCAGTGAGCATTCCGATTTCAGTTCCAGAGCGATTCGGCCAATGAGTGCTTGATATTTAGTCGCTTTCAGACAATTTTCTGGATTTTTGAAAATCTCACTTTTCTGTGAAAATATCCACTAAATGAGGGAATAATATGTGTGAGGGTAACCCAGGAGAGTTCCAAATGTGTGTGGGTAGAATATATATCCCACGGGAGTAAAATTGAAAAAAGTTGAAAAAATTTTTTTTTTGGACTTAGTCATTTTTCCGGCGTTTATCAGACTTTCAGATAGGGGAAATGTCAGTGAGCGTTCCGATTTCAGTTCCAGAGCGGTTCGCCCAATGAGTCCTTGATATTTAGTCGTTTTTAGCCAATATTTTGGATTTTTGAAAATTTCACTTTTTTGTGAAAATATCCACTAAATGAGGGAATAATATGTGTGAGGGTACCCCAGGAGAGTTCCAAATGTGTGTGGGTAGAATATATATCCCACGGGGGTAAAATTGAAAAAAGTTGAAAAAAAAATTTTTTGGGACTTTTTCATTTTTCCAGCGTTTATCAGACTTTCAGATAGGGCGAATGTCAGTGAGCATTCCGATTTCAGTTCCAGAGCGATTCGGCCAATGAGTCCTTGATATTTAGTCGCTTTCAGCCAATTTTCTGGATTTTTGAAAATCTCACTTTTCTGTGAAAATATCCACTAAATGAGGGAATAATATGTGTGAGGGTACCCCAGGAGAGTTCCAAATGTGTGTGGGTAGAATATATATCCCACAGGGGTAAAATTGAAAAAAGTTGAAAAATATTTTTTTTTAGACTTAGTCATTTTTCCAGCGTTTATCAGACTTTCAGATAGGGCGAATGTCAGTGAGCATTCCGATTTCAGTTCCAGAGCGATTCAGCCAATGAGTCCTTGATATTTAGTCGCTTTCAGCCAATTTTCTGGATTTTTGAAAATCTCACTTTTCTGTGAAAATATCCACTAAATGATTGAATAATATGTGTGAGGGTACCCCAGGAGAGTTCCAAATGTGTGTGGGTAGAATATATATCCCACGGGGGTAAAATTGAAAAAAGTTGAAAACATTTTTTTTTTGGTCTTAGTCATTTTTCCGGCGTTTATCAGACTTTCAGATAGGGGAAATGTCAGTGAGCGTTCCGATTTCAGTTCCAGAGCGGTTCGCCCAATGAGTCCTTGATATTTAGTCGTTTTTAGCCAATATTTTGGATTTTTGAAAATTTCACATTTTTGTGAAAATATCCACTAAATGAGGGAATAATATGTGTGAGGGTACCCCAGGAGAGTTCCAAATGTGTGTGGGTAGAATATATATCCCACGGGGGTAAAATTGAAAAAAGTTGAAAAAAAAATTTTTTTGGACTTTTTCATTTTTCCAGCGTTTATCAGACTTTCAGATAGGGCGAATGTCAGTGAGCATTCCGATTTCAGTTCCAGAGCGATTCGGCCAATGAGTCCTTGATATTTAGTCGTTTTCAGCCAATTTTCTGGATTTTTGAAAATCTCACTTTTCTGTGAAAATATCCACTAAATGAGGGAATAATATGTGTGAGGGTACCCCAGGAGAGTTCCAAATGTGTGTGGGTAGAATATATATCCCACAGGGGTAAAATTGAAAAAAGTTGAAAAATATTTTTTTTTAGACTTAGTCATTTTTCCAGCGTTTATCAGACTTTCAGATAGGGCGAATGTCAGTGAGCATTCCGATTTCAGTTCCAGAGCGATTCAGCCAATGAGTCCTTGATATTTAGTCGCTTTCAGCCAATTTTCTGGATTTTTGAAAATCTCACTTTTCTGTGAAAATATCCACTAAATGATTGAATAATATGTGTGAGGGTACCCCAGGAGAGTTCCAAATGTGTGTGGGTAGAATATATATCCCACGGGGGTAAAATTGAAAAAAGTTGAAAAAATTTTTTTTTGGTCTTAGTCATTTTTCCGGCGTTTATCAGACTTTCAGATAGGGGAAATGTCAGTGAGCATTCCGATTTCAGTTCCAGAGCGATTCGGCCAATGAGTCCTTGATATTTAGTCGTTTTTAGCCAATATTTTGGATTTTTGAAAATTTCACTTTTTTGTGAAAATATCCACTAAATGAGGGAATAATATGTGTGAGGGTACCCCAGGAGAGTTCCAAATGTGTGTGGGTAGAATATATATCCCACGGGGGTAAAATTGAAAAAAGTTGAAAAAAAAATTTTTTTTGACTTAGTCATTTTTCCGGCGTTTATCAGACTTTCAGATAGGGGACATGTCAGTGAGCGTTCCGATTTCAGTTCCAGAGCGGTTCGCCCAATGAGTCCTTGATATTAAGTCGGTTTCAGCCAATTTTCTGGCTTTTTGAAAATTTCACTTTTTTGTGAAAATATCCACTAAATGAGGGAATAATATGTGTGAGGGTACCCCAGGAGAGTTCCAAATGTGTGTGGGTAGAATATATATCCCACGGTTGTAAAATTGAAAAAAGTTGAAAAATATTTTTTTTTGGACTTACTCATTTTTCCAGCGTTTATCAGACTTTCAGATAAAGCGAATGTCAGTGAGCATTCCGATTTCAGTTCCAGAGCGATTCGGCCAATGAGTGCTTGATATTTAGTCGCTTTCAGACAATTTTCTGGATTTTTGAAAATTTCACATTTTTGTGAAAATATCCACTAAATGAGGGAATAATATGTGTGAGGGTACCCCAGGAGAGTTCCAAATGTGTGTGGGTAGAATATATATCCCACGGGGGTAAAATTGAAAAAAGTTGAAAAATATATTTTTTTGGACTTAGTCATTTTTCCGGCGTTTATCAGACTTTCAGATAGGGCGAATGTGAGTGAGCATTCCGATTTCAGTTCCAGAGCGATTCGGCCAATGAGTCCTTGATATTTAGTCGTTTTTAGCCAATATTTTGGATTTTTGAAAATTTCACTTTTTTGTGAAAATATCCACTAAATGAGGGAATAATATGTGTGAGGGTACCCCAGGAGAGTTCCAAATGTGTGTGGGTAGAATATATATCCCACGGGGGTAAAATTGAAAAAAGTTGAAAAAAAAATTTTTTTTGACTTAGTCATTTTTCCGGCGTTTATCAGACTTTCAGATAGGGGACATGTCAGTGAGCGTTCCGATTTCAGTTCCAGAGCGGTTCGCCCAATGAGTCCTTGATATTAAGTCGGTTTCAGCCAATTTTCTGGCTTTTTGAAAATTTCACTTTTTTGTGAAAATATCCACTAAATGAGGGAATAATATGTGTGAGGGTACCCCAGGAGAGTTCCAAATGTGTGTGGGTAGAATATATATCCCACGGTTGTAAAATTGAAAAAAGTTGAAAAATATTTTTTTTTGGACTTACTCATTTTTCCAGCGTTTATCAGACTTTCAGATAGGGCGAATGTCAGTGAGCATTCCGATTTCAGTTCCAGAGCGATTCGGCCAATGAGTGCTTGATATTTAGTCGCTTTCAGACAATTTTCTGGATTTTTGAAAATCTCACTTTTCTGTGAAAATATCCACTAAATGAGGGAATAATATGTGTGAGGGTAACCCAGGAGAGTTCCAAATGTGTGTGGGTAGAATATATATCCCACGGGAGTAAAATTGAAAAAAGTTGAAAAAATTTTTTTTTTGGACTTAGTCATTTTTCCGGCGTTTATCAGACTTTCAGATAGGGGAAATGTCAGTGAGCGTTCCGATTTCAGTTCCAGAGTTGTTCGCCCAATGAGTCCTTGATATTTAGTCGTTTTTAGCCAATATTTTGGATTTTTGAAAATTTCACTTTTTTGTGAAAATATCCACTAAATGAGGGAATAATATGTGTGAGGGTACCCCAGGAGAGTTCCAAATGTGTGTGGGTAGAATATATATCCCACGGGGGTAAAATTGAAAAAAGTTGAAAAAAAATTTTTTTGGACTTTTTCATTTTTCCAGCGTTTATCAGACTTTCAGATAGGGGAAATGTCAGTGAGCGTTCCGATTTCAGTTCCAGAGCGATTCGCCCAATGAGTCCTTGATATTTAGTCGTTTTCAGCCAATTTTCTGGATTTTTGAAAATCTCACTTTTCTGTGAAAATATCCACTAAATGAGGGAATAATATGTGTGAGGGTAACCCAGGAGAGTTCCAAATGTGTGTGGGTAGAATATATATCCCACGGGAGTAAAATTGAAAAAAGTTGAAAAAATTTTTTTTTTGGACTTAGTCATTTTTCCGGCGTTTATCAGACTTTCAGATAGGGGAAATGTCAGTGAGCGTTCCGATTTCAGTTCCAGAGCGGTTCGCCCAATGAGTCCTTGATATTTAGTCGTTTTTAGCCAATATTTTGGATTTTTGAAAATTTCACTTTTTTGTGAAAATATCCACTAAATGAGGGAATAATATGTGTGAGGGTACCCCAGGAGAGTTCCAAATGTGTGTGGGTAGAATATATATCCCACGGGGGTAAAATTGAAAAAAGTTGAAAAAAAATTTTTTTGGACTTTTTCATTTTTCCAGCGTTTATCAGACTTTCAGATAGGGGAAATGTCAGTGAGCGTTCCGATTTCAGTTCCAGAGCGATTCGCCCAATGAGTCCTTGATATTTAGTCGTTTTCAGCCAATTTTCTGGATTTTTGAAAATCTCACTTTTCTGTGAAAATATCCACTAAATGAGGGAATAATATGTGTGAGGGTACCCCAGGAGAGTTCCAAATGTGTGTGGGTAGAATATATATCCCACGGGGGTAAAATTGAAAAAAGTTGAAAAATATTTTTTTTTAGACTTAGTCATTTTTCCAGCGTTTATCAGACTTTCAGATAGGGCGAATGTCAGTGAGCATTCCGATTTCAGTTCCAGAGCGATTCAGCCAATGAGTCCTTGATATTTAGTCGCTTTCAGCCAATTTTCTGGATTTTTGAAAATCTCACTTTTCTGTGAAAATATCCACTAAATGATTGAATAATATGTGTGAGGGTACCCCAGGAGAGTTCCAAATGTGTTTGGGTAGAATATATATCCCACGGGGGTAAAATTGAAAAAAGTTGAAAAAATTTTTTTTTTGGTCTTAGTCATTTTTCCGGCGTTTATCAGACTTTCAGATAGGTCGAATGTGAGTGAGCATTCCGATTTCAGTTCCAGAGCGATTCGGCCAATGAGTCCTTGATATTTAGTCGTTTTTAGCCAATATTTTGGATTTTTGAAAATTTCACTTTTTTGTTAAAATATCCACTAAATGAGGGAATAATATGTGTGAGGGTACCCCAGGAGAGTTCCAAATGTGTGTGGGTAGAATATATATCCCACGGGGGTAAAATTGAAAAAAGTTGAAAAAATTTTTTTTTTAGACTTAGTCATTTTTCCGGCGTTTATCAGACTTTCAGATAGGGGAAATGTCAGTGAGCGTTCCGATTTCAGTTCCAGAGCGGTTCGCCCAATCAGTCCTTGATATTTAGTCGTTTTTAGCCAATATTTTGGATTTTTGAAAATTTCACTTTTTTGTGAAAATATCCACTAAATGAGGGAATAATATGTGTGAGGGTACCCCAGGAGAGTTCCAAATGTGTGTGGGTAGATTATATATATCCCACGGGGGTAAAATTGAAAAAAGTTGAAAAAATTTTTTTTTTGGTCTTAGTCATTTTTCCGGCGTTTATCAGACTTTCAGATAGGGGAAATGTCAGTGAGCGTTCCGATTTCAGTTCCAGAGCGGTTCGCCCAATGAGTCCTTGATATTTAGTCGTTTTCAGCCAATTTTCTGGATTTTTGAAAATTTCACATTTTTGTGAAAATATCCACTAAATGAGGGAATAATATGTGTGAGGGTACCCCAGGAGAGTTCCAAATGTGTGTGGGTAGAATATATATCCCACGGGGGTAAAATTGAAAAAAGTTGAAAAAAAAATTTTTTTGGACTTTTTCATTTTTCCAGCGTTTATCAGACTTTCAGATAGGGGAAATGTCAGTGAGCGTTCCGATTTCAGTTCCAGAGCGATTCGCCCAATGAGTCCTTGATATTTAGTCGTTTTCAGCCAATTTTCTGGATTTTTGAAAATCTCACTTTTCTGTGAAGATATCCACTAAATGAGGGAATAATATGTGTGAGGGTACCCCAGGAGAGTTCCAAATGTGTGTGGGTAGAATATATATCCCACGGGGGTAAAATTGAAAAAAGTTGAAAAATATTTTTTTTTGGACTTAGTCATTTTTCCAGCGTTTATCAGACTTTCAGATAGGGCGAATGTCAGTGAGCATTCCGATTTCAGTTCCAGAGCGATTCGGCCAATGAGTCCTTGATATTTAGTCGCTTTCAGCCAATTTTCTGGATTTTTGAAAATCTCACTTTTCTGTGAAAATATCCACTAAATGAGGGAATAATATGTGTGAGGGTACCCCAGGAGAGTTCCAAATGTGTGTGGGTAGAATATATATCCCACGGGGGTAAAATTGAAAAAAGTTGAAAAAATTTTTTTTTTGGTCTTAGTCATTTTTCCGGCGTTTATCAGACTTTCAGATAGGGGAAATGTCAGTGAGCGTTCAGATTTCAGTTCCAGAGCGGTTCGCCCAATGAGTCCTTGATATTTAGTCGTTTTCAGCCAATTTTCTGGATTTTTGAAAATTTCACATTTTTGTGAAAATATCCACTAAATGAGGGAATAATATGTGTGAGGGTACCCCAGGAGAGTTCCAAATGTGTGTGGGTAGAATATATATCCCACGGGGGTAAAATTGAAAAAAGTTGAAAAATATTTTTTTTTGGACTTAGTCATTTTTCCAGCGTTTATCAGACTTTCAGATAGGGCGAATGTGAGTGAGCATTCCGATTTCAGTTCCAGAGCGATTCGGCCAATGAGTCCTTGATATTTAGTCGCTTTCAGCCAATTTTCTGGATTTTTGAAAATCTCACTTTTCTGTGAAAATATCCACTAAATGAGGGAATAATATGTGTGAGGGTACCCCAGGAGAGTTCCAAATGTGTTTGGGTAGCATATACATCCCACGGGGGTAAAACTGAAAAAAGTTGAAAAAATTTTTTTTTTGGTCTTAGTCATTTTTCCGGCGTTTATCAGACTTTCAGATAGGGGAAATGTCAGTGAGCGTTCAGATTTCAGTTCCAGAGCGGTTCGCCCAATGAGTCCTTGATATTTAGTCGTTTTCAGCCAATTTTCTGGATTTTTGAAAATTTCACATTTTTGTGAAAATATCCACTAAATGAGGGAATAATATGTGTGAGGGTACCCCAGGAGAGTTCCAAATGTGTGTGGGTAGAATATATATCCCACGGGGGTAAAATTGAAAAAAGTTGAAAAATATTTTTTTTTGGACTTAGTCATTTTTCCAGCGTTTATCAGACTTTCAGATAGGGCGAATGTGAGTGAGCATTCCGATTTCAGTTCCAGAGCGATTCGGCCAATGAGTCCTTGATATTTAGTCGTTTTTAGCCAATATTTTGGATTTTTGAAAATTTCACTTTTTTGTTAAAATATCCACTAAATGAGGGAATAATATGTGTGAGGGTACCCCAGGAGAGTTCCAAATGTGTGTGGGTAGAATATATATCCCACGGGGGTAAAATTGAAAAAAGTTGAAAAAAAAATTTTTTTGGACTTAGTCATTTTTCCAGCGTTTATCAGACTTTCAGAGAGGGGAAATGTCAGTGAGCGTTCCGATTTCAGTTCCAGAGCGATTCGCCCAATGAGTCCTTGATATTTAGTCGTTTTCAGCCAATTTTCTGGATTTTTGAAAATTTCACTTTTCTGTGAAAATATCCACTAAATGAGGGAATAATATGTGTGAGGGTACCCCAGGAGAGTTCCAAATGTGTGTGGGTAGAATATATATCCCACGGGGGTAAAATTGAAAAAAGTTGAAAAAAATTTTTTTTTAGACTTACTCATTTTTCCATCGTTTATCAGACTTTCAGATAGGGGAAATGTCAGTGAGCATTCCGATTTCAGTTCCAGAGCGGTTCGCCCAATCAGTCCTTGATATTTAGTCGTTTTCAGCCAATTTTCTGGATTTTTGAAAATTTCACATTTTTGTGAAAATATCCACTAAATGAGGGAATAATATGTGTGAGGGTACCCCAGGAGAGTTCCAAATGTGTGTGGGTAGAATATATATCCCACGGGGGTAAAATTGAAAAAAGTTGAAAAAAAATTTTTTTGGACTTTTTCATTTTTCCAGCGTTTATCAGACTTTCAGATAGGGGAAATGTCAGTGAGCGTTCCGATTTCAGTTCCAGAGCGATTCGCCCAATGAGTCCTTGATATTTAGTCGTTTTCAGCCAATTTTCTGGATTTTTGAAAATTTCACATTTTTGTGAAAATATCCACTAAATGAGGGAATAATATGTGTGAGGGTACCCCAGGAGAGTTCCAAATGTGTGTGGGTAGAATATATATCCCACGGGGGTAAAATTGAAAAAAGTTGAAAAATATTTTTTTTTGGACTTAGTCATTTTTCCAGCGTTTATCAGACTTTCAGATAGGGCGAATGTGAGTGAGCATTCCGATTTCAGTTCCAGAGCGATTCGGCCAATGAGTCCTTGATATTTAGTCGCTTTCAGCCAATTTTCTGGATTTTTGAAAATCTCACTTTTCTGTGAAAATATCCACTAAATGAGGGAATAATATGTGTGAGGGTACCCCAGGAGAGTTCCAAATGTGTGTGGGTAGAATATATATCCCACAGGGGTAAAATTGAAAAAAGTTGAAAAATATTTTTTTTTAGACTTAGTCATTTTTCCAGCGTTTATCAGACTTTCAGATAGGGCGAATGTCAGTGAGCATTCCGATTTCAGTTCCAGAGCGATTCAGCCAATGAGTCCTTGATATTTAGTCGCTTTCAGCCAATTTTCTGGATTTTTGAAAATCTCACTTTTCTGTGAAAATATCCACTAAATGATTGAATAATATGTGTGAGGGTACCCCAGGAGAGTTCCAAATGTGTTTGGGTAGCATATATATCCCACGGGGGTAAAACTGAAAAAAGTTGAAAAAATTTTTTTTTTGGTCTTAGTCATTTTTCCGGCGTTTATCAGACTTTCAGATAGGGGAAATGTCAGTGAGCGTTCAGATTTCAGTTCCAGAGCGGTTCGCCCAATGAGTCCTTGATATTTAGTCGTTTTCAGCCAATTTTCTGGATTTTTGAAAATTTCACATTTTTGTGAAAATATCCACTAAATGAGGGAATAATATGTGTGAGGGTACCCCAGGAGAGTTCCAAATGTGTGTGGGTAGAATATATATCCCACGGGGGTAAAATTGAAAAAAGTTGAAAAATATTTTTTTTTGGACTTAGTCATTTTTCCAGCGTTTATCAGACTTTCAGATAGGGCGAATGTGAGTGAGCATTCCGATTTCAGTTCCAGAGCGATTCGGCCAATGAGTCCTTGATATTTAGTCGTTTTCAGCCAATTTTCTGGATTTTTGAAAATGTCACATTTTGTGAAAATATCAACTAAATGAGGGAATTATGTGTGTGAGGGTACCCCAGGAGAGTTCCAAATGTGTGTGGGTACAATATATATCCCATGGGGGTAAAATTGAAAAGAGTTGAAATATTTTTTTTTTTGGACTTAGTCATTTTTCCAGTGTTCATCAGACTTTCAGATAGGGCAAATGTCAGTGAGCGTTCCGATTTCAGTTCCAGAGCGATTCGCCCAATGAGTCCTTGATATTTAGTCGTTTTCAGCCAATTTTCTGGATTTTTGAAAATTTCACATTTTGTGAAAATATCAACTAAATGAGGGAATTATGTGTGTGAGGGTACCCCAGGAGAGTTCCAAATGTGTGTGGGTAGAATATATATCCCACGGGGGTGAAATTGAAAAAAGTTCAAAAATTTTTTTTTTTGGACTTAATCATTTTTCCAGCGTTTATCAGACTTTCAGATAGGGCAAATGTCAGTGAGCATTCCGATTTCAGTTCCAGAGCGATTTGCCCAATGAGTCCTTGATATTTAGTCGTTTTCAGCCAATTTTCTGGATTTTTGAAAATTTCACATTTTTGTGAAAATATCCACTAAATGAGGGAATAATATGTGTGAGGGTACCCCAGGAGAGTTCCAAATGTGTGTGGGTAGAATATATATCCCACGGGGGTAAAATTGAAAAAAGTTGAAAAAAATTTTTTTTTGGACTTAGTCATTTTTCCGGCGTTTATCAGACTTTCAGAGAGGGCAAATGTCAGTGAGCGTTCCGATTTCAGCTCCAGAGAGATTCACCCACTGAGTCCTTGATATTAAGTCGCTTTCAGCCAATTTTCTGGATTTTTGAAAATTTCACTTTTTTGTCAAAATATCCACTAAATGAGGGAATAATACGTGTGAGGGTACCCCAGGAGAGTTCCAAATGTGTGTGGGTACAATATATATCCCACGGGGGTGAAATTGAAAAAAGTTGAAAAATTTTTTTTTTTGGACTTAGTCATTTTTCCAGAATTTATCAGACTTTCAGATAGGGCAAATGTCAGTGAGCGTTCCGATTTCAGTTCCAGAGCGATTCGCCCAATGAGTCCTTGATATTTAGTCGTTTTCAGCCAATTTTCTGGATTTTTGAAAATTTCACATTTTGTGAAAATATCAACTAAATGAGGGAATTATGTGTGTGAGGGTACCCCAGGAGAGTTCCAAATGTGTGTGGGTAGAATATATATCCCACGGGGGTGAAATTGAAAAAAGTTGAAACATTTTTTTTTTTGGACTTCGTCATTTTTCCAGCGTTTATCAGACTTTCAGATAGGGCAAATGTCAGTGAGCGTTCCGATTTCAGTTCCAGAGCGATTCGCCCAATGAGTCCTTGATATTTAGTCGTTTTCAGCCAATTTTCTGGATTTTTGAAAATTTCACATTTTTGTGAAAATATCCACTAAATGAGGGAATAATATGTGTGAGGGTACCCCAGGAGAGTTCCAAATGTGTGTGGGTAGAATATATATCCCACGGGGGTAAAATTGAAAAAAGTTGAAAAATTTTTTTTTTTGGACTTAGTCATTTTTCCAGTGTTTATCAGACTTTCAGATAGGGCAAATGTCAGTGAGCGTTCCGATTTCAGTTCCAGAGCGATTCGCCCAATGAGTCCTTGATATTTAGTCGTTTTCAGCCAATTTTCTGGATTTTTGAAAATTTCACATTTTGTGAAAATATCAACTAAATGAGGGAATTATGTGTGTGAGGGTACCCCAGGAGAGTTCCAAATGTGTGTGGGTAGAATATATATCCCACGGGGGTGAAATTGAAAAAAGTTGAAAAATTTTTTTTTTTGGACCTAGTCATTTTTCCAGCGTTTATCAGACTTTCAGATAGGGCAAATGTCAGTGAGCGTTCCGATTTCAGTTCCAGAGAGATTCACCCACTGAGTCCTTGATATTAAGTCGCTTTCAGCCAATTTTCTGGATTTTTGAAAATTTCACTTTTTTGTGAAAATATCCACTAAATGAGGGAATAATATGTGTGAGGGTACCCCAGGAGAGTTCCAAATGTGTGTGGGTACAATATATATCCCACGGGGGTGAAATTGAAAAAAGTTGAAAAATTTTTTTTTTTGGACTTAGTCATTTTTCCAGCGTTTATCAGACTTTCAGATAGGGCAAATGTCAGTGAGCGTTCCGATTTCAGTTCCAGAGCGATTCGTCCAATGAGTCCTTGATATTTAGTCGTTTTCAGCCAATTTTCTGGATTTTTGAAAATGTCACATTTTGTGAAAATATCAACTAAATGAGGGAATTATGTGTGTGAGGGTACCCCAGGAGAGTTCCAAATGTGTGTGGGTACAATATATATCCCACGGGGGTAAAATTGAAAAGAGTTGAAATATTTTTTTTTTTGGACTTAGTCATTTTTCCAGTGTTCATCAGACTTTCAGATAGGGCAAATGTCAGTGAGCGTTCCGATTTCAGTTCCAGAGCGATTCGCCCAATGAGTCCTTGATATTTAGTCGTTTTCAGCCAATTTTCTGGATTTTTGAAAATTTCACATTTTGTGAAAATATCAACTAAATGAGGGAATTATGTGTGTGAGGGTACCCCAGGAGAGTTCCAAATGTGTGTGGGTAGAATATATATCCCACGGGGGTGAAATTGAAAAAAGTTCAAAAATTTTTTTTTTTGGACTTAATCATTTTTCCAGCGTTTATCAGACTTTCAGATAGGGCAAATGTCAGTGAGCATTCCGATTTCAGTTCCAGAGCGATTTGCCCAATGAGTCCTTGATATTTAGTCGTTTTCAGCCAATTTTCTGGATTTTTGAAAATTTCACATTTTTGTGAAAATATCCACTAAATGAGGGAATAATATGTGTGAGGGTACCCCAGGAGAGTTCCAAATGTGTGTGGGTAGAATATATATCCCACGGGGGTAAAATTGAAAAAAGTTGAAAAAAATTTTTTTTTGGACTTAGTCATTTTTCCGGCGTTTATCAGACTTTCAGAGAGGGCAAATGTCAGTGAGCGTTCCGATTTCAGTTCCAGAGAGATTCACCCACTGAGTCCTTGATATTAAGTCGCTTTCAGCCAATTTTCTGGATTTTTGAAAATTTCACTTTTTTGTCAAAATATCCACTAAATGAGGGAATAATACGTGTGAGGGTACCCCAGGAGAGTTCCAAATGTGTGTGGGTACAATATATATCCCACGGGGGTGAAATTGAAAAAAGTTGAAAAATTTTTTTTTTTGGACTTAGTCATTTTTCCAGAATTTATCAGACTTTCAGATAGGGCAAATGTCAGTGAGCGTTCCGATTTCAGTTCCAGAGCGATTCGCCCAATGAGTCCTTGATATTTAGTCGTTTTCAGCCAATTTTCTGGATTTTTGAAAATTTCACATTTTGTGAAAATATCAACTAAATGAGGGAATTATGTGTGTGAGGGTACCCCAGGAGAGTTCCAAATGTGTGTGGGTAGAATATATATCCCACGGGGGTGAAATTGAAAAAAGTTGAAACATTTTTTTTTTTGGACTTCGTCATTTTTCCAGCGTTTATCAGACTTTCAGATAGGGCAAATGTCAGTGAGCGTTCCGATTTCAGTTCCAGAGCGATTCGCCCAATGAGTCCTTGATATTTAGTCGTTTTCAGCCAATTTTCTGGATTTTTGAAAATTTCACATTTTTGTGAAAATATCCACTAAATGAGGGAATAATATGTGTGAGGGTACCCCAGGAGAGTTCCAAATGTGTGTGGGTAGAATATATATCCCACGGGGGTGAAATTGAAAAAAGTTGAAAAATTTTTTTTTTTGGACCTAGTCATTTTTCCAGCGTTTATCAGACTTTCAGATAGGGCAAATGTCAGTGAGCGTTCCGATTTCAGTTCCAGAGAGATTCACCCACTGAGTCCTTGATATTAAGTCGCTTTCAGCCAATTTTCTGGATTTTTGAAAATTTCACTTTTTTGTGAAAATATCCACTAAATGAGGGAATAATATGTGTGAGGGTACCCCAGGAGAGTTCCAAATGTGTGTGGGTACAATATATATCCCACGGGGGTGAAATTGAAAAAAGTTGAAAAATTTTTTTTTTTGGACTTAGTCATTTTTCCAGCGTTTATCAGACTTTCAGATAGGGCAAATGTCAGTGAGCGTTCCGATTTCAGTTCCAGAGCGATTCGTCCAATGAGTCCTTGATATTTAGTCGTTTTCAGCCAATTTTCTGGATTTTTGAAAATGTCACATTTTGTGAAAATATCAACTAAATGAGGGAATTATGTGTGTGAGGGTACCCCAGGAGAGTTCCAAATGTGTGTGGGTACAATATATATCCCACGGGGGTAAAATTGAAAAGAGTTGAAATATTTTTTTTTTTGGACTTAGTCATTTTTCCAGTGTTCATCAGACTTTCAAATAGGGCAAATGTCAGTGAGCGTTCCGATTTCAGTTCCAGAGCGATTCGCCCAATGAGTCCTTGATATTTAGTCGTTTTCAGCCAATTTTCTGGATTTTTGAAAATTTCACATTTTGTGAAAATATCAACTAAATGAGGGAATTATGTGTGTGAGGGTACCCCAGGAGAGTTCCAAATGTGTGTGGGTAGAATATATATCCCACGGGGGTGAAATTGAAAAAAGTTCAAAAATTTTTTTTTTTGGACTTAATCATTTTTCCAGCGTTTATCAGACTTTCAGATAGGGCAAATGTCAGTGAGCATTCCGATTTCAGTTCCAGAGCGATTTGCCCAATGAGTCCTTGATATTTAGTCGTTTTCAGCCAATTTTCTGGATTTTTGAAAATTTCACATTTTTGTGAAAATATCCACTAAATGAGGGAATAATATGTGTGAGGGTACCCCAGGAGAGTTCCAAATGTGTGTGGGTAGAATATATATCCCACGGGGGTAAAATTGAAAAAAGTTGAAAAAAATTTTTTTTTGGACTTAGTCATTTTTCCGGCGTTTATCAGACTTTCAGAGAGGGCAAATGTCAGTGAGCGTTCCGATTTCAGTTCCAGAGAGATTCACCCACTGAGTCCTTGATATTAAGTCGCTTTCAGCCAATTTTCTGGATTTTTGAAAATTTCACTTTTTTGTCAAAATATCCACTAAATGAGGGAATAATACGTGTGAGGGTACCCCAGGAGAGTTCCAAATGTGTGTGGGTACAATATATATCCCACGGGGGTGAAATTGAAAAAAGTTGAAAAATTTTTTTTTTTGGACTTAGTCATTTTTCCAGAATTTATCAGACTTTCAGACAGGGCAAATGTCAGTGAGCGTTCCGATTTCAGTTCCAGAGCGATTCGCCCAATGAGTCCTTGATATTTAGTCGTTTTCAGCCAATTTTCTGGATTTTTGAAAATTTCACATTTTGTGAAAATATCAACTAAATGAGGGAATTATGTGTGTGAGGGTACCCCAGGAGAGTTCCAAATGTGTGTGGGTAGAATATATATCCCACGGGGGTGAAATTGAAAAAAGTTGAAACATTTTTTTTTTTGGACTTCGTCATTTTTCCAGCGTTTATCAGACTTTCAGATAGGGCAAATGTCAGTGAGCGTTCCGATTTCAGTTCCAGAGCGATTCGCCCAATGAGTCCTTGATATTTAGTCGTTTTCAGCCAATTTTCTGGATTTTTGAAAATTTCACATTTTTGTGAAAATATCCACTAAATGAGGGAATAATATGTGTGAGGGTACCCCAGGAGAGTTCCAAATGTGTGTGGGTAGAATATATATCCCACGGGGGTAAAATTGAAAAAAGTTGAAAAATTTTTTTTTTTGACTTAGTCATTTTTCCAGTGTTTATCAGACTTTCAGATAGGGCAAATGTCAGTGAGCGTTCCGATTTCAGTTCCAGAGCGATTCGCCCAATGAGTCCTTGATATTTAGTCGTTTTCAGCCAATTTTCTGGATTTTTGAAAATTTCACATTTTGTGAAAATATCAACTAAATGAGGGAATTATGTGTGTGAGGGTACCCCAGGAGAGTTCCAAATGTGTGTGGGTAGAATATATATCCCACGGGGGTGAAATTGAAAAAAGTTGAAAAATTTTTTTTTTTGGACCTAGTCATTTTTCCAGCGTTTATCAGACTTTCAGATAGGGCAAATGTCAGTGAGCGTTCCGATTTCAGTTCCAGAGAGATTCACCCACTGAGTCCTTGATATTAAGTCGCTTTCAGCCAATTTTCTGGATTTTTGAAAATTTCACTTTTTTGTGAAAATATCCACTAAATGAGGGAATAATATGTGTGAGGGTACCCCAGGAGAGTTCCAAATGTGTGTGGGTACAATATATATCCCACGGGGGTGAAATTGAAAAAAGTTGAAAAATTTTTTTTTTTGGACTTAGTCATTTTTCCAGCGTTTATCAGACTTTCAGATAGGGCAAATGTCAGTGAGCGTTCCGATTTCAGTTCCAGAGCGATTCGCCCAATGAGTCCTTGATATTTAGTCGTTTTCAGCCAATTTTCTGGATTTTTGAAAATTTCACATTTTTGTGAAAATATCCACTAAATGAGGGAATAATATGTGTGAGGGTACCCCAGGAGAGTTCCAAATGTGTGTGGGTAGAATATATATCCCACGGGGGTAAAATTGAAAAAAGTTGAAAAAAATTTTTTTTGGGACTTAGTCATTTTTCCGCCGTTTATCAGACTTTCAGATAGGGGAAATGTCAGTGAGCGTTCCTATTTCAGTTCCAGAGCGGTTCGCCCAATGAGTCCTTGATATTTAGTCGTTTTCAGCCAATTTTCTGGATTTTTGAAAATTTCACATTTTTGTGAAAATATCCATTAAATGAGGGAATAATATGTGCGAGGGTACCCCAGGAGAGTTCCAAATGTGTGTGGGTAGAATATATATCCCACGGGGGTAAAATTGAAAAAAGTTGAAAAAAAATTTTTTTGGACTTAGTCATTTTTCCAGCGTTTATCAGACTTTCAGATAGGGCAGATGTCAGTGAGCGTTTCGATTTCAGTTCCAGAGAGATTCACCCACTGAGTCCTTGATATTAAGTCGCTTTCAGCCAATTTTCTGGATTTTTGAAAATTTCACTTTTTTGTGAAAATATCCACTAAATGAGGGAATAATATGTGTGAGGGTACCCCAGGAGAGTTCCAAATGTGTGTGGGTACAATATATATCCCACGGGGGTGAAATTGAAAAAAGTTGAAAAATTTTTTTTTTGGGACTTAGTCATTTTTCCAGCTTTTATCAGACTTTCAGATAGGGCAAATGTCAGTGAGCGTTCCGATTTCAGTTCCAGAGCGATTCGTCCAATGAGTCCTTGATATTTAGTCGTTTTCAGCCAATTTTCTGGATTTTTGAAAATGTCACATTTTGTGAAAATATCAACTAAATGAGGGAATTATGTGTGTGAGGGTACCCCAGGAGAGTTCCAAATGTGTGTGGGTACAATATATATCCCACGGGGGTAAAATTGAAAAGAGTTGAAATATTTTTTTTTTTGGACTTAGTCATTTTTCCAGTGTTCATCAGACTTTCAAATAGGGCAAATGTCAGTGAGCGTTCCGATTTCAGTTCCAGAGCGATTCGCCCAATGAGTCCTTGATATTTAGTCGTTTTCAGCCAATTTTCTGGATTTTTGAAAATTTCACATTTTGTGAAAATATCAACTAAATGAGGGAATTATGTGTGTGAGGGTACCCCAGGAGAGTTCCAAATGTGTGTGGGTAGAATATATATCCCACGGGGGTGAAATTGAAAAAAGTTCAAAAATTTTTTTTTTTGGACTTAATCATTTTTCCAGCGTTTATCAGACTTTCAGATAGGGCAAATGTCAGTGAGCATTCCGATTTCAGTTCCAGAGCGATTTGCCCAATGAGTCCTTGATATTTAGTCGTTTTCAGCCAATTTTCTGGATTTTTGAAAATTTCACATTTTTGTGAAAATATCCACTAAATGAGGGAATAATATGTGTGAGGGTACCCCAGGAGAGTTCCAAATGTGTGTGGGTAGAATATATATCCCACGGGGGTAAAATTGAAAAAAGTTGAAAAAAATTTTTTTTTGGACTTAGTCATTTTTCCGGCGTTTATCAGACTTTCAGAGAGGGCAAATGTCAGTGAGCGTTCCGATTTCAGTTCCAGAGAGATTCACCCACTGAGTCCTTGATATTAAGTCGCTTTCAGCCAATTTTCTGGATTTTTGAAAATTTCACTTTTTTGTCAAAATATCCACTAAATGAGGGAATAATACGTGTGAGGGTACCCCAGGAGAGTTCCAAATGTGTGTGGGTACAATATATATCCCACGGGGGTGAAATTGAAAAAAGTTGAAAAATTTTTTTTTTTGGACTTAGTCATTTTTCCAGAATTTATCAGACTTTCAGACAGGGCAAATGTCAGTGAGCGTTCCGATTTCAGTTCCAGAGCGATTCGCCCAATGAGTCCTTGATATTTAGTCGTTTTCAGCCAATTTTCTGGATTTTTGAAAATTTCACATTTTGTGAAAATATCAACTAAATGAGGGAATTATGTGTGTGAGGGTACCCCAGGAGAGTTCCAAATGTGTGTGGGTAGAATATATATCCCACGGGGGTGAAATTGAAAAAAGTTGAAACATTTTTTTTTTTGGACTTCGTCATTTTTCCAGCGTTTATCAGACTTTCAGATAGGGCAAATGTCAGTGAGCGTTCCGATTTCAGTTCCAGAGCGATTCGCCCAATGAGTCCTTGATATTTAGTCGTTTTCAGCCAATTTTCTGGATTTTTGAAAATTTCACATTTTTGTGAAAATATCCACTAAATGAGGGAATAATATGTGTGAGGGTACCCCAGGAGAGTTCCAAATGTGTGTGGGTAGAATATATATCCCACGGGGGTAAAATTGAAAAAAGTTGAAAAATTTTTTTTTTTGACTTAGTCATTTTTCCAGTGTTTATCAGACTTTCAGATAGGGCAAATGTCAGTGAGCGTTCCGATTTCAGTTCCAGAGCGATTCGCCCAATGAGTCCTTGATATTTAGTCGTTTTCAGCCAATTTTCTGGATTTTTGAAAATTTCACATTTTGTGAAAATATCAACTAAATGAGGGAATTATGTGTGTGAGGGTACCCCAGGAGAGTTCCAAATGTGTGTGGGTAGAATATATATCCCACGGGGGTGAAATTGAAAAAAGTTGAAAAATTTTTTTTTTTGGACCTAGTCATTTTTCCAGCGTTTATCAGACTTTCAGATAGGGCAAATGTCAGTGAGCGTTCCGATTTCAGTTCCAGAGAGATTCACCCACTGAGTCCTTGATATTAAGTCGCTTTCAGCCAATTTTCTGGATTTTTGAAAATTTCACTTTTTTGTGAAAATATCCACTAAATGAGGGAATAATATGTGTGAGGGTACCCCAGGAGAGTTCCAAATGTGTGTGGGTACAATATATATCCCACGGGGGTGAAATTGAAAAAAGTTGAAAAATTTTTTTTTTTGGACTTAGTCATTTTTCCAGCGTTTATCAGACTTTCAGATAGGGCAAATGTCAGTGAGCGTTCCGATTTCAGTTCCAGAGCGATTCGCCCAATGAGTCCTTGATATTTAGTCGTTTTCAGCCAATTTTCTGGATTTTTGAAAATTTCACATTTTTGTGAAAATATCCACTAAATGAGGGAATAATATGTGTGAGGGTACCCCAGGAGAGTTCCAAATGTGTGTGGGTAGAATATATATCCCACGGGGGTAAAATTGAAAAAAGTTGAAAAAAATTTTTTTTGGGACTTAGTCATTTTTCCGCCGTTTATCAGACTTTCAGATAGGGGAAATGTCAGTGAGCGTTCCTATTTCAGTTCCAGAGCGGTTCGCCCAATGAGTCCTTGATATTTAGTCGTTTTCAGCCAATTTTCTGGATTTTTGAAAATTTCACATTTTTGTGAAAATATCCATTAAATGAGGGAATAATATGTGCGAGGGTACCCCAGGAGAGTTCCAAATGTGTGTGGGTAGAATATATATCCCACGGGGGTAAAATTGAAAAAAGTTGAAAAAAAATTTTTTTGGACTTAGTCATTTTTCCAGCGTTTATCAGACTTTCAGATAGGGCAGATGTCAGTGAGCGTTTCGATTTCAGTTCCAGAGAGATTCACCCACTGAGTCCTTGATATTAAGTCGCTTTCAGCCAATTTTCTGGATTTTTGAAAATTTCACTTTTTTGTGAAAATATCCACTAAATGAGGGAATAATATGTGTGAGGGTACCCCAGGAGAGTTCCAAATGTGTGTGGGTACAATATATATCCCACGGGGGTGAAATTGAAAAAAGTTGAAAAATTTTTTTTTTGGGACTTAGTCATTTTTCCAGCTTTTATCAGACTTTCAGATAGGGCAAATGTCAGTGAGCGTTCCGATTTCAGTTCCAGAGCGATTCGCCCAATGAGTCCTTGATATTTAGTCGTTTTCAGCCAATTTTCTGGATTTTTGAAAATTTCACATTTTTGTGAAAATATCCATTAAATGAGGGAATAATATGTGTGAGGGTACCCCAGGAGAGTTCCAAATGTGTGTGGGTAGAATATATATCCCACGGGGGTGAAATTGAAAAAAGTTGAAAAATTTTTTTTTTTGGACTTAGTCATTTTTCCAGCGTTTATCAGACTTTCAGATAGGGTAGATGTCAGTGAGCGTTCCGATTTCAGTTCCAGAGCGATTCGCCCAATGAGTCCTTGATATTTAGTCGTTTTCAGCCAATTTTCTGGATTTTTGAAAATTTCACTTTTTTTGTGAAAATATCCACTAAATGAGGGAATAATATGTGTGAGGGTACCCCAGGAGAGTTCCAAATGTGTGTGGGTAGAATATATATCCCACGGGGGTAAAATTGAAAAAAGTTCAAAAATTTTTTTTTTTGGACTTAGACATTTTTCCACCGTTTATCAGACTTTCAGATAGGGGAAATGTCAGTGAGCGTTCCGATTTCAGTTCCAGAGCGGTTCGCCCAATGAGTCCTTGATATTTAGTCGTTTTTAGCCAATATTTTGGATTTTTGAAAATTTCACTTTTTTGTGAAAATATCCACTAAATGAGGGAATAATATGTGTGAGGGTACCCCAGGAGAGTTCCAAATGTGTGTGGGTAGAATATATATCCCACGGGGGTAAAATTGAAAAAAGTTGAAAAATTATTTTTTTTGGACTTAGTCATTTTTCCAGTGTTTATCAGACTTTCAGATAGGGCAAATGTCAGTGAGCATTCCGATTTCAGTTCCAGAACGATTCGCCCAATGAGTCCTTGATATTTAGTCGTTTTCAGCCAATTTTCTGGATTTTTGAAAATTTCACATTTTTGTGAAAATATCCACTAAATGAGGGAATAATATGTGTGAGGGTACCCCAGGAGAGTTCCAAATGTGTGTGGGTAGAATATATATCCCACGGGGGTAAAATTGAAAAAAGTTGAAAAAAATTTTTTTTTTTGACTTAGTCATTTTTCCGGCGTTTATCAGACTTTCAGATAGGGGAAATGTCAGTGAGCGTTCCGATTTCAGTTCCAGAGCGGTTCGCCCAATGAGTCCTTGATATTTAGTCGATTTCAGCCAATTTTCTGGATTTTTGAAAATTTCACATTTTTGTGAAAATATCCACTAAATGAGGGAATAATATGTGTGAGGGTACCCCAGGAGAGTTCCAAATGTGTGTGGGTAGAATATATATCCCACGGGGGTAAAATTGAAAAAAGTTGAAAAAATTTTTTTTGGGACTTAGTCATTTTTCCGCCGTTTATCAGACTTTCAGATAGGGGAAATGTCAGTGAGCGTTCCTATTTCAGTTCCAGAGCGGTTCGCCCAATGAGTCCTTGATATTTAGTCGTTTTCAGCCAATTTTCTGGATTTTTGAAAATTTCACATTTTTGTGAAAATATCCATTAAATGAGGGAATAATATGTGCGAGGATACCCCAGGAGAGTTCCAAATGTGTGTGGGTAGAATATATATCCCACGGGGGTAAAATTGAAAAAAGTTGAAAAAAAAATTTTTTTGGACTTAGTCATTTTTCCAGCGTTTATCAGACTTTCAGATAGGGCAGATGTCAGTGAGCGTTTCGATTTCAGTTCCAGAGAGATTCACCCACTGAGTCCTTGATATTAAGTCGCTTTCAGCCAATTTTCTGGATTTTTGAAAATTTCACTTTTTTGTGAAAATATCCACTAAATGAGGGAATAATATGTGTGAGGGTACCCCAGGAGAGTTCCAAATGTGTGTGGGTACAATATATATCCCACGGGGGTGAAATTGAAAAAAGTTGAAAAATTTTTTTTTTGGGACTTAGTCATTTTTCCAGCTTTTATCAGACTTTCAGATAGGGCAAATGTCAGTGAGCGTTCCGATTTCAGTTCCAGAGCGATTCGCCCAATGAGTCCTTGATATTTAGTCGTTTTCAGCCAATTTTCTGGATTTTTGAAAATTTCACATTTTTGTGAAAATATCCACTAAATGAGGGAATAATATGTGTGAGGGTACCCCAGGAGAGTTCCAAATGTGTGTGGGTAGAATATATATCCCACGGGGGTAAAATTGAAAAAAGTTGAAAAAAATTTTTTTTGGGACTTAGTCATTTTTCCGCCGTTTATCAGACTTTCAGATAGGGGAAATGTCAGTGAGCGTTCCGATTTCAGTTCCAGAGCGGTTCGCCCAATGAGTCCTTGATATTTAGTCGTTTTCAGCCAATTTTCTGGATTTTTGAAAATTTCACTTTTTTGTGAAAATATCCACTAAATGAGGGAATAATATGTGTGAGGGTACCCCAGGAGAGTTCCAAATGTGTGTGGGTAGAATATATATCCCACGGGGGTAAAATTGAAAAAAGTTCAAAAATTTTTTTTTTTGGACTTAGACATTTTTCCACCGTTTATCAGACTTTCAGATAGGGCAAATGTCAGTGAGCGTTCCGATTTCAGTTTCAGAGAGATTCACCCACTGAGTCCTTGATATTTAGTCGCTTTCAGCCAATTTTCTGGATTTTTGAAAATTTCACATTTTTGTGAAAATATCCATTAAATGAGGGAATAATATGTGTGAGGGTACCCCAGGAGAGTTCCAAATGTGTGTGGGTAGAATATATATCCCACGGGGGTAAAATTGAAAAAAGTTGAAAAAAATTTTTTTTTTTGACTTAGTCATTTTTCCGCCGTTTATGAGACTTTCAGATAGGGGAAATGTCAGTGAGCGTTCCGATTTCAGTTCCAGAGCGGTTCGCCCAATGAGTCCTTGATATTTAGTCGTTTTCAGCCAATTTTCTGGATTTTTGAAAATTTCACATTTTTGTGAAAATATCCACTAAATGAGGGAATAATATGTGTGAGGGTACCCCAGGAGAGTTCCAAATGTGTGTGGGTAGAATATATATCCCACGGGGGTAAAATTGAAAAAAGTTGAAAAAATTTTTTTTTTGGACTTAGTCATTTTTCCGCCGTTTATCAGACTTTCAGATAGGGGAAATGTCAGTGAGCGTTCCGATTTCAGTTCCAGAGCGGTTCGCCCAATGAGTCCTTGATATTTAGTCGTTTTCAGCCAATTTTCTGGATTTTTGAAAATCTCACTTTTATGTGAAAATATCCACTAAATGAGGGAATAATATGTGTGAGGGTACCCCAGGAGAGTTCCAAATGTGTGTGGGTAGAATATATATCCCACGGGGGTAAAATTGAAAAAAGTTGAAAAAAATTTTTTTTTTTGACTTAGTCATTTTTCCGGCGTTTATCAGACTTTCAGATAGGGGAAATGTCAGTGAGCGTTCCGATTTCAGTTCCAGAGCGGTTCGCCCAATGAGTCCTTGATATTTAGTCGTTTTCAGCCAATTTTCTGGATTTTTGAAAATTTCACATTTTTGTGAAAATATCCACTAAATGAGGGAATAATACGTGTGAGGGTACCCCAGGAGAGTTCCAAATGTGTGTGGGTAGAATATATATCCCACGGGGGTAAAATTGAAAAAAGTTGAAAAATTTTTTTTTTTGGACTTACTCATTTTTCCGGCGTTTATCAGACTTTCAGATAGGGCAGATGTCAGTGAGCGTTCCGATTTCAGTTCCAGAGCGATGCGCCCAATGAGTCCTTGATATTTAGTCGTTTTCAGAAAATATTTTGGATTTGTGAAAATTTCACTTTTATGTGAAAATATCCACTAAATGAGGGAATAATATGTGTGAGGGTACCCCAGGAGAGTTCCAAATGTGTGTGGGTAAAATATATATCCCACGGGGGTAAAATTGAAAAAAGTTGAAAAAAAATTTTTTTTTGGACTTAGTCATTTTTCCGCCGTTTATGAGACTTTCAGATAGGGGAAATGTCAGTGAGCGTTCCGATTTCAGTTCCAGAGCGATTCGCCCAATGAGTCCTTGATATTTAGTCGTTTTCAGCCAATTTTCTGGATTTTTGAAAATTTCACATTTTTGTGAAAATATCCTCTAAATGAGGGAATAATATGTGTGAGGGTACCCCAGGAGAGTTCCAAATGTGTGTGGGTAGAATATATATCCCACGGGGGTAAAATTGAAAAAAGTTGAAAAAAAAATTTTTTTGGACTTCGTCATTTTTCCAGCGTTTATCAGACTTTCAGATAGGGCAGATGTCAGTGAGCGTTCCGATTTCAGTTCCAGAGCGATTCGCCCAATGAGTCCTTGATATTTAGTCGTTTTCAGCCAATATTTTGGATTTTTGAAAATTTCACTTTTTTGTGTAAATATCCACTAAATGAAGCAATAATAAGTTTGAGGGTACCCCAGGAGAGTTCCAAATGTGTGTGGGTAGAATATATATCCCACGGGGGTAAAATTGAAAAAAGTTGAAAAAAAAATTTTTTTGGACTTAGTCATTTTTCCAGCGTTTATCAGACTTTCAGATAGGGCAAATGTCAGTGAGCGTTCCGATTTCAGTTCCAGAGCGGTTCGCCCAATGAGTCCTTGATATTTAGTCGTTTTCAGCCAATTTTCTCAATTTTTGAAAATTTCACATTTTTGTGAAAATATCCACTAAATGAGGGAATAATATGTGTGAGGGTACCCCAGGAGAGTTCCAAATGTGTGTGGGTAGAATATATATCCCACGGGGGTAAAATTGAAAAAAGTTGAAAAAATTTTTTTTTTGGACTTAGTCATTTTTCCGCCGTTTATCAGACTTTCAGATAGGGGAAATGTCAGTGAGCGTTCCGATTTCAGTTCCAGAGCGATTCGCCCAATGAGTCCTTGATATTTAGTCGTTTTCAGCCAATTTTCTGGATTTTTGAAAATTTCAAATTTTTGTGAAAATATCCACTAAATGAGGGAATAATATGTGTGAGGGTACCCCAGGAGAGTTCCAAATGTGTGTGGGTAGAATATATATCCCACGGGGGTAAAATTGAAAAAAGTTGAAAAAATTTTTTTTTTGGACTTACTCATTTTTCCGTCGTTTATCAGACTTTCAGATAGGGCAGATGTCAGTGAGCGTTCCGATTTCAGTTCCAGAGCGATGCGCCCAATGAGTCCTTGATATTTAGTCGTTTTCAGAAAATATTTTGGATTTGTGAAAATTTCACTTTTATGTGAAAATATCCACTAAATGAGGGAATAATATGTGTGAGGGTACCCCAGGAGAGTTCCAAATGTGTGTGGGTAGAATATATATCCCACGGGGGTAAAATTGAAAAAAGTTGAAAAAAAATTTTTTTTTGGACTTAGTCATTTTTCCGCCGTTTATGAGACTTTCAGATAGGGGAAATGTCAGTGAGCGTTCCGATTTCAGTTCCAGAGCGGTTCGCCCAATGAGTCCTTGATATTTAGTCGTTTTCAGCCAATTTTCTGGATTTTTGAAAATTTCACATTTTTGTGAAAATATCCACTAAATGAGGGAATAATATGTGTGAGGGTACCCCAGGAGAGTTCCAAATGTGTGTGGGTAGAATATATATCCCACGGGGGTAAAATTGAAAAAAGTTGAAAAAATTTTTTTTTTGGACTTAGTCATTTTTCCGCCGTTTATCAGACTTTCAGATAGGGGAAATGTCAGTGAGCGTTCCGATTTCAGTTCCAGAGCGATTCGCCCAATGAGTCCTTGATATTTAGTCGTTTTCAGCCAATTTTCTGGATTTTTGAAAATTTCACATTTTTGTGAAAATATCCTCTAAATGAGGGAATAATATGTGTGAGGGTACCCCAGGAGAGTTCCAAATGTGTGTGGGTAGAATATATATCCCACGGGGGTAAAATTGAAAAAAGTTGAAAAAAAAATTTTTTTGGACTTCGTCATTTTTCCAGCGTTTATCAGACTTTCAGATAGGGCAGATGTCAGTGAGCGTTCCGATTTCAGTTCCAGAGCGATTCGCCCAATGAGTCCTTGATATTTAGTCGTTTTCAGCCAATATTTTGGATTTTTGAAAATTTCACTTTTTTGTGTAAATATCCACTAAATGAAGCAATAATAAGTGTGAGGGTACCCCAGGAGAGTTCCAAATGTGTGTGGGTAGAATATATATCCCACGGGGGTAAAATTGGAAAAAGTTGAAAAAAAAATTTTTTTGGACTTAGTCATTTTTCCAGCGTTTATCAGACTTTCAGATAGGGCAAATGTCAGTGAGCGTTCCGATTTCAGTTCCAGAGCGGTTCGCCCAATGAGTCCTTGATATTTAGTCGTTTTCAGCCAATTTTCTCAATTTTTGAAAATTTCACATTTTTGTGAAAATATCCACTAAATGAGGGAATAATATGTGTGAGGGTACCCCAGGAGAGTTCCAAATGTGTGTGGGTAGAATATATATCCCACGGGGGTAAAATTGAAAAAAGTTGAAAAAATTTTTTTTTTGGACTTAGTCATTTTTCCGCCGTTTATCAGACTTTCAGATAGGGGAAATGTCAGTGAGCGTTCCGATTTCAGTTCCAGAGCGATTCGCCCAATGAGTCCTTGATATTTAGTCGTTTTCAGCCAATTTTCTGGATTTTTGAAAATTTCAAATTTTTGTGAAAATATCCACTAAATGAGGGAATAATATGTGTGAGGGTACCCCAGGAGAGTTCCAAATGTGTGTGGGTAGAATATATATCCCACGGGGGTAAAATTGAAAAAAGTTGAAAAAATTTTTTTTTTGGACTTACTCATTTTTCCGTCGTTTATCAGACTTTCAGATAGGGCAGATGTCAGTGAGCGTTCCGATTTCAGTTCCAGAGCGATGCGCCCAATGAGTCCTTGATATTTAGTCGTTTTCAGAAAATATTTTGGATTTGTGAAAATTTCACTTTTATGTGAAAATATCCACTAAATGAGGGAATAATATGTGTGAGGGTACCCCAGGAGAGTTCCAAATGTGTGTGGGTAGAATATATATCCCACGGGGGTAAAATTGAAAAAAGTTGAAAAAAAATTTTTTTTTGGACTTAGTCATTTTTCCGCCGTTTATGAGACTTTCAGATAGGGGAAATGTCAGTGAGCGTTCCGATTTCAGTTCCAGAGCGGTTCGCCCAATGAGTCCTTGATATTTAGTCGTTTTCAGCCAATTTTCTGGATTTTTGAAAATTTCACATTTTTGTGAAAATATCCACTAAATGAGGGAATAATATGTGTGAGGGTACCCCAGGAGAGTTCCAAATGTGTGTGGGTAGAATATATATCCCACGGGGGTAAAATTGAAAAAAGTTGAAAAAATTTTTTTTTTGGACTTAGTCATTTTTCCGCCGTTTATCAGACTTTCAGATAGGGGAAATGTCAGTGAGCGTTCCGATTTCAGTTCCAGAGCGATTCGCCCAATGAGTCCTTGATATTTAGTCGTTTTCAGCCAATTTTCTGGATTTTTGAAAATTTCACATTTTTGTGAAAATATCCTCTAAATGAGGGAATAATATGTGTGAGGGTACCCCAGGAGAGTTCCAAATGTGTGTGGGTAGAATATATATCCCACGGGGGTAAAATTGAAAAAAGTTGAAAAAAAAATTTTTTTGGACTTCGTCATTTTTCCAGCGTTTATCAGACTTTCAGATAGGGCAGATGTCAGTGAGCGTTCCGATTTCAGTTCCAGAGCGATTCGCCCAATGAGTCCTTGATATTTAGTCGTTTTCAGCCAATATTTTGGATTTTTGAAAATTTCACTTTTTTGTGTAAATATCCACTAAATGAGGCAATAATAAGTGTGAGGGTACCCCAGGAGAGTTCCAAATGTGTGTGGGTAGAATATATATCCCACGGGGGTAAAATTGAAAAAAGTTGAAAAAAAAATTTTTTTTTGGACTTAGTCATTTTTCCGCCGTTTATGAGACTTTCAGATAGGGGAAATGTCAGTGAGCGTTCCGATTTCAGTTCCAGAGCGGTTCGCCCAATGAGTCCTTGATATTTAGTCGTTTTCAGCCAATTTTCTGGATTTTTGAAAATCTCACTTTTATGTGAAAATATCCACTAAATGAGGGAATAATATGTGTGAGGGTACCCCAGGAGAGTTCCAAATGTGTGTGGGTAGAATATATATCCCACGGGGGTAAAATTGAAAAAAAATTTTTTTTTTGACTTAGTCATTTTTCCGGCGTTTATCAGACTTTCAGATAGGGGAAATGTCAGTGAGCGTTCCGATTTCAGTTCCAGAGCGGTTCGCCCAATGAGTCCTTGATATTTAGTCGTTTTCAGCCAATTTTCTGGATTTTTGAAAATTTCACATTTTTGTGAAAATATCCACTAAATGAGGGAATAATATGTGTGAGGGTACCCCAGGAGAGTTCCAAATGTGTGTGGGTAGAATATATATCCCACGGGGGTAAAATTGAAAAAAGTTGAAAAAATTTTTTTTTTGGACTTAGTCATTTTTCCGCCGTTTATCAGACTTTCAGATAGGGCAGATGTCAGTGAGCGTTCCGATTTCAGTTCCAGAGCGATTCGCCCAATGAGTCCTTGATATTTAGTCGTTTTCAGAAAATATTTTGGATTTGTGAAAATTTCACTTTTTTGTGAAAATATCCACTAAATGAGGCAATAATAAGTGTGAGGGTACCCCAGGAGAGTTCCAAATGTGTGTGGGTAGAATATATATCCCACGGGGGTAAAATTGAAAAAAGTTGAAAAAAAAAATTTTTTGGACTTAGTCATTTTTCCAGCGTTTATCAGACTTTCAGATAGGGCAAATGTCAGTGAGCGTTCCGATTTCAGTTCCAGAGCGATTCGCCCAATGAGTCCTTGATATTTAGTCGTTTTCAGCCAATTTTCCGGATTTTTGAAAATTTCACATTTTTGTGAAAATATCCTCTAAATGAGGGAATAATATGTGTGAGGGTACCCCAGGAGAGTTCCAAATGTGTGTGGGTAGAATATATATCCCACGGGGGTAAAATTGAAAAAAGTTGAAAAAAAAATTTTTTTGGACTTCGTCATTTTTCCAGCGTTTATGAGACTTTCAGATAGGGCAGATGTCAGTGAGCGTTCCGATTTCAGTTCCAGAGCGGTTCGCCCAATGAGTCCTTGATATTTAGTCGTTTTCAGCCAATTTTCTGGATTTTTGAAAATCTCACTTTTATGTGAAAATATCCACTAAATGAGGGAATAATATGTGTGAGGGTACCCCAGGAGAGTTCCAAATGTGTGTGGGTAGAATATATATCCCACGGGGGTAAAATTGAAAAAAGTTGAAAAAAATTTTTTTTTTGGACTTAGTCATTTTTCCGCCGTTTATCAGACTTTCAGATAGGGGAAATGTCAGTGAGCGTTCCGATTTCAGTTCCAGAGCGATTCGCCCAATGAGTCCTTGATATTTAGTCGTTTTCAGCCAATTTTCTGGATTTTTGAAAATTTCAAATTTTTGTGAAAATATCCACTAAATGAGGGAATAATATGTGTGAGGGTACCCCAGGAGAGTTCCAAATGTGTGTGGGTAGAATATATATCCCACGGGGGTAAAATAGAAAAAAGTTGAAAAAAATTTTTTTTTTTGACTTAGTCATTTTTCCGCCGTTTATGAGACTTTCAGATAGGGGAAATGGCAGTGAGCGTTCCGATTTCAGTTCCAGAGCGGTTCGCCCAATGAGTCCTTGATATTTAGTCGTTTTCAGCCAATTTTCTCAATTTTTGAAAATTTCACATTTTTGTGAAAATATCCACTAAATGAGGGAATAGTATGTGTGAGGGTACCCCAGGAGAGTTCCAAATGTGTGTGGGTAGAATATATATCCCACGGGGGTAAAATTGAAAAAAGTTGAAAAAATTTTTTTTTTGGACTTAGTCATTTTTCCGCCGTTTATCAGACTTTCAGATAGGGGAAATGTCAGTGAGCGTTCCGATTTCAGTTCCAGAGCGATTCGCCCAATGAGTCCTTGATATTTAGTCGCTTTCAGCCAATTTTCTGGATTTTTGAAAATTTAAAATTTTTGTGAAAATATCCACTAAATGAGGGAATAATATGTGTGAGGGTACCCCAGGAGAGTTCCAAATGTGTGTGGGTAGAATATATATCCCACGGGGGTAAAATTGAAAAAAGTTGAAAAAATTTTTTTTTTGGACTTACTCATTTTTCCGCCGTTTATCAGACTTTCAGATAGGGGAAATGTCAGTGAGCGTTCCGATTTCAGTTCCAGAGCGATTCGCCCAATGAGTCCTTGATATTTAGTCGTTTTCAGCCAATTTTCTGGATTTTTGAAAATTTAAAATTTTTGTGAAAATATCCACTAAATGAGGGAATAATATGTGTGAGGGTACCCCAGGAGAGTTCCAAATGTGTGTGGGTAGAATATACCTCCCACGGGGGTAAAATTGAAAAAAGTTGAAAAAAAAAATTTTTTGGACTTAGTCATTTTTCCAGCGTTTATCAGACTTTCAGATAGGGCAAATGTCAGTGAGCGTTCCGATTTCAGTTCCAGAGCGATTCGCCCAATGAGTCCTTGATATTTAGTCATTTTCAGCCAATTTTCTGGATTTTTGAAAATTTCACATTTTTGTGAAAATATCCACTAAATGAGGCAATAATAAGTGTGAGGGTACCCCAGGAGAGTTCCAAATGTGTGTGGGTAGAATATATATCCCACGGGGGTAAAATTGAAAAAAGTTGAAAAAAAAAATTTTTTGGACTTAGTCATTTTTCCAGCGTTTATCAGACTTTCAGATAGGGCAAATGTCAGTGAGCGTTCCGATTTCAGTTCCAGAGCGATTCGCCCAATGAGTCCTTGATATTTAGTCGTTTTCAGCCAATTTTCTGGATTTGTGAAAATTTCACTTTTTTGTGAAAATATCCACTAAATGAGGGAATAATATGTGTGAGGGTACCCCAGGAGAGTTCCAAATGTGTGTGGGTAGAATATATATCCCACGGGGTAAAATTGAAAAAAGTTGAAAAAAATTTTTTTTTTTGACTTAGTCATTTTTCCGCCGTTTATCAGACTTTCAGATAGGGGAAATGTCAGTGAGCGTTCCGATTTCAGTTCCAGAGCGATTCGCCCAATGAGTCCTTGATATTTAGTCGTTTTCAGCCAATTTTCTGGATTTTTGAAAATTTCACATTTTTGTGAAAATATCCACTAAATGAGGGAATAATATGTGTGAGGGTACCCCAGGAGAGTTCCAAATGTGTGTGGGTAGAATATATATCCCACGGGGGTAAAATTGAAAAAAGTTGAAAAAATTTTTTTTTTGGACTTACTCATTTTTCCGGCGTTTATCAGACTTTCAGATAGGGCAGATGTCAGTGAGCGTTCCGATTTCAGTTCCAGAGCGATTCGCCCAATGAGTCCTTGATATTTAGTCGTTTTCAGAAAATATTTTGGATTTGTGAAAATTTCACTTTTTTGTGAAAATATCCACTAAATGAGGGAATAATATGTGTGAGGGTACCCCAGGAGAGTTCCAAATGTCTGTGGGTAGAATATATATCCCACGGGGGTAAAATTGAAAAAAGTTGAAAAAAAAAATTTTTTGGACTTAGTCATTTTTCCAGCGTTTATCAGACTTTCAGATAGGGCAAATGTCAGTGAGCGTTCCGATTTCAGTTCCAGAGCGATTCGCCCAATGAGTCCTTGATATTTAGTCGTTTTCAGCCAATTTTCTGGATTTTTGAAAATTTCACTTTTTTGTGAAAATATCCACTAAATGAGGGAATAATATGTGTGAGGGTACCCCAGGAGAGTTCCAAATGTGTGTGGGTAGAATATATATCCCATGGGGGTAAAATTGAAAAAAGTTGAAAAAAATTTTTTTTTTTGACTTAGTCATTTTTCCGCCGTTTATCAGACTTTCAGATAGGGGAAATGTCAGTGAGCGTTCCGATTTCAGTTCCAGAGCGATTCGCCCAATGAGTCCTTGATATTTAGTCGTTTTCAGCCAATTTTCTGGATTTTTGAAAATTTCACTTTTTTGTGAAAATATCCACTAAATGAGGGAATAATATGTGTGAGGGTACCCCAGGAGAGTTCCAAATGTGTGTGGGTAGAATATATATCCCACGGGGGTAAAATTGAAAAAAGTTGAAAAAATTTTTTTTTTGGACTTACTCATTTTTCCGGCGTTTATCAGACTTTCAGATAGGGCAGATGTCAGTGAGCGTTCCGATTTCAGTTCCAGAGCGATTCGCCCAATGAGTCCTTGATATTTAGTCGTTTTCAGAAAATATTTTGGATTTGTGAAAATTTCACTTTTTTGTGAAAATATCCACTAAATGAGGGAATAATATGTGTGAGGGTACCCCAGGAGAGTTCCAAATGTCTGTGGGTAGAATATATATCCCACGGGGGTAAAATTGAAAAAAGTTCAAAAATTTTTTTTTTGGACTTAGTCATTTTTCCGCCGTTTATCAGACTTTCAGATAGTGGAAATGTCAGTGAGCGTTCCGATTTCAGTTCCAGAGCGATTCGCCCAATGAGTCCATGATTTTTAGTCGTTTTCAGCCAATTTTCTGGATTTTTGAAAATTTCACATTTTTGTGAAAATATCCACTAAATGAGGCAATAATAAGTGTGAGGGTACCCCAGGAGAGTTCCAAATGTGTGTGGGTAGAATATATATCCCACGGGGGTAAAATTGAAAAAAGTTGAAAAAAAAAATTTTTTGGACTTAGTCATTTTTCCAGCGTTTATCAGACTTTCAGATAGGGCAAATGTCAGTGAGCGTTCCGATTTCAGTTCCAGAGCGATTCGCCCAATGAGTCCTTGATATTTAGTCGTTTTCAGCCAATTTTCTGGATTTTTGAAAATTTCACATTTTTGTGAAAATATCCACTAAATGAGGGAATAATATGTGTGAGGGTACCCCAGGAGAGTTCCAAATGTGTGTGGGTAGAATATATATCCCACGGGGGTAAAATTGAAAAAAGTTGAAAAAAATTTTTTTTTTGGACTTAGTCATTTTTCCGCCGTTTATCAGACTTTCAGATAGGGGAAATATCAGTGAGCGTTCCGATTTCAGTTCCAGAGCGATTCGCCCAATGAGTCCTTGATATTTAGTCGTTTTCAGCCAATTTTCTGGATTTGTGAAAATTTCACTTTTTTGTGAAAATATCCACTAAATGAGGGAATAATATGTGTGAGGGTACCCCAGGAGAGTTCCAAATGTGTGTGGGTAGAATATATATCCCACGGGGGTAAAATTGAAAAAAGTTGAAAAAATTTTTTTTTTGGACTTACTCATTTTTCCGGCGTTTATCAGACTTTCAGATAGGGCAGATGTCAGTGAGCGTTCCGATTTCAGTTCCAGAGCGATTCGCCCAATGAGTCCTTGATATTTAGTCGTTTTCAGAAAATATTTTGGATTTGTGAAAATTTCACTTTTTTGTGAAAATATCCACTAAATGAGGGAATAATATGTGTGAGGGTACCCCAGGAGAGTTCCAAATGTCTGTGGGTAGAATATATATCCCACGGGGGTAAAATTGAAAAAAGTTCAAAAATTTTTTTTTTTGGACTTAATCATTTTTCCGCCGTTTATCAGACTTTCAGATAGTGGAAATGTCAGTGAGCGTTCCGATTTCAGTTCCAGAGCGATTCGCCCAATGAGTCCATGATTTTTAGTCGTTTTCAGCCAATTTTCTGGATTTTTGAAAATTTCACATTTTTGTGAAAATATCCACTAAATGAGGCAATAATAAGTGTGAGGGTACCCCAGGAGAGTTCCAAATGTGTGTGGGTAGAATATATATCCCACGGGGGTAAAATTGAAAAAAGTTGAAAAAAAAAATTTTGGGGACTTAGTCATTTTTCCAGCGTTTATCAGACTTTCAGATAGGGCAAATGTCAGTGAGCGTTCCGATTTCAGTTCCAGAGCGATTCGCCCAATGAGTCCTTGATATTTAGTCGTTTTCAGCCAATTTTCTGGATTTTTGAAAATTTCACATTTTTGTGAAAATATCCACTAAATGAGGCAATAATAAGTGTGAGGGTACCCCAGGAGAGTTCCAAATGTGTGTGGGTAGAATATATATCCCACGGGGGTAAAATTGAAAAAAGTTGAAAAAAAAAATTTTTTGGACTTAGTCATTTTTCCAGCGTTTATCAGACTTTCAGATAGGGCAAATGTCAGTGAGCGTTCCGATTTCAGTTCCAGAGCGATTCGCCCAATGAGTCCTTGATATTTAGTCGTTTTCAGCCAATTTTCTGGATTTTTGAAAATTTCACATTTTTGTGAAAATATCCACTAAATGAGGCAATAATAAGTGTGAGGGTACCCCAGGAGAGTTCCAAATGTGTGTGGGTAGAATATATATCCCACGGGGGTAAAATTGAAAAAAGTTGAAAAAAAAAATTTTTTGGACTTAGTCATTTTTCCAGCGTTTATCAGACTTTCAGATAGGGCAAATGTCAGTGAGCGTTCCGATTTCAGTTCCAGAGCGATTCGCCCAATGAGTCCTTGATATTTAGTCGTTTTCAGCCAATTTTCTGGATTTTTGAAAATTTCACTTTTTTGTGAAAATATCCACTAAATGAGGGAATAATATGTGTGAGGGTACCCCAGGAGAGTTCCAAATGTGTGTGGGTAGAATATATATCCCACGGGGGTAAAATTGAAAAAAGTTGAAAAAATTTTTTTTTTGGACTTACTCATTTTTCCGGCGTTTATCAGACTTTCAGATAGGGCAGATGTCAGTGAGCGTTCCGATTTCAGTTCCAGAGCGATTCGCCCAATGAGTCCTTGATATTTAGTCGTTTTCAGAAAATATTTTGGATTTGTGAAAATTTCACTTTTTTGTGAAAATATCCACTAAATGAGGGAATAATATGTGTGAGGGTACCCCAGGAGAGTTCCAAATGTCTGTGGGTAGAATATATATCCCACGGGGGTAAAATTGAAAAAAGTTCAAAAATTTTTTTTTTGGACTTAGTCATTTTTCCGCCGTTTATCAGACTTTCAGATAGTGGAAATGTCAGTGAGCGTTCCGATTTCAGTTCCAGAGCGATTCGCCCAATGAGTCCATGATTTTTAGTCGTTTTCAGCCAATTTTCTGGATTTTTGAAAATTTCACATTTTTGTGAAAATATCCACTAAATGAGGCAATAATAAGTGTGAGGGTACCCCAGGAGAGTTCCAAATGTGTGTGGGTAGAATATATATCCCACGGGGGTAAAATTGAAAAAAGTTGAAAAAAAAAATTTTTTGGACTTAGTCATTTTTCCAGCGTTTATCAGACTTTCAGATAGGGCAAATGTCAGTGAGCGTTCCGATTTCAGTTCCAGAGCGATTCGCCCAATGAGTCCTTGATATTTAGTCGTTTTCAGCCAATTTTCTGGATTTTTGAAAATTTCACATTTTTGTGAAAATATCCACTAAATGAGGGAATAATATGTGTGATGGTACCCCAGGAGAGTTCCAAATGTGTGTGGGTAGAATATATATCCCACGGGGGTAAAATTGAAAAAAGTTGAAAAAAATTTTTTTTTTGGACTTAGTCATTTTTCCGCCGTTTATCAGACTTTCAGATAGGGGAAATATCAGTGAGCGTTCCGATTTCAGTTCCAGAGCGATTCGCCCAATGAGTCCTTGATATTTAGTCGTTTTCAGCCAATTTTCTGGATTTGTGAAAATTTCACTTTTTTGTGAAAATATCCACTAAATGAGGGAATAATATGTGTGAGGGTACCCCAGGAGAGTTCCAAATGTGTGTGGGTAGAATATATATCCCACGGGGGTAAAATTGAAAAAAGTTGAAAAAATTTTTTTTTTGGACTTACTCATTTTTCCGGCGTTTATCAGACTTTCAGATAGGGCAGATGTCAGTGAGCGTTCCGATTTCAGTTCCAGAGCGATTCGCCCAATGAGTCCTTGATATTTAGTCGTTTTCAGAAAATATTTTGGATTTGTGAAAATTTCACTTTTTTGTGAAAATATCCACTAAATGAGGGAATAATATGTGTGAGGGTACCCCAGGAGAGTTCCAAATGTCTGTGGGTAGAATATATATCCCACGGGGGTAAAATTGAAAAAAGTTCAAAAATTTTTTTTTTTGGACTTAATCATTTTTCCGCCGTTTATCAGACTTTCAGATAGTGGAAATGTCAGTGAGCGTTCCGATTTCAGTTCCAGAGCGATTCGCCCAATGAGTCCATGATTTTTAGTCGTTTTCAGCCAATTTTCTGGATTTTTGAAAATTTCACATTTTTGTGAAAATATCCACTAAATGAGGCAATAATAAGTGTGAGGGTACCCCAGGAGAGTTCCAAATGTGTGTGGGTAGAATATATATCCCACGGGGGTAAAATTGAAAAAAGTTGAAAAAAAAAATTTTTGGGACTTAGTCATTTTTCCAGCGTTTATCAGACTTTCAGATAGGGCAAATGTCAGTGAGCGTTCCGATTTCAGTTCCAGAGCGATTCGCCCAATGAGTCCTTGATATTTAGTCGTTTTCAGCCAATTTTCTGGATTTTTGAAAATTTCACATTTTTGTGAAAATATCCACTAAATGAGGCAATAATAAGTGTGAGGGTACCCCAGGAGAGTTCCAAATGTGTGTGGGTAGAATATATATCCCACGGGGGTAAAATTGAAAAAAGTTGAAAAAAAAAATTTTTTGGACTTAGTCATTTTTCCAGCGTTTATCAGACTTTCAGATAGGGCAAATGTCAGTGAGCGTTCCGATTTCAGTTCCAGAGCGATTCGCCCAATGAGTCCTTGATATTTAGTCGTTTTCAGCCAATTTACTGTATTTTTGAAAATTTCACATTTTTGTGAAAATATCCACTAAATGAGGGAATAATATGTGTGAGGGTACCCCAGGAGAGTTCCAAATGTGTGTGGGTAGAATATATATCCCACGGGGGTAAAATTGAAAAAAGTTGAAAAAATTTTTTTTTTGGACTTACTCATTTTTCCGGCGTTTATCAGACTTTCAGATAGGGCAGATGTCAGTGAGCGTTCCGATTTCAGTTCCAGAGCGATTCGCCCAATGAGTCCTTGATATTTAGTCGTTTTCAGAAAATATTTTGGATTTGTGAAAATTTAACTTTTTTGTGAAAATATCCACTAAATGAGGGAATAATATGTGTGAGGGTACCCCAGGAGAGTTCCAAATGTCTGTGGGTAGAATATATATCCCACGGGGGTAAAATTGAAAAAAGTTCAAAAATTTTTTTTTTGGACTTAGTCATTTTTCCGCCGTTTATCAGACTTTCAGATAGTGGAAATGTCAGTGAGCGTTCCGATTTCAGTTCCAGAGCGATTTGCCCAATGAGTCCATGATTTTTAGTCGTTTTCAGCCAATTTTCTGGATTTTTGAAAATTTCACATTTTTGTGAAAATATCCACTAAATGAGGCAATAATAAGTGTGAGGGTACCCCAGGAGAGTTCCAAATGTGTGTGGGTAGAATATATATCCCACGGGGGTAAAATTGAAAAAAGTTGAAAAAAAAAATTTTTTGGACTTAGTCATTTTTCCAGCGTTTATCAGACTTTCAGATAGGGCAAATGTCAGTGAGCGTTCCGATTTCAGTTCCAGAGCGATTCGCCCAATGAGTCCTTGATATTTAGTCGTTTTCAGCCAATTTTCTGGATTTTTGAAAATTTCACATTTTTGTGAAAATATCCACTAAATGAGGGAATAATATGTGTGAGGGTACCCCAGGAGAGTTCCAAATGTGTGTGGGTAGAATATATATCCCACGGGGGTAAAATTGAAAAAAGTTGAAAAAAATTTTTTTTTTGGACTTAGTCATTTTTCCGCCGTTTATCAGACTTTCAGATAGGGGAAATATCAGTGAGCGTTCCGATTTCAGTTCCAGAGCGATTCGCCCAATGAGTCCTTGATATTTAGTCGTTTTCAGCCAATTTTCTGGATTTGTGAAAATTTCACTTTTTTGTGAAAATATCCACTAAATGAGGGAATAATATGTGTGAGGGTACCCCAGGAGAGTTCCAAATGTGTGTGGGTAGAATATATATCCCACGGGGGTAAAATTGAAAAAAGTTGAAAAAAATTTTTTTTTTTGACTTAGTCATTTTTCCGCCGTTTATCAGACTTTCAGATAGGGGAAATGTCAGTGAGCGTTCCGATTTCAGTTCCAGAGCGATTCGCCCAATGAGTCCTTGATATTTAGTCGTTTTCAGCCAATTTTCTGGATTTTTGAAAATTTCACTTTTTTGTGAAAATATCCACTAAATGAGGGAATAATATGTGTGAGGGTACCCCAGGAGAGTTCCAAATGTGTGTGGGTAGAATATATATCCCACGGGGGTAAAATTGAAAAAAGTTGAAAAAATTTTTTTTTTGGACTTACTCATTTTTCCGGCGTTTATCAGACTTTCAGATAGGGCAGATGTCAGTGAGCGTTCCGATTTCAGTTCCAGAGCGATTCGCCCAATGAGTCCTTGATATTTAGTCGTTTTCAGAAAATATTTTGGATTTGTGAAAATTTCACTTTTTTGTGAAAATATCCACTAAATGAGGGAATAATATGTGTGAGGGTACCCCAGGAGAGTTCCAAATGTCTGTGGGTAGAATATATATCCCACGGGGGTAAAATTGAAAAAAGTTCAAAAATTTTTTTTTTGGACTTAGTCATTTTTCCGCCGTTTATCAGACTTTCAGATAGTGGAAATGTCAGTGAGCGTTCCGATTTCAGTTCCAGAGCGATTCGCCCAATGAGTCCATGATTTTTAGTCGTTTTCAGCCAATTTTCTGGATTTTTGAAAATTTCACATTTTTGTGAAAATATCCACTAAATGAGGCAATAATAAGTGTGAGGGTACCCCAGGAGAGTTCCAAATGTGTGTGGGTAGAATATATATCCCACGGGGGTAAAATTGAAAAAAGTTGAAAAAAAAAATTTTTGGGACTTAGTCATTTTTCCAGCGTTTATCAGACTTTCAGATAGGGCAAATGTCAGTGAGCGTTCCGATTTCAGTTCCAGAGCGATTCGCCCAATGAGTCCTTGATATTTAGTCGTTTTCAGCCAATTTTCTGGATTTTTGAAAATTTCACATTTTTGTGAAAATATCCACTAAATGAGGCAATAATAAGTGTGAGGGTACCCCAGGAGAGTTCCAAATGTGTGTGGGTAGAATATATATCCCACGGGGGTAAAATTGAAAAAAGTTGAAAAAAAAAATTTTTTGGACTTAGTCATTTTTCCAGCGTTTATCAGACTTTCAGATAGGGCAAATGTCAGTGAGCGTTCCGATTTCAGTTCCAGAGCGATTCGCCCAATGAGTCCTTGATATTTAGTCGTTTTCAGCCAATTTACTGTATTTTTGAAAATTTCACATTTTTGTGAAAATATCCACTAAATGAGGGAATAATATGTGTGAGGGTACCCCAGGAGAGTTCCAAATGTGTGTGGGTAGAATATATATCCCACGGGGGTAAAATTGAAAAAAGTTGAAAAAATTTTTTTTTTGGACTTACTCATTTTTCCGGCGTTTATCAGACTTTCAGATAGGGCAGATGTCAGTGAGCGTTCCGATTTCAGTTCCAGAGCGATTCGCCCAATGAGTCCTTGATATTTAGTCGTTTTCAGAAAATATTTTGGATTTGTGAAAATTTAACTTTTTTGTGAAAATATCCACTAAATGAGGGAATAATATGTGTGAGGGTACCCCAGGAGAGTTCCAAATGTCTGTGGGTAGAATATATATCCCACGGGGGTAAAATTGAAAAAAGTTCAAAAATTTTTTTTTTGGACTTAGTCATTTTTCCGCCGTTTATCAGACTTTCAGATAGTGGAAATGTCAGTGAGCGTTCCGATTTCAGTTCCAGAGCGATTTGCCCAATGAGTCCATGATTTTTAGTCGTTTTCAGCCAATTTTCTGGATTTTTGAAAATTTCACATTTTTGTGAAAATATCCACTAAATGAGGCAATAATAAGTGTGAGGGTACCCCAGGAGAGTTCCAAATGTGTGTGGGTAGAATATATATCCCACGGGGGTAAAATTGAAAAAAGTTGAAAAAAAAAATTTTTTGGACTTAGTCATTTTTCCAGCGTTTATCAGACTTTCAGATAGGGCAAATGTCAGTGAGCGTTCCGATTTCAGTTCCAGAGCGATTCGCCCAATGAGTCCTTGATATTTAGTCGTTTTCAGCCAATTTTCTGGATTTTTGAAAATTTCACATTTTTGTGAAAATATCCACTAAATGAGGGAATAATATGTGTGAGGGTACCCCAGGAGAGTTCCAAATGTGTGTGGGTAGAATATATATCCCACGGGGGTAAAATTGAAAAAAGTTGAAAAAAATTTTTTTTTTGGACTTAGTCATTTTTCCGCCGTTTATCAGACTTTCAGATAGGGGAAATATCAGTGAGCGTTCCGATTTCAGTTCCAGAGCGATTCGCCCAATGAGTCCTTGATATTTAGTCGTTTTCAGCCAATTTTCTGGATTTGTGAAAATTTCACTTTTTTGTGAAAATATCCACTAAATGAGGGAATAATATGTGTGAGGGTACCCCAGGAGAGTTCCAAATGTGTGTGGGTAGAATATATATCCCACGGGGGTAAAATTGAAAAAAGTTGAAAAAAATTTTTTTTTTTGACTTAGTCATTTTTCCGCCGTTTATCAGACTTTCAGATAGGGGAAATGTCAGTGAGCGTTCCGATTTCAGTTCCAGAGCGATTCGCCCAATGAGTCCTTGATATTTAGTCGTTTTCAGCCAATTTTCTGGATTTTTGAAAATTTCACTTTTTTGTGAAAATATCCACTAAATGAGGGAATAATATGTGTGAGGGTACCCCAGGAGAGTTCCAAATGTGTGTGGGTAGAATATATATCCCACGGGGGTAAAATTGAAAAAAGTTGAAAAAATTTTTTTTTTGGACTTACTCATTTTTCCGGCGTTTATCAGACTTTCAGATAGGGCAGATGTCAGTGAGCGTTCCGATTTCAGTTCCAGAGCGATTCGCCCAATGAGTCCTTGATATTTAGTCGTTTTCAGAAAATATTTTGGATTTGTGAAAATTTCACTTTTTTGTGAAAATATCCACTAAATGAGGGAATAATATGTGTGAGGGTACCCCAGGAGAGTTCCAAATGTCTGTGGGTAGAATATATATCCCACGGGGGTAAAATTGAAAAAAGTTCAAAAATTTTTTTTTTGGACTTAGTCATTTTTCCGCCGTTTATCAGACTTTCAGATAGTGGAAATGTCAGTGAGCGTTCCGATTTCAGTTCCAGAGCGATTCGCCCAATGAGTCCATGATTTTTAGTCGTTTTCAGCCAATTTTCTGGATTTTTGAAAATTTCACATTTTTGTGAAAATATCCACTAAATGAGGCAATAATAAGTGTGAGGCTACCCCAGGAGAGTTCCAAATGTGTGTGGGTAGAATATATATCCCACGGGGGTAAAATTGAAAAAAGTTGAAAAAAAATTTTTTTTGGACTTAGTCATTTTTCCAGCGTTTATCAGACTTTCAGATAGGGCAAATGTCAGTGAGCGTTCCGATTTCAGTTCCAGAGCGATTCGCCCAATGAGTCCTTGATATTTAGTCGTTTTCAGCCAATTTTCTGGATTTTTGAAAATTTCACATTTTTGTGAAAATATCCACTAAATGAGGGAATAATATGTGTGAGGGTACCCCAGGAGAGTTCCAAATGTGTGTGGGTAGAATATATATCCCACGGGGGTAAAATTGAAAAAAGTTGAAAAAAATTTTTTTTTTGGACTTAGTCATTTTTCCGCCGTTTATCAGACTTTCAGATAGGGGAAATATCAGTGAGCGTTCCGATTTCAGTTCCAGAGCGATTCGCCCAATGAGTCATTGATATTTGGTCGTTTTCAGCCAATTTTCTGGATTTGTGAAAATTTCACTTTTTTGTGAAAATATCCACTAAATGAGGGAATAATATGTGTGAGGGTACCCCAGGAGAGTTCCAAATGTGTGTGGGTAGAATATATATCCCACGGGGGTAAAATTGAAAAAAGTTGAAAAAAATTTTTTTTTTTGACTTAGTCATTTTTCCGCCGTTTATCAGACTTTCAGATAGGGGAAATGTCAGTGAGCGTTCCGATTTCAGTTCCAGAGCGATTCGCCCAATGAGTCCTTGATATTTAGTCGTTTTCAGCCAATTTTCTGGATTTTTGAAAATTTCACTTTTTTGTGAAAATATCCACTAAATGAGGGAATAATATGTGTGAGGGTACCCCAGGAGAGTTCCAAATGTGTGTGGGTAGAATATATATCCCACGGGGGTAAAATTGAAAAAAGTTGAAAAAATTTTTTTTTTGGACTTACTCATTTTTCCGGCGTTTATCAGACTTTCAGATAGGGCAGATGTCAGTGAGCGTTCCGATTTCAGTTCCAGAGCGATTCGCCCAATGAGTCCTTGATATTTAGTCGTTTTCAGAAAATATTTTGGATTTGTGAAAATTTCACTTTTTTGTGAAAATATCCACTAAATGAGGGAATAATATGTGTGAGGGTACCCCAGGAGAGTTCCAAATGTCTGTGGGTAGAATATATATCCCACGGGGGTAAAATTGAAAAAAGTTCAAAAATTTTTTTTTTTGGACTTAATCATTTTTCCGCCGTTTATCAGACTTTCAGATAGTGGAAATGTCAGTGAGCGTTCCGATTTCAGTTCCAGAGCGATTCGCCCAATGAGTCCATGATTTTTAGTCGTTTTCAGCCAATTTTCTGGATTTTTGAAAATTTCACATTTTTGTGAAAATATCCACTAAATGAGGCAATAATAAGTGTGAGGGTACCCCAGGAGAGTTCCAAATGTGTGTGGGTAGAATATATATCCCACGGGGGTAAAATTGAAAAAAGTTGAAAAAAAAAATTTTTGGGACTTAGTCATTTTTCCAGCGTTTATCAGACTTTCAGATAGGGCAAATGTCAGTGAGCGTTCCGATTTCAGTTCCAGAGCGATTCGCCCAATGAGTCCTTGATATTTAGTCGTTTTCAGCCAATTTTCTGGATTTTTGAAAATTTCACATTTTTGTGAAAATATCCACTAAATGAGGCAATAATAAGTGTGAGGGTACCCCAGGAGAGTTCCAAATGTGTGTGGGTAGAATATATATCCCACGGGGGTAAAATTGAAAAAAGTTGAAAAAAAAAATTTTTTGGACTTAGTCATTTTTCCAGCGTTTATCAGACTTTCAGATAGGGCAAATGTCAGTGAGCGTTCCGATTTCAGTTCCAGAGCGATTCGCCCAATGAGTCCTTGATATTTAGTCGTTTTCAGCCAATTTTCTGGATTTTTGAAAATTTCACATTTTTGTGAAAATATCCACTAAATGAGGCAATAATAAGTGTGAGGGTACCCCAGGAGAGTTCCAAATGTGTGTGGGTAGAATATATATCCCACGGGGGTAAAATTGAAAAAAGTTGAAAAAAAAAATTTTTTGGACTTAGTCATTTTTCCAGCGTTTATCAGACTTTCAGATAGGGCAAATGTCAGTGAGCGTTCCGATTTCAGTTCCAGAGCGATTCGCCCAATGAGTCCTTGATATTTAGTCGTTTTCAGCCAATTTTCTGGATTTTTGAAAATTTCACATTTTTGTGAAAATATCCACTAAATGAGGCAATAATAAGTGTGAGGGTACCCCAGGAGAGTTCCAAATGTGTGTGGGTAGAATATATATCCCACGGGGGTAAAATTGAAAAAAGTTGAAAAAAAAAATTTTTTGGACTTAGTCATTTTTCCAGCGTTTATCAGACTTTCAGATAGGGCAAATGTCAGTGAGCGTTCCGATTTCAGTTCCAGAGCGATTCGCCCAATGAGTCCTTGATATTTAGTCGTTTTCAGCCAATTTACTGTATTTTTGAAAATTTCACATTTTTGTGAAAATATCCACTAAATGAGGGAATAATATGTGTGAGGGTACCCCAGGAGAGTTCCAAATGTGTGTGGGTAGAATATATATCCCACGGGGGTAAAATTGAAAAAAGTTGAAAAAATTTTTTTTTTGGACTTACTCATTTTTCCGGCGTTTATCAGACTTTCAGATAGGGCAGATGTCAGTGAGCGTTCCGATTTCAGTTCCAGAGCGATTCGCCCAATGAGTCCTTGATATTTAGTCGTTTTCAGAAAATATTTTGGATTTGTGAAAATTTAACTTTTTTGTGAAAATATCCACTAAATGAGGGAATAATATGTGTGAGGGTACCCCAGGAGAGTTCCAAATGTCTGTGGGTAGAATATATATCCCACGGGGGTAAAATTGAAAAAAGTTCAAAAATTTTTTTTTTGGACTTAGTCATTTTTCCGCCGTTTATCAGACTTTCAGATAGTGGAAATGTCAGTGAGCGTTCCAATTTCAGTTCCAGAGCGATTTGCCCAATGAGTCCATGATTTTTAGTCGTTTTCAGCCAATTTTCTGGATTTTTGAAAATTTCACATTTTTGTGAAAATATCCACTAAATGAGGCAATAATAAGTGTGAGGGTACCCCAGGAGAGTTCCAAATGTGTGTGGGTAGAATATATATCCCACGGGGGTAAAATTGAAAAAAGTTGAAAAAAAAAATTTTTTGGACTTAGTCATTTTTCCAGCGTTTATCAGACTTTCAGATAGGGCAAATGTCAGTGAGCGTTCCGATTTCAGTTCCAGAGCGATTCGCCCAATGAGTCCTTGATATTTAGTCGTTTTCAGCCAATTTTCTGGATTTTTGAAAATTTCACATTTTTGTGAAAATATCCACTAAATGAGGGAATAATATGTGTGAGGGTACCCCAGGAGAGTTCCAAATGTGTGTGGGTAGAATATATATCCCACGGGGGTAAAATTGAAAAAAGTTGAAAAAAATTTTTTTTTTGGACTTAGTCATTTTTCCGCCGTTTATCAGACTTTCAGATAGGGGAAATATCAGTGAGCGTTCCGATTTCAGTTCCAGAGCGATTCGCCCAATGAGTCCTTGATATTTAGTCGTTTTCAGCCAATTTTCTGGATTTGTGAAAATTTCACTTTTTTGTGAAAATATCCACTAAATGAGGGAATAATATGTGTGAGGGTACCCCAGGAGAGTTCCAAATGTGTGTGGGTAGAATATATATCCCACGGGGGTAAAATTGAAAAAAGTTGAAAAAAATTTTTTTTTTTGACTTAGTCATTTTTCCGCCGTTTATCAGACTTTCAGATAGGGGAAATGTCAGTGAGCGTTCCGATTTCAGTTCCAGAGCGATTCGCCCAATGAGTCCTTGATATTTAGTCGTTTTCAGCCAATTTTCTGGATTTTTGAAAATTTCACTTTTTTGTGAAAATATCCACTAAATGAGGGAATAATATGTGTGAGGGTACCCCAGGAGAGTTCCAAATGTGTGTGGGTAGAATATATATCCCACGGGGGTAAAATTGAAAAAAGTTGAAAAAATTTTTTTTTTAGACTTACTCATTTTTCCGGCGTTTATCAGACTTTCAGATAGGGCAAATGTCAGTGAGCGTTCCGATTTCAGTTCCAGAGCGATTCGCCCAATGAGTCCTTGATATTTAGTCGTTTTCAGCCAATTTTCTGGATTTTTGAAAATTTCACATTTTTGTGAAAATATCCACTAAATGAGGGAATAATATGTGTGAGGGTACCCCAGGAGAGTTCCAAATGTGTGTGGGTAGAATATATATCCCACGGGGGTAAAATTGAAAAAAGTTGAAAAAAATTTTTTTTTTGGACTTAGTCATTTTTCCGCCGTTTATCAGACTTTCAGATAGGGGAAATATCAGTGAGCGTTCCGATTTCAGTTCCAGAGCGATTCGCCCAATGAGTCATTGATATTTGGTCGTTTTCAGCCAATTTTCTGGATTTGTGAAAATTTCACTTTTTTGTGAAAATATCCACTAAATGAGGGAATAATATGTGTGAGGGTACCCCAGGAGAGTTCCAAATGTGTGTGGGTAGAATATATATCCCACGGGGGTAAAATTGAAAAAAGTTGAAAAAAATTTTTTTTTTTGACTTAGTCATTTTTCCGCCGTTTATCAGACTTTCAGATAGGGGAAATGTCAGTGAGCGTTCCGATTTCAGTTCCAGAGCGATTCGCCCAATGAGTCCTTGATATTTAGTCGTTTTCAGCCAATTTTCTGGATTTTTGAAAATTTCACTTTTTTGTGAAAATATCCACTAAATGAGGGAATAATATGTGTGAGGGTACCCCAGGAGAGTTCCAAATGTGTGTGGGTAGAATATATATCCCACGGGGGTAAAATTGAAAAAAGTTGAAAAAATTTTTTTTTTGGACTTACTCATTTTTCCGGCGTTTATCAGACTTTCAGATAGGGCAGATGTCAGTGAGCGTTCCGATTTCAGTTCCAGAGCGATTCGCCCAATGAGTCCTTGATATTTAGTCGTTTTCAGAAAATATTTTGGATTTGTGAAAATTTCACTTTTTTGTGAAAATATCCACTAAATGAGGGAATAATATGTGTGAGGGTACCCCAGGAGAGTTCCAAATGTCTGTGGGTAGAATATATATCCCACGGGGGTAAAATTGAAAAAAGTTCAAAAATTTTTTTTTTTGGACTTAATCATTTTTCCGCCGTTTATCAGACTTTCAGATAGTGGAAATGTCAGTGAGCGTTCCGATTTCAGTTCCAGAGCGATTCGCCCAATGAGTCCATGATTTTTAGTCGTTTTCAGCCAATTTTCTGGATTTTTGAAAATTTCACATTTTTGTGAAAATATCCACTAAATGAGGCAATAATAAGTGTGAGGGTACCCCAGGAGAGTTCCAAATGTGTGTGGGTAGAATATATATCCCACGGGGGTAAAATTGAAAAAAGTTGAAAAAAAAAATTTTTGGGACTTAGTCATTTTTCCAGCGTTTATCAGACTTTCAGATAGGGCAAATGTCAGTGAGCGTTCCGATTTCAGTTCCAGAGCGATTCGCCCAATGAGTCCTTGATATTTAGTCGTTTTCAGCCAATTTTCTGGATTTTTGAAAATTTCACATTTTTGTGAAAATATCCACTAAATGAGGCAATAATAAGTGTGAGGGTACCCCAGGAGAGTTCCAAATGTGTGTGGGTAGAATATATATCCCACGGGGGTAAAATTGAAAAAAGTTGAAAAAAAAAATTTTTTGGACTTAGTCATTTTTCCAGCGTTTATCAGACTTTCAGATAGGGCAAATGTCAGTGAGCGTTCCGATTTCAGTTCCAGAGCGATTCGCCCAATGAGTCCTTGATATTTAGTCGTTTTCAGCCAATTTTCTGGATTTTTGAAAATTTCACATTTTTGTGAAAATATCCACTAAATGAGGCAATAATAAGTGTGAGGGTACCCCAGGAGAGTTCCAAATGTGTGTGGGTAGAATATATATCCCACGGGGGTAAAATTGAAAAAAGTTGAAAAAAAAAATTTTTTGGACTTAGTCATTTTTCCAGCGTTTATCAGACTTTCAGATAGGGCAAATGTCAGTGAGCGTTCCGATTTCAGTTCCAGAGCGATTCGCCCAATGAGTCCTTGATATTTAGTCGTTTTCAGCCAATTTTCTGGATTTTTGAAAATTTCACATTTTTGTGAAAATATCCACTAAATGAGGGAATAATATGTGTGAGGGTACCCCAGGAGAGTTCCAAATGTGTGTGGGTAGAATATATATCCCACGGTGGTAAAATTGAAAAAAGTTGAAAAAAAAAATTTTTTGGACCTAGTCATTTTTCCAGCGTTTATCAGACTTTCAGATAGGGCAAATGTCAGTGAGCGTTCCGATTTCAGTTCCAGAGCGATTCGCCCAATGAGTCCTTGATATTTAGTCGTTTTCAGCCAATTTACTGTATTTTTGAAAATTTCACATTTTTGTGAAAATATCCACTAAATGAGGGAATAATATGTGTGAGGGTACCCCAGGAGAGTTCCAAATGTGTGTGGGTAGAATATATATCCCACGGGGGTAAAATTGAAAAAAGTTGAAAAAATTTTTTTTTTGGACTTACTCATTTTTCCGGCGTTTATCAGACTTTCAGATAGGGCAGATGTCAGTGAGCGTTCCGATTTCAGTTCCACAGCGATTCGCCCAATGAGTCCTTGATATTTAGTCGTTTTCAGAAAATATTTTGGATTTGTGAAAATTTAACTTTTTTGTGAAAATATCCACTAAATGAGGGAATAATATGTGTGAGGGTACCCCAGGAGAGTTCCAAATGTCTGTGGGTAGAATATATATCCCACGGGGGTAAAATTGAAAAAAGTTCAAAAATTTTTTTTTTGGACTTAGTCATTTTTCCGCCGTTTATCAGACTTTCAGATAGTGGAAATGTCAGTGAGCGTTCCGATTTCAGTTCCAGAGCGATTCGCCCAATGAGTCCATGATTTTTAGTCGTTTTCAGCCAATTTTCTGGATTTTTGAAAATTTCACATTTTTGTGAAAATATCCACTAAATGAGGCAATAATAAGTGTGAGGGTACCCCAGGAGAGTTCCAAATGTGTGTGGGTAGAATATATATCCCACGGGGGTAAAATTGAAAAAAGTTGAAAAAAATTTTTTTTTTGGACTTAGTCATTTTTCCGCCGTTTATCAGACTTTCAGATAGGGGAAATATCAGTGAGCGTTCCGATTTCAGTTCCAGAGCGATTCGCCCAATGAGTCCTTGATATTTAGTCGTTTTCAGCCAATTTTCTGGATTTCTGAAAATTTCACTTTTTTGTGAAAATATCCACTAAATGAGGGAATAATATGTGTGAGGGTACCCCAGGAGAGTTCCAAATGTGTGTGGGTAGAATATATATCCCACGGGGGTAAAATTGAAAAAAGTTGAAAAAAATTTTTTTTTTTGACTTAGTTATTTTTCCGCCGTTTATCAGACTTTCAGATAGGGGAAATGTCAGTGAGCGTTCCGATTTCAGTTCCAGAGCGATTCGCCCAATGAGTCCTTGATATTTAGTCGTTTTCAGCCAATTTTCTGGATTTTTGAAAATTTCACTTTTTTGTGAAAATATCCACTAAATGAGGGAATAATATGTGTGAGGGTACCCCAGGAGAGTTCCAAATGTGTGTGGGTAGAATATATATCCCACGGGGGTAAAATTGAAAAAAGTTGAAAAAATTTTTTTTTTGGACTTACTCATTTTTCCGGCGTTTATCAGACTTTCAGATAGGGCAGATGTCAGTGAGCGTTCCGATTTCAGTTCCAGAGCGATTCGCCCAATGAGTCCTTGATATTTAGTCGTTTTCAGCCAATTTTCTGGATTTTTGAAAATTTCACATTTTTGTGAAAATATCCACTAAATGAGGGAATAATATGTGTGAGGGTACCCCAGGAGAGTTCCAAATGTGTGTGGGTAGAATATATATCCCACGGGGGTAAAATTGAAAAAAGTTGAAAAAAAAATTTTTTTGGACTTAGTCATTTTTCCAGCGTTTATCAGACTTTCAGATAGGGCAAATGTCAGTGAGCGTTCCGATTTCAGTTCCAGAGCGATTCGCCCAATGAGTCCTTGATATTTAGTCGTTTTCAGCCAATTTTCTGGATTTTTGAAAATTTCACATTTTTGTGAAAATATCCACTAAATGAGGGAATAATATGTGTGAGGGTACCCCAGGAGAGTTCCAAATGTGTGTGGGTAGAATATATATCCCACGGGGGTAAAATTGAAAAAAGTTGAAAAAATTTTTTTTTTGGACTTACTCATTTTTCCGGCGTTTATCAGACTTTCAGATAGGGCAGATGTCAGTGAGCGTTCCGATTTCAGTTCCAGAGCGATTCGCCCAATGAGTCCTTGATATTTAGTCGTTTTCAGCCAATTTTCTGGATTTTTGAAAATTTCACATTTTTGTGAAAATATCCACTAAATGAGGGAATAATATGTGTGAGGGTACCCCAGGAGAGTTCCAAATGTGTGTGGGTAGAATATATATCCCACGGGGGTAAAATTGAAAAAAGTTGAAAAAAAAATTTTTTTGGACTTAGTCATTTTTCCAGCGTTTATCAGACTTTCAGATAGGGCAAATGTCAGTGAGCGTTCCGATTTCAGTTCCAGAGCGATTCGCCCAATGAGTCCTTGATATTTAGTCGTTTTCAGCCAATTTTCTGGATTTTTGAAAATTTCACATTTTTGTGAAAATATCCACTAAATGAGGGAATAATATGTGTGAGGGTACCCCAGGAGAGTTCCAAATGTGTGTGGGTAGAATATATATCCCACGGGGGTAAAATTGAAAAAAGTTGAAAAAATTTTTTTTTTGGACTTACTCATTTTTCCGGCGTTTATCAGACTTTCAGATAGGGCAGATGTCAGTGAGCGTTCCGATTTCAGTTCCAGAGCGATTCGCCCAATGAGTCCTTGATATTTAGTCGTTTTCAGAAAATATTTTGGATTTGTGAAAATTTCACTTTTTTGTGAAAATATCCACTAAATGAGGGAATAATATGTGTGAGGGTACCCCAGGAGAGTTCCAAATGTCTGTGGGTAGAATATATATCCCATGGGGGTAAAATTGAAAAAAGTTCAAAAATTTTTTTTTTGGACTTAGTCATTTTTCCGCCGTTTATCAGACTTTCAGATAGTGGAAATGTCAGTGAGCGTTCCGATTTCAGTTCCAGAGCGATTCGCCCAATGAGTCCATGATTTTTAGTCGTTTTCAGCCAATTTTCTGGATTTTTGAAAATTTCACATTTTTGTGAAAATATCCACTAAATGAGGGAATAATATGTGTGAGGGTACCCCAGGAGAGTTCCAAATGTGTGTGGGTAGAATATATATCCCACAGGGGTAAATTTAAAAAAAGTTGAAAAAAATATTTTTTTTGGACTTAGTCATTTTTCCGCCGTTTATGAGACTTTCAGATAGGGGAAATGTCAGTGAGCGTTCCGATTTCAGTTCCAGAGCGATTCGCCCAATGAGTCCATGATTTTTAGTCGTTTTCAGCCAATTTTCTGGATTTTTGAACATTTCACATTTTTGTGAAAATATCCACTAAATGAGGGAATAATATGTGTGAGGGTACCCCAGGAGAGTTCCAAATGTGTGTGGGTAGAATATATATCCCACGGGGGTAAAATTGAAAAAAGTTGAAAAAATTTTTTTTTTGGACTTAGTCATTTTTCCGCCGTTTATCAGACTTTCAGATAGGGGAAATGTCAGTGAGCGTTCCAATTTCAGTTCCAGAGCGATTCGCCCAATGAGTCCTTGATATTTAGTCGTTTTCAGCCAATTTTCTGGATTTTTGAAAATTTCAAATTTTTGTGAAAATATCCACTAAATGAGGGAATAATATGTGTGAGGGTACCCCAGGAGAGTTCCAAATGTGTGTGGGTAGAATATATATCCCACGGGGGTAAAATTGAAAAAAGTTCAAAAATTTTTTTTTTTGGACTTAATCATTTTTCCGCCGTTTATCAGACTTTCAGATAGTGGAAATGTCAGTGAGCGTTCCGATTTCAGTTCCAGAGCGATTCGCCCAATGAGTCCATGATTTTTAGTCGTTTTCAGCCAATTTTCTGGATTTTTGAAAATTTCACATTTTTGTGAAAATATCCACTAAATGAGGCAATAATAAGTGTGAGGGTACCCCAGGAGAGTTCCAAATGTGTGTGGGTAGAATATATATCCCACGGGGGTAAAATTGAAAAAAGTTGAAAAAAAAAATTTTGGGGACTTAGTCATTTTTCCAGCGTTTATCAGACTTTCAGATAGGGCAAATGTCAGTGAGCGTTCCGATTTCAGTTCCAGAGCGATTCGCCCAATGAGTCCTTGATATTTAGTCGTTTTCAGCCAATTTTCTGGATTTTTGAAAATTTCACATTTTTGTGAAAATATCCACTAAATGAGGCAATAATAAGTGTGAGGGTACCCCAGGAGAGTTCCAAATGTGTGTGGGTAGAATATATATCCCACGGGGGTAAAATTGAAAAAAGTTGAAAAAAAAAATTTTTTGGACTTAGTCATTTTTCCAGCGTTTATCAGACTTTCAGATAGGGCAAATGTCAGTGAGCGTTCCGATTTCAGTTCCAGAGCGATTCGCCCAATGAGTCCTTGATATTTAGTCGTTTTCAGCCAATTTTCTGGATTTTTGAAAATTTCACATTTTTGTGAAAATATCCACTAAATGAGGCAATAATAAGTGTGAGGGTACCCCAGGAGAGTTCCAAATGTGTGTGGGTAGAATATATATCCCACGGGGGTAAAATTGAAAAAAGTTGAAAAAAAAAATTTTTTGGACTTAGTCATTTTTCCAGCGTTTATCAGACTTTCAGATAGGGCAAATGTCAGTGAGCGTTCCGATTTCAGTTCCAGAGCGATTCGCCCAATGAGTCCTTGATATTTAGTCGTTTTCAGCCAATTTTCTGGATTTTTGAAAATTTCACATTTTTGTGAAAATATCCACTAAATGAGGGAATAATATGTGTGAGGGTACCCCAGGAGAGTTCCAAATGTGTGTGGGTAGAATATATATCCCACGGTGGTAAAATTGAAAAAAGTTGAAAAAAAAAATTTTTTGGACTTAGTCATTTTTCCAGCGTTTATCAGACTTTCAGATAGGGCAAATGTCAGTGAGCGTTCCGATTTCAGTTCCAGAGCGATTCGCCCAATGAGTCCTTGATATTTAGTCGTTTTCAGCCAATTTACTGTATTTTTGAAAATTTCACATTTTTGTGAAAATATCCACTAAATGAGGGAATAATATGTGTGAGGGTACCCCAGGAGAGTTCCAAATGTGAGTGGGTAGAATATATATCCCACGGGGGTAAAATTGAAAAAAGTTGAAAAAATTTTTTTTTTGGACTTAGTCATTTTTCCGCCGTTTATCAGACTTTCAGATAGGGGAAATGTCAGTGAGCGTTCCGATTTCAGTTCCAGAGCGATTCGCCCAATGAGTCCTTGATATTTAGTCGTTTTCAGCCAATTTTCTGGATTTTTGAAAATTTCAAATTTTTGTGAAAATATCCACTAAATGAGGGAATAATATGTGTGAGGGTACCCCAGGAGAGTTCCAAATGTGTGTGGGTAGAATATATATCCCACGGGGGTAAAATTGAAAAAAGTTCAAAAATTTTTTTTTTTGGACTTAATCATTTTTCCGCCGTTTATCAGACTTTCAGATAGTGGAAATGTCAGTGAGCGTTCCGATTTCAGTTCCAGAGCGATTCGCCCAATGAGTCCATGATTTTTAGTCGTTTTCAGCCAATTTTCTGGATTTTTGAAAATTTCACATTTTTGTGAAAATATCCACTAAATGAGGCAATAATAAGTGTGAGGGTACCCCAGGAGAGTTCCAAATGTGTGTGGGTAGAATATATATCCCACGGGGGTAAAATTGAAAAAAGTTGAAAAAAAAAATTTTTTGGACTTAGTCATTTTTCCAGCGTTTATCAGACTTTCAGATAGGGCAAATGTCAGTGAGCGTTCCGATTTCAGTTCCAGAGCGATTCGCCCAATGAGTCCTTGATATTTAGTCGTTTTCAGCCAATTTTCTGGATTTTTGAAAATTTCACATTTTTGTGAAAATATCCACTAAATGAGGCAATAATAAGTGTGAGGGTACCCCAGGAGAGTTCCAAATGTGTGTGGGTAGAATATATATCCCACGGGGGTAAAATTGAAAAAAGTTGAAAAAAAAAATTTTTTGGACTTAGTCATTTTTCCAGCGTTTATCAGACTTTCAGATAGGGCAAATGTCAGTGAGCGTTCCGATTTCAGTTCCAGAGCGATTCGCCCAATGAGTCCTTGATATTTAGTCGTTTTCAGCCAATTTTCTGGATTTTTGAAAATTTCACATTTTTGTGAAAATATCCACTAAATGAGGGAATAATATGTGTGAGGGTACCCCAGGAGAGTTCCAAATGTGTGTGGGTAGAATATATATCCCACGGGGGTAAAATTGAAAAAAGTTGAAAAAAATTTTTTTTTTGGACTTAGTCATTTTTCCGCCGTTTATCAGACTTTCAGATAGGGGAAATATCAGTGAGCGTTCCGATTTCAGTTCCAGAGCGATTCGCCCAATGAGTCCTTGATATTTAGTCGTTTTCAGCCAATTTTCTGGATTTGTGAAAATTTCACTTTTTTGTGAAAATATCCACTAAATGAGGGAATAATATGTGTGAGGGTACCCCAGGAGAGTTCCAAATGTGTGTGGGTAGAATATATATCCCACGGGGGTAAAATTGAAAAAAGTTGAAAAAAATTTTTTTTTTTGACTTAGTTATTTTTCCGCCGTTTATCAGACTTTCAGATAGGGGAAATGTCAGTGAGCGTTCCGATTTCAGTTCCAGAGCGATTCGCCCAATGAGTCCTTGATATTTAGTCGTTTTCAGCCAATTTTCTGGATTTTTGAAAATTTCACTTTTTTGTGAAAATATCCACTAAATGAGGGAATAATATGTGTGAGGGTACCCCAGGAGAGTTCCAAATGTGTGTGGGTAGAATATATATCCCACGGGGGTAAAATTGAAAAAAGTTGAAAAAATTTTTTTTTTGGACTTACTCATTTTTCCGGCGTTTATCAGACTTTCAGATAGGGCAGATGTCAGTGAGCGTTCCGATTTCAGTTCCAGAGCGATTCGCCCAATGAGTCCTTGATATTTAGTCGTTTTCAGAAAATATTTTGGATTTGTGAAAATTTCACTTTTTTGTGAAAATATCCACTAAATGAGGGAATAATATGTGTGAGGGTACCCCAGGAGAGTTCCAAATGTCTGTGGGTAGAATATATATCCCACGGGGGTAAAATTGAAAAAAGTTCAAAAATTTTTTTTTTGGACTTAATCATTTTTCTGCCGTTTATCAGACTTTCAGATAGTGGAAATGTCAGTGAGCGTTCCGATTTCAGTTCCAGAGCGATTCGCCCATTGAGTCCATGATTTTTAGTCGTTTTCAGCCAATTTTCTGGATTTTTGAAAATTTCACATTTTTGTGAAAATATCCACTAAATGAGGCAATAATAAGTGTGAGGGTACCCCAGGAGAGTTCCAAATGTGTGTGGGTAGAATATATATCCCACGGGGGTAAAATTGAAAAAAGTTGAAAAAAAAAATTTTTGGGACTTAGTCATTTTTCCAGCGTTTATCAGACTTTCAGATAGGGCAAATGTCAGTGAGCGTTCCGATTTCAGTTCCAGAGCGATTCGCCCAATGAGTCCTTGATATTTAGTCGTTTTCAGCCAATTTTCTGGATTTTTGAAAATTTCACATTTTTGTGAAAATATCCACTAAATGAGGGAATAATATGTGTGAGGGTACCCCAGGAGAGTTCCAAATGTGTGTGGGTAGAATATATATCCCACGGGGGTAAAATTGAAAAAAGTTGAAAAAAAAATTTTTTTGGACTTAGTCATTTTTCCAGCGTTTATCAGACTTTCAGATAGGGCAAATGTCAGTGAGCGTTCCGATTTCAGTTCCAGAGCGATTCGCCCAATGAGTCCTTGATATTTAGTCGTTTTCAGAAAATATTTTGGATTTGTGAAAATTTCACTTTTTTGTGAAAATATCCACTAAATGAGGGAATAATATGTGTGAGGGTACCCCAGGAGAGTTGCAAATGTCTGTGGGTAGAATATATATCCCACGGGGGTAAAATTGAAAAAAGTTCAAAAATTTTTTTTTTGGACTTAGTCATTTTTCCGCCGTTTATCAGACTTTCAGATAGTGGAAATGTCAGTGAGCGTTCCGATTTCAGTTCCAGAGCGATTCGCCCAATGAGTCCATGATTTTTAGTCGTTTTCAGCCAATTTTCTGGATTTGTGAAAATTTCACTTTTTTGTGAAAATATCCACTAAATGAGGGAATAATATGTGTGAGGGTACCCCAGGAGAGTTCCAAATGTGTGTGGGTAGAATATATATCCCACGGGGGTAAAATTGAAAAAAGTTGAAAAAAATTTTTTTTTTTGACTTAGTTATTTTTCCGCCGTTTATCAGACTTTCAGATAGGGGAAATGTCAGTGAGCGTTCCGATTTCAGTTCCAGAGCGATTCGCCCAATGAGTCCTTGATATTTAGTCGTTTTCAGCCAATTTTCTGGATTTTTGAAAATTTCACTTTTTTGTGAAAATATCCACTAAATGAGGGAATAATATGTGTGAGGGTACCCCAGGAGAGTTCCAAATGTGTGTGGGTAGAATATATATCCCACGGGGGTAAAATTGAAAAAAGTTGAAAAAATTTTTTTTTTGGACTTACTCATTTTTCCGGCGTTTATCAGACTTTCAGATAGGGCAGATGTCAGTGAGCGTTCCGATTTCAGTTCCAGAGCGATTCGCCCAATGAGTCCTTGATATTTAGTCGTTTTCAGAAAATATTTTGGATTTGTGAAAATTTCACTTTTTTGTGAAAATATCCACTAAATGAGGGAATAATATGTGTGAGGGTACCCCAGGAGAGTTCCAAATGTCTGTGGGTAGAATATATATCCCACGGGGGTAAAATTGAAAAAAGTTCAAAAATTTTTTTTTTGGACTTAATCATTTTTCTGCCGTTTATCAGACTTTCAGATAGTGGAAATGTCAGTGAGCGTTCCGATTTCAGTTCCAGAGCGATTCGCCCATTGAGTCCATGATTTTTAGTCGTTTTCAGCCAATTTTCTGGATTTTTGAAAATTTCACATTTTTGTGAAAATATCCACTAAATGAGGCAATAATAAGTGTGAGGGTACCCCAGGAGAGTTCCAAATGTGTGTGGGTAGAATATATATCCCACGGGGGTAAAATTGAAAAAAGTTGAAAAAAAAAATTTTTGGGACTTAGTCATTTTTCCAGCGTTTATCAGACTTTCAGATAGGGCAAATGTCAGTGAGCGTTCCGATTTCAGTTCCAGAGCGATTCGCCCAATGAGTCCTTGATATTTAGTCGTTTTCAGCCAATTTTCTGGATTTTTGAAAATTTCACATTTTTGTGAAAATATCCACTAAATGAGGGAATAATATGTGTGAGGGTACCCCAGGAGAGTTCCAAATGTGTGTGGGTAGAATATATATCCCACGGGGGTAAAATTGAAAAAAGTTGAAAAAAAAATTTTTTTGGACTTAGTCATTTTTCCAGCGTTTATCAGACTTTCAGATAGGGCAAATGTCAGTGAGCGTTCCGATTTCAGTTCCAGAGCGATTCGCCCAATGAGTCCTTGATATTTAGTCGTTTTCAGAAAATATTTTGGATTTGTGAAAATTTCACTTTTTTGTGAAAATATCCACTAAATGAGGGAATAATATGTGTGAGGGTACCCCAGGAGAGTTGCAAATGTCTGTGGGTAGAATATATATCCCACGGGGGTAAAATTGAAAAAAGTTCAAAAATTTTTTTTTTGGACTTAGTCATTTTTCCGCCGTTTATCAGACTTTCAGATAGTGGAAATGTCAGTGAGCGTTCCGATTTCAGTTCCAGAGCGATTCGCCCAATGAGTCCATGATTTTTAGTCGTTTTCAGCCAATTTTCTGGATTTTTGAAAATTTCACATTTTTGTGAAAATATCCACTAAATGAGGGAATAATATGTGTGAGGGTACCCCAGGAGAGTTCCAAATGTGTGTGGGTAGAATATATATCCCACGGGGGTAAATTTAAAAAAAGTTGAAAAAAATTTTTTTTTTGGACTTAGTCATTTTTCCGCCGTTTATGAGACTTTCAGATAGGGGAAATGTCAGTGAGCGTTCCGATTTCAGTTCCAGAGCGGTTCGCCCAATGAGTCCTTGATATTTAGTCGTTTTCAGCCAATTTTCTGGATTTTTGAACATTTCACATTTTTGTGAAAATATCCACTAAATGAGGGAATAATATGTGTGAGGGTACCCCAGGAGAGTTCCAAATGTGTGTGGGTAGAATATATATCCCACGGGGGTAAAATTGAAAAAAGTTGAAAAAATTTTTTTTTTGGACTTAGTCATTTTTCCGCCGTTTATCAGACTTTCAGATAGGGGAAATGTCAGTGAGCGTTCCGATTTCAGTTCCAGAGCGATTCGCCCAATGAGTCCTTGATATTTAGTCGTTTTCAGCCAATTTTCTGGATTTTTGAAAATTTCAAATTTTTGTGAAAATATCCACTAAATGAGGGAATAATATGTGTGAGGGTACCCCAGGAGAGTTCCAAATGTGTGTGGGTAGAATATATATCCCACGGGGGTAAAATTGAAAAAAGTTGAAAAAATTTTTTTTTTGGACTTACTCATTTTTCCGGCGTTTATCAGACTTTCAGATAGGGCAGATGTCAGTGAGCGTTCCGATTTCAGTTCCAGAGCGGTTCGCCCAATGAGTCCTTGATATTTAGTCGTTTTCAGCCAATTTTCTGGATTTTTGAAAATTTCACATTTTTGTGAAAATATCCACTAAATGAGGGAATAATATTTGTGAGGGTACCCCAGGAGAGTTCCAAATGTGTGTGGGTAGAATATATATCCCACGGGGGTAAAATTGAAAAAAGTTGAAAAAAAAAATTTTTTGGACTTAGTCATTTTTCCAGCGTTTATCAGACTTTCAGATAGGGCAAATGTCAGTGAGCGTTCCGATTTCAGTTCCAGAGCGATTCGCCCAATGAGTCCTTGATATTTAGTCGTTTTCAGCCAATTTTCTGGATTTTTGAAAATTTCACATTTTTGTGAAAATATCCACTAAATGAGGGAATAATATGGGTGAGGGTACCCCAGGAGAGTTCCAAATGTGTGTGGGTAGAATATATATCCCACGGGGGTAAAATTGAAAAAAGTTGAAAAAATTTTTTTTTTGGACTTACTCATTTTTCCGGCGTTTATCAGACTTTCAGATAGGGCAGATGTCAGTGAGCGTTCCGATTTCAGTTCCAGAGCGATTCGCCCAATGAGTCCTTGATATTTAGTCGTTTTCAGAAAATATTTTGGATTTGTGAAAATTTCACTTTTTTGTGAAAATATCCACTAAATGAGGGAATAATATGTGTGAGGGTACCCCAGGAGAGTTCCAAATGTCTGTGGGTAGAATATATATCCCACGGGGGTAAAATTGAAAAAAGTTCAAAAATTTTTTTTTTGGACTTAGTCATTTTTCCGCCGTTTATCAGACTTTCAGATAGTGGAAATGTCAGTGAGCGTTCCGATTTCAGTTCCAGAGCGATTCGCCCAATGAGTCCATGATTTTTAGTCGTTTTCAGCCAATTTTCTGGATTTTTGAAAATTTCACATTTTTGTGAAAATATCCACTAAATGAGGCAATAATAAGTGTGAGGGTACCCCAGGAGAGTTCCAAATGTGTGTGGGTAGAATATATATCCCACGGGGGTAAAATTGAAAAAAGTTGAAAAAATTTTTTTTTTGGACTTAGTCATTTTTCCGCCGTTTATCAGACTTTCAGATAGGGGAAATGTCAGTGAGCGTTCCGATTTCAGTTCCAGAGCGATTCGCCCAAGGAGTCCTTGATATTTAGTCGTTTTCAGCCAATTTTCTGGATTTTTGAAAATTTCAAATTTTTGTGAAAATATCCACTAAATGAGGGAATAATATGTGTGAGGGTACCCCAGGAGAGTTCCAAATGTGTGTGGGTAGAATATATATCCCACGGGGGTAAAATTGAAAAAAGTTGAAAAAATTTTTTTTTTGGACTTACTCATTTTTCCGGCGTTTATCAGACTTTCAGATAGGGCAGATGTCAGTGAGCGTTCCGATTTCAGTTCCAGAGCGGTTCGCCCAATGAGTCCTTGATATTTAGTCGTTTTCAGCCAATTTTCTGGATTTTTGAAAATTTCACATTTTTGTGAAAATATCCACTAAATGAGGGAATAATATGTGTGAGGGTACCCCAGGAGAGTTCCAAATGTGTGTGGGTAGAATATATATCCCACGGGGGTAAAATTGAAAAAAGTTGAAAAAAAAAATTTTTTGGACTTAGTCATTTTTCCAGCGTTTATCAGACTTTCAGATAGGGCAAATGTCAGTGAGCGTTCCGATTTCAGTTATAGAGCGATTCGCCCAATGAGTCCTTGATATTTAGTCGTTTTCAGCCAATTTTCTGGATTTGTGAAAATTTCACTTTTTTGTGAAAATATCCACTAAATGAGGGAATAATATGTGTGAGGGTTCCCCAGGAGAGTTCCAAATGTCTGTGGGTAGAATATATATCCCACGGGGGTAAAATTGAAAAAAGTTCAAAAATTTTTTTTTTGGACTTAGTCATTTTTCCGCCGTTTATCAGACTTTCAGATAGTGGAAATGTCAGTGAGCGTTCCGATTTCAGTTCCAGAGCGATTCGCCCAATGAGTCCATGATTTTTAGTCGTTTTCAGCCAATTTTCTGGATTTTTGAAAATTTCACATTTTTGTGAAAATATCCACTAAATGAGGCAATAATAAGTGTGAGGGTACCCCAGGAGAGTTCCAAATGTGTGTGGGTAGAATATATATCCCACGGGGGTAAAATTGAAAAAAGTTGAAAAAATTTTTTTTTTGGACTTAGTCATTTTTCCGCCGTTTATCAGACTTTCAGATAGGGGAAATGTCAGTGAGCGTTCCGATTTCAGTTCCAGAGCGATTCGCCCAATGAGTCCTTGATATTTAGTCGTTTTCAGCCAATTTTCTGGATTTTTGAAAATTTCAAATTTTTGTGAAAATATCCAATAAATGAGGGAATAATATGTGTGAGGGTACCCCAGGAGAGTTCCAAATGTGTGTGGGTAGAATATATATCCCACGGGGGTAAAATTGAAAAAAGTTGAAAAAATTTTTTTTTTGGACTTACTCATTTTTCCGGCGTTTATCAGACTTTCAGATAGGGCAGATGTCAGTGAGCGTTCCGATTTCAGTTCCAGAGCGGTTCGCCCAATGAGTCCTTGATATTTAGTCGTTTTCAGCCAATTTTCTGGATTTTTGAAAATTTCACATTTTTGTGAAAATATCCACTAAATGAGGGAATAATATGTGTGAGGGTACCCCAGGAGAGTTCCAAATGTGTGTGGGTAGAATATATATCCCACGGGGGTAAAATTGAAAAAAGTTGAAAAAAAAAATTTTTTGGACTTAGTCATTTTTCCAGCGTTTATCAGACTTTCAGATAGGGCAAATGTCAGTGAGCGTTCCGATTTCAGTTATAGAGCGATTCGCCCAATGAGTCCTTGATATTTAGTCGTTTTCAGCCAATTTTCTGGATTTTTGAAAATTTCACATTTTTGTGAAAATATCCACTAAATGAGGGAATAATATGTGTGAGGGTACCCCAGGAGAGTTCCAAATGTCTGTGGGTAGAATATATATCCCACGGGGGTAAAATTGAAAAAAGTTTAAAACATTTTTTTTTTGGACTTAGTCATTTTTCCGCCGTTTTTCAGACTTTCAGATAGGGGAAATATCAGTGAGAGTTCCGATTTCAGTTCCAGAGCGATTCGCCCAATGAGTCCTTGATATTTAGTCGTTTTCAGCCAATTTTCTGGATTTTTGAAAATTTCACATTTTTGTGAAAATATCCACTAAATGAGGGAATAATATGTGTGAGGGTACCCCAGGAGAGTTCCAAATGTGTGTGGGTAGAATATATATCCCACTGGGGTAAAATTGAAAAAAGTTGAAAAAATTTTTTTTTTGGACTTAGTCATTTTTCCGCCGTTTATCAGACTTTCAGATAGGGGAAATGTCAGTGAGCGTTCTGATTTCAGTTCCAGAGCGATTCGCCCAATGAGTCCTTGATATTTAGTCGTTTTCAGCCAATTTTCTGGATTTTTGAAAATTTCAAATTTTTGTGAAAATATCCACTAAATGAGGGAATAATATGTGTGAGGGTACCCCAGGAGAGTTCCAAATGTGTGTGGGTAGAATATATATCCCACGGGGGTAAAATTGAAAAAAGTTGAAAAAAATTTTTTTTTGGACTTACTCATTTTTCCGGCGTTTATCAGACTTTCAGATAGGGCAGATGTCAGTGAGCGTTCTGATTTCAGTTCCAGAGCGATTCGCCCAATGAGTCCTTGATATTTAGTCGTTTTCAGAAAATATTTTGGATTTGTGAAAATTTCACTTTTTTGTGAAAATATCCACTAAATGAGGGAATAATATGTGTGAGGGTACCCCAGGAGAGTTCCAAATGTGTGTGGGTAGAATATATATCCCACGGGGGTAAAATTGAAAAAAGTTGAAAAAATTTTTTTTTTGGACTTAGTCATTTTTCCGCCGTTTATCAGACTTTCAGATAGGGGAAATGTCAGTGAGCGTTCCGATTTCAGTTCCAGAGCGATTCGCCCAATGAGTCCTTGATATTTAGTCGTTTTCAGCCAATTTTCTGGATTTTTGAAAATTTCAAATTTTTGTGAAAATATCCACTAAATGAGGGAATAATATGTGTGAGGGTACCCCAGGAGAGTTCCAAATGTGTGTGGGTAGAATATATATCCCACGGGGGTAAAATTGAAAAAAGTTGAAAAAATTTTTTTTTTGGACTTACTCATTTTTCCGGCGTTTATCAGACTTTCAGATAGGGCAGATGTCAGTGAGCGTTCCGATTTCAGTTCCAGAGCGGTTCGCCCAATGAGTCCTTGATATTTAGTCGTTTTCAGCCAATTTTCTGGATTTTTGAAAATTTCACATTTTTGTGAAAATATCCACTAAATGAGGGAATAATATGTGTGAGGGTACCCCAGGAGAGTTCCAAATGTGTGTGGGTAGAATATATATCCCACGGGGGTAAAATTGAAAAAAGTTGAAAAAAAAAATTTTTTGGACTTAGTCATTTTTCCAGCGTTTATCAGACTTTCAGATAGGGCAAATGTCAGTGAGCGTTCCGATTTCAGTTCCAGAGCGATTCGCCCAATGAGTCCTTGATATTTAGTCGTTTTCAGCCAATTTTCTGGATTTTTGAAAATTTCACATTTTTGTGAAAATATCCACTAAATGAGGGAATAATATGGGTGAGGGTACCCCAGGAGAGTTCCAAATGTGTGTGGGTAGAATATATATCCCACGGGGGTAAAATTGAAAAAAGTTGAAAAAATTTTTTTTTTGGACTTACTCATTTTTCCGGCGTTTATCAGACTTTCAGATAGGGCAGATGTCAGTGAGCGTTCCGATTTCAGTTCCAGAGCGATTCGCCCAATGAGTCCTTGATATTTAGTCGTTTTCAGAAAATATTTTGGATTTGTGAAAATTTCACTTTTTTGTGAAAATATCCACTAAATGAGGGAATAATATGTGTGAGGGTACCCCAGGAGAGTTCCAAATGTCTGTGGGTAGAATATATATCCCACGGGGGTAAAATTGAAAAAAGTTCAAAAATTTTTTTTTTGGACTTAGTCATTTTTCCGCCGTTTATCAGACTTTCAGATAGTGGAAATGTCAGTGAGCGTTCCGATTTCAGTTCCAGAGCGATTCGCCCAATGAGTCCATGATTTTTAGTCGTTTTCAGCCAATTTTCTGGATTTTTGAAAATTTCACATTTTTGTGAAAATATCCACTAAATGAGGCAATAATAAGTGTGAGGGTACCCCAGGAGAGTTCCAAATGTGTGTGGGTAGAATATATATCCCACGGGGGTAAAATTGAAAAAAGTTGAAAAAATTTTTTTTTTGGACTTAGTCATTTTTCCGCCGTTTATCAGACTTTCAGATAGGGGAAATGTCAGTGAGCGTTCCGATTTCAGTTCCAGAGCGATTCGCCCAAGGAGTCCTTGATATTTAGTCGTTTTCAGCCAATTTTCTGGATTTTTGAAAATTTCAAATTTTTGTGAAAATATCCACTAAATGAGGGAATAATATGTGTGAGGGTACCCCAGGAGAGTTCCAAATGTGTGTGGGTAGAATATATATCCCACGGGGGTAAAATTGAAAAAAGTTGAAAAAATTTTTTTTTTGGACTTACTCATTTTTCCGGCGTTTATCAGACTTTCAGATAGGGCAGATGTCAGTGAGCGTTCCGATTTCAGTTCCAGAGCGGTTCGCCCAATGAGTCCTTGATATTTAGTCGTTTTCAGCCAATTTTCTGGATTTTTGAAAATTTCACATTTTTGTGAAAATATCCACTAAATGAGGGAATAATATGTGTGAGGGTACCCCAGGAGAGTTCCAAATGTGTGTGGGTAGAATATATATCCCACGGGGGTAAAATTGAAAAAAGTTGAAAAAAAAAATTTTTTGGACTTAGTCATTTTTCCAGCGTTTATCAGACTTTCAGATAGGGCAAATGTCAGTGAGCGTTCCGATTTCAGTTATAGAGCGATTCGCCCAATGAGTCCTTGATATTTAGTCGTTTTCAGCCAATTTTCTGGATTTGTGAAAATTTCACTTTTTTGTGAAAATATCCACTAAATGAGGGAATAATATGTGTGAGGGTTCCCCAGGAGAGTTCCAAATGTCTGTGGGTAGAATATATATCCCACGGGGGTAAAATTGAAAAAAGTTCAAAAATTTTTTTTTTGGACTTAGTCATTTTTCCGCCGTTTATCAGACTTTCAGATAGTGGAAATGTCAGTGAGCGTTCCGATTTCAGTTCCAGAGCGATTCGCCCAATGAGTCCATGATTTTTAGTCGTTTTCAGCCAATTTTCTGGATTTTTGAAAATTTCACATTTTTGTGAAAATATCCACTAAATGAGGCAATAATAAGTGTGAGGGTACCCCAGGAGAGTTCCAAATGTGTGTGGGTAGAATATATATCCCACGGGGGTAAAATTGAAAAAAGTTGAAAAAATTTTTTTTTTGGACTTAGTCATTTTTCCGCCGTTTATCAGACTTTCAGATAGGGGAAATGTCAGTGAGCGTTCCGATTTCAGTTCCAGAGCGATTCGCCCAATGAGTCCTTGATATTTAGTCGTTTTCAGCCAATTTTCTGGATTTTTGAAAATTTCAAATTTTTGTGAAAATATCCAATAAATGAGGGAATAATATGTGTGAGGGTACCCCAGGAGAGTTCCAAATGTGTGTGGGTAGAATATATATCCCACGGGGGTAAAATTGAAAAAAGTTGAAAAAATTTTTTTTTTGGACTTACTCATTTTTCCGGCGTTTATCAGACTTTCAGATAGGGCAGATGTCAGTGAGCGTTCCGATTTCAGTTCCAGAGCGGTTCGCCCAATGAGTCCTTGATATTTAGTCGTTTTCAGCCAATTTTCTGGATTTTTGAAAATTTCACATTTTTGTGAAAATATCCACTAAATGAGGGAATAATATGTGTGAGGGTACCCCAGGAGAGTTCCAAATGTGTGTGGGTAGAATATATATCCCACGGGGGTAAAATTGAAAAAAGTTGAAAAAAAAAATTTTTTGGACTTAGTCATTTTTCCAGCGTTTATCAGACTTTCAGATAGGGCAAATGTCAGTGAGCGTTCCGATTTCAGTTATAGAGCGATTCGCCCAATGAGTCCTTGATATTTAGTCGTTTTCAGCCAATTTTCTGGATTTTTGAAAATTTCACATTTTTGTGAAAATATCCACTAAATGAGGGAATAATATGTGTGAGGGTACCCCAGGAGAGTTCCAAATGTCTGTGGGTAGAATATATATCCCACGGGGGTAAAATTGAAAAAAGTTTAAAACATTTTTTTTTTGGACTTAGTCATTTTTCCGCCGTTTTTCAGACTTTCAGATAGGGGAAATATCAGTGAGAGTTCCGATTTCAGTTCCAGAGCGATTCGCCCAATGAGTCCTTGATATTTAGTCGTTTTCAGCCAATTTTCTGGATTTTTGAAAATTTCACATTTTTGTGAAAATATCCACTAAATGAGGGAATAATATGTGTGAGGGTACCCCAGGAGAGTTCCAAATGTGTGTGGGTAGAATATATATCCCACTGGGGTAAAATTGAAAAAAGTTGAAAAAATTTTTTTTTTGGACTTAGTCATTTTTCCGCCGTTTATCAGACTTTCAGATAGGGGAAATGTCAGTGAGCGTTCTGATTTCAGTTCCAGAGCGATTCGCCCAATGAGTCCTTGATATTTAGTCGTTTTCAGCCAATTTTCTGGATTTTTGAAAATTTCAAATTTTTGTGAAAATATCCACTAAATGAGGGAATAATATGTGTGAGGGTACCCCAGGAGAGTTCCAAATGTGTGTGGGTAGAATATATATCCCACGGGGGTAAAATTGAAAAAAGTTGAAAAAAATTTTTTTTTGGACTTACTCATTTTTCCGGCGTTTATCAGACTTTCAGATAGGGCAGATGTCAGTGAGCGTTCTGATTTCAGTTCCAGAGCGATTCGCCCAATGAGTCCTTGATATTTAGTCGTTTTCAGAAAATATTTTGGATTTGTGAAAATTTCACTTTTTTGTGAAAATATCCACTAAATGAGGGAATAATATGTGTGAGGGTACCCCAGGAGAGTTCCAAATGTGTGTGGGTAGAATATATATCCCACGGGGGTAAAATTGAAAAAAGTTGAAAAAATTTTTTTTTTGGACTTAGTCATTTTTCCGCCGTTTATCAGACTTTCAGATAGGGGAAATGTCAGTGAGCGTTCCGATTTCAGTTCCAGAGCGATTCGCCCAATGAGTCCTTGATATTTAGTCGTTTTCAGCCAATTTTCTGGATTTTTGAAAATTTCAAATTTTTGTGAAAATATCCACTAAATGAGGGAATAATATGTGTGAGGGTACCCCAGGAGAGTTCCAAATGTGTGTGGGTAGAATATATATCCCACGGGGGTAAAATTGAAAAAAGTTTAAAAAATTTTTTTTTTGGACTTACTCATTTTTCCGGCGTTTATCAGACTTTCAGATAGGGCAGATGTCAGTGAGCGTTCCGATTTCAGTTCCAGAGCGGTTCGCCCAATGAGTCCTTGATATTTAGTCGTTTTCAGCCAATTTTCTGGATTTTTGAAAATTTCACATTTTTGTGAAAATATCCACTAAATGAGGGAATAATATGTGTGAGGGTACCCCAGGAGAGTTCCAAATGTGTGTGGGTAGAATATATATCCCACGGGGGTAAAATTGAAAAAAGTTGAAAAAAAAAATTTTTTGGACTTAGTCATTTTTCCAGCGTTTATCAGACTTTCAGATAGGGCAAATGTCAGTGAGCGTTCCGATTTCAGTTATAGAGCGATTCGCCCAATGAGTCCTTGATATTTAGTCGTTTTCAGCCAATTTTCTGGATTTTTGAAAATTTCACATTTTTGTGAAAATATCCACTAAATGAGGGAATAATATGTGTGAGGGTACCCCAGGAGAGTTCCAAATGTCTGTGGGTAGAATATATATCCCACGGGGGTAAAATTGAAAAAAGTTTAAAACATTTTTTTTTTGGACTTAGTCATTTTTCCGCCGTTTTTCAGACTTTCAGATAGGGGAAATATCAGTGAGAGTTCCGATTTCAGTTCCAGAGCGATTCGCCCAATGAGTCCTTGATATTTAGTCGTTTTCAGCCAATTTTCTGGATTTTTGAAAATTTCACATTTTTGTGAAAATATCCACTAAATGAGGGAATAATATGTGTGAGGGTACCCCAGGAGAGTTCCAAATGTGTGTGGGTAGAATATATATCCCACGGGGGTAAAATTGAAAAAAGTTGAAAAAATTTTTTTTTTGGACTTAGTCATTTTTCCGCCGTTTATCAGACTTTCAGATAGGGGAAATGTCAGTGAGCGTTCTGATTTCAGTTCCAGAGCGATTCGCCCAATGAGTCCTTGATATTTAGTCGTTTTCAGCCAATTTTCTGGATTTTTGAAAATTTCAAATTTTTGTGAAAATATCCACTAAATGAGGGAATAATATGTGTGAGGGTACCCCAGGAGAGTTCCAAATGTGTGTGGGTAGAATATATATCCCACGGGGGTAAAATTGAAAAAAGTTGAAAAAATTTTTTTTTTGGACTTACTCATTTTTCCGGCGTTTATCAGACTTTCAGATAGGGCAGATGTCAGTGAGCGTTCTGATTTCAGTTCCAGAGCGATTCGCCCAATGAGTCCTTGATATTTAGTCGTTTTCAGGAAATATTTTGGATTTGTGAAAATTTCACTTTTTTGTGAAAATATCCACTAAATGAGGGAATAATATGTGTCAGGGTACCCCAGGAGAGTTCCAAATGTCTGTGGGTAGAATATATATCCCACGGGGGTAAAATTGAAAAAAGTTCAAAAATTTTTTTTTTGGACTTAGTCATTTTTCTGCCGTTTATCAGACTTTCAGATAGGGAAATGTCAGTGAGCGTTCCGATTTCAGTTCCAGAGCGATTCGCCCAATGAGTCCATGATTTTTAGTCGTTTTCAGCCAATTTTCTGGATTTTTGAAAATTTCACATTTTTGTGAAAATATCCACTAAATGAGGCAATAATAAGTGTGAGGGTACCCCAGGAGAGTTCCAAATGTGTGTGGGTAGAATATATATCCCACGGGGGTAAAATTGAAAAAAGTTGAAAAAAAAAATTTTTTGGACTTAGTCATTTTTCCAGCGTTTATCAGACTTTCAGATAGGGCAAATGTCAGTGAGCGTTCCGATTTCAGTTCCAGAGCGATTCGCCCAATGAGTCCTTGATATTTAGTCGTTTTCAGCCAATTTTCTGGATTTTTGAAAATTTCACATTTTTGTGAAAATATCCACTAAATGAGGGAATAATATGTGTGAGGGTACCCCAGGAGAGTTCCAAATGTGTGTGGGTAGAATATATATCCCACGGGGGTAAATTTAAAAAAGTTGAAAAAATTTTTTTTTTTGGACTTAGTCATTTTTCCGCCGTTTATGAGACTTTCAGATAGGGGAAATGTGAGTGAGCGTTCCGATTTCAGTTCCAGAGCGGTTCGCCCAATGAGTCCTTGATATTTAGTCGTTTTCAGCCAATTTTCTGGATTTTTGAACATTTCACATTTTTGTGAAAATATCCACTAAATGAGGGAATAATATGTGTGAGGGTACCCCAGGAGAGTTCCAAATGTGTGTGGGTAGAATATATATCCCACGGGGGTAAAATTGAAAAAAGTTGAAAATATTTTTTTTTTGGACTTAGTCATTTTTCCGCCGTTTATCAGACTTTCAGATAGGGGAAATGTCAGTGAGCGTTCCGATTTCAGTTCCAGAGCGATTCGCCCAATGAGTCCTTGATATTTAGTCGTTTTCAGCCAATTTTCTGGATTTTTGAAAATTTCAAATTTTTGTGAAAATATCCACTAAATGAGGGAATAATATGTGTGAGGGTACCCCAGGAGAGTTCCAAATGTGTGTGGGTAGAATATATATCCCACGGGGGTAAAATTGAAAAAAGTTGAAAAAAAAAATTTTTTGGACTTAGTCATTTTTCCAGCGTTTATCAGACTTTCAGATAGGGCAAATGTCAGTGAGCATTCCGATTTCAGTTATAGAGCGATTCGCCCAATGAGTCCTTGATATTTAGTCGTTTTCAGCCAATTTTCTGGATTTTTGAAAATTTCACATTTTTGTGAAATATCCACTAAATGAGGGAATAATATGTGTGAGGGTACCCCAGGAGAGTTCCAAATGTCTGTGGGTAGAATATATATCCCACGGGGGTAAAATTGAAAAAAGTTTAAAACATTTTTTTTTTGGACTTAGTCATTTTTCCGCCGTTTTTCAGACTTTCAGATAGGGGAAATATCAGTGAGAGTTCCGATTTCAGTTCCAGAGCGATTCGCCCAATGAGTCCTTGATATTTAGTCGTTTTCAGCCAATTTTCTGGATTTTTGAAAATTTCACATTTTTGTGAAAATATCCACTAAATGAGGGAATAATATGTGTGAGGGTACCCCAGGAGAGTTCCAAATGTGTGTGGGTAGAATATATATCCCACGGGGGTAAAATTGAAAAAAGTTGAAAAAATTTTTTTTTTGGACTTAGTCATTTTTCCGCCGTTTATCAGACTTTCAGATAGGGGAAATGTCAGTGAGCGTTCTGATTTCAGTTCCAGAGCGATTCGCCCAATGAGTCCTTGATATTTAGTCGTTTTCAGCCAATTTTCTGGATTTTTGAAAATTTCAAATTTTTGTGAAAATATCCACTAAATGAGGGAATAATATGTGTGAGGGTACCCCAGGAGAGTTCCAAATGTGTGTGGGTAGAATATATATCCCACGGGGGTAAAATTGAAAAAAGTTGAAAAAATTTTTTTTTTGGACTTACTCATTTTTCCGGCGTTTATCAGACTTTCAGATAGGGCAGATGTCAGTGAGCGTTCTGATTTCAGTTCCAGAGCGATTCGCCCAATGAGTCCTTGATATTTAGTCGTTTTCAGAAAATATTTTGGATTTGTGAAAATTTCACTTTTTTGTGAAAATATCCACTAAATGAGGGAATAATATGTGTGAGCCTACCCCAGGAGAGTTCCAAATGTGTGTGGGTAGAATATATATCCCACGGGGGTAAAATTGAAAAAAGTTGAAAAAATTTTTTTTTTGGACTTAGTCATTTTTCCGCCGTTTATCAGACTTTCAGATAGGGGAAATGTCAGTGAGCGTTCTGATTTCAGTTCCAGAGCGATTCGCCCAATGAGTCCTTGATATTTAGTCGTTTTCAGCCAATTTTCTGGATTTTTGAAAATTTCAAATTTTTGTGAAAATATCCACTAAATGAGGGAATAATATGTGTGAGGGTACCCCAGGAGAGTTCCAAATGTGTGTGGGTAGAATATATATCCCACGGGGGTAAAATTGAAAAAAGTTGAAAAAATTTTTTTTTTGGACTTACTCATTTTTCCGGCGTTTATCAGACTTTCAGATAGGGCAGATGTCAGTGAGCGTTCTGATTTCAGTTCCAGAGCGATTCGCCCAATGAGTCCTTGATATTTAGTCGTTTTCAGGAAATATTTTGGATTTGTGAAAATTTCACTTTTTTGTGAAAATATCCACTAAATGAGGGAATAATATGTGTCAGGGTACCCCAGGAGAGTTCCAAATGTCTGTGGGTAGAATATATATCCCACGGGGGTAAAATTGAAAAAAGTTCAAAAATTTTTTTTTTGGACTTAGTCATTTTTCTGCCGTTTATCAGACTTTCAGATAGGGAAATGTCAGTGAGCGTTCCGATTTCAGTTCCAGAGCGATTCGCCCAATGAGTCCATGATTTTTAGTCGTTTTCAGCCAATTTTCTGGATTTTTGAAAATTTCACATTTTTGTGAAAATATCCACTAAATGAGGCAATAATAAGTGTGAGGGTACCCCAGGAGAGTTCCAAATGTGTGTGGGTAGAATATATATCCCACGGGGGTAAAATTGAAAAAAGTTGAAAAAAAAAATTTTTTGGACTTAGTCATTTTTCCAGCGTTTATCAGACTTTCAGATAGGGCAAATGTCAGTGAGCGTTCCGATTTCAGTTCCAGAGCGATTCGCCCAATGAGTCCTTGATATTTAGTCGTTTTCAGCCAATTTTCTGGATTTTTGAAAATTTCACATTTTTGTGAAAATATCCAGTAAATGAGGGAATAATATGTGTGAGGGTACCCCAGGAGAGTTCCAAATGTGTGTGGGTAGAATATATATCCCACGGGGGTAAATTTAAAAAAGTTGAAAAAATTTTTTTTTTTGGACTTAGTCATTTTTCCGCCGTTTATGAGACTTTCAGATAGGGGAAATGTGAGTGAGCGTTCCGATTTCAGTTCCAGAGCGGTTCGCCCAATGAGTCCTTGATATTTAGTCGTTTTCAGCCAATTTTCTGGATTTTTGAACATTTCACATTTTTGTGAAAATATCCACTAAATGAGGGAATAATATGTGTGAGGGTACCCCAGGAGAGTTCCAAATGTGTGTGGGTAGAATATATATCCCACGGGGGTAAAATTGAAAAAAGTTGAAAATATTTTTTTTTTGGACTTAGTCATTTTTCCGCCGTTTATCAGACTTTCAGATAGGGGAAATGTCAGTGAGCGTTCCGATTTCAGTTCCAGAGCGATTCGCCCAATGAGTCCTTGATATTTAGTCGTTTTCAGCCAATTTTCTGGATTTTTGAAAATTTCAAATTTTTGTGAAAATATCCACTAAATGAGGGAATAATATGTGTGAGGGTACCCCAGGAGAGTTCCAAATGTGTGTGGGTAGAATATATATCCCACGGGGGTAAAATTGAAAAAAGTTGAAAAAAAAAATTTTTTGGACTTAGTCATTTTTCCAGCGTTTATCAGACTTTCAGATAGGGCAAATGTCAGTGAGCGTTCCGATTTCAGTTATAGAGCGATTCGCCCAATGAGTCCTTGATATTTAGTCGTTTTCAGCCAATTTTCTGGATTTTTGAAAATTTCACATTTTTGTGAAATATCCACTAAATGAGGGAATAATATGTGTGAGGGTACCCCAGGAGAGTTCCAAATGTCTGTGGGTAGAATATATATCCCACGGGGGTAAAATTGAAAAAAGTTTAAAACATTTTTTTTTTGGACTTAGTCATTTTTCCGCCGTTTTTCAGACTTTCAGATAGGGGAAATATCAGTGAGAGTTCCGATTTCAGTTCCAGAGCGATTCGCCCAATGAGTCCTTGATATTTAGTCGTTTTCAGCCAATTTTCTGGATTTTTGAAAATTTCACATTTTTGTGAAAATATCCACTAAATGAGGGAATAATATGTGTGAGGGTACCCCAGGAGAGTTCCAAATGTGTGTGGGTAGAATATATATCCCACGGGGGTAAAATTGAAAAAAGTTGAAAAAATTTTTTTTTTGGACTTAGTCATTTTTCCGCCGTTTATCAGACTTTCAGATAGGGGAAATGTCAGTGAGCGTTCTGATTTCAGTTCCAGAGCGATTCGCCCAATGAGTCCTTGATATTTAGTCGTTTTCAGCCAATTTTCTGGATTTTTGAAAATTTCAAATTTTTGTGAAAATATCCACTAAATGAGGGAATAATATGTGTGAGGGTACCCCAGGAGAGTTCCAAATGTGTGTGGGTAGAATATATATCCCACGGGGGTAAAATTGAAAAAAGTTGAAAAAATTTTTTTTTTGGACTTACTCATTTTTCCGGCGTTTATCAGACTTTCAGATAGGGCAGATGTCAGTGAGCGTTCTGATTTCAGTTCCAGAGCGATTCGCCCAATGAGTCCTTGATATTTAGTCGTTTTCAGAAAATATTTTGGATTTGTGAAAATTTCACTTTTTTGTGAAAATATCCACTAAATGAGGGAATAATATGTGTGAGCCTACCCCAGGAGAGTTCCAAATGTCTGTGGGTAGAATATATATCCCACGGGGGTAAAATTGAAAAAAGTTCAAAAATTTTTTTTTTGGACTTAGTCATTTTTCTGCCGTTTATCAGACTTTCAGATAGGGAAATGTCAGTGAGCGTTCCGATTTCAGTTCCAGAGCGATTCGCCCAATGAGTCCATGATTTTTAGTCGTTTTCAGCCAATTTTCTGGATTTTTGAAAATTTCACATTTTTGTGAAAATATCCACTAAATGAGGCAATAATAAGTGTGAGGGTACCCCAGGAGAGTTCCAAATGTGTGTGGGTAGAATATATATCCCACGGGGGTAAAATTGAAAAAAGTTGAAAAAAAAAATTTTTTGGACTTAGTCATTTTTCCAGCGTTTATCAGACTTTCAGATAGGGCAAATGTCAGTGAGCGTTCCGATTTCAGTTCCAGAGCGATTCACCCAATGAGTCCTTGATATTTAGTCGTTTTCAGCCAATTTTCTGGATTTTTGAAAATTTCACATTTTTGTGAAAATATCCACTAAATGAGGGAATAATATGTGTGAGGGTACCCCAGGAGAGTTCCAAATGTGTGTGGGTAGAATATATATCCCACGGGGGTAAAATTGAAAAAAGTTGAAAACATTTTTTTTTTGGACTTACTCATTTTTCTGGCGTTTATCAGACTTTCAGATAGGGCAGATGTCAGTGAACGTTCCGATTTCAGTTCCAGAGCGATTCGCCCAATGAGTCCTTGATATTTAGTCGTTTTCAGCCAATTTTCTGGATTTTTGAAAATTTCACATTTTTGTGAAAATATCCACTAAATGAGGGAATAATATGTGTGAGGGTACCCCAGGAGAGTTCCAAATGTGTGTGGGTAGAATATATATCCCACGGAGGTAAAATTGAAAAAAGTTGAAAACATTTTTTTTTTGGACTTACTCATTTTTCTGGCGTTTATCAGACTTTCAGATAGGGCAGATGTCAGTGAACGTTCCGATTTCAGTTCCAGAGCGATTCGCCCAATGAGTCCTTGATATTTAGTCGTTTTCAGCCAATTTTCTGGATTTTTGAAAATCTCACTTTTATGTGAAAATATCCACTAAATGAGGGAATAATATGTGTGAGGGTACCCCAGGAGAGTTCCAAATGTGTGTGGGTAGAATATATATCCCACGGGGGTAAAATTGAAAAAAGTTGAAAAAAATTTTTTTTTTGGACTTAGTCATTTTTCCGCCGTTTATGAGACTTTCAGATAGGGGAAATGTCAGTGAGCGTTCCGATTTCAGTTCCAGAGCGGTTCGTCCAATGAGTCCTTGATATTTAGTCGTTTTCAGCCAATATTTTGGATTTTTGAAAATTTCACTTTTTTGTGAAAATATCCACTAAATGAGGGAATAATATGTGTGAGGGTACCCCAGGAGAGTTCCAAATGTCTGTGGGTAGAATATATATCCCACGGGGTTGAAATTGAAAAAAGTTGAACAATTTTTTTTTTGGACTTAGTCATTTTTCCAGCGTTTATCAGACTTTCAGATAGGGCGAATGTCAGTGAGCATTCCGATTTCAGTTCCAGAGAGATTCGCCCAATGAGTCCTTGATATTTAGTCGCTTTCAGCCAATTTTCTGGATTTTTGAAAATCTCACTTTTCTGTGAAAATATCCACTAAATGAGGGAATAATATGTGTGAGTGTACCCCAGGAGAGTTCCAAATGTGTGTGGGTAGAATATATATCCCACGGTTGTAAAATTGAAAAAAGTTGAAAAATATTTTTTTTTGGATTTAGTCATTTTTCCAGCGTTTATCAGACTTTCAGATGGGGCGAATGTCAGTGAGCATTCCGATTTCAGTTCCAGAGCGATTGGCCCAATGAGTCCTTCATATTTAGTCGCTTTCAGCCAATTTTCTGGATTTTTGAAAATTTCACTTTTTTGTGAAAATATCCACTAAATGAGGGAATAATATGTGTGAGGGTACCCCAGGAGAGTTCCAAATGTCTGTGGGTAGAATATATATCCCACGGGGGTAAAATTGAAAAAAGTTCAAAAATTTTTTTTTTGGACTTCGTCATTTTTCCGCCGTTTATCAGACTTTCAGATAGGGGAAATGTCAGTGAGCGTTCCTATTTCAGTTCCAGAGCGATTCGCCCAATGAGTCCATGATTTTTAGTCGTTTTCAGCCAATTTTCTGGATTTTTGAAAATTTCACATTTTTGTGAAAATATCCACTAAATGAGGCAATAATAAGTGTGAGGGTACCCCAGGAGAGTTCCAAATGTGTGTGGGTAGAATATATATCCCACGGGGGTAAAATTGAAAAAAGTTGAAAAAAAAATTTTTTTGGACTTAGTCATTTTTCCAGCGTTTATCAGACTTTCAGATAGGGCAAATGTCAGTGAGCGTTCCGATTTCAGTTCCAGAGCGATTCGCCCAATGAGTCCTTGATATTTAGTCGTTTTCAGCCAATTTTCTGGATTTTTGAAAATCTCACTTTTATGTGAAAATATCCACTAAATGAGGGAATAATATGTGTGCGGGTACCCCAGGAGAGTTCCAAATGTGTGTGGGTAGAATATATATCCCACGGGGGTAAAATTGAAAAAAGTTGAAAAAAATTTTTTTTTTGGACTTAGTCATTTTTCCGCCGTTTATGAGACTTTCAGATAGGGGAAATGTCAGTGAGCGTTCCGATTTCAGTTCCAGAGCGGTTCGTCCAATGAGTCCTTGATATTTAGTCGTTTTCAGCCAATATTTTGGATTTTTGAAAATTTCACTTTTTTGTGAAAATATCCACTAAATGAGGGAATAATATGTGTGAGGGTACCCCAGGAGAGTTCCAAATGTGTGTGGGTAGAATATATATCCCACGGGGGTGAAATTGAAAAAAGTTTAACAATTTTTTTTTTGGACTTAGTCATTTTTCCAGCGTTTATCAGACTTTCAGATAGGGCGAATGTCAGTGAGAATTCCGATTTCAGTTCCAGAGAGATTCGCCCAATGAGTCCTTGATATTTAGTCGCTTTCAGCCAATTTTCTGGATTTTTGAAAATCTCACTTTTCTGTGAAAATATCCACTAAATGAGGGAATAATATGTGTGAGGGTACCCCAGGAGAGTTCCAAATGTGTGTGGGTAGAATATATATCCCACGGTTGTAAAATTGAAAAAAGTTGAAAAATATTTTTTTTTGGATTTAGTCATTTTTCCAGCGTTTATCAGACTTTCAGATGGGGCGAATGTCAGTGAGCATTCCGATTTCAGTTCCAGAGCGATTGGCCCAATGAGTCCTTCATATTTAGTCGCTTTCAGCCAATTTTCTGGATTTTTGAAAATTTCACTTTTTTGTGAAAATATCCACTAAATGAGGGAATAATATGTGTGAGGGTACCCCAGGAGAGTTCCAAATGTCTGTGGGTAGAATATATATCCCACGGGGGTAAAATTGAAAAAAGTTCAAAAATTTTTTTTTTGGACTTCGTCATTTTTCCGCCGTTTATCAGACTTTCAGATAGGGGAAATGTCAGTGAGCGTTCCTATTTCAGTTCCAGAGCGATTCGCCCAATGAGTCCATGATTTTTAGTCGTTTTCAGCCAATTTTCTGGATTTTTGAAAATTTCACATTTTTGTGAAAATATCCACTAAATGAGGCAATAATAAGTGTGAGGGTACCCCAGGAGAGTTCCAAATGTGTGTGGGTAGAATATATATCCCACGGGGGTAAAATTGAAAAAAGTTGAAAAAAAAATTTTTTTGGACTTAGTCATTTTTCCAGCGTTTATCAGACTTTCAGATAGGGCAAATGTCAGTGAGCGTTCCGATTTCAGTTCCAGAGCGATTCGCCCAATGAGTCCTTGATATTTAGTCATTTTCAGCCAATTTTCTGGATTTTTGAAGATCTCACTTTTATGTGAAAATATCCACTAAATGAGGGAATAATATGTGTGAGGGTACCCCAGGAGAGTTCCAAATGTGTGTGGGTAGAATATATATCCCACGGGGGTAAAATTGAAAAAAGTTGAAAAAAATTTTTTTTTTGGACTTAGTCATTTTTCCGCCGTTTATGAGACTTTCAGATAGGGGAAATGTCAGTGAGCGTTCCGATTTCAGTTCCAGAGCGGTTCGTCCAATGAGTCCTTGATATTTAGTCGCTTTCAGCCAATATTTTGGATTTTTGAAAATTTCACTTTTTTGCGAAAATATCCACTAAATGAGGGAATAATATGTGTGAGGGTACCCCAGGAGAGTTCCAAATGTGTGTGGGTAGAATATATATCCCACGGGGGTGAAATTGAAAAAAGTTGAACAATTTTTTTTTTGGACTTAGTCATTTTTCCAGCGTTTATCAGACTTTCAGATAGGGCGAATGTCAGTGAGCATTCCGATTTCAGTTCCAGAAAGATTCGCCCAATGAGTCCTTGATATTTAGTCGCTTTCAGCCAATTTTCTGGATTTTTGAAAATCTCACTTTTCTGTGAAAATATCCACTAAATGAGGGAATAATATGTGTGAGGGTACCCCAGGAGAGTTCCAAATGTGTGTGGGTAGAATATATATCCCACGGTTGTAAAATTGAAAAAAGTTGAAAAATATTTTTTTTTGGATTTAGTCATTTTTCCAGCGTTTATCAGACTTTCAGATGGGGCGAATGTCAGTGAGCATTCCGATTTCAGTTCCAGAGCGATTGGCCCAATGAGTCCTTCATATTTAGTCGCTTTCAGCCAATTTTCTGGATTTTTGAAAATTTCACTTTTTTGCGAAAATATCCACTAAATGAGGGAATAATATGTGTGAGGGTACCCCAGGAGAGTTCCAAATGTGTGTGGGTAGAATATATATCCCACGGGGGTAAAATTGAAAAAAGTTGAAAACATTTTTTTTTTGGACTTACTCATTTTTCCGGCGTTTATCAGACTTTCAGATAGGGCAGATGTCAGTGAGCGTTCCGATTTCAGTTCCAGAGCGATTCGCCCAATGAGTCCTTGATATTTAGTCGTTTTCAGAAAATATTTTGGATTTGTGAAAATTTCACTTTTTTGTGAAAATATCCACTAAATGAGGGAATAATATGTGTGAGGGTACCCCAGGAGAGTTCCAAATGTCTGTGGGTAGAATATATATCCCACGGGGGTAAAATTGAAAAAAGTTCAAAAATTTTTTTTTTGGACTTAGTCATTTTTCCGCCGTTTATCAGACTTTCAGATAGGGGAAATGTCAGTGAGCGTTGCGATTTCAGTTCCAGAGCGATTCGCCCAATGAGTCCTTGATATTTAGTCGTTTTCAGCCAATTTTCTGGATTTTTGAAAATTTCACATTTTTGTGAAAATATCCACTAAATGAGGGAATAATATGTGTGAGGGTACCCCAGGAGAGTTCCAAATGTGTGTGGGTAGAATATATATCCCACGGGGGTAAAATTGAAAAAAGTTGAAAAAAAAAATTTTTTGGACTTAGTCATTTTTCCAGCGTTTATCAGACTTTCAGATAGGGGAAATGTCAGTGAGCGTTCCGATTTCATTGGCAGAGAGATTCACCCAATGAGTCCTTGATATTTAGTCGTTTTCAGCCAATATTTTGGATTTTTGAAAATTTCACATTTTTGTGAAAATATCCACTAAATGAGGGAATAATATGTGTGAGGGTACCCCAGGAGAGTTCCAAATGTGTGTGGGTAGAATATATATCCCACGGTTGTAAAATTGAAAAAAGTTGAAAAATATTTTTTTTTGGATTTAGTCATTTTTCCAGCGTTTATCAGAATTTCAGATGGGGCGAATGTCAGTGAGCATTCCGATTTCAGTTCCAGAGCGATTGGCCCAATGAGTCCTTCATATTTAGTCTCTTTCAGCCAATTTTCTGGATTTTTGAAAATTTCACTTTTTTGTGAAAATATCCACTAAATGAGGGAATAATATGTGTGAGGGTACCCCAGGAGAGTTCCAAATGTGTGTGGGTAGAATATATATCCCACGGGGGTAAAATTGAAAAAAGTTGAAAACATTTTTTTTTTTGACTTACTCATTTTTCCGGCGTTTATCAGACTTTCAGATAGGGCAGATGTCAGTGAACGTTCCGATTTCAGTTCCAGAGCGATTCGCCCAATGAGTCCTTGATATTTAGTCGTTTTCAGAAAATATTTTGGATTTGTGAAAATTTCACTTTTTTGTGAAAATATCCACTAAATGAGGGAATAATATGTGTGAGGGTACCCCAGGAGAGTTCCAAATGTCTGTGGGTAGAATATATATCCCACGGGGGTAAAATTGAAAAAAGTTCAAAAATTTTTTTTTTGGACTTAGTCATTTTTCCAGCGTTTATCAGACTTTCAGATAGGGCAAATGTCAGTGAGCGTTCCGATTTCAGTTCCAGAGCGATTCGCCCAATGAGTCCTTGATATTTAGTCGTTTTCAGCCAATTTTCTGGATTTTTGAAAATCTCACTTTTATGTGAAAATATCCACTAAATGAGGGAATAATATGTGTGAGGGTACCCCAGGAGAGTTCCAAATGTGTGTGGGTAGAATATATATCCCACGGGGGTAAAATTGAAAAAAGTTGCAAAAAATTTTTTTTTTGGACTTAGTCATTTTTCCAGCGTTTATCAGACTTTCAGATAGGGCAAATGTCAGTGAGCGTTCTGATTTCAGTTCCAGAGCGATTCGCCCAATGAATCCTTGATATTTAGTCGTTTTCAGCCAATTTTCTGGATTTTTGAAAATCTCACTTTTCTGTGAAAATATCCACTAAATGAGGGAATAATATGTGTGAGGGTACCCCAGGAGAGTTCCAAATGTGTGTGGGTAGAATATATATCCCACGGGGGTAAAATTGAAAAAAGTTGAAAAAAAAAATTTTTTGGACTTAGTCATTTTTCCAGCGTTTATCAGACTTTCAGATAGGGGAAATGTCAGTGAGCATTCCGATTTCAGTTCCAGAGCGGTTCGCCCAATGAGTCCTTGATATTTGGTCATTTTCAGCCAATATTTTGGATTTTTGAAAATTTCACTTTTTTGTGAAAATATCCACTAAATGAGGTAATAATATGTGTGAGGGTACCCCAGGAGAGTTCCAAATGTGTGTGGGTAGAATATATATCCCACGGGGGTAAAATTGAAAAAAGTTGAAAACATTTTTTTTTTTGGACTTACTCATTTTTCCTGCGTTTATCAGACTTTCAGATAGGGCAAATGTCAGTGAGCGTTCCGATTTCAGTTGCAGAGAGATTCACCCAATGAGTCCTTGATATTTAGTCGTTTTCAGCCAATATTTTGGATTTTTGAAAATCTCACTTTTCTGTGAAAATATCCACTAAATGAGGGAATAATATGTGTGAGGGTACCCCAGGAGAGTTCCAAATGTGTGTGGGTAGAATATATATCCCACAGGGGTAAAATTGAAAAAAGTTGAAAAAATTTTTTTTTTTGGACTTAGTCATTTTTCCGCCGTTTATCAGACTTTCAGATAGGGGAAATGTCAGTGAGCGTTCCGATTTCAGTTGCAGAGAGATTCACCCAATGAGTCCTTGATATTTAGTCGTTTTCAGCCAATATTTTGGATTTTTGAAAATTTCACATTTTTGTGAAAATATCCACTAAATGAGGGAATAATATGTGTGAGGGTACCCCAGGAGAGTTCCAAATGTGTGTGGGTAGAATATATATCCCACGGTTGTAAAATTGAAAAAAGTTGAAAAATATTTTTTTTTGGATTTAGTCATTTTTCCAGCGTTTATCAGACTTTCAGATGGGGCGAATGTCAGTGAGCATTCCGATTTCAGTTCCAGAGCGATTGGCCCAATGAGTCCTTCATATTTAGTCGCTTTCAGCCAATTTTCTGGATTTTTGAAAATTTCACTTTTTTGTGAAAATATCCACTAAATGAGGGAATAATATGTGTGAGGGTACCCCAGGAGAGTTCCAAATGTGTGTGGGTAGAATATATATCCCACGGGGGTAAAATTGAAAAAAGTTGAAAACATTTTTTTTTTTGACTTACTCATTTTTCCGGCGTTTATCAGACTTTCAGATAGGGCAGATGTCAGTGAACGTTCCGATTTCAGTTCCAGAGCGATTCGCCCAATGAGTCCTTGATATTTAGTCGTTTTCAGAAAATATTTTGGATTTGTGAAAATTTCACTTTTTTGTGAAAATATCCACTAAATGAGGGAATAATATGTGTGAGGGTACCCCAGGAGAGTTCCAAATGTCTGTGGGTAGAATATATATCCCACGGGGGTAAAATTGAAAAAAGTTCAAAAATTTTTTTTTTGGACTTAGTCATTTTTCCGCCGTTTATCAGACTTTCAGATAGGGGAAATGTCAGTGAGCGTTCCTATTTCAGTTCCAGAGCGATTCGCCCAATGAGTCTATGATTTTTAGTCGTTTTCAGCCAATTTTCTGGATTTTTGAAAATTTCACATTTTTGTGAAAATATCCACTAAATGAGGCAATAATAAGTGTGAGGGTACTCCAGGAGAGTTCCAAATGTGTGTGGGTAGAATATATATCCCACGGGGGTAAAATTGAAAAAAGTTGAAAAAATTTTTTTTTTGGACTTAGTCATTTTTCCGCCGTTTATCAGACTTTCAGATAGGGGAAATGTCAGTGAGCGTTCCGATTTCAGTTCCAGAGCGATTCGCCCAATGAGTCCTTGATATTTAGTCGTTTTCAGCCAATTTTCTGGATTTTTGAAAATTTCACATTTTTGTGAAAATATCCACTAAATGAGGGAATAATATGTGTGAGGGTACCCCAGGAGAGTTCCAAATGTGTGTGGGTAGAATATATATCCCACGGGGGTAAAATTGAAAAAAGTTGAAAAAATTTTTTTTTTGGACTTACTCATTTTTCCTGCGTTTATCAGACTTTCAGATAGGGCAAATGTCAGTGAGCGTTCCGATTTCAGTTGCAGAGAGATTCACCCAATGAGTCCTTGATATTTAGTCGTTTTCAGCCAATATTTTGGATTTTTGAAAATTTCACATTTTTGTGAAAATATCCACTAAATGAGGGAATAATATGTGTGAGGGTACCCCAGGAGAGTTCCAAATGTGTGTGGGTAGAATATATATCCCACGGGGGTAAAATTGAAAAAAGTTAAAAAAAAAATTTTTTTGGACTTAGTCATTTTTCCAGCGTTTATCAGACTTTCAGATAGGGCAAATGTCAGTGAGCGTTCTGATTTCAGTTCCAGAGCGATTCGCCCAATGAATCCTTGATATTTAGTCGTTTTCAGCCAATTTTCTGGATTTTTGAAAATCTCACTTTTCTGTGAAAATATCCACTAAATGAGGGAATAATATGTGTGAGGGTACCCCAGGAGAGTTCCAAATGTGTGTGGGTAGAATATATATCCCACGGGGGTAAAATTGAAAAAAGTTGAAAAAAAAAATTTTTTGGACTTAGTCATTTTTCCGCCGTTTATCAGACTTTCAGATAGGGGAAATGTCAGTGAGCGTTCCGATTTCAGTTCCAGAGCGGTTCGCCCAATGAGTCCTTGATATTTAGTCGTTTTCAGCCAATTTTCTGGATTTTTGAAAATTTCACATTTTTGTGAAAATTTCCACTAAATGAGGGAATAATATGTGTGAGGGTACCCCAGGAGAGTTCCAAATGTGTGTGGGTAGAATATATATCCCACGGGGGTAAAATTGAAAAAAGTTGAAAAAATTTTTTTTTTGGACTTACTCATTTTTCCTGCGTTTATCAGACTTTCAGATAGGGCAAATGTCAGTGAGCGTTCCGATTTCAGTTGCAGAGAGATTCACCCAATGAGTCCTTGATATTTAGTCGTTTTCAGCCAATATTTTGGATTTTTGAAAATTTCACATTTTTGTGAAAATATCCACTAAATGAGGGAATAATATGTGTGAGGGTACCCCAGGAGAGTTCCAAATGTGTGTGGGTAGAATATATATCCCACGGGGGTAAAATTGAAAAAAGTTAAAAAAAAAATTTTTTGGGACTTAGTCATTTTTCCAGCGTTTATCAGACTTTCAGATAGGGCAAATGTCAGTGAGCGTTCTGATTTCAGTTCCAGAGCGATTCGCCCAATGAATCCTTGATATTTAGTCGTTTTCAGCCAATTTTCTGGATTTTTGAAAATTTCACATTTTTGTGAAAATATCCACTAAATGAGGGAATAATATGTGTGAGGGTACCCCAGGAGAGTTCCAAATGTGTGTGGGTAGAATATATATCCCACGGGGGTAAAATTGAAAAAAGTAGAAAAAAATTTTTTTTTTGGACTTAAGGCCCTGTCACACATAACGAGATCGCTAGCGAGATCGTTACTACGTCACAGTTTTGAGATCGCTGGAGAGATCGTTGGGGAGCCGTCAAACATGTATAACTTGCCAACGATTTCGGCCGCCCCAGCGATCTAACTAATGATCTCGTTGGTCGCTGGGACGCTGTCAAACAGCAGCTATTTCAACTATCCACACTCAACGATCCACACTTTGAGGGACTGTACTGTGTCAGAGAGGCGTGCATAAAATTACCTTTCCGCGCCCACTCATCTCCGATTGGTGGACGCTACTGCGTTCTGATTGGCGGCCGGTTTTAAAAAAAGGCGACGTTGGGGCAATTCCGTTCCTTTGTTCCTATCTGCGCTCTGCTTTCGGATCGTAGCAGTGTTCTCCGGGCAAGTTTCGTCCATCTGGGATTTGTTGAAGCCTTGTCAGCGTCCTGATTTTTGGATCCTAGTTGCGTTCTACTGCTGTGATTCCATTCATTTGTGGATTTTCTTCAGCTGTGACTGAACATTGACTTTTGGGTTCTTCAGGCACTGTATTGCTTTGTTTACATGCTAAGTTATTTTAGTGGATTTTTGTCACACCCAACAAGTATACATTTGCTTATACATTGGAGGCCATTTTTAGTCAGCAAATGGTGTGTAGTACTTTTTACTATGTTTTAAAATGTTTCATGTATGCTCACTGTATTGCTATCCTTTTCAGATAGCTTTCAAAAGTGAAGAGTTTGTGAGGGAAATGATTGACCTCTACCGCTCCCTGCCGTGCCTTTGGTAAATAAAATCTTCAGACTACTGCAATAGAGAGAAAAAGAGGGAAGCCTACCAGCAATTGATTTCACTCTTTAAAAGGCATGGCCCCAACGAGAAGGTGGATGAAGAGCTGGTGAAGAGAAAGATCCAGGGTCTACGCACCGTATATAAGAAAGAACTCAAGCGGGTGGAGAAATCAAAGAAGTCAGGTACCGGCACAGATGAGGTTTATGTGCCGACATTATGGTATTATGACTTGCTTGCCTTCACCCATGACCAGGAGCTACCTCGGCGAATGGCGTGTACGATACGGCCGACCCCGGAAGAAGACCCCGTCATCCGGACTGACTCCCCTGTTGAAGATGTAAGTACCTTCTTTGCTTCCCTGTAAATAGCATTTATACTTTCAATGTACATGCCATAGTTTAGCCGCCCCTCATATTTGTTTTTTTAATGCACGTGTACCCATGCTGGTCATAACATACCTGCTGGATGTTGTAACCAAATCTTAACTTTAATTTTGTGTTCCCACAGCACCATCGGCAAGATGACGACATCTCGACTACGGAACGTGGTATGGAGGAGGCGAGTGTTATGTCAAGGAATGAGGAACCTATGGCATCGGTGAATGAAGACCCTATGGCCTCTACAAGTGAAGACTTTGTGCCTCGGCGACAAAGAAAATCAAGGAAAAGAAAGGCCAGCTTGCCGCCATCGCCAGATCTAGTATCTCTGGCGAACAAGATTCTACTTCTGCAGACCCAGGCCAAGCGGGACAGCTTTGCAACATATGCTGGCGAGAGACTACAGAGGCTGGATGACCGACGGAGGGCGCACGCAGAAAGGGTCATGTTTGAGACTTTAAATAAAGCGGCAGCCGGTGAACTTAATGAAACGTCTACTGTACATACTCTGATTGACCCTGGCCATTTTCAACAACATTCTTGGACCCATATGCCGGACCCACTTCGCAGCACACCAGTGCAGAGGATCCGGCATCCACAAAGCCTTGCCCCCCCCCCACAGTATCCCATGTGTTCTGATTCTTTTGTTTCCCCCAGGCACGGATACACAAATACAGGTAATCGATATGAAGAACTGTAGTGATGTTTCATTTCAATTTTTTTTAGCATTTTGTAAATATTGTTAATTTAATACTTATTTAAATTGTTAAAATTGTTCACATTTTTGTTTGTTTATAAAAAAAAAGGTTTATTGTCCTCTTTTTTAACTTTACCCCTGCCCTCTGATCTCACCCTGATTGAAATAAAAATGTTTTTTTGTTGCCTTATTTTCTGCTTTACCTCTTCCCGAGGGTGGGACCCCTCACCCCTGCCCTCCGATCCCTTCCCAATCTCCGTTCCCTCCCCTCCATTCTCTACCCTCTATTCCCATCCCTGCTCTCCGCTGGTGATCACCTCCTCCCCTTCTCCTCTTCCGGCTCCAGGCTTTATCACCTGTCTTCTGTCTTCTCCCTGTGTCCTCTAGTCTTCTTCACAGCTGGTCTTCTTCCCCTCCTCTTCCTACTTCCCTTCTTTTAGTCTTTGGGGTCATAGTCATGGTGCACGGTATGGCAATGATCTGCCATACCATGCACCATGAGTCTGACTCAGATTATAGGTTGTATATACTAGATTCTTGATAGGGCGTTGATCCAGGGAACTAGTCTGATTGCCGTATGTGGAGTCAGGAAGGAATTTTTTTCCCCAAAACGGAGCATGGTTTTTTTTTGCCTTCCTCTGGATCAACATGTTAGGTCTTCCTTATAGTTTTCATACTATGTTCCTATTCTTTCCTCTTCTCTTTTCTTCTTGAATTAGCTGGCATCTGTGAAAGCCGACTTCAGACGGCTTTCCTGCCCCCACACAACTTCAGCTGATAACATCAATAAGTAGGTGGCAATGAAAGTGTAGGGGCTTTCCTGCCCCTACACTACTTCAGCTGATAACATCAATTAGTAGACTGCTATTAAAGCCGACTTCAGACGGCTTTCCTGCCCCCACACAACTTCAGCTGATAACATCATTTTGCAGGCGGCTATTAAAGCCGACTTCAGACGGCTTTCCTGCCCCCACACAACTTCAGCTGATAACATCAATAAGTAGGCGGCAATGAAAGCCAACTTCAGATGGCTTTCCTGCCCCTACACAACTTCAGCTGATAACATCAATAAGCAGGAGGGTGTGAAACCCGACTTTGGAATGGGCTTTACTGCCCCTGCACTGCTTGTTAGGCAGTATCACACAGGATAGGATTACATACACAACTCTTTAGGCAGTATCACACAGGATAGGGTTAGATACACAACTCTTTAGGCAGTATCACACAGGATAGGATTACATACACAACTCTTTAGGCAGAATCACACAGGATAGGATTAGATACACAACTCTTTAGGCAGTATCACACAGGATAGGATTAGATACACAACTCTTTAGGCAGTATCACACAGGATAGGATTAGATACACAACTCTTTAGGCAGTATCACACAGGATAGGATTAGATACACAACTCTTTAGGCAGTATCACACAGGATAGGATTAGATACACAACTCTTTAGGCAGTATCACACAGGATAGGATTAGATACACAACTCTTTAGGCAGTATCACACAGGATAGGATTAGATACACAACTCTTTAGGCAGTATCACACAGGATAGGATTAGATACACAACTCTTTAGGCAGTATCACACAGGATAGGGTTAGATACACAACTTTTTAGGCGGTATCACACAGGATAGGATTAGATACACAACTCTTTAGGCAGTATCACACAGGATAGGAGTAGATACACAACTCTTTAGGCAGTATCACACAGGATAGGATTAGATACACAACTCTTTAGGCAGTATCACACAGGATAGGAGTAGATACACAACTCTTTAGGCAGTATCACACAGGATAGGATTAGATACACAACTCTTTAGGCAGTATCACACAGGATAGGAGTAGATGCACAACTCTTTAGGCAGTATCACACAGGATAGGGTTAGATACACAACTCTTTAGGCAGTATCACACAGGATAGGGTTAGATACACAACTCTTTAGGCAGTATCACACAGGATAGGAGTAGATACACAACTCTTTAGACAGTATCACACAGGATAAGATTAGATACACAACTCTTTAGGCAGTATCACACAGGATAGGATTAGATACACAACTCTTTAGGCAGTATCACACAGGATAGGAGTAGATACACAACTCTTTAGGCAGTACCACACAGGATAGGAGTAGATACACAACTCTTTAGGCAGTATCACACAGGATAGAAGTAGATACACAACTCTTTAGGCAGTATCACACAGGATAGGATTAGATACACAACTCTTTAGGCAGTATCACACAGGATAGGAGTAGATACACAACTCTTTAGGCAGTATCACACAGGATAGGAGTAGATACACAACTCTTTAGGCAGTATCACACAGGATAGGATTAGATACACAACTCTTCAGGCAGTATCACACAGGAAAGGATTAGATACACAACTCTTTAGGCAGTATCACACAGGATAGGATTAGATACACAACTCTTTAGGCAGTATCACACAGGATAGGATTAGATACACAACTCTTTAGGCAGTATCACACAGGATAGGAGTAGATACACAACTCTTTAGGCAGTATCACACAGGATAGGAGTAGATACACAACTCTTTAGGCAGTATCACACATGATAGGAGTAGATACACAACTCTTTAGGCAGTATCACACAGGATAGGAGTAGATACACAACTCTTTAGGCAGTATCACACAGGATAGGAGTAGATACACAACTCTTTAGGCAGTATCACACAGGATAGGAGTCGATACACAACTCTTTAGGCAGTATCACACAGGATAGGGTTAGATACACAACTCTTTAGGCAGTATCACACAGGATAGGATTACATACACAACTCTTTAGGCAGTATCACACAGGATAGGGTTAGATACACAACTCTTTAGGCAGTATCACACAGGATAGGATTACATACACAACTCTTTAGGCAGAATCACACAGGATAGGATTAGATACACAACTCTTTAGGCAGTATCACACAGGATAGGATTAGATACACAACTCTTTAGGCAGTATCACACAGGATAGGATTAGATACACAAATCTTTAGGCAGTATCACACAGGATAGGATTAGATACACAACTCTTTAGGCAGTATCACACAGGATAGGATTAGATACACAACTCTTTAGGCAGTATCACACAGGATAGGATTAGATACACAACTCTTTAGGCAGTATCACACAGGATAGGATTAGATACGCAACTCTTTAGGAAGTATCACACAGGATAGGATTAGATACACAACTCTTTAGGCAGTATCACACAGGATAGGGTTAGATACACAACTTTTTAGGCAGTATCACACAGGATAGGATTAGATACACAACTCTTTAGGCAGTATCACACAGGATAGGATTAGATACACAACTCTTTAGGCAGTATCACACAGGATAGGAGTAGATACACAACTCTTTAGGCAGTATCACACAGGATAGGAGTAGATACACAACTCTTTAGGCAGTATCACACAGGATAGGAGTAGATACACAACTCTTTAGGCAGTATCACACAGGATGGGAGTAGATACACAACTCTTTAGGCAGTATCACACAGGATAGGAGTAGATACACAACTCTTTAGGCAGTATCACACAGGATAGGATTAGATACACAACTCTTTAGGCAGTATCACACAGGATAGGAGTAGATGCACAACTCTTTAGGCAGTATCACACAGGATAGGGTTAGATACACAACTCTTTAGGCAGTATCACACAGGATAGGGTTAGATACACAACTCTTTAGGCAGTATCACACAGGATAGGAGTAGATACACAACTCTTTAGGCAGTATCACACAGGATAGGATTAGATACACAACTCTTTAGGCAGTATCACACAGGATAGGATTAGATACACAACTCTTTAGGCAGTATCACACAGGATAGGAGTAGATACACAACTCTTTAGGCAGTACCACACAGGATAGTAGTAGATACACAACTCTTTAGGCAGTACCACACAGGATAGGAGTAGATACACAACTCTTTAGGCAGTATCACACAGGATAGGATTAGATACACAACTCTTTAGGCAGTATCACACAGGATAGGAGTAGATACACAACTCTTTAGGCAGTATGACACAGGATAGGAGTAGATACACAACTCTTTAGGCAGTATCACACAGGATAGGATTAGATACACAACTCTTCAGGCAGTATCACACAGGAAAGGATTAGATACACAACTCTTTAGGCAGTATCACACAGGATAGGATTAGATACACAACTCTTTAGGCAGTATCACACAGGATAGGATTAGATACACAACTCTTTAGGCAGTATCACACAGGATAGGAGTAGATACACAACTCTTTAGGCAGTATCACACAGGATAGGAGTAGATACACAACTCTTTAGGCAGTATCACACAGGATAGGAGTAGATACACAACTCTTTAGGCAGTATCACACAGGATAGGAGTCGATACACAACTCTTTAGGCAGTATCACACAGGATAGGGTTAGATACACAACTCTTTAGGCAGTATCACACAGGATAGGATTACATACACAACTCTTTAGGCAGTATCACACAGGATAGGGTTAGATACAGAACTCTTTAGGCAGTATCACACAGGATAGGATTACATACACAACTCTTTAGGCAGAATCACACAGGAAAGGATTAGATACACAACTCTTTAGGCAGTATCACACAGGATAGGATTAGATACACAACTCTTTAGGCAGTATCACACAGGATAGGATTAGATACACAACTCTTTAGGCAGTATCACACAGGATAGGATTAGATACACAACTCTTTAGGCAGTATCACACAGGATAGGATTAGATACACAACTCTTTAGGCAGTATCACACAGGATAGGATTAGATACACAACTCTTTAGGCAGTATCACACAGGATAGGATTAGATACACAACTCTTTAGGCAGTATCACACAGGATAGGATTAGATACACAACTCTTTAGGCAGTATCACACAGGATAGGGTTAGATACACAACTTTTTAGGCAGTATCACACAGGATAGGATTAGATACACAACTCTTTAGGCAGTATCACACAGGATAGGATTAGATACACAACTCTTTAGGCAGTATCACACAGGATAGGAGTAGATACACAACTCTTTAGGCAGTATCACACAGGATAGGATTAGATACACAACTCTTTAGGCAGTATCACACAGGATAGGAGTAGATACACAACTCTTTAGGCAGTATCACACAGGATAGGAGTAGATACACAACTCTTTAGGCAGTATCACACAGGATAGGAGTAGATACACAACTCTTTAGGCAGTATCACACAGGATAGGAGTAGATACACAACTCTTTAGACAGTATCACACAGGATAGGATTAGATACACAACTCTTTAGGCAGTATCACACAGGATAGGAGTAGATGCACAACTCTTTAGGCAGTATCACACAGGATAGGGTTAGATACACAACTCTTTAGGCAGTATCACACAGGATAGGGTTAGATACACAACTCTTTAGGCAGTATCACACAGGATAGGAGTAGATACAAAACTCTTTAGGCAGTATCACACAGGATAGGATTAGATACACAACTCTTTAGGCAGTATCACACAGGATAGGATTAGATACACAACTCTTTAGGCAGTATCACACAGGATAGGAGTAGATACACAACTCTTTAGGCAGTACCACACAGGATAGGAGTAGATACACAACTCTTTAGGCAGTATCACACAGGATAGGAGTAGATACACAACTCTTTAGGCAGTATCACACAGGATAGGATTAGATACACAACTCTTTAGGCAGTATCACACAGGATAGGAGTAGATACACAACTCTTTAGGCAGTATCACACAGGATAGGAGTAGATACACAACTCTTTAGGCAGTATCACACAGGATAGGATTAGATACACAACTCTTCAGGCAGTATCACACAGGAAAGGATTAGATACACAACTCTTTAGGCAGTATCACACAGGATAGGATTAGATACACAACTCTTTAGGCAGTATCACACAGGATAGGATTAGATACACAACTCTTTAGGCAGTATCACACAGGATAGGAGTAGATACACAACTCTTTAGGCAGTATCACACAGGATAGGAGTAGATACACAACTCTTTAGGCAGTATCACACAGGATAGGAGTAGATACACAACTCTTTAGGCAGTATCACACAGGATAGGAGTAGATACACAACTCTTTAGACAGTATCACACAGGATAGGATTAGATACACAACTCTTTAGGCAGTATCACACAGGATAGGAGTAGATGCACAACTCTTTAGGCAGTATCACACAGGATAGGGTTAGATACACAACTCTTTAGGCAGTATCACACAGGATAGGGTTAGATACACAACTCTTTAGGCAGTATCACACAGGATAGGAGTAGATACAAAACTCTTTAGGCAGTATCACACAGGATAGGATTAGATACACAACTCTTTAGGCAGTATCACACAGGATAGGATTAGATACACAACTCTTTAGGCAGTATCACACAGGATAGGAGTAGATACACAACTCTTTAGGCAGTACCACACAGGATAGGAGTAGATACACAACTCTTTAGGCAGTATCACACAGGATAGGAGTAGATACACAACTCTTTAGGCAGTATCACACAGGATAGGATTAGATACACAACTCTTTAGGCAGTATCACACAGGATAGGAGTAGATACACAACTCTTTAGGCAGTATCACACAGGATAGGAGTAGATACACAACTCTTTAGGCAGTATCACACAGGATAGGAGTAGATACACAACTCTTCAGGCAGTATCACACAGGAAAGGATTAGATACACAACTCTTTAGGCAGTATCACACAGGATAGGATTAGATACACAACTCTTTAGGCAGTATCACACAGGATAGGATTAGATACACAACTCTTTAGGCAGTATCACACAGGATAGGAGTAGATACACAACTCTTTAGGCAGTATCACACAGGATAGGAGTAGATACACAACTCTTTAGGCAGTATCACACAGGATAGGAGTAGATACACAACTCTTTAGGCAGTATCACACAGGATAGGATTACATACACAGCTCTTTAGGCAGTATCACACAGGATAGGGTTAGATACACAACTCTTTAGGCAGTATCACACAGGATAGGATTACATACACAACTCTTTAGGCAAATCACACAGGATAGGATTCGATACACAACTCTTTAGGCAGTATCACACAGGATAGGATTAGATACACAACTCTTTAGGCAGTATCACACCGGATAGGATTAGATACACAACTCTTTAGGCAGTATCACACAGGATAGGATTAGATACACAACTCTTTAGGCAGTATCACACAGGATAGGATTAGATACACAACTCTTTAGGCAGTGTCACACAGGATAGGATTAGATACACAACTCTTTAGGCAGTATCACACAGGAGAGGATTAGATACACAACTCTTTAGGCAGTATCACACAGGATAGGATTAGATACACAACTCTTTAGGCAGTATCACACAGGATAGGGTTAGATACACAACTCTTCAGGCAGTATCACACAGGATAGGATTAGATACACAACTCTTCAGGCAGTATCACACAGGATAGGATTAGATACACAACTCTTTAAGCAGTATCACACAGGATAGGGTTAGATACACAACTCTTTAGGCAGTATCACACAGGATAGGATTAGATACACAACTCTTTAGGCAGTATCACACAGGATAGGAGTAGATACACAACTCTTTAGGCAGTATCACACAGGATAGGATTAGATACACAACTCTTTAGGTAGTATCACACAGGATAGGAGTAGATACACAACTCTTTAGGCAGTATCACACAGAATAGGAGTAGATACACAACTCTTTAGGCAGTATCACACAGGATAGGAGTAGATACACAACTCTTTAGGCAGTATCACACAGGATAGGATTAGATACACAACTCTTTAGGCAGTATCACACAGGATAGGGTTAGATACACAACTCTTCAGGCAGTATCACACAGGATAGGATTAGATACACAACTCTTTAGGCAGTATCTCACAGGATAGGATTAGATACACAACTCTTTAGGCAGTATCACACAGGATAGGATTAGATACACAACTCTTTAGGCAGTATCACACAGGATAGGATTAGATACACAACTCTTTAGGCAGTATCACACAGGATAGGATTAGATACACAACTCTTTAGGCAGTATCATACAGGATAGGGTTAGATACACAACTCTTCAGGCAGTATCACACAGGATAGGATTAGATACACAACTCTTTAGGCAGTATCACACAGGATAGGATTAGATACACAAATCTTTAAGCAGTATCACACAGGATAGGGTTAGATACACAACTCTTTAGGCAGTATCACACAGGATAGGATTAGATACACAACTCTTTAGGCAGTATCACACAGGATAGGAGTAGATACACAACTCTTTAGGCAGTATCACACAGGATAGGATTAGATACACAACTCTTTAGGCAGTATCACACAGGATAGGATTAGATACACAACTCTTTAGGCAGTATCACACAGGATAGGAGTAGATACACAACTCTTTAGGCAGTATCACACAGGATAGGAGTAGATACACAACTCTTTAGGCAGTATCACACAGGATAGGAGTAGATACACAACTCTTTTGGCAGTATCACACAGGATAGGAGTAGATACACAACTCTTTAGGCAGTATCACACAGGATAGGATTAGATACACAACTCTTTAGGCAGTATCACGCAGGATAGGAGTAGATACACAACTCTTTAGGCAGTATCACACAGGATAGGGTGAGATACACAACTCTTTAGGCAGTATCACACAGGATAGGAGTAGAAACACAACTCTTTAGGCAGTATCACACAGGATAGGATTAGATACACAACTCTTTAGGCAGTATCACACAGGATAGGATTAGATACACAACTCTTTAAGCAGTATCACACAGGATAGGAGTAGATACACAACTCTTTAGGCAGTATCACACAGGATAGGAGTAGATACACAACTCTTTAGGCAGTATCACACAGGATAGGAGTAGATACACAACTCTTTAGGCAGTATCACACAGGATAGGATTAGATACACAACTCTTTAGGCAGTATCGCACAGGATAGGAGTAGATACACAACTCTTTAGGCAGTATCGCACAGGATAGGAGTAGATACACAACTCTTTAGGCAGTATCACACAGGATAGGAGTAGATACACAACTCTTTAGGCAGTATCACACAGGATAGGATTAGATACACAACTCTTCAGGCAGTATCACACAGGAAATGAATAGATACACAACTCTTTAGGCAGTATCACACAGGATAGGATTAGATACACAACTCTTTAGGCAGTATTACACAGGATAGGATTAGATACACAACTCTTTAGGCAGTATCACACAGGATAGGAGTAGATACACAACTCTTTAGGCAGTATCACACAGGATAGGATTAGATACACAACTCTTTAGGCAGTATCACACAGGATAGGAGTAGATACACAACTCTTTAGGCAGTATCACACAGGATAGGATTAGATACACAACTCTTTAGGCAGTATCACACAGGATAGGAGTAGATGCACAACTCTTTAGGCAGTATCACACAGGATAGGGTTAGATACACAACTCTTTAGGCAGTATCACACAGGATAGGGTTAGATACACAACTCTTTAGGCAGTATCACACAGGATAGGAGTAGATACACAACTCTTTAGACAGTATCACACAGGATAAGATTAGATACACAACTCTTTAGGCAGTATCACACAGGATAGGATTAGATACACAACTCTTTAGGCAGTATCACACAGGATAGGAGTAGATACACAACTCTTTAGGCAGTACCACACAGGATAGGAGTAGATACACAACTCTTTAGGCAGTATCACACAGGATAGAAGTAGATACACAACTCTTTAGGCAGTATCACACAGGATAGGATTAGATACACAACTCTTTAGGCAGTATCACACAGGATAGGAGTAGATACACAACTCTTTAGGCAGTATCACACAGGATAGGAGTAGATACACAACTCTTTAGGCAGTATCACACAGGATAGGATTAGATACACAACTCTTCAGGCAGTATCACACAGGAAAGGATTAGATACACAACTCTTTAGGCAGTATCACACAGGATAGGATTAGATACACAACTCTTTAGGCAGTATCACACAGGATAGGATTAGATACACAACTCTTTAGGCAGTATCACACAGGATAGGAGTAGATACACAACTCTTTAGGCAGTATCACACAGGATAGGAGTAGATACACAACTCTTTAGGCAGTATCACACATGATAGGAGTAGATACACAACTCTTTAGGCAGTATCACACAGGATAGGAGTAGATACACAACTCTTTAGGCAGTATCACACAGGATAGGAGTAGATACACAACTCTTTAGGCAGTATCACACAGGATAGGAGTCGATACACAACTCTTTAGGCAGTATCACACAGGATAGGGTTAGATACACAACTCTTTAGGCAGTATCACACAGGATAGGATTACATACACAACTCTTTAGGCAGTATCACACAGGATAGGGTTAGATACACAACTCTTTAGGCAGTATCACACAGGATAGGATTACATACACAACTCTTTAGGCAGAATCACACAGGATAGGATTAGATACACAACTCTTTAGGCAGTATCACACAGGATAGGATTAGATACACAACTCTTTAGGCAGTATCACACAGGATAGGATTAGATACACAAATCTTTAGGCAGTATCACACAGGATAGGATTAGATACACAACTCTTTAGGCAGTATCACACAGGATAGGATTAGATACACAACTCTTTAGGCAGTATCACACAGGATAGGATTAGATACACAACTCTTTAGGCAGTATCACACAGGATAGGATTAGATACGCAACTCTTTAGGAAGTATCACACAGGATAGGATTAGATACACAACTCTTTAGGCAGTATCACACAGGATAGGGTTAGATACACAACTTTTTAGGCAGTATCACACAGGATAGGATTAGATACACAACTCTTTAGGCAGTATCACACAGGATAGGAGTAGATACACAACTCTTTAGGCAGTATCACACAGGATAGGAGTAGATACACAACTCTTTAGGCAGTATCACACAGGATAGGAGTAGATACACAACTCTTTAGGCAGTATCACACAGGATAGGAGTAGATACACAACTCTTTAGGCAGTATCACACAGGATGGGAGTAGATACACAACTCTTTAGGCAGTATCACACAGGATAGGATTAGATACACAACTCTTTAGGCAGTATCACACAGGATAGGAGTAGATGCACAACTCTTTAGGCAGTATCACACAGGATAGGGTTAGATACACAACTCTTTAGGCAGTATCACACAGGATAGGGTTAGATACACAACTCTTTAGGCAGTATCACACAGGATAGGAGTAGATACACAACTCTTTAGGCAGTATCACACAGGATAGGATTAGATACACAACTCTTTAGGCAGTATCACACAGGATAGGATTAGATACACAACTCTTTAGGCAGTATCACACAGGATAGGAGTAGATACACAACTCTTTAGGCAGTACCACACAGGATAGGAGTAGATACACAACTCTTTAGGCAGTACCACACAGGATAGGAGTAGATACACAACTCTTTAGGCAGTATCACACAGGATAGGATTAGATACACAACTCTTTAGGCAGTATCACACAGGATAGGAGTAGATACACAACTCTTTAGGCAGTATGACACAGGATAGGAGTAGATACACAACTCTTTAGGCAGTATCACACAGGATAGGATTAGATACACAACTCTTCAGGCAGTATCACACAGGAAAGGATTAGATACACAACTCTTTAGGCAGTATCACACAGGATAGAATTAGATACACAACTCTTTAGGCAGTATCACACAGGATAGGATTAGATACACAACTCTTTAGGCGGTATCACACAGGATAGGAGTAGATACACAACTCTTTAGGCAGTATCACACAGGATAGGAGTAGATACACAACTCTTTAGGCAGTATCACACAGGATAGGAGTAGATACACAACTCTTTAGGCAGTATCACACAGGATAGGAGTCGATACACAACTCTTTAGGCAGTATCACACAGGATAGGGTTAGATACACAACTCTTTAGGCAGTATCACACAGGATAGGATTACATACACAACTCTTTAGGCAGTATCACACAGGATAGGGTTAGATACAGAACTCTTTAGGCAGTATCACACAGGATAGGATTACATACACAACTCTTTAGGCAGAATCACACAGGAAAGGATTAGATACACAACTCTTTAGGCAGTATCACACAGGATAGGATTAGATACACAACTCTTTAGGCAGTATCACACAGGATAGGATTAGATACACAACTCTTTAGGCAGTATCACACAGGATAGGATTAGATACACAACTCTTTAGGCAGTATCACACAGGATAGGATTAGATACACAACTCTTTAGGCAGTATCACACAGGATAGGATTAGATACACAACTCTTTAGGCAGTATCACACAGGATAGGATTAGATACACAACTCTTTAGGCAGTATCACACAGGATAGGATTAGATACACAACTCTTTAGGCAGTATCACACAGGATAGGGTTAGATACACAACTTTTTAGGCAGTATCACACAGGATAGGATTAGATACACAACTCTTTAGGCAGTATCACACAGGATAGGATTAGATACACAACTCTTTAGGCAGTATCACACAGGATAGGAGTAGATACACAACTCTTTAGGCAGTATCACACAGGATAGGATTAGATACACAACTCTTTAGGCAGTATCACACAGGATAGGAGTAGATACACAACTCTTTAGGCAGTATCACACAGGATAGGAGTAGATACACAACTCTTTAGGCAGTATCACACAGGATAGGAGTAGATACACAACTCTTTAGGCAGTATCACACAGGATAGGAGTAGATACACAACTCTTTAGACAGTATCACACAGGATAGGATTAGATACACAACTCTTTAGGCAGTATCACACAGGATAGGAGTAGATGCACAACTCTTTAGGCAGTATCACACAGGATAGGGTTAGATACACAACTCTTTAGGCAGTATCACACAGGATAGGGTTAGATACACAACTCTTTAGGCAGTATCACACAGGATAGGAGTAGATACAAAACTCTTTAGGCAGTATCACACAGGATAGGATTAGATACACAACTCTTTAGGCAGTATCACACAGGATAGGATTAGATACACAACTCTTTAGGCAGTATCACACAGGATAGGAGTAGATACACAACTCTTTAGGCAGTACCACACAGGATAGGAGTAGATACACAACTCTTTAGGCAGTATCACACAGGATAGGAGTAGATACACAACTCTTTAGGCAGTATCACACAGGATAGGATTAGATACACAACTCTTTAGGCAGTATCACACAGGATAGGAGTAGATACACAACTCTTTAGGCAGTATCACACAGGATAGGAGTAGATACACAACTCTTTAGGCAGTATCACACAGGATAGGATTAGATACACAACTATTCAGGCAGTATCACACAGGAAAGGATTAGATACACAACTCTTTAGGCAATATCACACAGGATAGGATTAGATACACAACTCTTTAGGCAGTATCACACAGGATAGGATTAGATACACAACTCTTTAGGCAGTATCACACAGGATAGGAGTAGATACACAACTCTTTAGGCAGTATCACACAGGATAGGAGTAGATACACAACTCTTTAGGCAGTATCACACAGGATAGGAGTAGATACACAACTCTTTAGGCAGTATCACACAGGATAGGATTACATACACAGCTCTTTAGGCAGTATCACACAGGATAGGGTTAGATACACAACTCTTTAGGCAGTATCACACAGGATAGGATTACATACACAACTCTTTAGGCAAATCACACAGGATAGGATTCGATACACAACTCTTTAGGCAGTATCACACAGGATAGGATTAGATACACAACTCTTTAGGCAGTATCACACCGGATAGGATTAGATACACAACTCTTTAGGCAGTATCACACAGGATAGGATTAGATACACAACTCTTTAGGCAGTATCACACAGGATAGGATTAGATACACAACTCTTTAGGCAGTGTCACACAGGATAGGATTAGATACACAACTCTTTAGGCAGTATCACACAGGATAGGATTAGATACACAACTCTTTAGGCAGTATCACACAGGATAGGATTAGATACACAACTCTTTAGGCAGTATCACACAGGATAGGGTTAGATACACAACTCTTCAGGCAGTATCACACAGGATAGGATTAGATACACAACTCTTTAGGCAGTATCACACAGGATAGGATTAGATACACAACTCTTTAAGCAGTATCACACAGGATAGGGTTAGATACACAACTCTTTAGGCAGTATCACACAGGATAGGATTAGATACACAACTCTTTAGGCAGTATCACACAGGATAGGATTAGATACACAAATCTTTAAGCAGTATCACACAGGATAGGGTTAGATACACAACTCTTTAGGCAGTATCACACAGGATAGGAGTAGATGCACAACTCTTTAGGCAGTATCACACAGAATAGGAGTAGATACACAACTCTTTAGGCAGTATCACACAGGATAGGAGTAGATACACAACTCTTTAGGCAGTATCACACAGGATAGGATTAGATACACAACTCTTTAGGCAGTATCACACAGGATAGGGTTAGATACACAACTCTTCAGGCAGTATCACACAGGATAGGATTAGATACACAACTCTTTAGGCAGTATCTCACAGGATAGGATTAGATACACAACTCTTTAGGCAGTATCACACAGGATAGGATTAGATACACAACTCTTTAGGCAGTATCACACAGGATAGGATTAGATACACAACTCTTTAGGCAGTATCACACAGGATAGGATTAGATACACAACTCTTTAGGCAGTATCATACAGGATAGGGTTAGATACACAACTCTTCAGGCAGTATCACACAGGATAGGATTAGATACACAACTCTTTAGGCAGTATCACACAGGATAGGATTAGATACACAAATCTTTAAGCAGTATCACACAGGATAGGGTTAGATACACAACTCTTTAGGCAGTATCACACAGGATAGGATTAGATACACAACTCTTTAGGCAGTATCACACAGGATAGGAGTAGATACACAACTCTTTAGGCAGTATCACACAGGATAGGATTAGATACACAACTCTTTAGGCAGTATCACACAGGATAGGATTAGATACACAACTCTTTAGGCAGTATCACACAGGATAGGAGTAGATACACAACTCTTTAGGCAGTATCACACAGGATAGGAGTAGATACACAACTCTTTAGGCAGTATCACACAGGATAGGAGTAGATACACAACTCTTTTGGCAGTATCACACAGGATAGGAGTAGATACACAACTCTTTAGGCAGTATCACACAGGATAGGATTAGATACACAACTCTTTAGGCAGTATCACGCAGGATAGGAGTAGATACACAACTCTTTAGGCAGTATCACACAGGATAGGGTGAGATACACAACTCTTTAGGCAGTATCACACAGGATAGGAGTAGAAACACAACTCTTTAGGCAGTATCACACAGGATAGGATTAGATACACAACTCTTTAGGCAGTATCACACAGGATAGGATTAGATACACAACTCTTTAAGCAGTATCACACAGGATAGGAGTAGATACACAACTCTTTAGGCAGTATCACACAGGATAGGAGTAGATACACAACTCTTTAGGCAGTATCACACAGGATAGGAGTAGATACACAACTCTTTAGGCAGTATCACACAGGATAGGATTAGATACACAACTCTTTAGGCAGTATCGCACAGGATAGGAGTAGATACACAACTCTTTAGGCAGTATCGCACAGGATAGGAGTAGATACACAACTCTTTAGGCAGTATCACACAGGATAGGAGTAGATACACAACTCTTTAGGCAGTATCACACAGGATAGGATTAGATACACAACTCTTCAGGCAGTATCACACAGGAAATGAATAGATACACAACTCTTTAGGCAGTATCACACAGGATAGGATTAGATACACAACTCTTTAGGCAGTATTACACAGGATAGGATTAGATACACAACTCTTTAGGCAGTATCACACAGGATAGGAGTAGATACACAACTCTTTAGGCAGTATCACACAGGATAGGTGTAGATACACAACTCATTAGGCAGTATCACACATGATAGGAGTAGATACACAACTCTTTAGGCAGTACCACACAGGATTGGAGTAGATACACAACTCTTTAGGCAGTATCACACAGGATAGGAGTAGATACACAACTCTTTAGGCAGTATCACACAGGATAGGAGTAGATACACAACTCTTTAGGCAGTATCACACAGGATAGGAGTAGATACACAACTCTTTAGGCATTATCACACAGGATAGGAGTAGATACACAACTCTTTAGGCAGTATCACACAGGATAGGAGTAGATACACAACTCTTTAGGCAGTGTCACACAGAATAGGAGTAGATGCACAACTCTTTAGGCAGTATCACACAGGATAGGAGTAGATACACAACTCTTTAGGCAGTACCACACAAGATAGGAGTAGATACACAACTCTTTAGGCAGTATGACACAGGATAGGAGTAGATACACAACTCTTTAGGCAGTATCACACAGGATAGGATTAGATACACAACTCTTTAGGCAGTATCACACAGGATAGGAGTAGATACACAACTCTTTAGGCAGTATCACACAGGATAGGAGTAGATACACAACTCTTTAGGCAGTATCACACAGGATAGGATTAGATACACAACTCTTCAGACAGTATCACACAGGAAAGGATTAGATACACAACTCTTTAGGCAGTATCACACAGGATAGGATTAGATATACACAACTCTTTAGGCACTATCACACAGGATAGGATTAGATACACAACTCTTTAGGCACTATCACACAGGATAGGAGTAGATACACAACTCTTTAGGCAGTATCACACAGGATAGGAGTAGATACACAACTCTTTAGGCAGTATCACACATGATAGGAGTAGATACACAACTCTTTAGGCAGAATCACACAGGATAGGATTAAATACACAACTCTTTAGGCAGTATCACACAGGATAGGATTAGATACACAATTCTTTAGGCAGTATCACACAGGATAGGAGTAGATACACAACTCTTTAGGCAGTACCACACAGGATAGGAGTAGATACACAACTCTTTAGGCAGTATCACACAGGATAGGAGTAGATACACAACTCTTTAGGCAGTATCACACAGGATAGGAGTAGATACACAACTCTTTAGGCAGTACCACACAGGATAGGAGTAGATACACAACTCATTAGGCAGTACCACACAGGATAGGAGTAGATACACAACTCTTTAGGCAGTATCACACAGGATAGGAGTAGATACACAACTCTTTAGGCAGTATCACACAGGATAGGATTAGATACACAACTCTTTAGGCAGTATCACACAGGATAGGATTAGATACACAATTCTTTAGGCAGTATCACACAGGATAGGAGTAGATACACAACTCTTTAGGCAGTACCACACAGGATAGGAGTAGATACACAACTCTTTAGGCAGTATCACACAGGATAGGAGTAGATACACAACTCTTGAGGCAGTATCACACAGGATAGGAGTAGATACACAACTCTTTAGGCAGTATCACACAGTATAGGAGTAGATACACAACTCTTTAGGCAGTATCACACAGGATAGGATTAGATACACAACTCTTCAGGCAGCATCACACAGGAAAGGATTAGATACACAACTCTTTAGGCAGTATCACACAGGATAGGATTAGATACACAACTCTTTAGGCAGTATCACACAGGATAGGATTAGATACACAACTCTTTAGGCAGTATCACACAGGATAGGAGTAGATACAAAACTTTCTAGGCAGTATCACACATGATAGGAGTAGATACACAACTCTTTAGGCAGTATCACACAGGATAGGAGTAGATACACAACTCATTAGGCAGTATCAAACAGGATAGGAGTAGATACACAACTCTTTAGGCAGTATCACACAGGATAGGAGTCGATACACAACTCTTTAGGCAGTATCACACAGGATAGGATTAGATACACAACTCTTTAGGCAGTATCACACAGGATAGGATTACATACACAACCCTTTAGGCAGTATCACACAGGATAGGGTTAGATACACAACTCTTTAGGCAGTATCACACAGGATAGGATTACATACACAACTCTTTAGGCAGAATCACACAGGATAGGATTAGATACACAACTCTTTAGGCAGTATCACACAGGATAGGATTAGATACACAACTCTTTAGGCAGTATCACACAAGATAGGATTAGATACACAACTCTTTAGGCAGTATCACACAGGATAGGATTAGATACACAACTCTTTAGGCAGTATCACACAGGATAGGATTAGATACACAACTCTTTAAGCAGTATCACACAGGATAGGGTTAGATACACAACTCTTTAGGCAGTATCACACAGGATAGGATTAGATACACAACTCTTTAGGCAGTATCACACAGGATAGGAGTAGATACACAACTCTTTAGGCAGTATCACACAGGATAGGATTAGATACACAACTCTTTAGGCAGTATCACACAGGATAGGAGTAGATACACAACTCTTTAGGCAGTATCACACAGGATATGATTAGATGCACAACTCTTTAGGCAGTATCACACAGGATAGGAGTCGATACACAACTCTTTAGGCAGTATCACACAGGATAGGATTAGATACACAACTCTTTAGGCATTATCACACAGGATAGGATTACATACACAACTCTTTAGGCAGTATCACACAGGATAGGGTTAGATACACAACTCTTTAGGCAGTATCACACAGGATAGGATTACATACACAACTCTTTAGGCAGAATCACACAGGATAGGATTAGATACACAACTCTTTAGGCAGTATCACACAAGATAGGATTAGATACACAACTCTTTAGGCAGTATCACACAGGATAGGATTAGATACACAACTCTTTAGGCAGTATCACACAGGATAGGATTAGATACACAACTCTTTAGGCAGTATCACACAGGATAGGATTAGATACACAACTCTTTAGGCAGTATCACACAGGATAGGATTAGATACACAACTCTTTAAACAGTATCACACAGGATAGGGTTATATACACAACTCTTTAGGCAGTATCACACAGGATAGGATTAGATACACAACTCTTTAGGCAGTATCACACAGGATAGGAGTAGATACACAACTCTTTAGGCAGTATCACACAGGATAGGATTAGATACACAACTCTTTAGGCAGTATCACACAGGATAGGAGTAGATACACAACTCTTTAGGCAGTATCACACAGGATAGGAGTAGATACACAACTCTTTAGGCAGTATCACACAGGATAGGAGTAGATACACAACTCTTTAGGCAGTATCACACAGGATAGGATTAGATACACAACTCTTTAGGCAGTATCACACAGGATAGGGTTAGATACACAACTCTTCAGGCAGTATCACACAGGATAGGATTAGATACACAACTCTTTAGGCAGTATCACACAGGATAGGATTAGATACACAACTCTTTAGGCAGTATCACACAGGATAGGATTAGATACACAACTCTTTAGGCAGTATCACACAGGATAGGATTAGATACACAACTCTTTAGGCAGTATCACACAGGATAGGATTAGATACACAACTCTTTAGGCAGTATCACACAGGAGAGGGTTAGATACACAACTCTTCAGGCAGTATCACACAGGATAGGATTAGATACACAACTCTTTAGGCAGTATCACACAGGATAGGATTAGATACACAATTCTTTAAGCAGTATCACACAGGATAGGGTTAGATACACAACTCTTTAGGCAGTAACACACAGGATAGGATTAGATACACAACTCTTTAGGCAGTATCACACAGGATAGGAGTAGATACACAACTCTTTAGGCAGTATCACACAGGATAGGATTAGATACACAACTCTTCAGGCAGCATCACACAGGAAAGGATTAGATACACAACTCTTTAGGCAGTATCACACAGGATAGGATTAGATACACAACTCTTTAGGCAGTATCACACAGGATAGGATTAGATACACAACTCTTTAGGCAGTATCACACAGGATAGGATTAGATACACAACTCTTTAGGCAGTATCACACAGGATAGGAGTAGATACAAAACTTTCTAGGCAGTATCACACATGATAGGAGTAGATACACAACTCTTTAGGCAGTATCACACAGGATAGGAGTAGATACACAACTCATTAGGCAGTATCAAACAGGATAGGAGTAGATACACAACTCTTTAGGCAGTATCACACAGGATAGGAGTCGATACACAACTCTTTAGGCAGTATCACACAGGATAGGATTAGATACACAACTCTTTAGGCAGTATCACACAGGATAGGATTACATACACAACCCTTTAGGCAGTATCACACAGGATAGGGTTAGATACACAACTCTTTAGGCAGTATCACACAGGATAGGATTACATACACAACTCTTTAGGCAGAATCACACAGGATAGGATTAGATACACAACTCTTTAGGCAGTATCACACAGGATAGGATTAGATACACAACTCTTTAGGCAGTATCACACAAGATAGGATTAGATACACAACTCTTTAGGCAGTATCACACAGGATAGGATTAGATACACAACTCTTTAGGCAGTATCACACAGGATAGGATTAGATACACAACTCTTTAGGCAGTATCACACAGGATAGGATTAGATACACAACTCTTTAAGCAGTATCACACAGGATAGGGTTAGATACACAACTCTTTAGGCAGTATCACACAGGATAGGATTAGATACACAACTCTTTAGGCAGTATCACACAGGATAGGAGTAGATACACAACTCTTTAGGCAGTATCACACAGGATAGGATTAGATACACAACTCTTTAGGCAGTATCACACAGGATAGGAGTAGATACACAACTCTTTAGGCAGTATCACACAGGATATGATTAGATGCACAACTCTTTAGGCAGTATCACACAGGATAGGAGTCGATACACAACTCTTTAGGCAGTATCACACAGGATAGGATTAGATACACAACTCTTTAGGCAGTATCACACAGGATAGGATTACATACACAACTCTTTAGGCAGTATCACACAGGATAGGGTTAGATACACAACTCTTTAGGCAGTATCACACAGGATAGGATTACATATAAAACTCTTTAGGCAGAATCACACAGGATAGGATTAGATACACAACTCTTTAGGCAGTATCACACAAGATAGGATTAGATACACAACTCTTTAGGCAGTATCACACAGGATAGGATTAGATACACAACTCTTTAGGCAGTATCACACAGGATAGGATTAGATACACAACTCTTTAGGCAGTATCACACAGGATAGGATTAGATACACAACTCTTTAGGCAGTATCACACAGGGTAGGATTAGATACACAACTCTTTAAGCAGTATCACACAGGATAGGGTTATATACACAACTCTTTAGGCAGTATCACACAGGATAGGATTAGATACACAACTCTTTAGGCAGTATCACACAGGATAGGAGTAGATACACAACTCTTTAGGCAGTATCACACAGGATAGGATTAGATACACAACTCTTTAGGCAGTATCACACAGGATAGGAGTAGATACACAACTCTTTAGGCAGTATCACACAGGATAGGAGTAGATACACAACTCTTTAGGCAGTATCACACAGGATAGGAGTAGATACACAACTCTTTAGGCAGTATCACACAGGATAGGATTAGATACACAACTCTTTAGGCAGTATCACACAGGATAGGGTTAGATACACAACTCTTCAGGCAGTATCACACAGGATAGGATTAGATACACAACTCTTTAGGCAGTATCACACAGGATAGGATTAGATACACAACTCTTTAGGCAGTATCACACAGGATAGGATTAGATACACAACTCTTTAGGCAGTATCACACAGGATAGGATTAGATACACAACTCTTTAGGCAGTATCACACAGGATAGGATTAGATACACAACTCTTTAGGCAGTATCACACAGGAGAGGATTAGATACACAACTCTTTAGGCAGTATCACACAGGATAGGATTAGATACACAACTCTTTAGGCAGTATCACACAGGATAGGATTAGATACACAACTCTTTAGGCAGTATCACACAGGATAGGAGTAGATACACAACTCTTTAGGCAGTATCACACAGGATAGGAGTAGATACACAACTCTTTAGGCAGTATCACACAGGATAGGAGTAGATACACAACTCTTTAGGCAGTATCACACAGGATAGGATTAGATACACAACTCTTTAGGCAGTATCACACAGGATAGGAGTAGATACACAACTCTTTAGGCAGTATCACACAGGATAGGAGTAGATACACAACTCTTTAGGCAGTATCACGCAGGATAGGATTAGATACACAACTCTTTAGGCAGTATCACACAGGATAGGAGTAGATACACAACTCTTTAGGCAGTATCACACAGGATAGGATTAGATACACAACTCTTTAGGCAGTATCACACAGGATAGGAGTAGATACACAACTCTTTAGGCAGTATCACACAGGATAGGAGTAGATACACAACTCTTTAGGCAGTATCACACAGGATAGGAGTAGATACACAACTCTTTTGGCAGTATCACACAGGATAGGATTAGATACACAACTCTTTAGGCAGTATCACACAGGATAGGGTTAGATACACAACTCTTCAGGCAGTATCACACAGGATAGGATTAGATACACAACTCTTTAGGCAGTATCACACAGGATAGGATTAGATACACAACTCTTTAGGCAGTATCACACAGGATAGGATTAGATACACAACTCTTTAGGCAGTATCACACAGGATAGGATTAGATACACAACTCTTTAGGCAGTATCACACAGGATAGGATTAGATACACAACTCTTCAGGCAGTATCACACAGGATAGGGTTAGATACACAACTCTTCAGGCAGTATCACACAGGATAGGATTAGATACACAACTCTTTAGGCAGTATCACACAGGATAGGATTAGATACACAACTCTTTAAGCAGTATCACACAGGATAGGGTTAGATACACAACTCTTTAGGCAGTATCACACAGGATAGGATTAGATACACAACTCTTTAGGCAGTATCACACAGGATAGGAGTAGATACACAACTCTTTAGGCAGTATCACACAGGATAGGAGTAGATACACAACTCTTTAGGCAGTATCACACAGGATAGGAGTAGATACACAACTCTTTAGGCAGTATCACACAGGATAGGATTAGATACACAACTCTTTAGGCAGTATCACACAGGAAAGGAATAGATACACAACTCTTTAGGCAGTATCACACAGGATAGGATTACATACACAACTCTTTAGGCAGTATCACACAGGATAGGATTAGATACACAACTCTTTAGGCAGTATCACACAGGATAGGGTTAGATACACAACTCTTCAGGCAGTATCACACAGGATAGGATTAGAAACACAACTCTTTAGGCAGTATCACACAGGATAGGATTAGATACACAACTCTTTAAGCAGTATCACACAGGATAGGGTTAGATACACAACTCTTTAGGCAGTATCACACAGGATAGGATTAAATACACAACTCTTTAGGCAGTATCACACAGGATAGGATTAGATACACAACTCTTTAGGCAGTATCACACAGGATAGGAGTAGATACACAACTTTTTAGGCAGTATCACACAGGATAGGAGTAGATACACAACTCTTTAGGCAGTATCACACAGGATAGGAGTAGATACACAACTCTTTAGGCAGTATCACACAGGATAGGGTTAGATACACAACTCTTTAGGCAGTATCACACAGGATAGGATTACATACACAACTCTTTAGGCAGAATCACACAGGATAGGATAACATACACAACTCTTTAGGCAGTATCACACAGGATAGGATTAGATACACAACTCTTTAGGCAGTATCACACAAGATAGGATTAGATACACAACTCTTTAGGCAGTATCACACAGGATAGGATTAGATACACAACTCTTTAGGCAGTATCACACAGGATAGGATTAGATACACAACTCTTTAGGCAGAATCACACAGGATAGGATTAGATACACAACTCTTTAGGCAGTATAACACAGGATAGGAATAGATACACAACTCTTTAAGCAGTATCACACAGGATAGGGTTAGATACACAACTCTTTAGGCAGTATCACACAGGATAGGATTAGATACACAACTCTTTAGGCAGTATCACACAGGATAGGAGTAGATACACAACTCTTTAGGCAGTATCACACAGGATAGGATTAGATACACAACTCTTTAGGCAGTATCACACAGGATAGGAGTAGATACACAACTCTTTAGGCAGTATCACACAGGATAGGAGTAGATACACAACTCTTTAGGCAGTATCACACAGGATAGGAGTAGATACACAACTCTTTAGGCAGTATCACACAGGATAGGATTAGATACACAACTCTTTAGGCAGTATCACACAGGATAGGGTTAGATAACCAACTCTTCAGGCAGTATCACACAGGATAGGATTAGATACACAACTCTTTAGGCAGTATCACACAGGATAGGATTAGATACACAACTCTTTAGGCAGTATCACACAGGATAGGATTAGATACACAACTCTTTAGGCAGTATCACACAGGATAGGAGTAGATACACAACTCTTTAGGCAGTATCACACAGGATAGGATTAGATACACAACTCTTTAGGCAGTATCACACAGGATAGGGTTAGATACACAACTCTTCAGGCAGTATCACACAGGATAGGATTAGATACACAACTCTTTAGGCAGTATCACACAGGATAGGAGTAGATACACAACTCTTTAGGCAGTATCACACAGGATAGGATTAGATACACAACTCTTTAGGCAGTATCACACAGGAAAGGAATAGATACACAACTCTTTAGGCAGTATCACACAGGATAGGATTACATACACAACTCTTTAGGCAGTATCACACAGGATAGGATTAGATACACAACTCTTTAGGCAGTATCACACAGGATAGGGTTAGATATACAACTCTTCAGGCAGTATCACACAGGATAGGATTAGAAACACAACTCTTTAGGCAGTATCACACAGGATAGGATTAGATACACAACTCTTTAAGCAGTATCACACAGGATAGGGTTAGATACACAACTCTTTAGGCAGTATCACACAGGATAGGATTAAATACACAACTCTTTAGGCAGTATCACACAGGATAGGATTAGATACACAACTCTTTAGGCAGTATCACACAGGATAGGAGTAGATACACAACTTTTTAGGCAGTATCACACAGGATAGGAGTAGATACACAACTCTTTAGGCAGTATCACACAGGATAGGAGTAGATACACAACTCTTTAGGCAGTATCACACAGGATAGGGTTAGATACACAACTCTTTAGGCAGTATCACACAGGATAGGATTACATACACAACTCTTTAGGCAGAATCACACAGGATAGGATAACATACACAACTCTTTAGGCAGTATCACACAGGATAGGATTAGATACACAACTCTTTAGGCAGTATCACACAAGATAGGATTAGATACACAACTCTTTAGGCAGTATCACACAGGATAGGATTAGATACACAACTCTTTAGGCAGTATCACACAGGATAGGATTAGATACACAACTCTTTAGGCAGTATCACACAGGATAGGATTAGATACACAACTCTTTAGGCAGTATAACACAGGATAGGAATAGATACACAACTCTTTAAGCAGTATCACACAGGATAGGGTTAGATACACAACTCTTTAGGCAGTATCACACAGGATAGGATTAGATACACAACTCTTTAGGCAGTATCACACAGGATAGGAGTAGATACACAACTCTTTAGGCAGTATCACACAGGATAGGATTAGATACACAACTCTTTAGGCAGTATCACACAGGATAGGAGTAGATACACAACTCTTTAGGCAGTATCACACAGGATAGGAGTAGATACACAACTCTTTATTCAGTATCACACAGGATAGGAGTAGATACACAACTCTTTAGGCAGTATCACACAGGATAGGATTAGATACACAACTCTTTAGGCAGTATCACACAGGATAGGGTTAGATAACCAACTCTTCAGGCAGTATCACACAGGATAGGATTAGATACACAACTCTTTAGGCAGTATCACACAGGATAGGATTAGATACACAACTCTTTAGGCAGTATCACACAGGATAGGATTAGATACACAACTCTTTAGGCAGTATCACACAGGATAGGAGTAGATACACAACTCTTTAGGCAGTATCACACAGGATAGGATTAGATACACAACTCTTTAGGCAGTATCACACAGGATAGGGTTAGATACACAACTCTTCAGGCAGTATCACACAGGATAGGATTAGATACACAACTCTTTAGGCAGTATCACACAGGATAGGATTAGATACACAACACTTTAAGCAGTATCACACAGGATAGGGTTAGATACACAACTCTTTAGGCAGTATCACACAGGATAGGATTAGATACACAACTCTTTAGGCAGTATCACACAGGATAGGAGTAGATACACAACTCTTTAGGCAGTATCACACAGGATAGGATTAGATACACAACTCTTTAGGCAGTATCACACAGGATAGGAGTAGATACACAACTCTTTAGGCAGTATCACACAGGATAGGAGTAGATACACAACTCTTTAGGCAGTATCACACAGGATAGGAGTAGATACACAAACCTTTTGGCAGTATCACACAGGATAGGAGTAGATACACAACTCTTTAGGCAGTATCACACAGGATAGGATTAGATACACAACTCTTTAGGCAGTATCACGCAGGATAGGAGTAGATACACAATTCTTTAGGCAGTATCACACAGGATAGGGTTAGATACACAACTCTTTAGGCAGTTTCACACAGGATAGGAGTAGATACACAACTCTTTAGGCAGTATCACACAGGATAGGATTAGATACACAACTCTTTAGGCAGTATCACACAGGATAGGATTAGATACACAACTCTTTAGGCAGTATCACACAGGATAGGAGTAGATACACAACTCTTTAGGCAGTATCACACAGGATAGGAGTAGATACACAACTCTTTAGGCAGTATCACACAGGATAGGAGTAGATACACAACTCTTTAGGCAGTATCACACAGGATAGGATTAGATACACAACTCTTTAGGCAGTATCACACAGGATAGGAGTAGATACACAACTCTTTAGGCAGTATCACACAGGATAGGAGTAGATACACAACTCTTTAGGCAGTATCACACAGGATAGGATTAGATACACAACTCTTCAGGCAGTATCACACAGGAAAGGTATAGATACACAACTCTTTAGGCAGTATCACACAGGATAGGATTAGATACACAACTCTTTATGCAGTATCACACAGGATAGGATTAGATACACAACTCTTTAGGCAGTATCACACAGGATAGGGTTAGATACACAACTCTTCAGGCAGTATCACACAGGATAGGATTAGATACACAACTCTTTAGGCAGTATCACACAGGATAGGATTAGATACACAACTCTTTAAGCAGTATCACACAGGATAGGGTTAGATACACAACTCTTTAGGCAGTATCACACAGGATAGGATTAGATACACAACTCTTTAGGCAGTATCACACAGGATAGGATTGGATACACAACTCTTTAGGCAGTATCACACAGGATAGGAGTAGATACACAACTTTTTAGGCAGTATCACACAGGATAGGAGTAGATACACAACTCTTTATTCAGTATCACACAGGATAGGAGTAGATACACAACTCTTTAGGCAGTATCACACAGGATAGGATTAGATACACAACTCTTTAGGCAGTATCACACAGGATAGGGTTAGATACACAACTCTTCAGGCAGTATCACACAGGATAGGATTAGATACACAACTCTTTAGGCAGTATCACACAGGATAGGATTACATACACAACTCTTTAGGCAGTATCACACAGGATAGGATTAGATACACAACTCTTTAGGCAGTATCACACAGGATAGGGTTAGATACACAACTCTTCAGGCAGTATCACACAGGATAGGATTAGAAACACAACTCTTTAGGCAGTATCACACAGGATAGGATTAGATACACAACTCTTTAAGCAGTATCACACAGGATAGGGTTAGATACACAACTCTTTAGGCAGTATCACACAGGATAGGATTAGATACACAACTCTTTAGGCAGTATCACACAGGATAGGATTAGATACACAACTCTTTAGGCAGTATCACACAGGATAGGAGTAGATACACAACTTTTTAGGCAGTATCACACAGGATAGGAGTAGATACACAACTCTTTAGGCAGTATCACACAGGATAGGAGTAGATACACAACTCTTTAGGCAGTATCACACAGGATAGGGTTAGATACACAACTCTTTAGGCAGTATCACACAGGATAGGATTACATACACAACTCTTTAGGCAGAATCACACAGGATAGGATTACATACACAACTCTTTAGGCAGTATCACACAGGATAGGATTAGATACACAACTCTTTAGGCAGTATCACACAAGATAGGATTAGATACACAACTCTTTAGGCAGTATCACACAGGATAGGATTAGATACACAACTCTTTAGGCAGTATCACACAGGATAGGATTAGATACACAACTCTTTAGGCAGTATCACACAGGATAGGATTAGATACACAACTCTTTAGGCAGTATCACACAGGATAGGATTAGATACACAACTCTTTAAGCAGTATCACACAGGATAGGGTTAGATACACAACTCTTTAGGCAGTATCACACAGGATAGGATTAGATACACAACTCTTTAGGCAGTATCACACAGGATAGGAGTAGATACACAACTCTTTAGGCAGTATCACACAGGATAGGATTAGATACACAACTCTTTAGGCAGTATCACACAGGATAGGAGTAGATACACAACTCTTTAGGCAGTATCACACAGGATAGGAGTAGATACACAACTCTTTAGGCAGTATCACACAGGATAGGAGTAGATACACAACTCTTTAGGCAGTATCACACAGGATAGGATTAGATACACAACTCTTTAGGCAGTATCACACAGGATAGGGTTAGATAACCAACTCTTCAGGCAGTATCACACAGGATAGGATTAGATACACAACTCTTTAGGCAGTATCACACAGGATAGGATAAGATACACAACTCTTTAGGCAGTATCACACAGGATAGGATTAGATACACAACTCTTTAGGCAGTATCACACAGGATAGGAGTAGATACACAACTCTTTAGGCAGTATCACACAGGATAGGATTAGATACACAACTCTTTAGGCAGTATCACACAGGATAGGGTTAGATACACAACTCTTCAGGCAGTATCACACAGGATAGGATTAGATACACAACTCTTTAGGCAGTATCACACAGGATAGGATTAGATACACAACTCTTTAAGCAGTATCACACAGGATAGGGTTAGATACACAACTCTTTAGGCAGTATCACACAGGATAGGATTAGATACACAACTCTTTAGGCAGTATCACACAGGATAGGAGTAGATACACAACTCTTTAGGCAGTATCACACAGGATAGGATTAGATACACAACTCTTTAGGCAGTATCACACAGGATAGGAGTAGATACACAACTCTTTAGGCAGTATCACACAGGATAGGAGTAGATACACAACTCTTTAGGCAGTATCACACAGGATAGGAGTAGATACACAAACCTTTTGGCAGTATCACACAGGATAGGAGTAGATACACAACTCTTTAGGCAGTATCACACAGGATAGGATTAGATACACAACTCTTTAGGCAGTATCACGCAGGATAGGAGTAGATACACAATTCTTTAGGCAGTATCACACAGGATAGGGTTAGATACACAACTCTTTAGGCAGTTTCACACAGGATAGGAGTAGATACACAACTCTTTAGGCAGTATCACACAGGATAGGATTAGATACACAACTCTTTAGGCAGTATCACACAGGATAGGATTAGATACACAACTCTTTAGGCAGTATCACACAGGATAGGAGTAGATACACAACTCTTTAGGCAGTATCACACAGGATAGGAGTAGATACACAACTCTTTAGGCAGTATCACACAGGATAGGAGTAGATACACAACTCTTTAGGCATTATCACACAGGATAGGATTAGATACACAACTCTTTAGGCAGTATCACACAGGATAGGAGTAGATACACAACTCTTTAGGCAGTATCACACAGGATAGGAGTAGATACACAATTCTTTAGGCAGTATCACACAGAATAGGATTAGATACACAACTCTTCAGGCAGTATCACACAGGAAAGGTATAGATACACAACTCTTTAGGCAGTATCACACAGGATAGGATTAGATACACAACTCTTTATGCAGTATCACACAGGATAGGATTAGATACACAACTCTTTAGGCAGTATCACACAGGATAGGGTTAGATACACAACTCTTCAGGCAGTATCACACAGGATAGGATTAGATACACAACTCTTTAGGCAGTGTCACACAGGATAGGATTAGATACACAACTCTTTAAGCAGTATCACACAGGATAGGGTTAGATACACAACTCTTTAGGCAGTATCACACAGGATAGGATTAGATACACAACTCTTTAGGCAGTATCACACAGGATAGGATTGGATACACAACTCTTTAGGCAGTATCACACAGGATAGGAGTAGATACACAACTTTTTAGGCAGTATCACACAGGATAGGAGTAGATACACAACTCTTTATTCAGTATCACACAGGATAGGAGTAGATACACAACTCTTTAGGCAGTATCACACAGGATAGGATTAGATACACAACTCTTTAGGCAGTATCACACAGGATAGGGTTAGATACACAACTCTTCAGGCAGTATCACACAGGATAGGATTAGATACACAACTCTTTAGGCAGTATCACACAGGATAGGATTAGATACACAACTCTTTAGGCAGTATCACACAGGATAGGATTAGATACACAACTCTTTAGGCAGTATCACACAGGATAGGATTAGATACACAACTCTTTAGGCAGTATCACACAGGATAGGATTAGATACACAACTCTTTAGGCAGTATCACACAGGATAGGATTAGATACACAACTCTTTAGGCAGTATCACACAGGATAGGGTTAGATACACAACTCTTTAGGCAGTATCACACAGGGTAGGAGTAGATACACAACTCTTTAGGCAGTATCACACAGGATAGGATTAGATACACAACTCTTTAGGCAGTATCACACAGGATAGGATTAGATACACAACTCTTTAGGCAGTATCACACAGGATAGGAGTAGATACACAACTCTTTAGGAAGTATCACACAGGATAGGAGTAGATACACAGCTCTTTAGGCAGTATCACACAGGATAGGAGTAGATACACAACTCTTTAGGCAGTATCACACAGGATAGGATTAGATACACAACTCTTCAGGCAGTATCACACAGGAAAGGAATAGATACACAACTCTTTAGGCAGTATCACACAGGATAGGATTAGATACACAACTCTTTAGGCAGTATTACACAGGATAGGATTAGATACACAACTCTTTAGGCAGTATCACACAGGATAGGATTAGATACACAACTCTTTAGGCAGTATCACACAGGATAGGAGTAGATACACAACTCTTTAGGCAGTATCACACATGATAGGAGTAGATACACAACTCTTTAGGCAGTATCACACAGGATAGGAGTAGATACACAACTCTTTAGGCAGTATCACACAGGATAGGAGTAGATATACAACTCTTTAGGCAGTATCACACAGGATAGGAGTAGATACACAACTCTTTAGGCAGTATCACACAGGATAGGAGTAGATACACAACTCTTTAGGCAGTATCACACAGGATAGGAGTAGATACACAACTCTTTAGGCAGTATCACACAGGATAGGAGTAGATACACAACTCTTTAGGCAGTATCACACAGGATAGGAGTAGATACACAACTCTTTAGGCAGTATCACACAGGATAGGATTAGATACACAACTCTTTAGGCAGTATCACACAGGATAGGATTAGATACACAACTCTTTAGGCAGTATCACACAGGATAGGATTAGATACACAACTCTTTAGGCAGTATCACACAGGATAGGAGTAGATACACAACTCTTTAGGCAGTATCACACAGGATAGGATTAGATACACAACTCTTTAGGCAGTATCACACAGGATAGGATTAGATACACAACTCTTTAGGCAGTATCACACAGGATAGGAGTAGATACGCAACACTTTAGGCAGTATCAAACAGGATAGGATTAGATACACAACTCTTTAGGCAGTATCACACAGGATAGGATTAGATACACAACTCTTTAGGCAGTATCACACAGGATAGAATTAGATACACAACTCTTTAGGCAGTATCACACAGGATAGGAGTAGATACCCAACTCTTTAGGCAGTATCACACAGGATAGGAGTAGATACCCAACTCTTTAGGCAGTATCACACAGGTTAGGAGTAGATACACAACTCTTTAGGCAGTATCACACAGGATAGGAGTAGATACATAACTCTTTAGGCAGTATCACACAGGATAGGAGTAGATACACAACTCTTTAGGCAGTATCACACAGGATAGGAGTAGATACACAACTCTTTAGGCAGTATCACACAGGATAGGAGTAGATACACAACTCTTTAGGCAGTATCACACAGGATAGGATTAGATACACAACTCTTTAGGCAGTATCACACAGGATAAGAGTAGATACACAACTCTTTAGGTAGTATCACACAGGATAGGAGTAGATACACAACTCTTTAGGCAGTATCACACAGGATAGGATTAGACACACAACTCTTCAGGCAGTATCACACAGGAAGGAATAGATACACAACTCTTTAGGCAGTATCACACAGGATAGGATTAGATACACAACTCTTTAGGCAGTATCACACAGGATAGGATTAGATACACAACTCTTTAGGCAGTATCACACAGGATAGGAGTAGATACACAACTCTTTAGGCAGTATCACACAGGATAGGAGTAGATACACAACTCTTTAGGCAGTATCACACAGGATAGGATTAGATACACAACTCTTCAGGCAGTATCACACAGGAAAGGTATAGATACACAACTCTTTAGGCAGTATCACACAGGATAGGATTAGATACACAACTCTTTATGCAGTATCACACAGGATAGGATTAGATACACAACTCTTTAGGCAGTATCACACAGGATAGGGTTAGATACACAACTCTTCAGGCAGTATCACACAGGATAGGATTAGATACACAACTCTTTAGGCAGTATCACACAGGATAGGATTAGATACACAACTCTTTAAGCAGTATCACACAGGATAGGGTTAGATACACAACTCTTTAGGCAGTATCACAAAGGATAGGATTAGATACACAACTCTTTAGGCAGTATCACACAGGATAGGATTAGATACACAACTCTTTAGGCAGTATCACACAGGATAGGAGTAGATACACAACTTTTTAGGCAGTATCACACAGGATAGGAGTAGATACACAACTCTTTATTCAGTATCACACAGGATAGGAGTAGATACACAACTCTTTAGGCAGTATCACACAGGATAGGATTAGATACACAACTCTTTAGGCAGTATCACACAGGATAGGGTTAGATACACAACTCTTCAGGCAGTATCACACAGGATAGGATTAGATACACAACTCTTTAGGCAGTATCACACAGGATAGGATTAGATACACAACTCTTTAGGCAGTATCACACAGGATAGGATTAGATACACAACTCTTTAGGCAGTATCACACAGGATAGGATTAGATACACAACTCTTTAGGCAGTATCACACAGGATAGGATTAGATACACAACTCTTTAGGCAGTATCACACAGGATAGGATTAGATACACAACTCTTTAGGCAGTATCACACAGGATAGGGTTAGATACACAACTCTTTAGGCAGTATCACACAGGGTAGGAGTAGATACACAACTCTTTAGGCAGTATCACACAGGATAGGATTAGATACACAACTCTTTAGGCAGTATCACACAGGATAGGATTAGATACACAACTCTTTAGGCAGTATCACACAGGATAGGAGTAGATACACAACTCTTTAGGCAGTATCACACAGGATAGGAGTAGATACACAGCTCTTTAGGCAGTATCACACAGGATAGGAGTAGATACACAACTCTTTAGGCAGTATCACACAGGATAGGATTAGATACACAACTCTTCAGGCAGTATCACACAGGAAAGGAATAGATACACAACTCTTTAGGCAGTATCACACAGGATAGGATTAGATACACAACTCTTTAGGCAGTATTACACAGGATAGGATTAGATACACAACTCTTTAGGCAGTATCACACAGGATAGGATTAGATACACAACTCTTTAGGCAGTTTCACACAGGATAGGAGTAGATACACAACTCTTTAGGCAGTATCACACATGATAGGAGTAGATACACAACTCTTTAGGCAGTATCACACAGGATAGGAGTAGATACACAACTCTTTAGGCAGTATCACACAGGATAGGAGTAGATACACAACTCTTTAGGCAGTATCACACAGGATAGGAGTAGATACACAACTCTTTAGGCAGTATCACACAGGATAGGCGTAGATACACAACTCTTTAGGCAGTATCACACAGGATAGGAGTAGATACACAACTCTTTAGGCAGTATCACACAGGATAGGAGTAGATACACAACTCTTTAGGCAGTATCACACAGGATAGGAGTAGATACACAACTCTATAGGCAGTATCACACAGGATAGGAGTAGATACACAACTCTTTAGGCAGTATCACACATAATAGGATTAGATACACAACTCTTTAGGCAGTATCACACAGGATAGGATTAGATACACAACTCTTTAGGCAGTATCACACAGGATAGGATTAGATACACAACTCTTTAGGCAGTATCACACAGGATAGGAGTAGATACACAACTCTTTAGGCAGTATCAAACAGGATAGGATTAGATACACAACTCTTTAGGCAGTATCACACAGGATAGGATTAGATACACAACTCTTTAGGCAGTATCACACAGGATAGGAGTAGATACACAACTCTTTAGGCAGTATCACACAGGATAGGAGTAGATACACAACTCTTTAGGCAGTATCACACAGGATAGGGTTAGATACACAACTCTTTAGGCAGTATCACACAGGATACGATTAGATACACAACTCTTTAGGTAGTATCACACAGGATAGAATTAGATACACAACTCTTTAGGCAGTATCACACAGGATAGGAGTAGATACCCAACTCTTTAGGCAGTATCACACAGGATAGGAGTAGATACCCAACTCTTTAGGCAGTATCACACAGGTTAGGAGTAGATACACAACTCTTTAGGCAGTATCACACAGGATAGGATTAGATACACAACTCTTTAGGCAGTATCACACAGGATAGGAGTAGATACACAACTCTTTAGGCAGTATCACACAGGATAGGAGTAGATACACAACTCTTTAGGCAGTATCACACAGGATAGGAGTAGATACACAACTCTTTAGGCAGTATCACACAGGATAGGATTAGATACACAACTCTTTAGGCAGTATCACACAGGATAAGAGTAGATACACAACTCTTTAGGTAGTATCACACAGGATAGGAGTAGATACACAACTCTTTAGGCAGTATCACACAGGAAAGGTATAGATACACAACTCTTTAGGCAGTATCACACAGGATAGGATTAGATACACAACTCTTTATGCAGTATCACACAGGATAGGATTAGATACACAACTCTTTAGGCAGTATCACACAGGATAGGGTTAGATACACAACTCTTCAGGCAGTATCACACAGGATAGGATTAGATACACAACTCTTTAGGCAGTATCACACAGGATAGGATTAGATACACAACTCTTTAAGCAGTATCACACAGGATAGGGTTAGATACACAACTCTTTAGGCAGTATCACAAAGGATAGGATTAGATACACAACTCTTTAGGCAGTATCACACAGGATAGGATTAGATACACAACTCTTTAGGCAGTATCACACAGGATAGGAGTAGATACACAACTTTTTAGGCAGTATCACACAGGATAGGAGTAGATACACAACTCTTTATTCAGTATCACACAGGATAGGAGTAGATACACAACTCTTTAGGCAGTATCACACAGGATAGGATTAGATACACAACTCTTTAGGCAGTATCACACAGGATAGGGTTAGATACACAACTCTTCAGGCAGTATCACACAGGATAGGATTAGATACACAACTCTTTAGGCAGTATCACACAGGATAGGATTAGATACACAACTCTTTAGGCAGTATCACACAGGATAGGATTAGATACACAACTCTTTAGGCAGTATCACACAGGATAGGATTAGATACACAACTCTTTAGGCAGTATCACACAGGATAGGATTAGATACACAACTCTTTAGGCAGTATCACACAGGATAGGATTAGATACACAACTCTTTAGGCAGTATCACACAGGATAGGGTTAGATACACAACTCTTTAGGCAGTATCACACAGGGTAGGAGTAGATACACAACTCTTTAGGCAGTATCACACAGGATAGGATTAGATACACAACTCTTTAGGCAGTATCACACAGGATAGGATTAGATACACAACTCTTTAGGCAGTATCACACAGGATAGGAGTAGATACACAACTCTTTAGGCAGTATCACACAGGATAGGAGTAGATACACAGCTCTTTAGGCAGTATCACACAGGATAGGAGTAGATACACAACTCTTTAGGCAGTATCACACAGGATAGGATTAGATACACAACTCTTCAGGCAGTATCACACAGGAAAGGAATAGATACACAACTCTTTAGGCAGTATCACACAGGATAGGATTAGATACACAACTCTTTAGGCAGTATTACACAGGATAGGATTAGATACACAACTCTTTAGGCAGTATCACACAGGATAGGATTAGATACACAACTCTTTAGGCAGTTTCACACAGGATAGGAGTAGATACACAACTCTTTAGGCAGTATCACACATGATAGGAGTAGATACACAACTCTTTAGGCAGTATCACACAGGATAGGAGTAGATACACAACTCTTTAGGCAGTATCACACAGGATAGGAGTAGATACACAACTCTTTAGGCAGTATCACACAGGATAGGAGTAGATACACAACTCTTTAGGCAGTATCACACAGGATAGGCGTAGATACACAACTCTTTAGGCAGTATCACACAGGATAGGAGTAGATACACAACTCTTTAGGCAGTATCACACAGGATAGGAGTAGATACACAACTCTTTAGGCAGTATCACACAGGATAGGAGTAGATACACAACTCTATAGGCAGTATCACACAGGATAGGAGTAGATACACAACTCTTTAGGCAGTATCACACATAATAGGATTAGATACACAACTCTTTAGGCAGTATCACACAGGATAGGATTAGATACACAACTCTTTAGGCAGTATCACACAGGATAGGATTAGATACACAACTCTTTAGGCAGTATCACACAGGATAGGAGTAGATACACAACTCTTTAGGCAGTATCAAACAGGATAGGATTAGATACACAACTCTTTAGGCAGTATCACACAGGATAGGATTAGATACACAACTCTTTAGGCAGTATCACACAGGATAGGAGTAGATACACAACTCTTTAGGCAGTATCACACAGGATAGGAGTAGATACACAACTCTTTAGGCAGTATCACACAGGATAGGGTTAGATACACAACTCTTTAGGCAGTATCACACAGGATACGATTAGATACACAACTCTTTAGGTAGTATCACACAGGATAGAATTAGATACACAACTCTTTAGGCAGTATCACACAGGATAGGAGTAGATACCCAACTCTTTAGGCAGTATCACACAGGATAGGAGTAGATACCCAACTCTTTAGGCAGTATCACACAGGTTAGGAGTAGATACACAACTCTTTAGGCAGTATCACACAGGATAGGATTAGATACACAACTCTTTAGGCAGTATCACACAGGATAGGAGTAGATACACAACTCTTTAGGCAGTATCACACAGGATAGGAGTAGATACACAACTCTTTAGGCAGTATCACACAGGATAGGAGTAGATACACAACTCTTTAGGCAGTATCACACAGGATAGGATTAGATACACAACTCTTTAGGCAGTATCACACAGGATAAGAGTAGATACACAACTCTTTAGGTAGTATCACACAGGATAGGAGTAGATACACAACTCTTTAGGCAGTATCACACAGGATAGGATTAGATACACAACTCTTCAGGCAGTATCACACAGGAAGGAATAGATACACAACTCTTTAGGCAGTATCACACAGGATAGGATTAGATACACAACTCTTTAGGCAGTATCACACAGGATAGGATTAGATACACAACTCTTTAGGCAGTATCACACAGGATAGGGTTAGATACACAACTCTTCAGGCAGTATCACACAGGATAGGATTAGATACACAACTCTTTAGGCAGTATCACACAGGATAGGGTTAGATACACAACTCTTTAGGCAGTATCACACAGGATAGGGTTAGATACACAACTCTTTAGGCAGTATCACACAGGATAGGATTAGATACACAACTCTTTAGGCAGCATCACACAGGATAGGAGTAGATACACAACTTTTTAGGCAGTATCACACAGGATAGGAGTAGATACACAACTCTTTAGGCAGTATCACACAGGATAGGATTAGATACACAACTCTTTAGGCAGTATCACACAGGATAGGGTTAGATACACAACTCTTCAGGCAGTATCACACAGGATAGGATTAGATACACAACTCTTTAGGCAGTATCACACAGGATATTATTAGATACACAACTCTTTAGGCAGTATCACACAGGATAGGATTAGATACACAACTCTTTATTCAGTATCACACAGGATAGGATTAGATACACAACTCTTTAGGCAGTATCACACAGGATAGGATTAGATACACAACTCTTTAGGCAGTATCACACAGGATAGGATTAGATACACAACTCTTTAGGCAGTATCACACAGGATAGGATTAGATACACAACTCTTTAGGCAGTATCACACAGGATAGGGTTAGATACACAACTCTTTAGGCAGTATCACACAGGATAGGAGTAGATACACAACTCTTTAGGCAGTATCACACAGGATAGGATTAGATACACAACTCTTTAGGCAGTATCACACAGGATAGGATTAGATACACAACTCTTTAGGCAGTATCACACAGGATAGGAGTAGATACACAACTCTTTAGGCAGTATCACACAGGATAGGAGTAGATACACAGCTCTTTAGGTAGTATCACACAGGATAGGAGTAGATACACAACTCTTTAGGCAGTATCACACAGGATAGGATTAGATACACAACTCTTCAGGCAGTATCACACAGGAAAGGAATAGATACACAACTCTTTAGGCAGTATCACACAGGATAGGATTAGATACACAACTCTTTAGGCAGTATTACACAGGATAGGATTAGATACACAACTCTTTAGGCAGTATCACACAGGATAGGATTAGATACACAACTCTTTAGGCAGTATCACACAGGATAGGAGTAGATACACAACTCTTTAGGCAGTATCACACATGATAGGAGTAGATACACAACTCTTTAGGCAGTATCACACAGGATAGGAGTAGATACACAACTCTTTAGGCAGTATCACACAGGATAGGAGTAGATACACAACTCTTTAGGCAGTATCACACAGGATAGGAGTAGATACACAACTCTTTAGGCAGTATCACACAGGATTGGAGTAGATACACAACTCTTTAGGCAGTATCACACAGGATTGGAGTAGATACACAACTCTTTAGGCAGTATCACACAGGATAGGAGTAGATACACAACTCTTTAGGCAGTATCACACAGGATAGGGTTAGATACACAACTCTTTAGGCAGTATCACACAGGATAGGATTAGATACACAACTTTTTAGGCAGTATCACACAGGATAGGATTAGATACACAACTCTTTAGGCAGTATCACACAGGATAGGAGTAGATACACAACTCTTTAGGCAGTATCACACAGGATAGGAGTAGATACACAACTCTTTAGGCAGTATCACACAGGATAGGATTAGATACACAACTCTTTAGGCAGTATCACACAGGATAGGAGTAGATACACAACACTTTAGGCAGTATCACACAGGATAGGATTAGATACACAACTCTTTAGGCAGTATCACACAGGATAGGATTAGATACACAACTCTTTAGGCAGTATCACACAGGATAGGAGTAGATACACAACTCTTTAGGCAGTATCACACAGGATAGGAGTAGATACACAACTCTTTAGGCAGTATCACACAGGATAGGGTTAGATACACAACTCTTTAGGCAGTATCACACAGGATACGATTAGATACACAACTCTTTAGGCAGTATCACACAGGATAGAATTAGATACACAACTCTTTAGGTAGTATCACACAGGATAGGATTAGATACACAACTCTTTAGGCAGTATCACACAGGATAGGAGTAGATACCCAACTCTTTAGGCAGTATCACACAGGTTAGGAGTAGATACCAAACTCTTTAGGCAGTATCACACAGGATAGGAGTAGATACACAACTCTTTAGGCAGTATCACACAGGATAGGAGTAGATACACAACTCTTTAGGCAGTATCACACAGGATAGGAGTAGATACACAACTCTTTAGGCAGTATCACACAGGATATTAGTAGATACACAACTCTTTAGGCAGTATCACACAGGTTAGGAGTAGATACACAACTCTTTAGGCAGTATCACACAAGTTAGGAGTAGATACACAACTCTTTAGGCAGTATCACACAGGATAGTTGTAGATACACAACTCTTCAGGCAGTATCACACAGGATAGGATTAGATGTAACAAAGTATAGACAATAGTGGATATAAACTTTAACTTTTTTTTAGAAAAATATAAAAAATATAACCAACCAAATAATATCAACTACATAACAAAAAAGAATTTATTGGCTGCCGCGACTCTCATGGGCTGCCACAAATCTTGCCAGCATCACTCCGTGCTGGTGGATCTCTTCACTCAGTCTCCGTTGTGACGCCAGGAGATCTTGTAGTGTTGGGATTTCTATGGAGGTAATAGCTAAACTTAAGTCCAATAATTCTGTACATTCATCAAATTAAGGCTATGTGCCCACGATGCACCACAACCGGGTACCATCCACACATTAGAACGCGCTAATTACGCAAGTACAGATGCAGTATTGCGGAATTGGCGCATTATAATGCAAGTCAATGGCGGCGCAAAAAAAACCCCTTCTGCAAAATAATTCGTAGTGCTGCATTTTTTCCCGCAATGATAATCTGCAGCGGAAATTTCGGCAGCATTTGCACAGCACATGCAGATTATCATTGGGGAACATGGCAGACCTTCTACCATGCACTTTTAATGCGTTTCCACAGCAGCAAAAACGCTGCAGAAACACCTTAAAAAACGCATCGTGGGCACACAGCCTATCAGGTACATGTTTGGTATTTAACACTTACGGTTTTCGGTTTGCTCGGGTGATGATGAGCTGAGTGACCACCCGGATCCCCTGGCACCACCGGCTAGAGAAAGACACAACACTTAATAGTACATGACAGCCCTATACTTTCCAAGTTGTATGGACTGTATTTTATGTGAAAGCATTACCGAAAGATGAAGCTGCACCTATATCACGGAGTGATGCTGGCGAGCCGGTAGAGGCTGCTAGGGCTCCAGGGCTGGAGGTGACTCCCTTCGGGGCTCTGGGGCTGCAGGTGCTGGAAAACAAATAACATTAGATACCTAATTTAATTGCAGTTGTAACTAATGTGGTGCCATATATTGTGCTAACATATTTTAAAACCACTCACCACGACGGGGCAGGGTCCGTGACCGGATGCTGACGATACGGTCGGCAGACCTATATTTCAGGTCCGCCAGCTTTTTCCGGATTTGGGCAGCAGAGCGCTGCACCCCAAATCTCTGGACCAGGCCCCGACTGATCCTCTACAGCACCGCCCGCTTATGGAGCACTGGATGCTCAGAGTGCACATGGCACTCATAATCCAGTGCATCCAGTTGCTCCACAAGGTAGCGCACCTCAGCGTCACCCCAAGGAGATGCCCTGACCCTGGATGCCATAATGCTCTTAATAAGCTAGGCCGCAACTACGTCGTTAGACCCGCCCACGACGCATGAACGTCGGTAACCACACCCACGACGCATCAACGTCGCCAATAAACCCGGCGGTTTATTAGAGAACGCTACTGTGACTTGAATTATTAGCATGTCAGACTAGAGACGCTGTATTGATAATGCGTCATCTGTAGAACGCAGCAGTGTCTCTAGTGTGACGGTCACACAGGAACACTGGTGTTTAGGTGGTTTTATGTAGAAATATGTATCTATATTTTTATATAGGTATACATACTTCTGTGTCTGTGAGTATGTGTGTGTATATCTGGTTATCTGTATATAAGTGTGGATATGGGTGTAGATTTTTATGTATCTGAATATGTATGTGTATATGGATGTGTATGTATACATACGAGTACAACAGTGGCGTACCGCCATTGGTGGCAGGCCACATAACTGCTATGGGGCCCGCGGCCGTAGGGGGCCTGTGAGCCAGCAGACCCCATAGCAGTCTCCTCCATTCTGTACCCCACGCTCCTCTGTTTGATTGCCGCCGCCGCCCACTGCCACTGTGTTCAGACATGGCCAACGCCTTTAATTGTGCTTGAGTCGGCCCTGCTGCGGCATTACTACAAGGCACAGCCGCACAACACACTACACGCAGCCATTACTGAGTACAGTGCCGGTGGGTGGCGGTTAATCAAACAGCGGCAACGCTGCTATGATGCACCACGCTGTGTCAGACAGTGGAGCTGCCAGCTGCTGTCGTGATGAGAGAGACGCGCTACAGAGACTGAAGCAGCGGGGAATAAGGAGTGGTAAGTATGTATTTATATATTTTTGTAAATCAGTCAGTACTGATAATACTGGAGGACTGGGGCTGCCTTTTACCCTATGGGGGGCTGCATTATACTGTGTGCTCTCCCATCCTGGTATACAGGGCTGCGGAGTCGGTAAGCCAAACCGACTCCTCAATTTCCATGACTCCGACTCCACCTCCCTCATACATGGCTCATGTGATACATTAGGGTCATTACACTGTGCATGTGGAGGCTAAAAAGGAGGAATTCACCATCGGGGTATCATACTGTGTTAAGGGGGACACTTTTGTTGGCATCACCTTTTTATGGGGCTATGAAAGAGGAATCTAGGAGTTCAGAAAGGAAGAAAGGCTGGAAGGTTGTGGGATCTGCTCTTCTGTGTCCCCAACAATTATTTCCTTTTTTTTTTTTTTTTTTTGTGTAGGGGTCCCAATTATAACTTCTGCTATGAGCTCCCATGATTCCTATGTCCGCCCCTGAAGTAGTACACGTATGTGTATACGGGCCCTTACTACTGAAACAATGATAAACAAATCTTTTGCAAAGTTAAACACAGTTTATTACACAAATCAATACAAAACTGAAAGTAGTGTATAATTGTCAGTAGTTGCCCACTATAAGTTCTGATGTTGCCAAGTAACAGCACCAGGACCGTTAAAATACTGGCAGTAGTTGTCGCGGCTGGTCTTCGCATCCTGGGTGTTTCTGCCATATCCCACTGGTTGAAGGCCTGCAATTGCAGGATCGTTTGAACGCCATTCACTGAGCTCCACTTCCCCATTGGCTAGGTCCACAGAGTCCACGAAGCCAGGCGGACAGTACGTAATTGCATCACGTCAACGAAGAAAGTTGTGAAGCGTGCAACAGGCCAAAACAACAGAGTCTATTGATGTAAGCTTCATGTTAATTGGCGTGTGAAAAACTCTGAAGCGGTTGGCCATGATACCGAAGGCATTTTCAACAACACGACATGCCCTTGACAAGCGATAATTGAAAATTCTTCTTTCCTGGGTAAGACTTTTTTGGGGGAATGGTTTAATAAGATTGGGATGAAGTGGGAAGGCTTCATCGCCGACAAAAACAAAATTAAGGTTACCTGTAGTCTCTGAGTTGGGAGGCAAGTGTAGGTCACAGTTGTCCAATCGCTCTCCAAAAAGTGTATGCTCTAAAACACCACCATCAGAAACCCTGCCGTTCATGCCAACATCTACATTTATATATTTGTAATTGGCATTAACAAGGGCCATCATGATGATGCTGAAATAGCCCTTATAATTATAGAAATAGTATCCGCTATTTGGTGGCTGAGTGATTCGGACATGTTTCCCGTCCAAAGCTCCACCACAGTTAGGGAACTGCCATAGCTGCTCAAAATCAGAGGCAATCTTTTTCCATTCCTCCTCCGTGTTGGGAAACTGTATGTAACTACGTAGACTGTGGTAAATTGCATTACATGTCTCCGGGATTAGAACACTGAGCATGGGCCTTGAAATGGCTGCAGAAAAATGCAAGTCTTGGAGTGAGCGTCCGGTGGCCAGGAATCTCAGTGTGACTGCCAATCTGTCATCTGCCGGAATGGCAGCATGCATCGCTGTATCCTTCCGTTGAATACGTGGCGTAACTCGTTCCAGTAACTCTTTAAAAGATTCCTCTGACATCCTCAGATAGTTGCGGAAATCATGAGGATTCTTCTCCTGAAGCTCTCTTACAAGTTGCATGTGGGACAATTCAGACCTCTTCTGCAGCCACTCTCTGGTCCACATGCGACGCTTTCGTTTGGAACGCCTCTGTAGCTCTCGTGCCTCATCTTGAGGCCGAGCTTCCTCAACCAGCAATGCAGCAACCACAATAGCACACTGCCCGTCGTCCATGATGTGCAAACTGCAAACATAACATGAAAAGATGAGAACACTTTCAACAAAACAATTAACACAAGTATTGAAACTGTATATAAAAAATATCATGGAAAACCATATTCCATTCTGTTAGTGAGCATGACAGAAAACGTGCTGTGTGGGTGCATGTGCACGAGACCCCTAATATATCTGCCCATGCAAAAGCATACATATATATATACAGATAGAAGCCAAGCCCTCCCTCCCTGAAAAGCAAAGATAACAGATAATTGGTAAATGTGTGATAAAAGAATAAAAAATGGAAACGCATTTGAGACCTCAAACAATACCTACCTCACTAAAGATGCCTGATATGTTCAAAGCGGAGTCACAGCTGGAGAACGCTGCAATGATCCGCAAAAATCAGCACTAGTCCAATGAACGGATATTAACAGCCCGGAGAACTCTGGTAGGATCTGCAATCAAGCACGAGGTCAGAAACAAAGGACGGAATCGCTATTCTGTTGCCTTCTTTATGCGCGTCCGGAAATGAGAACGCCGTAGCGACCACCAATCGGGGACGAGGGGCGCGGAAAAGTCCAATTTATGCACGCCTACGTGTCTCAGTTCTGAATCGCTGGACGAGGTCGTTGGCTAGGTGTCAAATACAGCGATGCACACTGTCCAGCGGGAGTGCAACGACCCAGGAATGGTCCAGGAAGCTTTGTAACGATCAACGATCTCGCAGCAGGGGCCAGATCGTTGCTACCTGTCAAACGTAGCGAGATCGCTAGCGATGTCTCTGTTGCGTCACAAAACCCGTGACGTATCAACGATCTCGCTAGCGATCTCGTTATGTGTGACAGGGCCTTTAGTCATTTTTCCGGCGTTTATCAGACGTTCAGATAGGGCAAATGTCAGTGAGCGTTCCGATTTCAGTTCCAGAGCGATTCACCCAATGAGTCCTTGATATTTAGTCGTTTTCAGCCAATATTTTAGATTTTTGAAAATTTCACTTTTTTGTGAAAATATCCACTAAATGAGGGAATAATATGTGTGAGGGTACCCCAGGAGAGTTCCAACTGTGTGTGGGTAGAATATATATCCCACGGTTGTAAAATTGAAAAAGTTGAAAAAAATTTTTTTTTGGACTTAGTCATTTTTCCGGCGCTTATCAGACTTTCAGACAGGGCAAATGTCAGTGAGCGTTCCGATTTCAGTTCCAGAGCGATTCGCCCAATGAGTCCTTGATATTTAGTCGTTTTCAGCCAATATTTTGGATTTTTGAAAATTTCACTTTTTTGTGAAAATATCCACTAAATGAGGGAATAATATGTGTGAGGGTACCCCAGAAGAGTTCCAAATGTGTGTGGGTAGAATATATATCCCACGGGGGTAAAATTAAAAAAAGTTGAAAAAATTTTTTTTTTAGACTTAGTTATTTTTCCGGCGTTTATCAGTCTTTCAGATAGGGCAAATGTCAGTGAGCGTTCCGATTTCAGTTCCAGAGCAATTCGCCCAATGAGTCCTTGATATTTAGTCGTTTTCAGCCAAAATTTTGGATTTTTGAAAATTTCCCTTTTTTGTAAAAATATCCACTAAATGAGGGAATAATATGTGTGAGGGTACCCCAGGAGAGTTCCAAATGTGTGTAGGTAGAATATGTATCCCACGGTTGTAAAATATAAAAAAGTTGAAAAAAATTTTTTTTGGACTGTCATTTTTCCGGCGTTTATCATTCTTTCAGATAGGGGAAATGTCAGTGAGCTTTCCAATTTAGGTTCCAGAGCAATTCGCCCAATGAGTCCTTGAAATTTAGTCGTTTTCAGCCAATTTTCTGGATTTTTCAAAATTTCACTTTTTTGTGAAAATATTCACTAAATGAGGGAATAATATGTGTGAGGGTACCCCAGGAGAGTTCCAAATGTGTGTGGGTAGAATATACAGTGCCTACAAGTAGTATTCAACCCCCTGCAGATTTAGCTGGTTGACACATGCGGAATTAACTTGGCATTGTGACATTTGTACTGTAGATCAGCCTGGAAGTGGGAAATGCACTGCAGCAAATTTTTTTTTTTTTTTTTTTTTTTTTTAGAAACCTTAAAAGTTAATTCAGAGTGTCATTTATTATTCAACCCCTCAAACCACAAGAATTCTGTTTGGTCCCCCAAAAGTATTAAGAAGTAGTTCAGGCACCAAGAATAATGAGCTTCACATGTGTGGATTAAAGATCTCTTTTGCCAGCCTTTTCTGACTATTTAAGACCCTCCCCAAACTTGTGAACAGCACTCAGACATGGTCAACATGGGAAGGACAAAGGAGCATTCCAAGGCCATCAGAGACAAGATCGTGGAGTGTCACAAGGCTGGCAACGGGTACAAAACCCTTTCCAAGGAGTTGGGCCTACCTGTCTCCACTGTTGGGAGCATCATCCATAAGTGGAAGGCTTATGGAACTACTGTTAGCCTTCCACGGCCAGGACAGCCTTTGAAAGTGTCCTCCCATGCCGAGGCCAGGCTTTTCCGAAGAGTCAAGGCTATCCCAAGGACAACAAAGAAGGAGCTCCGGGAAGATCTCATGGCAGTGGGGACATTGGTTTCAGTCAATACCATAAGTAACGTACTCCACCGCGATGGTCTCCGTTCCAGACGAGCCCGTAAGGTACCTTTACTTTCAAAGAGTCATGTCAAGGCTCGTCTACAGTTTGCTCATGATCACTTGGAGGACTCTGAGACAGACTGGTTCAAGGTTCTATGGTCTGATGAGACCAAGATCGAGATCTTTGGTGCCAACCACACATGACGTTTGGAGACTGGATGGCACTGCATACGACCCCAAGAATACCATCCCTACAGTCAAGCATGGTGGTGGCAGCATCATGCTGTGGGGCTGTTTCTCTGCCAAGGGGCCTGGCCATCTGGTCCGCATCCATGGGAAGATGGATAGCACGGCCTACCTGGAGATTTTGGCCAAGAACCTCCGCTCCTCCATCAAGGATCTTAAGATGGGTCGTAATTGCATCTTCCAACAAGTCAACGACCCAAAGCACACAGCCAAGAAAACCAAGGCCTGGTTCAAGAGGGAAAAAGTCAAGGTGTTGGAGTGGCCTAGTCAGTCTCCTGACCTTAACCCAATTGAAAACTTGTGGAAGGAGCTCAAGAATAAAGTCCACATGAGACACCCAAAGAACCTAGCTAACTTGGAGAAGATCTGCATGGAGGAGTGGGCCAAGATAACTCCACAGACCTGTGCCGGCCTGATCAGGTCTTATAAAAGACGATTATTAGCTGTAATTGCAAACAAGGGTTATTCCACAAAATATTAAACATAGGGGTTGTATAATAATTGACCCACACTTTTATGTTTAAAATTTAATAAAATTCAACAGAGCAACATAACTTTTTGGTTTGTAAGATTTATGCTTCTGTTCATAAAACCTACTCTCGTTTGCAGTTTGAAGGCTCTAACTTATTTGCATCTTATCAAACCAGCTAAATCTGCAGGGGGTTGAATACTACTTGTAGGCACTGTATATCCCACGGTTGTAAAATTGAAAAAAGTTGAAAAAAAATTTTTTTTGGACTTAGTCATTTTTCAGGCGCTTATCAGACTTTCAGATTGGGCAAATGTCAGTGAGCGTTCCGATTTCAGTTCCAGAGCGATTCGCCCAATGAGTCCTTGATATTTAGTCGTTTTCAGCCAATATTTTGGATTTTTGAAAATTTCACTTTTTTGTGAAAATATCCACTAAATGAGGGAATAATATGTGTGAGGGTACCCCAGGAGAGTTCCAAATGTGTGTGGGTAGAATATATATCCCACGGGGGTAAAATTGAAAAAATTTGAAAAAAATTTTCTTTTGTACTTAGTCATTTTTCCGGCGTTTATCAGACTTTCAGATAGGGGAAATGTCAGTGAGCGTTCCGATTTCAGTTCCAGAGCGATTCGCCCAATGAGTCCTTGATATTTAGTCGTTTTCAGCCAATATTTTAGATTTTTGAAAATTTCACTTTTTTGTGAAAATATCCACTAAATGAGGGAATAATATGTGTGAGGGTACCCCAGGAGAGTTCCAAATGTATGTGGGTAGAATATATATCCCACGGGGGTAAAATTGAAAAAAGTTGAAAAAAATTTTTTTTTCGACTTAGTCATTTTTCCGGCGTTTATCAGACTTTCAGATAGGGCAAATGTCAGTGAGCATTCTGATTTCAGTTCCAGAGCGATTCTCCCATTGAGTCCTTGAAATATCCTCGTTTTCAGCCAAGTTTCTGAATTTTTGAAAATTTCACTTTTTTGTGAAAATATCCACTAAATGAGGGAATAATATGTGTGAGGGTACCCCAGGAAAGTTTGAAATGTGTGTGGGTAGAATATATATTCCACAGCGGTAAAATTGAAAAAAGTAAAAAAAAATTTTTGGGGGGACTTAGTCATTTTTCCGCCGTTTATCAGACTTTCAGATAGGGCAAATGTCAGTGAGCATTTCGATTTCAGTTCCAGAGCGATTCGCCCAGTGAGTCCTTGATATTTAGTCGTTTTCAGCCAATATTTTGGATTTTTAAAAATTTCACTTTTTTGTGAAAATATCCACTAAATGAGGGAATAATATGTGTGAGGGTACCCCAGGAGAGTTCCAAATGTGTGTGGGTAGAATTTATATCCCACGGGGGTAAAATTGAAAAAAGTTGAAAAAAATTTTTTTTTGGACTTAGTCATTTTTCCGGCGTTTATCAGACTTTCAGATAGGGCAAATGTCAGTGAGCATTTCGATTTCAGTTCCAGAGCGATTCTCCCATTAAGTCCTTGATATTTCCTCGTTTTCAGCCAAGTTTCTGAATTTTTGAAAATTTCACTTTTTTGTGAAAATATCCACTAAATGAGGGAATAATATGTGTGAGGGTACCCCAGGAAAGTTGCAAATGTGTGTGGGTAGAATATATATCCCACGGGGGTAAAATTGAAAAAAGTAAAAAAAAATTTTTTTTTGGACTTAGTCATTTTTCCGGCGTTTATCAGACTTTCAGATAGGGCAAATGTCAGTGAGCGTTCCGATTTCAGTTCCAGAGCGATTCGCCCAATGAGTCCTTGATATTTAGTCGTTTTCAGCCAATATTTTGGATTTTTGAAAATTTCACTTTTTTGTGAAAATATCCACTAAATGAGGGAATAATATGTGTGAGGGTACCCCAGGAAAGTTAGAAAAGTGTGTGGGTAGAATATATATACCACAGCGGTAAAATTGAAAAAAGTAAAAAAAAATTTTTTGGGGGACTTAGTCATTTTTCCACCGTTTATCAGACTTTCAGATAGGGCAAATGTCAGTGAGCGTTCCGATTTCAGTTCCAGAGCGATTCGCCCAATGAGTCCTTGATATTTAGTCGTTTTCAGCCAATTTTCTGAATTTTTGAAAATTTCATTTTTTTGTGAAAATATCCACTAAATGAGGGAATAATATGTGTGAGGGTACCACAGGAAAGTTCCAAATGTGTGTGGGTAGAATATATATCCCACGGGAGTAAAATTGAAAAAAGTTAAAAAAAAAATTTATTTGGACTTAGTCATTTTTCCGGCGTTTATCAGACTTTCAGATAGGGGAAATGTCAGAGATCGTTCCGATTTCAGTTCCAGAGCGATTCGCCCAATGAGTCGATGATATTTAGTCGTTTTCAGCCAAGTTTCTGACTTTTTGAAAATTTCACTTTTTTGTGAAAATATCCACTAAATGAGGGAATAATATGTGTGAGGCTACCCCAGGAGAGTTCCAAATGTGTGTGGGTAGAATATATATACCACGGGGGTAAATTTTGAAAAAAGTTGAAAAAATTATTTTTTTGGACTTAGTAATTTTTCCGGCGTTTATCAAACTTTCAGATAGGGGAAATGTCAGTGAGCTTTCCGATTTCAGTTCCAGAGCGATTCGCTGGATGAGTCCTTGATATATCTTCATTTTCAGGCAATTTTCTGGATTTTTGAAAATTTCACTTTTTTGTGAAAATATCCACTAAATGAGGGAACAATATGTGTGTGGGTACCCCAGGAAAGTTGCAAATGTGTGTGGGTAGAATATATATCCCACGGGGGTAAAATTGAAAAAAGTTGAAAATTTTTTTTTGTTAGACTTAGTCATTTTTCCGGCGTTTATCAGACTTACAGATAGGGCAAATGTCAGTGAGCCTTCCGATTTCAGTTCCAGAGCGATTCGCCTAATGAGTCCTTGATATTTAGTCGTTTTCAGCCAATACTTTGGATTTTTGAAAATTTCACTTTTTTGTGAAAATATCCACTAAATGAGGGAATAATATGTGTGAGGGTACCCCAGGAGACTTCCAAATGTGTGTGGGTATAATATATATCCCACGGGGGTAAAACTGAAAAAGGTTGAAAAAAAAATTTTTTTGGACTTAGTCATTTTTCCGGCGTTTATCAGACTTTCAGATAGGGCAAATGTCAGTGAGCCTTCCGATTTCAGTTCCAGAGCGATTCGCCAATGAGTCCTTGATATTTAGTCGTTTTCAGCCAATACATTGGATTTTTGAAAATTTCACTTTTTTGTGAAAATATTCACTGAATGAGGGAATAATATGTGTGAGGGTACCCCAGGAGAGTTCCAAATGTGTGTGGGTAGAATATATATCCCACGGGCGTAAAATTGAAAAATGTTAAAAAAAAAAAATATTTGGACTTAGTCATTTTTCCGGCGTTTATCAGACTTTCAGATAGGGCAAATGTCAGTGAGCGTTCCGATTTCAGTTCCAGAGCGATTCGCCCAATGAGTCCTTAATATTTAGTCGTTTTCAGCCAATATTTTGGATTTTTGAAAATTTCACTTTTTTGTGAAAATATCCACTTAATGAGGGAATAATATGTGTGTGGGTACCCCAGGAAAGTTGCAAATGTGTGTGGGTAGAATATATATCCCACGGGGGTAAAATTGAAAAAAGTTGAAAATTTTTTTTTGATAGACAGTCATTTTTCCGGCGTTTATCAGACTTTCAGATAGGGCAAATGTCAGTGAGCGTTCCGATTTCAGTTCCAGAGCGATTCGCCCAATGAGTCCTTTATATTTAGTCGTTTTCAGCCAATATTTTGGATTTTTGAAAATTTCACTTTTTTGTGAAAATATCCACTTAATGAGGGAATAATATGTGTGTGGGTACCCCAGGAAAGTTGCAAATGTGTGTGGGTAGAATATATATCCCACGGGGGTAAAATTGAAAAAAGTTGAAAATTTTTTTTTGATAGACAGTCATTTTTCCGGCGTTTATCAGACTTTCAGATAGGGCAAATGTCAGTGAGCCTTCCGATTTCAGTTCCAGAGCGATTCGCCCAATGAGTCCTTGATATTTAGTCGTTTTCAGCCAATACTTTGGATTTTTGAAAATTTCACTTTTTTGTGAAAATATCCACTAAATGAGGGAATAATATGTGTGAGGGTACCCCAGGAGAGTTCCAAATGTGTGTGGGTAGAATATATATCCCACGGGCGTAAAATTGAAAAATGTTAAAAAAAAAAATTATTTGGACTTAGTCATTTTTCCGGCGTTTATCAGACTTTCAGATAGGGGAAATGTCAGTAAGCATTCTGATTTCAGTTTCAGAGCGATTCTCCCTTCGAGTCCTAGATATGTCCTCGTTTTCAGCCAAGTTTCTGAATTTTTGAAAATTTCACTTTTTTGTGAAAATATCCACTAAATGAGGGAATAATATGTGTGAGGGCACCCCAGGAGAATTCCAAATGTGTGTGGGTAGAATATATATCCCACGGGGTAAAATTGAAAAAAGTAAAAAAAAAATATTTTTTGGACTGTCATTTTTCCAGCGTTTATCAGACTTTCAGAAAGGGCAAATGTCAGTGAGCATTCCGATTTCAGTTCCAGAGCGATTCGCCCAATGAGTCTTTGATATTTAGTCGTTTTCATAAATTTTCTGGATTTTTGAAAATTTCACTTTTTTTGTGAAAATATCCACAAAATGAGGGAATAATATGTGTGAGGGTACCCCAGGAGAGTTTCATATGTGTGTGTGTAGAATATATATCCCACGGTGGTAAAATTGAAAAAAGTTGAAAAAATTATTTTTTTGGACTTAGTCATTTTTCCGGCGTTTATCAGACTTTCAGATAGGGGAAATGTCAGTGAGCATTCCGATTTCAGTTCAAGAGCGATTCTCTGGATGAGTCCTTGATATATCGTCGTTTTCAGGCAATTTTCTGACTTTTTGAAAATTTCACTTTTTTGTGAAAATATTCACTAAATGAGGGAATAATATGTGTGAGGGTACCCCAGGAGAGTTCCAAATGTGTGTGGGTATAATATATATCCCATGGGGGTAAAATTGAAAAAGGTTAAAAAAAATTTTTATTTGCACTTAGTCATTTTTCCAGCGTTTATCAGACTTTCAGATAGGGCAAATGTCAGTAAGCGTTCCAATTTCAGTTTCAGAGCGATTCTCCCATCGTGTTCTTGATATTTCCTCGTTTTCAGCCAAGTTTCTGAATTTTTGAAAATTTCACTTTTTTGTGAAAATATCCACTAAATGAGGGAATAATATGTGTGAGGGTACCCCAGGAGAGTTCCAAATGTTTGTGGGTAGAATATATATCCCACGGGGTAAAATTGAAAAACGTTGAAAAATTTTTTTTTTTAGACTTAGTCATTTTTCCGGCGTTTATCAGACTTTCAGATAGGGCAAATGTCAGTCAGCATTCCGATTTCAGTTCCAGAGCGATTCTCCCATTGAGTCATAGATATTTAGTAATTTTCATCCAATTTTCTGGATATTTGAAAATTTCACTTTTTTGTGAAAATTTCCACTAAATGACGGAATAATATGTGTGAGGGTACCCCAGCAGAGTTCCAAATGTGTGTGGGTAGAATATATATCCCACGGGGGTAAAATTGAAAAAAGTTGAAAAATTTTTTTTTTGGGAATTAGTCATTTTTCCGGCATTTATCAAACTTTCAGATAGGGGAAATGTCAGTAAGCATTCTGCTTTCAGTTTCAGAGCGATTCTCCTATCAAGTCCTTGATATTTCCTCGTTTTCAGCCAAGTTTCTGAATTTTTGAAAATTTCACTTTTTTGTGAAAATATCCACTAAATGAGGGAATAATATGTGTGAGGGTACCCCAGGAGAGTTCCAAATGTGTGTGGGTAGAATATATATCCCACGGGGTAAAATTGAAAAAAGTTGCAAAAAAAATTTTTTTGGACTTAGTCATTTTTCCGGCGTTTATCAGACTTTCAGATAGGGGAAATGTCAGTGAGCGTTCCGATTTCAGTTCCAGAGCGATTCGCAAAATGAGTCCTTGATATTTAGTCGTTTTCAGCCAATTTTCTGGATTTTTGAAAATTTCACTTTTTTCTGAAAATATCCACTAAATGAGGGAATAATATTTGTGAGGGTAGAATATATATCCCACAGGGGTAAAATTGAAAAAAGTTGAAATCATTTTTTTTTTGGACTTAGTCATTTTTCCGGCGTTTATCAGACTTTCAGATAGGGGAAATGTCAGTGAGTGTTCCAATTTCAGTTCCAGTGCGATTCGCCCAATGAGTCTATGATATTTAGTTGTTTTCAGCCAATTTTCTGGATTTTTGAAAATTTCACTTTTTTGTGAAAATATCCACTAAATGAGGGGATAATATGTGTCAGGGTACCCCAGGAGAGTTCCAAATGTGTGTGGGTAGAATATATATCCCACGGGGTAAAATTGAAAAAAGTTGAAAAAAAAATTTTTTTGGACTTAGTTATTTTTCCGCCGTTTATCAGACTTTCAGATAGGGGAAATGTCAGTGAGCTTTCCGATTTCAATTCCAGAGCGATTCGCCCAATGAGTCCTTGATATTTAGTCGTTTTCAGCCAATTTTCTGGATTTTTGAAAATCTCACTATTTTGTGAAAATATCCACTAAATTAGGGAATAATATGTGTGAGGGTAGAATATATATCCCATGGGGGTAAAATTGAAAAAAGTTGAATACATTTTTTTTTGGACTTGGTCATTTTTCCGGCGTTTATCAGACTTTCAGATAGGGGAAATGTCAGTGAGCGTTACGATTTCAATTCCAGAGCGATTCGCCCAATGAGTCCTTGATATTTAGTCGTTTTCAGCCAATTTTCTGGATTTTTGAAAATTTCACTTTTTCGTGAAAATATCCACTAAATGAGGGAATAATATGTGTGTGGGTACCCCTGGAGAGTTCCAAATGTGTGTGGGTAGAATATATATCCCACGGGGGTAAAATTGAAAAAAGTTGAAAACATTTTTTTTTTGGACTTAGTCATTTTTCCGGCGTTTGTCAGACTTTCAGAAAGGGGAAATGTCAGTGAGCATTCCAATTTCAGTTCCAGAGCCATTCACCCAATGTGTCCTTGATATTTAGTCATTTTCAGCCAATTTTCTGGATTTTTGAAAATTTCACTTTTTTGTGAAAATATCCACTAAATGAGGGAATAATATGTGTGAGGGTACCCCAGGAGAGTTCCAAATGTGTGTGGGTAGAATATATATCCCAAGAGGTAAAATTGAAAAAAGTTGAAAAAAAATTTTTTTGGAACTTAGTCATTTTTCCGGCGTTTATCCGACTTTCAGATAGGGGAAATGTCAGTGAGCGTTCCGATTTCAGTTTCCGAGCAATTCGCAAAATGATTCCTTGATATTTAGTCGTTTTCAGCCAATTTTCTGGATTTTTGAAAATTTCACTTTTTTGTAAAAATATCCACTAAATGAGGGAATAATATGTGTGAGGGTAGAATATATATCCCACGGGGGTAAAATTGAAAAAAGTTGAAAACATTTTTTTTTGGACTTAGTCATTTTTCCTGCGTTTATCAGACTTTCAGATAGGGGAAATGTCAGTGAGTGTTCCAATTTCAGTTCCAGTGCGATTCGCCCAATGAGTCTATGATATTTAGTTGTTTTCAGCCAATTTTCTGGATTTTTGAAAATTTCACTTTTTTGTGAAAATATCCACTAAATGAGGGGATAATATGTGTCAGGGTACCCCAGGAGAGTTCCAAATGTGTGTGGGTAGAATATATATCCCACGGGGTAAAATTGAAAAAAGTTGAAAAAAAAATTTTTTTGGACTTAGTTATTTTTCCGCCGTTTATCAGACTTTCAGATAGGGGAAATGTCAGTGAGCTTTCCGATTTCAATTCCAGAGCGATTCGCCCAATGAGTCCTTGATATTTAGTCGTTTTCAGCCAATTTTCTGGATTTTTGAAAATCTCACTATTTTGTGAAAATATCCACTAAATTAGGGAATAATATGTGTGAGGGTAGAATATATATCCCATGGGGGTAAAATTGAAAAAAGTTGAATACATTTTTTTTTGGACTTGGTCATTTTTCCGGCGTTTATCAGACTTTCAGATAGGGGAAATGTCAGTGAGCGTTACGATTTCAATTCCAGAGCGATTCGCCCAATGAGTCCTTGATATTTAGTCGTTTTCAGCCAATTTTCTGGATTTTTGAAAATTTCACTTTTTCGTGAAAATATCCACTAAATGAGGGAATAATATGTGTGTGGGTACCCCTGGAGAGTTCCAAATGTGTGTGGGTAGAATATATATCCCACGGGGGTAAAATTGAAAAAAGTTGAAAACATTTTTTTTTTGGACTTAGTCATTTTTCCAGCGTTTATCAGACTTTCAGATAGGGGAAATGTCAGTGAGCGTTCCGATTTCAGTTCCAGAGCGATTCGCCCAATGAGTCCTTGATATTTAGTCGTTTTCAGCTAATATTTTGGATTTTTGAAAATTTCACTTTTTTGTGAAATTATCCACTAAATGAGGGAATAATATGTGTGAGGGTACCCCAGGAGAGTTCCAAATGTGTGTGGGTAGAATATATATCCCATGGGGGTAAAATTGAAAAAAGTTGAAAACATTTTTTTTTTGTACTTAGTCATTTTTCCGGCGTTTGTCAGACTTTCAGAAAGGGGAAATGTCAGTGAGCATTCCAATTTCAGTTCCAGAGCCATTCACCCAATGTGTCCTTGATATTTAGTCATTTTCAGCCAATTTTCTGGATTTTTGAAAATTTCACTTTTTTGTGAAAATATCCACTAAATGAGGGAATAATATGTGTGAGGGTACCCCAGGAGAGTTCCAAATGTGTGTGGGTAGAATATATATCCCAAGAGGTAAAATTGAAAAAAGTTGAAAAAAAATTTTTTTGGAACTTAGTCATTTTTCCGGCGTTTATCCGACTTTCAGATAGGGGAAATGTCAGTGAGCGTTCCGATTTCAGTTTCCGAGCAATTCGCAAAATGATTCCTTGATATTTAGTCGTTTTCAGCCAATTTTCTGGATTTTTGAAAATTTCACTTTTTTGTAAAAATATCCACTAAATGAGGGAATAATATGTGTGAGGGTAGAATATATATCCCATGGGGGTAAAATTGAAAAAAGTTGAATACATTTTTTTTTGGACTTGGTCATTTTTCCGGCGTTTATCAGACTTTCAGATAGGGGAAATGTCAGTGAGCCTTCCGATTTCATTTCCAGAGCGATTCGCCAATGAGTCCTTGATATTTAGTCGTTTTCAGCCAATACATTGGATTTTTGAAAATTTCACTTTTTTGTGAAAATATTCACTGAATGAGGGAATAATATGTGTGAGGGTACCCCAGGAGAGTTCCAAATGTGTGTGGGTAGAATATATATCCCACGGGCGTAAAATTGAAAAATGTTAAAAAAAAAAATTATTTGGACTTAGTCATTTTTCCGGCGTTTATCAGACTTTCAGATAGGGCAAATGTCAGTGAGCGTTCCGATTTCAGTTCCAGAGCGATTCGCCCAATTAGTCCTTAATATTTAGTCGTTTTCAGCCAATATTTTGGATTTTTGAAAATTTCACTTTTTTGTGAAAATATCCACTTAATGAGGGAATAATATGTGTGTGGGTACCCCAGGAAAGTTGCAAATGTGTGTGGGTAGAATATATATCCCACGGGGGTAAAATTGAAAAAAGTTGAAATTTTTTTTTTGATAGACAGTCATTTTTCCGGCGTTTATCAGACTTTCAGATAGGGCAAATGTCAGTGAGCCTTCCGATTTCAGTTCCAGAGCGATTCGCCCAATGAGTCCTTGATATTTAGTCGTTTTCAGCCAATACTTTGGATTTTTGAAAATTTCACTTTTTTGTGAAAATATCCACTAAATGAGGGAATAATACGTGTGAGGGTACCCCAGGAGAGTTCCAAATGTGTGTGGGTAGAATATATATCCCACGGGCGTAAAATTGAAAAATGTTAAAAAAAAAAATTATTTGGACTTAGTCATTTTTCCGGCGTTTATCAGACTTTCAGATAGGGGAAATGTCAGTAAGCATTCTGATTTCAGTTTCAGAGCGATTCTCCCTTCGAGTCCTTGATATGTCCTCGTTTTCAGCCAAGTTTCTGAATTTTTGAAAATTTCACTTTTTTGTGAAAATATCCACTAAATGAGGGAATAATATGTGTGAGGGCACCCCAGGAGAATTCCAAATGTGTGTGGGTAGAATATATATCCCACGGGGTAAAATTGAAAAAAGTAAAAAAAAAATATTTTTTGAACTGTCATTTTTCCAGCGTTTATCAGACTTTCAGAAAGGGCAAATGTCAGTGAGCATTCCGATTTCAGTTCCAGAGCGATTCGCCCAATGAGTCTTTGATATTTAGTCGTTTTCATAAATTTTCTGGATTTTTGAAAATTTCACTTTTTTTGTGAAAATATCCACAAAATGAGGGAATAATATGTGTGAGGGTACCCCAGGAGAGTTTCATATGTGTGTGTGTAGAATATATATCCCACGGTGGTAAAATTGAAAAAAGTTGAAAAAATTATTTTTTTGGACTTAGTCATTTTTCCGGCGCTTGTCAAACTTTCAGATAGGGGAAATGTCAGTGAGCATTCCGATTTCAGTTCAAGAGCGATTCTCTGGATGAGTCCTTGATATATCGTCGTTTTCAGGCAATTTTCTGACTTTTTGAAAATTTCACTTTTTTGTGAAAATATTCACTAAATGAGGGAATAATATGTGTGAGGGTACCCCAGGAGAGTTCCAAATGTGTGTGGGTATAATATATATCCCATGGGGGTAAAATTGAAAAAGGTTAAAAAAAAATTTTATTTGCACTTAGTCATTTTTCCAGCGTTTATCAGACTTTCAGATAGGGCAAATGTCAGTAAGCGTTCCAATTTCAGTTTCAGAGCGATTCTCCCATCGTGTTCTTGATATTTCCTCGTTTTCAGCCAAGTTTCTGAATTTTTGAAAATTTCACTTTTTTGTGAAAATATCCACTAAATGAGGGAATAATATGTGTGAGGGTACCCCAGGAGAGTTCCAAATGTGTGTGGGTAGAATATATATCCCACGAGGTAAAATTGAAAAACGTTGAAAAATTTTTTTTTTTAGACTTAGTCATTTTTCCGGCGTTTATCAGACTTTCAGATAGGGCAAATGTCAGTCAGCATTCCGATTTCAGTTCCAGAGCGATTCTCCCATTGAGTCATAGATATTTAGTAATTTTCATCCAATTTTCTGGATATTTGAAAATTTCACTTTTTTGTGAAAATTTCCACTAAATGAGGGAATAATATGTGTGAGGGTACCCCAGCAGAGTTCCAAATGTGTGTGGGTAGAATATATATCCCACGGGGGTAAAATTGAAAAAAGTTGAAAACATTTTTTTTTTTGGAATTAGTCATTTTTCCGGCATTTATCAAACTTTCAGATAGGGGAAATGTCAGTAAGCATTCTGCTTTCAGTTTCAGAGCGATTCTCCTATCAAGTCCTTGATATTTCCTCGTTTTCAGCCAAGTTTCTGAATTTTTGAAAATTTCACTTTTTTGTGAAAATATCCACTAAATGAGGGAATAATATGTGTGAGGGTACCCCAGGAGAGTTCCAAATGTGTGTGGGTAGAATATATATCCCACGGGGTAAAATTGAAAAAAGTTGCAAAAAAAATTTTTTTGGACTTAGTCATTTTTCCGGCGTTTATCAGACTTTCAGATAGGGGAAATGTCAGTGAGCGTTCCGATTTCAGTTCCAGAGCGATTCGCAAAATGAGTCCTTGATATTTAGTCGTTTTCAGCCAATTTTCTGGATTTTTGAAAATTTCACTTTTTTCTGAAAATATCCACTAAATGAGGGAACAATATTTGTGAGGGTAGAATATATATCCCACAGGGGTAAAATTGAAAAAAGTTGAAATCATTTTTTTTTTGGACTTAGTCATTTTTCCGGCGTTTATCAGACTTTCAGATAGGGGAAATGTCAGTGAGTGTTCCAATTTCAGTTCCAGTGCGATTCGCCCAATGAGTCTATGATATTTAGTTGTTTTCAGCCAATTTTCTGGATTTTTGAAAATTTCACTTTTTTGTGAAAATATCCACTAAATGAGGGGATAATATGTGTCAGGGTACCCCAGGAGAGTTCCAAATGTGTGTGGGTAGAATATATATCCCACGGGGTAAAATTGAAAAAAGTTGAAAAAAAAATTTTTTTGGACTTAGTTATTTTTCCGCCGTTTATCAGACTTTCAGATAGGGGAAATGTCAGTGAGCTTTCCGATTTCAATTCCAGAGCGATTCGCCCAATGAGTCCTTGATATTTAGTCGTTTTCAGCCAATTTTCTGGATTTTTGAAAATCTCACTATTTTGTGAAAATATCCACTAAATTAGGGAATAATATGTGTGAGGGTAGAATATATATCCCATGGGGGTAAAATTGAAAAAAGTTGAATACATTTTTTTTTGGACTTGGTCATTTTTCCGGCGTTTATCAGACTTTCAGATAGGGGAAATGTCAGTGAGCGTTACGATTTCAATTCCAGAGCGATTCGCCCAATGAGTCCGTGATATTTAGTCGTTTTCAGCCAATTTTCTGGATTTTTGAAAATTTCACTTTTTCGTGAAAATATCCACTAAATGAGGGAATAATATGTGTGTGGGTACCCCTGGAGAGTTCCAAATGTGTGTGGGTAGAATATATATCCCACGGGGGTAAAATTGAAAAAAGTAGAAAAAAATGTTTTTTTGTACTTAGTCATTTTTCCGGCGTTTATCAGACTTTCAGATAGGGGAAATGTCAGTGAGCGTTCCGATTTCAGTTCCAGAGTGATTCGCCCAATGAGTCCTTGATATTTAGTCGTTTTCAGCCAATTTTCTGGATTTTTGAAAATTTCACTTTTTTGTGAAAATATCCACTAAATGAGGGAATAATATGTGTGAGGGTACCCCAGGAGAGTTCCAAATGTGTGTGGGTAGAATATATATCCCACGGGGGTAAAATTGAAAAAAGTTGAAAACATTTTTTTTTTGGACTTAGTCATTTTTCCAGCGTTTATCAGACTTTCAGATAGGGGAAATGTCAGTGAGCGTTCCGATTTCAGTTCCAGAGCGATTCGCCCAATGAGTCCTTGATATTTAGTCGTTTTCAGCTAATATTTTGGATTTTTGAAAATTTCACTTTTTTGTGAAATTATCCACTAAATGAGGGAATAATATGTGTGAGGGTACCCCAGGAGAGTTCCAAATGTGTGTGGGTAGAATATATATCCCATGGGGGTAAAATTGAAAAAAGTTGAAAACATTTTTTTTTTGTACTTAGTCATTTTTCCGGCGTTTGTCAGACTTTCAGAAAGGGGAAATGTCAGTGAGAATTCCAATTTCAGTTCCAGAGCCATTCACCCAATGTGTCCTTGATATTTAGTCATTTTCAGCCAATTTTCTGGATTTTTGAAAATTTCACTTTTTTGTGAAAATATCCACTAAATGAGGGAATAATATGTGTGAGGGCACCCCAGGAGAGTTCCAAATGTGTGTGGGTAGAATATATATCCCAAGAGGTAAAATTGAAAAAAGTTGAAAAAAAATTTTTTTGGAACTTAGTCATTTTTCCGGCGTTTATCCGACTTTCAGATAGGGGAAATGTCAGTGAGCGTTCCGATTTCAGTTCCCGAGCAATTCGCAAAATGATTCCTTGATATTTAGTCGTTTTCAGCCAATTTTCTGGATTTTTGAAAATTACACTTTTTTGTAAAAATATCCACTAAATGAGGGAATAATATGTGTGAGGGTAGAATATATATCCCACGGGGGTAAAATTGAAAAAAGTTGAAAACATTTTTTTTTGGACTTAGTCATTTTTCCTGCGTTTATCAGACTTTCAGATAGGGGAAATGTCAGTGAGCGTACCGATTTCAATTCCAGAGCGATTCGCCCAATGAGTCCTTGATATTTAGTCGTTTTCAGCCAATTTTCTGGATTTTTGAAAATTTCACTTTTTTGTGAAAATATCCACTAAATTAGGGAATAATATGTGTGAGGGTACCCCAGGAGAGTTCCAAATGTGTGTGGGTAGAATATATATCCCACGGGGTAAAATTGAAAAAAGTTGAAAAAATTTTTTTTTGGACTTAGTCATTTTTCCGGCGTTTATCAGACTTTCAGATAGGGGAAATGTCAGTGAGCTTTCCTATTTCAATTCCAGAGCGATTCGCCCAATGAGTCCTTGATATTTAGTCATTTTCAGCCAATTTTCTGGATTTTTGAAAACTTCACTTTTTTATGAAAATATCCACTAAATGAGGGAATAATATGTGTGAGGGTAGAATATATATCCCACGGGGGTAAAATTGAAAAAAGTTGAAAACATTTTTTTTTGGACTTAGTCATTTTTCCGGCGTTTATTCGACTTTCAGATAGGGGAAATGTCAGTGAGCGTTCCGATTTCAGTTCCCGAGCAATTCGCAAAATGAGTCCTTGATATTTAGTCGTTTTCAGCCAATTTTCTGGATTTTTGAAAATTTCACTTTTTTTGTGAAAATATCCACTAAATGAGGGAATATTATGTGTGAGGGTAGAATATATATCCCACGGGGGTAAAATTGAAAAAAGTTGAAAACATTTTTTTTTGGACTTAGTCATTTTTCCTGCGTTTATCAGACGTTCAGATAGGGGAAATGTCAGTGAGCGTTCCGATTTCAGTTCCAGAGCGGTTCGCCCAATGAGTCCTTGATATTTAGTCGTTTTTAGCCAATATTTTGGATTTTTGAAAATTTCACTTTTTTGTGAAAATATCCACTAAATGAGGGAATAATATGTGTGAGGGTACCCCAGGAGAGTTCCAAATGTGTGTGGGTAGAATATATATCCCACGGGGGTAAAATTGAAATAAGTTAAAAAAAATTTTTTTTTGGACTCAGTCATTTTTCCGGCATTTATCAGACTTTCAGATAGGGGAAATGTCAGTGAGCGTTCCGATTTCAGTTCCAGAGCAATTCGCCCAATGAGTCCTTGATATTTAGTCGTTTTCAGCTAATATTTTGGATTTTTGAAAATTTCACTTTTTTGTGAAATTATCCACTAAATGAGGGAATAATATGTGTGAGGGTACCCCAGGAGAGTTCCAAATGTGTGTGGGTAGAATATATATCCCATGGGGGTAAAATTGAAAAAAGTTGAAAACATTTTTTTTTTGTACTTAGTCATTTTTCCGGCGTTTGTCAGACTTTCAGATAGGGGAAATGTCAGTGAGCATTCCAATTTCAGTTCCAGAGCCATTCGCCCAATGTGTCCTTGATATTTAGTCATTTTCAGCCAATTTTCTGGATTTTTGAAAATTTCACTTTTTTGTGAAAATATCCACTAAATGAGGGAATAATATGTGTGAGGGTAGAATATATATCCCACGGGGGTAAAATTGAAAAAAGTTGAAAACATTTTTTTTTGGACTTAGTCATTTTTCCTGCGTTTATCAGACTTTCAGATAGGGGAAATGTCAGTGAGCGTTACGATTTCAATTCCAGAGCGATTCGCCCAATGAGTCCTTGATATTTAGTCGTTTTCAGCCAATTTTCTGGATTTTTGAAAATTTCACTTTTTTGTGAAAATATCCACTAAATGAGGGAATAATATGTGTGAGGGTAGAATATTTATCTCACGGGGTAAAATTGAAAAAAGTTGAAAACATTTTTTTTTGGACTTAGTCATTTTTCCTGCGTTTATCAGACTTTCAGATAGGGGAAATGTCAGTGAGCGTACCGATTTCAATTCCAGAGCGATTCGCCCAATGAGTCCTTGATATTTAGTCGTTTTCAGCCAATTTTCTGGATTTTTGAAAATTTCACTTTTTTGTGAAAATATCCACTAAATTAGGGAATAATATGTGTGAGGGTACCCCAGGAGAGTTCCAAATGTGTGTGGGTAGAATATATATCCCACGGGGTAAAATTGAAAAAAGTTGAAAAAAAATTTTTTTTGGACTTAGTCATTTTTCCGGCGTTTATCAGACTTTCAGATAGGGGAAATGTCAGTGAGCTTTCCGATTTCAATTCCAGAGCGATTCGCCCAATGAGTCCTTGATATTTAGTCATTTTCAGCCAATTTTCTGGATTTTTGAAAACTTCACTTTTTTATGAAAATATCCACTAAATGAGGGAATAATATGTGTGAGGGTAGAATATATATCCCACGGGGGTAAAATTGAAAAAAGTTGAAAACATTTTTTTTTGGACTTAGTCATTTTTCCTGCGTTTATCAGACTTTCAGATAGGGGAAATGTCAGTGAGCATACCGATTTCAATTCCAGAGCGATTCGCCCAATGAGTCCTTGATATTTAGTCGTTTTCAGCCAATTTTCTGGATTTTTGAAAATTTCACTTTTTTGTGAAAATATCCACTAAATGAGGGAATAATATGTGTCAGGGTACCCCAGGAGAGTTCCAAATGTGTGTGGGTAGAATATATATCCCACGGGGTAAAATTGAAAAAAGTTGAAAAAAAATTTTTTTTGGACTTAGTCATTTTTCCGGCGTTTATCAGACTTTCAGATAGGGAAAATGTCAGTGAGCGTTCCGATTTCAATTCCAGAGCGATTCGCTCAATGAGTCCTTGATATTTAGTCGTTTTCAGCCAATTTTCTGGATTTTTGAAAATTTCACTTTTTTGTGAAAATATCCACTAAATGAGGGAATAATATGTGTGAGGGTACCCCAGGAGAGTTCCAAATGTGTGTGGGTAGAATATATATCCCACGGGGGTAAAATTGAAATAAGTTAAAAAAAATTTTTTTTTGGACTCAGTCATTTTTCCGGCATTTATCAGACTTTCAGATAGGGGAAATGTCAGTGAGCGTTCCGATTTCAGTTCCAGAACGATTCGCCCAATGAGTCCTTGATATTTAGTCGTTTTCAGCTAATATTTTGGATTTTTGAAAATTTCACTTTTTTTGTGAAAATATCCACTAAATGAGGGAATATTATGTGTGAGGGTAGAATATATATCCCACGGGGGTAAAATTGAAAAAAGTTGAAAACATTTTTTTTTGGACTTAGTCATTTTTCCTGCGTTTATCAGACTTTCAGACAGGGGAAATGTCAGTGAGCGTACCGATTTCAATTCCAGAGCGATTCGCCCAATGAGTCCTTGATATTTAGTCGTTTTCAGCTAATATTTTGGATTTTTGAAAATTTCACTTTTTTGTGAAAATATCCACTAAATGAGGGAATAATATGTGTGAGGGTACACCAGGAGAGTTCCAAGTGTGTGTGGGTAGAATATATATCCCACGGGGGTAAAATTGAAAAAAGTTGCAAAAAATTTTTTTTTTGGACTTAGTCATCTCTCCGGCATTTATCACACTTTCAGATAGGGGAAATGTCAGTGAGTGTTCCAATTTCAGTTCCACAGCGATTCGCCCAATCAGTGTATGATATTTAGTCGTTTTCAGCCAATATTTTGGATTTTTGAAAATTTCACTTTTTTGTGAAAATATCCACTAAATGAGGGAATAATACGTGTGAGGGTACCCCAGGAGAGTTCCAAATGTGTGTGGGTAGAATATATATCCCATGGGGGTAAAATTGAAAAAAGTTGAATACATTTTTTTTTGGACTTGGTCATTTTTCCGGCGTTTATCAGACTTTCAGATAGGGGAAATGTCAGTGAGCGTTACGATTTCAATTCCAGAGCGATTCGCCCAATGATTCCTTGATATTTAGTCGTTTTCAGCCAATTTTCTGGATTTTTGAAAATTTCACTTTTTCGTGAAAATATCCACTAAATGAGGGAATAATATGTGTGTGGGTACCCCTGGAGAGTTCCAAATGTGTGTGGGTAGAATATATATCCCACGGGGGTAAAATTGAAAAAAGTTGAAAAAAATGTTTTTTTGTACTTAGTCATTTTTCCGGCGTTTATCAGACTTTCAGATAGGGGAAATGTCAGTGAGCGTTCCGATTTCAGTTCCAGAGTGATTCGCCCAATGAGTCCTTGATATTTAGTCGTTTTCAGCCAATTTTCTGGATTTTTGAAAATTTCACTTTTTTGTGAAAATATCCACTAAATGAGGGAATAATATGTGTGAGGGTACCCCAGGAGAGTTCCAAATGTGTGTGGGTAGAATATATATCCCATGGGGGTAAAATTGAAAAAAGTTGAAAACATTTTTTTTTTGTACTTAGTCATTTTTCCGGCGTTTGTCAGACTTTCAGATAGGGGAAATGTCAGTGAGCATTCCAATTTCAGTTCCAGAGCCATTCGCCCAATGTGTCCTTGATATTTAGTCATTTTCAGCCAATTTTCTGGATTTTTGAAAATTTCACTTTTTTGTGAAAATATCCACTAAATGAGGGAATAATATGTGTGAGGGTACCCCAGGAGAGTTCCAAATGTGTGTGGGTAGAATATATATCCCAAGAGGTAAAATTGAAAAAAGTTGAAAAAAAATTTTTTTGGAACTTAGTCATTTTTCCTGCGTTTATCAGACTTTCAGATAGGGGAAATGTCAGTGAGCGTTACGATTTCAATTCCAGAGCGATTCGCCCAATGAGTCCTTGATATTTAGTCGTTTTCAGCCAATTTTCTGGATTTTTGAAAATTTCACTTTTTTGTGAAAATATCCACTAAATGAGGGAATAATATGTGTGAGGGTAGAATATATATCTCACGGGGGTAAAATTGAAAAAAGTTGAAAACATTTTTTTTTGGACTTAGTCATTTTTCCTGCGTTTATCAGACTTTCAGATAGGGGAAATGTCAGTGAGCGTACCGATTTCAATTCCAGAGCGATTCGCCCAATGAGTCCTTGATATTTAGTCGTTTTCAGCCAATTTTCTGGATTTTTGAAAATTTCACTTTTTTGTGAAAATATCCACTAAATGAGGGAATAATATGTGTGAGGGTACCCCAGGAGAGTTCCAAATGTGTGTGGGTAGAATATATATCCCACGGGGTAAAATTGAAAAAAGTTGAAAAAAAATTTTTTTTGGACTTAGTCATTTTTCCGGCATTTATCAGACTTTCAGATAGGGGAAATGTCAGTGAGCGTTCCGATTTCAGTTCCAGAACGATTCGCCCAATGAGTCCTTGATATTTAGTCGTTTTCAGCTAATATTTTGGATTTTTGAAAATTTCACTTTTTTGTGAAAATATCCACTAAATGAGGGAATAATATGTGTGAGGGTACACCAGGAGAGTTCCAAGTGTGTGTGGGTAGAATATATATCCCACGGGGGTAAAATTGAAAAAAGTTGCAAAAAATTTTTTTTTTGGACTTAGTCATCTTTCCGGCATTTATCAGACTTTCAGATAGGGGAAATGTCAGTGAGTGTTCCAATTTCAGTTCCACAGCGATTCGCCCAATCAGTGTATGATATTTAGTCGTTTTCAGCCAATATTTTGGATTTTTGAAAATTTCACTTTTTGGTGAAAATATCCACTAAATGAGGGAATAATACGTGTGAGGGTACCCCAGGAGAGTTCCAAATGTGTGTGGGTAGAATATATATCCCATGGGGGTAAAATTGAAAAAAGTTGAAAACATTTTTTTTTTGTACTTACTCACTTTTCCGGCGTTTATCAGACTTTCAGATAGGGGAAATGTCAGTGAGCATTCCAATTTCAGTTCCAGAGCAATTCGCCCAATGTGTCCTTGATATTTAGTCATTTTCAGCCAATTTTCTGGATTTTTGAAAATTTCACTTTTTTTGTGAAAATATCCACTAAATGAGGGAATAATATGTGTGAGGGTACCCCAGGAGAGTTCCAAATGTGTGTGGGTAGAATATATATCCCACGGGGTAAAATTGAAAAAAGTTGAAAACATTTTTTTTTGGACTTAGTCATTTTTCCTGCGTTTATCAGACTTTCCGATAGGGGAAATGTCAGTGAGCGTTCCGATTTCAGTTCCAGAGCGATTCGCCCAATGTGTCCTTGATATTTAGTCGTTATTAGCCAATTTTCTGGATTTTTGCAGATTTCACTTTTTTTGTGAAAATATCCACTAAATGAGGGAATAATATGTGTGAGGGTACCCCAGGAGAGTTCCAAATGTGTGTGGGTAGAATATATATCCCACGGGGGTAAAATTGAAATAAGTTAAAAAAAATTTTTTTTTGGACTCAGTCATTTTTCCGGCATTTATCAGACTTTCAGATAGGGGAAATGTCAGTGAGTGTTCCGATTTCAGTTCCAGAGCGATTCGCCCAATGAGTCCTTGATACTTAGTCGTTTTCAGCCAATTTTCTGGATTTTTGAAAATTTCACTTTTTTGTGAAAATATCCACTAAATGAGGGAATAATATGTGTGAGCGTACCCCAGGAGAGTTCCAAATGTGTGTGGGTAGAATATATATCCCACGGGGGTAAAATTGAAATAAGTTAAAAAAAATTTTTTTTTGGACTCAGTCATTTTTCCGGCATTTATCAGACTTTCAGATAGGGGAAATGTCAGTGAGTGTTCCGATTTCAGTTCCAGAGCGATTCGCCCAATGAGTCCTTGATATTTAGTCATTTTCAGCCAATTTTCTGGATTTTTGAAAATTTCACTTTTTTGTGAAAATATCCACTAAATGAGGGAATAATATGTGTGAGGGTACCCCAGGAGAGTTCCAAATGTGTGTGGGTAGAATATATATCCCATGGGGGTAAAATTGAAAAAAGTTGAAAACATTTTTTTTTTGTACTTAGTCATTTCTCCGGCGTTTATCAGACCTTCAGATAGGGGAAATGTCAGTGAGCGTTCCAATTTCAGTTCCAGAGTGATTCGCCCAATGAGTCCTTGATATTTAGTCGTTTTCAGCCAATTTTCTGAATTTTTGAAAATTTCACTTTTTTGTGAAAATATCCACTAAATGATGGAATAATATGTGTGAGGGTAGAATATATATCCCACGGGGGTAAAATTGAAAAAAGTTGAAAACATTTTTTTTTGGACTTAGTCATTTTTCCGGCGTTTGTCAGACTTTCAGATAGGGGAAATGTCAGTGAGCGTTCCGATTTCAATTCCAGAGCGATTCGCCCAATGAGTCCTTGATATTTAGTCGTTTTCAGCCAATTTTCTGGATTTTTGAAAATTTCACTTTTTTGTGAAAATATCCACTAAATGAGGGAATAATATTTGTGAGGGTAGAATATGTATCCCACGGGGGTAAAATTGAAAAATTTTTTTTTTTGTACTTAGTCATTTTTCCGGCGTTTATCAGACTTTCAGATAGGGGAAATGTCAGTGAGCGTTCCGATTTCAGTTCCAGAGTGATTCGCCCAATGAGTCCTTGATATTTAGTCTTTTTCAGCCAATTTTCTGGATTTTTGAAAATTTCACTTTTTTGTGAAAATATCCACTAAATGAGGGAATAATATGTGTGAGGGTAGTATATATATCCCACGGGGGTAAAATTGAAAAAAGTTGAAAACATTTTTTTTTGGACTTAGTCATTTTTCCGGCGTTTATCAGACTTTCAGATAGGGGAAATGTCAGTGAGCGTTCCGATTTCAATTACAGAGCGATTCGCCCAATGAGTCCTTGATATTTAGTCGTTTTCAGCCAATTTTCTGGATTTTTGAAAATTTCACTTTTTTGTGAAAATATCCACTAAATGAGGGAATAATATGTGTGAGGGTACACCAGTAGAGTTCCAAATGTGTGTGGGTAGAATATGTATCCCACGGGAGTAAAATTGAAAAAAGTTGAAAAAAATTATTTTTTTGGACTTAGTCATCTTTCCGGCATTTATCAGACTTTCAGATAGGGGAAATGTCATTGAGCGTTCCGATTTCAGTTCCAGAGCGATTCGCCCAATGTGTCCTTGATATTTAGTCGTTTTCAGCCAATTTTCTGGATTTTTGAAAATTTCACTTTTTTGTGAAAATATCCACTAAATGCGGGAATAATATGTGTCAGGGTACCCCAGGAGAGTTCCAAATGTGTGTGGGTAGAATATATATCCCACGGGGGTAAAATTGAAAAAAGTTGAAAAAAATGTTTTTTTGTACTTTGTAATTTTTCCGGCGTTTATCAGACTTTCAGATAGGGGAAATGTCAGTGAGCGTTCCGATTTCAGTTCCAGAGTGATTCGCCCAATGAGTCCTTGATATTTAGTCGTTTTCAGCCAATTTTCTGGATTTTTGAAAATTTCACTTTTTTGTGAAAATATCCACTAAATGAGGGAATAATATGTGTGAGGGTACCCCAGGAGAGTTCCAAATGTGTGTGGGTAGAATATATATCCCATGGGGGTAAAATTGAAAAAAGTTGAAAACATTTTTTTTTTGTACTTAGTCATTTTTCCGGCGTTTGTCAGACTTTCAGATAGGGGAAATGTCAGTGAGCATTCCAATTTCAGTTCCAGAGCCATTCGCCCAATGTGTCCTTGATATTTAGTCATTTTCAGCCAATTTTCTGGATTTTTGAAAATTTCACTTTTTTGTGAAAATATCCACTAAATGAGGGAATAATATGTGTGAGGGTACCCCAGGAGAGTTCCAAATGTGTGTGGGTAGAATATATATCCCAAGAGGTAAAATTGAAAAAAGTTGAAAAAAAATTTTTTTGGAACTTAGTCATTTTTCCTGCGTTTATCAGACTTTCAGATAGGGGAAATGTCAGTGAGCGTTACGATTTCAATTCCAGAGCGATTCGCCCAATGAGTCCTTGATATTTAGTCGTTTTCAGCCAATTTTCTGGATTTTTGAAAATTTCACTTTTTTGTGAAAATATCCACTAAATGAGGGAATAATATGTGTGAGGGTAGAATATATATCTCACGGGGGTAAAATTGAAAAAAGTTGAAAACATTTTTTTTTGGACTTAGTCATTTTTCCTGCGTTTATCAGACTTTCAGATAGGGGAAATGTCAGTGAGCGTACCGATTTCAATTCCAGAGCGATTCGCCCAATGAGTCCTTGATATTTAGTCGTTTTCAGCCAATTTTCTGGATTTTTGAAAATTTCACTTTTTTGTGAAAATATCCACTAAATGAGGGAATAATATGTGTGAGGGTACCCCAGGAGAGTTCCAAATGTGTGTGGGTAGAATATATATCCCACGGGGTAAAATTGAAAAAAGTTGAAAAAAAATTTTTTTTGGACTTAGTCATTTTTCCGGCATTTATCAGACTTTCAGATAGGGGAAATGTCAGTGAGCGTTCCGATTTCAGTTCCAGAACGATTCGCCCAATGAGTCCTTGATATTTAGTCGTTTTCAGCTAATATTTTGGATTTTTGAAAATTTCACTTTTTTGTGAAAATATCCACTAAATGAGGGAATAATATGTGTGAGGGTACACCAGGAGAGTTCCAAGTGTGTGTGGGTAGAATATATATCCCACGGGGGTAAAATTGAAAAAAGTTGCAAAAAATTTTTTTTTTGGACTTAGTCATCTTTCCGGCATTTATCAGACTTTCAGATAGGGGAAATGTCAGTGAGTGTTCCAATTTCAGTTCCACAGCGATTCGCCCAATCAGTGTATGATATTTAGTCGTTTTCAGCCAATATTTTGGATTTTTGAAAATTTCACTTTTTGGTGAAAATATCCACTAAATGAGGGAATAATACGTGTGAGGGTACCCCAGGAGAGTTCCAAATGTGTGTGGGTAGAATATATATCCCATGGGGGTAAAATTGAAAAAAGTTGAAAACATTTTTTTTTTGTACTTACTCACTTTTCCGGCGTTTATCAGACTTTCAGATAGGGGAAATGTCAGTGAGCATTCCAATTTCAGTTCCAGAGCAATTCGCCCAATGTGTCCTTGATATTTAGTCATTTTCAGCCAATTTTCTGGATTTTTGAAAATTTCACTTTTTTTGTGAAAATATCCACTAAATGAGGGAATAATATGTGTGAGGGTACCCCAGGAGAGTTCCAAATGTGTGTGGGTAGAATATATATCCCACGGGGTAAAATTGAAAAAAGTTGAAAACATTTTTTTTTGGACTTAGTCATTTTTCCTGCGTTTATCAGACTTTCCGATAGGGGAAATGTCAGTGAGCGTTCCGATTTCAGTTCCAGAGCGATTCGCCCAATGTGTCCTTGATATTTAGTCGTTATTAGCCAATTTTCTGGATTTTTGCAGATTTCACTTTTTTTGTGAAAATATCCACTAAATGAGGGAATAATATGTGTGAGGGTACCCCAGGAGAGTTCCAAATGTGTGTGGGTAGAATATATATCCCACGGGGGTAAAATTGAAATAAGTTAAAAAAAATTTTTTTTTGGACTCAGTCATTTTTCCGGCATTTATCAGACTTTCAGATAGGGGAAATGTCAGTGAGTGTTCCGATTTCAGTTCCAGAGCGATTCGCCCAATGAGTCCTTGATACTTAGTCGTTTTCAGCCAATTTTCTGGATTTTTGAAAATTTCACTTTTTTGTGAAAATATCCACTAAATGAGGGAATAATATGTGTGAGCGTACCCCAGGAGAGTTCCAAATGTGTGTGGGTAGAATATATATCCCACGGGGGTAAAATTGAAATAAGTTAAAAAAAATTTTTTTTTGGACTCAGTCATTTTTCCGGCATTTATCAGACTTTCAGATAGGGGAAATGTCAGTGAGTGTTCCGATTTCAGTTCCAGAGCGATTCGCCCAATGAGTCCTTGATATTTAGTCATTTTCAGCCAATTTTCTGGATTTTTGAAAATTTCACTTTTTTGTGAAAATATCCACTAAATGAGGGAATAATATGTGTGAGGGTACCCCAGGAGAGTTCCAAATGTGTGTGGGTAGAATATATATCCCATGGGGGTAAAATTGAAAAAAGTTGAAAACATTTTTTTTTTGTACTTAGTCATTTCTCCGGCGTTTATCAGACCTTCAGATAGGGGAAATGTCAGTGAGCGTTCCAATTTCAGTTCCAGAGTGATTCGCCCAATGAGTCCTTGATATTTAGTCGTTTTCAGCCAATTTTCTGAATTTTTGAAAATTTCACTTTTTTGTGAAAATATCCACTAAATGATGGAATAATATGTGTGAGGGTAGAATATATATCCCACGGGGGTAAAATTGAAAAAAGTTGAAAACATTTTTTTTTGGACTTAGTCATTTTTCCGGCGTTTGTCAGACTTTCAGATAGGGGAAATGTCAGTGAGCGTTCCGATTTCAATTCCAGAGCGATTCGCCCAATGAGTCCTTGATATTTAGTCGTTTTCAGCCAATTTTCTGGATTTTTGAAAATTTCACTTTTTTGTGAAAATATCCACTAAATGAGGGAATAATATTTGTGAGGGTAGAATATGTATCCCACGGGGGTAAAATTGAAAAATTTTTTTTTTTGTACTTAGTCATTTTTCCGGCGTTTATCAGACTTTCAGATAGGGGAAATGTCAGTGAGCGTTCCGATTTCAGTTCCAGAGTGATTCGCCCAATGAGTCCTTGATATTTAGTCTTTTTCAGCCAATTTTCTGGATTTTTGAAAATTTCACTTTTTTGTGAAAATATCCACTAAATGAGGGAATAATATGTGTGAGGGTAGTATATATATCCCACGGGGGTAAAATTGAAAAAAGTTGAAAACATTTTTTTTTGGACTTAGTCATTTTTCCGGCGTTTATCAGACTTTCAGATAGGGGAAATGTCAGTGAGCGTTCCGATTTCAATTACAGAGCGATTCGCCCAATGAGTCCTTGATATTTAGTCGTTTTCAGCCAATTTTCTGGATTTTTGAAAATTTCACTTTTTTGTGAAAATATCCACTAAATGAGGGAATAATATGTGTGAGGGTACACCAGTAGAGTTCCAAATGTGTGTGGGTAGAATATGTATCCCACGGGAGTAAAATTGAAAAAAGTTGAAAAAAATTATTTTTTTGGACTTAGTCATCTTTCCGGCATTTATCAGACTTTCAGATAGGGGAAATGTCATTGAGCGTTCCGATTTCAGTTCCAGAGCGATTCGCCCAATGTGTCCTTGATATTTAGTCGTTTTCAGCCAATTTTCTGGATTTTTGAAAATTTCACTTTTTTGTGAAAATATCCACTAAATGCGGGAATAATATGTGTCAGGGTACCCCAGGAGAGTTCCAAATGTGTGTGGGTAGAATATATATCCCACGGGGGTAAAATTGAAAAAAGTTGAAAAAAATGTTTTTTTGTACTTTGTAATTTTTCCGGCGTTCATCAGACTTTCATATAGGGGAAATGTCAGTGAGCGTTCCGATTTCAGTTCCAGAGTGATTCGCCCAATGAGTCCTTGATATTTATTCATTTTCAGCCAATTTTCTGGATTTTTGAAAATTTCACTTTTTTGTGAAAATATCCACTAAATGAGGGAATAATATTTGTGAGGGTAGAATATATATCCGACGGGGGTAAAATTGAAAAAAGTTGAAAACATTTTTTTTTGGACTTGGTCATATTTCCGGCGTTTATCAGACTTTCAGATAGGGGAAATGTCAGTGAGCGTTCCGATTTCAGTTCCAGAGCGATTCGCCCAATGTGTCCTTGATATTTAGTCGTTATTAGCCAATTTTCTGGATTTTTGCAGATTTCACTTTTTTTGTGAAAATATCCACTAAATGAGGGAATAATATGTGTGAGGGTACCCCAGGAGAGTTCCAAATGTGTGTGGGTAGAATATATATCCCACGGGGGTAAAATTGAAATAAGTAAAAAAAAATTTTTTTTTGGACTCAGTCATTTTTCCGGCATTTATCAGACTTTCAGATAGGGGAAATGTCAGTGAGTGTTCCGATTTCAGTTCCAGAGCGATTCGCCCAATGAGTCCTTGATATTTAGTCATTTTCAGCCAATTTTCTGGATTTTTGAAAATTTCACTTTTTTGTGAAAATATCCACTAAATGAGGGAATAATATGTGTGAGGGTACCCCAGGAGAATTCCAAATGTGTGTGGGTAGAATATATATCCCATGGGGGTAAAATTGAAAAAAGTTGAAAACATTTTTTTTTTGTACTTAGTCATTTCTCCGGCGTTTATCAGACCTTCAGATAGGGGAAATGTCAGTGAGCGTTCCAATTTCAGTTCCAGAGTGATTCGCCCAATGAGTCCTTGATATTTAGTCGTTTTCAGCCAATTTTCTGAATTTTTGAAAATTTCACTTTTTTGTGAAAATATCCACTAAATGATGGAATAATATGTGTGAGGGTAGAATATATATCCCACGGGGGTAAAATTGAAAAAAGTTGAAAACATTTTTTTTTGGACTTAGTCATTTTTCCGGCGTTTGTCAGACTTTCAGATAGGGGAAATGTCAGTGAGCGTTCCGATTTCAATTCCAGAGCGATTCGCCCAATGAGTCCTTGATATTTAGTCGTTTTCAGACAATTTTCTGGATTTTTGAAAATTTCACTTTTTTGTGAAAATATCCACTAAATGAGGGAATAATATTTGTGAGGGTAGAATATGTATCCCACGGGGGTAAAATTGAAAAATTTTTTTTTTTGTACTTAGTCATTTTTCCGGCGTTTATCAGACTTTCAGATAGGGGAAATGTCAGTGAGCGTTCCGATTTCAGTTCCAGAGTGATTCGCCCAATGAGTCCTTGATATTTAGTCTTTTTCAGCCAATTTTCTGGATTTTTGAAAATTTCACTTTTTTGTGAAAATATCCACTAAATGAGGGAATAATATGTGTGAGGGTAGTATATATATCCCACGGGGGTAAAATTGAAAAAAGTTGAAAACATTTTTTTTTGGACTTAGTCATTTTTCCGGCGTTTATCAGACTTTCAGATAGGGGAAATGTCAGTGAGCGTTCCGATTTCAATTACAGAGCGATTCGCCCAATGAGTCCTTGATATTTAGTCGTTTTCAGCCAATTTTCTGGATTTTTGAAAATTTCACTTTTTTGTGAAAATATCCACTAAATGAGGGAATAATATGTGTGAGGGTACACCAGTAGAGTTCCAAATGTGTGTGGGTAGAATATGTATCCCACGGGAGTAAAATTGAAAAAAGTTGAAAAAAATTATTTTTTTGGACTTAGTCATCTTTCCGGCATTTATCAGACTTTCAGATAGGGGAAATGTCATTGAGCGTTCTGATTTCAGTTCCAGAGCGATTCGCCCAATGTGTCCTTGATATTTAGTCGTTTTCAGCCAATTTTCTGGATTTTTGAAAATTTCACTTTTTTGTGAAAATATCCACTAAATGCGGGAATAATATGTGTCAGGGTACCCCAGGAGAGTTCCAAATGTGTGTGGGTAGAAAATATATCCCACGGGGGTAAAATTGAAAAAAGTTGAAAAAAATGTTTTTTTGTACTTTGTCATTTTTCCGGCGTTCATCAGACTTTCAGATAGGGGAAATGTCAGTGAGCGTTCCGATTTCAGTTCCAGAGTGATTCGCCCAATGAGTCCTTGATATTTATTCATTTTCAGCCAATTTTCTGGATTTTTGAAAATTTCACTTTTTTGTGAAAATATCCACTAAATGAGGGAATAATATTTGTGAGGGTAGAATATATATCCGACGGGGGTAAAATTGAAAAAAGTTGAAAACATTTTTTTTTGGACTTAGTCATATTTCCGGCGTTTATCAGACTTTCAGATAGGGGAAATGTCAGTGAGCGTTCCGATTTCAGTTCCAGAGCGATTCGCCCAATGTGTCCTTGATATTTAGTCGTTATTAGCCAATTTTCTGGATTTTTGCAGATTTCACTTTTTTTGTGAAAATATCCACTAAATGAGGGAATAATATGTGTGAGGGTAGTATATATATCCCACGGGGGTAAAATTGAAAAAAGTTGAAAAAATTTTTTTTTTTCGACTTAGTAATTTTTTGGCATTTATCAAACTTTCAGATAGGAGAAATGTCAGTGAGCATTCCAATTTCAGTTCTAGAGCGATTCGCCCAATGAGTCTTTGATATTTAGTTGTTTTCAGCCAATATTTTGGATTTTTGAAAATTTCACTTTTTTGTGAAAATATCCACTAAATGAGGGAATAATATGTGTGAGGGTACCCCAGGAGAGTTCCAAATGTGTGTGGGTAGAATATATATCCCACGGGGGTAAAATTGAAAAAAGTTGAAAAAATTTTTTTTTTGGACTTAGTCATTTTTCCGGCATTTATCAGACTTTCAGATAGAGGAAATGTCAGTGAGCGTTCCGTTTTCAGTTCCAGAGCGATTCGCCCAATGAGTCCTTGATATTTAGTCGTTTTCAGCCAATTTTCTGGATTTTTGAAAATTTCACTTTTTTGTGAAAATATCAACTAAATGAGGGAATAATATGTGTGAGGGTACCCCAGGAGAGTTCCAAATGTGTGTGGGTAGAATATATATCCCACGGGGGTAAAATTGAAAAAAGTTGAAAACATTTTTTTTTTGGACTTAGTCATTTTCCGGCATTTATCAGACTTTCAGATAGAGGAAATGTCAGTGAGCGTTCCGTTTTCAGTTCCAGAGCGATTCGCCCAATGAGTCCTTGATATTTAGTCGTTTTCAGCCAATTTTCTGGATTTTTGAAAATTTCACTTTTTTGTGAAAATATCCACTAAATGAGAGAATAATATGTGTGTGGGTACACCAGGAGATTTCCAAATGCGTGTGGGTAGAATATATATCCCACGGGGGTAAAATTGAAAAAAGTTTAAAAAAAATTTTTTTTTGGACTCAGTCATTTCTCCGACGTTTATCAGACTTTCAGATAGGGGAAATGTCAGTGAGCGTTCCGATTTCAGTTCCAGAGCGATTCGCCCAATGATTTTTTGATATTTAGTCGTTTTCAGCCAATATTTAGTATTTTTGAAAATTTCACTTTTTTGTGAAAATATCCCAGGAGAGTTCCAAATGTGTGTGGGTAGAATATATATCCCACGGGGGTAAAATTGAAAAAAGTTGAAAAAAATTTTTTTTTGGACTTAGTCATTTTTCCGGCGTTTATCAGACTTTCAGATAGGAGAAATTTCAGTGAGTGTTCCATTTCAGTTCCAGAGCGATTCGCCCAATGAGTCTATGATATTTAGTTGTTTTCAGCCAATTTTCTGGATTTTTGAAAATGTCACTTTTTTGTGAAAATATCCACTAAATGAGGGAATAATATGTGTGAGGTTAGAATATATATCCCACGGGGGTAAAATTGAAAAAAGATGAAAACATTTTTTTTTTGGACTTGGTAATTTTTCCGGCGTTTATCAGACTTTCAGATAGGAGAAAAGTCAGGGAGCGTTCCGATTTCAGTTCCAGAGTGATTCGCCCAATGAGTCAATGATATTTAGTCGTTTTCAGCCAATTTTCTGGATCTTTGAAAATTTCACTTTTTTGTGAAAATATCCACTAAATGAGGGAATAATATGTGTGAGGGTAGAATATATATCCCACGGGGGTAAAATTGAAAAGAGTTGAAAACATTTTTTTTTGGACTTAGTCATTTTTCCGGCGTTTATCAGACTTTCAGATAGGGGAAATGTCAATGAGCGTTCCGATTTCAGTTCCAGAGCGATTTGCCCAATGGTTTTTTGATGTTTAGTCGTTTTCAGCCAATATTTAGTATTTTTGAAAATTTCACTTTTTTGTGAAAATCTCCACTAAATGAGGGAATAATATGTGTGAGGGTACCCCAGGAGAGTTCCAAATGTGTGTGGGTAGAATATATATCCCACGGGGGTAAAATTGAAAAAAGTTGAAAAAAATTTTTTTTTGGACTTAGTCATTTTTCCGGCGTTTATCAGACTTTCAGATAGGAGAAATTTCAGTGAGTGTTCCAATTTCAGTTCCAGAGCGATTCGCCCAATGAGTCTATGATATTTAGTTGTTTTCAGCCAATTTTCTGGATTTTTGAAAATGTCACTTTTTTGTGAAAATATCCACTAAATGAGGGAATAATATGTGTGAGGGTACCCCAGGAGAGTTCCAAATGTGTGTGGGTAGAATATATATCCCACGGGGGTAAAATGTAAAAAAGTTGAAAAAATTTTTTTTTTGGACTTTGTCATTTTTCCGGCGTTTATCAGACTTTCAGATAGGGCAAATGTCAGTCAGTGTTACAATTTCAGTTCCAGAGCGATTCGTTCATGGAGTCTATGAAATTTAGTTGTTTTCAGCCAATTTTCTGGATTTTTGAAAATTTCACTTTTTTGTGAAAATATCCATTAAATGAGGGAATAATATGTGTGAGGGTACCCCAGGAGAGTTCCAAATGTGTGTGGGTAGAATATATATCCCACGGGGGTAAAATTGAAAAAAGTTGAAAAATTTTTTTTTTTGGACTTAGTAATTTTTCCGGCATTTATCAGACTTTCAGATAGGGGAAATGTCAGTGAGAGTTCCGATTTCAGTTCCAGAATGATTCACCCAATGAGTCCTTGATATTTAGTCGTTTTCAGCCAATTTTCTGGATTTTTGAAAATGTCACTTTTTTGTGAAAATATCCACTAAATGAGGGAATAATATGTGTGAGGGTACCCCAGGAGAGCTCCAAATGTGTGTGGGTAGAATATATATCCCACGGGGGTAAAATTGAAAAAAGTTGAAAAAAATTTTTTTTTGGACTTAGTCATTTTTCCGGCGTTTATCTGACTTTCAGATAGGGGAAATGTCAGTGGGCTTTCCGATTTCAATTCCAGAGCAATTCGCACAATGAGTCCTTGATATTTAGTCGTTTTCCGCCAATTTTCTGGATTTTTGAAAATTTCACTTTTTTGTGAAAATATCCACTAAATGAGGGAATAATATGTGTGAGGGTACCCCAGGAGAGTTCCAAATGTGTGTGGGTAGAATATATATCCCACGGGGGTAAAATTGAAAAAAGTTGAAAACATTTTTTTTGGACTTGGTCATTTTTCCGGCGTTTATCAGACTTTCAGATCGGGGAAATGTCAGGGAGCGTTCCAATTTCAATTCCAGAGCGAATCGCCCAATGAGTCCTTGATATTTAGTCGTTTTCAGCCAATTTTCTGAATTTTTGAAAATTTCACTTTTTTGTGAAAATATCCACTAAATAAGGGAATAATATGTGTGAGGGTACCCCAGGAGAGTTCCAAATGTGTGTGGGTAGAATATATATCCCACGGGGGTAAAATTGAAAAAAGTTGAAAATTTTTTTTTTTTGGACTTAGTCATTTTTCCGGCGTTTATCAGACTTTCAGATAGGGGAAATGTCAGTGAGAGTTCCGATTTCAGTTCCAGAGCGATTCGCCCAATGAGTCCTTGATATTTAGTCGTTTTCAGCCAATTTTCTGGATTTTTGAAAATTTCACTTTTTGTGTGAAAATATCCACTAAATGAGGGAATAATATGTGTGAGGGTAGAATATATATCCCACGGGGGTAAAATTGAAAAAAGTAGAAATCATTTTTTTTTGGACTTAGTCATTTTTCCGGCGTTTATCAGACTTTCAGATAGGGCAAATGTCAGTGAGTGTTCCAATTTCAGTTCCAGAGCGATTCGCCCAATGAGTCCTTGATATTTAGTCGTTTTCAGCCAATTTTCTGGATTTTTGAAAATTTCACTTTTTTTGTGAAAATATCCACTAAATGAGGGAATAATATGTGTGAGGGTAGAATATATATCCGACGGGGGTAAAATTGAAAAAAGTTGAAAACATTTTTTTTTGGACTTAGTTATTTTTCCGGCGTTTATCAGACTTTCAGATAGGGGAAATGTAAGTGAGCGTTCCGATTTCAATTCCAGAGCGATTCGCCCAAGGAGTCCTTGATATTTAGTTGTTTTCAGCCAATTTTCTGGATTTTTGAAAATTTCACTTTTTTGTGAAAATATCTACTAAATGAGGGAATAGTATGTGTGAGGGTACACCAGGAGAGTTCCAAATGTGTGTGGGTAGAATATATATCCCACGGGGGTAAAATTGAAAAAAGTTGAAAACATTTTTTTTTGGACTTAGTCATTTTTCCGGCGTTTATCAGACTTTCAGATAGGGCAAATGTCAGTGAGTGTTCCAATTTCAGTTCCAGAGCGATTCGCCCAATGAGTCCTTGATATTTAGTCGTTTTCAGCCAATTTTCTGAATTTTTAAAAATGTCACTTTTTTGTGAAAATATCCACTAAATGAGGGAATAATATGTGTGAGGGTAGAATATATATCCCACGGGGGTAAAATTGAAAAAAGTAGAAATCATTTTTTTTGGGACTTAGTCATTTTTCCGGCGTTTATCAGACTTTCAGATAGGGCAAATGTCAGTGAGTGTTCCAATTTCAGTTCCAGAGCGATTCGCCCAATGAGTCCTTGATATTTAGTCGTTTTCAGCCAATTTTCTGGATTTTTGAAAATTTCACTTTTTTGTGAAAATATCCACTAAATGAGGGAATAATATGTGTGAGGGTAGAATATATATCCCACGGGGGTAAAATTGAGAAAAGTTGAAAAAAATTTTTTTTTTGGACTTAGTCATTTTTCCGGCATTTATCAGACTTTCAGATAGGGAAAATGTCAGTGAGTGTTCCAATTTCAGTTCCAGAGCGATTCGCCCAAGGAGTCTTTGATATTTAGTTGTTTTCAGCCAATTTTCTGGATTTTTGAAAATTTCACTTTTTTGTGAAAATATCTACTAAATGAGGGAAAAGTATGTGTCAGGGTACACCAGGAGAGTTCCAAATGTGTGTGGGTAGAATATATATCCCACGGGGGTAAAATTGAAAAAAGTTGAAAAAAATTTTTTTTTGGACTTAGTCATTTTTCCGGCGTTTATCAGACTTTCAGATAGGGGAAATGTCAGTGAGCGTTCAGATTTCAGTTCCAGAGCAATTCGCCCAATGAGTCCTTGATATTTTGTCGTTTTCAGCCAATTTTCTGGATTTTTGAAAATTTCACTTTTTTGTGAAAATATCCACCAAATGAGGGAATAATATTTGTGAGGGTAGAATATATATCCGATGGGGGTAAAATTGAAAAAAGTTGAAAACATTTTTTTTTGGACTTAGTTATTTTTCCGGCGTTTATCAGACTTTCAGATAGGGGAAATGTAAGTGAGCGTTCCGATTTCAATTCCAGAGCGATTCGCCCAAGGAGTCCTTGATATTTAGTTGTTTTCAGCCAATTTTCTGGATTTTTGAAAATTTCACTTTTTTGTGAAAATATCTACTAAATGAGGGAATAGTATGTGTGAGGGTACACCAGGAGAGTTCAAAATGTGTGTGGGTAGAATATATATCCCACGGGGGTAAAATTGAAAAAAGTTAAAACATTTTTTTTTTGGACTTAGTCATTTTTCCTGCGTTTATCAGACTTTCAGATAGGTCAATTGTCAGTGAGCATTCCGATTTCAGTTCCAGAGCGATTCGCCCAATGAGTCATTGATATTTAGTCGTTTTCAGCCAATATTTTGGATTTTTGAAAATTTCACTTTTTTGTGAAAATATCCACTAAATGAGGGAATAATATGTGTGAGGGTACCCCAGGAGAGTTCCAAATGTGTGTGGGTAGAATATATATCCCACGGGGGTAAAATTGAAAAAAGTTGAAAACATTTTTTTTTTGGACTTAGTCATTTTTTCTGCGTTTATCAGACTTTCAGATAGGGGAAATGTCAGTGAGCGTTCCGATTTCAGTTCCAGAGCGATTCGCCCAATGAGTCCTTGATATTTAGTTGTTTTCAGCCAATTTTCTGGATTTTTGAAAATTTCACCTTTTTTGTGAAAATATCCACTAAATGAGAGAATAATATGTGTGAGGGTACCCCAGGAGAGTTCCAAATGTGTGTGGGTAGAATATATATCCCACAGTGGTAAAATTGAAAAAAGTTAAAAAAAAAAATTTTTTGGACTTAGTCATTTTTCCGGCGTTAATCAGACTTTCAGATAGGGGAAATGTCAATGAGCGTTCCAATTTCAGTTCCAGAGCGATTCGCCCAATGAGTCCTTGATATTTAGTCGTTTTCAGCCAATTTTCTGGATTTTTGAAAATTTCACTTTTTTTGTGAAAATATCCACTAAATGAGGGAATAATATGTGTGAGGGTACCCCAGGAGAGTTCCAAATGTGTGTGCGTAGAATATATATCCCACGGGGGTAAAATTGAAAAAAGTAGAAATCATTTTTTTTTGGACTTAGTCATTTTTCCGGCGTTTATCAGACTTTCAGATAGGGCAAATGTCAGTGAGTGTTCCAATTTCAGTTCCAGAGCGATTCGCCCAATGAGTCCTTGATATTTAGTCGTTTTCAGCCAATTTTCTGGATTTTTGAAAATTTCACTTTTTTTGTGAAAATATCCACTAAATGAGGGAATAATAAGTGTGAGGGTAGAATATATATCCCACGGGGGTAAAATTGAAAAAAGTTGAAAACATTTTTTTTTGGACTTAGTTATTTTTCCGGCGTTTATCAGACTTTCAGATAGGGGAAATGTCAGTGAGCGTTCCGATTTCAATTCCAGAGCGATTCACACAAGGAGTCCTTGATATTTAGTTGTTTTCAGCCAATTTTCTGGATTTTTGAAAATTTCACTTTTTTGTGAAAATATCTACTAAATGAGGGAATAATATGTGTGACGGTACACCAGGAGCGTTCCAAATGTGTGTGGGTAGAATATATATCCCACGGGGGTAAAATTGAAAAAAGTTGAAAAAAATTTTTTTTTGGACTTAGTCATTTTTCCGGCGTTTATCAGACTTTCAGATAGGGGAAATGTCAGTGAGCGTTCCGATTTCAGTTCCAGAGCAATTCGCCCAATGAGTCCTTGATATTTTGTCGTTTTCAGCCAATTTTCTGGATTTTTGAAAATTTCACTTTTTTGTGAAAATATCCACTAAATGAGGGAATAATATGTGTGAGGGTAGAATATATATCCCACGGGGGTAAAATTGAAAAAAGTAGAAATCATTTTTTTTGGGACTTAGTCATTTTTCCGGCGTTTATCAGACTTTCAGATAGGGCAAATGTCAGTGAGTGTTCCAATTTCAGTTCCAGAGCGATTCCCCCAATGAGTCCTTGATATTTAGTCGTTTTCAGCCAATTTTCTGGATTTTTGAAAATTTCACTTTTTTGTGAAAATATCCACTAAATGAGGGAATAATATGTGTGAGGGTAGAATATATATCCCACGGGGGTAAAATTGAAAAAAGTAGAAATCATTTTTTTTGGGACTTAGTCATTTTTCTGGCATTTATCAGACTTTCAGATAGGGAAAATGTCAGTGAGTGTTCCAATTTCAGTTCCAGAGCGATTCGCCCAAGGAGTCTTTGATATTTAGTTGTTTTCAGCCAATTTTCTGGATTTTTGAAAATTTCACTTTTTTGTGAAAATATCTACTAAATGAGGGAAAAGTATGTGTCAGGGTACACCAGGAGAGTTCCAAATGTGTGTGGGTAGAATATATATCCCACGGGGGTAAAATTGAAAAAAGTTGAAAAAAATTTTTTTTTGGACTTAGTCATTTTTCCGGCGTTTATCAGACTTTCAGATAGGGCAAATGTCAGTCAGTGTTCCAATTTCAGTTCCAGAGCGATTCGCCCAATGAGTCTATGAAATTTAGTTGTTTTCAGCCAATTTTCTGGATTTTTGAAAATTTCACTTTTTTGTGAAAATATCCACTAAATGAGGGAATAGTATGTGTGAGGGTACACCAGGAGAGTTCCAAATGTGTGTGGGTAGAATATATATCCCACAGGGGTAAAATTGAAAAAAGTTGAAAAAAAATTTTTTTTTGGACTTAGTCATTTTTCTGGCGTTTATCAGACTTTCAGATAGGGGAAATGTCAGTGAGCATTCCGATTTCAGTTCCAGAGCGATTCGCCCAATGAGTCATTGATATTTAGTCGTTTTCAGCCAATATTTTGGATTTTTGAAAATTTCACTTTTTTGTGAAAATATCCACTAAATGAGGGAATAATATGTGTGAGGGTACCCCAGGAGAGTTCCAAATGTGTGTGGGTAGAATATATATCCCACGGGGGTAAAATTGAAAAAAGTTGAAAACATTTTTTTTTTGACTTAGTCATTTTTCCGGCGTTTATCAGACTTTCAGATAGGGGAAATGTCAGTGAGAGTTCCGATTTCAGTTCCAGAGCGATTCGCCCAATGAGTCCATGATATTTAGTCATTTTCAGCCAATATTTTGGATTTTTGAAAATTTCACTTTTTTGTGAAAATATCCACAAAATGAGAGAATAATATGTGTGAGGGTACCCCAGGAGAGTTCCAAATGTGTGTGGGTAGAATATATATCCCACGGGGGTAAAATTGAAAAAAGTTGAAAACATTTTTTTTTTGGACTTAGTCATTTTTTCCGGCGTTTATCAGACTTTCAGATAGGGGAAATGTCAGTGCGCATTCCGATTTCAGTTCCAGAGCAATTCGCCCAATGAGTCCTTGATATTTAGTTGTTTTCAGCCAATTCTCTGGATTTTTGAAAATTTCACCTTTTTTGTGAAAATATCCACTAAATGAGAGAATAATATGTGTGAGGGTACTTCAGGAGAGTTCAAATTGTGTGTGGGTAGAATACATATCCCACGGGGGTAAAATTGAAAAAAGTTAAAAAGAAAATTTTTTTGGACTTAGTCATTTTTCCGGCGTTTATCAGACTTTCAGATAGGGCAAATGTCAGTCAGTGTTCCAATTTCAGTTCCAGAGCGATTCGCCCAATGAGTCTATGAAATTTAGTTGTTTTCAGCCAATTTTCTGGATTTTTGAAAATTTCACTTTTTTGTGAAAATATCCACTAAATGAGGGAATAGTATGTGTGACGGTACACCAGGAGAGTTCCAAATGTGTGTGGGTAGAATATATATCCCACGGGGGTAAAATTGAAAAAAGTTGAAAAAAATTTTTTTTTTGGACTTAGTCATTTTTCCGGCATTTATCAGACTTTCAGATAGGGCAAATGTCAGTGAGTGTTCCAATTTCAGTTCCAGAGCGATTCGCCCAATGAGTCCTTGATATTTAGTCGTTTTCAGCCAATTTTCTGGATTTTTGAAATTTCATTTTTTTGTGAAAATATCCACTAAATGAGGGAATAATATGTGTGAGGGTAGAATATATATCCGACGGGGGTAAAATTGAAAAAAGTTGAAAACATTTTTTTTTGGACTTAGTTATTTTTCCTGCGTTTATCAGACTTTCAGATAGGTCAATTGTCAGTGAGCATTCCGATTTCAGTTCCAGAGCGATTCGCCCAATGAGTCATTGATATTTAGTCGTTTTCAGCCAATATTTTGGATTTTTGAAAATTTCACTTTTTTGTGAAAATATCCACTAAATGAGGGAATAATATGTGTGAGGGTACCCCAGTAGAGTTCCAAATGTGTGTGGGTAGAATATATATCCCACGGGGGTAAAATTGAAAAAAGTTGAAAACATTTTTTTTTTGGACTTAGTCATTTTTTCTGCGTTTATCAGACTTTCAGATAGGGGAAATGTCAGTGAGCGTTCCGATTTCAGTTCCAGAGCGATTCGCCCAATGAGTCCTTGATATTTAGTTGTTTTCAGCCAATTTTCTGGATTTTTGAAAATTTCACCTTTTTTGTGAAAATATCCACTAAATGAGAGAATAATATGTGTGAGGGTACCCCAGGAGAGTTCCAAATGTGTGTGGGTAGAATATATATCCCACAGGGGTAAAATTGAAAAAAGTTTAAAAAAAAAATTTTTTGGACTTAGTCATTTTTCCGGCGTTAATCAGACTTTCAGATAGGGGAAATGTCAATGAGCGTTCCAATTTCAGTTCCAGAGCGATTCGCCCAATGAGTCCTTGATATTTAGTCGTTTTCAGCCAATTTTCTGGATTTTTGAAAATTTCTCTTTTTTGTGAAAATGTCCACTAAATGAGGGAATAATATGTGTGAGGGTAGAATATATATCCCACGGGGGTAAAATTACAAAAAAAGTTGAAACTTTTTTTTTTTGGACTTAGTCATTTTTCCGGCGTTTATCAGACTTTCAGATAGGGGAAATGTCAGTGACCATTCCGATTTCAGTTCCAGAGCGATTCGCCCAATGAGTCCTTGATATTTAGTTGTTTTCAGCCAATTTTCTGGATTTTTGAAAATTTCACTTTTTTTGTGAAAATATCCACTAAATGAGGGAATAATATGTGTGAGGGTACCCCAGGAGAGTTCCAAATGTGTGTGGGTAGAATATATATCCCACGTGGGTAAAATTGAAAAAAGTAAAAAAAAAAAATTTTTTGGACTTAGTCATTTTTCCGGCGTTTATCAGACTTTCAGATAGGGGAAATGTCAATGAGCGTTCCAATTTCAGTTCCAGAGCGATTCGCCCAATGAGTCCTTGATATTTAGTCGTTTTCAGCCAATTTTCTGGATTTTTGAAAATTTCTCTTTTTTGTGAAAATGTCCACTAAATGAGGGAATAATATGTGTGAGGGTAGAATATATATCCCACGGGGGTAAAATTACAAAAAAAGTTGAAACATTTTTTTTTTAACTTAGTCATTTTTCCGGCGTTTATCAGACTTTCAGATAGGGGAAATGTCAGTGAGCATTCCGATTTCAGTTCCAGAGCGATTCGCCCAATGAGTCCTTGATATTTAGTTGTTTTCAGCCAATTTTCTGGATTTTTGAAAATTTCACTTTTTTTGTGAAAATATCCACTAAATGAGGGAATAATATGTGTGAGGGTACCCCAGGAGAGTTCCAAATGTGTGTGCGTAGAATATATATCCCACAGGGGTAAAATTGAAAAAAGTTGAAAAAAAATTTTTTTTTGGACTTAGTCATTTTTCCGGCGTTTATCAGACTTTCAGATAGGGGAAATGTCAATGAGCGTTCCAATTTCAGTTCCAGAGCGATTCGCCCAATGAGTCCTTGATATTTAGTCGTTTTCAGCCAATTTTCTGGATTTTTGAAAATTTCTCTTTTTTGTGAAAATGTCCACTAAATGAGGGAATAATATGTGTGAGGTTAGAATATATATCCCACGGGGGTAAAATTACAAAAAAAGTTGAAACATTTTTTTTTTTAACTTAGTCATTTTTCCGGCGTTTATCAGACTTTCAGATAGGGGAAATGTCAGTGAGCATTCCGATTTCAGTTCCAGAGCGATTCGCCCAATGAGTCCTTGATATTTATTTGTTTTCAGCCAATTTTCTGGATTTTTGAAAATTTCACTTTTTTTGTGAAAATATCCACTAAATGAGGGAATAATATGTGTGAGGGTACCCCAGGAGAGTTCCAAATGTGCGTGCGTAGAATATATATCCCACAGGGGTAAAATTGAAAAAAGTTGAAAAAAAATTTTTTTTTTGGACTTAGTCATTTTTCTGGCGTTTATCAGACTTTCAGATAGGGGAAATGTCAGTGAGCATTCCGATTTCAGTTCCAGAGCGATTCGCCCAATGAGTCATTGATATTTAGTCGTTTTCAGCCAATATTTTGGATTTTTGAAAATTTCACTTTTTTGTGAAAATATCCACTAAATGAGGGAATAATATGTGTGAGGGTACTTCAGGAGAGTTCAAATTGTGTGTGGGTAGAATACATATCCCACGGGGGTAAAATTGAAAAAAGTTAAAAAGAAAATTTTTTTGGACTTAGTCATTTTTCCGGCGTTTATCAGACTTTCAGATATGGGAAATGTCAATGAGCGTTCCGATTTCAGTTCCAGAGCGATTCGCCCAATGAGTCCTTGATATTTAGTCGTTTTCAGCCAATATTTTGTATTTTTGAAAATTTCACTTTTTTGTGAAAATATCCACTAAATGAGGGAATAATATGTGTGAGGGTACCCCAGGAGAGTTCCAAATGTGTGTGGGTAGAATATATATCCCACGGGGGTAAAATTGAAAAAAGTTGAAAACATTTTTTTTTTTACTTAGTCATTTTTCCGGCGTTTATCAGACTTTCAGATAGGGCAAATGTCAGTCAGTGTTCCAATTTCAGTTCCAGAGCGATTCGCCCAATGAGTCTATGAAATTTAGTTGTTTTCAGCCAATTTTCTGGATTTTTGAAAATTTCACTTTTTTGTGAAAATATCCACTAAATGAGGGAATAGTATGTGTGAGGGTACACCAGGAGAGTTCCAAATGTGTGTGGGTAGAATATATATCCCACGGGGGTAAAATTGAAAAAAGTTGAAAAAAATTTTTTTTTTGGACTTAGTCATTTTTCCGGCATTTATCAGACTTTCAGATAGGGAAAATGTCAGTGAGTGTTCCAATTTCAGTTCCAGAGCGATTCGCCCAAGGAGTCTTTGATATTTAGTTGTTTTCAGCCAATATTTTGTATTTTTGAAAATTTCACTTTTTTGTGAAAATATCCACTAAATGAGGGAATAATATGTATGAGGGTACCCCAGGAGAGTTCCAAATGTGTGTGGGTAGAATATATATCCCACGGGGGTAAAATTGAAAAAAGTTGAAAACATTTTTTTTTTGGACTTAGTCATTTTTTCCGGCGTTTATCAGACTTTCAGATAGGGGAAATGTCAGTGAGCATTCCGATTTCAGTTCCAGAGCAATTCGCCCAATGAGTCCTTGATATTTAGTTGTTTTCAGCCAATTCTCTGGATTTTTGAAAATTTCACCTTTTTTGTGAAAATATCCACTAAATGAGAGAATAATATGTGTGAGGGTACTTCAGGAGAGTTCAAATTGTGTGTGGGTAGAATACATATCCCACGGGGGTAAAATTGAAAAAAGTTAAAAAGAAAATTTTTTTGGACTTAGTCATTTTTCCGGCGTTTATCAGACTTTCAGATAGGGGAAATGTCAATGAGCGTTCCGATTTCAGTTCCAGAGCGATTCGCCCAATGAGTCCTTGATATTTAGTCGTTTTCAGCCAATATTTTGTATTTTTGAAAATTTCACTTTTTTGTGAAAATATCCACTAAATGAGGGAATAATATGTGTGAGGGTACCCCAGGAGAGTTCCAAATGTGTGTGGGTAGAATATATATCCTACTGGGGTAAAATTGAAAAAAGTTGAAAACATTTTTTTTTTGACTTAGTTATTTTTCCGGCGTTTATCAGACTTTCAGATAGGGCAAATGTCAGTCAGTGTTCCAATTTCAGTTCCAGAGCGATTCGCCCAATGAGTCTATGAAATTTAGTTGTTTTCAGCCAATTTTCTGGATTTTTGAAAATTTCACTTTTTTGTGAAAATATCCACTAAATGAGGGAATAGTATGTGTGACGGTACACCAGGAGAGTTCCAAATGTGTGTGGGTAGAATATATATCCCACGGGGGTAAAATTGAAAAAAGTTGAAAAAAATTTTTTTTTTGGACTTAGTCATTTTTCCGGCATTTATCAGACTTTCAGATAGGGCAAATGTCAGTGAGTGTTCCAATTTCAGTTCCAGAGCGATTCGCCCAATGAGTCCTTGATATTTAGTCGTTTTCAGCCAATTTTCTGGATTTTTGAAATTTCACTTTTTTTGTGAAAATATCCACTAAATGAGGGAATAATATGTGTGAGGGTAGAATATATATCCGACGGGGGTAAAATTGAAAAAAGTTGAAAACATTTTTTTTTGGACTTAGTTATTTTTCCGGCGTTTATCAGACTTTCAGATAGGGGAAATGTAAGTGAGCGTTCCGATTTCAATTCCAGAGCGATTCGCCCAAGGAGTCCTTGATATTTAGTTGTTTTCAGCCAATTTTCTGGATTTTTGAAAATTTCACTTTTTTGTGAAAATATCTACTAAATGAGGGAATAGTATGTGTCAGGGTACACCAGGAGAGTTCAAAATGTGTGTGGGTAGAATATATATCCCACGGGGGTAAAATTGAAAAAAGTTGAAAAAATTTTTTTTTTGGACTTAGTCATTTTTCCGGCGTTTATCAGACTTTCAGATAGGGGAAATGTCAGTGAGAGTTCCGATTTCAGTTCCAGAGCGATACGCCCAATGAGTCCTTGATATTTAGTCGTTTCCAGCCAATTTTCTGGATTTTTGAAAATGTCACTTTTTTGTGAAAATATCCACTAAATGAGGGAATAATATGTGTGTGGGTAGAATATATATCCCACGGGGGTAAAATTGAAAAAAGTTGAAACATTTTTTTTTTTTGGACTTAGTCATTTTTCCGGCATTTATCAGACTTTCAGATAGGGGAAATGTCAGTGAGAGTTCCGATTTCAGTTCCAGAGCGATTCGCCCAATGAGTCCTTGATATTTAGTCGTTTCCAGCCAATTTTCTAGATTTTTGAAAATTTCACTTTTTTGTGAAAATATCCACTAAATGAGAGAATAATATGTGTGAGGGTACCCCAGAAGAGTTCCAAATGTGTGTGGGTAGAATATATATCCCACGGGGGTAAAATTGAAAAAAGTTGAAAACATTTTTTTTTTGGACTTAGTCATTTTTTCTGCGTTTATCAGACTTTCAGATAGGGGAAATGGCAGCGAGCATTCCGATTTCAGTTCTAGAGCGATTCGCCCAATGAGTCCTTGATATTTGTTGTTTTCAGCCAATTTTCTTGATTTTTGAAAATTTCACTTTTTTGTGAAAATATCCACTAAATCAGGGAATAATATGTGTGAGGGTACCCCAGGAGAGTTCCAAATGTGTGTGGGTAGAATCTATATCCCACGGGCGTAAAATTGAAAAAAGTTGAAAACATTTTTTTTTTACTTAGTCATTTTTCCGGCGTTTATCAGACTTTCAGATAGGGGAAATGTCAGTGAGCGTTCCGATTTCAGTTCCAGAGCGATTCGCCCAATGAGTCCTTGATATTTAGTTGTTTTCAGCCAATTTTCTGGATTTTTGAAAATTTCACTTTTTTGTGAAAATGTCTACTAATTGAGAGAATAATATGTGTGAGGGTACCCCAGGAGAGTTCCAAATGTGTGTGGGTAGAATATATATCCCACGGGGGTAAAATTGAAAAAAGTTGAAAACATTTTTTTTTTGGACTTAGTCATTTTTCCTGCGTTTATCAGACTTTCAGATAGGTCAATTGTCAGTGAGCATTCCGATTTCAGTTCCAGAGCGATTCGCCCAATGAGTCATTGATATTTAGTCGTTTTCAGCCAATATTTTGGATTTTTGAAAATTTCACTTTTTTGTGAAAATATCCACTAAATGAGGGAATAATATGTGTGAGGGTACCCCAGTAGAGTTCCAAATGTGTGTGGGTAGAATATATATCCCACGGGGGTAAAATTGAAAAAAGTTGAAAACATTTTTTTTTTGGACTTAGTCATTTTTTCTGCGTTTATCAGACTTTCAGATAGGGGAAATGTCAGTGAGCGTTCCGATTTCAGTTCCAGAGCGATTCGCCCAATGAGTCCTTGATATTTAGTTGTTTTCAGCCAATTTTCTGGATTTTTGAAAATTTCACCTTTTTTGTGAAAATATCCACTAAATGAGAGAATAATATGTGTGAGGGTACCCCAGGAGAGTTCCAAATGTGTGTGGGTAGAATATATATCCCACAGGGGTAAAATTGAAAAAAGTTAAAAAAAAAAATTTTTTGGACTTAGTCATTTTTCCGGCGTTAATCAGACTTTCAGATAGGGGAAATGTCAATGAGCGTTCCAATTTCAGTTCCAGAGCGATTCGCCCAATGAGTCCTTGATATTTAGTCGTTTTCAGCCAATTTTCTGGATTTTTGAAAATTTCTCTTTTTTGTGAAAATGTCCACTAAATGAGGGAATAATATGTGTGAGGGTAGAATATATATCCCACGGGGGTAAAATTACAAAAAAAGTTGAAACTTTTTTTTTTTGGACTTAGTCATTTTTCCGGCGTTTATCAGACTTTCAGATAGGGGAAATGTCAGTGACCATTCCGATTTCAGTTCCAGAGCGATTCGCCCAATGAGTCCTTGATATTTAGTTGTTTTCAGCCAATTTTCTGGATTTTTGAAAATTTCACTTTTTTTGTGAAAATATCCACTAAATGAGGGAATAATATGTGTGAGGGTACCCCAGGAGAGTTCCAAATGTGTGTGGGTAGAATATATATCCCACGTGGGTAAAATTGAAAAAAGTAAAAAAAAAAAATTTTTTGGACTTAGTCATTTTTCCGGCGTTTATCAGACTTTCAGATAGGGGAAATGTCAATGAGCGTTCCAATTTCAGTTCCAGAGCGATTCGCCCAATGAGTCCTTGATATTTAGTCGTTTTCAGCCAATTTTCTGGATTTTTGAAAATTTCTCTTTTTTGTGAAAATGTCCACTAAATGAGGGAATAATATGTGTGAGGGTAGAATATATATCCCACGGGGGTAAAATTACAAAAAAAGTTGAAACATTTTTTTTTTAACTTAGTCATTTTTCCGGCGTTTATCAGACTTTCAGATAGGGGAAATGTCAGTGAGCATTCCGATTTCAGTTCCAGAGCGATTCGCCCAATGAGTCCTTGATATTTAGTTGTTTTCAGCCAATTTTCTGGATTTTTGAAAATTTCACTTTTTTTGTGAAAATATCCACTAAATGAGGGAATAATATGTGTGAGGGTACCCCAGGAGAGTTCCAAATGTGTGTGCGTAGAATATATATCCCACAGGGGTAAAATTGAAAAAAGTTGAAAAAAAATTTTTTTTTGGACTTAGTCATTTTTCCGGCGTTTATCAGACTTTCAGATAGGGGAAATGTCAATGAGCGTTCCAATTTCAGTTCCAGAGCGATTCGCCCAATGAGTCCTTGATATTTAGTCGTTTTCAGCCAATTTTCTGGATTTTTGAAAATTTCTCTTTTTTGTGAAAATGTCCACTAAATGAGGGAATAATATGTGTGAGGTTAGAATATATATCCCACGGGGGTAAAATTACAAAAAAAGTTGAAACATTTTTTTTTTTAACTTAGTCATTTTTCCGGCGTTTATCAGACTTTCAGATAGGGGAAATGTCAGTGAGCATTCCGATTTCAGTTCCAGAGCGATTCGCCCAATGAGTCCTTGATATTTATTTGTTTTCAGCCAATTTTCTGGATTTTTGAAAATTTCACTTTTTTTGTGAAAATATCCACTAAATGAGGGAATAATATGTGTGAGGGTACCCCAGGAGAGTTCCAAATGTGTGTGCGTAGAATATATATCCCACAGGGGTAAAATTGAAAAAAGTTGAAAAAAAATTTTTTTTTTGGACTTAGTCATTTTTCTGGCGTTTATCAGACTTTCAGATAGGGGAAATGTCAGTGAGCATTCCGATTTCAGTTCCAGAGCGATTCGCCCAATGAGTCATTGATATTTAGTCGTTTTCAGCCAATATTTTGGATTTTTGAAAATTTCACTTTTTTGTGAAAATATCCACTAAATGAGGGAATAATATGTGTGAGGGTACTTCAGGAGAGTTCAAATTGTGTGTGGGTAGAATACATATCCCACGGGGGTAAAATTGAAAAAAGTTAAAAAGAAAATTTTTTTGGACTTAGTCATTTTTCCGGCGTTTATCAGACTTTCAGATAGGGGAAATGTCAATGAGCGTTCCGATTTCAGTTCCAGAGCGATTCGCCCAATGAGTCCTTGATATTTAGTCGTTTTCAGCCAATATTTTGTATTTTTGAAAATTTCACTTTTTTGTGAAAATATCCACTAAATGAGGGAATAATATGTGTGAGGGTACCCCAGGAGAGTTCCAAATGTGTGTGGGTAGAATATATATCCCACGGGGGTAAAATTGAAAAAAGTTGAAAACATTTTTTTTTTTACTTAGTCATTTTTCCGGCGTTTATCAGACTTTCAGATAGGGCAAATGTCAGTCAGTGTTCCAATTTCAGTTCCAGAGCGATTCGCCCAATGAGTCTATGAAATTTAGTTGTTTTCAGCCAATTTTCTGGATTTTTGAAAATTTCACTTTTTTGTGAAAATATCCACTAAATGAGGGAATAGTATGTGTGAGGGTACACCAGGAGAGTTCCAAATGTGTGTGGGTAGAATATATATCCCACGGGGGTAAAATTGAAAAAAGTTGAAAAAAATTTTTTTTTTTTACTTAGTCATTTTTCCGGCATTTATCAGACTTTCAGATAGGGAAAATGTCAGTGAGTGTTCCAATTTCAGTTCCAGAGCGATTCGCCCAAGGAGTCTTTGATATTTAGTTGTTTTCAGCCAATATTTTGTATTTTTGAAAATTTCACTTTTTTGTGAAAATATCCACTAAATGAGGGAATAATATGTATGAGGGTACCCCAGGAGAGTTCCAAATGTGTGTGGGTAGAATATATATCCCACGGGGGTAAAATTGAAAAAAGTTGAAAACATTTTTTTTTTGGACTTAGTCATTTTTTCCGGCGTTTATCAGACTTTCAGATAGGGGAAATGTCAGTGAGCATTCCGATTTCAGTTCCAGAGCAATTCGCCCAATGAGTCCTTGATATTTAGTTGTTTTCAGCCAATTCTCTGGATTTTTGAAAATTTCACCTTTTTTGTGAAAATATCCACTAAATGAGAGAATAATATGTGTGAGGGTACTTCAGGAGAGTTCAAATTGTGTGTGGGTAGAATACATATCCCACGGGGGTAAAATTGAAAAAAGTTAAAAAGAAAATTTTTTTGGACTTAGTCATTTTTCCGGCGTTTATCAGACTTTCAGATAGGGGAAATGTCAATGAGCGTTTCGATTTCAGTTCCAGAGCGATTCGCCCAATGAGTCCTTGATATTTAGTCGTTTTCAGCCAATATTTTGTATTTTTGAAAATTTCACTTTTTTGTGAAAATATCCACTAAATGAGGGAATAATATGTGTGAGGGTACCCCAGGAGAGTTCCAAATGTGTGTGGGTAGAATATATATCCTACTGGGGTAAAATTGAAAAAAGTTGAAAACATTTTTTTTTTGACTTAGTCATTTTTCCGGCGTTTATCAGACTTTCAGATAGGGCAAATGTCAGTCAGTGTTCCAATTTCAGTTCCAGAGCGATTCGCCCAATGAGTCTATGAAATTTAGTTGTTTTCAGCCAATTTTCTGGATTTTTGAAAATTTCACTTTTTTGTGAAAATATCCACTAAATGAGGGAATAGTATGTGTGACGGTACACCAGGAGAGTTCCAAATGTGTGTGGGTAGAATATATATCCCACGGGGGTAAAATTGAAAAAAGTTGAAAAAAATTTTTTTTTTGGACTTAGTCATTTTTCCGGCATTTATCAGACTTTCAGATAGGGCAAATGTCAGTGAGTGTTCCAATTTCAGTTCCAGAGCGATTCGCCCAATGAGTCCTTGATATTTAGTCGTTTTCAGCCAATTTTCTGGATTTTTGAAATTTCACTTTTTTTGTGAAAATATCCACTAAATGAGGGAATAATATGTGTGAGGGTAGAATATATATCCGACGGGGGTAAAATTGAAAAAAGTTGAAAACATTTTTTTTTGGACTTAGTTATTTTTCCGGCGTTTATCAGACTTTCAGATAGGGGAAATGTAAGTGAGCGTTCCGATTTCAATTCCAGAGCGATTCGCCCAAGGAGTCCTTGATATTTAGTTGTTTTCAGCCAATTTTCTGGATTTTTGAAAATTTCACTTTTTTGTGAAAATATCTACTAAATGAGGGAATAGTATGTGTCAGGGTACACCAGGAGAGTTCAAAATGTGTGTGGGTAGAATATATATCCCACGGGGGTAAAATTGAAAAAAGTTGAAAAAATTTTTTTTTTGGACTTAGTCATTTTTCCGGCGTTTATCAGACTTTCAGATAGGGGAAATGTCAGTGAGAGTTCCGATTTCAGTTCCAGAGCGATACGCCCAATGAGTCCTTGATATTTAGTCGTTTCCAGCCAATTTTCTGGATTTTTGAAAATGTCACTTTTTTGTGAAAATATCCACTAAATGAGGGAATAATATGTGTGTGGGTAGAATATATATCCCACGGGGGTAAAATTGAAAAAAGTTGAAACATTTTTTTTTTTTGGACTTAGTCATTTTTCCGGCATTTATCAGACTTTCAGATAGGGGAAATGTCAGTGAGAGTTCCGATTTCAGTTCCAGAGCGATTCGCCCAATGAGTCCTTGATATTTAGTCGTTTCCAGCCAATTTTCTAGATTTTTGAAAATTTCACTTTTTTGTGAAAATATCCACTAAATGAGAGAATAATATGTGTGAGGGTACCCCAGAAGAGTTCCAAATGTGTGTGGGTAGAATATATATCCCACGGGGGTAAAATTGAAAAAAGTTGAAAACATTTTTTTTTTGGACTTAGTCATTTTTTCTGCGTTTATCAGACTTTCAGATAGGGGAAATGGCAGCGAGCATTCCGATTTCAGTTCTAGAGCGATTCGCCCAATGAGTCCTTGATATTTGTTGTTTTCAGCCAATTTTCTTGATTTTTGAAAATTTCACTTTTTTGTGAAAATATCCACTAAATCAGGGAATAATATGTGTGAGGGTACCCCAGGAGAGTTCCAAATGTGTGTGGGTAGAATCTATATCCCACGGGCGTAAAATTGAAAAAAGTTGAAAACATTTTTTTTTTACTTAGTCATTTTTCCGGCGTTTATCAGACTTTCAGATAGGGGAAATGTCAGTGAGCGTTCCGATTTCAGTTCCAGAGCGATTCGCCCAATGAGTCCTTGATATTTAGTTGTTTTCAGCCAATTCTCTGGATTTTTGAAAATTTCACTTTTTTGTGAAAATGTCTACTAATTGAGAGAATAATATGTGTGAGGGTACCCCAGGAGAGTTCCAAATGTGTGTGGGTAGAATATATATCCCACGGGGGTAAAATTGAAAAAAGTTGAAAACATTTTTTTTTTGGACTTAGTCATTTTTCCTGCGTTTATCAGACTTTCAGATAGGTCAATTGTCAGTGAGCATTCCGATTTCAGTTCCAGAGCGATTCGCCCAATGAGTCATTGATATTTAGTCGTTTTCAGCCAATATTTTGGATTTTTGAAAATTTCACTTTTTTGTGAAAATATCCACTAAATGAGGGAATAATATGTGTGAGGGTACCCCAGTAGAGTTCCAAATGTGTGTGGGTAGAATATATATCCCACGGGGGTAAAATTGAAAAAAGTTGAAAACATTTTTTTTTTGGACTTAGTCATTTTTTCTGCGTTTATCAGACTTTCAGATAGGGGAAATGTCAGTGAGCGTTCCGATTTCAGTTCCAGAGCGATTCGCCCAATGAGTCCTTGATATTTAGTTGTTTTCAGCCAATTTTCTGGATTTTTGAAAATTTCACCTTTTTTGTGAAAATATCCACTAAATGAGAGAATAATATGTGTGAGGGTACCCCAGGAGAGTTCCAAATGTGTGTGGGTAGAATATATATCCCACGTGGGTAAAATTGAAAAAAGTAAAAAAAAAAAATTTTTTGGACTTAGTCATTTTTCCGGCGTTTATCAGACTTTCAGATAGGGGAAATGTCAATGAGCGTTCCAATTTCAGTTCCAGAGCGATTCGCCCAATGAGTCCTTGATATTTAGTCGTTTTCAGCCAATTTTCTGGATTTTTGAAAATTTCTCTTTTTTGTGAAAATGTCCACTAAATGAGGGAATAATATGTGTGAGGGTAGAATATATATCCCACGGGGGTAAAATTACAAAAAAAGTTGAAACATTTTTTTTTTTTACTTAGTCATTTTTCCGGCGTTTATCAGACTTTCAGATAGGGGAAATGTCAGTGAGCATTCCGATTTCAGTTCCAGAGCGATTCGCCCAATGAGTCCTTGATATTTAGTTGTTTTCAGCCAATTTTCTGGATTTTTGAAAATTTCACTTTTTTTGTGAAAATATCCACTAAATGAGGGAATAATATGTGTGAGGGTACCCCAGGAGAGTTCCAAATGTGTGTGCGTAGAATATATATCCCACAGGGGTAAAATTGAAAAAAGTTGAAAAAAAATTTTTTTTTGGACTTAGTCATTTTTCCGGCGTTTATCAGACTTTCAGATAGGGGAAATGTCAATGAGCGTTCCAATTTCAGTTCCAGAGCGATTCGCCCAATGAGTCCTTGATATTTAGTCGTTTTCAGCCAATTTTCTGGATTTTTGAAAATTTCTCTTTTTTGTGAAAATGTCCACTAAATGAGGGAATAATATGTGTGAGGGTAGAATATATATCCCACGGGGGTAAAATTACAAAAAAAGTTGAAACATTTTTTTTTTTAACTTAGTCATTTTTCCGGCGTTTATCAGACTTTCAGATAGGGGAAATGTCAGTGAGCATTCCGATTTCAGTTCCAGAGCGATTCGCCCAATGAGTCCTTGATATTTATTTGTTTTCAGCCAATTTTCTGGATTTTTGAAAATTTCACTTTTTTTGTGAAAATATCCACTAAATGAGGGAATAATATGTGTGAGGGTACCCCAGGAGAGTTCCAAATGTGTGTGCGTAGAATATATATCCCACAGGGGTAAAATTGAAAAAAGTTGAAAAAAAATTTTTTTGGACTTAGTCATTTTTCCGGCGTTTATCAGACTTTCAGATAGGGGAAATGTCAATGAGCGTTCCGATTTCAGTTCCAGAGCGATTCGCCCAATGAGTCCTTGATATTTAGTCGTTTTCAGCCAATATTTTGTATTTTTGAAAATTTCACTTTTTTGTGAAAATATCCACTAAATGAGGGAATAATATGTGTGAGGGTACCCCAGGAGAGTTCCAAATGTGTGTGGGTAGAATATATATCCCACGGGGGTAAAATTGAAAAAAGTTGAAAACATTTTTTTTTTTACTTAGTCATTTTTCCGGCGTTTATCAGACTTTCAGATAGGGCAAATGTCAGTCAGTGTTCCAATTTCAGTTCCAGAGCGATTCGCCCAATGAGTCTATGAAATTTAGTTGTTTTCAGCCAATTTTCTGGATTTTTGAAAATTTCACTTTTTTGTGAAAATATCCACTAAATGAGGGAATAGTATGTGTGAGGGTACACCAGGAGAGTTCCAAATGTGTGTGGGTAGAATATATATCCCACGGGGGTAAAATTGAAAAAAGTTGAAAAAAATTTTTTTTTTGGACTTAGTCATTTTTCCGGCATTTATCAGACTTTCAGATAGGGAAAATGTCAGTGAGTGTTCCAATTTCAGTTCCAGAGCGATTCGCCCAAGGAGTCTTTGATATTTAGTTGTTTTCAGCCAATTTTCTGGATTTTTGAAAATTTCACCTTTTTTGTGAAAATATCCACTAAATGAGAGAATAATATGTGTGAGGGAACCCCAGGAGAGTTCCAAATGTGTGTGGGTAGAATATATATCCCACGGGGGTAAAATTGAAAAAAGTTAAAAAAAAAATTTTTTTGGACTTAGTCATTTTTCCGGCGTTTATCAGACTTTCAGATAGGGGAAATGTCAGTGAGCATTCCGATTTCAGTTCCAGAGCGATTCGCCCAATGAGTCCTTGATATTTAGTTGTTTTCAGCCAATTTTCAGGATTTTTGAAAATTTCTCTTTTTTGTGAAAATGTCCACTAAATGAGGGAATAATATGTGTGAGGGTAGAATATATATCCCACGGGGGTAAAATTGAAAAAAGTTGAAACATTTTTTTTTTATACTTAGTCATTTTTTCCGGCGTTTATCAGACTTTCAGATAGGGGAAATGTCAGTGAGCATTCCGATTTCAGTTCCAGAGCGATTCGCCCAATGAGTCCTTGATATTTAGTTGTTTTCAGCCAATTTTCTGGATTTTTGAAAATGTCACTTTTTTGTCAAAATATCCACTAAATGAAGGAATAATATGTGTGAGGGTACCCCAGGAGAGTTCCAAATGTGTGTGGGTAGAATATATATCCCACGGGGGTAAAATTGAAAAAAGTTGAAAACATTTTTTTTTGGACTTAGTCATTTTTCCGGCGTTTATCAGACTTTCAGTTAGGGGAAATGTCAGTGAGCGTTCCGATTTCAATTCCAGAGCGATTGGCCCAATGAGTCCTTGATATTTAGTCATTTTCAGCCAATTTTCTAGATTTTTGAAAATTTCACTTTTTTGTGAAAATATCCTCTAATTGAGAGAATAATATGTGTGAGGGTACCCCAGGAGAGTTCCAAATGTGTGTGGGTAGAATATATATCCCACGGGGGTAAAATTGAAAAAAGTTGAAAACATTTTTTTTTTGGACTTAGTCATTTTTTCTGCGTTTATCAGACTTTCAGATAGGGGAAATGTCAGTGAGCATTCCGATTTCAGTTCCAGAGCGATTCGCCCAATGAGTCCTTGATATTTAGTTGTTTTCAGCCTATTTTCTGGATTTTTGAAAATGTCACTTTTTTGTCAAAATATCCACTAAATGAGGGAATAATATGTGTGAGGGTACCCCAGGAGAGTTCCAAATGTGTGTGGGTAGAATATATATCCCACGGGGGTAAAATTGAAAAAAGTTGAAAACATTTTTTTTTGGACTTAGTCATTTTTCCGGCGTTTATCAGACTTTCAGTTAGGGGAAATGTCAGTGAGAGTTCCGATTTCAATTCCAGAGCGATTGGCCCAATGAGTCCTTGATATTTAGTCATTTTCAGCCAATTTTCTAGATTTTTGAAAATTTCACTTTTTTGTGAAAATATCTTCTAATTGAGAGAATAATATGTGTGAGGGTACCCCAGGAGAGTTCCAAATGTGTGTGGGTAGAATATATATCCCACGGGGGTAAAATTGAAAAAAGTTGAAAACATTTTTTTTTTGGACTTAGTCATTTTTTCCGGCGTTTATCAGACTTTCAGATAGGGGAAATGTCAGTGAGCATTCCGATTTCAGTTCCAGAGCAATTCGCCCAATGAGTCCTTGATATTTAGTTCTTTTCAGCCAATTCTCTGGATTTTTGAAAATTTCACCTTTTTTGTGAAAATATCCACTAAATGAGAGAATAATATGTGTGAGGGTACTTCAGGAGAGTTCAGATTGTGTGTGGGTAGAATACATATCCCACGGGGGTAAAATTGAAAAAAGTTAAAAAGAAAATTTTTTTGGACTTAGTCATTTTTCCGGCGTTTATCAGACTTTCAGATAGGGGAAATGTCAATGAGCGTTCCGATTTCAGTTCCAGAGCGATTCGCCCAATGAGTCCTTGATATTTAGTCGTCTTCAGCCAATTTTTTAAATTTTTGAAAATTACACTTTTTTGTGAAAATATCCACTAAATGAGAGAATAATATGTGTGAGGGTACCCCAGGAGAGTTCCAAATGTGTGTGGGTAGAATATATATCCCACGGGGGTAAAATTGAAAAAAGTTGAAAACATTTTTTTTTTTGGACTTAGTCATTTTTTCTGCGTTTATCAGACTTTCAGATAGGGGAAATGTCAGTGAGCGTTCCGATTTCAATTCCAGAGCGATTCGCCCAATGAGTCCTTGATATTTAGTTGTTTTCAGCCAATTTTCTGGATTTTTGAAAATTTCACCTTTTTTGTGAAAATATCCACTAAATGAGAGAATAATATGTGTGAGGGTACTTCAGGAGAATTCAAATTGTGTGTGGGTAGAATACAAATCCCACGGGGGTAAAATTGAAAAAAGTTAAAAAGAAAATTTTTTTGGACTTAGTCATTTTTCCGGCGTTTATCAGACTTTCAGATAGGGGAAATGTCAATGAGCGTTCCGATTTCAGTTCCAGAGCGATTCGCCCAATGAGTCCTTGATATTTAGTCGTTTTCAGCCAATATTTTGTATTTTTGAAAATTTCACTTTTTTGTGAAAATATCCACTAAATGAGGGAATAATATGTATGAGGGTACCCCAGGAGAGTTCCAAATGTGTGTGGGTAGAATATATATCCCACGGGGGTAAAATTGAAAAAAGTTGAAAACATTTTTTTTTTGGACTTAGTCATTTTTCCGGCGTTTATCAGACTTTCAGATAGGGGAAATGTCTGTAAGCGTTCAGATTTCAGTTCCAGAGCGATTCGCCCAATAAGTCCTTGATATTTAGTCGTCTTCAGCCAATTTTTTAAATTTTTGAAAATTACACTTTTTTGTGAAAATATCCACTAAATGAGAGAATAATATGTGTGAGGGTACCCCAGGAGAGTTCCAAATGTGTGTGGGTAGAATATATATCCCACGGGGGTAAAATTGAAAAAAGTTGAAAACATTTTTTTTTTTGGACTTAGTCATTTTTTCTGCGTTTATCAGACTTTCAGATAGGGGAAATGTCAGTGAGCGTTCCGATTTCAATTCCAGAGCGATTCGCCCAGTGAGTCCTTGATATTTAGTTGTTTTCAGCCAATTTTCTGGATTTTTGAAAATTTCACCTTTTTTGTGAAAATATCCACTAAATGAGAGAATAATATGTGTGAGGGAACCCCAGGAGAGTTCCAAATGTGTGTGGGTAGAATATATATCCCACGGGGGTAAAATTGAAAAAATTTAAAAAAAAAATTTTTTTGGACTTAGTCATTTTTCCGGCGTTTATCAGACTTTCAGATAGGGGAAATGTCAATGAGCGTTCCAATTTCAGTTCCAGAGCGATTCGCCCAATGAGTCCTTGATATTTAGTTGTTTTCAGCCAATTTTCAGGATTTTTGAAAATTTCTCTTTTTTGTGAAAATGTCCACTAAATGAGGGAATAATATGTGTGAGGGTAGAATATATATCCCACGGGGGTAAAATTGAAAAAAGTTGAAACATTTTTTTTTTATACTTAGTCATTTTTTCCGGCGTTTATCAGACTTTCAGATAGGGGAAATGTCAGTGAGCATTCCGATTTCAGTTCCAGAGCGATTCGTCCAATGAGTCCTTGATATTTAGTTGTTTTCAGCCAATTTTCTGGATTTTTGAAAATGTCACTTTTTTTGTCAAAATATCCACTAAATGAAGGAATAATATGTGTGAGGGTACCCCAGGAGAGTTCCAAATGTGTGTGGGTAGAATATATATCCCACGGGGGTAAAATTGAAAAAAGTTGAAAACATTTTTTTTTGGACTTAGTCATTTTTCCGGCGTTTATCAGACTTTCAGTTAGGGGAAATGTCAGTAAGCGTTCCGATTTCAATTCCAGAGCGATTGGCCCAATGAGTCCTTGATATTTAGTCATTTTCAGCCAATTTTCTAGATTTTTGAAAATTTCACTTTTTTGTGAAAATATCCTCTAATTGAGAGAATAATATGTGTGAGGGTACCCCAGGAGAGTTCCAAATGTGTGTGGGTAGAATATATATCCCACGGGGGTAAAATTGAAAAAAGTTGAAAACATTTTTTTTTTGGACTTAGTCATTTTTTCTGCGTTTATCAGACTTTCAGATAGGGGAAATGTCAGTGAGCATTCCGATTTCAGTTCCAGAGCGATTCGCCCAATGAGTCCTTGATATTTAGTTGTTTTCAGCCAATTTTCTGGATTTTTGAAAATGTCACTTTTTTGTCAAAATATCCACTAAATGAGGGAATAATATGTGTGAGGGTACCCCAGGAGAGTTCCAAATGTGTGTGGGTAGAATATATATCCCACGGGGGTAAAATTGAAAAAAGTTGAAAACATTTTTTTTTGGACTTAGTCATTTTTCCGGCGTTTATCAGACTTTCAGTTAGGGGAAATGTCAGTGAGCGTTCCGATTTCAATTCCAGAGCGATTGGCCCAATGAGTCCTTGATATTTAGTCATTTTCAGCCAATTTTCTAGATTTTTGAAAATTTCACTTTTTTGTGAAAATATCCTCTAATTGAGAGAATAATATGTGTGAGGGTACCCCAGGAGAGTTCCAAATGTGTGTGGGTAGAAGATATATCCCACGGGGGTAAAATTGAAAAAAGTTGAAAACATTTTTTTTTTGGACTTAGTCATTTTTTCTGCGTTTATCAGACTTTCAGATAGGGGAAATGTCAGTGAGCATTCCGATTTCAGTTCCAGAGCGATTCGCCCAATGAGTCCTTGATATTTAGTTGTTTTCAGCCAATTTTCTGGATTTTTGAAAATGTCACTTTTTTGTCAAAATATCCACTAAATGAGGGAATAATATGTGTGAGGGTACGCCAGGAGAGTTCCAAATGTGTGTGGGTAGAATATATATCCCACGGGGGTAAAATTGAAAAAAGTTGAAAACATTTTTTTTTGGACTTAGTCATTTTTCCGGCGTTTATCAGACTTTCAGAGAGGGGAAATGTCAGTGAGCTTTCCAATTTCAGTTCCAGAGCGATTCGCCCAATGATTCCTTGATATTTAGTCATTTTCAGCCAATTTTCTAGATTTTTGAAAATTTCACTTTTTTGTGAAAATATCCACTAAATGAGGGAATAATATGTGTGAGGGTACCCCAGGAGAGTTCCAAATGTGTATGGGTAGAATATATATCCCACGGGGGTAAAATTCAAAAAAGTTGAAAAAAAAATTTTTTTGGACTTAGTAATTTTTCCGGCGTTTATCCGACTTTCAGATAGGGGAAATGTCAGTGAGCTTTCCAATTTCAGTTCCAGAGCGATTCGCCCAATGAGTCCTTGATATTTAGTCGTTTTCAGCCAATATTTTGGATTTTTGAAAATTTCACTTTTTTGTGAAAATATCCACTAAATGAGAGAATAATATGTGTGAGGGTACCCCAGGAGAGTTCCAAATGTGTGTGGGTAGAATATATATCCCACGGGGGTAAAATTGCAAAAAAAGTTGAAAACATTTTTTTTTTGGACTTAGTCATTTTTCCGGCGTTTATCACACTTTCAGATAGGGGAAATGTCAGTGAGCGTTCCGATTTCAATTCCAGAGCGATTGGCCCAATGAGTCCTTGATATTTAGTCGTTTTCAGCCAATTTTCTAGATTTTTGAAAATTTCACTTTTTTGTGAAAATATCTACTAATTGAGAGAATAATATGTGTGAGGGTACCCCAGGAGAGTTCCAAATGTGTGTGGGTAGAATATATATCCCACGGGGGTAAAATTGAAAAAAGTTGAAAACATTTTTTTTTGGACTTAGTCATTTTTCCGGCGTTTATCAGACTTTCAGTTAGGGGAAATGTCAGTGAGCGTTCCGATTTCAATTCCAGAGCGATTGGCCCAATGAGTCCTTGATATTTAGTCATTTTCAGCCAATTTTCTAGATTTTTGAAAATTTCACTTTTTTGTGAAAATATCCTCTAATTGAGAGAATAATATGTGTGAGGGTACCCCAGGAGAGTTCCAAATGTGTGTGGGTAGAATATATATCCCACGGGGGTAAAATTGAAAAAAGTTGAAAACATTTTTTTTTTGGACTTAGTCATTTTTTCTGCGTTTATCAGACTTTCAGATAGGGGAAATGTCAGTGAGCATTCCGATTTCAGTTCCAGAGCGATTCGCCCAATGAGTCCTTGATATTTAGTTGTTTTCAGCCAATTTTCTGGATTTTTGAAAATGTCACTTTTTTGTCAAAATATCCACTAAATGAGGGAATAATATGTGTGAGGGTACGCCAGGAGAGTTCCAAATGTGTGTGGGTAGAATATATATCCCACGGGGGTAAAATTGAAAAAAGTTGAAAACATTTTTTTTTGGACTTAGTCATTTTTCCGGCGTTTATCAGACTTTCAGAGAGGGGAAATGTCAGTGAGCTTTCCAATTTCAGTTCCAGAGCGATTCGCCCAATGAGTCCTTGATATTTAGTCATTTTCAGCCAATTTTCTAGATTTTTGAAAATTTCACTTTTTTGTGAAAATATCCACTAAATGAGGGAATAATATGTGTGAGGGTACCCCAGGAGAGTTCCAAATGTGTATGGGTAGAATATATATCCCACGGGGGTAAAATTCAAAAAAGTTGAAAACATTTTTTTTTGGACTTAGTCATTTTTCCGGCGTTCATCAGACTTTCAGATAGGGGAAATGTCAGTGAGCTTTCCAATTTCAGTTCCAGAGCGATTCGCCCAATGAGTCCTTGATATTTAGTCGTTTTCAGCCAATATTTTGGATTTTTGAAAATTTCACTTTTTTGTGAAAATATCCACTAATTGAAAGAACAATATGTGTGAGGGTACCCCAGGAGAGTTCCAAATGTGTGTGGGTAGAATATATATCCCACGGGGGTAAAATTGCAAAAAAAGTTGAAAACATTTTTTTTTTGGACTTAGGCATTTTTCCGTCGTTTATCAGACTTTCAGATAGGGGAAATGTCAGTGAGCATTCTGATTTCAATTCCAGAGCGATTGGCCCAATGAGTCCTTGATATTTAGTCATTTTCAGCCAATTTTCTAGATTTTTGAAAATTTCACTTTTTTGTGAAAATATCCACTAAATGAGAGAATAATATGTGTGAGGGTACCCCAGGAGAGTTCCAAATGTGTGTGGGTAGAATATATATCCCACGGGGGTAAAATTGAAAAAAGTTGAAAACATTTTTTTTTGGACTTAGTCATTTTTCCGGCGTTTATCAGACTTTCAGTTAGGGGAAATGTCAGTGAGCGTTCCGATTTCAATTCCAGAGCGATTGGCCCAATGAGTCCTTGATATTTAGTCATTTTCAGCCAATTTTCTAGATTTTTGAAAATTTCACTTTTTTGTGAAAATATCCTCTAATTGAGAGAATAATATGTGTGAGGGTACCCCAGGAGAGTTCCAAATGTGTGTGGGTAGAATATATATCCCACGGGGGTAAAATTGAAAAAAGTTGAAAACATTTTTTTTTTGGACTTAGTCATTTTTTCTGCGTTTATCAGACTTTCAGATAGGGGAAATGTCAGTGAGCATTCCGATTTCAGTTCCAGAGCGATTCGCCCAATGAGTCCTTGATATTTAGTTGTTTTCAGCCAATTTTCTGGATTTTTGAAAATGTCACTTTTTTGTCAAAATATCCACTAAATGAGGGAATAATATGTGTGAGGGTACGCCAGGAGAGTTCCAAATGTGTGTGGGTAGAATATATATCCCACGGGGGTAAAATTGAAAAAAGTTGAAAACATTTTTTTTTGGACTTAGTCATTTTTCCGGCGTTTATCAGACTTTCAGAGAGGGGAAATGTCAGTGAGCTTTCCAATTTCAGTTCCAGAGCGATTCGCCCAATGAGTCCTTGATATTTAGTCATTTTCAGCCAATTTTCTAGATTTTTGAAAATTTCACTTTTTTGTGAAAATATCCACTAAATGAGGGAATAATATGTGTGAGGGTACCCCAGGAGAGTTCCAAATGTGTATGGGTAGAATATATATCCCACGGGGGTAAAATTCAAAAAAGTTGAAAACATTTTTTTTTGGACTTAGTCATTTTTCCGGCGTTCATCAGACTTTCAGATAGGGGAAATGTCAGTGAGCTTTCCAATTTCAGTTCCAGAGCGATTCGCCCAATGAGTCCTTGATATTTAGTCGTTTTCAGCCAATATTTTGGATTTTTGAAAATTTCACTTTTTTGTGAAAATATCCACTAATTGAAAGAACAATATGTGTGAGGGTACCCCAGGAGAGTTCCAAATGTGTGTGGGTAGAATATATATCCCACGGGGGTAAAATTGCAAAAAAAGTTTAAAACATTTTTTTTTTGGACTTAGGCATTTTTCCGTCGTTTATCAGACTTTCAGATAGGGGAAATGTCAGTGAGCATTCTGATTTCAATTCCAGAGCGATTGGCCCAATGAGTCCTTGATATTTAGTCATTTTCAGCCAATTTTCTAGATTTTTGAAAATTTCACTTTTTTGTGAAAATATCCACTAAATGAGAGAATAATATGTGTGAGGGTACCCCAGGAGAGTTCCAAATGTGTGTGGGTAGAATATATATCCCACGGGGGTAAAATTGAAAAAAGTTGAAAACATTTTTTTTTTGGGCTTAGTTATTTTTTCTGCGTTTATCAGACTTTCAGATAGGGGAAATGTCAGTGAGCATTCCGATTTCAGTTCCAGAGCGATTCGCCCAATGAGTCCTTGATATTTAGTTGTTTTCAGCCAATTTTCTGGATTTTTGAAAATGTCACTTTTTTGTCAAAATATCCACTAAATGAGGGAATAATATGTGTGAGGGTACCCCAGGAGGGTTCCAAATGTGTGTGGGTAGAATATATATCCCACGGGGGTAAAATTGAAAAAAGTTGAAAACATTTTTTTTTTGTACTTAGTCATTTTTTCTGCGTTTATCAGACTTTCAGATAGGGGAAATGTCAGTGAGCATTCCGATTTCAGTTCCAGAGCGATTCGCCCAATGAGTCCTTGATATTTAGTTGTTTTCAGCCAATTTTCTGGAATTTTGAAGATGTCACTTTTTTGTCAGAATAGCCACTAAATGAGGGAATAATATGTGTGAGGGTACCCCAGGAGAGTTCCAAATGTGTGTGGGTAGAATATATATCCCACGGGGGTAAAATTGAAAAAAGTTGAAAACATTTTTTTTTGGACTTAGTCATTTTTCCGACGTTTATCAGACTTTCAGAGAGGGGAAATGTCAGTGAGCTTTCCAATTTCAGTTCCAGAGCGATTCGCCCAATGAGTCCTTGATATTTAGTCGTTTTCAGCCAATATTTTGTATTTTTGAAAATTTCACTTTTTTGTGAAAATATCCACTAAATGAGGGAATAATATGTATGAGGGTACCCCAGGAGAGTTCCAAATGTGTGTGGGTAGAATATATATCCCACGGGGGTAAAATTGAAAAAAGTTGAAAACATTTTTTTTTTGGACTTAGTCATTTTTCCGGCGTTTATCAGACTTTCAGATAGGGGAAATGTCTGTAAGCGTTCAGATTTCAGTTCCAGAGCGATTCGCCCAATAAGTCCTTGATATTTAGTCGTCTTCAGCCAATTTTTTAAATTTTTGAAAATTACACTTTTTTGTGAAAATATCCACTAAATGAGAGAATAATATGTGTGAGGGTACCCCAGGAGAGTTCCAAATGTGTGTGGGTAGAATATATATCCCACGGGGGTAAAATTGAAAAAAAAGTTGAAAACATTTTTTTTTTGGACTTAGTCATTTTTCCGGCGTTTATCACACTTTCAGATAGGGGAAATGTCAGTGAGCGTTCCGATTTCAATTCCAGAGCGATTGGCCCAATGAGTCCTTGATATTTAGTCGTTTTCAGCCAATTTTCTAGATTTTTGAAAATTTCACTTTTTTGTGAAAATATCTACTAATTGAGAGAATAATATGTGTGAGGGTACCCCAGGAGAGTTCCAAATGTGTGTGGGTAGAATATATATCCCACGGGGGTAAAATTGAAAAAAGTTGAAAACATTTTTTTTTGGACTTAGTCATTTTTCCGGCGTTTATCAGACTTTCAGTTAGGGGAAATGTCAGTGAGCGTTCCGATTTCAATTCCAGAGCGATTGGCCCAATGAGTCCTTGATATTTAGTCATTTTCAGCCAATTTTCTAGATTTTTGAAAATTTCACTTTTTTGTGAAAATATCCTCTAATTGAGAGAATAATATGTGTGAGGGTACCCCAGGAGAGTTCCAAATGTGTGTGGGTAGAATATATATCCCACGGGGGTAAAATTGAAAAAAGTTGAAAACATTTTTTTTTTGGACTTAGTCATTTTTTCTGCGTTTATCAGACTTTCAGATAGGGGAAATGTCAGTGAGCATTCCGATTTCAGTTCCAGAGCGATTCGCCCAATGAGTCCTTGATATTTAGTTGTTTTCAGCCAATTTTCTGGATTTTTGAAAATGTCACTTTTTTGTCAAAATATCCACTAAATGAGGGAATAATATGTGTGAGGGTACGCCAGGAGAGTTCCAAATGTGTGTGGGTAGAATATATATCCCACGGGGGTAAAATTGAAAAAAGTTGAAAACATTTTTTTTTGGACTTAGTCATTTTTCCGGCGTTTATCAGACTTTCAGAGAGGGGAAATGTCAGTGAGCTTTCCAATTTCAGTTCCAGAGCGATTCGCCCAATGAGTCCTTGATATTTAGTCATTTTCAGCCAATTTTCTAGATTTTTGAAAATTTCACTTTTTTGTGAAAATATCCACTAAATGAGGGAATAATATGTGTGAGGGTACCCCAGGAGAGTTCCAAATGTGTATGGGTAGAATATATATCCCACGGGGGTAAAATTCAAAAAAGTTGAAAACATTTTTTTTTGGACTTAGTCATTTTTCCGGCGTTCATCAGACTTTCAGATAGGGGAAATGTCAGTGAGCTTTCCAATTTCAGTTCCAGAGCGATTCGCCCAATGAGTCCTTGATATTTAGTCGTTTTCAGCCAATATTTTGGATTTTTGAAAATTTCACTTTTTTGTGAAAATATCCACTAATTGAAAGAACAATATGTGTGAGGGTACCCCAGGAGAGTTCCAAATGTGTGTGGGTAGAATATATATCCCACGGGGGTAAAATTGCAAAAAAAGTTGAAAACATTTTTTTTTTGGACTTAGGCATTTTTCCGTCGTTTATCAGACTTTCAGATAGGGGAAATGTCAGTGAGCATTCTGATTTCAATTCCAGAGCGATTGGCCCAATGAGTCCTTGATATTTAGTCATTTTCAGCCAATTTTCTAGATTTTTGAAAATTTCACTTTTTTGTGAAAATATCCACTAAATGAGAGAATAATATGTGTGAGGGTACCCCAGGAGAGTTCCAAATGTGTGTGGGTAGAATATATATCCCACGGGGGTAAAATTGAAAAAAGTTGAAAACATTTTTTTTTTGGGCTTAGTTATTTTTTCTGCGTTTATCAGACTTTCAGATAGGGGAAATGTCAGTGAGCATTCCGATTTCAGTTCCAGAGCGATTCGCCCAATGAGTCCTTGATATTTAGTTGTTTTCAGCCAATTTTCTGGATTTTTGAAAATGTCACTTTTTTGTCAAAATATCCACTAAATGAGGGAATAATATGTGTGAGGGTACCCCAGGAGGGTTCCAAATGTGTGTGGGTAGAATATATATCCCACGGGGGTAAAATTGAAAAAAGTTGAAAACATTTTTTTTTTGTACTTAGTCATTTTTTCTGCGTTTATCAGACTTTCAGATAGGGGAAATGTCAGTGAGCATTCCGATTTCAGTTCCAGAGCGATTCGCCCAATGAGTCCTTGATATTTAGTTGTTTTCAGCCAATTTTCTGGAATTTTGAAGATGTCACTTTTTTGTCAGAATAGCCACTAAATGAGGGAATAATATGTGTGAGGGTACCCCAGGAGGGTTCCAAATGTGTGTGGGTAGAATATATATCCCACGGGGGTAAAATTGAAAAAAGTTGAAAACATTTTTTTTTGGACTTAGTCATTTTTCCGACGTTTATCAGACTTTCAGAGAGGGGAAATGTCAGTGAGCTTTCCAATTTCAGTTCCAGAGCGATTCGCCCAATGAGTCCTTGATATTTAGTCGTTTTCAGCCAATATTTTGGATTTTTGTAAATTTCAGTTTTTTGTGAAAATATCCACTAAATGAGAGAATAATATGTGTGAGGGTACCCCAGGAGAGTTCCAAATGTGTGTGGGTAGAATATATATCCCACGGGGGTAAAATTGCAAAAAAAGTTGAAAACATTTTTTTTTTTGGACTTGGTCATTTTTCCGCCGTTTATCAGACTTTCAGATAGGGGAAATGTCAGTGAGCGTTCCGATTTCAATTCCAGAGCGATTGGCCCAATGAGTCCTTGATATTTAGTTGTTTTCAGCCAATTTTCTAGATTTTTGAAAATTTCACTTTTTTGTGAAAATATCCACTAAATGATTGAATAATATGTGTGAGGGTACCCCAGGAGAGTTCCAAATGTGTGTGGGTAGAATATATATCCCACGGGGGTAAAATTGAAAAAAGTTGAAAACATTTTTTTTTTGGGCTTAGTCATTTTTTCTGCGTTTATCAGACTTTCAGATAGGGGAAATGTCAGTGAGCATTCCGATTTCAGTTCCAGAGCGATTCGCCCAATGAGTCCATGATATTTAGTCGTTTTCAGCCAATATTTTGGATTTTTGAAAATTTCACTTTTTTGTGAAAATATCCACTAAATGAGGGAATAATATGTGTGAGGGTACCCCAGGAGAGTTCCAAATGTGTGTGGGTAGAATATATATCCCACGGGGGTAAAATTGAAAAAAGTTGAAAACATTTTTTTTTTGGACTTAGTCATTTTTTCTGCGTTTATCAGACTTTCAGATAGGGGAAATGTCAGTGAGCATTCTGATTTCAGTTCCAAAGCGATTCGCCCAATGAGTCCTTGATATTTAGTTGTTTTCAGCCAATTTTCTGGATTTTTGAAAATTTCACTTTTTTGTGAAAATATCCACTAAATGAGGGAATAATATGTGTGAGGGTACCCCAGTAGAGTTCCACATGTGTGTGGGTTGAATATATATCCCACGGGGGTAAAATTGAAAAAAGTTGAAAACATTTAAACATTTTTTTTTTGGGCTTAGTCATTTTTTCTGCGTTTATCAGACTTTCAGATAATGGAAATGTCAGTGAGCGTTCCGATTTCAGTTCCAGAGTGATTCGCCCAATGAGTCCATGATATTTAGTCGTTTTCAGCCAATATTTTGGATTTTTGAAAATTTCACTTTTTTGTGAAAATATCCACTAAATGAGAGAATAATATGTGTGAGGGTACCCCAGGAGAGTTCCAAATGTGTGTGGGTTGAATATATATCCCACGGGGGTAAAATTGAAAAAAGTTGAAAAAAAAATGTTTTTTTGGACTTAGTCATTTTTCTGGCGTTTATCTGTTATGATCTGTTACAGAGACTAAGGAAAGGCAGGAGATCTGTCCCTACAATAGAACTAAACTAGATCCCTGCGATGTAACGGGGAACCTGATCCTGCGATCAGACCCGCTAAAGTCCTCGGCTAGTCTGAACGCAGACCTATAGATGTGGGGGAGGGATCCCTACAAGATCTAGGGACTGGGATAAGTTGGACACCTCCTAGCAGAAATAGTAGCAGTCAAAGACAAACACACAACAAAAAGCATAGAGGTCAGAAGACCTAGCAAAACTAACAGAGAACGGCAAGAGAGTAACAAGCTAGCTCAACAGTAGTAAATACAAATGAAGTCCAGCAAAGCCAGGAGGGCGGAGCCGGATTAAATAGGCAAAATGGTCATGTGACCAGCAAACTAAAAAAAACCTAACAGGAGAGTTGTAACAGTACCCCCTCTTCTAAGAGGATCCTCCGGATCCCCTAGGCCCAGGCTTACCAGGAAACCTCCTGTGAAATGCTCGGACAAGTCTGGGGGCAGAAACATCATCCGCCCTCACCCATGAGTTATCCTCAGTAGAGATGAGCATTGTTCTACTCGAGCTGTTCGCCAATCTCAAATTCGAGCTGTTTTGGGCGGTGTTCGAGCCGTTCGGCGAACACGAACAATTTGAGAAAAATTCGGCTGTTCGAGGTTATGTTCGATAACTGTTCGTGCACCAAAATCATAACTGGATTTTTTCTCAGTAATGATGAAAATTAATGTTAATACGCAGTTTGAGTGTACAGCGGGGTGGGGGGAGGGGCAGGGGATGGATCTCTGCAGGAACAATGAAGATCTCCATTTTTTTTTCTCTTTCCCGCATTTGCAGTGGGGAGGTGCAATCTGTCAGCCTATCAGCAGCGCACACACGGAGCAAAGTGCTTTTTTTCACACAAGCAAGGGCATGTGTCATTGGCAGTGTATGTCACATGTCCTTGCCCTATAAGACCAAGGCATTTTCCCCGTCGCCACCATTTTCTCACTGCTGCAGCTGCGTGTTAGACGGCACCGCTGTTGCTGTGTGCGCTATACCTTGTTAATTTCAAGCCAATTTTCGCACAAATATACAGATAGCTTGGGAGTAGGGAATAGTTGTGATTGCAGTCCTTTTAAGGACTAGGTTACAGCATTTCCTACGACTTTTATCAGGCAGGTCTGTGCTCTTAAATAGATAGGTTGTGGGAGTAAAGACTAATTGTAATTGGAGTCCTTTTCAGGACTAGGTTACATCAGTTCCTATCAGTTTTTGCCAGGCAGGTCTGTGCCAGTGCTGTGCAAGTTTTTTTCACAGCATTTGGCTGAATCTAGCAAAGCTAATCCTTTTTGGCCTATTGCAGAGTGTGTTAGTCAGTGGAGTAGCCTATCTGTGTTGCAAGATATACCACCTGTGTATAGAATACCAATTTTTTTACTGCACCTAGTGAAGTAAAATCTTTTGGGCATAGCATCATTCTATTAGTCCATCTATACTGACCTCCATCAGGTTGCAAATTAAAACTAATTTTTATCTGCATCTACAGTACCTCTGAAAAAATATTGGGCTTCTAGCTGTGTGTGGGTCTTGTTCTATTAATCCATCTATACTGACCTCCATCAGGTTGCAAACTGAATATAATTTTTTTCTGCATCTAGCTCTGAAAAAATATTGGGCTTCTAGCTGTGTGTGGGTCTTGTTCTATTAATCCATCTATACTGACCTCCATCAGGTTGCAAACTGAATATAATTTTTTTCTGCATCTAGCTCTTAAAAAATATTTGGCCTTCTAGTAGTGTGTCGGACTTTCTCTATTAGTCCATCTATACTGACCTCCATCAGGTTGCAAATTAAAACTAATTTTTATCTGCATCTACACTACCTCTGAAAAAATATTTGGGCTTCTAGCTGTGTGTGGGACTTGTTGTATTAGTCCATCTATACTGACCTCCATCAGGTTGCAAACTGAATATATTTTTTTCTGCATCTACCTCTGAAAAAATATTGGGCTTCTAGCTGTGTGTGGGTCTTGTTCTATTAATCCATCTATACTGACTTCCATCAGGTTGCAAACTGAATATAATTTTTTTCTGCATCTAGCTCTGAAAAAATATTTGGCCTTCTAGTAGTGTGTCGGACTTTCTCTATTAGTCCATCTATACTTACCTCCATCAGGTTGCAAATTAAAACTAATTTTTATCTGCATCTACAGTACCTCTGAAAAAATATTTGGGCTTCTAGCTGTGTGTGGAACTTGTTGTATTAGTCCATCTATACTGACCTCCATCAGGTTGCAAACTGAATATATTTTTTTCTGCATCTACCTCTGAAAAAATATTGGGCTTCTAGCTGTGTGTGGGTCTTGTTCTATTAATCCATCTATACTGACCTCCATCAGGTTGCAAACTGAATATAATTTTTTTCTGCATCTAGCTCTGAAAAAATATTTGGCCTTCTAGTAGTGTGTCAGACTTTCTCTATTAGTCCATCTATACTGACCTACATCAGGTTGCAAATTAAAACTAATTTTTATCTGCATCTACAGTACCTCTGAAAAAATATTTGGGCTTCTAGCTGTGTGTGGGACTTGTTGTATTAGTCCATCTATACTGACCTCCATCAGGTTGCAAACTGAATATATTTTTTTCTGCATCTACCTCTGAAAAAATATTGGGCTTCTAGCTGTGTGTGGGTCTTGTTCTATTAATCCATCTATACTGACCTCCATCAGGTTGCAAACTGAATATAATTTTTTTCTGCATCTAGCTCTGAAAAAATATTTGGCCTTCTAGTAGTGTGTCGGACTTTCTCTATTAGTCCATCTATACTGACCTCCATCAGGTTGCAAATTAAAACTAATTTTTATCTGCATCTACAGTACCTCTGAAAAAATATTTGGGCTTCTAGCTGTGTGTGGGTCTTGTTGTATTAGTCCATCTATACTGACCTCCATCAGGTTGCAAATTCAAAATAATTTTTTTCTGCATCTAACCCAGCCAATAGTTTTGGCCTAATACCACAGTTTGGCCACTCAGCTCTGCTCGGTTACCATCCATTGTTTTTTTGTGCAAACAACTCCAGAGTTGTGAATTAGTTAACCACCAAAATGAGTGGAAAAAGGCCTGCTGCTGGTGGAAAGGGGAATAGGCGTGTTGGGAAGGGGAAAAAAGGTTGTGTCCGTGGGGTTGGTGTTAAAGCAACAGTAACATCTGCAGAAGAAAGACCATCTTTCAGCCAAACTAAAATGTCTACTTCTTTTAGCGGACAATGTGATAAGATCCCTTTCTTACGGCCACGCCAATCGCTACAAATTCCAGATGAGTCACAAAAACAGCAGGTGCTTCAACGGATATCAAGTGCTCCTTTAAGTGGGCTCTCCTCCACATCAACTTCAACATCACAAATACTTCAGTCCTCAAAGGTGTCACCCAAATCGCACTTGCTTCCTCACAGCTCCCAAATCTCCAGCTGCCCGTCTGAGTATGAGGTAGAACAGATGGTTGAGTCTGCAGAGCTGTTTACTCATACTATAGCCTGGGAATCAGAGGTCGACTCCAGCGCTTCTGTGAATCCAGACGAGGAAATGATCTGCACTGATGCCCAGAATCTTTATGAGTCGGATCCAGGACCAGACGCAGAAGGTTCTGACCATAATGTAGACCCTCATTCCCAAACTGTAACTCCTGTTGGTGGAGATAATGAGGAAGACGATGATAAGACTCAAATACCTGATAGGAGCGACAACTTTAGTTTTTTGTCAGGGCAGGGACAGGTTGGCTCTGAGGACGACGGGTGTGATAACGCACAGGGTGATGATGATGAGGTCGGAGATCCCACTTACTGTCAACCCACAGTCAGCCAAGAGATGAGGTCAGCAGAGGAGGTGGAGGAAGATGCTAGTGACGACGAGGTCAGGTTGCGCCTTCCTGGACAGAGACGTAGTACTGGAAGCACGTCAACAACTGCATCCTCAAACACAACTCTGCCTCTCACCACAAGTCGTGGTGGCTCTTCAGGTCGCATGGGTGATAAGCCTTGCATAGCCTGGGCATTTTTTCAGATCGATAAAGATGACCCAACTCGTGTTATCTGTAACATTTGTCAGCAAAAGCTAAGTAGAGGCCAAAAAATACATAGTTTGAGTACTTCATGCATGAATCGGCACATGGACATGAAGCATAAGTTGCAGTGGAAAGCTCAGTGTGCTACAATGCGGCCTAGCCGGCCGGGCCAACCACCGTCTGCCATATCTTGTGCATCCGCGGCCTCTTCATCCTCTGTGACTGGGGGGACAGCAGTCACACCTGTTTTGGGGCGCAGACCTGCCACCTCTTTACCCGCAACAGCCAGCGTGATTGGCAGGTCATCATTTTCTTTGAAGGTGGTAACACCAGCTGGTGTTGAGCGCTGTCCAACATCGATAGCACCACCTTTGGATCAAGGCAACCTAACATGTCCGCCTGCATCTTCCTCACAGACCGGCAGTTTGCCGGGGACACCCTTATCAACCCCGTCTAAGCACAATAGCCAGCCCTCGGTCCCTCAGATGTGGACAAGTAAAAGACCATTTCCTCCTAGCCATGAGAAAGCTAAGAGGTTGAATTTCACCATCTGCAAGCTCTTGGCTACAGAAATGCTGCCTTTCCGCCTGGTGGACACAGAGGATTTTCGAGACCTTATGTCCGTCGCAGTGCCCCAGTACCAGATGCCCAGTCGGCACTACTTCTCAAAGAAAGGTGTGCCTGCGCTCCACCAGCATGTCGCAAACAACATCACCGCTTCTTTGAGAAACTCTGTGTGTGACAGGGTGCATTTCACCACAGACACTTGGACGAGTAGGCATGGACAGGGGCGTTACATGTCGCTGACTGGGCACTGGGTAACTATGGTGACAGCAGGACAAGGGGCTGCTGTCCAAGTCTTGCCGTCCCCACGAGTTGTGCGTCAATCCTCTTTATGTCAAAGTTCCTCCACTGCTTCTGCCTCCTCAACCTCCTCTCGGTCTTCCACCTGCACCCAAAGCCTGTCTGGTCATGCCACAAGCTTTCTAACTGCGCAGAAGGGGTCCTGCACACCTCCTTACTATGCTGGCAGTAGGGCTCAACGTCATCAGGCGGTTTTTACATTGAAATGTCTGGGAAATGTGAGTCACACAGCTGAGGAGTTGTGGTCAGCTCTGGAGAACCAATTTCATGAATGGTTGTCTCCACTGGACCTGAAACCAGGGAAGGCCGTGTGCGACAATGCTGCAAACCTGGGTGCGGCCCTTCGCCGGGGCAATGTCACACACGTGCCTTGTATGGCTCACGTGTTGAACCTGGTTGTCCAGCAATTTTTAGCCCACTATCCCAGACTAGATGGCCTTCTGCAGAGGGCACGGTCGCTGTGTGCTCACTTCCGCCGTTCGCATCCCGCAGCTCAGCGACTTACATCTCTACAGAAGTCGTTGGGGCTGCCACTTCACGGGCTAAAATGCGATGTGCCTACCCGGTGTAATTCAACTCTGCACATGTTGTTAGAACCTTGCTGTTAGGTTTTTTTTCCTTTGCTGGTCACATGACCTTGTTGGCCTATTTAATCCTGCTCCGCCCTTCTGGCTTTGCTGGACTTCATTGTATATCTACTTTCTAGCTAGCCCGTGCTCTGTGACTTGCTCTGTTAGTTTGCTTGGTCTACTGACCTCTATGTTCTATATATTTTGTTTGTTCGTCTGTCTGCTACTATTTCTGTTAGGAGGTGTCCCATATTCCTCCCAGTCCTTAGTACTTGTAGGGATTCCTCCCCCACATCTATAGGTCTTCGTACAGACTAGCTTAGGACTTTAGCAGGTCTGATCGCAGGATCAGGTTCCCTGTTACATCGTAGGGATTCAGCTGAGTTCTATCGTAGGGACAGATCTCCTCTCTTTCCTTAGCTCTGGTAGCAGAACATAACAGTAAGTCCAGCCAGCAAATTCTCTAAGGAAAGATTTTTTTTTGTTCCATCATGGTGTCGGTTCAGGATTTGGCTAAACACCTGCAGGGACTCTCTCTGGAAGTGGCCGAGCTCCGTCAGCACGTGAGTAACTGTCCTGGAGCATATTTCTTGGAGCCTAAGGTATGTTTGCCGGATTTATTTTTTGGTGAACGTCGAGAATTTTTTTCATTTAAAAATGCTTGCTTATTGTATTTTCGTTTGAGACCCAAGTCCTCTGGGGATGAATCCCAGCGCGTAGGGTTCATAATGTCACTTTTGCGCAAAGAGCCTCAGGAGTGGGCCTTTTCTTTGCAACCTAGTGATACATGCTTCAGATCAGTGGATAGTTTTTTTTCTGCTTTAGGACTATTATATGATGATCCTGACCGTGTGGCATCAGCTGAGACTGAGTTGAGACGTTCAAAACAAGGATCAGGTAATGTGGAAAAATATTGTACTCATTTTCGTCGTTGGTCCACTCAAACAGGGTGGAACGATTCTGCTCTGAAAAGTCTATTTCTTGCTGGGCTCAGTGAAAGGGTTAAAGACCTGCTAATTGCTTATCCTACACCTGAAGATTTGCAACAGGCTATGCAATTAGCTATACGGGTGGATAGAAGACTGCGTGCAAGGGTTAATGAGAGCAAATCCTCTGCTATGCCAGTTTCTGGTTATGATAATGTGTGTACTAACAGTGGTGAACCGATGGAGATTGGATCGGTGGCACCTCGCTCTCAAGAAAAAGACCGTCGTTTTTCGGAAGGCTTGTGTTTCTATTGCGGAAAATCTGGTCATTTGATTAAAGGCTGTGAGCTTCATATGAAGAAAGAAAAAAAAATGGTCAGTCACGCCCGTATTGCCTGTTTAAATTCCAAGGGTATATTTTTAGCTGCTTCCACGATTGCTCAGGAAAAATTAATGGAATTTCGGGTGTTTGTTGATTGCGGGTCTACACTGAATGTAATTGATGGGGGATTCGTGGAAAAACTCAATTTAAAACCTGAACCTTTATCATCCCCCATTGCTGTGGTTTCTGTGGATGGTTCCCCTTTGAAGAATATTACTCTCAAGGTCTGTGAATTTCCTCTCACTATTAATGGTGTTCACCATGAGAAATTGGATTTGGTAGTGTTGAATAACTTGCCTTCTCCAGTAATATTGGGATTGCCCTGGTTAAAATTTCACAATCCTGTACTGGATTGGTCTACCAGTGAAATTAAATCCTGGAGCCATAAATGTTATGACAAGTGTTGTAACGGGCGTATTGCAGCTTTGGATAGGGGAGAATTGCCTGTTCCTATTCAGGATTTTTGGAGAGTTTTTTCTGAGAAAGAATCGCAGGTTTTGCCTCCCCATAGAGACTATGATTGTTCTATTGAATTTGTCCCTGGAGCGACTCTTCCTAAAAGTCGTTTATTTAACCTTACTATTCCTGAGAGGAAGGCTTTGGAGGAATACATACAGACAAGTTTGGCCGCCGGTCACATTAGGCCCTCTAAGTCTCCTGTGGCGGTTGGATTTTTTTTTGTAAAAAAAAAGGACGGCGGTTTACGTCCTTGTCTGGATTTTCGTGAGATTAACAAAATTACGGTACGCAATCCTTACCCACTGCCATTGATTCCTGATCTGTTTAACCAGTTATTGGGTGCCAAGTGGTTCTCTAAAATTGACCTTAAGGGGGCATACAATCTGTTGCGCATGAAGGAGGGTGATGAATGGAAGACTGCTTTTAACACTCCTGTGGGTCATTTTGAGAATCTGGTTATGCCTTTTGGTCTTACTAATGCTCCTGCATTTTTTCAGAATCTGATTAATGACATCCTTAGACCTTTGATCGGTAAAAATGTGGTTGTGTATTTGGATGACATTTTGATTTATTCGCCAGATCTGGAGTCTCATTGGCGGAGCATGCGTGAGGTATTACAGTTATTAATGGACAATTCGCTTTTTGCTAAGCTGGAGAAATGTGAGTTCGCTGTACAGAGAATTAGTTTTTTGGGCTACATTATCTCCAGCAAAGGTTTTGAGATGGATCCGGTTAAGGTTCAGGCTGTGCAGGAATGGCCTAGGCCTATTGGTTTGAAATCGATACAGAGGTTTTTGGGTTTCGCCAATTACTATAGAAAATTCATAAAAAAATTTTCTAGTATTGTCAAACCTCTGACTGATCTCACCAGGAAAGGTGCTGATGCGGTTCAGTGGTCTTCTGAGGCCATTGAAGCTTTTGTGTATCTCAAGGAGAGGTTCACCTCTGCTCCCATCCTTATGCAGCCTGATGTTACTAGGCCGTTTTTGGTTGAGGTTGATGCTTCCTCTGTGGGGGTTGGCGCAGTATTGTCTCAGGATAACGGGGATGGATTACATCCCTGTGCCTTTTTTTCAAAAAAATTTTCGGAGACTGAATTGAATTACGATATTGGTAATCGGGAATTATTGGCTATTAAACTCGCATTTGAACACTGGCGCCACTTCTTGGAAGGTGCGGAATTTCCCGTTCAGGTTCTTACGGATCATAAAAATCTGATATATCTTGACGCTGCCAAGCGCCTGAATGCCCGTCAGGCTAGGTGGGCACTGTTTTTCTCGCGGTTTAATTTCTCCGTTACTTACATCCCTGGTACTAAGAATGTTAAGGCGGATGCCTTGTCTCGCAGTTTTTCTCCCATAGTCGGTGCTGAGAAAGAGGAAAACATTTTACAAGAAGGTGTTGTGATAGCTGCTTTAGACTCCGTTTTGGAAGATGAGATTCTTAAAGCTCAGGAGAATGCCCCATCTAACACTCCTCATGGGAGGTTGTTTGTGCCTGGGACCTTTAGGAGAGATTTGTTTGTTGAGTGTCACGAATCTCGGTTGGCAGGTCATCCCGGAACCTCTGAGACCAAGAGACTGGTGGGTCGCAGTTTTTGGTGGCCTGGATGGCAGAAGGAAGTCATTAAGTGGGTGCGCCAATGTACTATATGTGCTAGATCTAAGTCCTCACATACTCCTGCTGCGGGGTTGCTTTGTCCTTTGGAGGTCCCCAGTGCTCCTTGGACACATTTGGCTATGGACTTTATAACTGACCTTCCCCCCTCTGAGGGTTTAACTGTCATCTGGGTGGTCGTGGACCGTTTTAGCAAGATGTGTCACTTGGTTCCCTTCGTCAAACTGCCCTGCGCTAAAACTCTCGCTAAGGCCTTTGTCAAGGAAATTGTCAGACTTCATGGCGTTCCTACTGACATTGTTTCTGATAGGGGTCCTCAGTTCGTGGCTCGTTTTTGGCGTGCCTTTTGTGACAGGTTGGGAATTCATTTGTAGTTTTCGTCCGGATATCATCCTGAATCTAATGGCCAGACAGAAAGGAAAAACCAGGATGTTGAGCAGTTCTTGCGTTGTTTTGTGGCAGACAATCAAGAGGGGTGGTCTGAGTTTCTGCCACTTGCCGAATTTGCTCTGAACAATCATACATCTTCTTCTGCTGGTTGTTCGCCTTTTTTTTGTTGTTCTGGGAGACATCCGTCGTTTGGGTCGTTCTCCAAGTTGGGATCTGCCGTGCCTGAGGAGGAGAATTTTTCCCGTGATTTGGAAAGAGTTAGGACGGATGTGCGTGGTAATCTTCAGGAGGCCAACAGAAAATCTAAAGACTACTTTGATAGGAAACGACAGGAGGTTTTGTTCGCTGTTGGTGACATGGTTTGGTTGTCCTCTAGGAATCTGCGGTTGAGGATTCCTTCTAAGAAATTGGGTCCCAAGTTTGTAGGGCCCTTTAAGGTGCTTCAGGTTGTCAACCAATCTGCTGTTAGGTTGGAGGTTCCTACCTCCTGGAGAATTAATCCGGTCTTTCATGTCTCTCTGTTAAAAAAAGCTGTTGTGTCGGATGGTGACGCCTCTGCCTCTGTTCCTCCGGTGGTGGAGGACGGGGAATATGAAATTTCTCGCATCCTTGACTCTAGACGGTATAGAGGTAGTTTGCAGTATCTTGTGGCCTGGAAAGGTTTCGGACCCGAGGATAACTCTTGGGTGAGGTCAGATGATGTTTCCGCGTCCAGACTTATCAGAGTGTTTCACAGGAGATTTCCTGATAAGCCTGGTCCTAGGGGATCCGGAGGATCCTCTTAGAAGGGGGGGTACTGCTAGAACCTTGCTGTTAGGTTTTTTTTCCTTTGCTGGTCACATGACCTTGTTGGCCTATTTAATCCTGCTCCGTCCTTCTGGCTTTGCTGGACTTCATTGTATATCTACTTTCTAGCTAGCCCGTGCTCTGTGTCTTGCTCTGTTAGTTTGCTTGGTCTACTGACCTCTATGTTCTATATATTTTGTTTGTTCGTCTGTCTGCTACTATTTCTGTTAGGAGGTGTCCCATATTCCTCCCAGTCCTTAGTACTTGTAGGGATTCCTCCCCCACATCTATAGGTCTTCGTACAGACTAGCTTAGGACTTTAGCAGGTCTGATCGCAGGATCAGGTTCCCTGTTACATCGTAGGGATTCAGCTGAGTTCTATCGTAGGGACAGATCTCCTCTCTTTCCTTAGCTCTGGTAGCAGAACATAACACATGTTGCAGAGACTGTGGCAGCACCGACAAGCCCTGGTGCAATACGTTCTGACGTATAGCCTGGGCCAACGAGATTCAGAGGTGGGGCAAATCACGCTGGAGGAGTGGTCTCAGATCAGGGACCTATGCACCCTTCTGCACAGTTTTGAAATGGCGACGAAGATGTTTAGTGCTGACGATGCCATTATCAGCATGACTATTCCGGTGATTTACATGCTGGAGCACATGTTAAACAGAATTCGGAGTCAGGTGGTGGCACAAGAGGAGGTGGAGGAAGTAGAGGAGGAGGAGTTGTATGCGGAAGGGCTAACATCTGCAAGGTCCAGACGGTCGGCAGCACCAAGGCGGCAGGCATGTGAGGGTGGGGGAGATGGTTTTACCAGGGCGCATGGTAGCAGCCAAACTAGTGAGGAAGGTGCAGGAGCCCAGGAAGAAGTGGAGGACGAACTGATGGAAGACTCATCAGATGAGGGAGACCTTGATCGCATTTCTGTTGTGCGAGGTTGGGGGGAGAGGACAGAGGAAGGAAGCATGATTGTTACCTCGCCACCAACACAACAGGGACTTGGTGCTCCTGGATGCGCAACACACATGAGTGCCTTCTTGCTGCACTACCTGCAACATGACCCTCGAATTGTGAGAATTAGAAATAATCCTGACTACTGGGTTGCCACACTGTTAGATCCCCGGTACAAAAGTAAATTTGCAGAAATTATTCCTGCCATAGAAAGGGATGCACGCATGCAGGAGTATCAGCAGAGACTGTTGCAGAATCTTACATGTGCTTTTCCACAAAACACCAGTGGTGCACGTAGTGAATCTCACAGTTCCAACTTGCCAACCGTGGGACCGTCAAGTGTTCAGCACTCAAACCGTAACAGAACCACAGTATCTGGTGGTAACATCAATTTTGAGGAATCATTTCACCACTTTTTTAGCCCATCCTTTGCAAGGCCACAGGAGACAAGAAGTCTGACACATAGTCAACGCCTAGAGACGATGGTACAGGAGTATCTCCAAGTAAACATTGAAGCCACGACTGTGTCACTGGACCCTTGCTCTTTTTGGGCTTCCAATCTGGATAAATGGCCGGAGCTAGCCACTTACGCCTTGGAGATCTTGTCATGCCCCGCAGCCAGCGTTCTGTCTGAACGTGTGTTCAGCGCTGCTGGTGGTGTGCTGACAGATAAGCGCACGCGGCTCTCCACTGATAATGTAGACAGACTCACGTTCATAAAGATGAACAAATCATGGATCCGAAACGACTTTTCTACCCCTGTGTCATCCTGGGGAGTAAAAGCTTGATGATTGGTTAAAATCACCCTACCAAACGTTTTAAGCTTTCAAATTACTAATCATGTTTATCTGTATCTTGACTGGAAAATAATTTGGGCTTTGTAGCAGTGTGCAGCACTGATCCTATTAGGCCATCTATAATAAGCTCCACCAGATTTAAAATTAAAAATAATTTTTAGCTGCATCTAGCCCGCAAAATAATTTTGGGGCTCCGAGATGCGCAAGACACATAAGTGCCTTCTTGCTGCAATACCTGCAGCATGACCCTCATATTGTCAGAATTCGAAGTAATCATGACTACTGGGTTGCCACACTCTTAGATCCCCCAAACTTTTCGATCAACCTTTTCATTTTAATAAAGACCAAAAAAATGGTCATTTTTGAAATTATAAGCATTAGCAGGTTGTTAGAAACTGAAATCAAACAGTTTTCAACTCAAAACTTTATTCTAGGTGATGTTACATTTTCACATAGGACCCCTTGTTCGAAAGGAGCTTCTGAACTCTCTCGTCCATTGAATTTGTCAGGTTTTGGATGGTTTCTGCTTCAATTGTTTTGCATGAGGACAGAATACCCTCCCAGAGCTGTTGCTTAGATGTGAACTGCCTCCCGCCATCATAGACACTCCTTTTAATGATGCTCCAAAGGTTCTGAATGGGGTAGAGGTCAGGGGAGCATGGGGGTCACACCATAAGTTTGTCCCCTTTTATGCCCATATCAGCCAGAGATGCAGATGTTTTATGTGCAGCATGAGATGGTGCATTATCATGCAGAAAAATGATCTTGCTGTGAAATACACGGTTCTTCTTCTTGAACCATGGCAGGAAGTGCTGTTTGAGAAAATCCACATACATTATGGAGTTCATCTTTAGCGCCTTCAGGGATCCTAAAGGGGCCGACAATCTCTCTCCCCATGATTCCAGCCCAAAACATTACTCCACCTCCTCCTTGTTGGCGCTGTAGCCGTGTTTGCGTGGGGTGTCCATCAACCAGCCATCCTCCACTCCATCCATCTGGACCATCGAGCGCTGCACGGCACTCATCTGTGAACAAAACAGTTTTGAAATCAGTCTTCATGTAATGTTTGGCCCACTGGAGCCGTTTCTGCTTGTGTGAAGTGGATAGAGGAGGTCGACAGGATGGCGTATGCACAGCTGCAAACCTCTGAAGGACCCTGCATCTTGTTGTTCGGGGGACGTTGGAGGCACAAGCAGCTTCAAAAACTTGTCTGCTGCTATGACAAGGCTTTTTTGCCGCTGCTCTTTCAACCTGACGTAATTGCCTGTAGGAAAGAGTCCTCAATTTGCCCTTATCAGCACGCACACGTGTGTACTGTGAATCAGCTACATACTTCTTGATTGCCAAGACACTTCATCCTGATCATCGCACAATGTTGATTGTAGTCATGCCTTGACCTAAACACTCCACAATTTGTTGCTTCTCAGTAGCCGACACATCCTTTTTCTTTCCCATTTTGGCAGAAAATGTAGGCTGCTTAATAATGTGAGAGAGCCTTCTTAAGTAGTCTTGCCTTTCATTGGACACACCTGCCAAGCTAATTAGCACAGGTGTCTGCAATTGCTTACAGTGATATAAAGAGCCCTGACACACATCACCATCAATGAGTTTAACTGACAAACAAACAAATTCTTCCCTTATCACTCCTAAACACTTTTTGCATAATAATCCACAAAACACCAGCGGTTCACGTAGTGAATCTTACAGTTCTAACTTGCCAACCGTGGTCTGTATGGAATTGTTCAATAAAGGGCCCAAAATTAAGATAACATAGATGGGAGAGGTCTCTATGAATAGGAATTCCTAAGTATTTGATACCCTGTGAGGGCCAGGCAAAGGGAAAGTTGGACTGGATGGAATCCTATATGGATTTGGGGAGGGAGACATCGAGGGCCTCAGACTTCGCTGCATTGATTTTAAAATTTTACCATGTAACAAAGTGATCTATTTCAGCCATAACAGCAGGGATGGATATATGTGATTGAGTGATATATACTAGGACATCATCAGCAAATAGAGAGCACTTGTACTCGGTGCCTCCCACCTCAATCCACCTAATATTGGGGTTATGGCGAATTGATGAGAGCAGGTGCTCCGTCACTAGGATGTATAAGAGAGGGGACAGAGGACATCCCTGCCTTGTCCCATTGGTGATTGTGAAAGGTGATGAAAATGTTCTGACGCACCCCCTGGGCCTTGGGACACCCGGAGCCGGACCCTTTTTGGTGGATGCTGGTGGTTGTAGTCTTCGTGGCGGCGACCCGGTTCCGTGGCTCAGGGCGGTCAATCCAGTGGCGGAACTATTTATGTGGTTTTGATGTTTAAATGTCCGACTACGCCACCCGTGGATTGCGGTCAGAGTGAGCGTAGCATAACTCCCCACGGGAGGAGTATAGCCTCAGGGCAGTGTATGCGGAGGATGGGGGTGATGGTGCAGGGCAGCAGCAGTAACGACACGGAGTCAGTGATGCAGTCCAGGGCCTTTACTCACAGTTCTTATTATCCAGACCACGTCTGCATGTAACGGCTGCCCACGTCGTACTGTGCTCACCAGGTGAGGGGCTCAGACAACTCCCAGATCACTTTGGAGCACTTCACAGGACCCCCTTTGTGTGTCCTTTGTCTGGCCTTTCTTACCAACACTTCTGTCCGGCTGCCTCGGGCCTCCTCTTGGTAAACTTGGCGCCAGTTTCCCTGACCCTATGTTGTGCCTTCCTAGCGGGTGTAGCGAGGGGCTGCGCCACATAAAATGTCAGAGCCTCCGGTTTCTAGCTGAGGGTCGTTTCCTGCCTCCACTAGTTCGGGGACCGGTCTCCCCCTTTGGCCTGACCCCTCCACGCAGGTGGATTCGGGCGTGCGGTGGCGACTCGCCCGTCCGCACCCCTGGGATCCCTTCATTCCTCGTTCCTGGAGCCTTCTCCGCTCCTCTTCCTTCCTTCTCCCTCTTCCAGGCCTGGGCCTCTGTTACTAGGCCCGCCTCCAGAGCAGAGCTCATGCAGAGCCCCTGCTCCCTGCCACTTCTGCTCAGACTTCTCTGCACTGAACTAAGATGGTGCCCACCTTTTATACTCCCTTCTCAATGCACCCAGGAACTGCTTCCTCCCTGCTCCTGCACTACAGGGTTCCCCTTCCTCAGTGTTCCCTCCCCCCACTCCAGCCAGGGACAGGGACTGTCGTGCCCATCTCAGGGGCATATTGGTCGCCCTGCCCCATGGCAATGTGGTGTAATGCATGCAGGTGTCGGGTCCTGATCCACACTCCATCCTTACCTGAGAGTGAGATATCACACCTCTGGGTGAGGTGCAATACGTCTGTAGCAACCGAGCCCTCAGGGTGCTACAGTTCCATTTATCTTCAGCCTAGGTGACGTATTGCGATACAGGGCCGTGATTTTGGCTATAAAAGGGTCCCCTAGACCCCTACCCCAAGCTTTTTAAGAGAATCATATATGGCGTGCCAGGAGACTCTATGGAATGCTTTCTCAGCATCCAACGAGAGTATCTAATTACAAATTTTTAACTGCATCTAGCCCAGGAAATACTTTGTGCCTAGTAGCAGTGTCTGCTAGTCAGCGGATTATCCCGGCTGTTAAGCAAGCTACACCACCTGTAGTTCAGACACTTAATTTTTTCAAAGGAAATGCTTCGGGACCATGGGATACTCAGTGAAGAGCATCAGGAGGCACCCCAAGGCATAGGGGCTGGGACTGGCAGTAGGATGCCTTGCGGTGGACAGCCGAGCTCGATCCTTATAAAAGCTTTTTAACTGCAGCAGCTTTAGTGGACGCTACTGGAGCTGGAATTACGCGGCTGCTGGCATGAGACTTGCCCTCCAATAGATCCTTGTAAATGGATTTAAAGTGTATTCATTCAAATTAGAGAGACAATTTAAATTAAAAAGCTTAGAGCTGCCTCCACCACAGGGGGGCTCGCTCGACCCACCAGCGGACAGGCACCAGTATTGGGAGAGGGGGGCTGGCCATCAGGGTTCACCGCGGCTCTGGCACAAACCCAGCGACACGGAGGTGGCACGGGCAGGAGCGGACTGGCCGTGTCGGCTTCTCACTTTTTGAATTTTAGAAGGGCATGACATGCCTATATCTGTGTCTCCCCCTCCTTTTACTCCTCCACCTCTTTTATTTTCGCATGACTATATGTACTTGTCACTTTTCCATGTGTTAGTTGTGTCTTCTGAGCAGTTTGTCAGCTTTTGGACACCTTTGAAGGTGTTTTCTATGTGTTTCTATGTGTTTTTGTTTGCCTGCCATTGGTTTTAACGGTGTTCGAAGGTGTTCGACGAACAGTTCGGCGAACACACGGGTGTTCGACGAACCGAACCGAACTCGAACACTACGGGGGTGGCTCAACACTAATCCTCAGGTCCAAAACCCTTCCAAGCGACAAGATACTGCAAACTCCCTCTATACCGTCTAGAATTTAGGATGCGGGAAATTTCATATTCCCCGTCCTCCACCACCGGAGGAACAGTGGCAGGGGCGTCACCATCAGACACATCAGCTTTTTTCAACAGAGAAACATGAAACACCGGATTAATCCTCCAGGACGTAGGAGCTCCAGCCTAACAGCAGATTGGTTAACTATCTGAAGTACCTTAAAGGGCCCTACGAACTTGGGACCCAATTTTTTAGAAGGAATCCTCAATCGCAGATTCTTAGAGGACAACCTAACCATGTCACCAACAGCAAACAAAACCTCTTGCCGTTTCCTATCAAAGTACCTCTTAGATTTTTTGTTAGCCTCCTGAAGATTACCACGCACATCCGTCCAAACTCTCTCCAAATCACCGGAAAAACTCTCCTCCTCAGGCACAGCTGAAACCAATTTGGAAAATGACCCAAAAGACGGATGTCTCCCAGAACAACAAAAAAAAGGTGAACACCCAGCAGAAGAGGATGTATGGTTGTTAAGAGCAAATTCAGCAAGTGGCAGAAACTCAGACCACCCCTCTTGATTGTCTGCCACAAAACAACGCAATAACTGCTCAACATCCTGGTTCTTCCTTTCTGTCTGGCCATTAGACTCAGGATGATATCCGGATGAAAACGACAAATGAACTCCCAACCTGTCACAAAAGGCACGCCAAAAACGAGGCACAAACTGAGGTCCCCTATCAGAAACAATGTCAGTAGGAACACCATGTAGTCTGACAATCTCCTTGACAAAGGCCTTAGCGAGTGTCTTAGCTCAAGGCAGTTTGATGAAGGGAACCAAGTGACACATCTTGCTAAAACGGTCCACGACCACCCAGATGACCGTGAAACCTTCAGAGGAAGGAAGGTCAGTAATAAAGTCCATAGCCAGATGTGTCCAAGGTGCACTAGGAACCTCCAGAGGGCAAAGCAACCCCGCAGCAGGAGCATGCGAAGACTTGGATCTTGCACACACAGTACATTGGCGCACCCACTTAATGACTTCCTTCTGCCATCCAGGCCACCAAAAACTGCGACCCACAAGTCTCTTGGTCTCAGAAATTCCTGGATGACCTGCCAACCGAGACTCATGACACTCAACAAACAAATCTCTCCTAAAGGTCCTAAGCACAAACAACCTCCCATGGGGAGTGTTAGATGGGGCATTCTCCTGTGCTTTAAGAATCTCATCCTCCAAAACGGAGTCCAAAGCAGCAATCACAACACCTTCTTGTAAAATGGTCTCCTCCTCCTCCTCAACACCGACCATGGGAGAAAAGCTGCGAGACAAATCATCCGCTTTAACATTCTTGGTACCCGGGATGTAAGTAACAGAAAAATTAAACCGCGAGAAAAAAAGTGCCCACCTAGCCTGACGGGCATTCAAGCGCTTGGCAGCATCAAGATAGATCAGATTTTTATGATCAGTGAAAACCTGAACGGGAAATTCAGCACCTTCCAAGAGGTGACGCCAGTGTTCAAATGCGAGTTTAATCGCCAGCAATTCCCGATTACCAATATCGTAATTAAGTTCAGTCTCGGAAAATTTTTTTGAAAAAAAGGCACAGGGATGTACTCCATCCTTGTTTTCCTGAGACAACACCGCACCAACCCCCACCGAAGAAGCATCAACCTCAACCAAAAATGGCTTAGTCACATCAGGCTGCATAAGGATGTGAGCAGAGGTGAACTTCTCCTTTAAAAACACAAAAGCTTCAATGGCCTCAGAAGTCCACTGAACCGCATTAGCACCTTTCCTGGTGAGATCGGTCAGTGGTTTGACAATAATAGAACAATTTTTTATGAATTTTCTGTAATAATTGGCGAAACCAAAAAACCTCTGTATCGATTTCAAACCAATAGGCCTAGGCCATTCCTGTACAGCCTGAACTTTAACCGGGTCCATCTCAAAACCTTCACTGGAGACAATGTAGCCCAAAAAACTAATTCTCTGTACAGCGAACTCACATTTCTCCAGCTTAGCAAAAAGCGAATTGTCCATTAATAACTGTAATACCTCGCGTACGCTCCGCCAATGAGACTCCAGATCCGGCGAATAAATCAAAATGTCATCCAAATACACAACCACATTTTTGCCGATTAAAGGTCTAAGGATGTCATTAATAAGATTCTGAAAAAATGCTGGAGCATTGGTGAGACCAAAAGGCATAACCAGATTCTCAAAATGACCCACAGGAGTGTTAAAAGCAGTCTTCCATTCATCACCCTCCTTCATGCGCAACAAATTGTATGCCCCCCGGAGATCAATTTTAGAGAACCACTTGGCCCCCACTAACTGGTTAAATAAATCGGGAATCAATTGCAGTGGGTAAGGATTGCGTACAGTAATTTTATTAATCTCACGAAAGTCCAGACAAGGACGTAAACCGCCATCTTTTTTTTTCACAAAAAAAAAAACAACAGCCACAGGAGACTTGGAAGGCCTAATGTGACCAGCAGCCAAGCTTGTCTGTATGTATTCCTCCAAAGCCTTTCTCTCAGGAATAGTAAGATTAAATAAACAACTCTTAGGAAGAGTCGCTCCAGGGACAAATTCAATGGTACAATCATAGTCTCTATGGGGAGGCAAAACCTGCGACTCCTCCTCAGAAAAAACTCTCCAAAAATCCTGAATAGGTACAGGCAAATCCCCTCTATCCACAGCAGCAATGCGCCCGTTACAACACTTGTCATAACACTTAGGGCTCCAGGACTTAATTTCATTGGTAGACCAATCCAGTACAGGATTGTGCAATTTTAACCAGGGTAACCCCAATATTACTGGAGAAGGCAAATTATCCAATACCACCAAATCCAAATTCTCTTGATGAATACCATTAATAGTGAGGGGAAATTCACAACCTTGTGAGTAACACTCTTCAAGGGAGAGCCATCGACAGAAACCACAGCAATAGGGGATGACAAAGTTTTAGGTTCAAATCTAAGTTTTTCCAAGAATCCCCCATCAATCACATTCAGAGTAGATCCACAATCCACAAATACCCGAAATTCAATTAATTCATCCTGAGCAGCAGTAGTGGCAGATAGGAATACCTCCTTAGAATTTAAACAGGCAATACGAGCATGACTGACCATTTTTTTTTCTTTCTTCTTACAAAGCACACAGCTCTTAATAAAATGACCAGAACTTCCGCAATAGAAGCACAAGCCTTCAGAAAGTCGGCGCTCTTTTTCCTGAGAGCGGGGTGCCATCGCCCCAATTTCCATCGGCTCTCCATTGTCAGCACAGAACCTCTCAGGACTCGAAGCTGACATAGCAGAGGATTTGCTCTCATTAACCCTTGCACGCAGTCTCCTGCCCACCCGTATAGCTAATTGCATTGCCTCCTGCAAGTTTCCAGGTGTGGGATAAGCAATCAGTAAATCCTTAACCCTTTCACCTAGGCCTGCAAGAAACAAGCTTTTCAAAGCTGAATCGTTCCACCCTACCTGGGCAGACCACCGACGGAAGTGAGAACAATATTTTTCCACATTACCTGATCCCTGCCTCAAACGTCTTAATTCAGACTCAGCAGATGAGACACGATCAGGATCATCGTACAACTAACCCAAAGCAGAAAAAAAACTATCCACTGAACTAAAGCACGGATCACTAGGATGGAGAGAGAAGGCCCATCCCTGAGGATCTTTGCGCAAAAGTGACATTATGAACCCTATGCGCTGTGATTCATCACCAGAGGATCCGGGTCTCAAACGAAAATATAATAGACAAGCATTTTTAAAAAAAAAAAAATCTTGTTGTTCGCCGAAAAATAAATCAGGCAGACGTACCTTTGGTTCCACAAAATGCGCTCCAGAACAGCTACTCACGTGTTGTTGGAGCTTTATCACCTCCAGAGAGAGTCCCTGCAAGCATTGAGCCAAATCTTGCACCGAGACCATGATGGAAAACTGGAGGTCTTTCCCCAGAGAAAATCCTTTCCCTTTCTTTTTTTTTTTTATGGCTGGACTTACTGTTATGATCTGCTACAGAGAATAAGGAAAGGCAGGAGATCTGTCCCTACAATAGAACTAAACTAGATCCCTACGATGTAACGGGGAACCTGATCCTGCGATCAGACCCGCTAAAGTCCTCGGCTAGTCTGAACGCAGACCTATAGATGTGGGGGAGGGATCCCTACAAGATCTAGGGACTGGGATAAGTTGGACACCTCCTAGCAAAAAGAGTAGCAGTCAAAGACAAACACACAACAAAAAGCGTAGAGGTCAGAAGACCTAGCAAAACTAGCAGAGAACGGCAATAGAGTAACAAGCTAGCTCAACAGTAGTAAATACAAATGAAGTCCAGCAAAGCCAGGAGGGCGGAGCCGGATTAAATAGGCAAAATGGTCATGTGACCAGCAAACTAAAAAAAAACTAACAGGAGAGTTGTAACATTATCAGACTTTCAGATAGGGGAAATGTCAGTGAGCGTTCCAATTTCAGTTCCAGAGCGATTCACCCAATGAGTCATTGATATTTAGTCGTTTTCAGCAAATATTTTGGATTTTTGAAAATTTCACTTTTTTGTGAAAATATCCACTAAATGAGGGAATAATATGTGTGAGGGTACCCCAGGAGAGTTCCAAATGTGTGTGGGTAGAATATATATCCCACGGGGGTAAAATTGAAAAAAGTTGAAAACATTTTTTTTTGGACTTAGTCATTTTTCCGGCGTTTATCAGACTTTCAGATAGGGGAAATGTCAATGAGCATTCCGATTTCAGTTCCAGAGCGATTCGCCCAATGAGTCCTTGATATTTAGTTGTTTTCAGCGAATTTTCTGGATTTTTGAAAATTTCACTTTTTTGTCAAAATATCCACTAAATGAGGGAATAATATGTGTGAGGCTACCCCAGGAGAGTTCCAAATGTGTGTGGGTAGAATATATATCCCACGGGGGTAAAATTGAAAAAAGTTGAAAAAAAATTTTTTTTTGGACTTAGTCATTTTTCTGCCGTTTATCAGACTTTCAGATAAGGGAAATGTGAGTGAGCGTTCCGATTTCAGTTCCAGAGCGATTCGCCCAATGAGTCTTTGATATTTAGTCGTTTTCAGCCAATATTTTGGATTTTTGAAAATTTCACTTTTTTGTGAAATTATCCACTAAATGAGGGAATAATATGTGTGAGGGTACCCCAGGAGAGTTCCAAATGTGTGTGGGTAGAATATATATCCCACGGGGGTAAAATTGAAAAAAGTTGAAAACATTTTTTTTTTTGACTTAGTCATTTTTTCTGCGTTTATCAGACTTTCAGATAGGGGGAAATGTCAGTGAGCATTCCGATTTCAGTTCCAGAGCAATTCGCAAAATGAGTCCCTGATATTTAGTCATTTTCAGCCAACTTTATGGATTTTTGAAAATTTCACTTTTTTGTGAAAATATCCACTAAATGAGAGAATAATATGTGTGAGGGTACCCCAGGAGAGTTCCAAATGTGTGTGGGTAGAATATATATCCCACGGGGGTAAAATTGAAAAAAGTTGAAAAAAAATTTTTTTTGGACTTAGTAATTTTTCCGGCTTTTATCATACTTTCAGATAGGGGAAATGTCAGTGAGTGTTCCGATTTCAATTCCAGAGCGATTCGCCCTATGAGTCCTTGATATTTAGTCGTTTTCAGCCAACTTTCTGGATTTTGAAAATTTCACTTTTTTGTGAAAATATCCACTAATTGAGAGAATAATATGTGTACCCCAGGAGAGTTCCAAATGTGTGTGGGTAGAATATATATCCCACGGGGGTAAAATTGAAAAAAGTTGAAAACATTTTTTTTTTGGACTTAGTCATTTTTCCGGCGTTTATCAGACTTTCAGATAGGGGAAATGTCAGTGAGCATTCCGATTTCAGTTCCAGAGCAATTCGCCCAATGAGTCCTTGATATTTAGTCGTTTTCAGCCAATATTTTGGATTTTTGAAAATTTCACTTTTTTGTGAAAATATCCACTAAATGAGAGAATAATATGTGTGAGGGTACCCCAGGAGAGTTCCAAATGTGTGTGGGTAGAATATATATCCCACGGGGGTAAAATTGAAAAAAGTTGAAAAAAAATTTTTTTTGGACTTAGTCATTTTTCCGGCTTTTATCATACTTTCAGATAGGGGAAATGTCAGAGAGTGTTCCGATTTCAATTCCAGAGCGATTCGCCCTATGAGTCCTTGATATTTAGTCGTTTTCAGCCAACTTTCTGGATTTTTGAAAATTTCACTTTTTTGTGAAAATATCCACTAATTGAGAGAATAATATGTGTACCCCAGGAGAGTTCCAAATGTGTGTGGGTAGAATATATATCCCACAGGGGTAAAATTGAAAAAAGTTGAAAACATTTTTTTTTTGGACTTAGTCATTTTTTCTGCGTTTATCAGACTTTCAGATAGGGGGAAATGTCAGTGAGCATTCCGATTTCAGTTCCAGAGCAATTCGCAAAATGAGTCCTTGATATTTAGTCATTTTCAGCCAACTTTATGGATTTTTGAAAATTTCACTTTTTTGTGAAAATATCCACTAATTGAGAGAATAATATGTGTGAGGGTACCCCAGGAGAGTTCCAAATGTGTGTGAGTAGAATATAGGTCCCACGGGGGTAAAATTGAAAAAAGTTGAAAAAAAAATTTTTTTGGACTTAGTCATTTTTCCGGCTTTTATCATACTTTCAGATAGGGGAAATGTCAGTGAGTGTTCCGAGTTCAATTCCAGAGCGATTCGCCCAATGAGTCCTTGATATTTAGTCGTTTTCAGCCAACTTTCTGGATTTTTGAAAATTTCACTTTTTTGTGAAAATATCCACTAATTGAGAGAATAATATGTGTGAGGGTACCCCAGGAGAGTTCCAAATGTGTGTGGGTAGAATATATATCCCACGGGGGTAAAATTGAAAAAAGTTGAAAACATTTTTTTTTTTTGACTTAGTCATTTTTCCGGCGTTTATCAGACTTTCAGATAGGGGAAATGTCAGTGAGCGTTCCGATTTCAGTCCCAGAGCGATTCGCCCAATGAGTCCTTGATATTTATTCGTTTTCAGCCATTATTTTGGATTTTTGAAAATTTGACTTCTTTTTGAAAATATCCACTAAATGAGGGAATAATATGTTTGAGGGTACCCCAGGAGAGTTCCAAATGTGTGTGGGTAGAATATATGTCCCACGGGGGTAAAATTGAAAAAAGTGGAAAAAAAAATTTTTTTGGACTTAGTCATTTTTCCGGCGTTTATCAGACTTTCAGATAGGGGAAATGTCAGTGAGCGTTCCGATTTCAGTTCCAGAGCGATTCGCCCAAGGAGTCCTTGATATTTAGTCGTTTTCAGCCAATTTTCTGGATTTTTGAAAATTTCACTTTTTTGTGAAAATATCCACTAAATGAGGGAATAATATGTGTGAGGGTAGAATATATATCCCACGGGGGTAAAATTGAAAAAAGTTGAAAACATTTTTTTTTGGACTTAGTCATTTTTTCTGCGTTTATCAGACTTTCAGATAGGGGAAATGTCAGTGAGCATTCCGATTTCAGTTCCAGAGCGATTCGCCCAATGAGTCCTTGATATTTAGTCGTTTTCAGCCAATATTTTGGATTTTTGAAAATTTCACTTTTTTGTGAAAATATCCACTAAATGAGAGAATAATATGTGTGAGCTGACCCCAGGAGATTACCAAATGTGTGTGGGTAGAATATATATCCCACGGGGGTAAAATTGGAAAAAGTTGAAAAAACATTTTTTTTTGGACTTAGTCATTTTTCCGGCGTTTATCAGACTTTCAGATAGGGGAAATGTCAGTGAGCATTCCGATTTCAGTTCCAGAGCGATTCGTCCAATGAGTCCTTGATATTTAGTCGTTTTCAGCTAATATTTTGGATTTTTGAAAATTTCACTTTTTTGTGAAAATATCCACTAAATGAGGGAATAATATGTGTGAGGGTACCCCAGGAGAGTTCCAAATGTGTGTGGGTAGAATATATATCCCACGGGGGTAAAATTGGAAAAAGTTGAAAAAACATTTTTTTTTGGACTTAGTCATTTTTCCGGCGTTTATCAGACTTTCAGATAGGGGAAATGTCAGTGAGCGTTACGATTTCAGTTCCAGAGCGATTCGTCCAATGAGTCCTTGATATTTAGTCGTTTTCAGCTAATATTTTGGATTTTTGAAAATTTCACTATTTTGTGAAAATATCCACTAAATGAGGGAATAATATGTGTGAGGGTACCCCAGGAGAGTTCCAAATGTGTGTGGGTAGAATATATATCCCACGGGGGTAAAATTGAAAAAAGTTGAAAACATTTTTTTTTTTACTTAGTCATTTTTCCGGCGTTTATCAGACTTTCAGATAGGGGAAATGTCAGTGAGTGTTCTGATTTCAGTCCCAGAGCGATTCGCCCAATGAGTCCTTGATATTTAGTCGTTTTCAGCCAATATTTTGGATTTTTGAAAATTTGACTTTTTTTTGAAAATATCCACTAAATGAGGGAATAATATGTGTAAGGGTACCCCAGGAGAGTTCCAAATGTGTGTGGGTAGAATATATATCCCACGGTGGTAAAATTGAAAAAAGTTGAAAAAAAAATTTTTTTGGACTTAGTCATTTTTCTGCGTTTATCATACTTTCAGATAGGGGAAATGTCAGTGAGCGTTCCGAGTTCAATTCCAGAGCGATTCGCCCAATGAGTCCTTGATATTTAGTCGTTTTCAGCCAATATTTTGGATTTTTGAAAATTTCACTTTTTTGTGAAAATATCCACTAAATGAGAGAATAATATGTGTGAGGGTACCCCAGGAGAGTTCCAAATGTGTGTGGGTAGAATATATATCCCACGGGGGTAAAATTGCAAAAAAAATTGAAAACATTTTTTTTTGGACTTAGTCATTTTTCCGGCGTTTATCAGACTTTCAGATAGGGGAAATGTCAGTGAGCTTTCCAATTTCAGTTCCAAAGCGATTGGCCCAATGAGTCCTTGATATTTAGTCGTTTTCAGCCAATTTTCTAGATTTTTGAAAATTTCACTTTTTTGTGAAAATATCCACTAAATTAGAGAATAATATGTGTGAGGGTACCCCAGGAGAGTTCCAAATGTGTCTGGGTAGAATATATATCCCACGGGGGTAAAATTGAAAAAAGTTGAAAAATTTTTTTTTGGACTTAGTCATTTTTTCTGCGTTTAACAGACTTTCAGATAGGGGAAATGTCAGTGAGCATTCTGATTTCAGTTCCAGAGCGATTCGCCCAATGAGTCCTTGATATTTAGTTGTTTTCAGCCAATTTTCTGGATTTTTGAAAATTTCACTTTTTTGTGAAAATATCCACTAAATGAGGGAATAATATGTGTGAGGGTACCCCAGGAGATTTCCAAATGTGTGTGGGTAGAATATATATCCCACGGGGGTAAAATTGAAAAAAGTTGAAAAATATTTTTTTTTGGACTTAGTCATTTTTTCCGGCGTTTATCAGACTTTCAGATAGGGGAAATGTCAGTGAGCGTTCCGATTTCAATTCCAGAGCGATTCACCCAATGAGTCCTTGATATTTAGTCGTTTTCAGCCAATTTTCTGGATTTTTGAAAATTTCACTTTTTTGTGAAAATATCCACTAAATGAGGGAATAATATGTGTGAGGGTAGAATATATATCCCACGGTGGTAAAATTGGAAAAAGTTGAAAAAACATTTTTTTTTGGACTTAGTCATTTTTCCGGCGTTTATCAGACTTTCAGATAGGGGAAATGTCAGTGAGCGTTCCGATTTCAGTTCCAGAACGATTCGCCCAATGAGTCCTTGATATTTAGTCGTTTTCAGCCAATTTTCTGGATTTTTGAAAATTTCACTTTTTTGTGAAAATATCCACTAAATGAGGGAATAATATGTGTGAGGGTACCCCAGGAGAGTTCCAAATGTGTGTGGGTAGAATATATATCCCACGGGGGTAAAATTGAAAAAAGTTGAAAAAAAAATATTTTTGGACTTAGTCATTTTTCCGGCTTTTATCATACTTTCAGATAGGGGAAATGTCAGTGAGTGTTCCGATTTCAATTCCAGAGCGATTCGCCCAATGAGTCCTTGATATTTAGTCGCTTTCAGCCAACTTTCTGGATTTTTGAAAATTTCACTTTTTTGTGAAAATATCCACTAAATGAGGGAATAATATGTGTGAGGGTACCCCAGGAGAGTTCCAATTGTGTGTGGGTACAATATATATCCCACAGGGGTAAAATTGCAAAAAAAGTTGAAAACATTTTTTTTTGGACTTAGTCATTTTTCCGGCGTTTATCAGACTTTCAGATAGGGGAAATGTCAGTGAGCGTTCTGATTTCAATTACAGAGCGATTGGCCCAATGAGTCCTTGATATTTAGTCGCTTTCAGCCAATTTTGTAGATTTTTGAAAATTTCACTTTTTTGTGAAAATATCCACTAAATGAGGGAATAATATGCGTGAGGGTACCCCAAGAGAGTTCCAATTGTGTGTGGGCAGAATATATATCCCACGGGGGTAAAACTGAAAAAAGTTGAAAAAATTTTTTTTTTGGACTTAGTCATTTTTCTGGCGTTTATCAGACTTTCAGATAGGGGAAATGTCAGTGAGCGTTCCGATTTCAGTCCCAGAGCGATGGGCCCAATGAGTCCTTGATATTTAGTCGTTTTCAACCAATATTTTGGATTTTTGAAAATTTCACATTTTTGTGAAAATATCCACTAAATGAGAGAATAATATGTGTGAGGGTACCCCAGGAGAGTTCCAAATGTGTGTGGGTAGAATATATATCCCACGGGGGTAAAATTGAAAAAAGTTGAAAACATTTTTTTTTTTGGACTTAGTCATTTTTCCGGCGTTTATCAGACTTTCAGATAGGGGAAATGTCAGTGAGCGTTCCGATTTGAGTCCCAGAGCGATTCGCCCAATGAGTCCTTGATATTTAGTCGTTTTCAGCCAATATTTTGGATTTTTGAAAATTTGACTTTATTTTGAAAATATCCACTAAATGAGGGAATAATATGTGTGAGGGTACCCCAGGGGAGTTCCAAATGTGTGTGGGTAGAATATATATCAAACGGGGGTAAAATTGAAAAAAGTTGAAAAAAAAATATTTTTGGACTTAGTCATTTTTCCGGCTTTTATCATACTTTCAGATAGGGGAAATGTCAGTGAGTGTTCCGATTTCAATTCCAGAGCGATTCGCCCAATGAGTCCTTGATATTTAGTCGCTTTCAGCCAACTTTTTGGATTTTTGAAAATTTCACTTTTTTGTGAAAATATCCACGAATTGAGAGAATAATATGTGTGAGGGTACCCCAGGAGAGTTCCAAATGTGTTTGGGTAGAATATATATCCCACGGGGGTAAAATTGCAAAAAAAGTTGAAAACATTTTTTTTTTTGGACTTAGTCATTTTTCCGGCGTTTATCAGACTTTCAGATAGGGGAAATGTCAGTGAGCGTTCCGATCTCAATTCCAGAGCGATTGGCCCAATGAGTCCTTGATATTTTGTCGTTTTCAGCCAATTTTGTAGATTTTTGAAAATTTCACTTTTTTGTGAAAATATCCACTAAATGAGGGAATAATATGCGTGAGGGTACCCCAGGAGAGTTCCAAATGTGTGTGGGCAGAATATATATCCCACGGGGGTAAAACTGAAAAAAGTTGAAAAAATTTTTTTGTTGGACTTAGTCATTTTTCTGGTGTTTATCAGACTTTCAGATAGGGGAAATGTCAGTGAGCATTCCGATTTCAGTCCCAGAGCGATGCGCCCAATGAGTCCTTGATATTTAGTCGTTTTCAACCAATATTTTGGATTTTTGAAAATTTCACATTTTTGTGAAAATATCCACTAAATGAGAGAATAATATGTGTGAGGGTACCCCAGGAGAGTTCCAAATGTGTGTGGGTAGAATATATATCGCACGGGGGTAAAATTGAAAAAAGTTGAAAACATTTTTTTTTGGACTTAGTCATTTTTCCGGCGTTTATCAGACTTTCAGATAGGGGAAATGTCAGTGAGCTTTCCAATTTCAATTCCAAAGCGATTGGCCCAATGAGTCCTTGATATTTAGTCGTTTTCAGCCAATTTTCTAGATTTTTGAAAATTTCACTTTTTTTGTGAAAATATCCACTAAATGAGAGAATAATATGTGTGAGGGTACCCCAGGAGAGTTCCAAATGTGTGTGGGCAGAATATATATCCCACGAGGGTAAAATTGAAAAAAGTTGAAAACATTTTTTTTTGGACTTAGTCATTTTTCCGGCGCTTATCAGACTTTCAGATAGGGGAAATGTCAGTGAGCGTTCCGATTTCAATTCCAGAGCGATTGGCAAAATGAGTCCTTGATATTGAGTCGTTTTCAGCCAATTTTCTAGATTTTTGAAAATTTCACTTTTTTGTGAAAATATCCACTAAATGAGAGAATAATATGTGTGAGGGTACCCCAGGAGAGTTCCAAATGTGTGTGGGTAGAATATATATCCCACGGGGGTAAAATTGAAAAAAGTTGAAAACATTTTTTTTTTTGGACTTAGTCATTTTTCCGGCGTTTATCAGACTTTCAGATAGGGGAAATGTCAGTGAGCGTTCCGATTTCAGTCCCAGAGCGATTCGCCCAATGAGTCCTTGATATTGAGTCGTTTTCAGCCAATTTTCTAGATTTTTGAAAATTTCACTTTTTTGTGAAAATATCCACTAAATGAGAGAATAATATGTGTGAGGGTACCCCAGGAGAGTTCCAAATGTTTGTGGGTAGAATATATATCCCACGCGGGTAAAGTTGAAAAAAGTTGAAAAAAAAATATTTTTGGACTTAGTCATTTTTCCAGCGTTTATCAGACTTTCAGATAGGGGAAATGTCAGTGAGTGTTCCGATTTCAATTCCAGAGTGATTCGCCGAATGAGTCCTTGATATTTAGTTGTTTTCAGCCAATTTTCTGGATTTTTGAATATTTCACTTTTTTGTGAAAATATCCACTAAATGAGGGAATAATATGTGTGAGGGTACCCCAGGAGAGTTCCAAATGTGTGTGGGTAGAATATATATCCCACGGGGGTAAAATTGAAAAAAGTTGTAAAAAAATTTTTTTTTGGACTTAGTCATTTTTTTGGCGTTTATCAGACTTTCAGATACGTGAAATGTCAGTGAGCGTTCCAATTTCAGTTCCAAAGCGATTCGCCCAATGAGTCTTGGATATTTAGTCGTTTTCAGCCAATATTTTGGATTTTTGAAAATTTCACTTTTTTGTGAAAATATCCACTAAATGAGGGAATAATATGTGTGAGGGTACCCCAGGAGAGTTCCAAATGTGTGTGGGTAGAATATATATCCCACGGGGGTAAAATTGAAAAAAGTTGAAAACATTTTTTTTTGGACTTAGTCATTTTTCTGGCGTTTATCAGACTTTCAGATAGGGCAAATGTCAGTAAGCGTTCCGATTTCAATTCCAGAGCGATTGGCCCAATGAGTCCTTGATATTGAGTCGTTTTCAGCCAATTTTCTAGATTTTTGAAAATTTCACTTTTTTGTGAAAATATCCACTAAATGAGAGAATAATATGTGTGAGGGTACCCCAGGAGAGTTCCAAATGTTTGTGGGTAGAATATATATCCCACGGGGGTAAAATTGAAAAAAGTTGAAAACATTTTTTTTTTGGACTTAGTCATTTTTCTGCCATTTATCAGACTTTCAGATAAGGGAAATGTCAGTGAGCGTTCCAATTTCAGTCCCAAAGCGATTCGCCCAATGAGTCTTGGATATTTAGTCGTTTTCAGCCAATATTTTGGATTTTTGAAAATTTCACTTTTTTTGTGAAGATATCCACTAAATGAGGGAATAATATGTGTGAGGGTACCCCAGGAGAGTTCCAAATGTGTGTGGGTAGAATATATATCCCACGGGGGTAAAATTGAAAAAAGTTGAAAACATTTTTTTTTTGGACTTAGTCATTTTTCTGCCGTTTATCAGACTTCCAGATAAGGGAAATGTCAGTGAGCGTTCCAATTTGAGTTCCAAAGCGATTCGCCCAATGAGTCTTTGATATTTAGTCGTTTTCAGAAAAATATTTTGGATTTTTGAAAATTTCACTTTTTTGTGAAAATATCCACTAAATGAGAGAATAATATGTGTGAGGGTACCCCAGGAGATTTCCAAATGTGTGTGGGTAGAATATATATCCCACAGGGGTAAAATTGAAAAAAGTTGAAAAAAAAATATTTTTTGGACTTAGTCATTTTTCCGGCTTTTATCATACTTTCAGATAGGGGAAATGTCAGTGAGTGTTCCGATTTCAATTCCAGAGCGATTCGCCCAATGAGTCCTTAATATTTAGTCGTTTTCAGCCAACTTTCTGGATTTTTGAAAATTTCACCTTTTTGTGAAAATATCCACTAATTGAGAGAATAATATGCGTGAGGGTACCCCAGGAGAGTTCCAAATGTGTGTGGGCAGAATATATATCCCACGGGGGTAAAACTGAAAAAAGTTGAAAAAATTTTTTTTTTGGACTTAGTCATTTTTCCGGCGTTTATCAGACTTTCAGATAGGGGAAATGTCAGTGAGCTTTCCAATTTCAGTTCCAAAGCGACTGGCCCAATGATTCCTTGATATTTAGTCGTTTTCAGCCAATTTTCTAGATTTTTGAATATTTCACTTTTTTGTGAAAATATCCACTAAATGAGAGAATAATATGTGTGAGGGTACCCCAGGAGAGTTCCAAATGTGTGTGGGTAGAATATATATCCCACGGGGGTAAAATTGAAAAAAGTTGAAAACATTTTTTTTTTGGACTTAGTCATTTTTTCTGCGTTTAACAGACTTTCAGATAGGGAAAATGTCAGTGAGCATTCCGATTTCAGTTCCAGAGCGATTCGCCCAATGAGTCCTTGATATTTAGTTGTTTTCAGCCAATTTTCTGGATTTTTGAATATTTCACTTTTTTGTGAAAATATCCACTAAATGAGGGAATAATATGTGTGAGGGTACCCCAGGAGAGTTCCAAATGTGTGTGGGTAGAATATATATCCCACGGGGGTAAAATTGAAAAAAGTTGTAAAAAAATTTTTTTTTGGACTTAGTCATTTTTCTGGCGTTTATCAGACTTTCAGATACGTGAAATGTCAGTGAGCGTTCCAATTTCAGTTCCAAAGCGGTTCGCCCAATGAGTCTTGGATATTTAGTCGTTTTCAGCCAATATTTTGGAATTTTGAAAATTTCACTTTTTTGTGAAAATATCCACTAAATGAGGGAATAATATGTGTGAGGGTACCCCAGGAGAGTTCCAAATGTGTGTGGGTAGAATATATATCCCACGGGGGTAAAATTGAAAAAAGTTTTAAAACATTTTTTTTTTGGACTTAGTCATTTTTCTGCCATTTATCAGACTTTCAGATAAGGGAAATGTCAGTGAGCGTTCCAATTTCAGTTCCAAAGCGATTCGCCCAATGAGTCTTGGATATTTAGTCGTTTTCAGCCAATATTTTGGATTTTTGAAAATTTCACTTTTTTGTGAAAATATCCACTAAATGAGGGAATAATATGTGTGAGGGTACCCCAGGAGAGTTCCAAATGTGTGTGGGTAGAATATATATCCCACGGGGGTAAAATTGAAAAAAGTTGAAAACATTTTTTTTTGGACTTAGTCATTTTTCTGGCGTTTATCAGACTTTCAGATAGGGCAAATGTCAGTAAGCGTTCCGATTTCAATTCCAGAGCGATTGGCCCAATGAGTCCTTGATATTGAGTCGTTTTCAGCCAATTTTCTAGATTTTTGAAAATTTCACTTTTTTGTGAAAATATCCACTAAATGAGAGAATAATATGTGTGAGGGTACCCCAGGAGAGTTCCAAATGTTTGTGGGTAGAATATATATCCCACGGGGGTAAAATTGAAAAAAGTTGAAAACATTTTTTTTTTGGACTTAGTCATTTTTCTGCCATTTATCAGACTTTCAGATAAGGGAAATGTCAGTGAGCGTTCCAATTTCAGTCCCAAAGCGATTCGCCCAATGAGTCTTGGATATTTAGTCGTTTTCAGCCAATATTTTGGATTTTTGAAAATTTCACTTTTTTTGTGAAGATATCCACTAAATGAGGGAATAATATGTGTGAGGGTACCCCAGGAGAGTTCCAAATGTGTGTGGGTAGAATATATATCCCACGGGGGTAAAATTGAAAAAAGTTGAAAACATTTTTTTTTGGACTTAGTCATTTTTCTGGCGTTTATCAGACTTTCAGATAGGGGAAATGTCAGTGAGCGTTCCGATTTCAATTCCAGAGAGATTGGCCCAATGAGTCCTTGATATTGAGTGTTTTCAGCCAATTTTCTAGATTTTTGAAAATTTCACTTTTTTGTGAAAATATCCACTAAATGAGAGAATAATATGTGTGAGGGTACCCCAGGAGAGTTCCAAATGTTTGTGGGTAGAATATATATCCCACGGGGGTAAAATTGAAAAAAGTTGAAAACATTTTTTTTTTGGACTTAGTCATTTTTCTGCCGTTTATCAGACTTCCAGATAAGGGAAATGTCAGTGAGCGTTCCAATTTCAGTTCCAAAGCGATTCGCCCAATGAGTCTTTGATATTTAGTCGTTTTCAGAAAAATATTTTGGATTTTTGAAAATTTCACTTTTTTGTGAAAATATCCACTAAATGAGAGAATAATATGTGTGAGGGTACCCCAGGAGATTTCCAAATGTGTGTGGGTAGAATATATATCCCACAGGGGTAAAATTGAAAAAAGTTGAAAAAAAAATATTTTTTGGACTTAGTCATTTTTCCGGCTTTTATCATACTTTCAGATAGGGGAAATGTCAGTGAGTGTTCCGATTTCAATTCCAGAGCGATTCGCCCAATGAGTCCTTAATATTTAGTCGTTTTCAGCCAACTTTCTGGATTTTTGAAAATTTCACCTTTTTGTGAAAATATCCACTAATTGAGAGAATAATATGCGTGAGGGTACCCCAGGAGAGTTCCAAATGTGTGTGGGCAGAATATATATCCCACGGGGGTAAAACTGAAAAAAGTTGAAAAAATTTTTTTTTTGGACTTAGTCATTTTTCCGGCGTTTATCAGACTTTCAGATAGGGGAAATGTCAGTGAGCTTTCCAATTTCAGTTCCAAAGCGACTGGCCCAATGAGTCCTTGATATTTAGTCGTTTTCAGCCAATTTTCTAGATTTTTGAATATTTCACTTTTTTGTGAAAATATCCACTAAATGAGAGAATAATATGTGTGAGGGTACCCCAGGAGAGTTCCAAATGTGTGTGGGTAGAATATATATCCCACGGGGGTAAAATTGAAAAAAGTTGAAAACATTTTTTTTTTGGACTTAGTCATTTTTTCTGCGTTTAACAGACTTTCAGATAGGGAAAATGTCAGTGAGCATTCCGATTTCAGTTCCAGAGCGATTCGCCCAATGAGTCCTTGATATTTAGTTGTTTTCAGCCAATTTTCTGGATTTTTGAATATTTCACTTTTTTGTGAAAATATCCACTAAATGAGGGAATAATATGTGTGAGGGTACCCCAGGAGAGTTCCAAATGTGTGTGGGTAGAATATATATCCCACGGGGGTAAAATTGAAAAAAGTTTTAAAACATTTTTTTTTTGGACTTAGTCATTTTTCTGCCATTTATCAGACTTTCAGATAAGGGAAATGTCAGTGAGCGTTCCAATTTCAGTTCCAAAGCGATTCGCCCAATGAGTCTTGGATATTTAGTCGTTTTCAGCCAATATTTTGGATTTTTGAAAATTTCACTTTTTTGTGAAAATATCCACTAAATGAGGGAATAATATGTGTGAGGGTACCCCAGGAGAGTTCCAAATGTGTGTGGGTAGAATATATATCCCACGGGGGTAAAATTGAAAAAAGTTGAAAACATTTTTTTTTGGACTTAGTCATTTTTCTGGCGTTTATCAGACTTTCAGATAGGGGAAATGTCAGTGAGCGTTCCGATTTCAATTCCAGAGCGATTGGCGAAATGAGTCCTTGATATTGAGACGTTTTCAGCCAATTTTCTAGATTTTTGAAAATTTCACTTTTTTGTGAAAATATCCACTAAATGAGAGAATAATATGTGTGAGGGTACCCCAGGAGAGTTCCAAATGTTTGTGGGTAGAATATATATCCCACGGGGGTAAAATTTAAAAAAGTTGAAAAAAATTATTTTTGGGACTTAGTAATTGTTCCGGCGTTTATCAGACTTTCAGATATGGGAAATGTCCGTGAGCATTCCGATTTCAGTTCCAGAGCGATTCGGCCAGTGAGTTCTTGATATTTAGTAGTTTTCAGCCAATTTTCTGGATTCTTGAAAATTTCACTTTTTTGTGAAAATATCCACTAAATGAGGGAATAATATGTGTGAGGGTAGAATATATATCCCACGGGGGTAAAATTGAAAAAAGTTGAAAAAAATTTTTTTTTGGACTTAGTCATTTTTCCGGCTTTTATCATACTTTCAGATAGGGGAAATGTCAGTGAGTGTTCTGATTTCAATTCCAGAGCGATTCGCCCAATGAGTCCTTGATATTTAGCCGTTTTCAGCCAACTTTCTGGATTTTTGAAAATTTCACTTTTTTGTGAAAATATCCACTAAATGAGGGAATAATATGTGTGAGGGTACCCCAGGAGAGTTCCAAAAGTGTGTGGGTAGAATATATATCCCACGGGGGTAAAATTGAAAAAAGTTGAAAAAATTTTTTTTTGGACTTAGTCATTTTTCCGGCGTTTATCAGATTTTCAGATAGGGGAAATGTCATTGAGCTTTTCAATTTCAGTTCCAGAGCGATTCGCCCAATGAGTCCTTGATATTTAGTCGCTTTCAGCCAATTTTCTAGATTTTTGAAAATTTCACTTTTTTGTGAAAATATCCACTAAATGAGAGAATAATATGTGTGAGGGTACCCCAGGAGAGTTCAAAATGTGTGTGGGTAGAATATATATCCCACGGGGGTAAAATTGAAAAAAGTTGAAAACATTTTTTTTTTGGACTTAGTCATTTTTTCTGCGTTTATCAGACTTTCAGATAGGGGAAATGTCAGTGAGCATTCCGATTTCAGTTCCAGAGCGATTCGCCCAATGAGTCCTTGATATTTAGCTGTTTTCAGCCAATTTTCTGGATTTTTGAAAATTTCACTTTTTTGTGAAAATATCCACTAAATGAGGGAATAATATGTGTGAGGGTACCCCAGGAGAGTTCCAAATGTGTGTGGGTAGAATATATATCCCACGGAGGTAAAATTTAAAAAAGTTGTAAAAAAATTTTTTTTTTGGAGTTAGTCATTTTTCTGGCGTTTATCAGACTTTCAGATAGGGGAAATGTCAGTGAGCGTTCCAATTTCAGTTCCAAAGCGATTCGCCCAATGAGTCTTTGATATTTAGTCGTTTTCAGCCAATATTTTGGATTTTTGAAAATTTCACTTTTTTTGTGAAAATGTCCACTAAATGAGAGAATAATATGTGTGAGGGTACCCCAGGAGATTTCCAAATGTGTGTGGGTAGAATATATATCCCACGGGGGTAAAATTGAAAAAAGTTGAAAACATTTTTTTTTGGACTTAGTCATTTTTCCGGCGTTTGTCAGATTTTCAGATAGGGGAAATGTCATTGAGCTTTCCAATTTCAGTTCCAGAGCGATTCGCCCAATGAGTCCTTGATATTTAGTCGTTTTCAGCCAATATTTTGGATTTTTGAAAATTTCACTTTTTTGTGAAAATATCCACTAAATGAGAAAATAATATGTGTGAGGGTACCCCAGGAGATTTCCAAATGTGTGTGGGTAGAATATATATCCCACGGGGGTAAAATTGAAAAAAGTTGAAAAAAATTTTTTTTTGGACTTAGTCATTTTTCCGGCTTTTATCATACTTTCAGATAGGGGAAATGTCAGTGAGTGTTCTGATTTCAATTCCAGAGCGATTCGCCCAATGAGTCCTTGATATTTAGCCGTTTTCAGCCAACTTTCTGGATTTTTGAAAATTTCACTTTTTTGTGAAAATATCCACTAAATGAGGGAATAATATGTGTGAGGGTACCCCAGGAGAGTTCCAAATGTGTGTGGGTAGAAAATATATCCCCCGGGGGTAAAATTGAAAAAAGTTTTCAAACATTTTTTTTTTGGACTTAGTAATTTTTCTGCCATTTATCAGACTTTCAGATAAGGGAAATGTCAGTGAGCGTTCCAATTTCAATTCCAAAGCGATTCGCCCAATGAGTCTTGGATATTTAGTCGTTTTCAGCCAATATTTTGGATTTTTGAAAATTTCACTTTTTTGTGAAAATATCCACTAAATGAGGGAATAATATGTGTGAGGGTACCCCAGGAGAGTTCCAAATGTGTGTGGGTAGAATATATATCCCACGGGGGTAAAATTGAAAAAAGTTGAAAACATTTTTTTTTGGACTTAGTCATTTTTCTGGCGTTTATCAGACTTTCAGATAGGGGAAATGTCAGTGAGCGTTCCGATTTCAATTCCAGAGCGATTGGCGAAATGAGTCCTTGATATTGAGTCGTTTTCAGCCAATTTTCTAGATTTTTGAAAATTTCACTTTTTTGTGAAAATATCCACTAAATGAGAGAATAATATGTGTGAGGGTACCCCAGGAGAGTTCCAAATGTTTGTGGGTAGAATATATATCCCACGGGGGTAAAATTTAAAAAAGTTGAAAAAAATTATTTTTGGGACTTAGTAATTGTTCCGGCGTTTATCAGACTTTCAGATAGGGGAAATGTCCGTGAGCATTCCGATTTCAGTTCCAGAGCGATTCGGCCAGTGAGTTCTTGATATTTAGTAGTTTTCAGCCAATTTTCTGGATTCTTGAAAATTTCACTTTTTTGTGAAAATATCCACTAAATGAGGGAATGATATGTGTGAGGGTAGAATATATATCCCACGGGGGTAAAATTGAAAAAAGTTGAAAAAAATTTTTTTTTGGACTTAGTCATTTTTCCGGCTTTTATCATACTTTCAGATAGGGGAAATGTCAGTGAGTGTTCTGATTTCAATTCCAGAGCGATTCGCCCAATGAGTCCTTGATATTTAGCCGTTTTCAGCCAACTTTCTGGATTTTTGAAAATTTCACTTTTTTGTGAAAATATCCACTAAATGAGGGAATAATATGTGTGAGGGTACCCCAGGAGAGTTCCAAATGTGTGTGGGTAGAATATATATCCCACGGGGGTAAAATTGAAAAAAGTTGAAAAAATTTTTTTTTGGACTTAGTCATTTTTCCGGCGTTTATCAGATTTTCAGATAGGGGAAATGTCATTGAGCTTTCCAATTTCAGTTCCAGAGCGATTCGCCCAATGAGTCCTTGATATTTAGTCGCTTTCAGCCAATTTTCTAGATTTTTTAAAATTTCACTTTTTTGTGAAAATATCCACTAAATGAGAGAATAATATGTGTGAGGGTACCCCAGGAGAGTTCAAAATGTGTGTGGGTAGAATATATATCCCACGGGGGTAAAATTGAAAAAAGTTGAAAACATTTTTTTTTTTGGACTTAGTCATTTTTTCTGCGTTTATCAGACTTTCAGATAGGGGAAATGTCAGTGAGCATTCCGATTTCAGTTCCAGAGCGATTCGCCCAATGAGTCCTTGATATTTAGCTGTTTTCAGCCAATTTTCTGGATTTTTGAAAATTTCACTTTTTTGTGAAAATATCCACTAAATGAGGGAATAATATGTGTGAGGGTACCCCAGGAGAGTTCCAAATGTGTGTGGGTAGAATATATATCCCACGGAGGTAAAATTTAAAAAAGTTGTAAAAAAATTTTTTTTTTGGAGTTAGTCATTTTTCTGGCGTTTATCAGACTTTCAGATAGGGGAAATGTCAGTGAGCGTTCCAATTTCAGTTCCAAAGCGATTCGCCCAATGAGTCTTTGATATTTAGTCGTTTTCAGCCAATATTTTGGATTTTTGAAAATTTCACTTTTTTTGTGAAAATATCCACTAAATGAGAGAATAATATGTGTGAGGGTACCCCAGGAGATTTCCAAATGTGTGTGGGTAGAATATATATCCCACGGGGGTAAAATTGAAAAAAGTTGAAAACATTTTTTTTTAGACTTAGTCATTTTTCCGGCGTTTGTCAGATTTTCAGATAGGGGAAATGTCATTGAGCTTTCCAATTTCAGTTCCAGAGCGATTCGCCCAATGAGTCCTTGATATTTAGTCGTTTTCAGCCAATATTTTGGATTTTTGAAAATTTCACTTTTTTGTGAAAATATCCACTAAATGAGAAAATAATATGTGTGAGGGTACCCCAGGAGATTTCCAAATGTGTGTGGGTAGAATATATATCCCACGGGGGTAAAATTGAAAAAAGTTGAAAAAAATTTTTTTTTGGACTTAGTCATTTTTCCGGCTTTTATCATACTTTCAGATAGGGGAAATGTCATTGAGCTTTCCAATTTCAGTTCCAGAGCGATTCGCCCAATGAGTCCTTGATATTTAGTCGCTTTCAGCCAATTTTCTAGATTTTTTAAAATTTCACTTTTTTGTGAAAATATCCACTAAATGAGAGAATAATATGTGTGAGGGTACCCCAGGAGAGTTCAAAATGTGTGTGGGTAGAATATATATCCCACGGGGGTAAAATTGAAAAAAGTTGAAAACATTTTTTTTTTTGGACTTAGTCATTTTTTCTGCGTTTATCAGACTTTCAGATAGGGGAAATGTCAGTGAGCATTCCGATTTCAGTTCCAGAGCGATTCGCCCAATGAGTCCTTGATATTTAGCTGTTTTCAGCCAATTTTCTGGATTTTTGAAAATTTCACTTTTTTGTGAAAATATCCACTAAATGAGGGAATAATATGTGTGAGGGTACCCCAGGAGAGTTCCAAATGTGTGTGGGTAGAATATATATCCCACGGAGGTAAAATTTAAAAAAGTTGTAAAAAAATTTTTTTTTTGGAGTTAGTCATTTTTCTGGCGTTTATCAGACTTTCAGATAGGGGAAATGTCAGTGAGCGTTCCAATTTCAGTTCCAAAGCGATTCGCCCAATGAGTCTTTGATATTTAGTCGTTTTCAGCCAATATTTTGGATTTTTGAAAATTTCACTTTTTTTGTGAAAATATCCACTCAATGAGAGAATAATATGTGTGAGGGTACCCCAGGAGATTTCCAAATGTGTGTGGGTAGAATATATATCCCACGGGGGTAAAATTGAAAAAAGTTGAAAACATTTTTTTTTGGACTTAGTCATTTTTCCGGCGTTTGTCAGATTTTCAGATAGGGGAAATGTCATTGAGCTTTCCAATTTCAGTTCCAGAGCGATTCGCCCAATGAGTCCTTGATATTTAGTCGTTTTCAGCCAATATTTTGGATTTTTGAAAATTTCACTTTTTTGTGAAAATATCCACTAAATGAGAAAATAATATGTGTGAGGGTACCCCAGGAGATTTCCAAATGTGTGTGGGTAGAATATATATCCCACGGGGGTAAAATTGAAAAAAGTTGAAAAAAATTTATTTTTTGGACTTAGTCATTTTTCCGGCTTTTATCATACTTTCAGATAGGGGAAATGTCATTGAGCTTTCCAATTTCAGTTCCAGAGCGATTCGCCCAATGAGTCCTTGATATTTAGTCGCTTTCAGCCAATTTTCTAGATTTTTTAAAATTTCACTTTTTTGTGAAAATATCCACTAAATGAGAGAATAATATGTGTGAGGGTACCCCAGGAGAGTTCAAAATGTGTGTGGGTAGAATATATATCCCAAGGGGGTAAAATTGAAAAAAGTTGAAAACATTTTTTTTTGGACTTAGTCATTTTTCTGGCGTTTATCAGACTTTCAGATAGGGGAAATGTCAGTGAGCGTTCCGATTTCAATTCCAGAGCGATTGGCGAAATGAGTCCTTGATATTGAGTCGTTTTCAGCCAATTTTCTAGATTTTTGAAAATTTCACTTTTTTGTGAAAATATCCACTAAATGAGAGAATAATATGTGTGAGGGTACCCCAGGAGAGTTCCAAATGTTTGTGGGTAGAATATATATCCCACGGGGGTAAAATTTAAAAAAGTTGAAAAAAATTATTTTTGGGACTTAGTAATTGTTCCGGCGTTTATCAGACTTTCAGATAGGGGAAATGTCCGTGAGCATTCCGATTTCAGTTCCAGAGCGATTCGGCCAGTGAGTTCTTGATATTTAGTCGTTTTCAGCCAATTTTCTGGATTTTTGAAAATTTCACTTTTTTGTGAAAATATCCACTAAATGAGGGAATAATATGTGTGAGGGTAGAATATATATCCCAAGGGGGTAAAATTGGAAAAAGTTGAAAAAACATTTTTTTTTGGACTTAGTCATTTTTCCGGCGTTTATCAGACTTTCAGATAGGGGAAATATCAGTGATCGTTCCGATTTCAATTCCAGAGCGATTGGCCCAATGAGTCCTTGATATTTAGTCGCTTTCAGCCAATTTTCTAGATTTTTGAAAATTTCATTTTTTTGTGAAAATATCCACTAAATGAGAGAATAATATGTGTGAGGGTACCCCAGGAGAGTTCCAAATGTTTGTGGATAGAATATATATCCCACGGGGGTAAAATTGAAAAAAGTTGAAAACATTTTTTTTTTGGACTTAGTCATTTTTCTGCCATTTATCAGACTTTCAGATAAGGGAAATGTCAGTGAGCGTTCCAATTTCAGTTCCAAAGCGATTCGCCCAATGAGTCTTGGATATTTAGTCGTTTTCAGCCAATATTTTGGATTTTTGAAAATTTCACTTTTTTGTGAAAATATCCACTAAATGAGGGAATAATATGTGTGAGGGTACCCCAGGAGAGTTCCAAATGTGTGTGGGTAGAATATATATCCCACGGGGGTAAAATTGAAAAAAGTTGAAAACATTTTTTTTTGGACTTAGTCATTTTTCTGGCGTTTATCAGACTTTCAGATAGGGGAAATGTCAGTGAGCGTTCCGATTTCAATTCCAGAGCGATTGGCCCAATGAGTCCTTGATATTGAGTCGTTTTCAGCCAATTTTCTAGATTTTTGAAAATTTCACTTTTTTGTGAAAATATCCACTAAATGAGAGAATAATATGTGTGAGGGTACCCCAGGAGAGTTCCAAATGTGTGTGGGTAGAATATATATCCCACAGGGGTAAAATTGAAAAAAGTTGAAAACATTTTTTTTTTGGACTTAGTCATTTTTTCTGCGTTTAACAGACTTTCAGATAGGGGAAATGTCAGTGAGCATTCCGATTTCAGTTCCAGAGCGATTCGCCCAATGAGTCCTTGATATTTAGTTGTTTTCAGCCAATTTTCTGGATTTTTGAAAATTTCACTTTTTTGTGAAAATATCCACTAAATGAGGGAATAATATGTGTGAGGGTACCCAAGGAGAGTTCCAAATGTGTGTGGGTAGGATATATATCCCATGGGGGTAAAACTGAAAAAAGTTGAAAAAATTTTTTTTTTGGACTTAGTCATTTTTCCGGCTTTTATCATACTTTCAGATAGGGGTAATGTCAGTGAGTGTTCCGATTTCAATTCCAGAGCGATTCGCCCAATGAGTCCTTGATATTTAGTTGTTTTCAGCCAATTTTCTGGATTTTTGAATATTTCACTTTTTTGTGAAAATATCCACTAAATGAGGGAATAATATGTGTGAGGGTACCCCAGGAGAGTTCCAAATGTGTGTGGGTAGAATATATATCCCACGGGGGTAAAATTGAAAAAAGTTTTAAAACATTTTTTTTTTGGACTTAGTCATTTTTCTTCCATTTATTAGACTTTCAGATAGGGGAAATGTCAGTGAGCGTTCCAATTTCAGTTCCAAAGCGATTCGCCCAATGAGTCTTTGATATTTAGTAGTTTTCAGCCAATATTTTGGATTTTTGAATATTTCACTTTTTTGTGAAAATATCCACTAAATGAGGGAATAATATGTGTGAGGGTACCCCAGGAGAGTTCCAAATGTGTGTGGGTAGAATATATATCCCACGGGGTTAAAATTGAAAAAAGTTTTAAAACATTTTTTTTTTGGACTTAGTCATTTTTCTTCCATTTATCAGACTTTCAGATAGGGGAAATGTCAGTGAGCGTTCCAATTTCAGTTCCAAAGCGATTCGCCCAATGAGTCTTTGATATTTAGTCGTTTTCAGCCAATATTTTGGATTTTTGAAAATTTCACTTGTTTGTGAAAATATCCACTAAATGAGGGAATAATATGTGTGAGGGTAGAATATATATCCCACGGGGGTAAAATTGGAAAAAGTTGAAAAAACATTTTTTTTTGGACTTAGTCATTTTTCCGGCGTTTATCAGACTTTCAGATAGGGGAAATATCAGTGATCGTTCCGATTTCAATTCCAGAGCGATTGGCCCAATGAGTCCTTGATATTTAGACGCTTTCAGCCAATTTTCTAGATTTTTGAAAATTTCACTTTTTTGTGAAAATATCCACTAAATGAGAGAATAACATGTTTGAGGGTACCCCAGGAGATTTCCAAATGTGTGTGGGTAGAATATATATCCCACGGGGGTAAAATTGAAAAAAGTTGAAAAATATTTTTTTTTGGACTTAGTCATTTTTCTGGCGTTTATCAGACTTTCAGATAGGGGAAATGTCAGTGAGCGTTCCAATTTCAGTTCCAGAGCGATTGCCCAATGAGTCTTTGATATTTAGTCGTTTTCAGCCAAAATTTTGGATTTTTTAAAATTTCACTTTTTTGAGAAAATATCCACTAAATGAGGGAATAATATGTGTGAGGGTACCCCAGGAGAGTTCCAAATGTGTGTGGGTAGAATATATATCCCACGGGGTTAAAATTGAAAAAAGTTTTAAAACATTTTTTTTTTGGACTTAGTCATTTTTCTTCCATTTATCAGACTTTCAGATAGGGGAAATGTCAGTGAGCGTTCCAATTTCAGTTCCAAAGCGATTCGCCCAATGAGTCTTTGATATTTAGTCGTTTTCAGCCAATATTTTGGATTTTTGAAAATTTCACTTGTTTGTGAAAATATCCACTAAATGAGGGAATAATATGTGTGAGGGTAGAATATATATCCCACGGGGGTAAAATTGGAAAAAGTTGAAAAAACATTTTTTTTTGGACTTAGTCATTTTTCCGGCGTTTATCAGACTTTCAGATAGGGGAAATATCAGTGATCGTTCCGATTTCAATTCCAGAGCGATTGGCCCAATGAGTCCTTGATATTTAGACGCTTTCAGCCAATTTTCTAGATTTTTGAAAATTTCACTTTTTTGTGAAAATATCCACTAAATGAGAGAATAACATGTTTGAGGGTACCCCAGGAGATTTCCAAATGTGTGTGGGTAGAATATATATCCCACGGGGGTAAAATTGAAAAAAGTTGAAAAATATTTTTTTTTGGACTTAGTCATTTTTCTGGCGTTTATCAGACTTTCAGATAGGGGAAATGTCAGTGAGCGTTCCAATTTCAGTTCCAGAGCGATTGCCCAATGAGTCTTTGATATTTAGTCGTTTTCAGCCAAAATTTTGGATTTTTTAAAATTTCACTTTTTTGAGAAAATATCCACTAAATGAGGGATTAATATGTGTGAGGGTAGAATATATCTCCCACGGGGGTAAAATTGAAAAAAGTTGAAAAAACTTTTTTTTTGGACTTAGTCATTTTTCTGGCGTTTATCAGACTTTCAGATAGGGGAAATGTCAGTGAGCGTTCCGATTTCAGTTCCAGAGCGATTCACCCAATGAGTCCTTGATATTTAGTCGTTTTCAACCAACATTTTGGATTTTTTAAAATTTCACTTTTTTGTGAAAATATCCACTAAATGAGGGAATAATATGTGTGAGGGTACCCCAGGAGAGTTCCAAATGTGTGTGGGTAGAATATATATCCCACGGGGGTAAAATTGAAAAAAGTTGAAAACATTTTTTTTTTGGACTTAGTCATTTTTCCGGCGTTTATCAGACTTTCAGATAGGGGAAATGTCAGTGAGCGTTCCGATTTCAGTTCCAGAGCGATTCGCCCAATGAGTTCTTGTTATCTAGTTGTTTTCAGCCAATTTTCTGGATTTTTGAAAATTTCACTTTTTTGTGAAAATATCCACTAAATGAGGGAATAATATGTGTGAGGGTAGAATATATAGCCCACGGGGGTAAAATTGAAAAAAGTTGCAAAAAAATTTTTTTTTGGACTTAGTCATTTTTCCGACGTTTATCAGACTTTCAGATAGGGGAAATGTCAGTGAGCTTTCCAATTTCAGTTCCAGAGCGATTTCCCAAATGAGTCCTTGATATTTAGTCGTTTTCAGCCAATATTTTGGATTTTTGAAAATTTCACTTTTTTGTGAAAATATCCACTAAATGAGAGAATAATATGTGTGAGGGTACCCCAGGGGATTTCCAAATGTGTGTGGGTAGAATATATATCCCACGGGGGTAAAATTGAAAAAAGTTTCAAAAAAATTTTTTTTTGGACTTCGGCATTTTTCTGGCGTTTATCAGACTTTCAGATAGGGGAAATTTCAGTGAGCGTTCCGATTTCAGTCCCAGAGCGATTCGCCCAATGAGTCTTTGATATTTAGTCGTTTTCAGCCAATATTTTGGATTTTTGAAAATTTCACTTTTTTGTGAAAATATCCACTAAATGTGGGAATAATATGTGTGAGGGTACCCAGGAGAGTTCCAAATCTGTGTGGGTAGAATATATATCTCACGGGGGTAAAATTGAAAAAAGTTGAAAACATTTTTTTTTTGGAATTAGTCATTTTTCCGACGTTTATCAGACTTTCAGATAGGGGAAATGTCAGTGAGCTTTCCAATTTCAGTTCTAGAGAGATTCACCCAATGAGTCCTTGATATTTAGTCGTTTTCAGCCAATATTTTGGATTTTTGAAAATTTCACTTTTTTGTGAAAATAACCACTAAATGAGAGAATAATATGTGTGAGGGTACCCCAGGAGATTTCCAAATGTGTGTGGGTAGAATATATATCACACGGGGGTAAAATTGAAAAAAGTTGAAAAATATTTTTTTTTGGAATTAGTCATTTTTCCGGCTTTTATCAGACTTTCAGATAGGGGAAATGTCAGTGAGCGTTCCAATTTCAGTTCCAGAGCGATTCGCCCAATGAGTCTTTGATATTTAGTCGTTTTCAGCCAATATTTTGGATTTTTTAAAATTTCACTTTTTTGAGAAAATATCCACTAAATGAGGGATTAATATGTGTGAGGGTAGAATATATCTCCCACGGGGGTAAAATTGAAAAAAGTTGAAAAAACTTTTTTTTTGGACTTAGTCATTTTTCTGGCGTTTATCAGACTTTCAGATAGGGGAAATGTCAGTGAGCGTTCCGATTTCAGTTCCAGAGCGATTCACCCAATGAGTCCTTGATATTTAGTCGTTTTCAGCCAACATTTTGGATTTTTTAAAATTTCACTTTTTTGTGAAAATATCCACTAAATGAGGGAATAATATGTGTGAGGGTACCCCAGGAGAGTTCCAAATGTGTGTGGGTAGAATATATATCCCACGGGGGTAAAATTGAAAAAAGTTGAAAACATTTTTTTTTTGGACTTAGTCATTTTTCCGGCGTTTATCAGACTTTCAGATAGGGGAAATGTCAGTGAGCGTTCCGATTTCAGTTCCAGAGCAATTCGCCCAATGAGTTCTTGTTATCTAGTTGTTTTCAGCCAATTTTCTGGATTTTTGAAAATTTCACTTTTTTGTGAAAATATCCACTAAATGAGGGAATAATATGTGTGAGGGTAGAATATATATCCCACGGGGGTAAAATTGAAAAAAGTTGAAAACATTTTTTTTTGGACTTAGTCATTTTTCCGGCGTTTATCAGACTTTCAGATAGGGGAAATGTCAGTGAGCGTTCCGATTTCAGTCCCAGAGCGATTCGCCCAATGAGTCCTTGATATTTAGTCGTTTTCAGCCAATATTTTGGATTTTTGAAAATTTCACTTTTTTGTGAAAATATCCACTAAATGTGGGAATAATATGTGTGAGGGTACCCAGGAGAGTTCCAAATCTGTGTGGGTAGAATATATATCTCACGGGGGTAAAATTGAAAAAAGTTGAAAACATTTTTTTTTTGGAATTACTCATTTTTTCTGCGTTTATCAGACTTTCAGATAGGGGAAATGTCAGTGAGCATTCCGATTTCAGTTCCAGAGCGATTCGCCCAATGAGTTTTTGATATTTAGTTGTTTTCAGCCAATTTTCTGGATTTTTGAAAATTTCACTTTTTTGTGAAAATATCCACTAAATGAGGGAATAATATGTGTGAGGGTACCCCAGGAGAGTTCCAAATGTGTGTGGGTAGAATATATATCCCACGGGGGTAAAATTGAAAAAAGTTGAAAAAAATTTTTTTTTGGACTTAGTCATTTTTCCGGCGTTTATCAGACTTTCAGATAGGGGAAATGTCAGTGAGCGTTACGATTTCAGTCCCAGAGCGATTCGCCCAATGAGTCCTTGATATTTAGTCGTTTTCAGCCAATATTTTGGATTTTTGAAAATTTCCCTTTTTTGTGAAAATATCCACTAAATGAGGGAATAATATGTGTGAGGGTACCCCAGGAGAGTTCCAAATGTGTGTGGGTAGAATATATATCCCACGGGGGTAAAATTGAAAAAAGTTGAAAAAAATTTTTTTTGGACTTAGTCATTTTTCTGGCGTTCATCAGACTTTCAGATAGGGGAAATGTCAGTGAGCGTTCCGATTTCAGTCCCAGAGCGATTCGCCCAATGAGTCCTTGATATTTAGTCGTTTTCAGCCAATATTTTGGATTTTTGAAAATTTCACTTTTTTGTGAAAATATCCACTAAATGAGGAAATAATATGTGTGAGGGTAGAATATATATCCCACGGGGGTAAAATTGAAAAAAGTTTAAAAAAAATTTTTTTTGGACTTAGTCATTTTTCCGGCGTTTATCAGACTTTCAGATAGGGGAAATGTCAGTGAGCGTTCCAATTTCAGTTCCAGAGCGATTCGCCCAATGAGTCCTTGATATTTAGTCGTTTTCAGCTAATATTTTGGATTTTTGAAAATTTCACTTTTTTGTGAAAATATCCACTAAATGAGGAAATAATATGTGTGAGGGTACCCAGGAGAGTTCCAAATCTGTGTGGGTAGAATATATATCTCACGGGGGTAAAATTGAAAAAAGTTGAAAACATTTTTTTTTGGACTTAGTCATTTTTCCGGCGTTTATCAGACTTTCAGATAGGGGAAATGTCAGTGAGCGTTCCGATTTCAGTCCCAGAGCGATTCGCCCAATGAGTCCTTGATATTTAGTCGTTTTCAGCCAATATTTTGGATTTTTGAAAATTTCACTTTTTTGTGAAAATATCCACTAAATGTGGGAATAATATGTGTGAGGGTACCCAGGAGAGTTCCAAATCTGTGTGGGTAGAATATATATCTCACGGGGGTAAAATTGAAAAAAGTTGAAAACATTTTTTTTTTGGAATTACTCATTTTTTCTGCGTTTATCAGACTTTCAGATAGGGGAAATGTCAGTGAGCTTTCCAATTTCAGTTCCAGAGAGATTCACCCAATGAGTCCTTGATATTTAGTCGTTTTCAGCCAATATTTTGGATTTTTGAAAATTTCACTTTTTTGTGAAAATAACCACTAAATGAGAGAATAATATGTGTGAGGGTACCCCAGGAGATTTCCAAATGTGTGTGGGTAGAATATATATCACACGGGGTAAAATTGAAAAAAGTTGAAAAATATTTTTTTTTGAACTTAGTCATTTTTTCCGGCTTTTATCAGACTTTCAGATAGGGGAAATGTCAGTGAGCGTTCCAATTTCAGTTCCAGAGCGATTCGCCCAATGAGTCTTTGATATTTAGTCGTTTTCAGCCAATATTTTGGATTTTTTAAAATTTCACTTTTTTGAGAAAATATCCACTAAATGAGGGATTAATATGTGTGACGGTAGAATATATATCCCACGGGGGTAAAATTGAAAAAAGTTGAAAAAACATTTTTTTTGGACTTAGTCATTTTTCCGGCGTTTATCAGACTTTCAGATAGGGGAAATGTCAGTGAGCGTTCCGATTTCAGTTCCAGAGCGATTCGCCCAATGAGTCCTTGATATTTAGTTGTTTTCAGCCAATTTTCTGGATTTTTGAAAATTTCACTTTTTTGTGAAAATATCCACTAAATGAGGGAATAATATGTGTGAGGGTACCCCAGGAGAGTTCCAAATGTGTGTGGGTAGAATATATATCCCACGGGGGTAAAATTGAAAAAAGTTGAAAAAAATTTTTTTTGGACTTAGTCATTTTTCTGGCGTTCATCAGACTTTCAGATAGGGGAAATGTCAGTGAGCGTTCCGATTTCAGTCCCAGAGCGATTCGCCCAATGAGTTCTTGTTATTTAGTTGTTTTCAGCCAATTTTCTGGATTTTTGAAAATTTCACTTTTTTGTGAAATGATCCACTAAATGAGGAAAGAATATGTGTGAGGGAAGAATAAATATCCCACGGGGGTAAAATTGAAAAAAGTTGAAAACATTTTTTTTTGGACTTAGTCAATTTTCCGGCGTTTATCAGACTTTCAGATAGGGGAAATGTCAGTGAGCTTTCCAATTTCAGTTCCAGAGCGATTCGCCCAATGAGTCCTTGATATTTAGTCGTTTTCAGCCAATATTTTGGATTTTTGAAAATTTCACTTTTTTGTGAAAATATCCACTAAATGAGAGAATAATATGTGTGAGGGTACCCCAGGAGATTTCCAAATGTGTGTGGTAGAATATATATCCCACGGGGGTAAAATTGAAAAAAGTTGAAAAATATTTTTTTTTGGACTTAGTCATTTTTTCCGGCGTTTATCAGACTTTCAGATATGGGAAATGTCAGTGAGCGTTCCGATTTCAGTTCCAGAGCGATTCGCCCAATGAGTCCTTGATATATAGTCGTTTTCAGCCAATTTTCTGGATTTTTGAAAATTTCACTTTTTTGTGAAAATATCCACTAAATGAGGGAATAATATGTGTGAGGGTAGAATATATATCCCACGGGGGTAAAATTGAAAAAAGTTTAAAAAAAATTTTTTTTGGACTTAGTCATTTTTCCGGCGTTTATCAGACTTTCAGATAGGGGAATGTCAGTGAGCGTTCCAATTTCAGTTCCAGAGCGATTCGCCCAATGAGTCCTTGATATTTAGTCGTTTTCAGCTAATATTTTGGATTTTTGAAAATTTCACTTTTTTGTGAAAATATCCACTAAATGAGGGAATAATATGTGTGAGGGTACCCCAGGAGAGTTCCAAATGTGTGTGGGTAGAATATATATCCCACGGGGGTAAAATTGAAAAAAGTTGAAAAAAAATTTTTTTTGGACTTAGTCATTTTTCTGGCGTTCATCAGACTTTCAGATAGGGGAAATGTCAGTGAGCGTTCCGATTTCAGTCCCAGAGCGATTCGCCCAATGAGTCCTTGATATTTAGTCGTTTTCAGCCAATATTTTGGATTTTTGAAAATTTCACTTTTTTGTGAAAATATCCACTAAATGAGGGAATAATATGTGTGAGGGTACCCCAGGAGAGTTCCAAATGTGTGTGGGTAGAATATATATCCCACGGGGGTAAAATTGAAAAAAGTTGAAAAAAAATTTTTTTTGGACTTAGTCATTTTTCTGGCGTTCATCAGACTTTCAGATAGGGGAAATGTCAGTGAGCGTTCCGATTTCAGTCCCAGAGCGATTCGCCCAATGAGTCCTTGATATTTAGTCGTTTTCAGCCAATATTTTGGATTTTTGAAAATTTCACTATTTTGTGAAAATATCCACTAAATGAGGAATTAATATGTGTGAGGGTAGAATATATATCCCACGGGGGTAAAATTGAAAAAAGTTTAAAAAAATTTTTTTTGGACTTAGTCATTTTTCCGGCGTTTATCAGACTTTCAGATAGGGGAAATGTCAGTGAGCGTTCCGATTTCAGTTCCAGAGCGATTCGCCCAATGAGCCCTTGATATTTAGTCGTTTTCAGCCAATATTTTGGATTTTTGAAAATTTCACTTTTTTGTGAAAATATCCACTAAATGAGGGAATAATATGTGTGAGGGTACCCCAGGAGAGTTCCAAATGTGTGTGGGTAGAATATATATCCCACGGGGGTAAAATTGAAAAAAGTTGAAAAAAAATTTTTTTTGGACTTCGTGATTTTTCTGGCGTTTATCAGACTTTCAGATAGGGGAAATGTCAGTGAGTGTTCCGATTTCAGTCCCAGAGCGATTCGCCCAATGAGTCCTTGATATTTAGTCGTTTTCAGCCAATATTTTGGATTTTTGAAAATTTCACTTTTTTGTGAAAATATCCACTAAATGAGGAAATAATATGTGTGAGGGTAGAATATATATCCCACGGGGGTAAAATTGAAAAAAGATTAAAAAAATTTTTTTTTGGACTTAGTCATTTTTCTGGCGTTTATCAGACTTTCAGATAGGGGAAATATCAGTGAGCGTTCCGATTTCAGTCGCAGAGCGAATTGCCCAATGAGTCCTTGATATTTAGTTGTTTTCAGCCAATATTTTTTTCAATTTTTGAAAATTTCACTTTTTTGTGAAAATATCCACTAAATGAGGGAATAATATGTGTGAGGGTACCCCAGGAGAGTTCCAAATGTGTGTGGGTAGAATATATATCCCACGGGGGTAAAATTGAAAAAAGTTGAAAAAAATTTTTTTTTGGACTTAGTCATTTTTCTGGCGTTTATCAGACTTTCAGATAGGGGAAATGTCAGTGAGCGTTCCGATTTCAGTCCCAGAGCGATTCGCCCAATGAGTCCTTGATATTTAGTCGTTTTCAGCCAATATTTTGGATTTTTGAAAATTTCACTTTTTTGTGAAAATATCCACTAAACGAGGGAATAATATGTGTGAGGGTACCCCAGGAGAATTCCAAATGTGTGTGGGTAGAATATATATCCCACGGGGGTAAAATTGAAAAAAGTTGAAAAAAATTTTTTTTTGGACTTAGTCATTTTTCCGGCGTTTATCAGACTTTCAGATAGGGGAAATGTCAGTGAGCGTTCCAATTTCAGTTCCAGAGGGATTCGCCCAATGAGTCCTTGATATTTAGTTGTTTTCAGCCAATTTTCTGGATTTTTGAAAATTTCACTTTTTTGTGAAAATATCCACTAAATGAGGGAATAATATGTGTGAGGGTACCCCAGGAGAGTTCCAAATGTGTGTGGGTAGAATATATATCCCACGGGGGTAAAATTGAAAAAAGTTGAAAACATTTTTTTTTGGACTTAATCATTTTTCTGTCGTTTATCAGACTTTCAGATAGGGGAAATGTCAGTGAGCGTTCCAATTTCAGTTCCAGAGCGATTCGCCCAATGAGTCTTTGATATTTAGTCGTTTTCAGCCAATATTTTGGATTTTTGAAAATTTCACATTTTTGTGAAAATATCCACTAAATGAGGGAACAATATGTGTGAGGGTACCCCAGGAGATTTCCAAATGTGTGTGGGTAGAATATATATCCCACGGGGGTAAAATTGAAAAAAGTTGAAAACATTTTTTTTTGGACTTAGTCATTTTTCCGGCGTTTATCAGACTTTCAGAGAGGGGAAATGTCAGTGAGCTTTCCAATTTCAGTTCCAGAGCGATTCGCCCAATGAGTCCTTGATATTTAGTCGTTTTCAGCCAATATTTTGGATTTTTGAAAATTTCACTTTTTTGTGCAAATATCCACTAAATGAGAGAATAATATGTGTGAGGGTACCCCAGGAGATTTCCAAATTTGTGTGGGTAGAATATATATCCCACGGGGGTAACACTGAAAAAAGTTGAAAAATATTTCTTTTTGGACTTAGTCATTTTTTCCGGCGTTTATCAGACTTTCAGATATGGGAAATGTCAGTGAGCGTTCCGATTTCAGTTCCAGAGCGATTCGCCCAATGAGTCCTTGATATTTAGTCGTTTTCAGCCAATTTTCTGGATTTTTGAAAATTTCACTATTTTGTGAAAATATCCACTAAATGAGGGAATAATATGTGTGAGGGTACCCCAGGAGAGTTCCAAATGTGTGTGGGTAGAATATATATCCCACAGGGGTAAAATTGAAAAAAGTAGAAAAAAATTTTTTTTGGACTTAGTCATTTTTTCTGGCGTTCATCATACTTTCAGATAGGGGAAATGTCAGTGAGCGTTCCAATTTCAGTTCCAGAGGGATTCGCCCAATGAGTCCTTGATATTTAGTCATTTTCAGCTAATATTTTGGATTTTTGAAAATTTCACTTTTTTGTGAAAATATCCACTAAATGAGGGAATAATATGTGTGAGGGTACCCCAGGACAGTTCCAAATGTGTGTGGGTAGAATATATATCCCACGGGGGTAAAATTGAAAAAAGTTGAAAAAAATTTTTTTTTGGACTTAGTCATTTTTCTGGCGTTTATCAGACTTTCAGATAGGGGAAATGTCAGTGAGCGTTCCGATTTCAGTCCCAGAGCGATTCGCCCAATGAGTCCTTGATATTTAGTCGTTTTCAGCCAATATTTTGGATTTTTGAAAATTTCACTTTTTTGTGAAAATATCCACTAAATGAGGGAATAATATGTGTGAGGGTACCCCAGGAGAATTCCAAATGTGTGTGGGTAGAATATATATCCCACGGGGGTAAAATTGAAAAAAGTTGAAAAAAATTTTTTTTTGGACTTAGTCATTTTTCCGGCGTTTATCAGACTTTCAGATAGGGGAAATGTCAGTGAGCGTTCCGATTTCAGTTCCAGAGCAATTAGCCCAATGAGTCCTTGATATTTAGTCGTTTTCAGCTAATATTTTGGATTTTTGAAAATTTCACTTTTTTGTGAAAATATCCACTAAATGAGGGAATAATATGTGTGAGGGTACCCCAGGAGAGTTCCAAATGTGTGTGGGTAGAATATATATCCCACAGGGGTAAAATTGAAAAAAGTAGAAAAAAAATTTTTTTGGACTTAGTCATTTTTTCTGGCGTTCATCATACTTTCAGATAGGGGAAATGTCAGTGAGCGTTCCAATTTCAGTTCCAGAGGGATTCGCACAATGAGTCCTTGATATTTAGTCGTTTTCAGCTAATATTTTGGATTTTTGAAAATTTCACTTTTTTGTGAAAATATCCACTAAATGAGGGAATAATATGTGTGAGGGTACCCCAGGAGAGTTCCAAATGTGTGTGGGTAGAATATATATCCCACGGGGGTAAAATTGAAAAAAGTTGAAAAAAATTTTTTTTTGGACTTAGTCATTTTTCTGGCGTTCATCAGACTTTCAGATAGGGGAAATGTCAGTGAGCGTTCCGATTTCAGTCCCAGAGCGATTCGCCCAATGAGTCCTTGATATTTAGTCGTTTTCAGCCAATATTTTGGATTTTTGAAAATTTCACTTTTTTGTGAAAATATCCACTAAATGAGGAAATAATATGTGTGAGGGTAGAATATATATCCCACGGGGGTAAAATTGAAAAAAGTTTAAAAAAAATTTTTTTTGGACTTAGTCATTTTTCCGGCGTTTATCAGACTTTCAGATAGGGGAAATGTCAGTGAGCGTTCCGATTTCAGTTCCAGAGCGATTCGCCCAATGAGTCCTTGATATTTAGTCGTTTTCAGCTAATATTTTGGATTTTTGAAAATTTCACTTTTTTGTGAAAATATCCACTAAATGAGGGAATAATATGTGTGAGGGTACCCCAGGAGAGTTCCAAATGTGTGTGGGTAGAATATATATCCCACGAGGGTAAAATTGAAAAAAGTTGAAAAAAATTTTTTTTTGGACTTAGTCATTTTTCCGGCGTTTATCAGACTTTCAGATAGGGGAAATGTCAGTGAGCGTTCCGATTTCAGTCCCAGAGCGATTCGCCCAATGAGTCCTTGATATTTAGTCGTTTTCAGCCAATATTTTGGATTTTTGAAAATTTCACTATTTTGTGAAAATATCCACTAAATGAGGAATTAATATGTGTGAGGGTAGAATATATATCCCACGGGGGTAAAATTGAAAAAAGTTGAAAAAAATTTTTTTTGGACTTAGTCATTTTTCCGGCGTTTATCAGACTTTCAGATAGGGGAAATGTCAGTGAGCGTTCCGATTTCAGTCCCAGAGCGATTCGCCCAATGAGTCCTTGATATTTAGTCGTTTTCAGCCAATATTTTGGATTTTTGAAAATTTCACTTTTTTGTGAAAATATCCACTAAATGAGGAAATAATATGTGTGAGGGTAGAATATATATCCCACGGGGGTAAAATTGAAAAAAGTTAAAAAAAAAATTTTTTTGGACTTAGTCATTTTTCCGGCGTTTATCAGACTTTCAGATAGGGGAAATGTCAGTGAGCGTTCCAATTTCAGTTCCAGAGCGATTCGCCCAATGAGTCCTTGATATTTAGTCGTTTTCAGCTAATATTTTGGATTTTTGAAAATTTCACTTTTTTGTGAAAATATCCACTAAATGAGGGAATAATATGTGTGAGGGTACCCCAGGAGAGTTCCAAATGTGTGTGGGTAGAATACATATCCCACGGGGGTAAAATTGAAAAAAGTTGAAAAAAATTTTTTTTTGGACTTAGTCATTTTTCTGGCGTTTATCAGACTTTCAGATAGGGGAAATGTCAGTGAGTGTTCCGATTTCAGTCCCAGAGCGATTCGCCCAATGAGTCCTTGATATTTAGTCATTTTCAGCCAATATTTTGGATTTTTGAAAATTTCACTTTTTTGTGAAAATATCCACTAAATGAGGAAATAATATGTGTGAGGGTACCCAGGAGAGTTCCAAATCTGTGTGGGTAGAATATATATCTCACGGGGGTAAAATTGAAAAAAGTTGAAAACATTTTTTTTTGGACTTAGTCATTTTTCCGGCGTTTATCAGACTTTCAGATAGGGGAAATATCAGTGAGCGTTCCGATTTCAGTCCCAGAGCGATTCGCCCAATGAGTCCTTGATATTTAATCGTTTTCAGCCAATATTTTGGATTTTTGAAAATTTCACTTTTTTGTGAAAATATCCACTAAATGTGGGAATAATATGTGTGAGGGTACCCAGGAGAGTTCCAAATCTGTGTGGGTAGAATATATATCTAACGGGGGTAAAATTGAAAAAAGTTGAAAACATTTTTTTTTTGGAATTACTCATTTTTTCTGCGTTTATCAGACTTTCAGATAGGGGAAATGTCAGTGAGCTTTCCAATTTCAGTTCCAGAGAGATTCACCCAATGAGTCCTTGATATTTAGTCGTTTTCAGCCAATATTTTGGATTTTTGAAAATTTCACTTTTTTGTGAAAATAACCACTAAATGAGAGAATAATATGTGTGAGGGTACCCCAGGAGATTTCCAAATGTGTGTGGGTAGAATATATATCACACGGGGTAAAATTGAAAAAAGTTGAAAAATATTTTTTTTTGGACTTAGTCATTTTTTCCGGCGTTTATCAGACTTTCAGAGATGGGAAATGTCAGTGAGCGTTCCGATTTCAGTTCCAGAGCGATTCGCCCAATGAGTCCTTGATATTTAGTCGTTTTCAGCCAATTTTCTGGATTTTTGAAAATTTCACTTTTTTGTGAAAATATCCACTAAATGAGGGAATAATATGTGTGACGGTAGAATATATATCCCACGGGGGTAAAATTGAAAAAAGTTGAAAAAACATTTTTTTTGGACTTAGTCATTTTTCCGGCGTTTATCAGACTTTCAGATAGGGGAAATGTCAGTGAGCGTTCCGATTTCAGTTCCAGAGCGATTCGCCCAATGAGTACTTGATATTTAGTTGTTTTCAGCCAATTTTCTGGATTTTTGAAAATTTCACTTTTTTGTGAAAATATCCACTAAATGAGGGAATAATATGTGTGAGGGTACCCCAGGAGATTTCCAAATGTGTGTGGTAGAATATATATCCCACGGGGGTAAAATTGAAAAAAGTTGAAAAATATTTTTTTTTGGACTTAGTCATTTTTTCCGGCGTTTATCAGACTTTCAGATATGGGAAATGTCAGTGAGCGTTCCGATTTCAGTTCCAGAGCGATTCGCCCAATGAGTCCTTGATATATAGTCGTTTTCAGCCAATTTTCTGGATTTTTGAAAATTTCACTTTTTTGTGAAAATATCCACTAAATGAGGGAATAATATGTGTGAGGGTAGAATATATATCCCACGGGGGTAAAATTGAAAAAAGTTGAAAAAACATTGTTTTTTGGACTTAGTCATTTTTCCGGTGTTTATCAGACTTTCAGATAGGGGAAATGTCAGTGAGCGTTCCGATTTCAGTTCCAGAGCGATTCGCCCAATGAGTTCTTGTTATTTAGTTGTTTTCAGCCAATTTTCTGGATTTTTGAAAATTTCACTTTTTTGTGAAATGATCCACTAAATGAGGAAATAATATGTGTGAGGGTAGAATATATATCCCACGGGGGTAAAATTGAAAAAAGTTTAAAAAAATTTTTTTTGGACTTAGTCATTTTTCCGGCGTTTATCAGACTTTCAGATAGGGGAAATGTCAGTGAGCATTCCGATTTCAGTTCCAGAGCGATTCGCCCAATGAGTCCTTGATATTTAGTCGTTTTCAGCCAATATTTTGGATTTTTGAAAATTTCACTTTTTTGTGAAAATATCCACTAAATGAGGGAATAATATGTGTGAGGGTACCCCAGGAGAGTTCCAAATGTGTGTGGGTAGAATATATATCCCACGGGGGTAAAATTGAAAAAAGTTGAAAAAAATTTTTTTTTGGACTTAGTCATTTTTCTGGCGTTTATCAGACTTTCAGATAGGGGAAATGTCAGTGAGCGTTCCGATTTCAGTCCCAGAGCGATTCGCCCAATGAGTCCTTGATATTTAGTCGTTTTCAGCCAATTTTCTGGATTTTTGAAAATTTCACATTTTTGTGAAATGATCCACTAAATGAGGAAATAATATGTGTGAGGGTAGAATATATATCCCACGGGGGTAAAATTGAAAAAAGTTGAAAAAAAATTTTTTTTGGACTTAGTCATTTTTCCGGCGTTTATCAGACTTTCAGATAGGGGAATGTCAGTGAGCGTTCCGATTTCAGTCGCAGAGCGATTCGCCCAATGAGTCCTTGATATTTAGTCGTTTTCAGCCAATATTTTGGATTTTTGAAAATTTCACTTTTTTGTGAAAATATCCACTAAATGAGGGAATAATATGTGTGAGGGTACCCCAGGAGAGTTCCAAATGTGTGTGGGTAGAATATATATCCCACGGGGGTAAAATTGAAAAAAGTTGAAAAAAATTTTTTTTTGGACTTAGTCATTTTTCCGGCGTTTATCAGACTTTCAGATAGGGGAAATGTCAGTGAGCGTTCCGATTTCAGTTCCAGAGCAATTAGCCCAATGAGTCCTTGATATTTAGTCGTTTTCAGCTAATATTTTGGATTTTTGAAAATTTCACTTTTTTGTGAAAATATCCACTAAATGAGGGAATAATATGTGTGAGGGTACCCCAGAAGAGTTCCAAATGTGTGTGGGTAGAATATATATCCCACAGGGGTAAAATTGAAAAAAGTAGAAAAAAAAATTTTTTGGACTTAGTCATTTTTTCTGGCGTTCATCATACTTTCAGATAGGGGAAATGTCAGTGAGCGTTCCAATTTCAGTTCCAGAGGGATTCGCCCAATGAGTCCTTGATATTTAGTCGTTTTCAGCTAATATTTTGGATTTTTGAAAATTTCACTTTTTTGTGAAAATATCCACTAAATGAGGGAATAATATGTGTGAGGGTACCCCAGGAGAGTTCCAAATGTGTGTGGGTAGAATACATATCCCACGGGGGTAAAATTGAAAAAAGTTGAAAAAAATTTTTTTTTGGACTTAGTCATTTTTCTGGCGTTTATCAGACTTTCAGATAGGGGAAATGTCAGTGAGCGTTCCGATTTCAGTCCCAGAGCGATTCGCCCAATGAGTCCTTGATATTTAGTCGTTTTCAGCCAATATTTTGGATTTTTGAAAATTTCACTTTTTTGTGAAAATATCCACTAAATGAGGAAATAATATGTGTGAGGGTAGAATATATATCCCACGGGGGTAAAATTGAAAAAAGTAGAAAAAAATTTTTTTTGGACTTAGTCATTTTTCCGGCGTTTATCAGACTTTCAGATAGGGGAAATGTCAGTGAGCGTTCCGATTTCAGTTCCAGAGCGATTCGCCCAATGAGTCCTTGATATTTAGTCGTTTTCAGCTAATATTTTGGATTTTTGAAAATTTCACTTTTTTGTGAAAATATCCACTAAATGAGGGAATAATATGTGTGAGGGTACCCCAGGAGAGTTCCAAATGTGTGTGGGTAGAATATATATCCCACGGGGGTAAAATTGAAAAAAGTAGAAAAAAATTTTTTTTGGACTTAGTCATTTTTCCGGCGTTTATCAGACTTTCAGATAGGGGAAATGTCAGTGAGCGTTCCGATTTCAGTCCCAGAGCGATTCGCCCAATGAGTCCTTGATATTTAGTCGTTTTCAGCCAATATTTTGGATTTTTGAAAATTTCACTTTTTTGTGAAAATATCCACTAAATGAGGAAATAATATGTTTGAGGGTAGAATATATATCCCACGGGGGTAAAATTGAAAAAGTTTAAAAAAAATTTTTTTTTGACTTAGTCATTTTTCCGGCGTTTATCAGACTTTCAGATAGGGGAATGTCAGTGAGCGTTCCAATTTCAGTTCCAGAGCGATTCGCCCAATGAGTCCTTGACATTTAGTCTTTTTCAGCTAATATTTTGGATTTTTGAAAATTTCACTTTTTTGTGAAAATATCAACTAAATGAGGGAATAATATGTGTGAGGGTACCCCAGGAGAGTTCCAAATGTGTGTGGGTAGAATATATATCCCACGGAGGTAAAATTGAAAAAAGTTGAAAAAAATTTTTTTTGGACTTAGTCATTTTTCTGGCGTTCAGCAGACTTTCAGATAGGGGAAATGTCAGTGAGCGTTCCGATTTCAGTCCCAGAGCGATTCGCCCAATGAGTCCTTGATATTTAGTCGTTTTCAGCCAATATTTTGGATTTTTGAAAATTTCACTTTTTTGTGAAAATATCCACTAAATGAGGAAATAATATGTGTGAGGGTAGAATATATATCCCACGGGGGTAAAATTGAAAAAAGTTTAAAAAAAATTTTTTTTGGACTTAGTCATTTTTCCGGCGTTTATCAGACTTTCAGATAGGGGAAATGTCAGTGAGCGTTCCAATTTCAGTTCCAGAGCGATTCGCCCAATGAGTCCTTGATATTTAGTCGTTTTCAGCTAATATTTTGGATTTTTGAAAATTTCACTTTTTTGTGAAAATATCCACTAAATGAGGAAATAATATGTGTGAGGGTAGAATATATATCCCACGGGGGTAAAATTGAAAAAAGTTTAAAAAATTTTTTTTTGGACTTAGTCATTTTTCCGGCGTTTATCAGACTTTCAGATAGGGGAAATGTCAGTGAGCGTTCCGATTTCAGTTCCAGAGCGATTCGCCCAATGAGTCCTTGATATTTAGTCGTTTTCAGCCAATATTTTGGATTTTTGAAAATTTCACTTTTTTGTGAAAATATCCACTAAATGAGGAAATAATATGTGTGAGGGTAGAATATATATCCCACGGGGGTAAAATTGAAAAAAGTTGAAAAAAATTTTTTTTTGGACTTAGTCATTTTTCTGGCGTTTATCAGACTTTCAGATAGGGGAAATGTCAGTGAGCGTTCCGATTTCAGTCCCAGAGCGATTCGCCCAATGAGTCCTTGATATTTAGTCGTTTTCAGCCAATATTTTGGATTTTTGAAAATTTCACTTTTTTGTGAAAATATCCACTAAATGAGGGAATAATATGTGTGAGGGTACCCCAGGAGAGTTCCAAATGTGTGTGGGTAGAATACATATCCCACGGGGGTAAAATTGAAAAAAGTTGAAAAAAATTTTTTTTTGGACTTAGTCATTTTTCTGGCGTTTATCAGACTTTCAGATAGGGGAAATGTCAGTGAGCGTTCCGATTTCAGTCCCAGAGCGATTCGCCCAATGAGTCCTTGATATTTAGTCGTTTTCAGCCAATATTTTGGATTTTTGAAAATTTCACTTTTTTGTGAAAATATCCACTAAATGAGGAAATAATATGTGTGAGGGTAGAATATATATCCCACGGGGGTAAAATTGAAAAAAGTAGAAAAAAATTTTTTTTGGACTTAGTCATTTTTCCGGCGTTTATCAGACTTTCAGATAGGGGATATGTCAGTGAGCGTTCCGATTTCAGTTCCAGAGCGATTCGCCCAATGAGTCCTTGATATTTAGTCGTTTTCAGCTAATATTTTGGATTTTTGAAAATTTCACTTTTTTGTGAAAATATCCACTAAATGAGGGAATAATATGTGTGAGGGTACCCCAGGAGAGTTCCAAATGTGTGTGGGTAGAATATATATCCCACGGGGGTAAAATTGAAAAAAGTTGAAAAAAATTTTTTTTTGGACTTAGTCATTTTTCCGGCGTTTATCAGACTTTCAGATAGGTGAAATGTCAGTGAGCGTTCCGATTTCAGTCCCAGAGCGATTCGCCCAATGAGTCCTTGATATTTAGTCGTTTTCAGCCAATATTTTGGATTTTTGAAAATTTCACTTTTTTGTGAAAATATCCACTAAATGAGGAAATAATATGTGTGAGGGTAGAATATATATCCCACGGGGGTAAAATTGAAAAAAGTTGAAAAAAATTTTTTTTTGGACTTAGTCATTTTTCTGGCGTTTATCAGACTTTCAGATAGGGGAAATGTCAGTGAGCGTTCCGATTTCAGTCCCAGAGCGATTCGCCCAATGAGTCCTTGATATTTAGTCGTTTTCAGCCAATATTTTGGATTTTTGAAAATTTCACTTTTTTGTGAAAATATCCACTAAATGAGGGAATAATATGTGTGAGGGTACCCCAGGAGAGTTCCAAATGTGTGTGGGTAGAATATATATCCCACAGGGGTAAAATTGAAAAAAGTAGAAAAAAAATTTTTTTGGACTTAGTCAATTTTCTGGCGTTCATCATACTTTCAGATAGGGGAAATGTCAGTGAGCGTTCCAATTTCAGTTCCAGAGGGATTCGCCCAATGAGTCCTTGATATTTAGTCGTTTTCAGCTAATATTTTGGATTTTTGAAAATTTCACTTTTTTGTGAAAATATCCACTAAATGAGGGAATAATATGTGTGAGGGTACCCCAGGAGAGTTCCAAATGTGTGTGGGTAGAATACATATCCCACGGGGGTAAAATTGAAAAAAGTTGAAAAAAATTTTTTTTTGGACTTAGTCATTTTTCTGGCGTTTATCAGACTTTCAGATAGGGGAAATGTCAGTGAGCGTTCCGATTTCAGTCCCAGAGCGATTCGCCCAATGAGTCCTTGATATTTAGTCGTTTTCAGCCAATATTTTGGATTTTTGAAAATTTCACTTTTTTGTGAAAATATCCACTAAATGAGGAAATAATATGTGTGAGGGTAGAATATATATCCCACGGGGGTAAAATTGAAAAAAGTAGAAAAAAATTTTTTTTGGACTTAGTCATTTTTCCGGCGTTTATCAGACTTTCAGATAGGGGATATGTCAGTGAGCGTTCCGATTTCAGTTCCAGAGCGATTCGCCCAATGAGTCCTTGATATTTAGTCGTTTTCAGCTAATATTTTGGATTTTTGAAAATTTCACTTTTTTGTGAAAATATCCACTAAATGAGGGAATAATATGTGTGAGGGTACCCCAGGAGAGTTCCAAATGTGTGTGGGTAGAATATATATCCCACGGGGGTAAAATTGAAAAAAGTTGAAAAAAATTTTTTTTTGGACTTAGTCATTTTTCCGGCGTTTATCAGACTTTCAGATAGGTGAAATGTCAGTGAGCGTTCCGATTTCAGTCCCAGAGCGATTCGCCCAATGAGTCCTTGATATTTAGTCGTTTTCAGCCAATATTTTGGATTTTTGAAAATTTCACTTTTTTGTGAAAATATCCACTAAATGAGGAAATAATATGTGTGAGGGTAGAATATATATCCCACGGGGGTAAAATTGAAAAAAGTTGAAAAAAAATTTTTTTTGGACTTAATCATTTTTCCGGCGTTTATCAGACTTTCAGATAGGGGATATGTCAGTGAGCGTTCCGATTTCAGTTCCAGAGCGATTCGCCCAATGAGTCCTTGTTTATTTAGTCGTTTTCAGCTAATATTTTGGATTTTTGAAAATTTCACTTTTTTGTGAAAATATCCACTAAATGAGGGAATAATATGTGTGAGGGTACCCCAGGAGAGTTCCAAATGTGTGTGGGTAGAATATATATCCCACGGGGGTAAAATTGAAAAAAGTTGAAAAAAATTTTTTTTTGGACTTAGTCATTTTTCCGGCGTTTATCAGACTTTCAGATAGGTGAAATGTCAGTGAGCGTTCCGATTTCAGTCCCAGAGCGATTCGCCCAATGAGTCCTTGATATTTAGTCGTTTTCAGCCAATATTTTGGATTTTTGAAAATTTCACTTTTTTGTGAAAATATCCACTAAATGAGGAAATAATATGTGTGAGGGTAGAATATATATCCCACGGGGGTAAAATTGAAAAAAGTTTAAAAAAAATTTTTTTTGGACTTAGTCATTTTTCCGGCGTTTATCAGACTTTCAGATAGGGGAAATGTCAGTGAGCGTTCCAATTTCAGTTCCAGAGCGATTCGCCCAATGAGTCCTTGATATTTAGTCGTTTTCAGCTAATATTTTGGATTTTTGAAAATTTCACTTTTTTGTGAAAATATCCACTAAATGAGGGAATAATATGTGTGAGGGTACCCCAGGAGAGTTCCAAATGTGTGTGGGTAGAATACATATCCCACGGGGGTAAAATTGAAAAAAGTTGAAAAAAATTTTTTTTTGGACTTAGTCATTTTTCTGGCGTTTATCAGACTTTCAGATAGGGGAAATATCAGTGAGCGTTCCGATTTCAGTCCCAGAGCGATTCGCCCAATGAGTCCTTGAAATTTAGTCGTTTTCAGCCAATATTTTGGATTTTTGAAAATTTCACTTTTTTGTGAAAATATCCACTAAATGAGGAAATAATATTTGTGAGGGTAGAATATATATCCCACGGGGGTAAAATTGAAAAAAGTAGAAAAAAATTTTTTTTGGACTTAGTCATTTTTCCGGCGTTTATCAGACTTTCAGATAGGGGAAATGTCAGTGAGCGTTCCGATTTCAGTTCCAGAGCGATTCGCCCAATGAGTCCTTGATATTTAGTCGTTTTCAGCCAATATTTTGGATTTTTGAAAATTTCACTTTTTTTGTGAAAATATCCACTAAATGAGGGAATAATATGTGTGAGGGTACCCCAGGAGAGTTCCAAATGTGTGTGGGTAGAATATATATCCCACGGGGGTAAAATTGAAAAAAGTTGAAAAAAAATTTTTTTGGACTTAGTCATTTTTCTGGCGTTCATCAGACTTTCAGATAGGGGAAATGTCAGTGAGCGTTCCGATTTCAGTCCCAGAGCGATTCGCCCAATGAGTCCTTGATATTTAGTCGTTTTCAGCCAATATTTTGGATTTTTGAAAATTTCACTTTTTTGTGAAAATATCCACTAAATGAGGAAATAATATGTGTGAGGGTAGAATATATATCCCACGGGGGTAAAATTGAAAAAAGTTGAAAAAAAATTTTTTTTGGACTTAATCATTTTTCCGGCGTTTATCAGACTTTCAGATAGGGGAAATGTCAGTGAGCGTTCCAATTTCAGTTCCAGAGCGATTCGCCCAATGAGTCCTTGATATTTAGTCGTTTTCAGCTAATATTTTGGATTTTTGAAAATTTCACTTTTTTGTGAAAATATCCACTAAATGAGGGAATAATATGTGTGAGGGTACCCCAGGAGAGTTCCAAATGTGTGTGGGTAGAATACATATCCCACGGGGGTAAAATTGAAAAAAGTTGAAAAAATTTTTTTTTTGGACTTAGTCATTTTTCTGACGTTTATCAGACTTTCAGATAGGGGAAATGTCAGTGAGCGTTCCGATTTCAGTCCCAGAGCGATTCGCCCAATGAGTCCTTGATATTTAGTCGTTTTCAGCCAATATTTTGGATTTTTGAAAATTTCACTTTTTTGTGAAAATATCCACTAAATGAGGAAATAATATGTGTGAGGGTAGAATATATATCCCACGGGGGTAAAATTGAAAAAAGTTGAAAAAAATTTTTTTTTGGACTTAGTCATTTTTCCGGCGTTTATCAGACTTTCAGATAGGGGAAATGTCAGTGAGCGTTCCGATTTCAGTTCCAGAGCGATTCGCCCAATGAGTCCTTGATATTTAGTCGTTTTCAGCTAATATTTTGGATTTTTGAAAATTTCACTTTTTTGTGAAAATATCCACTAAATGAGGGAATAATATGTGTGAGGGTACCCCAGGAGAGTTCCAAATGTGTGTGGGTAGAATATATATCCCACGGGGGTAAAATTGAAAAAAGTTGAAAAAAATTTTTTTTTGGACTTAGTCATTTTTCCGGCGTTTATCAGACTTTCAGATAGGGGAAATGTCAGTGAGCGTTCCGATTTCAGTCCCAGAGCGATTCGCCCAATGAGTCCTTGATATTTAGTCGTTTTCAGCCAATATTTTGGATTTTTGAAAATTTCACTTTTTTGTGAAAATATCCACTAAATGAGGAAATAATATGTGTGAGGGTAGAATATATATCCCACGGGGGTAAAATTGAAAAAGTTTAAAAAAAATTTTTTTTGGACTTAGTCATTTTTCTGGCGTTCATCAGACTTTCAGATAGGGGAAATGTCAGTGAGCGTTCCGATTTCAGTCCCAGAGCGATTCGCCCAATGAGTCCTTGATATTTAGTCGTTTTCAGCTAATATTTTGGATTTTTGAAAATGTCACTTTTTTGTGAAAATATCCACTAAATGAGGGAATAATATGTGTGAGGGTACCCCAGGAGAGTTCCAAATGTGTGTGGGTAGAATATATATCCCACGGGGGTAAAATTGAAAAAAGTAGAAAAAATTTTTTTTTGGACTTAGTCATTTTTCCGGCGTTTATCAGACTTTCAGGTAGGGGAAATGTCAGTGAGCGTTCCGATTTCAGTCCCAGAGCGATTCGCCCAATGAGTCCTTGATATTTAGTCGTTTTCAGCCAATATTTTGGATTTTTGAAAATTTCACTTTTTTGTGAAAATATCCACTAAATGAGGGAATAGTATGTGTGAGGGTACCCCAGGAGAGTTCCAAATGTGTGTGGGTAGAATATATATCCCACGGGGGTAAAATTGAAAAAAGTTGAAAAAAATTTTTTTTTCGACTTAGTAATTTTTCTGGCGTTTATCAGACTTTCAGATAGGGGAAATGTCAGTGAGCGTTCCGATTTCAGTTCCAGAGCGATTCGCCCAATGAGTCCTTGATATTTAGTCGTTTTCAGCTAATATTTTGGATTTTTGAAAATTTCACTTTTTTGTGAAAATATCCACTAAATGAGGGAATAATATGTGTGAGGGTACCCCAGGATAGTTCCAAATGTGTGTGGGTAGAATATATATCCCACGGGGGTAAAATTGAAAAAAGTTGAAAAAAAATTTTTTTTGGACTTAGTCATTTTTCTGGCGTTCATCAGACTTTCAGATAGGGGAAATGTCAGTGAGCGTTCCGATTTCAGTCCCAGAGCGATTCGCCCAATGAGTCCTTGATATTTAGTCGTTTTCAGCTAATATTTTGGATTTTTGAAAATTTCACTTTTTTGTGAAAATATCCACTAAATGAGGGAATAGTATGTGTGAGGGTACCCCGGGAGAGTTCCAAATGTGTGTGGGTAGAATATATATCCCACGGGGGTAAAATTGAAAAAAGTTGAAAAAAATTTTTTTTTGGACTTAGTAATTTTTCTGGCGTTTATCAGACTTTCAGATAGGGGAAATATCAGTGAGCGTTCCGATTTCAGTCCCAGAGCGATTCGCCCAATGAGTCCTTGATATTTAGTCGTTTTCAGCCAATATTTTGGATTTTTGAAAATTTCACTTTTTTGTGAAAATATCCACTAAATGAGGAAATAATATGTGTGAGGGTAGAATATATATCCCACGGGGGTAAAATTGAAAAAGTTTTAAAAAAATTTTTTTTGGACTTAGTCATTTTTCCGGCGTTTATCAGAATTTCAGATAGGGGAAATGTCAGTGAGCGTTCCGATTTCAGTTCCAGAGCAATTCGCCCAATGAGTCCTTGATATTTAGTCGTTTTCAGCTAATATTTAGGATTTTTGAAAATTTCACTTTTTTGTGAAAATATCCACTAAATGAGGGAATAATATGTGTGAGGGTACCCCAGGAGAGTTCCAAATGTGTGTGGGTAGAATATATATCCCACGGGGGTAAAATTGAAAAAAGTTGAAAAAAATTTTTTGTTGGACTTAGTCATTTTTCCGGCGTTTATCAGACTTTCAGATAGGGGAAATGTCAGTGAGCGTTCCGATTTCAGTCCCAGAGCGATTCGCCCAATGAGTCCTTGATATTTAGTCGTTTTCAGCCAATATTTTGGATTTTTGAAAATTTCACTTTTTTGTGAAAATATCCACTAAATGAGGGAATAATATGTGTGAGGGTACCCCAGAAGAGTTCCAAATGTGTGTGGGTAGAATATATATCCCACGGGGGTAAAATTGAAAAAAGTAGAAAAAATTTTTTTTTGGACTTAGTCATTTTTCCGGCGTTTATCAGACTTTCAGATAGGGGAAATGTCAGTGAGCGTTCCGATTTCAGTCCCAGAGCGATTCGCCCAATGAGTCCTTGATATTTAGTCGTTTTCAGCCAATATTTTGGATTTTTGAAAATTTCACTTTTTTGTGAAAATATCCACTAAATGAGGAAATAATATGTGTGAGGGTGGAATATATATCCCACGGGGGTAAAATTGAAAAAGTTAAAAAAAAATTTTTTTTGGACTTAGTCATTTTTCTGGCGTTCATCAGACTTTCAGATAGGGGAAATGTCAGTGAGCGTTCCGATTTCAGTCCCAGAGCGATTCGCCCAATGAGTCCTTGATATTTAGTCGTTTTCAGCTAATATTTAGGATTTTTGAAAATTTCACTTTTTTGTGAAAATATCCACTAAATGAGGGAATAATATGTGTGAGGGTACCCCAGGAGAGTTCCAAATGTGTGTGGGTAGAATATATATCCCACGGGGGTAAAATTGAAAAAAGTAGAAAAAATTTTTTTTTGGACTTAGTCATTTTTCCGGCGTTTATCAGACTTTCAGATAGGGGAAATGTCAGTGAGCGTTCCGATTTCAGTTCCAGAGCGATTCGCCCAATGAGTCCTTGATATTTAGTCGTTTTCAGCTAATATTTTGGATTTTTGAAACTTTCACTTTTTTGTGAAAATATCCACTAAATGAGGGAATAATATGTGTGAGGGTACCCCAGGAGAGTTCCAAATGTGTGTGGGTAGAATATATATCCCACGGGCGTAAAATTGAAAAAAGTAGAAAAAATTTTTTTTTGGACTTAGTCATTTTTCCGGCGTTTATCAGACTTTCAGATAGGGGAAATGTCAGTGAGCGTTCCGATTTCAGTCCCAGAGCGATTCGCCCAATGAGTCCTTGATATTTAGTCGTTTTCAGCCAATATTTTGGATTTTTGAAAATTTCACTTTTTTGTGAAAATATCCACTAAATGAGGGAATAATATGTGTGAGGGTACCCCAGGAGAGTTCCAAATGTGTGTGGGTAGAATATATATCCCACGGGGGTAAAATTGAAAAAAGTAGAAAAAATTTTCTTTTGGACTTAGTCATTTTTCCGGCGTTTATCAGACTTTCAGATAGGGGAAATGTCAGTGAGCGTTCCGATTTCAGTTCCAGAGCGATTCGCCCAATGAGTCCTTGATATTTAGTCGTTTTCAGCTAATATTTTGGATTTTTGAAAATTTCACTTTTTTGTGAAAATATCCACTAAATGAGGGAATAATATGTGTGAGGGTACCCCAGGAGAGTTCCAAATGTGTGTGGGTCGAATATATATCCCACGGGGGTAAAATTGAAAAAAGTTGAAAAAAATTTTTTTTTGGACTTAGTCATTTTTCTGGCGTTTATCAGACTTTCAGATAGGGGAAATGTCAGTGAGCGTTCCGATTTCAGTTCCAGAGCGATTCGCCCAATGAGTCCTTGATATTTAGTCGTTTTCAGCCAATATTTTGGATTTTTGAAAATTTCACTTTTTTGTGAAAATATCCACTAAATGAGGGAATAATATGTGTGAGGGTACCCCAGGAGAGTTCCAAATGTGTGTGGGTAGAATATATATCCCATGGGGGTAAAATTGAAAAAAGTTGAAAAAAATTTTTTTTTGGACTTAGTAATTTTTCTGGCGTTTATCAGACTTTCAGATAGGGGAAATATGAGTGAGCATTCCGATTTCAGTCCCAGAGCGATTCGCCCAATGAGTCCTTGATATTTAGTCGTTTTCAGCTAATATTTTGGATTTTTGAAAATTTCACTTTTTTGTGAAAATATCCACTAAATGAGGAAATAATATGTGTGAGGGTAGAATATATATCCCACGGGGGTAAAATTGAAAAAGTTAAAAAAAAATTTTTTTTGGACTTAGTCATTTTTCTGGCGTTCATCAGACTTTCAGATAGGGGAAATGTCAGTGAGCGTTCCGATTTCAGTCCCAGAGCGATTCGCCCAATGAGTCCTTGATATTTAGTCGTTTTCAGCTAATATTTTGGATTTTTGAAAATTTCACTTTTTTGTGAAAATATCCACTAAATGAGGGAATAATATGTGTGAGGGTACCCCAGGAGAGTTCCAAATGTGTGTGGGTAGAATATATATCCCACGGGGGTAAAATTGAAAAAAGTAGAAAAAATTTTTTTTTGGACTTAGTCATTTTTCCGGCGTTTATCAGACTTTCAGATAGGGGAAATGTCAGTGAGCGTTCCGATTTCAGTCCCAGAGCGATTCGCCCAATGAGTCCTTGATATTTAGTCGTTTCCAGCCAATATTTTGGATTTTTGAAAATTTCACTTTTTTGTGAAAATATCCACTAAATGAGGGAATAGTATGTGTGAGGGTACCCCAGGAGAGTTCCAAATGTGTGTGGGTAGAATATATATCCCACGGGGGTAAAATTGAAAAAAGTAGAAAAAATTTTTTTTTGGACTTAGTCATTTTTCCGGCGTTTATCAGACTTTCAGATAGGGGAAATGTCAGTGAGCGTTCCGATTTCAGTCCCAGAGCGATTCGCCCAATGAGTCCTTGATATTTAGTCGTTTTCAGCCAATATTTTGGATTTTTGAAAATTTCACTTTTTTGTGAAAATATCCACTAAATGAGGGAATAATATGTTTGAGGGTACCCCAGGAGAGTTCCAAATGTGTGTGGGTAGAATATATATCCCACGGGGGTAAAATTGAAAAAAGTAGAAAAAATTTTCTTTTGGACTTAGTCATTTTTCCGGCGTTTATCAGACTTTCAGATAGGGGAAATGTCAGCGAGCGTTCCGATTTCAGTTCCAGAGCGATTCGCCCAATGAGTCCTTGATATTTAGTCGTTTTCAGCTAATATTTTGGATTTTTGAAAATTTCACTTTTTTGTGAAAATTTCCAATAAATGAGGGAATAATATGTGTGAGGGTACCCCAGGAGAGTTCCAAATGTGTGTGGGTAGAATACATATCCCACGGGGGTAAAATTGAAAAAAGTTGAAAAAAATTTTTTTTGGACTTAGTCATTTTTCTGGCGTTTATCAGACTTTCAGATAGGGGAAATGTCAGTGAGCGTTCCGATTTCAGTCCCAGAGCGATTCGCCCAATGAGTCCTTGATATTTAGTCGTTTTCAGCCAATATTTTGGATTTTTGAAAATTTCACTTTTTTTGTGAAAATATCCACTAAATGAGGAAATAATATGTGTGAGGGTACCCCAGGAGAGTTCCAAATGTGTGTGGATAGAATACATATCCCACGGGGGTAAAATTGAAAAAAGTTGAAAAAAATTTTTTTTTGGACTTAGTCATTTTTCTGGCGTTTATCAGACTTTCAGATAGGGGAAATGTCAGTGAGCGTTCCGATTTCAGTCCCAGAGCGATTTGCCCAATGAGTCCTTGATATTTAGTCGTTTTCAGCCAATATTTTGGATTTTTGAAAATTTTACTTTTTTTGTGAAAATATCCACTAAATGAGGAAATAATATGTGTGAGGGTAGAATATATATCCCACGGGGGTAAAATTGAAAAAAGTTGAAAAAATTTTTTTTTTGGACTTAGTCATTTTTCTGGCGTTTATCAGACTTTCAGATAGGGGAAATGTCAGTGAGCGTTCCGATTTCAGTTCCAGAGCGATTCGCCCAATGAGTCCTTGATATTTAGTCGTTTTCAGCTAATATTTTGGATTTTTGAAAATTTCACTTTTTTGTGAAAATATCCACTAAATGAGGGAATAATATGTGTGAGGGTACCCCAGGAGAGTTCCAAATGTGTGTGGGTAGAATATATATCCCACGGGGGTAAAATTGAAAAAAGTAGAAAAAATTTTCTTTTGGACTTAGTCATTTTTCCGGCGTTTATCAGACTTTCAGATAGGGGAAATGTCAGTGAGCGTTCCGATTTCAGTTCCAGAGCGATTCGCCCAATGAGTCCTTGATATTTAGTCGTTTTCAGCTAATATTTTGGATTTTTGAAAATTTCACTTTTTTGTGAAAATATCCACTAAATGAGGGAATAATATGTGTGAGGGTACCCCAGGAGAGTTCCAAATGTGTGTGGGTAGAATATATATCCCACGGGGGTAAAATTGAAAAAAGTAGAAAAAAATTTTTTTTGGACTTAGTCATTTTTCTGGCATTTATCAGACTTTCAGATAGGGGAAATATCAGTGAGCGTTCCGATTTCAGTCCCAGAGCGATTCGCCCAATGAGTCCTTGATATTTAGTCGTTTTCAGCCAATTTTCTGGATTTTTGAAAATTTCACTTTTTTGTGAAAATATCCACTAAATGAGGGAATAATATGTGTGAGGGTACCCCAGGAGAGTTCCAAATGTGTGTGGGTAGAATATATATCCCACGGGGGTAAAATTGAAAAAAGTAGAAAAATTTTTTTTTTGGACTTAGTCATTTTTCCGGCGTTTATCAGACTTTCAGATAGGGGAAATGTCAGTGAGCGTTCCGATTTCAGTCCCAGAGCGATTCGCCCAATGAGTCCTTGATATTTAGTCGTTTTCAGCCAATATTTTGGATTTTTGAAAATTTCACTTTTTTGTGAAAATATCCACTAAATGAGGGAATAATATGTGTGAGGGTACCCCAGGAGAGTTCCAAATGTGTGTGGGTAGAATATATATCCCATGGGGGTAAAATTGAAAAAAGTTGAAAAAAATTTTTTTTTGGACTTAGTAATTTTTCTGGCGTTTATCAGACTTTCAGATAGGGGAAATATGAGTGAGCGTTCCGATTTCAGTCCCAGAGCGATTCGCCCAATGAGTCCTTGATATTTAGTCGTTTTCAGCCAATATTTTGGATTTTTGAAAATTTCACTTTTTTGTGAAAATATCCACTAAATGAGGAATAATATATGTGTGAGGGTAGAATATATATCCCACGGGGATAAAATTGAAAAAAGTTTAAAAAAAATTTTTTTTGGACTTAGTCATTTTTCCGGCGTTTATCAGACTTTCAGATAGGGGAAATGTCAGTGAGTGTTCCGATTTCAGTTCCAGAGCGATTCGCCCAATCAGTCCTTGATATTTAGTCGTTTTCAGCTAATATTTTGGTTTTTTGAAAATTTCACTTTTTTGTGAAAATATCCACTAAATGAGGGAATAATATGTTTGAGGGTACCCCAGGAGAGTTCCAAATGTGTGTGGGTAGAATATATATCGCACGGGGGTAAAATTGAAAAAAGTTGAAAAAAATTTTTTTTTGGACTTAGTCATTTTTCCGGCGTTTATCAGACTTTCAGATAGGGGAGATGTCAGTGAGCGTTCCGATTTCAGTCCCAGAGCGATTCGCCCAATGAGTCCTTGATATTTAGTCGTTTTTAGCCAATATTTTGGATTTTTGAAAATTTCACTTTTTTGTGAAAATATCCACTAAATGAGGAAATAATATGTGTGAGGGTACCCCAGGAGAGTTCCAAATGTGTGTGGGTAGAATATATATCCCACGGGGGTAAAATTGAAAAAAGTAGAAAAAATTTTCTTTTGGACTTAGTCATTTTTCCGGCGTTTATCAGACTTTCAGATAGGGGAAATGTCAGCGAGCGTTCCGATTTCAGTTCCAGAGCGATTCGCCCAATGAGTCCTTGATATTTAGTCGTTTTCAGCTAATATTTTGGATTTTTGAAAATTTCACTTTTTTGTGAAAATATCCAATAAATGAGGGAATAATATGTGTGAGGGTACCCCAGGAGAGTTCCAAATGTGTGTGGGTAGAATACATATCCCAAGGGGGTAAAATTGAAAAAAGTTGAAAAAAATTTTTTTTGGACTTAGTCATTTTTCTGGCGTTTATCAGACTTTCAGATAGGGGAAATGTCAGTGAGCGTTCCGATTTCAGTCCCAGAGCGATTCGCCCAATGAGTCCTTGATATTTAGTCGTTTTCAGCCAATATTTTGGATTTTTGAAAATTTCACTTTTTTTGTGAAAATATCCACTAAATGAGGAAATAATATGTGTGAGGGTACCCCAGGAGAGTTCCAAATGTGTGTGGGTAGAATACATATCCCACGGGGGTAAAATTGAAAAAAGTTGAAAAAAATTTTTTTTTGGACTTAGTCATTTTTCCGGCGTTTATCAGACTTTCAGATAGGGGAGATGTCAGTGAGCGTTCCGATTTCAGTCCCAGAGCGATTCGCCCAATGAGTCCTTGATATTTAGTCGTTTTTAGCCAATATTTTGGATTTTTGAAAATTTCACTTTTTTGTGAAAATATCCACTAAATGAGGAAATAATATGTGTGAGGGTACCCCAGGAGAGTTCCAAATGTGTGTGGGTAGAATATATATCCCACGGGGGTAAAATTGAAAAAAGTAGAAAAAATTTTCTTTTGGACTTAGTCATTTTTCCGGCGTTTATCAGACTTTCAGATAGGGGAAATGTCAGCGAGCGTTCCGATTTCAGTTCCAGAGCGATTCGCCCAATGAGTCCTTGATATTTAGTCGTTTTCAGCTAATATTTTGGATTTTTGAAAATTTCACTTTTTTGTGAAAATATCCAATAAATGAGGGAATAATATGTGTGAGGGTACCCCAGGAGAGTTCCAAATGTGTGTGGGTAGAATACATATCCCAAGGGGGTAAAATTGAAAAAAGTTGAAAAAAATTTTTTTTGGACTTAGTCATTTTTCTGGCGTTTATCAGACTTTCAGATAGGGGAAATGTCAGTGAGCGTTCCGATTTCAGTCCCAGAGCGATTCGCCCAATGAGTCCTTGATATTTAGTCGTTTTCAGCCAATATTTTGGATTTTTGAAAATTTCACTTTTTTTGTGAAAATATCCACTAAATGAGGAAATAATATGTGTGAGGGTACCCCAGGAGAGTTCCAAATGTGTGTGGGTAGAATACATATCCCACGGGGGTAAAATTGAAAAAAGTTGAAAAAAATTTTTTTTTGGACTTAGTCATTTTTCTGGCGTTTATCAGACTTTCAGATAGGGGAAATGTCAGTGAGCGTTCCGATTTCAGTCCCAGAGCGATTTGCCCAATGAGTCCTTGATATTTAGTCGTTTTCAGCCAATATTTTGGATTTTTGAAAATTTTACTTTTTTTGTGAAAATATCCACTAAATGAGGAAATAATATGTGTGAGGGTAGAATATATATCCCACGGGGGTAAAATTGAAAAAAGTTGAAAAAATTTTTTTTTTGGACTTAGTCATTTTTCTGGCGTTTATCAGACTTTCAGATAGGGGAAATGTCAGTGAGCGTTCCGATTTCAGTTCCAGAGCGATTCGCCCAATGAGTCCTTGATATTTAGTCGTTTTCAGCTAATATTTTGGATTTTTGAAAATTTCACTTTTTTGTGAAAATATCCACTAAATGAGGGAATAATATGTGTGAGGGTACCCCAGGAGAGTTCCAAATGTGTGTGGGTAGAATATATATCCCACGGGGGTAAAATTGAAAAAAGTAGAAAAAATTTTCTTTTGGACTTAGACATTTTTCCGGCGTTTATCAGACTTTCAGATAGGGGAAATGTCAGTGAGCGTTCCGATTTCAGTTCCAGAGCGATTCGTCCAATGAGTCCTTGATATTTAGTCGTTTTCAGCTAATATTTTGGATTTTTGAAAATTTCACTTTTTTGTGAAAATATCCACTAAATGAGGGAATAATATGTGTGAGGGTACCCCAGGAGAGTTCCAAATGTGTGTGGGTAGAATATATATCCCACGGGGGTAAAATTGAAAGAAGTTGAAAACATTTTTTTTATGGACTTAGTTATTTTTCCGGCATTTATCAGACTTTCAGATAGGGGAAATGTCAGTGAGCGTTACGATTTCAGATCCAGAGCGATTCGCCCTATGAGTCCTTGATATTTAGTCGTTTTCAGCCAATTTTCTGGATTTTTGAAAATTTCACTTTTTTTGTGAAAATATCCACTAAATGAGGAAATAATATGTGTGAGGGTAGAATATATATCCCACGGGGGTAAAATTGAAAAAAGTTGAAAAAAATTTTTTTTTGGACTTAGTCATTTTTCTGGCGTTTATCAGACTTTCAGATAGGGGAAATGTCAGTGAGCGTTCCGATTTCAGTCCCAGAGCGATTTGCCCAATGAGTCCTTGATATTTAGTCGTTTTCAGCTAATATTTTGGATTTTTGAAAATTTCACTTTTTTGTGAAAATATCCACTAAATGAGGGAATAATATGTGTGAGGGTACCCCAGGAGGGTTCCAAATGTGTGTGGGTAGAATACATATCCCACGGGGGTAAAATTGAAAAAAGTTGAAAAAAATTTTTTTTTGGACTTAGTCATTTTTCTGGCGTTTATCAGACTTTCAGATAGGGGAAATGTCAGTGAGCGTTCCGATTTCAGTCCCAGAGCGATTTGCCCAATGAGTCCTTGATATTTAGTCGTTTTCAGCCAATATTTTGGATTTTTAAAAATTTTACTTTTTTTGTGAAAATATCCACTAAATGAGGAAATAATATGTGTGAGGGTAGAATATATATCCCACGGGGGTAAAATTGAAAAAAGTTGAAAAAATTTTTTTTTTGGACTTAGTCATTTTTCCGGCGTTTATCAGACTTTCAGATAGGGGAAATGTCAGTGAGCGTTCCGATTTCAGTTCCAGAGCGATTCGCCCAATGAGTCCTTGATATTTAGTCGTTTTCAGCTAATATTTTGGATTTTTGAAAATTTCACTTTTTTGTGAAAATATCCACTAAATGAGGGAATAATATGTGTGAGGGTACCCCAGGAGAGTTCCAAATGTGTGTGGGTAGAATATATGTCCCACGGGGGTAAAATTGAAAAAAGTAGAAAAAATTTTCTTTTGGACTTAGTCATTTTTCCGGCGTTTATCAGACTTTCAGATAGGGGAAATGTCAGTGAGCGTTCCGATTTCAGTTCCAGAGCGATTCGCCCAATGAGTCCTTGATATTTAGTCGTTTTCAGCTAATATTTGGGATTTTTGAAAATTTCACTTTTTTGTGAAAATATCCACTAAATGAGGGAATAATATGTGTGAGGGTACACCAGGAGAGTTCCAAATGTGTGCGGGTAGAATACATATCCCACGGGGGTAAAATTGAAAAAAGTTGAAAAAAATTTTTTTTTGGACTTAGTCATTTTTCTGGCGTTTATCAGACTTTCAGATAGGGGAAATGTCAGTGAGCATTCCGATTTCAGTTCCAGAGCGATTCGCCCAATGAGTCCTTGATATTTAGTCGTTTTCAGCTAATATTTTGGATTTTTGAAAATTTCACTTTTTTGTGAAAATATCCACTAAATGAGGGAATAATATGTGTGAGGGTACCCCAGGAGGGTTCCAAATGTGTGTGGGTAGAATACATATCCCACGGGGGTAAAATTGAAAAAAGTTGAAAACATTTTTTTTTTTACTTAGTCATTTTTTCCAGCGTTTATCAGACTTTCAGATAGGGGAAATGTCAGTGAGCGTTCCGATTTCAGTTCCAGAGCGATTCGCCCAATGAGTCCTTGATATTTAGTCGTTTTCAGCTAATATTTTGGATTTTTGAAAATTTCAATTTTTTGTGAAAATATCCACTAAATGAGGGAATAATATGTGTGAGGGTAACCCAGGAGAGTTCCAAATGTGTGTGGGTAGAATATATATCCCACGGGGGTAAAATTGAAAGAAGCTGAAAACATTTTTTTTATGGACTTAGTCATTTTTCCGGCATTTATCAGACTTTCAGATAGGGGAAATGTCAGTGAGTGTTACGATTTCAGATCCAGAGCGATTCGCCCAATGAGTCCTTGATATTTAGTCGTTTTCAGCCAATTTTCTGAATTTTTGAAAATTTCACTTTTTTGTGAAAATATCCACATGAGGGAATAACATGTGTGAGGGTAGTATATATATCCCACGGGGGTAAAATTGAAAAAAGTTGAAAACATTTTTTTTCTGGACTTAGTCATTTTTCCGGCGTTTATCAGACTTTCAGATAGGGGAAATGTCAATGAGCGTTCCGATTTCAGTCCCAGAGTGATTCGCCCAATGAGTCCTTGATATTTAGTCGTTTTCAGCCAATATTTTGGATTTTTGAAAATTTCACTTTTTTGTAAAAATATCCACTAAATGAGGGAATAATATGTGTGAGGGTACCCCAGGAGAGTTCCAAATGTGTGTGGGTAGAATATATAACCCACGGGGGTAAAATTGAAAAAAGTTAAAAAAAATTTTTTTGGGACTTAGTCATTTTTCTGGCGTTTATCAGACTTTCAGATAGGGGAAATGTCAGTGAGCATTCCGATTTCAGTCCCAGAGCGATTCGCCCAATGAGTCCTTGATATTTAGTCGTTTTCAGCTAATATTTTGGATTTTTGAAAATTTCACTTTTTTGTGAAAATATCCACTAAATGAGGGAATAATATGTGTGAGGTTACCCCCGGAGAGTTCCAAATGTGTGTGGGTAGAATATATATCCTACGGGGGTAAAATTGAAAAAAGTTGAAAAAAATTTTTTTTTGGACTTAGTCATTTTTCTGGCGTTTATCAGACTTTCAGATAGGGGAAATGTCAGTGAGCGTTCCGATTTCAGTCCCAGAGCGATTCGCCCAATGAGTCCTTGATATTTAGTCGTTTTCAGCCAATATTTTGGATTTTTGAAAATTTCACTTTTTTTGTGAAAATATCCACTAAATGAGGAAATAATATGTGTAAGGGTAGAATATATATCCCACGGGGGTAAAATTGAAAAAAGTTGAAAAAAAATTTTTTTTGGACTTAGTCATTTTTCCGACGTTTATCAGACTTTCAGATAGGGGAAATGTTAGTGAGCGTTCCGATTTCAGTTCCAGAGCGATTCGCCAAATGAGTCCTTGATATTTAGTAGTTTTCAGCTAATATTTTGGATTTTTGAAAATTTCACTTTTTTGTGAAAATATCCACTAAATGAGGGAATAATATGTGTGAGGGTACCCCAGGAGAGTTCCAAATGTGTGTGGGTAGAATATATATCCCACGGGGGTAAAATTGAAAAAAGTTGAAAACATTTTTTTTTTTACTTAGTCATTTTTCCGGCGTTTATCAGACTTTCAGATAGGGGAAATGTCAGTGAGCTTTCCAATTACAGTTCCAGAGCGATTCGCCCAATGAGTCCTTGATATTTAGTCGTTTTCAGCTAATATTTTGGATTTTTGAAAATTTCACTTTTTTGTGAAAATATCCACTAAATGAGGGAATAATATGTGTGAGGGTACCCCAGGAGAGTTCCAAATGTGTGTGGGTAGAATATATATCCTACGGGGGTAAAATTGAAAAAAGTTGAAAACATTTTTTTTTTTACTTAGTCATTTTTCCGGCGTTTATCAGACTTTCAGATAGGGGAAATGTCAGTGAGCTTTCCAATTACAGTTCCAGAGCGATTCGCCCAATGAGTCCTTGATATTTAGTCGTTTTCAGCTAATATTTTGGATTTTTGAAAATTTCACTTTTTTGTGAAAATATCCACTTATTGAGGGAATAATATGTGTGAGGGTAACCCAGGAGAGTTCCAAATGTGTGTGGGTAGAATATATATCCCACGGGGGTAAAATTGAAAGAAGTTGAAAACATTTTTTTTATGGACTTAGTTATTTTTCCGGCATTTATCAGACTTTCAGATAGGGGAAATGTCAGAAGTTGAAAACTTTTTTTTATGGACTTAGTCATTTTTCCGGCATTTATCAGACTTTCAGATAGGGGAAATGTCAGTGAGTGTTACGATTTCAGATCTAGAGCGATTCGCCCAATGAGTCCTTGATATTTAGTCGTTTTCAGCCAATTTTCTGAATTTTTGAAAATTTCACTTTTTTGTGAAAATATCCACATGAGGGAATAACATGTGTGAGGGTAGTATATATATCCCACGGGGGTAAAATTGAAAAAAGTTGAAAACATTTTTTTTCTGGACTTAGTCATTTTTCCGGCGTTTATCAGACTTTCAGATAGGGGAAATGTCAATGAGCGTTCCGATTTCAGTCCCAGAGTGATTCGCCCAATGAGTCCTTGATATTTAGTCGTTTTCAGCCAATATTTTGGATTTTTGAAAATTTCACTTTTTTGTGAAAATATCCACTAAATGAGGGAATAATATGTGTGAGGGTACCCCAGGAGAGTTCCAAATGTGTGTGGGTAGAATATATAACCCACGGGGGTAAAATTGAAAAAAGTTAAAAAAAATTTTTTTGGGACTTAGTCATTTTTCTGGCGTTTATCAGACTTTCAGATAGGGGAAATGTCAGTGAGCATTCCGATTTCAGTCCCAGAGCGATTCGCCCAATGAGTCCTTGATATTTAGTCGTTTTCAGCTAATATTTTGGATTTTTGAAAATTTCACTTTTTTGTGAAAATATCCACTAAATGAGGGAATAATATGTGTGAGGTTACCCCCGGAGAGTTCCAAATGTGTGTGGGTAGAATATATATCCTACGGGGGTAAAATTGAAAAAAGTTGAAAAAAATTTTTTTTTGGACTTAGTCATTTTTCTGGCGTTTATCAGACTTTCAGATAGGGGAAATGTCAGTGAGCGTTCCGATTTCAGTCCCAGAGCGATTCGCCCAATGAGTCCTTGATATTTAGTCGTTTTCAGCCAATATTTTGGATTTTTGAAAATTTCACTTTTTTTGTGAAAATATCCACTAAATGAGGAAATAATATGTGTAAGGGTAGAATATATATCCCACGGGGGTAAAATTGAAAAAAGTTGAAAAAAAATTTTTTTTGGACTTAGTCATTTTTCCGACGTTTATCAGACTTTCAGATAGGGGAAATGTTAGTGAGCGTTCCGATTTCAGTTCCAGAGCGATTCGCCAAATGAGTCCTTGATATTTAGTAGTTTTCAGCTAATATTTTGGATTTTTGAAAATTTCACTTTTTTGTGAAAATATCCACTAAATGAGGGAATAATATCTGTGAGGGTACCCCAGGAGAGTTCCAAATGTGTGTGGGTAGAATATATATCCCACGGGGGTAAAATTGAAAAAAGTTGAAAACATTTTTTTTATGGACTTAGTTATTTTTCCGGCATTTATCAGACTTTCAGATAGGGGAAATGTCAGTGAACGTTCCGATTTCAGTCCCAGAGCGATTCGCCCAATGAGTCCTTGATATTTAGTCGTTTTCAGCCAATATTTTGGATTTTTGAAAATTTCACTTTTTTTGTGAAAATATCCACTAAATGAGGAAATAATATGTGTGAGGGTAGAATATATATCCCACGGGGGTAAAATTGAAAAAAGTTGAAAAAATTTTTTTTTTGGACTTAGTCATTTTTCCGGCGTTTATCAGACTTTCAGATAGGGGAAATGTCAGTGAGCATTCCGATTTCAGTTCCAGAGCGATTCGCCCAATGAATCCTTGATATTTAGTCGTTTTCAGCTAATATTTTGGATTTTTGAAAATTTCACTTTTTTGTGAAAATATCCACTAAATGAGGGAATAATATGTGTGAGGGTACCCCAGGAGAGTTCCAAATGTGTGCGGGTAGAATACATATCCCACGGGGGTAAAATTGAAAAAAGTTGAAAAAAATTTTTTTTGGACTTAGTCATTTTTCTGGCGTTTATCAGACTTTCAGATAGGGGAAATGTCAGTGAGCATTCCGATTTCAGTTCCAGAGCGATTCGCCCAATGAGTCCTTGATATTTAGTCGTTTTCAGCTAATATTTTGGATTTTTGAAAATTTCACTTTTTTGTGAAAATATCCACTAAATGAGGGAATAATATGTGTGAGGGTACCCCAGGAGGGTTCCAAATGTGTGTGGGTAGAATACATATCCCACGGGGGTAAAATTGAAAAAAGTTGAAAACATTTTTTTTTTTACTTAGTCATTTTTTCCAGCGTTTATCAGACTTTCAGATAGGGGAAATGTCAGTGAGCGTTCCGATTTCAGTTCCAGAGCGATTCGCCCAATGAGTCCTTGATATTTAGTCGTTTTCAGCTAATATTTTGGATTTTTGAAAATTTCAATTTTTTGTGAAAATATCCACTAAATGAGGGAATAATATGTGTGAGGGTAACCCAGGAGAGTTCCAAATGTGTGTGGGTAGAATATATATCCCACGGGGGTAAAATTGAAAGAAGCTGAAAACATTTTTTTTATGGACTTAGTCATTTTTCCGGCATTTATCAGACTTTCAGATAGGGGAAATGTCAGTGAGTGTTACGATTTCAGATCCAGAGCGATTCGCCCAATGAGTCCTTGATATTTAGTCGTTTTCAGCCAATTTTCTGAATTTTTGAAAATTTCACTTTTTTGTGAAAATATCCACATGAGGGAATAACATGTGTGAGGGTAGTATATATATCCCACGGGGGTAAAATTGAAAAAAGTTGAAAACATTTTTTTTCTGGACTTAGTCATTTTTCCGGCGTTTATCAGACTTTCAGATAGGGGAAATGTCAATGAGCGTTCCGATTTCAGTCCCAGAGTGATTCGCCCAATGAGTCCTTGATATTTAGTCGTTTTCAGCCAATATTTTGGATTTTTGAAAATTTCACTTTTTTGTAAAAATATCCACTAAATGAGGGAATAATATGTGTGAGGGTACCCCAGGAGAGTTCCAAATGTGTGTGGGTAGAATATATAACCCACGGGGGTAAAATTGAAAAAAGTTAAAAAAAATTTTTTTGGGACTTAGTCATTTTTCTGGCGTTTATCAGACTTTCAGATAGGGGAAATGTCAGTGAGCATTCCGATTTCAGTCCCAGAGCGATTCGCCCAATGAGTCCTTGATATTTAGTCGTTTTCAGCTAATATTTTGGATTTTTGAAAATTTCACTTTTTTGTGAAAATATCCACTAAATGAGGGAATAATATGTGTGAGGTTACCCCCGGAGAGTTCCAAATGTGTGTGGGTAGAATATATATCCTACGGGGGTAAAATTGAAAAAAGTTGAAAAAAATTTTTTTTTGGACTTAGTCATTTTTCTGGCGTTTATCAGACTTTCAGATAGGGGAAATATCAGTGAACGTTCCGATTTCAGTCCCAGAGCGATTCGCCCAATGAGTCCTTGATATTTAGTCGTTTTCAGCCAATATTTTGGATTTTTGAAAATTTCACTTTTTTTGTGAAAATATCCACTAAATGAGGAAATAATATGTGTGAGGGTAGAATATATATCCCACGGGGGTAAAATTGAAAAAAGTTGAAAAAATTTTTTTTTTGGACTTAGTCATTTTTCCGGCGTTTTTCAGACTTTCAGATAGGGGAAATGTCAGTGAGCATTCCGATTTCAGTTCCAGAGCGATTCGCCCAATGAATCCTTGATATTTAGTCGTTTTCAGCTAATATTTTGGATTTTTGAAAATTTCACTTTTTTGTGAAAATATCCACTAAATGAGGGAATAATATGTGTGAGGGTACCCCAGGAGAGTTCCAAATGTGTGTGGGTAGAATATATATCCCACGGGGGTAAAATTGAAAAAAGTTTAAAAAAATTTTTTTTGGACTTAGTCATTTTTCTGGCGTTTATCAGACTTTCAGATAGGGGAAATGTCAGTGAGCGTTCCGATTTCAGTCCCAGAGCGATTCGCCCAATGAGTCCTTGATATTTAGTCGTTTTCAGCCAATATTTTGGATTTTTGAAAATTTCACTTTTTTTGTGAAAATATCCACTAAATGAGGAAATAATATGTGTAAGGGTAGAATATATATCCCACGGGGGTAAAATTGAAAAAAGTTGAAAAAAAATTTTTTTTGGACTTAGTCATTTTTCCGACGTTTATCAGACTTTCAGATAGGGGAAATGTTAGTGAGCGTTCCGATTTCAGTTCCAGAGCGATTCGCCAAATGAGTCCTTGATATTTAGTAGTTTTCAGCTAATATTTTGGATTTTTGAAAATTTCACTTTTTTGTGAAAATATCCACTAAATGAGGGAATAATATGTGTGAGGGTACCCCAGGAGAGTTCCAAATGTGTGTGGGTAGAATATATATCCCACGGGGGTAAAATTGAAAAAAGTTGAAAACATTTTTTTTTTTACTTAGTCATTTTTCCGGCGTTTATCAGACTTTCAGATAGGGGAAATGTCAGTGAGCTTTCCAATTACAGTTCCAGAGCGATTCGCCCAATGAGTCCTTGATATTTAGTCGTTTTCAGCTAATATTTTGGATTTTTGAAAATTTCACTTTTTTGTGAAAATATCCACTAAATGAGGGAATAATATGTGTGAGGGTACCCCAGGAGAGTTCCAAATGTGTGTGGGTAGAATATATATCCTACGGGGGTAAAATTGAAAAAAGTTGAAAACATTTTTTTTTTTACTTAGTCATTTTTCCGGCGTTTATCAGACTTTCAGATAGGGGAAATGTCAGTGAGCTTTCCAATTACAGTTCCAGAGCGATTCGCCCAATGAGTCCTTGATATTTAGTCGTTTTCAGCTAATATTTTGGATTTTTGAAAATTTCACTTTTTTGTGAAAATATCCACTTATTGAGGGAATAATATGTGTGAGGGTAACCCAGGAGAGTTCCAAATGTGTGTGGGTAGAATATATATCCCACGGGGGTAAAATTGAAAGAAGTTGAAAACATTTTTTTTATGGACTTAGTTATTTTTCCGGCATTTATCAGACTTTCAGATAGGGGAAATGTCAGAAGTTGAAAACTTTTTTTTATGGACTTAGTCATTTTTCCGGCATTTATCAGACTTTCAGATAGGGGAAATGTCAGTGAGTGTTACGATTTCAGATCTAGAGCGATTCGCCCAATGAGTCCTTGATATTTAGTCGTTTTCAGCCAATTTTCTGAATTTTTGAAAATTTCACTTTTTTGTGAAAATATCCACATGAGGGAATAACATGTGTGAGGGTAGTATATATATCCCACGGGGGTAAAATTGAAAAAAGTTGAAAACATTTTTTTTCTGGACTTAGTCATTTTTCCGGCGTTTATCAGACTTTCAGATAGGGGAAATGTCAATGAGCGTTCCGATTTCAGTCCCAGAGTGATTCGCCCAATGAGTCCTTGATATTTAGTCGTTTTCAGCCAATATTTTGGATTTTTGAAAATTTCACTTTTTTGTGAAAATATCCACTAAATGAGGGAATAATATGTGTGAGGGTACCCCAGGAGAGTTCCAAATGTGTGTGGGTAGAATATATAACCCACGGGGGTAAAATTGAAAAAAGTTAAAAAAAATTTTTTTGGGACTTAGTCATTTTTCTGGCGTTTATCAGACTTTCAGATAGGGGAAATGTCAGTGAGCATTCCGATTTCAGTCCCAGAGCGATTCGCCCAATGAGTCCTTGATATTTAGTCGTTTTCAGCTAATATTTTGGATTTTTGAAAATTTCACTTTTTTGTGAAAATATCCACTAAATGAGGGAATAATATGTGTGAGGTTACCCCCGGAGAGTTCCAAATGTGTGTGGGTAGAATATATATCCTACGGGGGTAAAATTGAAAAAAGTTGAAAAAAATTTTTTTTTGGACTTAGTCATTTTTCTGGCGTTTATCAGACTTTCAGATAGGGGAAATGTCAGTGAGCGTTCCGATTTCAGTCCCAGAGCGATTCGCCCAATGAGTCCTTGATATTTAGTCGTTTTCAGCCAATATTTTGGATTTTTGAAAATTTCACTTTTTTTGTGAAAATATCCACTAAATGAGGAAATAATATGTGTAAGGGTAGAATATATATCCCACGGGGGTAAAATTGAAAAAAGTTGAAAAAAAATTTTTTTTGGACTTAGTCATTTTTCCGACGTTTATCAGACTTTCAGATAGGGGAAATGTTAGTGAGCGTTCCGATTTCAGTTCCAGAGCGATTCGCCAAATGAGTCCTTGATATTTAGTAGTTTTCAGCTAATATTTTGGATTTTTGAAAATTTCACTTTTTTGTGAAAATATCCACTAAATGAGGGAATAATATCTGTGAGGGTACCCCAGGAGAGTTCCAAATGTGTGTGGGTAGAATATATATCCCACGGGGGTAAAATTGAAAAAAGTTGAAAACATTTTTTTTTTTACTTAGTCATTTTTCCGGCGTTTATCAGACTTTCAGATAGGGGAAATGTCAGTGAGCTTTCCAATTACAGTTCCAGAGCGATTCGCCCAATGAGTCCTTGATATTTAGTCGTTTTCAGCTAATATTTTGGATTTTTGAAAATTTCACTTTTTTGTGAAAATATCCACTTATTGAGGGAATAATATGTGTGAGGGTAACCCAGGAGAGTTCCAAATGTGTGTGGGTAGAATATATATCCCACGGGGGTAAAATTGAAAGAAGTTGAAAACATTTTTTTTATGGACTTAGTTATTTTTCCGGCATTTATCAGACTTTCAGATAGGGGAAATGTCAGTGAACGTTCCGATTTCAGTCCCAGAGCGATTCGCCCAATGAGTCCTTGATATTTAGTCGTTTTCAGCCAATATTTTGGATTTTTGAAAATTTCACTTTTTTTGTGAAAATATCCACTAAATGAGGAAATAATATGTGTGAGGGTAGAATATATATCCCACGGGGGTAAAATTGAAAAAAGTTGAAAAAATTTTTTTTTTGGACTTAGTCATTTTTCCGGCGTTTATCAGACTTTCAGATAGGGGAAATGTCAGTGAGCATTCCGATTTCAGTTCCAGAGCGATTCGCCCAATGAATCCTTGATATTTAGTCGTTTTCAGCTAATATTTTGGATTTTTGAAAATTTCACTTTTTTGTGAAAATATCCACTAAATGAGGGAATAATATGTGTGAGGGTACCCCAGGAGAGTTCCAAATGTGTGTGGGTAGAATATATATCCCACGGGGGTAAAATTGAAAAAAGTTTAAAAAAATTTTTTTTGGACTTAGTCATTTTTCTGGCGTTTATCAGACTTTCAGATAGGGGAAATGTCAGTGAGCGTTCCGATTTCAGTCCCAGAGCGATTCGCCCAATGAGTCCTTGATATTTAGTCGTTTTCAGCCAATATTTTGGATTTTTGAAAATTTCACTTTTTTTGTGAAAATATCCACTAAATGAGGAAATAATATGTGTGAGGGTACCCCAGGAGAGTTCCAAATGTGTGCGGGTAGAATACATATCCCACGGGGGTAAAATTGAAAAAAGTTGAAAAAAATTTTTTTTGGACTTAGTCATTTTTCTGGCGTTTATCAGACTTTCAGATAGGGGAAATGTCAGTGAGCATTCCGATTTCAGTTCCAGAGCGATTCGCCCAATGAGTCCTTGATATTTAGTCGTTTTCAGCTAATATTTTGGATTTTTGAAAATTTCACTTTTTTGTGAAAATATCCACTAAATGAGGGAATAATATGTGTGAGGGTACCCCAGGAGGGTTCCAAATGTGTGTGGGTAGAATACATATCCCACGGGGGTAAAATTGAAAAAAGTTGAAAACATTTTTTTTTTTACTTAGTCATTTTTTCCAGCGTTTATCAGACTTTCAGATAGGGGAAATGTCAGTGAGCGTTCCGATTTCAGTTCCAGAGCGATTCGCCCAATGAGTCCTTGATATTTAGTCGTTTTCAGCTAATATTTTGGATTTTTGAAAATTTCAATTTTTTGTGAAAATATCCACTAAATGAGGGAATAATATGTGTGAGGGTAACCCAGGAGAGTTCCAAATGTGTGTGGGTAGAATATATATCCCACGGGGGTAAAATTGAAAGAAGCTGAAAACATTTTTTTTATGGACTTAGTCATTTTTCCGGCATTTATCAGACTTTCAGATAGGGGAAATGTCAGTGAGTGTTACGATTTCAGATCCAGAGCGATTCGCCCAATGAGTCCTTGATATTTAGTCGTTTTCAGCCAATTTTCTGAATTTTTGAAAATTTCACTTTTTTGTGAAAATATCCACATGAGGGAATAACATGTGTGAGGGTAGTATATATATCCCACGGGGGTAAAATTGAAAAAAGTTGAAAACATTTTTTTTCTGGACTTAGTCATTTTTCCGGCGTTTATCAGACTTTCAGATAGGGGAAATGTCAATGAGCGTTCCGATTTCAGTCCCAGAGTGATTCGCCCAATGAGTCCTTGATATTTAGTCGTTTTCAGCCAATATTTTGGATTTTTGAAAATTTCACTTTTTTGTAAAAATATCCACTAAATGAGGGAATAATATGTGTGAGGGTACCCCAGGAGAGTTCCAAATGTGTGTGGGTAGAATATATAACCCACGGGGGTAAAATTGAAAAAAGTTAAAAAAAATTTTTTTGGGACTTAGTCATTTTTCTGGCGTTTATCAGACTTTCAGATAGGGGAAATGTCAGTGAGCATTCCGATTTCAGTCCCAGAGCGATTCGCCCAATGAGTCCTTGATATTTAGTCGTTTTCAGCTAATATTTTGGATTTTTGAAAATTTCACTTTTTTGTGAAAATATCCACTAAATGAGGGAATAATATGTGTGAGGTTACCCCCGGAGAGTTCCAAATGTGTGTGGGTAGAATATATATCCTACGGGGGTAAAATTGAAAAAAGTTGAAAAAAATTTTTTTTTGGACTTAGTCATTTTTCTGGCGTTTATCAGACTTTCAGATAGGGGAAATGTCAGTGAACGTTCCGATTTCAGTCCCAGAGCGATTCGCCCAATGAGTCCTTGATATTTAGTCGTTTTCAGCCAATATTTTGGATTTTTGAAAATTTCACTTTTTTTGTGAAAATATCCACTAAATGAGGAAATAATATGTGTGAGGGTAGAATATATATCCCACGGGGGTAAAATTGAAAAAAGTTGAAAAAATTTTTTTTTTGGACTTAGTCATTTTTCCGGCGTTTTTCAGACTTTCAGATAGGGGAAATGTCAGTGAGCATTCCGATTTCAGTTCCAGAGCGATTCGCCCAATGAATCCTTGATATTTAGTCGTTTTCAGCTAATATTTTGGATTTTTGAAAATTTCACTTTTTTGTGAAAATATCCACTAAATGAGGGAATAATATGTGTGAGGGTACCCCAGGAGAGTTCCAAATGTGTGTGGGTAGAATATATATCCCACGGGGGTAAAATTGAAAAAAGTTTAAAAAAATTTTTTTTGGACTTAGTCATTTTTCTGGCGTTTATCAGACTTTCAGATAGGGGAAATGTCAGTGAGCGTTCCGATTTCAGTCCCAGAGCGATTCGCCCAATGAGACCTTGATATTTAGTCGTTTTCAGCCAATATTTTGGATTTTTGAAAATTTCACTTTTTTTGTGAAAATATCCACTAAATGAGGAAATAATATGTGTGAGGGTACCCCAGGAGAGTTCCAAATGTGTGCGGGTAGAATACATATCCCACGGGGGTAAAATTGAAAAAAGTTGAAAAAAATTTTTTTTTGGACTTAGTCATTTTTCTGGCGTTTATCAGACTTTCAGATAGGGGAAATGTCAGTGAGCATTCCGATTTCAGTTCCAGAGCGATTCGCCCAATGAGTCCTTGATATTTAGTCGTTTTCAGCTAATATTTTGGATTTTTGAAAATTTCACTTTTTTGTGAAAATATCCACTAAATGAGGGAATAATATGTGTGAGGGTACCCCAGGAGGGTTCCAAATGTGTGTGGGTAGAATACATATCCCACGGGGGTAAAATTGAAAAAAGTTGAAAACATTTTTTTTTTTACTTAGTCATTTTTTCCAGCGTTTATCAGACTTTCAGATAGGGGAAATGTCAGTGAGCGTTCCGATTTCAGTTCCAGAGCGATTCGCCCAATGAGTCCTTGATATTTAGTCGTTTTCAGCTAATATTTTGGATTTTTGAAAATTTCAATTTTTTGTGAAAATATCCACTAAATGAGGGAATAATATGTGTGAGGGTAACCCAGGAGAGTTCCAAATGTGTGTGGGTAGAATATATATCCCACGGGGGTAAAATTGAAAGAAGTTGAAAACATTTTTTTTATGGACTTAGTCATTTTTCCGGCATTTATCAGACTTTCAGATAGGGGAAATGTCAGTGAGTGTTACGATTTCAGATCCAGAGCGATTCGCCCAATGAGTCCTTGATATTTAGTCGTTTTCAGCCAATTTTCTGAATTTTTGAAAATTTCACTTTTTTGTGAAAATATCCACATGAGGGAATAACATGTGTGAGGGTAGTATATATATCCCACGGGGGTAAAATTGAAAAAAGTTGAAAACATTTTTTTTCTGGACTTAGTCATTTTTCCGGCGTTTATCAGACTTTCAGATAGGGGAAATGTCAATGAGCGTTCCGATTTCAGTCCCAGAGTGATTCGCCCAATGAGTCCTTGATATTTAGTCGTTTTCAGCCAATATTTTGGATTTTTGAAAATTTCACTTTTTTGTGAAAATATCCACTAAATGAGGGAATAATATGTGTGAGGTTACCCCCGGAGAGTTCCAAATGTGTGTGGGTAGAATATATATCCTACGGGGGTAAAATTGAAAAAAGTTGAAAAAAATTTTTTTTTGGACTTAGTCATTTTTCTGGCGTTTATCAGACTTTCAGATAGGGGAAATGTCAGTGAGCGTTCCGATTTCAGTCCCAGAGCGATTCGCCCAATGAGTCCTTGATATTTAGTCGTTTTCAGCCAATATTTTGGATTTTTGAAAATTTCACTTTTTTTGTGAAAATATCCACTAAATGAGGAAATAATATGTGTAAGGGTAGAATATATATCCCACGGGGGTAAAATTGAAAAAAGTTGAAAAAAAATTTTTTTTGGACTTAGTCATTTTTCCGACGTTTATCAGACTTTCAGATAGGGGAAATGTTAGTGAGCGTTCCGATTTCAGTTCCAGAGCGATTCGCCAAATGTGTCCTTGATATTTAGTTGTTTTCAGCCAATTTTCTGGATTTTTGAAAATTTCACTTTTTTGTGAAAATATCCACTAAATGAGGGAATAATATGTGTGAGGGTACCCCAGGAGAGTTCCAAATGTGTGTGGGTAGAATATATATCCCACGGGGGTAAAATTGAAAAAAGTTGAAAAATTTTTTTTTCTGAACTTAGTCATTTTTCCGGCGTTTATCAGACTTTCAGATAGGGGAAATGTCAGTGAGCGTTCCGATTTCAGTTCCAGAGCGATTCGCCCAATGAGTCCTTGATATTTAGTCGTTTTCAGCTAATATTTTGGATTTTTGAAAATTTCACTTTTTTGTGAAAATATCCACTAAATGAGGGAATAATATGTGTGAGGGTACCCCAGGAGAGTTCCAAATGTGTGTGGGTAGAATATATATCCCACGGGGGTAAAATTGAAAAAAGTTTAAAAAAATTTTTTTTGGACTTAGTCATTTTTCTGGCGTTTATCAGACTTTCAGATAGGGGAAATGTCAGTGAGCATTCCGATTTCAGTCCCAGAGCGATTCGCCCAATGAGTCCTTGATATTTAGTCGTTTTCAGCTAATATTTTGGATTTTTGAAAATTTCACTTTTTTGTGAAAATATCCACTAAATGAGGGAATAATATGTGTGAGGTTACCCCCGGAGAGTTCCAAATGTGTGTGGGTAGAATATATATCCTACGGGGGTAAAATTGAAAAAAGTTGAAAAAAATTTTTTTTTGGACTTAGTCATTTTTCTGGCGTTTATCAGACTTTCAGATAGGGGAAATGTCAGTGAGCGTTCCGATTTCAGTCCCAGAGCGATTCGCCCAATGAGTCCTTGATATTTAGTCGTTTTCAGCCAATATTTTGGATTTTTGAAAATTTCACTTTTTTTGTGAAAATATCCACTAAATGAGGAAATAATATGTGTAAGGGTAGAATATATATCCCACGGGGGTAAAATTGAAAAAAGTTGAAAAAAAATTTTTTTTGGACTTAGTCATTTTTCCGACGTTTATCAGACTTTCAGATAGGGGAAATGTTAGTGAGCGTTCCGATTTCAGTTCCAGAGCGATTCGCCAAATGAGTCCTTGATATTTAGTAGTTTTCAGCTAATATTTTGGATTTTTGAAAATTTCACTTTTTTGTGAAAATATCCACTAAATGAGGGAATAATATGTGTGAGGGTACCCCAGGAGAGTTCCAAATGTGTGTGGGTAGAATATATATCCCACGGGGGTAAAATTGAAAAAAGTTGAAAACATTTTTTTTTTTACTTAGTCATTTTTCCGGCGTTTATCAGACTTTCAGATAGGGGAAATGTCAGTGAGCTTTCCAATTACAGTTCCAGAGCGATTCGCCCAATGAGTCCTTGATATTTAGTCGTTTTCAGCTAATATTTTGGATTTTTGAAAATTTCACTTTTTTGTGAAAATATCCACTTATTGAGGGAATAATATGTGTGAGGGTAACCCAGGAGAGTTCCAAATGTGTGTGGGTAGAATATATATCCCACGGGGGTAAAATTGAAAGAAGTTGAAAACATTTTTTTTATGGACTTAGTTATTTTTCCGGCATTTATCAGACTTTCAGATAGGGGAAATGTCAGTGAACGTTCCGATTTCAGTCCCAGAGCGATTCGCCCAATGAGTCCTTGATATTTAGTCGTTTTCAGCCAATATTTTGGATTTTTGAAAATTTCACTTTTTTTGTGAAAATATCCACTAAATGAGGAAATAATATGTGTGAGGGTAGAATATATATCCCACGGGGGTAAAATTGAAAAAAGTTGAAAAAATATTTTTTTTGGACTTAGTCATTTTTCCGGCGTTTTTCAGACTTTCAGATAGGGGAAATGTCAGTGAGCATTCCGATTTCAGTTCCAGAGCGATTCGCCCAATGAATCCTTGATATTTAGTCGTTTTCAGCTAATATTTTGGATTTTTGAAAATTTCACTTTTTTGTGAAAATATCCACTAAATGAGGGAATAATATGTGTGAGGGTACCCCAGGAGAGTTCCAAATGTGTGTGGGTAGAATATATATCCCACGGGGGTAAAATTGAAAAAAGTTTAAAAAAATTTTTTTTGGACTTAGTCATTTTTCTGGCGTTTATCAGACTTTCAGATAGGGGAAATGTCAGTGAGCGTTCCGATTTCAGTCCCAGAGCGATTCGCCCAATGAGACCTTGATATTTAGTCGTTTTCAGCCAATATTTTGGATTTTTGAAAATTTCACTTTTTTTGTGAAAATATCCACTAAATGAGGAAATAATATGTGTGAGGGTACCCCAGGAGAGTTCCAAATGTGTGCGGGTAGAATACATATCCCACGGGGGTAAAATTGAAAAAAGTTGAAAACATTTTTTTTTTTACTTAGTCATTTTTTCCAGCGTTTATCAGACTTTCAGATAGGGGAAATGTCAGTGAGCGTTCCGATTTCAGTTCCAGAGCGATTCGCCCAATGAGTCCTTGATATTTAGTCGTTTTCAGCTAATATTTTGGATTTTTGAAAATTTCAATTTTTTGTGAAAATATCCACTAAATGAGGGAATAATATGTGTGAGGGTAACCCAGGAGAGTTCCAAATGTGTGTGGGTAGAATATATATCCCACGGGGGTAAAATTGAAAGAAGTTGAAAACATTTTTTTTATGGACTTAGTCATTTTTCCGGCATTTATCAGACTTTCAGATAGGGGAAATGTCAGTGAGTGTTACGATTTCAGATCCAGAGCGATTCGCCCAATGAGTCCTTGATATTTAGTCGTTTTCAGCCAATTTTCTGAATTTTTGAAAATTTCACTTTTTTGTGAAAATATCCACATGAGGGAATAACATGTGTGAGGGTAGTATATATATCCCACGGGGGTAAAATTGAAAAAAGTTGAAAACATTTTTTTTCTGGACTTAGTCATTTTTCCGGCGTTTATCAGACTTTCAGATAGGGGAAATGTCAATGAGCGTTCCGATTTCAGTCCCAGAGTGATTCGCCCAATGAGTCCTTGATATTTAGTCGTTTTCAGCCAATATTTTGGATTTTTGAAAATTTCACTTTTTTGTGAAAATATCCACTAAATGAGGGAATAATATGTGTGAGGTTACCCCCGGAGAGTTCCAAATGTGTGTGGGTAGAATATATATCCTACGGGGGTAAAATTGAAAAAAGTTGAAAAAAATTTTTTTTTGGACTTAGTCATTTTTCTGGCGTTTATCAGACTTTCAGATAGGGGAAATGTCAGTGAGCGTTCCGATTTCAGTCCCAGAGCGATTCGCCCAATGAGTCCTTGATATTTAGTCGTTTTCAGCCAATATTTTGGATTTTTGAAAATTTCACTTTTTTTGTGAAAATATCCACTAAATGAGGAAATAATATGTGTAAGGGTAGAATATATATCCCACGGGGGTAAAATTGAAAAAAGTTGAAAAAAAATTTTTTTTGGACTTAGTCATTTTTCCGACGTTTATCAGACTTTCAGATAGGGGAAATGTTAGTGAGCGTTCCGATTTCAGTTCCAGAGCGATTCGCCAAATGTGTCCTTGATATTTAGTTGTTTTCAGCCAATTTTCTGGATTTTTGAAAATTTCACTTTTTTGTGAAAATATCCACTAAATGAGGGAATAATATGTGTGAGGGTACCCCAGGAGAGTTCCAAATGTGTGTGGGTAGAATATATATCCCACGGGGGTAAAATTGAAAAAAGTTGAAAAATTTTTTTTTCTGGACTTAGTCATTTTTCCGGCGTTTATCAGACTTTCAGATAGGGGAAATGTCAGTGAGCGTTCCGATTTCAGTTCCAGAGCGATTCGCCCAATGAGTCCTTGATATTTAGTCGTTTTCAGCTAATATTTTGGATTTTTGAAAATTTCACTTTTTTGTGAAAATATCCACTAAATGAGGGAATAATATGTGTGAGGGTACCCCAGGAGAGTTCCAAATGTGTGTGGGTAGAATATATATCCCACGGGGGTAAAATTGAAAAAAGTTTAAAAAAATTTTTTTTGGACTTAGTCATTTTTCTGGCGTTTATCAGACTTTCAGATAGGGGAAATGTCAGTGAGCATTCCGATTTCAGTCCCAGAGCGATTCGCCCAATGAGTCCTTGATATTTAGTCGTTTTCAGCTAATATTTTGGATTTTTGAAAATTTCACTTTTTTGTGAAAATATCCACTAAATGAGGGAATAATATGTGTGAGGTTACCCCCGGAGAGTTCCAAATGTGTGTGGGTAGAATATATATCCTACGGGGGTAAAATTGAAAAAAGTTGAAAAAAATTTTTTTTTGGACTTAGTCATTTTTCTGGCGTTTATCAGACTTTCAGATAGGGGAAATGTCAGTGAGCGTTCCGATTTCAGTCCCAGAGCGATTCGCCCAATGAGTCCTTGATATTTAGTCGTTTTCAGCCAATATTTTGGATTTTTGAAAATTTCACTTTTTTTGTGAAAATATCCACTAAATGAGGAAATAATATGTGTAAGGGTAGAATATATATCCCACGGGGGTAAAATTGAAAAAAGTTGAAAAAAAATTTTTTTTGGACTTAGTCATTTTTCCGACGTTTATCAGACTTTCAGATAGGGGAAATGTTAGTGAGCGTTCCGATTTCAGTTCCAGAGCGATTCGCCAAATGAGTCCTTGATATTTAGTAGTTTTCAGCTAATATTTTGGATTTTTGAAAATTTCACTTTTTTGTGAAAATATCCACTAAATGAGGGAATAATATGTGTGAGGGTACCCCAGGAGAGTTCCAAATGTGTGTGGGTAGAATATATATCCCACGGGGGTAAAATTGAAAAAAGTTGAAAACATTTTTTTTTTTACTTAGTCATTTTTCCGGCGTTTATCAGACTTTCAGATACGGGAAATGTCAGTGAGCTTTCCAATTACAGTTCCAGAGCGATTCGCCCAATGAGTCCTTGATATTTAGTCGTTTTCAGCTAATATTTTGGATTTTTGAAAATTTCACTTTTTTGTGAAAATATCCACTTATTGAGGGAATAATATGTGTGAGGGTAACCCAGGAGAGTTCCAAATGTGTGTGGGTAGAATATATATCCCACGGGGGTAAAATTGAAAGAAGTTGAAAACATTTTTTTTATGGACTTAGTTATTTTTCCGGCATTTATCAGACTTTCAGATAGGGGAAATGTCAGTGAACGTTCCGATTTCAGTCCCAGAGCGATTCGCCCAATGAGTCCTTGATATTTAGTCGTTTTCAGCCAATATTTTGGATTTTTGAAAATTTCACTTTTTTTGTGAAAATATCCACTAAATGAGGAAATAATATGTGTGAGGGTAGAATATATATCCCACGGGGGTAAAATTGAAAAAAGTTGAAAAAATTTTTTTTTTGGACTTAGTCATTTTTCCGGCGTTTATCAGACTTTCAGATAGGGGAAATGTCAGTGAGCATTCCGATTTCAGTTCCAGAGCGATTCGCCCAATGAATCCTTGATATTTAGTCGTTTTCAGCTAATATTTTGGATTTTTGAAAATTTCACTTTTTTGTGAAAATATCCACTAAATGAGGGAATAATATGTGTGAGGGTACCCCAGGAGAGTTCCAAATGTGTGTGGGTAGAATATATATCCCACGGGGGTAAAATTGAAAAAAGTTTAAAAAAATTTTTTTTGGACTTAGTCATTTTTCTGGCGTTTATCAGACTTTCAGATAGGGGAAATGTCAGTGAGCGTTCCGATTTCAGTCCCAGAGCGATTCGCCCAATGAGACCTTGATATTTAGTCGTTTTCAGCCAATATTTTGGATTTTTGAAAATTTCACTTTTTTTGTGAAAATATCCACTAAATGAGGAAATAATATGTGTGAGGGTACCCCAGGAGAGTTCCAAATGTGTGCGGGTAGAATACATATCCCACGGGGGTAAAATTGAAAAAAGTTGAAAAAAATTTTTTTTTGGACTTAGTCATTTTTCTGGCGTTTATCAGACTTTCAGATAGGGGAAATGTCAGTGAGCATTCCGATTTCAGTTCCAGAGCGATTCGCCCAATGAGTCCTTGATATTTAGTCGTTTTCAGCTAATATTTTGGATTTTTGAAAATTTCACTTTTTTGTGAAAATATCCACTAAATGAGGGAATAATATGTGTGAGGGTACCCCAGGAGGGTTCCAAATGTGTGTGGGTAGAATACATATCCCACGGGGGTAAAATTGAAAAAAGTTGAAAACATTTTTTTTTTTACTTAGTCATTTTTTCCAGCGTTTATCAGACTTTCAGATAGGGGAAATGTCAGTGAGCGTTCCGATTTCAGTTCCAGAGCGATTCGCCCAATGAGTCCTTGATATTTAGTCGTTTTCAGCTAATATTTTGGATTTTTGAAAATTTCAATTTTTTGTGAAAATATCCACTAAATGAGGGAATAATATGTGTGAGGGTAACCCAGGAGAGTTCCAAATGTGTGTGGGTAGAATATATATCCCACGGGGGTAAAATTGAAAGAAGTTGAAAACATTTTTTTTATGGACTTAGTCATTTTTCCGGCATTTATCAGACTTTCAGATAGGGGAAATGTCAGTGAGTGTTACGATTTCAGATCCAGAGCGATTCGCCCAATGAGTCCTTGATATTTAGTCGTTTTCAGCCAATTTTCTGAATTTTTGAAAATTTCACTTTTTTGTGAAAATATCCACATGAGGGAATAACATGTGTGAGGGTAGTATATATATCCCACGGGGGTAAAATTGAAAAAAGTTGAAAACATTTTTTTTCTGGACTTAGTCATTTTTCCGACGTTTATCAGACTTTCAGATAGGGGAAATGTTAGTGAGCGTTCCGATTTCAGTTCCAGAGCGATTCGCCAAATGTGTCCTTGATATTTAGTTGTTTTCAGCCAATTTTCTGGATTTTTGAAAATTTCACTTTTTTGTGAAAATATCCACTAAATGAGGGAATAATATGTGTGAGGGTACCCCAGGAGAGTTCCAAATGTGTGTGGGTAGAATATATATCCCACGGGGGTAAAATTGAAAAAAGTTGAAAAATTTTTTTTTCTGGACTTAGTCATTTTTCCGGCGTTTATCAGACTTTCAGATAGGGGAAATGTCAGTGAGCGTTCCGATTTCAGTTCCAGAGCGATTCGCCCAATGAATCCTTGATATTTAGTCGTTTTCAGCTAATATTTTGGATTTTTGAAAATTTCACTTTTTTGTGAAAATATCCACTAAATGAGGGAATAATATGTGTGAGGGTACCCCAGGAGAGTTCCAAATGTGTGTGGGTAGAATATATATCCCACGGGGGTAAAATTGAAAAAAGTTTAAAAAAATTTTTTTTGGACTTAGTCATTTTTCTGGCATTTATCAGACTTTCAGATAGGGCAAATGTCAGTGAGCGTTCCGATTTCAGTCCCAGAGCGATTTGCCCAATGAGTCCTTGATATTTACTCGTTTTCAGCCAATATTTTGGATTTTTGAAAATTTTACTTTTTTTGTGAAAATATCCACTAAATGAGGAAATAATATGTGTGAGGGTAGAATATATATCCCACGGGGGTAAAATTGAAAAAAGTTTAAAAAAAATTTTTTTTGGACTTAGTCATTTTTCCGGCGTTTATCAGACTTTCAGATAGGGGAAATGTTAGTGAGCGTTCCGGTTTCAGTTCCAGAGCGATTCGCCCAATGAGTCCTTGATATTTAGTCGTTTTCAGCTAATATTTTGGATTTTTGAAAATTTCAATTTTTTGTGAAAATATCCACTAAATGAGGGAATAATATGTGTGAGGGTAACCCAGGAGAGTTCCAAATGTGTGTGGGTAGAATATATATCCCACGGGGGTAAAATTGAAAGAAGTTGAAAACATTTTTTTTATGGACTTAGTCATTTTTCCGGCATTTATCAGACTTTCAGATAGGGGAAATGTCAGTGAGTGTTACGATTTCAGATCCAGAGCGATTCGCCCAATGAGTCCTTGATATTTAGTCGTTTTCAGCCAATTTTCTGAATTTTTGAAAATTTCACTTTTTTGTGAAAATATCCACATGAGGGAATAACATGTGTGAGGGTAGTATATATATCCCACGGGGGTAAAATTGAAAAAAGTTTAAAAAAATTTTTTTTGGACTTAGTCATTTTTCCGGCGTTTATCAGACTTTCAGATAGGGGAAATGTCAGTGAGCGTTCCGATTTCAGTTCCAGAGCGATTCGCCCAATGAGTCCTTGATATTTAGTCGTTTTCAGCTAATATTTTGGATTTTTGAAAATTTCACTTTTTTGTGAAAATATCCACTAAATGAGGGAATAATATGTGTGAGGTTACCCCCGGAGAGTTCCAAATGTGTGTGGGTAGAATATATATCCTACGGGGGTAAAATTGAAAAAAGTTGAAAAAAATTTTTTTTTGGACTTAGTCATTTTTCTGGCGTTTATCAGACTTTCAGATAGGGGAAATGTCAGTGAGCGTTCCGATTTCAGTCCCAGAGCGATTCGCCCAATGAGTCCTTGATATTTAGTCGTTTTCAGCCAATATTTTGGATTTTTGAAAATTTCACTTTTTTTGTGAAAATATCCACTAAATGAGGAAATAATATGTGTAAGGGTAGAATATATATCCCACGGGGGTAAAATTGAAAAAAGTTGAAAAAAAATTTTTTTTGGACTTAGTCATTTTTCCGACGTTTATCAGACTTTCAGATAGGGGAAATGTTAGTGAGCGTTCCGATTTCAGTTCCAGAGCGATTCGCCAAATGTGTCCTTGATATTTAGTTGTTTTCAGCCAATTTTCTGGATTTTTGAAAATTTCACTTTTTTGTGAAAATATCCACTAAATGAGGGAATAATATGTGTGAGGGTACCCCAGGAGAGTTCCAAATGTGTGTGGGTAGAACATATATCCCACGGGGGTAAAATTGAAAAAAGTTGAAAAATTTTTTTTTCTGGACTTAGTCATTTTTCCGGCGTTTATCAGACTTTCAGATAGGGGAAATGTCAGTGAGCGTTCCGATTTCAGTTCCAGAGCGATTCGCCCAATGAATCCTTGATATTTAGTCGTTTTCAGCTAATATTTTGGATTTTTGAAAATTTCACTTTTTTGTGAAAATATCCACTAAATGAGGGAATAATATGTGTGAGGGTACCCCAGGAGAGTTCCAAATGTGTGTGGGTAGAATATATATCCCACGGGGGTAAAATTGAAAAAAGTTTAAAAAAATTTTTTTTGGACTTAGTCATTTTTCTGGCATTTATCAGACTTTCAGATAGGGCAAATGTCAGTGAGCGTTCCGATTTCAGTCCCAGAGCGATTTGCCCAATGAGTCCTTGATATTTACTCGTTTTCAGCCAATATTTTGGATTTTTGAAAATTTTACTTTTTTTGTGAAAATATCCACTAAATGAGGAAATAATATGTGTGAGGGTAGAATATATATCCCACGGGGGTAAAATTGAAAAAAGTTGAAAAAATTTTTTTTTTGGACTTAGTCATTTTTCCGGCGTTTATCAGACTTTCAGATAGGGGAAATGTCAGTGAGCGTTCCGATTTCAGTTCCAGAGCGATTCGCCCAATGAGTCCTTGATATTTAGTCGTTTTCAGCTAATATTTTGGATTTTTGAAAATTTCACTTTTTTGTGAAAATATCCACTAAATGAGGGAATAATATGTGTGAGGGTACCCCAGGAGAGTTCCAAATGTGTGTGGGTAGAATATATATCCCACGGGGGTAAAATTGAAAAAAGTTGAAAACATTTTTTTTTTTACTTAGTCATTTTTTCCAGCGTTTATCAGACTTTCAGATAGGGGAAATGTCAGTGAGCGTTCCGATTTCAGTTCCAGAGCGATTCGCCCAATGAGTCCTTGATATTTAGTCGTTTTCAGCTAATATTTTGGATTTTTGAAAATTTCAATTTTTTGTGAAAATATCCACTAAATGAGGGAATAATATGTGTGAGGGTAACCCAGGAGAGTTCCAAATGTGTGTGGGTAGAATATATATCCCACGGGGGTAAAATTGAAAGAAGTTGAAAACATTTTTTTTATGGACTTAGTCATTTTTCCGGCATTTATCAGACTTTCAGATAGGGGAAATGTCAGTGAGTGTTACGATTTCAGATCCAGAGCGATTCGCCCAATGAGTCCTTGATATTTAGTCGTTTTCAGCCAATTTTCTGAATTTTTGAAAATTTCACTTTTTTGTGAAAATATCCACATGAGGGAATAACATGTGTGAGGGTAGTATATATATCCCACGGGGGTAAAATTGAAAAAAGTTTAAAAAAATTTTTTTTGGACTTAGTCATTTTTCCGGCGTTTATCAGACTTTCAGATAGGGGAAATGTCAGTGAGCGTTCCGATTTCAGTTCCAGAGCGATTCGCCCAATGAGTCCTTGATATTTAGTCGTTTTCAGCTAATATTTTGGATTTTTGAAAATTTCACTTTTTTGTGAAAATATCCACTAAATGAGGGAATAATATGTGTGAGGTTACCCCCGGAGAGTTCCAAATGTGTGTGGGTAGAATATATATCCTACGGGGGTAAAATTGAAAAAAGTTGAAAAAAATTTTTTTTTGGACTTAGTCATTTTTCTGGCGTTTATCAGACTTTCAGATAGGGGAAATGTCAGTGAGCGTTCCGATTTCAGTCCCAGAGCGATTCGCCCAATGAGTCCTTGATATTTAGTCGTTTTCAGCCAATATTTTGGATTTTTGAAAATTTCACTTTTTTTGTGAAAATATCCACTAAATGAGGAAATAATATGTGTAAGGGTAGAATATATATCCCACGGGGGTAAAATTGAAAAAAGTAGAAAAAAATTTTTTTTGGACTTAGTCATTTTTCTGGCGTTTATCAGACTTTCAGATAGTTGAAATGTCAGTGAGCGTTCCGATTTCAGTCCCAGAGCGATTCGCCCAATGAGTCCTTGATATTTAGTCGTTTTCAGCCAATATTTTGGATTTTTGAAAATTTCACTTTTTTGTGAAAATATCCACTAAATGAGGGAATAATATGTGTGAGGGTACCCCAGGAGAGTTCCAAATGTGTGTGGGTAGAATATATATCCCACGGGGGTAAAATTGAAAAAAGTTTAAAAAAAATTTTTTTTGGACTTAGTCATTTTTCTGGCGTTTATCAGACTTTCAGATAGGGGAAATGTCAGTGAGCGTTCCGATTTCAGTCCCAGAGCGATTCGCCCAATGAGTCCTTGATATTTAGTCGTTTTCAGTCAATATTTTGGATTTTTGAAAATTTCACTTTTTTTGTGAAAATATCCACTAAATGAGGAAATAATATGTGTGAGGGTAGAATATATATCCCACGGGGGTAAAATTGAAAAAAGTTGAAAACATTTTTTTTTTTACTTAGTCATTTTTTCCAGCGTTTATCAGACTTTCAGATAGGGGAAATGTCAGTGAGCGTTCCGATTTCAGTTCCAGAGCGATTCGCCCAATGAGTCCTTGATATTTAGTCGTTTTCAGCTAATATTTTGGATTTTTGAAAATTTCAATTTTTTGTGAAAATATCCTCTAAATGAGTGAATAATATGTGTGAGGGTAACCCAGGAGAGTTCCAAATGTGTGTGGGTAGAATATATATCCCACGGGGGTAAAATTGAAAGAAGTTGAAAACATTTTTTTTATGGACTTAGTCATTTTTCCGGCATTTATCAGACTTTCAGATAGAGGAAATGTCAGTGAGTGTTACGATTTCAGATCCAGAGCGATTCGCCCAATGAGTCCTTGATATTTAGTCGTTTTCAGCCAATTTTCTGAATTTTTGAAAATTTCACTTTTTTGTGAAAATATCCACATGAGGGAATAACATGTGTGAGGGTAGTATATATATCCCACGGGGGTAAAATTGAAAAAAGTTGAAAACATTTTTTTTCTGGACTTAGTCATTTTTCTGGCATTGATCAGACTTTCAGATAGGGGAAATATCAGTGAGCGTTCCGATTTCAGTCCCAGAGCGATTCGCCCAATGAGTCCTTGATATTTAGTCGTTTTCAGCCAATATTTTGGATTTTTGAAAATTTCACTTTTTTGTGAAAATATCCACTAAATGAGGAAATAATATGTGTGAGGGTAGAATATATATCCCACGGGGGTAAAATTGAAAAAAGTTTAAAAAAAATTTTTTTTGGACTTAGTCATTTTTCCGGCGTTTATCAGACTTTCAGATAGGGGAAATGTCAGTGAGCGTTCCGATTTCAGTTCCAGAGCGATTCGCCCAATGAGTCCTTGATATTTAGTCGTTTTCAGCTAATATTTTGGATTTTTGAAAATTTCACTTTTTTGTGAAAATATCCACTAAATGAGGGAATAATATGTGTGAGGGTACCCCAGGAGAGTTCCAAATGTGTGTGGGTAGAATATATATCCCACGGGGGTAAAATTGAAAAAAGTTTAAAAAAATTTTTTTTTGGACTTAGTCATTTTTCTGGCGTTTATCAGACTTTCAGATAGGGGAAATGACAGTGAGCGTTCCGATTTCAGTCCCAGAGCGATTCGCCCAATGAGTCCTTGATATTTAGTCGTTTTCAGCCAATATTTTGGATTTTTGAAAATTTCACTTTTTTTGTGAAAATATCCACTAAATGAGGAAATAATATGTGTGAGGGTAGAATATATATCCCACGGGGGTAAAATTGAAAAAAGTTGAAAAAAAATTTTTTTTGGACTTAGTCATTTTTCCGGCGTTTATCAGACTTTCAGATAGGGGAAATGTTAGTGAGCGTTCCGATTTGAGTTCCAGAGCGATTCGCCCAATGAGTCTTTGATATTTAGTCGTTTTCAGCCAATATTTAGGATTTTTGAAAATTTCACTTTTTTGTGGAAATATCCACTAAATGAGGGAATAATATGTGTGAGGGTACCCCAGGAGAGTTCCAAATGTGTGTGGGTAGAATATATATCCCACGGGGGTAAAATTGGAAAAAGTTGAAAACATTTTTTTTTTTACTTAGTCATTTTTTCCAGCGTTTATCAGACTTTCAGATAGGGGAAATGTCAGTGAGCGTTCCGATTTCAGTTCCAGAGCGATTCGCCCAATGAGTCCTTGATATTTAGTCGTTTTCAGCTAATATTTTGGATTTTTGAAAATTTCAATTTTTTGTGAAAATATCCACTAAATGAGGGAATAATATGTGTGAGGGTAACCCAGGAGAGTTCCAAATGTGTGTGGGTAGAATATATATCCCACGGGGGTAAAATTGAAAGAAGTTGAAAACATTTTTTTTATGGACTTAGTCATTTTTCCTGCATTTATCAGACTTTCAGATAGGGGAAATGTCAGTGAGTGTTACGATTTCAGATCCAGAGCGATTCGCCCAATGAGTCCTTGATATTTTGTCGTTTTCAGCCAATTTTCTGAATTTTTGAAAATTTCACTTTTTTGTGAAAATATCCACATGAGGGAATAACATGTGTGAGGGTAGTATATATATCCCACGGGGGTAAAATTGAAAAAAGTTGAAAACATTTTTTTTCTGGACTTAGTCATTTTTCCGGCGTTTATCAAACTTTCAGATAGGGGAAATGTCAATGAGCGTTCCGATTTCAGTTCCAGAGTGATTCGCCCAATAAGTCCTTGATATTTAGTTGTTTTCAGCCAATTTTCTGGATTTTTGAAAATTTCACTTTTTTGTGAAAATATCCACTAAATGAGGGAATAATATGTGTGAGGGTACCCCAGGAGAGTTCCAAATGTGTGTGGGTAGAATATATATCCCACGGGGGTAAAATTGAAAAAAGTTGAAAACATTTTTTTTTTTACTTAGTCATTTTTTCCAGCGTTTATCAGACTTTCAGATAGGGGAAATGTCAGTGAGCGTTCCGATTTCAGTTCCAGAGCGATTCGCCCAATGAGTCCTTGATATTTAGTCGTTTTCAGCTAATATTTTGGATTTTTGAAAATTTCAATTTTTTGTGAAAATATCCACTAAATGAGGGAATAATATGTGTGAGGGTAACCCAGGAGAGTTCCAAATGTGTGTGGTTAGAATATATATCCCACGGGGGTAAAATTGAAAGAATTTGAAAACATTTTTTTTGGACTTAGTCATTTTTCTGGCATTTATCAGACTTTCAGATAGGGGAAATGTCAGTGAGCGTTCCGATTTCAGTCCCAGAGCGATTTGCCCAATGAGTCCTTGATATTTAGTCGTTTTCAGCCAATATTTTGGATTTTTGAAAATTTTACTTCTTTTGTGAAAATATCCACTAAATGAGGAAATAATATGTGTGAGGGTAGAATATATATCCCACGGGGGTAAAATTGAAAAAAGTTGAAAAATTTTTTTTCTTGGACTTAGTCATTTTTTCGGCGTTTATCAGACTTTCAGATAGGGGAAATGTCAGTGAGCGTTCCGATTTCAGTTCCAGAGCAATTCGCCCAATGAGTCCTTGATATTTAGTCGTTTTCAGCTAATATTTTGGATTTTTGAAAATTTCACTTTTTTGTGAAAATATCCACTAAATGAGGGAATAATATGTGTGAGGGTACCCCAGGAGAGTTCCAAATGTGTGTGGGTAGAATATATATCCCACGGGGGTAAAATTGAAAAAAGTTGAAAAAAATTTTTTTTTGGACTTAGTCATTTTTCTGGCGTTTATCAGACTTTCAGATAGGGGAAATGTCAGTGAGCGTACCGATTTCAGTTCCAGAGCGATTCGCCCAATGAGTCCTTGATATTTAGTCGTTTTCAGCTAATATTTTGGATTTTTGAAAATTTCACTTTTTTGTGAAAATATCCACTAAATGAGGGAATAATATGTGTGAGGGTACCCCAGGAGAGTTCCAAATGTGTGTGGGTAGAATATATATCCCACGGGGGTAAAATTAAAAAAAGTTTAAAAAAATTTTTTTTTGGACTTAGTCATTTTTCTGGCGTTTATCAGACTTTCAGATAGGGGAAATGTCAGTGAGCGTTCCGATTTCAGTCCCAGAGCGATTCGCCCAATGAGTCCTTGATATTTAGTCGTTTTCAGCCAATATTTTGGATTTTTGAAAATTTCACTTTTTTTGTGAAAATGTCCACTAAATGAGGAAATAATATGTGTGAGGGTAGAATATATATCCCACGGGGGTAAAATTGAAAAAAGTTGAAAAAAAATTTTTTTTGGACTTAGTCATTTTTCCGGCTTTTATCAGACTTTCAGATAGGGGAAATGTTAGTGAGCGTTCCGATTTCAGTTCCAGAGCGATTCGCCCAATGAGTCTTTGATATTTAGTCGTTTTCAGCCAATATTTTGGATTTTTGAAAATTTCACTTTTTTGTGAAAATATCCACTAAATGAGGGAATAATATGTGTGAGGGTACCCCAGGAGAGTTCCAAATGTGTGTGGGTAGAATATATATCCCACGGGGGTAAAATTGAAAAAAGTTGAAAACATTTTTTTTTTTACTTAGTCATTTTTTCCAGCGTTTATCAGACTTTCAGATAGGGGAAATGTCAGTGAGCGTTCCGATTTCAGTTCCAGAGCGATTCGCCCAATGAGTCCTTGATATTTAGTCGTTTTCAGCTAATATTTTGGATTTTTGAAAATTTCAATTTTTTGTGAAAATATCCACTAAATGAGGGAATAATATGTGTGAGGGTACCCCAGGAGAGTTCCAAATGTGTGTGGGTAGAATATATATCCCACGGGGGTAAAATTGAAAAAAGTTTAAAAAAATTTTTTTTGGACTTAGTCATTTTTCTGGCATTTATCAGACTTTCAGATAGGGGAAATCTCAGTGAGCGTTCCGATTTCAGTCCCAGAGCGATTTGCCCAATGAGTCCTTGATATTTAGTCGTTTTCAGCCAATATTTTGGATTTTTGAAAATTTTACTTTTTTTGTGAAAATATCCACTAAATGAGGAAATAATATGTGTGAGGGTAGAATATATATCCCACGGGGGTAAAATTGAAAAAAGTTGAAAAAATTTTTTTCTTGGACTTAGTCATTTTTTCGGCGTTTATCAGACTTTCAGATAGGGGAAATGTCAGTGAGCGTTCCGATTTCAGTTCCAGAGCAATTCGCCCAATGAGTCCTTGATATTTAGTCGTTTTCAGCTAATATTTTGGATTTTTGAAAATTTCACTTTTTTGTGAAAATATCCACTAAATGAGGGAATAATATGTGTGAGGGTACCCCAGGAGAGTTCCAAATGTGTGTGGGTAGAATATATATCCCACGGGGGTAAAATTGAAAAAAGTTGAAAAAAATTTTTTTTTGGACTTAGTCATTTTTCTGGCGTTTATCAGACTTTCAGATAGGGGAAATGTCAGTGAGCGTTCCGATTTCAGTTCCAGAGCGATTCGCCCAATGAGTCCTTGATATTTAGTCGTTTTCAGCTAATATTTTGGATTTTTGAAAATTTCACTTTTTTGTGAAAATATCCACTAAATGAGGGAATAATATGTGTGAGGGTACCCCAGGAGAGTTCCAAATGTGTGTGGGTAGAATATATATCCCACGGGGGTAAAATTGAAAAAAGTAGAAAAAAATTTTTTTTGGACTTAGTCATTTTTCTGGCGTTTATCAGACTTTCAGATAGGGGAAATGTCAGTGAGCGTACCGATTTCAGTTCCAGAGCGATTCGCCCAATGAGTCCTTGATATTTAGTCGTTTTCAGCTAATATTTTGGATTTTTGAAAATTTCACTTTTTTGTGAAAATATCCACTAAATGAGGGAATAATATGTGTGAGGGTACCCCAGGAGAGTTCCAAATGTGTGTGGGTAGAATATATATCCCACGGGGGTAAAATTGAAAAAAGTTGAAAAAAATTTTTTTTTGGACTAAGTCATTTTTCTGGCATTTATCAGACTTTCAGATAGGGAAAATATCAGTGAGCGTTCCGATTTCAGTCCCAGAGCGATTCGCCCAATGAGTCCTTGATATTTAGTCGTTTTCAGCCAATATTTTGGATTTTTGAAAATTTCACTTTTTTGTGAAAATATCCACTAAATGAGGAAATAATATGTGTGAGGGTAGAATATATATCCCACGGGGGTAAAATTGAAAAAAGTTTAAAAAAAATTTTTTTTGGACTTAGTCATTTTTCCGGCGTTTATCAGACTTTCAGATAGGGGAAATGTCAGTGAGCGTTCCGATTTCAGTTCCAGAGCGATTCGCCCAATGAGTCCTTGATATTTAGTCGTTTTCAGCTAATATTTTGGATTTTTGAAAATTTCACTTTTTTGTGAAAATATCCACTAAATGAGGGAATAATATGTGTGAGGGTACCCCAGGAGAGTTCCAAATGTGTGTGGGTAGAATATATATCCCACGGGGGTAAAATTGAAAAAAGTAGAAAAAAATTTTTTTTGGACTTAGTCATTTTTCTGGCGTTTATCAGACTTTCAGATAGTTGAAATGTCAGTGAGCGTTCCGATTTCAGTCCCAGAGCGATTCGCCCAATGAGTCCTTGATATTTAGTCGTTTTCAGCCAATATTTTGCATTTTTGAAAATTTCACTTTTTTTGTGAAAATATCCACTAAATGAGGAAATAATATGTGTGAGGGTAGAATATATATCCCACGGGGGTAAAATTGAAAAAAGCTGAAAAAAAATTTTTTTTGGACTTAGTCATTTTTCCGGCTTTTATCAGACTTTCAGATAGGGGAAATGTTAGTGAGCATTCCGATTTCAGTTCCAGAGCGATTCGCCCAATGAGTCTTTGATATTTAGTCGTTTTCAGCCAATATTTTGGATTTTTGAAAATTTCACTTTTTTGTGAAAATATCCACTAAATGAGGGAATAATATGTGTGAGGGTACCCCAGGAGAGTTCCAAATGTGTGTGGGTAGAATATATATCCCACGGGGGTAAAATTGAAAAAAGTTGAAAACATTTTTTTTTTTACTTAGTCATTTTTTCCAGCGTTTATCAGACTTTCAGATAGGGGAAATGTCAGTGAGCGTTCCGATTTCAGTTCCAGAGCGATTCGCCCAATGAGTTCTTGATATTTAGTCGTTTTCAGCTAATATTTTGGATTTTTGAAAATTTCAATTTTTTGTGAAAATATCCACATGAGGGAATAACATGTGTGAGGGTAGTATATATATCCCACGGGGGTAAAATTGAAAAAAGTTGAAAACATTTTTTTTCTGGACTTAGTCATTTTTCCGGCGTTTATCAGACTTTCAGATAGGGGAAATGTCAATGAGCGTTCCGATTTCAGTTCCAGAGTGATTCGCCCAATAAGTCCTTGATATTTAGTTGTTTTCAGCCAATTTTCTGGATTTTTGAAAATTTCACTTTTTTGTGAAAATATCCACTAAATGAGGGAATAATATGTGTGAGGGTACCCCAGGAGAGTTCCAAATGTGTGTGGGTAGAATATATATCCCACGGGGGTAAAATTGAAAAAAGTTGAAAAATTTTTTTTTCTGGACTTAGTCATTTTTCCGGCGTTTATCAGACTTTCAGATAGGGGAAATGTCAGTGAGCGTTCCGATTTCAGTTCCAGAGCGATTCGCCCAATGAATCCTTGATATTTAGTCGTTTTCAGCTAATATTTTGGATTTTTGAAAATTTCACTTTTTTGTGAAAATATCCACTAAATGAGGGAATAATATGTGTGAGGGTACCCCAGGAGAGTTCCAAATGTGTGTGGGTAGAATATATATCCCACGGGGGTAAAATTGAAAAAAGTAGAAAAAAATTTTTTTTGGACTTAGTCATTTTTCTGGCGTTTATCAGACTTTCAGATAGTTGAAATGTCAGTGAGCGTTCCGATTTCAGTCCCAGAGCGATTCGCCCAATGAGTCCTTGATATTTAGTCGTTTTCAGCCAATATTTTGGATTTTTGAAAATTTCACTTTTTTGTGAAAATATCCACTAAATGAGGGAATAATATGTGTGAGGGTACCCCAGGAGAGTTCCAAATGTGTGTGGGTAGAATATATATCCCACGGGGGTAAAATTAAAAAAAGTTTAAAAAAATTTTTTTTTGGACTTAGTCATTTTTCTGGCGTTTATCAGACTTTCAGATAGGGGAAATGTCAGTGAGCGTTCCGATTTCAGTCCCAGAGCGATTCGCCCAATGAGTCCTTGATATTTAGTCGTTTTCAGCCAATATTTAGGATTTTTGAAAATTTCACTTTTTTTGTGAAAATATCCACTAAATGAGGAAATAATATGTGTGAGGGTAGAATATATATCCCACGGGGGTAAAATTGAAAAAAGTTGAAAAAAAATTTTTTTTGGACTTAGTCATTTTTCCGGCGTTTATCAGACTTTCAGATAGGGGAAATGTCAGTGAGCGTTCCGATTTCAGTTCCAGAGCGATTCGCCAAATGAGTCCTTGATATTTTGTCGATTTCAGCTAATATTTTGGATTTTTGAAAATTTCACTTTTTTGTGAAAATATCCACTAAATGAGAGAATAATATGTGTGAGGGTACCCCAGGAGAGTTCCAAATGTGTGTGGGTAGAATATATATCCCACGGGGGTAAAATTGAAAAAAGTTGAAAACATTTTTTTTTTTACTTAGTCATTTTTCCGGCGTTTATCAGACTTTCAGATAGGGGAAATGTCAGTGAGCTTTCCAATTACAGTTCCAGAGCGATTCGCCCAATGAGTCCTTGATATTTAGTCGTTTTCAGCTAATATTTTGGATTTTTGAAAATTTCACTTTTTTGTGAAAATATCCACTTATTGAGGGAATAATATGTGTGAGGGTAACCCAGGAGAGTTCCAAATGTGTGTGGGTAGAATATATATCCCACGGGGGTAAAATTGAAAGAAGTTGAAAACATTTTTTTTATGGACTTAGTCATTTTTCCGGCATTTATCAGACTTTCAGATAGGGGAAATGTCAGTGAGCGTTTCGATTTCAGATCCAGAGCGATTCGCCCAATGAGTCCTTGACATTTAGTCGTTTTCAGCCAATTTTCTGGATTTTTGAAAATTTCACTTTTTTGTGAAAATATCCACAAAATGAGGGAATAATATGTGTGAGGGTAGAATATATATCCCACGGGGGTAAAATTGAAAAAAGTTAAAAAAAATTTTTTTTTGGACTTAGTCATTTTTCTGGCGTTTATCAGACTTTCAGATAGGGGAAATGTCAGTGAGCGTTACGATTTCAGTCCCAGAGCGATTCGCCCAATGAGTCCTTGATATTTAGTCGTTTTCAGCCAATATTTTGGATTTTTGAAAATTTCACTTTTTTGTGAAAATATCCACTAAATGAGGGAATAATATGTGTGAGGGTACCCCAGGAGAGTTCCAAATGTGTGTGGGTAGAATATATATCCAACGGGGGTAAAATTGAAAAAAGTTAAAAAAAATTTTTTTTGGACTTAGTCATTTTTCTGGCGTTTATCAGACTTTCAGATAGGGGAAATGTCAGTGAGCATTCCGATTTCAGTCCCAGAGCTATTCGCCCAATGAGTCCTTGATATTTAGTCGTTTTCAGCTAATATTTTGGATTTTTGAAAATTTCACTTTTTTGTGAAAATATCCACTAAATGAGGGAATAATATGTGTGAGGTTACCCCAGGAGAGTTCCAAATGTGTGTGGGTAGAATATATATCCCACGGGGGTAAAATTGAAAAAAGTTGAAAAAAATTTTTTTTTGGACTTAGTCATTTTTCTGGCGTTTATCAGACTTTCAGATAGGGGAAATGTCAGTGAGCGTTCCGATTTCAGTCCCAGAGCGATTCACCCAATGAGTCCTTGATATTTAGTCGTTTTCAGCCAATATTTTGGATTTTTGAAAATTTCACTTTTTTGTGAAAATATCCACTAAATGAGAGAATAATATGTGTGAGGGTAGAATATATATCCCACGGGGGTAAAATTGAAAAAAGTTGAAAAAAAAATTTTTTTGGACTTAGTCATTTTTCCGGCGTTTATCAGACTTTCAGATAGGGGAAATGTTAGTGAGCGTTCCGATTTCAGTTCCAGAGCGATTCGCCAAATGAGTCCTTGATATTTTGTCGTTTTCAGCTAATATTTTGGATTTTTGAAAATTTCACTTTTTTGTGAAAATATCCACTAAATGAGAGAATAATATGTGTGAGGGTACCCCAGGAGAGTTCCAAATGTGTGTGGGTAGAATATATATCCCACGGGGGTAAAATTGAAAAAAGTTGAAAACATTTTTTTTTTTACTTAGTCATTTTTCCGGCGTTTATCAGACTTTCAGATAGGGGAAATGTCAGTGAGCGTTCCGATTTCAATTCCAGAGCGATTCGCCCAATGATTCCTTGATATTTATTCGTTTTCAGCCAATTTTCTGAATTTTTGAAAATTTCACTTTTTTGTGAAAATATCCACATGAGGGAATAATATGTGTGAGGGTAGAATATATCTCCCACGGGCGTAAAATTGAAAAAAGTTGAAAACATTTTTTTTTTGGACTTAGTCATTTTTCCGGCGTTTATCAGACTTTCAGATAGGGGAATTGTCTGTGAGTGTTCCGATTTCAGTTCCAGAGCGATTCGCCCAATGAGTTCTTGTTATTTAGTTGTTTTCAGCCAATTTTCTGGATTTTTGAAAATTTCACTTTTTTGTGAAAATATCCACTAAATGAGGGAATGATATGTGTGAGGGTACCCCAGGAGAGTTCCAAATGTGAGTGGGTAGAATATATATCCCACGGGGGTAAAATTGAAAAAAGTTGAAAACATTTTTTTTTGGACTTAGTCATTTTTCCGGCGTTTATCAGACTTTCAGATAGGGGAAATGTCAGCGAGCTTTCCAATTTCAGTTCCAGAGCGATTCGCCCAATGAGTCCTTGATATTTAGTCGTTTTCAGCCAATATTTTGGATTTTTGAAAATTTCACTTTTTTGTGAAAATATCCACTAAATGAGAGAATAATATGTGTGAGGGTACCCGAGGAGATTTCCAAATGTGTGTGGGTAGAATATATATCCCACGGGGGTAAAATTGAAAAAAGTTTAAAAAATTTTTTTTTTGGACTTAGTCATTTTTCCGGTGTTTATCAGACTTTCAGATAGGGGAAATGTCAATGAGCGTTGCGATTTCAGTTCCAGAGCGATTCGCCCAATAAGTCCTTGATATTTAGTTGTTTTCAGCCAATTTTCTGGATTTTTGAAAATTTCAATTTTGTGAAAATATCCACTAAATAAGGGAATAATGTGTGTGAGGGTACCCCAGGAGAGTTCCTAATGTGTGTGGGTAGAATATATATCCCACGGGGGTAAAATTCAAAAAAGTTTAAAAAAATTTTTTTCTGGACTTAGTCATTTTTCCGCCGTTTATCAGACTTTCAGATAGGGGAAATGTCAGTGAGCGTTCCGATTTCAGTTCCAGAGCGATTTGCCCAATGAGTCCTTGATATTTAGTCGCTTTCAGCCAATTTTCTGGATTTTTGAAAATGTCACTTTTTTGTGAAAATATCCACTAAATGAGGGAATAATATGTGTGAGGGTACCCCAGGAGAGTTCCAAATGTGTGTGGGTAGAATATATATCCCACGGGGGTAAAATTGAAAAAAGTTGCAAAAAAAATTTTTCTTTAGACATAGTCAATTTTCTGCCGTTTATCAGACTTTCAGATAGGGGAAATGTCAGTGAGCGTTCCAATTTCCGTTCCAGAGCGATTCGCCCAATGAGTCTTTGATATTTAGTCGTTTTCAGCCAATATTTTGGATTTTTGAAAATTTCACTTTTTTGTGAAAATATCCACTAAATGAGGGAATAATATGTGTGAGGGTACCCCAGGAGATTTCCAAATGTTTGTGGGTAGAATATATATACCACAAGGGTAAAATTGAAAAAAGTTGAAAACATTTTTTTTATGGACTTAGTCATTTTTCCGCCATTTATCAGACTTTCAGATAGGGGAAATGTCAGTGAGCGTTACAATTTCAGATCCAGAGCGATTCGACCAATGAGTCCTTGATATTTAGTCGTTTGCAGCCAATTTTCTGGATTTTTGAAAATTTCACTTTTTTGTGAAAATATCCACTAAATGAGGGAATAATATGTGTGAGGGTACCACAGGAGAGTTCCAAATGTGTGTGGGTAGAATATATATCCCACGGGGGTAAAATTGAAAAGAGTTGCAAAAAAATTTTTTTTTGGACTTAGTCATTTTTCTGGCGTTTATCAGACTTTCAGATAGGGGAAATGTCAGTGAGCGTTCCGATTTCAGTCCCAGAGCGATTCACCCAATGAGTCCTTGATATTTAGTCGTTTTCAGCCAATATTTTGGATTTTTGAAAATTTCACTTTTTTGTGAAAATATCCACTAAATGAGAGAATAATATGTGTGAGGGTAGAATATATATCCCACGGGGGTAAAATTGAAAAAAGTTGAAAAAAAAATTTTTTTGGACTTAGTCATTTTTCCGGCGTTTATCAGACTTTCAGATAGGGGAAATGTTAGTGAGCGTTCCGATTTCAGTTCCAGAGCGATTCGCCAAATGAGTCCTTGATATTTTGTCGTTTTCAGCTAATATTTTGGATTTTTGAAAATTTCACTTTTTTGTGAAAATATCCACTAAATGAGAGAATAATATGTGTGAGGGTACCCCAGGAGAGTTCCAAATGTGTGTGGGTAGAATATATATCCCACGGGGGTAAAATTGAAAAAAGTTGAAAACATTTTTTTTTTTACTTAGTCATTTTTCCGGCGTTTATCAGACTTTCAGATAGGGGAAATGTCAGTGAGCGTTCCGATTTCAATTCCAGAGCGATTCGCCCAATGATTCCTTGATATTTATTCGTTTTCAGCCAATTTTCTGAATTTTTGAAAATTTCAATTTTTTGTGAAAATATCTACATGAGGGAATAATATGTGTGAGGGTAGAATATATCTCCCACGGGCGTAAAATTGAAAAAAGTTGAAAACATTTTTTTTTTGGACTTAGTCATTTTTCCGGCGTTTATCAGACTTTCAGATAGGGGAATTGTCTGTGAGTGTTCCGATTTCAGTTCCAGAGCGATTCGCCCAATGAGTTCTTGTTATTTAGTTGTTTTCAGCCAATTTTCTGGATTTTTGAAAATTTCACTTTTTTGTGAAAATATCCACTAAATGAGGGAATAATATGTGTGAGGGTATCCCAGGAGAGTTCCAAATGTGAGTGGGTAGAATATATATCCCACGGGGGTAAAATTGAAAAAAGTTGAAAACATTTTTTTTTGGACTTAGTCATTTTTCCGGCGTTTATCAGACTTTCAGATAGGGGAAATGTCAGCGAGCTTTCCAATTTCAGTTCCAGAGCGATTCGCCCAATGAGTCCTTGATATTTAGTCGTTTTCAGCCAATATTTTGGATTTTTGAAAATTTCACTTTTTTGTGAAAATATCCACTAAATGAGGGAATAATATGTGTGAGGGTATCCCAGGAGAGTTCCAAATGTGAGTGGGTAGAATATATATCCCACGGGGGTAAAATTGAAAAAAGTTGAAAACATTTTTTTTTGGACTTAGTCATTTTTCCGGCGTTTATCAGACTTTCAGATAGGGGAAATGTCAATGAGCGTTCCGATTTCAGTTCCAGAGCGATTCGCCCAATAAGTCCTTGATATTTAGTTGTTTTCAGCCAATTTTCTGGATTTTTGAAAATTTCACTTTTTTGTGAAAATATCCACTAAATAAGGGAATAATGTGTGTGAGGGTACCCCAGGAGAGTTCCTAATGTGTGTGGGTAGAATATATATCCCACGGGGGTAAAATTCAAAAAAGTTTAAAAAATTTTTTTTCTGGACTTAGTCATTTTTCCGGCGTTTATCAGACTTTCAGATAGGGGAAATGTCAGTGAGCGTTCCGATTTCAGTTCCAGAGAGATTTGCCCAATGAGTCCTTGATATTTAGTCGCTTTCAGCCAATTTTCTGGATTTTTGAAAATGTCACTTTTTTGTGAAAATATCCACTAAATGAGGGAATAATATGTGTGAGGGTACCCCAGGAGAGTTCCAAATGTGTGTGGGCAGAATATATATCCCACGGGGGTAAAATTGAAAAAAGTTGCAAAAAAAATTTTTCTTTAGACATAGTCAATTTTCTGCCGTTTATCAGACTTTCAGATAGGGGAAATGTCAGTGAGCGTTCCAATTTCAGTTCCAGAGCGATTCGCCCAATGAGTCTTTGATATTTAGTCGTTTTCAGCCAATATTTTGGATTTTTGAAAATTTCACTTTTTTGTGAAAATATCCACTAAATGAGGGAATAATATGTGTGAGGGTACCCCAGGAGATTTCCAAATGTTTGTGGGTAGAATATATATACCACAAGGGTAAAATTGAAAAAAGTTGCAAAAAAATTTTTTTTTGGACTTAGTCATTTTTCTGGTGTTTATCAGACTTTCAGATAGGGGAAATGTCAATCAGTGTTCCGATTTCAGTTCCAGAGCGATTCGCCCAATAAGTCCTTGTTGTTTTCAGCCAATTTTTTGGATTTTTGAAAATTTCACTTTTTTGTGAAAATATCCACTAAATGAGGGAATAATGTGCGTGAGGGTACCCCAGGAGAGTTCCTAATGTGTGTGGGTAGAATATATATCCCACGGGGGTAAAATTGAAAAAAGTTGAAAACATTTTTTTTTTGACTTAGTCATTTTTCCGGCGTTTATCAGACTTTCAGATAGGGGAAATGTCAGTGAGCTTTCCAATTTCAGTTCCAGAGCGATTTGCCCAATGAGTCCTTGATATTTAGTCGTTTTCTGCCAATATTTTGGATTTTTGAAAATTTCACTTTTTTGTGAAAATATCCACTAAATAAGAGAATAATATGTGTGATTGTACCCCAGGAGATTTCCAAATGTGTGTGGGTAGAATATATATCCCACGGGGGTAAAATTGAAAGAAGTTGAAAACATTTTTTTTATGGACTTAGTCATTTTTCCGGCATTTATCAGACTTTCAGATAGGGGAAATGTCAGTGAGCGTTACGATTTCAGATCCAGAGCGATTCGCCCAATGAGTCCTTGATATTTAGTCGTTTTCAGCCAGTTTTCTGGATTTTTGAAAATTTTACTTTTTTGTGAAAATATCCACTAAATGAGGGAATAATATGTGTGAGGGTACACCAGGAGAGTTCCAAATGTGTGTGCGTAGAATATATATCCCACGGGGGTAAAATTGAAAGAAGTTGAAAACATTTTTTTTATGGACTTAGTCATTTTTCCGGCATTTATCAGACTTTCAGATAGGGGAAATGTCAGTGAGCGTTACGATTTCAGATCCAGAGCGATTCGCCCAATGAGTCCTTGATATTTAGTCGTTTTCAGCCAGTTTTCTGGATTTTTGAAAATTTTACTTTTTTGTGAAAATATCCACTAAATGGGGGAATAATATGTGTGAGGGTAGAATATATATCCCACGGGGGTCAAATTGAAAACAATTTTTTTTTGGACTTAGTCATTTTTCCGGCGTTTATCAGACTTTCAGATAGGGGAAATGTCAGTGAGCGTTCCGATTTCAATTCCAGAGCGATTCGTCCAATGATTCCTTGATATTTAGTCGTTTTCAGCCAATTTTCTGGATTTTTGAAAATTTTACTTTTTTGTGAAAATATCCACTAAATGAGGGAATAATATGTGTGAGGGTAGAATATATATCCCACGGGGTAAAATTGAAAAAAGTTGAAAAAACTTTTTTTTTTGGACTTAGTCATTTTTCCGGTGTTTTTCAGACTTTCAGATAGGGGAAATGTCAGTGAGCGTTCCGATTTCAGTTCCAGAGCGATTCGCCCAATGAGTCCTTGATATTTAGTCGTTTTCAGCTAATATTTTGGATTTTTGAAAATTTCACTTTTTTGTGAAAATATCCACTAAATGAGGAAATAATATGTGTGAGGGTACCCCAGGAGAGTTCCAAATGTGTGTGGTTAGAATATATATCCCACGGGGGTAAAATTGAAAGAAGTTGAAAACATTTTTTTTATGGACTTAGTCATTTTTCCGGCATTTATCAGACTTTCAGATAGGGGATATGTCAGTGAGCGTTACGATTTCAGATCCAGAGCGATTCGCCCAATGAGTCCTTGATATTTAGTCGTTTTCAGCCAATTTTCTGGATTTTTGAAAATTTCACTTTTTTGTGAAAATATCCACTAAATGAGGGAATAATATGTGTGAGGGTAGAATATATATCCCACGGGGGTAAAATTGAAAAAAGTTGAAAAAACATTTTTTTTTGGACTTAGTCATTTTTCCGGCGTTTATCAGACTTTCAGATAGGGGAAATGTCAGTGACCGTTCCGATTTCAGTTCCAGAGCGATTCGCCCAATGAGTCCTTGATATTTAGTCGTTTTCAGCTAATATTTTTGATTTTTGAAAATTTCACTTTTTTGTGAAAATATCCACTAAATGAGGGAATAATATGTGTGAGGGTACCCCAGGAGAGTTCCAAATGTGTGTGGGTAGAATATATATCCCACGGGGGTAAAATTGAAAGAAGTTGAAAACATTTTTTTTATGGACTTAGTCATTTTTCCGGCATTTATCAGACTTTCAGATAGGGGAAATGTCAGTGAGCGTTACGATTTCAGATCCAGAGCGATTCGCCCAATGAGTCCTTGATATTTAGTCGTTTGCAGCCAATTTTCTGGATTTTTGAAAATTTCACTTTTTTGTGAAAATATCCACTAAATGAGGGAATAATATGTGTGAGGGTAGAATATATATCCCACGGGGGTAAAATTGAAAAAAGTTGAAAAAACATTTTTTTTTGGACTTAGTCATTTTTCCGGCGTTTATCAGACTTTCAGATAGGGGAAATGTCAGTGAGCGTTCCGATTTCAGTTCCAGAGCGATTCGCCCAATGAGTCCTTGATATTTAGTCGTTTTCAGCTAATATTTTGGATTTTTGAAAATTTCACTTTTTTGTGAAAATATCCACTAAATGAGGGAATAATATGTGTGAGGGTACCCCAGGAGAGTTCCAAATGTGTGTGGGTAGAATATATATCCCACGGGGGTAAAATTGAAAAAAGTTTAAAAAAATTTTTTTTTGGACTTAGTCATTTTTCCGGCGTTTATCAGACTTTCAGATAGGGGAAATGTCAGTGAGCGTTACGATTTCAGATCCAGAGCGATTCGCCCAATGAGTCCTTGATATTTAGTCGTTTTCAGCCAATTTTCTGGATTTTTGAAAATTTCACTTTTTTGTGAAAATATCCACTAAATGAGGGAATAATATGTGTGAGGGTAGAATATATATCCCACGGGGTAAAATTGAAAAAAGTTGAAAAAACTTTTTTTTTTGGACTTAGTCATTTTTCCGGTGTTTTTCAGACTTTCAGATAGGGGAAATGTCAGTGAGCGTTCCGATTTCAGTTCCAGAGCGATTCGCCCAATGAGTCCTTGATATTTAGTCGTTTTCAGCTAATATTTTGGATTTTTGAAAATTTCACTTTTTTGTGAAAATATCCACTAAATGAGGGAATAATATGTGTGAGGGTACCCCAGGAGAGTTCCAAATGTGTGTGGGTAGAATATATATCCCACGGGGGTAAAATTGAAAGAAGTTGAAAACATTTTTTTTATGGACTTAGTCATTTTTCCGGCATTTATCAGACTTTCAGATAGGGGATATGTCAGTGAGCGTTACGATTTCAGATCCAGAGCGATTCGCCCAATGAGTCCTTGATATTTAGTCGTTTTCAGCCAATTTTCTGGATTTTTGAAAATTTCACTTTTTTGTGAAAATATCCACTAAATGAGGGAATAATATGTGTGAGGGTAGAATATATATCCCATGGGGGTAAAATTGAAAAAAGTTGAAAAAACATTTTTTTTTGGACTTAGTCATTTTTCCGGCGTTTATCAGACTTTCAGATAGGGGAAATGTCAGTGAGCGTTCCGATTTCAGTTCCAGAGCGATTCGCCCAATGAGTCCTTGATATTTAGTCGTTTTCAGCTAATATTTTTGATTTTTGAAAATTTCACTTTTTTGTGAAAATATCCACTAAATGAGGGAATAATATGTGTGAGGGTACCCCAGGAGAGTTCCAAATGTGTGTCTGTAGAATATATATCCCACGGGGGTAAAATTGAAAGAAGTTGAAAACATTTTTTTTATGGACTTAGTCATTTTTCCGGCATTTATCAGACTTTCAGATAGGGGAAATGTCAATGAGCGTTACGATTTCAGATCCAGAGCGATTCGCCCAATGAGTCCTTGATATTTAGTCGTTTGCAGCCAATTTTCTGGATTTTTGAAAATTTCACTTTTTTGTGAAAATATCCACTAAATGAGGGAATAATATGTGTGAGGGTAGAATATATATCCCACGGGGGTAAAATTGAAAAAAGTTGAAAAAACATTTTTTTTTGGACTTAGTCATTTTTCCGGCGTTTATCAGACTTTCAGATAGGGGAAATGTCAGTGAGCGTTCCGATTTCAGTTCCAGAGCGATTCGCCCAATGAGTCCTTGATATTTAGTCGTTTTCAGCTAATATTTTTGATTTTTGAAAATTTCACTTTTTTGTGAAAATATCCACTAAATGAGGGAATAATATGTGTGAGGGTACCCCAGGAGAGTTCCAAATGTGTGTGGGTAGAATACATATCCGACGGGGGTAAAATTGAAAGAAGTTGAAAACATTTTTTTTATTGACTTAGTCATTTTTCCGGCATTTATCAGACTTTCAGATAGGGGAAATGTCAGTGAGCGTTACGATTTCAGATCCAGAGCGATTCGCCCAATGAGTCCTTGATATTTAGTCGTTTGCAGCCAATTTTCTGGATTTTTGAAAATTTCACTTTTTTGTGAAAATATCCACTAAATGAGGGAATAATATGTGTGAGGGTAGAATATATATCCCACGGGGGTAAAATTGAAAAAAGTTGAAAAAACATTTTTTTTTGGACTTAGTCATTTTTCCGGCGTTTATCAGACTTTCAGATAGGGGAAATGTCAGTGAGCGTTCCGATTTCAGTTCCAGAGCGATTCGCCCAATGAGTCCTTGATATTTAGTCGTTTTCAGCTAATATTTTGGATTTTTGAAAATTTCACTTTTTTGTGAAAATATCCACTAAATGAGGGAATAATATGTGTGAGGGTACCCCAGGAGAGTTCCAAATGTGTGTGGGTAGAATATATATCCCACGGGGCTAAAATTGAAAAAAGTTTAAAAAAATTTTTTTTTGGACTTAGTCATTTTTCCGGCGTTTATCAGACTTTCAGATAGGGGAAATGTCAGTGAGCGTTACGATTTCAGATCCAGAGCGATTCGCCCAATGAGTCCTTGATATTTAGTCGTTTTCAGCCAATTTTCTGGATTTTTGAAAATTTCACTTTTTTGTGAAACTATCCACTAAATGAGGGAATAATATGTGTGAGGGTAGAATATATATCCCACGGGGTAAAATTGAAAGAAGTTGAAAAAACTTTTTTTTTTGGACTTAGTCATTTTTCCGGCGTTTATCAGACTTTCAGATAGGGGAAATGTCAGTGAGCGTTCCGATTTCAGTTCCAGAGCGATTCGCCCAATGAGTCCTTGATATTTAGTCGTTTTCAGCTAATATTTTTGATTTTTGAAAATTTCACTTTTTTGTGAAAATATCCACTAAATGAGGGAATAATATGTGTGAGGGTACCCCAGGAGAGTTCCAAATGTGTGTGGGTAGAATATATATATCACGGGGGTAAAATTGAAAGAAGTTGAAAACATTTTTTTTATGGACTTAGTCATTTTTCCGGCATTTTTCAGACTTTCAGATAGGGGAAATGTCAGTGAGCGTTACGATTTCAGATCCAGAGCGATTCGCCCAATGAGTCCTTGATATTTAGTCGTTTGCAGCCAATTTTCTGGATTTTTGAAAATTTCACTTTTTTGTGAAAATATCCACTAAATGAGGGAATAATATGTGTGAGGGTAGAATATATATCCCACGGGGGTAAAATTGAAAAAAGTTGAAAAAACATTTTTTTTTGGACTTAGTCATTTTTCCGGCGTTTATCAGACTTTCAGATAGGGGAAATGTCAGTGAGCGTTCCGATTTCAGTTCCAGAGCGATTCGCCCAATGAGTCCTTGATATTTAGTCGTTTTCAGCTAATATTTTTGATTTTTGAAAATTTCACTTTTTTGTGAAAATATCCACTAAATGAGGGAATAATATGTGTGAGGGTACCCCAGGAGAGTTCCAAATGTGTGTGGGTAGAATATATATCCCACGGGGGTAAAATTGAAAAAAGTTGAAAAAATATTTTTTTTGGACTTAGTCTTTTTCCGGCGTTTATCAGACTTTCATATAGGGGAAATGTCAATGAGCGTTACGATTTCAGTTCCAGAGTGATTCGCCCAATAAGGCCTTGATATTTAGTTGTTTTCAGCCAATTTTCTGGATTTTTGAAAATTTCACTTTTTTGTGAAAATATCCACTAAATGAGGGAATAATATGTGTGAGGGTACCCCAGGAGAGTTCCAAATGTGTGTGGGTAGAATATATATCCGACGGGGGTAAAATTGAAAGAAGTTGAAAACATTTTTTTTATTGACTTAGTCATTTTTCTGGCATTTATCAGACTTTTAGATAGGGGAAATGTCAGTGAGCGTTACGATTTCAGATCCAGAGCGATTCGCCCAATGAGTCCTTGATATTTAGTCGTTTGCAGCCAATTTTCTGGATTTTTGAAAATTTCACTTTTTTGTGAAAATATCCACTAAATGAGGGAATAATATGTGTGAGGGTAGAATATATATCCCACGGGGGTAAAATTGAAAAAAGTTGAAAAAACATTTTTTTTTGGACATAGTCATTTTTCCGGCGTTTATCAGACTTTCAGATAGGGGAAATGTCAGTGAGCGTTCCGATTTCAGTTCCAGAGTGATTCGCCCAATGAGTCCTTGATATTTAGTCGTTTTCAGCTAATATTTTTGATTTTTGAAAATTTCACTTTTTTGTGAAAATATCCACTAAATGAGGGAATAATATGTGTGAGGGTACCCCAGGAGAGTTCCAAATGTGTGTGGGTAGAATATATATATCACGGGGGTAAAATTGAAAGAAGTTGAAAACATTTTTTTTATGGACTTAGTCATTTTTCCGGCATTTATCAGACTTTCAGATAGGGGAAATGTCAGTGAGCGTTACGATTTCAGATCCAGAGCGATTCGCCCAATGAGTCCTTGATATTTCGTCGTTTGCAGCCAATTTTCTGGATTTTTGAAAATTTCACTTTTTTGTGAAAATATCCACTAAATGAGGGAATAATATGTGTGAGGGTAGAATATATATCCCACGGGGGTAAAATTGAAAAAAGTTGAAAAAACATTTTTTTTTGGACTTAGTCATTTTTCCGGGGTTTATCAGACTTTCAGATAGGGGAAATGTCAGTGAGCGTTCCGATTTCAGTTCCAGAGCGATTCGCCCAATGAGTCCTTGATATTTAGTCGTTTTCAGCTAATATTTTGGATTTTTGAAAATTTCACTTTTTTGTGAAAATATCCACTAAATGAGGGAATAATATGTGTGAGGATACCCCAGGAGAGTTCCAAATGTGTGTGGGTAGAATATATATCCCACGGGGGTAAAATTGAAAAAAGTTGAAAAAATATTTTTTTTGGACTTAGTCATTTTTCCGGCGTTTATCAGACTTTCATATAGGGGAAATGTCAATGAGCGTTACGATTTCAGTTCCAGAGTGATTCGCCCAATAAGTCCTTGATATTTAGTTGTTTTCAGCCAATTTTCTGGATTTTTGAAAATTTCACTTTTTTGTGAAAATATCCACTAAATGAGGGAATAATATGTGTGAGGGTACCCCAGGAGAGTTCCAAATGTGTGTGGGTAGAATATATATCCGACGGGGGTAAAATTGAAAGAAGTTGAAAACATTTTTTTTATTGACTTAGTCATTTTTCTGGCATTTATCAGACTTTCAGATAGGGGAAATGTCAGTGAGCGTTACGATTTCAGATCCAGAGCGATTCGCCCAATGAGTCCTTGATATTTAGTCGTTTGCAGCCAATTTTCTGGATTTTTGAAAATTTCACTTTTTTGTGAAAATATCCACTAAATGAGGGAATAATATGTGTGAGGGTAGAATATATATCCCACGGGGGTAAAATTGAAAAAAGTTGAAAAAACATTTTTTTTTGGACTTAGTCATTTTTCCGGCGTTTATCAGACTTTCAGATAGGGGAAATGTCAGTGAGCGTTCCGATTTCAGTTCCAGAGCGATTCGCCCAATGAGTCCTTGATATTTAGTCGTTTTCAGCTAATATTTTGGATTTTTGAAAATTTCACTTTTTTGTGAAAATATCCACTAAATGAGGGAATAATATGTGTGAGGATACCCCAGGAGAGTTCCAAATGTGTGTGGGTAGAATATATATCCCACGGGGGTAAAATTGAAAAAAGTTGAAAAAATATTTTTTTTGGACTTAGTCATTTTTCCGGCGTTTATCAGACTTTCATATAGGGGAAATGTCAATGAGCGTTACGATTTCAGTTCCAGAGTGATTCGCCCAATAAGTCCTTGATATTTAGTTGTTTTCAGCCAATTTTCTGGATTTTTGAAAATTTCACTTTTTTGTGAAAATATCCACTAAATGAGGGAATAATATGTGTGAGGGTACCCCAGGAGAGTTCCAAATGTGTGTGGGTAGAATATATATCCGACGGGGGTAAAATTGAAAGAAGTTGAAAACATTTTTTTTATTGACTTAGTCATTTTTCTGGCATTTATCAGACTTTCAGATAGGGGAAATGTCAGTGAGCATTACGATTTCAGATCCAGAGCGATTCGCCCAATGAGTCCTTGATATTTAGTCGTTTGCAGCCAATTTTCTGGATTTTTGAAAATTTCACTTTTTTGTGAAAATATCCACTAAATGAGGGAATAATATGTGTGAGGGTAGAATATATATCCCACGGGGGTAAAATTGAAAAAAGTTGAAAAAACATTTTTTTTTGGACTTAGTCATTTTTCCGGCGTTTATCAGACTTTCAGATAGGGGAAATGTCAGTGACCGTTCCGATTTCAGTTCCAGAGCGATTCGCCCAATGAGTCCTTGATATTTAGTCGTTTTCAGCTAATATTTTTGATTTTTGAAAATTTCACTTTTTTGTGAAAATATCCACTAAATGAGGGAATAATATGTGTGAGGGTACCCCAGGAGAGTTCCAAATGTGTGTGGGTAGAATATATATCCCATGGGGGTAAAATTGAAAGAAGTTGAAAACATTTTTTTTATGGACTTAGTCATTTTTCCGGCATTTATCAGACTTTCAGATAGGGGAAATGTCAGTGAGCGTTACGATTTCAGATCCAGAGCGATTCGCCCAATGAGTCCTTGATATTTAGTCGTTTGCAGCCAATTTTCTGGATTTTTGAAGATTTCACTTTTTTGTGAAAATATCCACTAAATGAGGGAATAATATGTGTGAGGGTAGAATATATATCCCACGGGGGTAAAATTGAAAAAAGTTGAAAAAACATTTTTTTTTGGACTTAGTCATTTTTCCGGCGTTTATCAGACTTTCAGATAGGGGAAATGTCAGTGAGCGTTCCGATTTCAGTTCCAGAGCGATTCGCCCAATGAGTCCTTGATATTTAGTCGTTTTCAGCTAATATTTTGGATTTTTGAAAATTTCACTTTTTTGTGAAAATATCCACTAAATGAGGGAATAATATGTGTGAGGGTACTGTTATGTTCTGCTACCAAAGCTAAGGAAAGAGAGGAGATCTGTCCCTACTATAAGACTCAGCTGAATCCCTACGATGTAACAGGGAACCTGATCCTGCGATCAGACCTGCTAAAGTCCTAATCTAGTCTGTACGGAGACCTATAGATTTGGGGAGGGAATCCCTACAAGAACTAAGGACTGGGAGGAATATGGGACACCTCCTAACAGAAATAGTAGCAGACAGACGAACAAACAAAATAGATAGAACCTAGAGGTCCGTAGACCAAGCAAACTAACAGAGTTAGATACAGAGCACAGGCTAGCTAGAAAGTAGATATACAATGAAGTCCAGCAAAGCCAGAAGGGCGGAGCAGGATTAAATAGGCCAACAAGGTCATGTGACCAGCAAAGGAAAAAAAAACCTAACAGCAAGGTTCTAACAGTACCCCCCCTTCTAAGAGGATCCTCCGGATCCCCTAGGACCAGGCTTATCAGGAAATCTCCTGTGAAACGCTCTGATAAGTCTGGACGCGGAAACATCATCTGACCTCACCCAAGAGTTATCCTCGGGTCCGAAACCTTTCCAGGCCACAAGATACTGCAAACTACCTCTATACCGTCTAGAGTCAAGGATGCGAGAAATTTCATATTCCCCGTCCTCCACCACCGGAGGAACAGAGGCAGAGGCGTCACCATCCGACACAACAGCTTTTTTTAACAGAGAGACATGAAAGACCGGATTAATTCTCCAGGAGGTAGGAACCTCCAACCTAACAGCAGATTGGTTGACAACCTGAAGCACCTTAAAGGGCCCTACAAACTTGGGACCCAATTTCTTAGAAGGAATCCTCAACCGCAGATTCCTAGAGGACAACCAAACCATGTCACCAACAGCGAACAAAACCTCCTGTCGTTTCCTATCAAAGTAGTCTTTAGATTTTCTGTTGGCCTCCTGAAGATTACCACGCACATCCGTCCAAACTCTTTCCAAATCACCGGAAAAATTCTCCTCCTCAGGCACGGCAGATCCCAACTTGGAGAACGACCCAAACGACGGATGTCTCCCAGAACAACAAAAAAAAGGCGAACAACCAGCAGAAGAAGATGTATGATTGTTCAGAGCAAATTCGGCAAGTGGCAGAAACTCAGACCACCCCTCTTGATTGTCTGCCACAAAACAACGCAAGAACTGCTCAACATCCTGGTTTTTCCTTTCTGTCTGGCCATTAGATTCAGGATGATATCCGGACGAAAACGACAAATGAATTCCCAACCTGTCACAAAAGGCACGCCAAAAACGAGCCACGAACTGAGGACCCCTATCAGAAACAATGTCAGTAGGAACGCCATGAAGTCTGACAATTTCCTTGACAAAGGCCTTAGCGAGAGTTTTAGCGCAGGGCAGTTTGACGAAGGGAACCAAGTGACACATCTTGCTAAAACGGTCCACGACCACCCAGATGACAGTAAAACCCTCAGAGGGGGGAAGGTCAGTTATAAAGTCCATAGCCAAATGTGTCCAAGGAGCACTGGGGACCTCCAAAGGACAAAGCAACCCCGCAGCAGGAGTATGTGAGGACTTAGATCTAGCACATATAGTACATTGGCGCACCCACTTAATGACTTCCTTCTGCCATCCAGGCCACCAAAAACTGCGACCCACCAGTCTCTTGGTCTCAGAGATTCCGGGATGACCTGCCAACCGAGATTCGTGACACTCAACAAACAAATCTCTCCTAAAGGTCCCAGGCACAAACAACCTCCCATGAGGAGTGTTAGATGGGGCATTCTCCTGAGCTTTAAGAATCTCATCTTCCAAAACGGAGTCTAAAGCAGCTATCACAACACCTTCTTGTAAAATGTTTTCCTCTTTCTCAGCACCGACTATGGGAGAAAAACTGCGAGACAAGGCATCCGCCTTAACATTCTTAGTACCAGGGATGTAAGTAACGGAGAAATTAAACCGCGAGAAAAACAGTGCCCACCTAGCCTGACGGGCATTCAGGCGCTTGGCAGCGTCAAGATATATCAGATTTTTATGATCCGTAAGAACCTGAACGGGAAATTCCGCACCTTCCAAGAAGTGGCGCCAGTGTTCAAATGCGAGTTTAATAGCCAATAATTCCCGATTACCAATATCGTAATTCAATTCAGTCTCCGAAATTTTTTTTGAAAAAAATGCACAGGGATGTAATCCATCCCCGTTATCCTGAGACAATACTGCGCCAACCCCCACAGAGGAAGCATCAACCTCAACCAAAAACGGCCTAGTAACATCAGGCTGCATAAGGATGGGAGCAGAGGTGAACCTCTCCTTGAGATACACAAAAGCTTCAATGGCCTCAGAAGACCACTGAACCGCATCAGCACCTTTCCTGGTGAGATCAGTCAGAGGTTTGACAATACTAGAAAAATTTTTTATGAATTTTCTATAGTAATTGGCGAAACCCAAAAACCTCTGTATTGATTTCAAACCAATAGGCCTAGGCCATTCCTGCACAGCCTGAACCTTAACCGGATCCATCTCAAAACCTTTGCTGGAGATAATGTAGCCCAAAAAACTAATTCTCTGTACAGCGAACTCACATTTCTCCAGCTTAGCAAAAAGCGAATTGTCCATTAATAACTGTAATACCTCACGCACGCTCCGCCAATGAGACTCCAGATCTGGCGAATAAATCAAAATGTCATCCAAATACACAACCACATTTTTACCGATCAAAGGTCTAAGGATGTCATTAATCAGATTCTGAAAAAATGCAGGAGCATTAGTAAGACCAAAAGGCATAACCAGATTCTCAAAATGACCCACAGGAGTGTTAAAAGCAGTCTTCCATTCATCACCCTCCTTCATGCGCAACAGATTGTATGCCCCCTTAAGGTCAATTTTAGAGAACCACTTGGCCCCCAATAACTGGTTAAACAGATCAGGAATCAATGGCAGTGGGTAAGGATTGCGTACCGTAATTTTGTTAATCTCACGAAAATCCAGACAAGGACGTAAACCGCCGTCCTTTTTTTTTACAAAAAAAAATCCAACCGCCACAGGAGACTTAGAGGGCCTAATGTGACCGGCGGCCAAACTTGTCTGTATGTATTCCTCCAAAGCCTTCCTCTCAGGAATAGTAAGGTTAAATAAACGACTTTTAGGAAGAGTCGCTCCAGGGACAAATTCAATAGAACAATCATAGTCTCTATGGGGAGGCAAAACCTGCGATTCTTTCTCAGAAAAAACTCTCCAAAAATCCTGAATAGGAACAGGCAATTCTCCCCTATCCAAAGCTGCAATACGCCCGTTACAACACTTGTCATAACATTTATGGCTCCAGGATTTAATTTCACTGGTAGACCAATCCAGTACAGGATTGTGAAATTTTAACCAGGGCAAACCCAATATTACTGGAGAAGGCAAGTTATTCAACACTACCAAATCCAATTTCTCATGGTGAACACCATTAATAGTGAGAGGGAATTCACTGACCTTGAGAGTAATATTCTTCAAAGGGGAGCCATCCACAGAAACCACAGCAATGGGGGATGATAAAGGTTCAGGTTTTAAATTGAGTTTTTCCACGAATCCCCCATCAATAACATTCAGTGTAGACCCGCAATCAACAAACACCCGAAATTCCATTAATTTTTCCTGAGCAATCGTGGAAGCAGCTAAAAATATACCCTTGGAATTTAAACAGGCAATACGGGCGTGACTGACCATTTTTTTTTCTTTCTTCATACGAAGCTCACAGCCTTTAATCAAATGACCAGATTTCCCGCAATAGAAACACAAGCCTTCTGAAAAACGACGGTGTTTTTCTTGAGAGCGAGGTGCCACCGATCCAATCTCCATCGGTTCACCACTGTTAGTACACACATTATCATAACCAGAAACTGACATAGCAGAGGATTTGCTCTCATTAACCCTAGCACGCAGTCTTCTGTCCACCCGTATAGCTAATTGCATAGCCTGTTGCAAATCCTCAGGTGTAGGATAAGCAATTAGCAGGTCTTTAACCTTTTCACTGAGCCCAGCAAGAAATAGACTTTTCAGAGCAGAATCGTTCCACCCTGTTTGAGTGGACCAATGACGAAAATGTGTACAATATTTTTCCATATTACCTGATCCTTGTTTTAAACGTCTCAACTCAGTCTCAGCTGATGCCACACGGTCAGGATCATCATATAATAGTCCTAAAGCAGAAAAAAAACTATCCACTGATCTGAAGCATGTATCACTAGGTTGCAAAGAAAAGGCCCACTCCTGAGGCTCTTTGCGCAAAAGTGACATTATGAACCCTACGCGCTGGGATTCATCCCCAGAGGACTTGGGTCTCAAACGAAAATACAATAAGCAAGCATTTTTAAATGAAAAAAATTCTCGATGTTCACCAAAAAATAAATCCGGCAAACATACCTTAGGCTCCAAGAAATATGCTCCAGGACAGTTACTCACGTGCTGACGGAGCTCGGCCACTTCCAGAGAGAGTCCCTGCAGGTGTTTAGCCAAATCCTGAACCGACACCATGATGGAACAAAAAAAAATCTTTCCTTAGAGAATTTACAGGCTGGACTTACTGTTATGTTCTGCTACCAAAGCTAAGGAAAGAGAGGAGATCTGTCCCTACTATAAGACTCAGCTGAATCCCTACGATGTAACAGGGAACCTGATCCTGCGATCAGACCTGCTAAAGTCCTAATCTAGTCTGTACGGAGACCTATAGATTTGGGGAGGGAATCCCTACAAGTACTAAGGACTGGGAGGAATATGGGACACCTCCTAACAGAAATAGTAGCAGACAGACGAACAAACAAAATAGATAGAACCTAGAGGTCCGTAGACCAAGCAAACTAACAGAGTTAGATACAGAGCACAGGCTAGCTAGAAAGTAGATATACAATGAAGTCCAGCAAAGCCAGAAGGGCGGAGCAGGATTAAATAGGCCAACAAGGTCATGTGACCAGCAAAGGAAAAAAAAACCTAACAGCAAGGTTCTAACAGGTACCCCAGGAGAGTTCCAAATGTGTGTGGGTAGAATATATATCCCACGGGGGTAAAATTGAAAGAAGTTGAAAACATTTTTTTTATGGACTTAGTCATTTTTCCGGCATTTATCAGACTTTCAGATAGGGGATATGTCAGTGAGCGTTACGATTTCAGATCCAGAGCGATTCGCCCAATGAGTCCTTGATATTTAGTCGTTTTCAGCCAATTTTCTGGATTTTTGAAAATTTCACTTTTTTGTGAAAATATCCACTAAATGAGGGAATAATATGTGTGAGGGTAGAATATATATCCCACGGGGGTAAAATTGAAAAAAGTTGAAAAAACATTTTTTTTTGGACTTAGTCATTTTTCCGGCGTTTATCAGACTTTCAGATAGGGGAAATGTCAGTGAGCGTTCCGATTTCAGTTCCAGAGCGATTCGCCCAATGAGTCCTTGATATTTAGTCGTTTTCAGCTAATATTTTTGATTTTTGAAAATTTCACTTTTTTGTGAAAATATCCACTAAATGAGGGAATAATATGTGTGAGGGTACCCCAGGAGAGTTCCAAATGTGTGTGGGTAGAATATATATCCCACGGGGGTAAAATTGAAAAAAGTTGAAAAAATATTTTTTTTGGACTTAGTCATTTTTCCGGCGTTTATCAGACTTTCATATAGGGGAAATGTCAATGAGCGTTACGATTTCAGTTCCAGAGTGATTCGCCCAATAAGTCCTTGATATTTAGTTGTTTTCAGCCAATTTTCTGGATTTTTGAAAATTTCACTTTTTTGTGAAAATATCCACTAAATGAGGGAATAATATGTGTGAGGGTACCCCAGGAGAGTTCCAAATGTGTGTGGGTAGAATATATATCCGACGGGGGTAAAATTGAAAGAAGTTGAAAACATTTTTTTTATTGACTTCGTCATTTTTCTGGCATTTATCAGACTTTCAGATGGGGGAAATGTCAGTGAGCGTTACGATTTCAGATCCAGAGCGATTCGCCCAATGAGTCCTTGATATTTAGTCGTTTGCAGCCAATTTTCTGAATTTTTGAAAATTTCACTTTTTTGTGAAAATATCCACTAAATGAGGGAATAATATGTGTGAGGGTAGAATATATATCCCACGGGGGTAAAATTGAAAAAAGTTGAAAAAACATTTTTTTTTGGACTTAGTCATTTTTCCGGCGTTTATCAGACTTTCAGATAGGGGAAATGTCAGTGACCGTTCCGATTTCAGTTCCAGAGCGATTCGCCCAATGAGTCCTTGATATTTAGTCGTTTTCAGCTAATATTTTTGATTTTTGAAAATTTCACTTTTTTGTGAAAATATCCACTAAATGAGGGAATAATATGTGTGAGGGTACCCCAGGAGAGTTCCAAATGTGTGTGGGTAGAATATATATCCCATGGGGGTAAAATTGAAAGAAGTTGAAAACATTTTTTTTATGGACTTAGTCATTTTTCCGGCATTTATCAGACTTTCAGATAGGGGAAATGTCAGTGAGCGTTACGATTTCAGATCCAGAGCGATTCGCCCAATGAGTCCTTGATATTTAGTCGTTTGCAGCCAATTTTCTGGATTTTTGAAAATTTCACTTTTTTGTGAAAATATCCACTAAATGAGGGAATAATATGTGTGAGGGTAGAATATATATCCCACGGGGGTAAAATTGAAAAAAGTTGAAAAAACATTTTTTTTTGGACTTAGTCATTTTTCCGGCGTTTATCAGACTTTCAGATAGGGGAAATGTCAGTGAGCATTCCGATTTCAGTTCCAGAGCGATTCGCCCAATGAGTCCTTGATATTTAGTCGTTTTCAGCTAATATTTTGGATTTTTGAAAATTTCACTTTTTTGTGAAAATATCCACTAAATGAGGGAATAATATGTGTGAGGGTACCCCAGGAGAGTTCCAAATGTGTGTGGGTAGAATATATATCCCACGGGGCTAAAATTGAAAAAAGTTTAAAAAAATTTTTTTTTGGACTTAGTCATTTTTCCGGCGTTTATCAGACTTTCTGATAGGGGAAATGTCAGTGAGCGTTACGATTTCAGATCCAGAGCGATTCGCCCAATGAGTCCTTGATATTTAGTCGTTTTCAGCCAATTTTCTGGATTTTTGAAAATTTCACTTTTTTGTGAAAATATCCACTAAATGAGGGAATAATATGTGTGAGGGTAGAATATATATCCCACGGGGTAAAATTGAAAAAAGTTGAAAAAACTTTTTTTTTTGGACTTAGTCATTTTTCCGGTGTTTTTCAGACTTTCAGATAGGGGAAATGTCAGTGAGCGTTCCGATTTCAGTTCCAGAGCAATTCGCCCAATGAGTCCTTGATATTTAGTCGTTTTCAGCTAATATTTTGGATTTTTGAAAATTTCACTTTTTTGTGAAAATATCCACTAAATGAGGGAATAATATGTGTGAGGGTACCCCAGGAGAGTTCCAAATGTGTGTGGGTAGAATATATATCCCACGGGGGTAAAATTGAAAGAAGTTGAAAACATTTTTTTTATGGACTTAGTCATTTTTCCGGCATTTATCAGACTTTCAGATAGGGGATATGTCAGTGAGCGTTACGATTTCAGATCCAGAGCGATTCGCCCAATGAGTCCTTGATATTTAGTCGTTTTCAGCCAATTTTCTGGATTTTTGAAAATTTCACTTTTTTGTGAAAATATCCACTAAATGAGGGAATAATATGTGTGCGGGTAGAATATATATCCCACGGGGGTAAAATTGAAAAAAGTTGAAAAAACATTTTTTTTTGGACTTAGTCATTTTTCCGGCGTTTATCAGACTTTCAGATAGGGGAAATGTCAGTGAGCGTTCCGATTTCAGTTCCAGAGCGATTCGCCCAATGAGTCCTTGATATTTAGTCGTTTTCAGCTAATATTTTTGATTTTTGAAAATTTCACTTTTTTGTGAAAATATCCACTAAATGAGGGAATAATATGTGTGAGGGTACCCCAGGAGAGTTCCAAATGTGTGTGGGTAGAATATATATCCCACGGGGGTAAAATTGAAAAAAGTTGAAAAAATATTTTTTTTGGACTTAGTCATTTTTCCGGCGTTTATCAGACTTTCATATAGGGGAAATGTCAATGAGCGTTACGATTTCAATTCCAGAGTGATTCGCCCAATAAGTCCTTGATATTTAGTTGTTTTCAGCCAATTTTCTGGATTTTTGAAAATTTCACTTTTTTGTGAAAATATCCACTAAATGAGGGAATAATATGTGTGAGGGTACCCCAGGAGAGTTCCAAATGTGTGTGGGTAGAATATATATCCCATGGGGGTAAAATTGAAAGAAGTTGAAAACATTTTTTTTATGGACTTAGTCATTTTTCCGGCATTTATCAGACTTTCAGATAGGGGAAATGTCAGTGAGCGTTACGATTTCAGATCCAGAGCGATTCGCCCAATGAGTCCTTGATATTTAGTCGTTTGCAGCCAATTTTCTGGATTTTTGAAAATTTCACTTTTTTGTGAAAATATCCACTAAATGAGGGAATAATATGTGTGAGGGTAGAATGTATATCCCACGGGGGTAAAATTGAAAAAAGTTGAAAAAACATTTTTTTTTGGACTTAGTCATTTTTCCGGCGTTTATCAGACTTTCAGATAGGGGAAATGTCAGTGAGCGTTCCGATTTCAGTTCCAGAGCGATTCGCCCAATGAGTCCTTGATATTTAGTCGTTTTCAGCTAATATTTTGGATTTTTGAAAATTTCACTTTTTTGTGAAAATATCCACTAAATGAGGGAATAATATGTGTGAGGGTACCCCAGGAGAGTTCCAAATGTGTGTGGGTAGAATATATATCCCACGGGGGTAAAATTGAAAAAAGTTTAAAAAAATTTTTTTTGGACTTAGTCATTTTTCCGGCGTTTATCAGACTTTCAGATAGGGGAAATGTCAGTGAGCGTTACGATTTCAGATCCAGAGCGATTCGCCCAATGAGTCCTTGATATTTAGTCGTTTTCAGCCAATTTTCTGGATTTTTGAAAATTTCACTTTTTTGTGAAAATATCCACTAAATGAGGGAATAATATGTGTGAGGGTACCCCAGGAGAGTTCCAAATGTGTGTGGGTAGAATATATATCCCACGGGGGTAAAATTGAAAGAAGTTGAAAACATTTTTTTTATGGACTTAGTCATTTTTCCGGCATTTATCAGACTTTCAGATAGGGGATATGTCAGTGAGCGTTACGATTTCAGATCCAGAGCGATTCGCCCAATGAGTCCTTGATATTTAGTCGTTTTCAGCCAATTTTCTGGATTTTTGAAAATTTCACTTTTTTGTGAAAATATCCACTAAATGAGGGAATAATATGTGTGAGTGTAGAATATATATCCCACGGGGGTAAAATTGAAAAAAGTTGAAAAAACATTTTTTTTATGGACTTAGTCATTTTTCCGGCGTTTATCAGACTTTCAGATAGGGGAAATGTCAGTGAGCGTTCAGATTTCAGTTCCAGAGCGATTCGCCCAATGAGTCCTTGATATTTAGTCGTTTTCAGCTAATATTTTGGATTTTTGAAAATTTCACTTTTTTGTGAAAATATCCACTGAATGAGGGAATAATATGTGTGAGGGTACCCCAGGAGAGTTCCAAATGTGTGTGGGTAGAATATATATCCCACGGGGGTAAAATTGAAAAAAGTTGAAAAAAATTTTTTTTTGGACTTAGTCATTTTTCCGGCGTTTATCAGACTTTCAGATAGGGGAAATGTCAATGAGCATTATGATTTCAGTTTCAGAGCGATTCGCCCAATAAGTCCTTGATATTTAGTTGTTTTCAGCCAATTTTCTGGATTTTTGAAAATTTCACTTTTTTGTGAAAATATCCACTAAATGAAGGAATAATATGTGTGAGGGTACCCCAGGAGAGTTCCAAATGTGTGTGGGTAGAATATATATCCCACGGGGGTAAAATTGAAAAAAGTTGAAAACATTTTTTTTTTGGACTTAGTCATTTTTCTGGCATTTATCAGACTTTCAGATAGGGGAAATGTCAGTGAGCGTTCCGATTTCAATTCCAGAACGATTCGCCCAATGAGTCCTTGATATTTAGTCGTTTTCAGCCAATTTTCTGGATTTTTCAAAATTTCACTTTTTTGTGAAAATATCCACTAAATGGGGGAATAATATGTGTGAGGGTAGAATATATATCCCACGGGGGTAAAATTGAAAAAAGTTGAAAACATTTTTTTTTGGACTTAGTCATTTTTCCGGCATTTATCAGACTTTCAGATAGGGGAAATGTCAGTGAGCGTTACGATTTCAGGTCCAGAGCGATTTGCCCAATGAGTCCTTGATATTTAGTCGTTTTCAGCCAATTTTCTGGATTTTTGAAAATTTCACTTTTTTGTGAAAATATCCACTAAATGAGGCAATAATATGTGTGAGGGTAGAATATATATCCCACGGGGGTAAAATTGAAAAAAGTTGAAAAAATTTTTTTTTTGGACTTAGTCATTTTTCCGGCGTTTATCAGACTTTCAGATAGGGGAAATGTCAGTGTGCGTTCCGATTTCAATTCCAGAGCGATTCGCCCAATGATTCCTTGATATTTAGTCGTCTTCAGCCAATTTTCTGGATTTTTGAAAATTTCACTTTTTTGTGAAAATATCCACTAAATGAGGGAATAATATGTGTGAGGGTAGAATATATATCCCACGGGGGTAAAATTGAAAAAAGTTGAAAAAACATTTTTTTTTGGACTTAGTCATTTTTCCGACGTTTATCAGACTTTCAGATAGGGTAAATGTCAGTGAGCGTTCCGATTTCAGTTCCAGAGCGAATCACCCAATGAGTCCTTGATATTTAGTCATTTTCAGCTAATTTTTTGGATTTTTGAAAATTTCACTTTTTTGTGAAAATATCCACTAAATGAGGGAATAATATGTGTGAGGGCACCCCAGGAGAGTTCCAAATGTGTGTGGGTAGAATATATATCCCACGGGGTAAAATTGAAAAAAGTTGAAAAAAATTATTTTTTGGGACTTAGTAATTTTTCCTGCGTTTATCAGACTTTCAGATAGGGGAAATGTCACTGAGAGTTCCAATTTCAATTCCAGAACGATTCGCCCAATGAGTCCATGATATTTAGTCGTTTTCAGCCAAGTTCTGGATTTTTGAAAATTTCACTTTTTTGTGAAAATATCCACTAATTGAGGAAATAATATGTGTGAGGGTACCCCAGGAGAGTTCCAAATGTGTGTGGGTAGAATATATATCCCACGGGGGTAAAATTGAAAAAAGTTGAAAACATTTTTTTTATGGACTTAGTCATTTTTCCGGCGTTTAACAGACTTTCAGATAGGGGAAATGTGAATGAGCTTTCCCATTTCAGTTCCAGAGCGATTCGCCCAATGAGTTCTTGATATTTAGTCATTTTCAGCCAATTTTCTGGATTTTTGAAAATTTCAATTTTGTGAAAATATCCACTAAATGAGGGAATAATATGTGTGAAGGTAGAATATATATCCCACGGGGGTAAAATTGAAAAAAGTTGAAAACATTTTTTTTTGGACTTAGTCATTTTTTCGGCGTTTATCCGACTTTCAGATAGGGGAAATGTCAGTGAGCGTTCCGATTTCAATTCCAGAACGATTCGCCCAATGAGTCCTTGATATTTAGTCGTTTTCAGCCAATTTTCTGGATTTTGGAAAATTTAACTTTTTTGTGAAAATATCCACTAATTGAGGAAATAATATGTGTGAGGGTAACCCAGGAGAGTTCCAAATGTGTGTGGGTAGAATATATATCCCACGGGGGTAAAATTGAAAAAAGTTGAAACCATTTTTTTAATGGACTTAGTCATTTTTCTGGCGTTTGTCAGACTTTCAGATAGGGAAAATGTCAGTGAGCGTTCTGATTTCAGTTCCAGAGCGATTCGCCCAATGAGTCCTTTATATTTAGTCGTTTTCAACCAATATTTTGGATTTTTGAAAATTTCACTTTTTTGTGAAAATATCCACTAAATGAGGGAATAATATGTGTGAGGGCACCCCAGGAGAGTTCCAAATGTGTGTGGGTAGAATATATATCCCACGGGGTAAAATTGAAAAAAGTTGAAAAAAATTATTTTTGGGACTTAGTAATTTTTCCTGCGTTTATCAGACTTTCAGATAGGGGAAATGTCAGTGAGCGTTCCGATTTCAATTCCAGAACGATTCGCCCAATGAGTCCTTGATATTTAGTCGTTTTCAGCCAATTTTCTGGATTTTTCAAAATTTCACTTTTTTGTGAAAATATCCACTAAATGGGGGAATAATATGTGTGAGGGTAGAATATATATCCCACGGGGGTAAAATTGAAAAAAGTTGAAAAAACATTTTTTTTTGGACTTAGTCATTTTTCCGGCGTTTATCAGACTTTCAGAAAGGGGAAATGTCAGTGAGCGTTCCGATTTCAGTTCCAGAGCGATTCGCCCAATGAGTCCTTGATATTTAGTCGTCTTCAGCTAATATTTTGGATTTTTGAAAATTTCACTTTTTTGTGAAAATATCGACTAAATGAGGGAATAATATGTGTGAGGGTACCCCAGGAGAGTTCCAAATGTGTGTGGGTAGAATATATATCCCACGGGGGTAAAATTAAAAAAAGTTGAAAACATTTTTTTTTTGGACTTAGTCATTTTTCCGGCGTTTATCAGACTTTCAGATAGGGGAAATGTCTGTGAGCATTCCGATTTCAGTTCCAGAGCGATTCGCCCAATGAGTCTTTGATATTTTATCGTTTTCAGCCAATATTTTGGATTTTTGAAAATTTCACTTTTTTGTGAAAATATCCACTAAATGAGGGAATAATATGTGTGAGGGTACCCCAGGAGAGTTCCAAATGTGTGTGGGTAGAATATATATCCCATGGGGGTAAAATTGAAAAAAGTTGCAAAAAAATTTTTTTTTGGACTTAGTCATTTTTCTGCCGTTTATCAGACTTTCAGATAGCGGAAATGTCAGTGAGCGTTCCAATTTCAGTTCCAGAGCGATTCGCCCAATGAGTCTTTGGTATTTAGTCGTTTTCAGCCAATATTTTGGATTTTTGAAAATTTCACTTTTTTGTGAAAATATCCACTAAATGAGAGAATAATATGTGTGAGGCTACCCCAGGAGATTTCCAAATGTGTGTGGGTAGAATATATATCTCACGGGGGTAAAATTGAAAAAAGTTTAAAAAATTTTTTTTTTGGACTTAGTCATTTTTCCGGCGTTTATCAGACTTTCAGATAGGGGAAATGTCAGTGAGCGTTCCGATTTCAATTCCAGAGCGATTCGCCCAATGATTCCTTGATATTTAGTCGTCTTCAGCCAATTTTCTGGATTTTTGAAAATTTCACTTTTTTGTGAAAATATCCACTAAATGAGGGAATAATATGTGTGAGGGTAGAATATATATCCCACGGGGGTAAAATTGAAAAAAGTTGAAAAAACATTTTTTTTTGGACTTAGTCATTTTTCCGACGTTTATCAGACTTTCAGATAGGGTAAATGTCAGTGAGCGTTCCGATTTCAGTTCCAGAGCGAATCACCCAATGAGTCCTTGATATTTAGTCATTTTCAGCTAATTTTTTGGATTTTTGAAAATTTCACTTTTTTGTGAAAATATCCACTAAATGAGGGAATAATATGTGTGAGGGCACCCCAGGAGAGTTCCAAATGTGTGTGGGTAGAATATATATCCCACGGGGTAAAATTGAAAAAAGTTGAAAAAAATTATTTTTGGGACTTAGTAATTTTTCCTGCGTTTATCAGACTTTCAGATAGGGGAAATGTCAGTGAGAGTTCCAATTTCAATTCCAGAACGATTCGCCCAATGAGTCCATGATATTTAGTCGTTTTCAGCCAAGTTCTGGATTTTTGAAAATTTCACTTTTTTGTGAAAATATCCACTAATTGAGGAAATAATATGTGTGAGGGTACCCCAGGAGAGTTCCAAATGTGTGTGGGTAGAATATATATCCCACGGGGGTAAAATTGAAAAAAGTTGAAAACATTTTTTTTATGGACTTAGTCATTTTTCCGGCGTTTAACAGACTTTCAGATAGGGGAAATGTGAATGAGCTTTCCCATTTCAGTTCCAGAGCGATTCGCCCAATGAGTTCTTGATATTTAGTCATTTTCAGCCAATTTTCTGGATTTTTGAAAATTTCAATTTTGTGAAAATATCCACTAAATGAGGGAATAATATGTGTGAGGGTAGAATATATATCCCACGGGGGTAAAATTGAAAAAAGTTGAAAACATTTTTTTTTGGACTTAGTCATTTTTTCGGCGTTTATCCGACTTTCAGATAGGGGAAATGTCAGTGAGCGTTCCGATTTCAATTCCAGAACGATTCGCCCAATGAGTCCTTGATATTTAGTCGTTTTCAGCCAATTTTCTGGATTTTGGAAAATTTAACTTTTTTGTGAAAATATCCACTAATTGAGGAAATAATATGTGTGAGGGTAACCCAGGAGAGTTCCAAATGTGTGTGGGTAGAATATATATCCCACGGGGGTAAAATTGAAAAAAGTTGAAACCATTTTTTTAATGGACTTAGTCATTTTTCTGGCGTTTGTCAGACTTTCAGATAGGGAAAATGTCAGTGAGCGTTCTGATTTCAGTTCCAGAGCGATTCGCCCAATGAGTCCTTTATATTTAGTCGTTTTCAACCAATATTTTGGATTTTTGAAAATTTCACTTTTTTGTGAAAATATCCACTAAATGAGGGAATAATATGTGTGAGGGCACCCCAGGAGAGTTCCAAATGTGTGTGGGTAGAATATATATCCCACGGGGTAAAATTGAAAAAAGTTGAAAAAAATTATATTTGGGACTTAGTAATTTTTCCTGCGTTTATCAGACTTTCAGATAGGGGAAATGTCAGTGAGCGTTCCGATTTCAATTCCAGAACGATTCGCCCAATGAGTCCTTGATATTTAGTCGTTTTCAGCCAATTTTCTGGATTTTTCAAAATTTCACTTTTTTGTGAAAATATCCACTAAATGGGGGAATAATATGTGTGAGGGTAGAATATATATCCCACGGGGGTAAAATTGAAAAAAGTTGAAAAAACATTTTTTTTTGGACTTAGTCATTTTTCCGGCGTTTATCAGACTTTCAGAAAGGGGAAATGTCAGTGAGCGTTCCGATTTCAGTTCCAGAGCGATTCGCCCAATGAGTCCTTGATATTTAGTCGTCTTCAGCTAATATTTTGGATTTTTGAAAATTTAAATTTTTTGTGAAAATATCGACTAAATGAGGGAATAATATGTGTGAGGGTACCCCAGGAGAGTTCCAAATGTGTGTGGGTAGAATATATATCCCACGGGGGTAAAATTAAAAAAAGTTGAAAACATTTTTTTTTTGGACTTAGTCATTTTTCCGGCGTTTATCAGACTTTCAGATAGGGGAAATGTCTGTGAGCATTCCGATTTCAGTTCCAGAGCGATTCGCCCAATGAGTCTTTGATATTTTATCGTTTTCAGCCAATATTTTGGATTTTTGAAAATTTCACTTTTTTGTGAAAATATCCACTAAATGAGGGAATAATATGTGTGAGGGTACCCCAGGAGAGTTCCAAATGTGTGTGGGTAGAATATATATCCCATGGGGGTAAAATTGAAAAAAGTTGCAAAAAAATTTTTTTTTGGACTTAGTCATTTTTCTGCCGTTTATCAGACTTTCAGATAGCGGAAATGTCAGTGAGCGTTCCAATTTCAGTTCCAGAGCGATTCGCCCAATGAGTCTTTGGTATTTAGTCGTTTTCAGCCAATATTTTGGATTTTTGAAAATTTCACTTTTTTGTGAAAATATCCACTAAATGAGAGAATAATATGTGTGAGGCTACCCCAGGAGATTTCCAAATGTGTGTGGGTAGAATATATATCTCACGGGGGTAAAATTGAAAAAAGTTTAAAAAATTTTTTTTTTGGACTTAGTCATTTTTCCGGCGTTTATCAGACTTTCAGATAGGGGAAATGTCAGTGAGCGTTCCGATTTCAATTCCAGAGCGATTCGCCCAATGATTCCTTGATATTTAGTCGTCTTCAGCCAATTTTGTGGATTTTTGAAAATTTCACTTTTTTGTGAAAATATCCACTAAATGAGGGAATAATATGTGTGAGGGTAGAATATATATCCCACGGGGGTAAAATTGAAAAAAGTTGAAAAAACATTTTTTTTTGGACTTAGTCATTTTTCCGACGTTTATCAGACTTTCAGATAGGGTAAATGTCAGTGAGCGTTCCGATTTCAGTTCCAGAGCGAATCACCCAATGAGTCCTTGATATTTAGTCATTTTCAGCTAATTTTTTGGATTTTTGAAAATTTCACTTTTTTGTGAAAATATCCACTAAATGAGGGAATAATATGTGTGAGGGCACCCCAGGAGAGTTCCAAATGTGTGTGGGTAGAATATATATCCCATGGGGTAAAATTGAAAAAAGTTGAAAAAAATTATTTTTGGGACTTAGTAATTTTTCCTGCGTTTATCAGACTTTCAGATAGGGGAAATGTCAGTGAGAGTTCCAATTTCAATTCCAGAACGATTCGCCCAATGAGTCCATGATATTTAGTCGTTTTCAGCCAAGTTCTGGATTTTTGAAAATTTCACTTTTTTGTGAAAATATCCACTAAATGAGGGAATAATATGTGTGAGGGTACCCCAGGAGATTTCCAAATGTGTGTGGGTAGAGTATATATCCCACGGGTGTAAAATTGAAAAAAGTTTTAAAAATTTTTTTTTTGGACTTAGTCATTTTTCCGGCGTTTATCAGACTTTCAGATAGGGGAAATGTGAATGAGCTTTCCCATTTCAGTTCCAGAGCGATTCGCCCAATGAGTTCTTGATATTTAGTCATTTTCAGCCAATTTTCTGGATTTTTGAAAATTTCAATTTTGTGAAAATATCCACTAAATGAGGGAATAATATGTGTGAGGGTAGAATATATATCCCACGGGGGTAAAATTGAAAAAAGTTGAAAACATTTTTTTTTGGACTTAGTCATTTTTTCGGCGTTTATCAGACTTTCAGATAGGGGAAATGTCAGTGAGCGTTCCGATTTCAATTCCAGAACGATTCGCCCAATGAGTCCTTGATATTTAGTCGTTTTCAGCCAATTTTCTGGATTTTGGAAAATTTAACTTTTTTGTGAAAATATCCACTAATTGAGGAAATAATATGTGTGAGGGTAACCCAGGAGAGTTCCAAATGTGTGTGGGTAGAATATATATCCCACGGGGGTAAAATTGAAAAAAGTTGAAACCATTTTTTTAATGGACTTAGTCATTTTTCTGGCGTTTGTCAGACTTTCAGATAGGGAAAATGTCAGTGAGCGTTCTGATTTCAGTTCCAGAGCGATTCGCCCAATGAGTCCTTTATATTTAGTCGTTTTCAACCAATATTTTGGATTTTTGAAAATTTCACTTTTTTGTGAAAATATCCACTAAATGAGGGAATAATATGTGTGAGGGCACCCCAGGAGAGTTCCAAATGTGTGTGGGTAGAATATATATCCCACGGGGTAAAATTGAAAAAAGTTGAAAAAAATTATTTTTGGGACTTAGTAATTTTTCCTGCGTTTATCAGACTTTCAGATAGGGGAAATGTCAGTGAGCGTTCCGATTTCAATTCCAGAACGATTCGCCCAATGAGTCCTTGATATTTAGTCGTTTTCAGCCAATTTTCTGGATTTTTCAAAATTTCACTTTTTTGTGAAAATATCCACTAAATGGGGGAATAATATGTGTGTGGGTAGAATATATATCCCACGGGGGTAAAATTGAAAAAAGTTGAAAAAACATTTTTTTTTGGACTTAGTCATTTTTCCGGCGTTTATCAGACTTTCAGAAAGGGGAAATGTCAGTGAGCGTTCCGATTTCAGTTCCAGAGCGATTCGCCCAATGAGTCCTTGATATTTAGTCGTCTTCAGCTAATATTTTGGATTTTTGAAAATTTCACTTTTTTGTGAAAATATCGACTAAATGAGGGAATAATATGTGTGAGGGTACCCCAGGAGAGTTCCAAATGTGTGTGGGTAGAATATATATCCCACGGGGGTAAAATTAAAAAAAGTTGAAAACATTTTTTTTTTGGACTTAGTCATTTTTCTGCCGTTTATCAGACTTTCAGATAGCGGAAATGTCAGTGAGCGTTCCAATTTCAGTTCCAGAGCGATTCGCCCAATGAGTCTTTGGTATTTAGTCGTTTTCAGCCAATATTTTGGATTTTTGAAAATTTCACTTTTTTGTGAAAATATCCACTAAATGAGAGAATAATATGTGTGAGGCTACCCCAGGAGATTTCCAAATGTGTGTGGGTAGAATATATATCTCACGGGGGTAAAATTGAAAAAAGTTTAAAAAATTTTTTTTTTGGACTTAGTCATTTTTCCGGCGTTTATCAGACTTTCAGATAGGGGAAATGTCAGTGAGCGTTCCGATTTCAATTCCAGAGCGATTCGCTCAATGATTCCTTGATATTTAGTCGTCTTCAGCCAATTTTCTGGATTTTTGAAAATTTCACTTTTTTGTGAAAATATCCACTAAATGAGGGAATAATATGTGTGAGGGTAGAATATATATCCCACGGGGGTAAAATTGAAAAAAGTTGAAAAAACATTTTTTTTTGGACTTAGTCATTTTTCCGACGTTTATCAGACTTTCAGATAGGGTAAATGTCAGTGAGCGTTCCGATTTCAGTTCCAGAGCGAATCACCCAATGAGTCCTTAATATTTAGTCATTTTCAGCTAATTTTTTGGATTTTTGAAAATTTCACTTTTTTGTGAAAATATCCACTAAATGAGGGAATAATATGTGTGAGGGTACCCCAGGAGAGTTCCAAATGTGTGTGGGTAGAATATATATCCCACGGGGGTAAAATTAAAAAAAGTTGAAAACATTTTTTTTTTGGACTTAGTCATTTTTCCGGCGTTTATCAGACTTTCAGATAGGGGAAATGTCTGTGAGCGTTCCGATTTCAGTTCCAGAGCGATTCGCCCAATGAGTCTTTGATATTTTATCGTTTTCAGCCAATATTTTGGATTTTTGAAAATTTCACTTTTTTGTGAAAATATCCACTAAATGAGGGAATAATATGTGTGAGGGTACCCCAGGAGAGTTCCAAATGTGTGTGGGTAGAATATATATCCCATGGGGGTAAAATTGAAAAAAGTTGCAAAAAAATTTTTTTTTGGACTTAGTCATTTTTCTGCCGTTTATCAGACTTTCAGATAGCGGAAATGTCAGTGAGCGTTCCAATTTCAGTTCCAGAGCGATTCGCCCAATGAGTCTTTGGTATTTAGTCGTTTTCAGCCAATATTTTGGATTTTTGAAAATTTCACTTTTTTGTGAAAATATCCACTAAATGAGAGAATAATATGTGTGAGGCTACCCCAGGAGAGTTCCAAATGTGTGTGGGTAGAATATATATCCCATGGGGTAAAATTGAAAAAAGTTGAAAAAAATTATTTTTGGGACTTAGTAATTTTTCCTGCGTTTATCAGACTTTCAGATAGGGGAAATGTCAGTGAGAGTTCCAATTTCAATTCCAGAACGATTCGCCCAATGAGTCCATGATATTTAGTCGTTTTCAGCCAAGTTCTGGATTTTTGAAAATTTCACTTTTTTGTGAAAATATCCACTAATTGAGGAAATAATATGTGTGAGGGTACCCCAGGAGAGTTCCAAATGTGTGTGGGTAGAATATATATCCCACGGGGGTAAAATTGAAAAAAGTTGAAAACATTTTTTTTATGGACTTAGTCATTTTTCCGGCGTTTATCAGACTTTCAGATAGGGGAAATGTGAATGAGCTTTCCCATTTCAGTTCCAGAGCGATTCGCCCAATGAGTTCTTGATATTTAGTCATTTTCAGCCAATTTTCTGGATTTTTGAAAATTTCAATTTTGTGAAAATATCCACTAAATGAGGGAATAATATGTGTGAGGGTAGAATATATATCCCACGGGGGTAAAATTGAAAAAAGTTGAAAACATTTTTTTTTGGACTTAGTCATTTTTTCGGCGTTTATCAGACTTTCAGATAGGGGAAATGTCAGTGAGCGTTCCGATTTCAATTCCAGAACGATTCGCCCAATGAGTCCATGATATTTAGTCGTTTTCAGCCAAGTTCTGGATTTTTGAAAATTTCACTTTTTTGTGAAAATATCCACTAATTGAGGAAATAATATGTGTGAGGGTACCCCAGGAGAGTTCCAAATGTGTGTGGGTAGAATATATATCCCACGGGGGTAAAATTGAAAAAAGTTGAAAACATTTTTTTTATGGACTTAGTCATTTTTCCGGCGTTTATCAGACTTTCAGATAGGGGAAATGTGAATGAGCTTTCCCATTTCAGTTCCAGAGCGATTCGCCCAATGAGTTCTTGATATTTAGTCATTTTCAGCCAATTTTCTGGATTTTTGAAAATTTCAATTTTGTGAAAATATCCACTAAATGAGGGAATAATATGTGTGAGGGTAGAATATATATCCCACGGGGGTAAAATTGAAAAAAGTTGAAAACATTTTTTTTTGGACTTAGTCATTTTTTCGGCGTTTATCAGACTTTCAGATAGGGGAAATGTCAGTGAGCGTTCCGATTTCAATTCCAGAACGATTCGCCCAATGAGTCCTTGATATTTAGTCGTTTTCAGCCAATTTTCTGGATTTTGGAAAATTTAACTTTTTTGTGAAAATATCCACTAATTGAGGAAATAATATGTGTGAGGGTAACCCAGGAGAGTTCCAAATGTGTGTGGGTAGAATATATATCCCACGGGGGTAAAATTGAAAAAAGTTGAAACCATTTTTTTAATGGACTTAGTCATTTTTCTGGCGTTTGTCAGACTTTCAGATAGGGAAAATGTCAGTGAGCGTTCTGATTTCAGTTCCAGAGCGATTCGCCCAATGAGTCCTTTATATTTAGTCGTTTTCAACCAATATTTTGGATTTTTGAAAATTTCACTTTTTTGTGAAAATATCCACTAAATGAGGGAATAATATGTGTGAGGGCACCCCAGGAGAGTTCCAAATGTGTGTGGGTAGAATATATATCCCACGGGGTAAAATTGAAAAAAGTTGAAAAAAATTATTTTTGGGACTTAGTAATTTTTCCTGCGTTTATCAGACTTTCAGATAGGGGAAATGTCAGTGAGCGTTCCGATTTCAATTCCAGAACGATTCGCCCAATGAGTCCTTGATATTTAGTCGTTTTCAGCCAATTTTCTGGATTTTTCAAAATTTCACTTTTTTGTGAAAATATCCACTAAATGGGGGAATAATATGTGTGTGGGTAGAATATATATCCCACGGGGGTAAAATTGAAAAAAGTTGAAAAAACATTTTTTTTTGGACTTAGTCATTTTTCCGGCGTTTATCAGACTTTCAGAAAGGGGAAATGTCAGTGAGCGTTCCGATTTCAGTTCCAGAGCGATTCGCCCAATGAGTCCTTGATATTTAGTCGTCTTCAGCTAATATTTTGGATTTTTGAAAATTTCACTTTTTTGTGAAAATATCGACTAAATGAGGGAATAATATGTGTGAGGGTACCCCAGGAGAGTTCCAAATGTGTGTGGGTAGAATATATATCCCACGGGGGTAAAATTAAAAAAAGTTGAAAACATTTTTTTTTTGGACTTAGTCATTTTTCCGGCGTTTATCAGACTTTCAGATAGGGGAAATGTCTGTGAGCGTTCCGATTTCAGTTCCAGAGCGATTCGCCCAATGAGTCTTTGATATTTTATCGTTTTCAGCCAATATTTTGGATTTTTGAAAATTTCACTTTTTTGTGAAAATATCCACTAAATGAGGGAATAATATGTGTGAGGGTACCCCAGGAGAGTTCCAAATGTGTGTGGGTAGAATATATATCCCATGGGGGTAAAATTGAAAAAAGTTGCAAAAAAATTTTTTTTTGGACTTAGTCATTTTTCTGCCGTTTATCAGACTTTCAGATAGCGGAAATGTCAGTGAGCGTTCCAATTTCAGTTCCAGAGCGATTCGCCCAATGAGTCTTTGGTATTTAGTCGTTTTCAGCCAATATTTTGGATTTTTGAAAATTTCACTTTTTTGTGAAAATATCCACTAAATGAGAGAATAATATGTGTGAGGCTACCCCAGGAGATTTCCAAATGTGTGTGGGTAGAATATATATCTCACGGGGGTAAAATTGAAAAAAGTTTAAAAAATTTTTTTTTTGGACTTAGTCATTTTTCCGGCGTTTATCAGACTTTCAGATAGGGGAAATGTCAGTGAGCGTTCCGATTTCAATTCCAGAGCGATTCGCCCAATGATTCCTTGATATTTAGTCGTCTTCAGCCAATTTTCTGGATTTTTGAAAATTTCACTTTTTTGTGAAAATATCCACTAAATGAGGGAATAATATGTGTGAGGGTAGAATATATATCCCACGGGGGTAAAATTGAAAAAAGTTGAAAAAACATTTTTTTTTGGACTTAGTCATTTTTCCGACGTTTATCAGACTTTCAGATAGGGTAAATGTCAGTGAGCGTTCCGATTTCAGTTCCAGAGCGAATCACCCAATGAGTCCTTAATATTTAGTCATTTTCAGCTAATTTTTTGGATTTTTGAAAATTTCACTTTTTTGTGAAAATATCCACTAAATGAGGGAATAATATGTGTGAGGGCACCCCAGGAGAGTTCCAAATGTGTGTGGGTAGAATATATATCCCATGGGGTAAAATTGAAAAAAGTTGAAAAAAATTATTTTTGGGACTTAGTAATTTTTCCTGCGTTTATCAGACTTTCAGATAGGGGAAATGTCAGTGAGAGTTCCAATTTCAATTCCAGAACGATTCGCCCAATGAGTCCATGATATTTAGTCGTTTTCAGCCAAGTTCTGGATTTTTGAAAATTTCACTTTTTTGTGAAAATATCCACTAATTGAGGAAATAATATGTGTGAGGGTACCCCAGGAGAGTTCCAAATGTGTGTGGGTAGAATATATATCCCACGGGGGTAAAATTGAAAAAAGTTGAAAACATTTTTTTTATGGACTTAGTCATTTTTCCGGCGTTTAACAGACTTTCAGATAGGGGAAATGTCAGTGAGCGTTACGATTTCAGTTCCAGAGCGATTTGCCCACTGAGTCTTTGATATTTAGTCGTTTTCAGCCAATATTTTGGATTTTTGAAAATTTCACTTTTTTGTGAAAATATCCACTAAATGAGGGAATAATATGTGTGAGGGTACCCCAGGAGATTTCCAAATGTGTGTGGGTAGAATATATATCCCACGGGTGTAAAATTGAAAAAAGTTTAAAAAATTTTTTTTTTGGACTTAGTCATTTTTCCGGCGTTTATCAGACTTTCAGATAGGGGAAATGTGAATGAGCTTTCCCATTTCAGTTCCAGAGCGATTCGCCCAATGAGTTCTTGATATTTAGTCATTTTCAGCCAATTTTCTGGATTTTTGAAAATTTCAATTTTGTGAAAATATCCACTAAATGAGGGAATAATATGTGTGAGGGTAGAATATATATCCCACGGGGGTAAAATTGAAAAAAGTTGAAAACATTTTTTTTTGGACTTAGTCATTTTTTCGGCGTTTATCAGACTTTCAGATAGGGGAAATGTCAGTGAGCGTTCCGATTTCAATTCCAGAACGATTCGCCCAATGAGTCCTTGATATTTAGTCGTTTTCAGCCAATTTTCTGGATTTTGGAAAATTTAACTTTTTTGTGAAAATATCCACTAATTGAGGAAATAATATGTGTGAGGGTAACCCAGGAGAGTTCCAAATGTGTGTGGGTAGAATATATATCCCACGGGGGTAAAATTGAAAAAAGTTGAAACCATTTTTTTAATGGACTTAGTCATTTTTCTGGCGTTTGTCAGACTTTCAGATAGGGAAAATGTCAGTGAGCGTTCTGATTTCAGTTCCAGAGCGATTCGCCCAATGAGTCCTTTATATTTAGTCGTTTTCAACCAATATTTTGGATTTTTGAAAATTTCACTTTTTTGTGAAAATATCCACTAAATGAGGGAATAATATGTGTGAGGGCACCCCAGGAGAGTTCCAAATGTGTGTGGGTAGAATATATATCCCACGGGGTAAAATTGAAAAAAGTTGAAAAAAATTATTTTTGGGACTTAGTAATTTTTCCTGCGTTTATCAGACTTTCAGATAGGGGAAATGTCAGTGAGCGTTCCGATTTCAATTCCAGAACGATTCGCCCAATGAGTCCTTGATATTTAGTCGTTTTCAGCCAATTTTCTGGATTTTTCAAAATTTCACTTTTTTGTGAAAATATCCACTAAATGGGGGAATAATATGTGTGAGGGTACCCCAGGAGATTTCCAAATGTGTGTGGGTAGAATATATATCTCACGGGGGTAAAATTGAAAAAAGTTTAAAAAATTTTTTTTTTGGACTTAGTCATTTTTGCGGCGTTTATCAGACTTTCAGATACGGTAAATGTCAGTGAGCGTTCCGATTTCAGTTCCAGAGCGATTCACCCAATGAGTCCTTGATATTTAGTCATTTTCAGCTAATTTTTTGGATTTTTGAAAATTTCACTTTTTTGTGAAAATATCCACTAAATGAGGGAATAATATGTGTGAGGGCACCCCAGGAGAGTTCCAAATGTGTGTGGGTAGAATATATATCCCATGGGGTAAAATTGAAAAAAGTTGAAAAAAATCATTTTTGGGACTTAGTAATTTTTCCTGCGTTTATCAGACTTTCAGATAGGGGAAATGTCAGTGAGAGTTCCAATTTCAATTCAAGAACGATTCGCCCAATGAGTCCATGATATTTAGTCGTTTTCAGCCAAGTTCTGGATTTTTGAAAATTTCACTTTTTTGTGAAAATATCCACTAATTGAGGAAATAATATGTGTGAGGGTACCCCAGGAGAGTTCCAAATGTGTGTGGGTAGAATATATATCCCACGGGGGTAAAATTGAAAAAAGTTGAAAACATTTTTTTTATGGACTTAGTCATTTTTCCGGCGTTTAACAGACTTTCAGATAGGGGAAATGTCAGTGAGCGTTACGATTTCAGTTCCAGAGCGATTTGCCCAATGAGTCTTTGATATTTAGTCGTTTTCAGCCAATATTTTGGATTTTTGAAAATTTCACTTTTTTGTGAAAATATCCACTAAATGAGGGAATAATATGTGTGAGGGTACCCCAGGAGATTTCCAAATGTGTGTGGGTAGAGTATATATCCCACGGGTGTAAAATTGAAAAAAGTTTAAAAAATTTTTTTTTTGGACTTAGTCATTTTTCCGGCGTTTATCAGACTTTCAGATAGGGGAAATGTGAATGAGCTTTCCCATTTCAGTTCCAGAGCGATTCGCCCAATGAGTTCTTGATATTTAGTCATTTTCAGCCAATTTTCTGGATTTTTGAAAATTTCAATTTTGTGAAAATATCCACTAAATGAGGGAATAATATGTGTGAGGGTAGAATATATATCCCACGGGGGTAAAATTGAAAAAAGTTGAAAACATTTTTTTTTGGACTTACCGTCATTTTTTCGGCGTTTATCAGACTTTCAGATAGGGGAAATGTCAGTGAGCGTTCCGATTTCAATTCCAGAACGATTCGCCCAATGAGTCCTTGATATTTAGTCGTTTTCAGCCAATTTTCTGGATTTTGGAAAATTTAACTTTTTTGTGAAAATATCCACTAATTGAGGAAATAATATGTGTGAGGGTAACCCAGGAGAGTTCCAAATGTGTGTGGGTAGAATATATATCCCACGGGGGTAAAATTGAAAAAAGTTGAAACCATTTCTTTAATGGACTTAGTCATTTTTCCGGCGTTTGTCAGACTTTCAGATAGGGAAAATGTCAGTGAGCGTTCTGATTTCAGTTCCAGAGCGATTCGCCCAATGAGTCCTTTATATTTAGTCGTTTTCAACCAATATTTTGGATTTTTGAAAATTTCACTTTTTTGTGAAAATATCCACTAAATGAGGGAATAATATGTGTGAGGGCACCCCAGGAGAGTTCCAAATGTGTGTGGGTAGAATATATATCCCACGGGGTAAAATTGAAAAAAGTTGAAAAAAATTATTTTTGGGACTTAGTAATTTTTCCTGCGTTTATCAGACTTTCAGATAGGGGAAATGTCAGTGAGCGTTCCGATTTCAATTCCAGAACGATTCGCCCAATGAGTCCTTGATATTTAGTCGTTTTCAGCCAATTTTCTGGATTTTTCAAAATTTCACTTTTTTGTGAAAATATCCACTAAATGGGGGAATAATATGTGTGAGGGTAGAATATATATCCCACGGGGGTAAAATTGAAAAAAGTTGAAAAAACATTTTTTTTTGGACTTAGTCATTTTTCCGGCGTTTATCAGACTTTCAGAAAGGGGAAATGTCAGTGAGCGTTCCGATTTCAGTTCCAGAGCGATTCGCCCAATGAGTCTTTGATATTTAGTCGTTTTCAGCCAATATTTTGGATTTTTGAAAATTTCACTTTTTTGTGAAAATATCCACTAATTGAGGAAATAATATGTGTGAGGGCACCCCAGGAGAGTTCCAAATGTGTGTGGGTAGAATATATATCCCATGGGGTAAAATTGAAAAAAGTTGAAAAAAATTATTTTTGGGACTTAGTAATTTTTCCTGCGTTTATCAGACTTTCAGATAGGGGAAATGTCAGTGAGAGTTCCAATTTCAATTCAAGAACGATTCGCCCAATGAGTCCATGATATTTAGTCGTTTTCAGCCAAGTTCTGGATTTTTGAAAATTTCACTTTTTTGTGAAAATATCCACTAATTGAGGAAATAATATGTGTGAGGGTACCCCAGGAGAGTTCCAAATGTGTGTGGGTAGAATATATATCCCACGGGGGTAAAATTGAAAAAAGTTGAAAACATTTTTTTTATGGACTTAGTCATTTTTCCGGCGTTTAACAGACTTTCAGATAGGGGAAATGTCAGTGAGCGTTACGATTTCAGTTCCAGAGCGATTTGCCCAATGAGTCTTTGATATTTAGTCGTTTTCAGCCAATATTTTGGATTTTTGAAAATTTCACTTTTTTGTGAAAATATCCACTAAATGAGGGAATAATATGTGTGAGGGTACTCCAGGAGAGTTCCAAATGTGTGTGGGTAGAATATATATCCCACGGGGGTAAAATTAAAAAAAGTTGAAAACATTTTTTTTTTGGACTTAGTCATTTTTCCGGCGTTTATCAGACTTTCAGATAGGGGAAATGTCTGTGAGCGTTCCGATTTCAGTTCCAGAGCGATTCGCCCAATGAGTCTTTGATATTTTATCGTTTTCAGCCAATATTTTGGATTTTTGAAAATTTCACTTTTTTGTGAAAATATCCACTAAATGAGGGAATAATATGTGTGAGGGTACCCCAGGAGAGTTCCAAATGTGTGTGGGCAGAATATATATCCCATGGGGGTAAAATTGAAAAAAGTTGCAAAAAAATTTTTTTTTGGACTTAGTCATTTTTCTGCCGTTTATCAGACTTTCAGATAGCGGAAATGTCAGTGAGCATTCCAATTTCAGTTCCAGAGCGATTCGCCCAATGAGTCTTTGGTATTTAGTCGTTTTCAGCCAATATTTTGGATTTTTGAAAATTTCACTTTTTTGTGAAAATATCCACAAAATGAGAGAATAATATGTGTGAGGGTACCCCAGGAGATTTCCAAATGTGTGTGGGTAGAATATATATCTCACGGGGGTAAAATTGAAAAAAGTTGAAAACATTTTTTTTTGGACTTAGTCATTTTTTCGGCGTTTATCAGACTTTCAGATAGGGGAAATGTCAGTGAGCGTTCCGATTTCAATTCCAGAACGATTCGCCCAATGAGTCCTTGATATTTAGTCGTTTTCAGCCAATTTTCTGGATTTTGGAAAATTTAACTTTTTTGTGAAAATATCCACTAATTGAGGAAATAATATGTGTGAGGGTAACCCAGGAGAGTTCCAAATGTGTGTGGGTAGAATATATATCCCACGGGGGTAAAATTGAAAAAAGTTGAAACCATTTTTTTAATGGACTTAGTCATTTTTCTGGCGTTTGTCAGACTTTCAGATAGGGAAAATGTCAGTGAGCGTTCTGATTTCAGTTCCAGAGCGATTCGCCCAATGAGTCCTTTATATTTAGTCGTTTTCAACCAATATTTTGGATTTTTGAAAATTTCACTTTTTTGTGAAAATATCCACTAAATGAGGGAATATTATGTGTGAGGGCACCCCAGGAGAGTTCCAAATGTGTGTGGGTAGAATATATATCCCACGGGGTAAAATTGAAAAAAGTTGAAAAAAATTATTTTTGGAACTTAGTAATTTTTCCTGCGTTTATCAGACTTTCAGATACGGGAAATGTCAGTGAGCGTTCCGATTTCAATTCCAGAACGATTCGCCCAATGAGTCCTTGATATTTAGTCGTTTTCAGCCAATTTTCTGGATTTTTCAAAATTTCACTTTTTTGTGAAAATATCCACTAAATGGGGGAATAATATGTGTGAGGGTGGAATATATATCCCACGGGGGTAAAATTGAAAAAAGTTGAAAAAACATTTTTTTTTGGACTTAGTCATTTTTCCGGCGTTTATCAGACTTTCAGAAAGGGGAAATGTCAGTGAGCGTTCCGATTTCAGTTCCAGAGCGATTCGCCCAATGAGTCCTTGATATTTAGTCGTCTTCAGCTATTATTTTGGATTTTTGAAAATTTCACTTTTTTGTGAAAATATCGACTAAATGAGGGAATAATATGTGTGAGGGTACCCCAGGAGAGTTCCAAATGTGTGTGGGTAGAATATATATCCCACGGGGGTAAAATTAAAAAAAGTTGAAAACATTTTTTTTTTGGACTTAGTCATTTTTCCGGCGTTTATCAGACTTTCAGATAGGGGAAATGTCTGTGAGCGTTCCGATTTCAGTTCCAGAGCAATTCGCCCAATGTGTTCTTGTTATTTAGTTGTTTTCAGCCAATTTTCTGGATTTTTGAAAATTTCACTTTTTTGTGAAAATATCCACTAAATGAGGGAATAATATGTGTGAGGGTACCCCAGGAGAGTTCCAAATGTGTGTGGGTAGAATATATATCCCACGGGGGTAAAATTGAAAAAAGTTGAAAACATTTTTTTTTTTGGACTTAGTCATTTTTCTGGCGTTTGTCAGACTTTCAGATAGGGAAAATGTCAGTGAGCGTTCTGATTTCAGTCCCAGAGCGATGCTCCGAATGAGTCCTTGATATTTAGTCGTTTTCAACCAATATTTTGGATTTTTGAAAATTTCACTTTTTTGTGAAAATATCCACTAAATGAGGGAATAATATGTGTGAGGGCACCCCAGGAGAGTTCCAAATGTGTGTGGGTAGAATATATATCCCACGGGGTAAAATTGAAAAAAGTTGAAAAAATTATTTTTGGGACTTAGTAATTTTTCCTGCGTTTATCAGACTTTCAGATAGGGGAAATGTCAGTGAGAGTTCCAATTTCAATTCCAGAACGATTCGCCCAATGAGTCCTTGATATTTATTCGTTTTCAGCCAAGTTCTGGATTTTTGAAAATTTCACTTTTTTGTGAAAATATCCACTAATTGAGGAAATAATATGTGTGAGGGTACCCCAGGAGAGTTCCAAATGTGTGTGGGTAGAATATATATCCCACGGGGGTAAAATTGAAAAAAGTTGAAAACATTTTTTTTATGGACTTAGTCATTTTTCCGGCGTTTATCAGACTTTCAGATAGGGGAAATGTCAGTGAGCGTTCTGATTTCAGTCCCAGAGCGATTCGCCGAATGAGTCCTTAATATTTAGTCATTTTCAAACAATATTTTGGATTTTTCAAAATTTCACTTTTTTGTGAAAATATCCACTAAATGGGGGAATAATATGTGTGAGGGTAGAATATATATCCCACGGGGGTAAAATTGAAAAAAGTTGAAAAAACATTTTTTTTGGACTTAGTCATTTTTCCGGCGTTTATCAGACTTTCAGATAGGGGAAATGTCAGTCAGCGTTCCGATTTCAATTCCAGAACGATTCTCCCATTGAGTCCTTGATATTTAGTAGTTTTCAGCCAATTTTCTGGATTTTTGAAAATTTCACTTTTTTGTAAAAATATCCACTAAATGAGGGAATAATATGTGTGAGGGTACACCAGGAGAGTTCCAAACGTGTGTGGGTAGAATATATATCCAACGGGGGTAAAATTGAAAAAAGTTGAAAAAAAATTTTTTTTGGACTTAGTCATTTTTCTGGCGTTTATCAGACTTTCAGATAGGGAAAATGTCAGTGAGCGTTCTGATTTCAGATCCAGAGCGATTCGCCGAATGAGTCCTTGATATTTAGTCGTTTTCAGCCAATTTTCTGGATTTTTGAAAATTTCACTTTTTTGTGAAAATATCCACTAAATGAGGGAATAATATGTGTGAGGGTACCCCAGTAGAGTTCCAAATGTGTGTGGGTAGAATATATATCCCACGGGGGTATAATTGAAAAAAGTTGAAAACATTTTTTTTATGGACTTAGTCATTTTTCTGGCGTTCGTCAGACTTTCAGATAGGGAAAATGTCAGTGAGTGTTCTGATTTCAGATCCAGAGAGATTCGCCGAATGAGTCCTTGATATTTAGTCGTTTTCAGCCAATTTTCTGGATTTTTGAAAATTTCACTTTTTTGTGAAAATATCCACTAAATGAGGGAATAATATGTGTGAGGGTAACCCAGGAGAGTTCCAAATGTGTGTGGGTAGAATATATATCCCACGGGGGTAAAATTGAAAAAAGTTGAAAACATTTTTTTTATGGACTTAGTCATTTTTCTGGCGTTTGTCAGACTTTCAGATAGGGAAAATGTCAGTGAGCGTTCTGATTTCAGTCCCAGAGCGATTCGCCGAATGAGTCCTTGATATTTAGTCATTTTCAAACAATATTTTGGATTTTTCAAAATTTCACTTTTTTGTGAAAATATCCACTAAATGGGGGAATAATATGTGTGAGGGTAGAATATATATCCCACGGGGGTAAAATTGAAAAAAGTTGAAAAAACATTTTTTTTGGACTTAGTCATTTTTCCGGCGTTTATCAGACTTTCAGATAGGGGAAATGTCAGTCAGCGTTCCGATTTCAATTCCAGAACGATTCTCCCATTGAGTCCTTGATATTTAGTAGTTTTCAGCCAATTTTCTGGATTTTTGAAAATTTCACTTTTTTGTAAAAATATCCACTAAATGAGGGAATAATATGTGTGAGGGTACACCAGGAGAGTTCCAAACGTGTGTGGGTAGAATATATATCCAACGGGGGTAAAATTGAAAAAAGTTGAAAAAAAATTTTTTTTGGACTTAGTCATTTTTCTGGCGTTTATCAGACTTTCAGATAGGGGAAATGTCAGTGAGCGTTCCGATTTCAGTCCCAGAGTGATTCGCCCAATGAGTACTTGATATTTAGTCGTTTTCAGCCAATATTTTGGATTTTTGAAAATTTCACTTTTTTGTGAAAATATCCACTAAATGAGGGAATAATATGTGTGAGGGTACCCCAGGAGAGTTCCAAATGTGTGTGGGTAGAATATATAACCCACGGGGGTAAAATTGGAAAAAGTTGAAAAGATTTTTTTTTGGACTTAGTCATTTTTCCGGCGTTTATCAGACTTTCAGATAGGGGAAATGTCAGTGAGCGTTCCGATTTCAATTCCAGAATGATTCGCCCAATGAGTCCTTGATATTTAGTCGTTTTCAGCCAATTTTCTGGATTTTGGAAAATTTCACTTTTTTGTGAAAATATCCACTAATTGAGGAAATAATATGTGTGAGGGTAACCCAGGAGAGTTCCAAATGTGTGTGGGTAGAATATATATCCCACGGGGGTAAAATTGAAAAAAGTTGAAAACATTTTTTTTATGGACTTAGTCATTTTTCTGGCGTTCGTCAGACTTTCAGATAGGGAAAATGTCAGTGAGCGTTCTGATTTCAGATCCAGAGAGATTCCCCGAATGAGTCCTTGATATTTAGTCGTTTTCAGCCAATTTTCTGGATTTTTGAAAATTTCACTTTTTTGTGAAAATATCCACTAAATGGGGGAATAATATGTGTGAGGGTAGAATATATATCCCACGGGGGTAAAATTGAAAAAAGTTGAAAAAACATTTTTTTTGGACTTAGTCATTTTTCCGGCGTTTATCAGACTTTCAGATAGGGGAAATGTCAGTCAGCGTTCCGATTTCAATTCCAGAACGATTCTCCCATTGAGTCCTTGATATTTAGTAGTTTTCAGCCAATTTTCTGGATTTTTGAAAATTTCACTTTTTTGTAAAAATATCCACTAAATGAGGGAATAATATGTGTGAGGGTACCCAGGAGAGTTCCAAATGTGTGTGTGTAGAATATATATCCCACGGGGGTAAAATTGAAAAAAGTTGAAAACATTTTTTTTTGGACTTAGTCATTTTTTCTGCGTTTAACAGACTTTCAGATAGGGGAAATGTCAGTGAGCGTTCCGATATCAGTTCCAGAGCGATTCGCCCAATGAGTCCTTGATATTTAGTCGTTTTCAGCTAATATTTTGGATTTTTGAAAATTTCACTTTTTTGTGAAAATATCCACTAAATGAGGGAATAATATGTGTGGGGGTACACCAGGAGAGTTCCAAATGTGTGTGGGTAGAATATATATCCCACGGGGGTAAAATTGAAAAAAGTTGAAAACATTTTTTTTATGGACTTAGTCATTTTACTGGCGTTTATCAGACTTTCAGATAGGGGAAATGTCAGTGAGCGTTCCGATTTCAGTCCCAGAGTGATTCGCCCAATGAGTACTTGATATTTTGTCGTTTTCAGCCAATATTTTGGATTTTTGAAAATTTCACTTTTTTGTGAAAATATCCACTAAATGAGGGAATAATATGTGTGAGGGTACCCCAGGAGAGTTCCAAATGTGTGTGGGTAGAATATATATCCCACGGGGGTAAAATTGAAAAAAGTTGAAAACATTTTTTTTTTGGACTTAGTCATTTTTCCGGCGTTTATCAGACTTTCAGATATGGGAAATGTCTGTGAGCGTTCCGATTTCAGTTCCAGAGCGATTCGCCCAATGTGTTCTTGTTATTTAGTTGTTTTCAGCCAATTTTCTGGATTTTTGAAAATTTCACTTTTTTGTGAAAATATCCACTAAATGAGGGAATAATATGTGTGAGGGTACCCCAGGAGAGTTCCAAATGTGTGTGGGTAGAATATATATCCCACGGGGGTAAAATTGAAAAAAGTTGAAAACATTTTTATTTTGGACTTAGTCATTTTTCCGGCGTTTATCAGACTTTCAGATAGGGGAAATGTCAGTGAGCGTTCCGATTTCAGTTCCAGAGCGATTTGCCCAATGAGTCCTTGATATTTAGTCGCTCTCAGCCAATTTTCTGGATTTTTGAAAATTTCACTTTTTTGTGAAAATATCCACTAAATGAGGGAATAATATGTGTGAGGGTAGAATATATATCCCACAGGGGTAAAATTGAAAAAAGTTGAAAACATTTTTTTAATGGACTTAGTCATTTTTTCTGCGTTTAACAGACTTTCAGATAGGGGAAATGTCAGTGAGCATTCCGATTTCAGTTCCAGAGCGATTCGCCCAATGAGTCCTTGATATTTAGTTGCTTTCAGCCAATTTTCTGGATTTTTGAAAATTTCACTTTTTTGTGAAAATATCCACTCAATGAGGGAATAATACGTGTGAGGGTACCCCAGGAGAGTTCCAAATGTGTGTGGGTAGAATATATATCCCACAGGGGTAAAATTGAAAAAAGTTTAAACAATTTTTTTTCTGGACTTAGTCATTTTTCCGGCGTTTATCAGACTTTCAGATAGGGGAAATATCAGTGATCGTTCCGATGTCAGTTCCAGAGCGATTTGCCCAATGAGTCCTTTATATTTAGTCGCTTTCAGCCAATTTTCTGGATTTTTGAAAATTTCACTTTTTTGTGAAAATATCCACTAAATGAGGGAATAATATGTGTGAGGGTAGAATATATATCCCACGGGGGTAAAATTGAAAAAAGTTGAAAAGATTTTTTTTTCGACTTAGTCATTTTTCCGGCGTTTATCAGACTTTCAGATAGGGGAAATGTCAGTGAGCGTTCCGATTTCAATTCCAGAACGATTCTCCCATTGAGTCCTTGATATTTAGTAGTTTTCAGCCAATTTTCTGGATTTTTGAAAATTTCACTTTTTTGTAAAAATATCCACTAAATGAGGGAATAATATGTGTGAGGGTACACCAGGAGAGTTCCAAATGTGTGTGGGTAGAATATATATCCCACGGGGGTAAAATTGAAAAAAGTTGAAAACATTTTTTTTATGGACTTAGTCATTTTTCTGGCGTTTATCAGACTTTCAGATAGGGGAAGTGTCTGTGAGCGTTCCGATTTCAGTTCCAGAGCGATTCGCCCAATGAGTTCTTGTTATTTAGTTGTTTTCAGCCAATTTTCTGGATTTTTGAAAATTTCACTTTTTTGTGAAAATATCCACTAAATGAGGGAATAATATGTGTGAGGGTACCCCAGGAGAGTTCCAAATGTTTGTAGGTAGAATATATATCCCACGGGGGTAAAATTGAAAGAAGTTGAAAACATTTTTTTTATGGACTTAGTCATTTTTCCGGCATTTATCAGAATTTCAGATAGGGGAAATGTCAGTGAGCGTTACGATTTCAGATCCAGAGCGATTCGCCCAATAAATCCTTGATATTTAGTCGTTTTCAGCCAATTTTCTGGATTTTTGAAAATGTCACTTTTTTGTGAAAATATCCACTAAAGGAGGGAATATTATGTTTGAGGGTAGAATATATATCCCATGGGGGTAAAATTGAAAAAAGTTGCAAAAAAATTTTTTTTGGGACTTAGTCATTTTTCCGGCATTTATCAGAATTTCAGATAGGGGAAATGTCAGTGAGCGTTCCGATTTCAGTTCCAGAGCGATTCGCCCAATGAGTCCTTGATATTTAGTCGTTTTCAGCTAATATTTTGGATTTTTGAAAATTTCACTTTTTTGTGAAAATATCCACTAAACGAGGGAATAATATGTGTGAGGGTACCCCAGGAGAGTTCCAAATGTGTGTGGGTAGAATATATATCCCACGGGGGTAAAATTGAAAAAAGTTGAAAAAACATTTTTTTTTGGACTTAGTCATTTTTCCGGCGTTTATCAGACTTTCAGATAGGGGAAATGTCAGTGAGCGTTCCGATTTCAGTTCCAGAGCGATTCGCCCAACGAGTCCTTGATATTTAGTCGTTTTCAGCTAATATTTTGGATTTTTGAAAATTTCACTTTTTTGTGAAAATATCCACTAAATGAGGGAATAATATGTGTGAGGGTACCCCAGGAGAGTTCCAAATGTGTGTGGGTAGAATATATATCCCACGGGGGTAAAATTGAAAAAAGTTGAAAACATTTTTTTTATGGACTTAGTCATTTTTTCTGCGTTTAACAGACTTTCAGATAGGGGAAATGTCAGTGAGCGTTCCGATATCAGTTCCAGAGCGATTCGCTCAATGAGTCCTTGATATTTAGTCGTTTTCAGCTAATATTTTGGATTTTTGAAAATTTCACTTTTTTGTGAAAATATCCACTAAATGAGGGAATAATATGTGTGGGGGTACACCAGGAGAGTTCCAAATGTGTGTGGGTAGAATATATATCCCACGGGGGTAAAATTGAAAAAAGTTGAAAACATTTTTTTTATGGACTTAGTCATTTTTCCGGCGTTTATCAGACTTTCAGATAGGGGAAATGTCAGTGAGCATTACGATTTCAGATCCAGAGCGATTCGCCCAATGAGTCCTTGATATTTAGTTGTTTTCAGCCAATTTTCTGGATTTTTGAAAATTTCACTTTTTTGTGAAAATATCCACTAAATGAGGGAATAATATGTGTGAGGGTACCCCAGGAGAGTTCCAAATGTGTGTGGGTAGAATATATATCCAACGGGGGTAAAATTGAAAAAAGTTGAAAAAAAATTTTTTTTGGACTTAGTCATTTTTCTGGCGTTTATCAGACATTCAGATAGGGGAAATGTCAGTGAGCGTTCCGATTTCAGTCCCAGAGTGCTTCGCCCAATGAGTACTTGATATTTTGTCGTTTTCAGCCAATATTTTGGATTTTTGAAAATTTCACTTTTTTGTGAAAATATCCACTAAATGAGGGAATAATATGTGTGAGGGTACCCCAGGAGAGTTCCAAATGTGTGTGGGTAGAATATATATCCCACGGGGGTAAAATTGAAAAAAGTTGAAAACACTTTTTTTTTGGACTTAGTCATTTTTCCAGCGTTTATCAGACTTTCAGATATGGGAAATGTCTGTGAGCGTTCCGATTTCAGTTCCAGAGCGATTCGCCCAATGTGTTCTTGTTATTTAGTTGTTTTCAGCCAATTTTCTGGATTTTTGAAAATTTCACTTTTTTGTGAAAATATCCACTAAATGAGGGAATAATATGTGTGAGGGTACCCCAGGAGAGTTCCAAATGTGTGTTGGTAGAATATATATCCCACGGGATAAAATTGAAAAAAGTTGAAAAAAAATTTTTTTTATGGACTTAGTCATTTTTCCGGCGTTTATCAGACTTTCAGATAGGGGAAATGTCAGTGAGCGTTCCGATTTCAGTTCCAGAGCGATTTGCCCAATGAGTCCTTGATATTTAGTCGCTCTCAGCCAATTTTCTGGATTTTTGAAAATTTCACTTTTTTGTGAAAATATCCACTAAATGAGGGAATAATATGTGTGAGGGTAGAATATATATCCCACAGGGGTAAAATTGAAAAAAGTTGAAAACATTTTTTTTTGGACTTAGTCATTTTTTCTGCGTTTAACAGACTTTCAGATAGGGGAAATGTCAGTGAGCATTCCGATTTCAGTTCCAGAGCGATTCGCCCAATGTGTTCTTGTTATTTAGTTGTTTTCAGCCAATTTTCTGGATTTTTGAAAATTTCACTTTTTTGTGAAAATATCCACTCAATGAGGGAATAATACGTGTGAGGGTACCCCAGGAGAGTTCCAAATGTGTGTGGGTAGAATATATATCCCACAGGGGTAAAATTGAAAAAAGTTTAAACAATTTTTTTTCTGGACTTAGTCATTTTTCCGGCGTTTATCAGACTTTCAGATAGGGGAAATATCAGTGATCGTTCCGATGTCAGTTCCAGAGCGATTTGCCCAATGAGTCCTTTATATTTAGTCGCTTTCAGCCAATTTTCTGGATTTTTGAAAATTTCACTTTTTTGTGAAAATATCCACTAAATGAGGGAATAATATGTGTGAGGGTAGAATATATATCCCACGGGGGTAAAATTGAAAAAAGTTGAAAAGATTTTTTTTTCGACTTAGTCATTTTTCCGGCGTTTATCAGACTTTCAGATAGGGGAAATGTCAGTGAGCGTTCCGATTTCAATTCCAGAACGATTCTCCCATTGAGTCCTTGATATTTAGTAGTTTTCAGCCAATTTTCTGGATTTTTGAAAATTTCACTTTTTTGTAAAAATATCCACTAAATGAGGGAATAATATGTATGAGGGTACCCAGGAGAGTTCCAAATGTGTGTGTGTAGAATATATATCCCACGGGGGTAAAATTGAAAAAAGTTGAAAACATTTTTTTTTGGACTTAGTCATTTTTTCTGCGTTTAACAGACTTTCAGATAGGGGAAATGTCAGTGAGCGTTCCGATTTCAGTTCCAGAGCGATTCGCCCAAGGAGTCCTTGATATTTAGTCGTTTTCAGCTAATATTTTGGATTTTTGAAAATTTCACTTTTTTGTGAAAATATCCACTAAATGAGGGAATAATATGTGTGAGGGTACACCAAGAGAGTTCCAAATGTGTGTGGGTAGAATATATATCCCACGGGGGTAAAATTGAAAAAAGTTGAAAACATTTTTTTTATGGACTTAGTCATTTTTCTGGCGTTTATCAGACTTTCAGATAGGGGAAGTGTCTGTGAGTGTTCCGATTTCAGTTCCAGAGCGATTCGCCCAATGAGTTCTTGTTATTTAGTTGTTTTTTGTTTTCAGCCAATTTTCTGGATTTTTGAAAATTTCAATTTTTTGTGAAAATATCCACTAAATGAGGGAATAATATGTGTGAGGGTACCCCAGGAGAGTTCCAAATGTGTGTGGGTAGAATATATATCCCACGGGGGTAAAATTGAAAAAAGTTGAAAACATTTTTTTTTTGGACTTAGTCATTTTTACGGCGTTTATCAGACTTTCAGATATGGGAAATGTCTGTGAGCGTTCCGATTTCAGTTCCAGAGCGATTCGCCCAATGTGTTCTTGTTATTTAGTTGTTTTCAGCCAATTTTCTGGATTTTTGAAAATTTCACTTTTTTGTGAAAATATCCACTAAATGAGGGAATAATATGTGTGAGGGTACCCCAGGAGAGTTCCAAATGTGTGTTGGTAGAATATATATCCCATGGGATAAAATTGAAATAAGTTGAAAAAAATTTTTTTTTATGGACTTAGTCATTTTTCCGGCGTTTATCAGACTTTCAGATAGGGGAAATGTCAGTGAGCGTTCCGATTTCAGTTCCAGAGCGATTTGCCCAATGAGTCCTTGATATTTAGTCGCTCTCAGCCAATTTTCTGGATTTTTGAAAATTTCACTTTTTTGTGAAAATATCCACTCAATGAGGGAATAATACGTGTGAGGGTACCCCAGGAGAGTTCCAAATGTGTGTGGGTAGAATATATATCCCACAGGGGTAAAATTGAAAAAAGTTTAAACAATTTTTTTTCTGGACTTAGTCATTTTTCCGGCGTTTATCAGACTTTCAGATAGGGGAAATATCAGTGATCGTTCCGATGTCAGTTCCAGAGCGATTTGCCCAATGAGTCCTTTATATTTAGTCGCTTTCAGCCAATTTTCTGGATTTTTGAAAATTTCACTTTTTTGTGAAAATATCCACTAAATGAGGGAATAATATGTGTGAGGGTAGAATATATATCCCACAGGGGTAAAATTGAAAAAAGTTTAAACAATTTTTTTTCTGGACTTAGTCATTTTTCCGGCGTTTATCAGACTTTCAGATAGGGGAAATGTCAGTGAGCGTTCCGATTTCAATTCCAGAACGATTCTCCCATTGAGTCCTTGATAATTAGTAGTTTTCAGCCAATTTTCTGGATTTTTGAAAATTTCACTTTTTTGTAAAAATATCCACTAAATGAGGGAATAATATGTGTGAGGGTACACCAAGAGAGTTCCAAATGTGTGTGGGTAGAATATATATCCCACGGGGGTAAAATTGAAAAAAGTTGAAAACATTTTTTTTTTGGACTTAGTCATTTTTTTGCGTTTAACAGACTTTCAGATAGGGGAAATGTCAGTGAGCGTTCCGATTTCAGTTCCAGAGCGATTCGCCCAATGAGTCCTTGATATTTAGTCGTTTTCAGCTAATATTTTGGATTTTTGAAAATTTCACTTTTTTGTGAAAATATCCACTAAATGAGGGAATAATATGTGTGAGGGTACACCAAGAGAGTTCCAAATGTGTGTGGGTAGAATATATATCCCACGGGGGTAAAATTGAAAAAAGTTGAAACATTTTTTTTAAGGACTTAGTCATTTTTCTGGCGTTTATCAGACTTTCAGATAGGGGAAGTGTCTGTGAGCGTTCCGATTTCAGTTCCAGAGCGATTCGCCCAATGAGTTCTTGTTATTTAGTTGTTTTCAGCCAATTTTCTGGATTTTTGAAAGTTTCAATTTTTTGTGAAAATATCCACTAAATGAGGGAATAATATGTGTGAGGGTACCCCAGGAGAGTTCCAAATGTGTGTGGGTAGAATATATATCCCACGGGGGTAAAATTGAAAAAAGTTGAAAAAAATTTTTTTTTGGACTCAGTCATTTTTTCCGGCGTTTATCAGACTTTCAGATAGGGGAAATGTCAGTGAGCGTTACGATTTCAGATCCAGAGTGATTCGCCCAATGAGTCCTTGATATTTAGTCGTTTTCAGCCAATTTTCTGGATTTTTGAAAATTTCACTTTTTTGTGAAAATATCCACTAATTGAGGAAATAATATGTGTGAGGGTACCCCAGGAGAGTTTCAAATGTGTGTGGGTATAATATATATCCCACGGGGGTAAAATTGAAAAAAGTTGAAAACATTTTTTTTATGGACTTAGTCATTTTTCCGGCGTTTATCAGACTTTCAGATAGGGGAAATGTCAGTGAGCTTTCCAATTTCAGTTCCAGAGCGATTCGCCCAATGAGTCCTTGATATTTAGTCGTTTTCAGCCAATTTTCTGGATTTTTGAAAATTTCACTTTTTTGTGAAAATATCCACTAAAGGAGGGAATAATATGTTTGAGGGTAGAATATATATCCCATGGGGGTAAAATTGAAAAAAGTTGCAAAAAAATTTTTTTTTGGACTTAGTCATTTTTCCGGCGTTTATCAGACTTTCAGATAGGGGAAATGTCAGTGAGCGTTCCGATTTCAGTTCCAGAGCGATTCGCCCAATGAGTCCTTGATATTTAGTCGTTTTCAGCTAATATTTTGGATTTTTGAAAATTTCACTTTTTTGTGAAAATATCCACTAAATGAGGGAATAATATGTGTGAGGGTACCCCAGGAGAGTTCCAAATGTTTGTGGGTAGAATATATATCCCACGGGGGTAAAATTGAAAGAAGTTGAAAACATTTTTTTTATGGACTTAGTCATTTTTCCGGCATTTATCAGAATTTCAGATAGGGGAAATGTCAGTGAGCGTTACGATTTCAGATCCAGAGCGATTCGCCCAATGAATCCTTGATATTTAGTCGTTTTCAGCCAATTTTCTGGATTTTTGAAAATTTCACTTTTTGTGAAAATATGCACTAAAGGAGGGAATAATATGTTTGAGGGTAGAATATATATCCCATGGGGGTAAAATTGAAAAAAGTTGCAAAAAAATTTTTTTTGGGTCTTAGTCATTTTTCCGGCGTTTATCAGACTTTCAGATAGTGGAAATGTCAGTGAGCGTTCCGATTTCAGTTCCAGAGCGATTCGCCCAATGAGTCCTTGATATTTAGTCGTTTTCAGCTAATATTTTGGATTTTTGAAAATTTCACTTTTTTGTGAAAATATCCACTAAACGAGGGAATAATATGTGTGAGGGTACCCCAGGAGAGTTCCAAATGTGTGTGGGTAGAATATATATCCCACGGGGGTAAAATTGAAAAAAGTTGAAAAAACATTTTTTTTTGGACTTAGTAATTTTTCCGGCGTTTATCCGACTTTCAGATAGGGGAAATGTCAGTGAGCGTTCCGATTTCAGTTCCAGAGCGATTCGCCCAATGAGTCCTTGATATTTAGTCGTTTTCAGCTAATATTTTGGATTTTTGAAAATTTCACTTTTTTGTGAAAATATCCACTAAATGAGGGAATAATATGTACCCCAGGAGAGTTCCAAATGTGTGTGGGTAGAATATATATCCCACGGGGGTAAAATTGAAAAAAGTTGAAAACATTTTTTTTATGGACTTAGTCATTTGTCTGGCGTTTATCAGACTTTCAGATAGGGGAAATGTCAGTGAGCGTTACGATTTCAGATCCAGAGCGATTCGCCCAATGAGTCCTTGATATTTAGTCGTTTTCAGTCAATATTTTGGATTTTTGAAAATGTCACTTTTTTGTGAAAATATCCACTAAATGAGAGCATAATATGTGTGAGGGTACCCCAGGAGATTTCCAAATGTGTGTGGGTAGAATATATATCCCACGGGGGTAAAATTGAAAAAAGTTGAAAATTTTTTTTTCGGACTTTGTCATTTTTCCGGCGTTTATCAGACTTTCAGATAGGGGAAATGTCAGTGAGCGTTACGATTTCAATTGCAGAGCGATTCGCCCAATGAGTCCTTGATATTTAGTCGTTTTCAGCCAATTTTCTGGATTTTTCAAAATTTCACTTTTTTGTGAAAATATCCACTAAATGGGGGAATAATATGTGTGAGGGTACCCCAGGAGAGTTCCAAATGTGTGTTGGTAGAATATATATCCCATGGGGTAAAATTGAAAAAAGTTGAAAAAAATTTTTTTTTGGACTTAGTCATTTTTCCGGCGTTTATCAGACTTTCAGATAGGGGAAATGTCAGTGAGCGTTCCGATTTCAGTTCCAGAGCGATTTGCCCAATGAGTCCTTGATATTTAGTTGCTTTCAGCCAATTTTCTGGATTTTTGAAAATTTCACTTTTTTGTGAAAATATCCACTAAATGAGGGAATAATATGTGTGAGGGTAGAATATATATCCCACGGGGGTAAAATTGAAAAAAGTTGAAAAGATTTTTTTTGGACTTAGTCATTTTTCCGGCGTTTATCAGACTTTCAGATAGGGGAAATGTCAGTCAGCGTTCCGATTTCAATTCCAGAACGATTCTCCCATTGAGTCCTTGATATTTAGTAGTTTTCAGCCAATTTTCTGGATTTTTGAAAATTTCACTTTTTTGTAAAAATATCCACTAAATGAGGGAATAATATGTGTGAGGGTACCCAGGAGAGTTCCAAATGTGTGTGTGTAGAATATATATCCCACGGGGGTAAAATTGAAAAAAGTTGAAAACATTTTTTTTATGGACTTAGTCATTTTTTCTGCGTTTAACAGACTTTCAGATAGGGGAAATGTCAGTGAGCGTTCCGATATCAGTTCCAGAGCGATTCGCCCAATGAGTCCTTGATATTTAGTCGTTTTCAGCTAATATTTTGGATTTTTGAAAATTTCACTTTTTTGTGAAAATATCCACTAAATGAGGGAATAATATGTGTGAGGGTACACCAGGAGAGTTCCAAATGTGTGTGGGTAGAATATATATCCCACGGGGGTAAAATTGAAAAAAGTTGAAAACATTTTTTTTATGGACTTAGTCATTTTTCCGGCGTTTATCAGACTTTCAGATAGGGGAAATGTCAGTGAGCATTACGATTTCAGATCCAGAGCGATTCGCCCAATGAGTCCTTGATATTTAGTTGTTTTCAGCCAATTTTCTGGATTTTTGAAAATTTCACTTTTTTGTGAAAATATCCACTAAATGAGGGAATAATATGTGTGAGGGTACCCCAGGAGAGTTCCAAATGTGTGTGGGTAGAATATATATCCAACGGGGGTAAAATTGAAAAAAGTTGAAAAAAAATTTTTTTTGGACTTAGTCATTTTTCTGGCGTTTTTCAGACTTTCAGATAGGGGAAATGTCAGTGAGCGTTCCGATTTCAGTCCAAGAGTGATTCGCCCAATGAGTACTTGATATTTTGTCGTTTTCAGCCAATATTTTGGATTTTTGAAAATTTCACTTTTTTGTGAAAATATCCACTAAATGAGGGAATAATATGTGTGAGGGTACCCCAGGAGAGTTCCAAATGTGTGTGGGTAGAATATATATCCCACGGGGGTAAAATTGAAAAAAGTTGAAAACATTTTTTTTTTGGACTTAGTCATTTTTCCGGCGTTTATCAGACTTTCAGATATGGGAAATGTCTGTGAGCGTTCCGATTTCAGTTCCAGAGCGATTCGCCCAATGTGTTCTTGTTATTTAGTTGTTCTCAGCCAATTTTCTGGATTTTTGAAAATTTCACTTTTTTGTGAAAATATCCACTAAATGAGGGAATAATATATGTGAGGGTACCCCAGGAGAGTTCCAAATGTGTGTTGGTAGAATATACATCCCACGGGATAAAATTGAAAAAAGTTGAAAAAAATTTTTTTTTATGGACTTAGTCATTTTTCCGGCGTTTATCAGACTTTCAGATAGGGGAAATGTCAGTGAGCGTTCCGATTTCAGTTCCAGAGCGATTTGCCCAATGAGCCCTTGATATTTAGTCGCTCTCAGCCAATTTTCTGGATTTTTGAAAATTTCACTTTTTTGTGAAAATATCCACTAAATGAGGGAATAATATGTGTGAGGGTAGAATATATATCCCACAGGGGTAAAATTGAAAAAAGTTGAAAACATTTTTTTTTTGACTTAGTCATTTTTTCTGCGTTTAACAGACTTTCAGATAGGGGAAATGTCAGTGAGCATTCCGATTTCAGTTCCAGAGCGATTCGCCCAATGAGTCCTTGATATTTAGTTGCTTTCAGCCAATTTTCTGGATTTTTGAAAATTTCACTTTTTTGTGAAAATATCCACTCAATGAGGGAATAATACGTGTGAGGGTACCCCAGGAGAGTTCCAAATGTGTGTGGGTAGAATATATATCCCACAGGGGTAAAATTGAAAAAAGTTTAAACAATTTTTTTTCTGGACTTAGTCATTTTTCCGGCGTTTATCAGACTTTCAGATAGGGGAAATATCAGTGATCGTTCCGATGTCAGTTCCAGAGCGATTTGCCCAATGAGTCCTTTATATTTAGTCGCTCTCAGCCAATTTTCTGGATTTTTGAAAATTTCACTTTTTTGTGAAAATATCCACTAAATGAGGGAATAATATGTGTGAGGGTAGAATATATATCCCACAGGGGTAAAATTGAAAAAAGTTGAAAACATTTTTTTTTTGACTTAGTCATTTTTTCTGCGTTTAACAGACTTTCAGATAGGGGAAATGTCAGTGAGCATTCCGATTTCAGTTCCAGAGCGATTCGCCCAATGAGTCCTTGATATTTAGTTGCTTTCAGCCAATTTTCTGGATTTTTGAAAATTTCACTTTTTTGTGAAAATATCCACTCAATGAGGGAATAATACGTGTGAGGGTACCCCAGGAGAGTTCCAAATGTGTGTGGGTAGAATATATATCCCACAGGGGTAAAATTGAAAAAAGTTTAAACAATTTTTTTTCTGGACTTAGTCATTTTTCCGGCGTTTATCAGACTTTCAGATAGGGGAAATGTCAGTGAGCGTTCCGATTTCAATTCCAGAACGATTCTCCCATTGAGTCCTTGATAATTAGTAGTTTTCAGCCAATTTTCTGGATTTTTGAAAATTTCACTTTTTTGTAAAAATATCCACTAAATGAGGGAATAATATGTGTGAGGGTACCCAGGAGAGTTCCAAATGTGTATGTGTAGAATATATATCCCACGGGGGTAAAATTGAAAAAAGTTGAAAACATTTTTTTTTTGGACTTAGTCATTTTTTTGCGTTTAACAGACTTTCAGATAGGGGAAATGTCAGTGAGCGTTCCGATTTCAGTTCCAGAGCGATTCGCCCAATGAGTCCTTGATATTTAGTCGTTTTCAGCTAATATTTTGGATTTTTGAAAATTTCACTTTTTTGTGAAAATATCCACTAAATGAGGGAATAATATGTGTGAGGGTACACCAAGAGAGTTCCAAATGTGTGTGGGTAGAATATATATCCCACGGGGGTAAAATTGAAAAAAGTTGAAAACATTTTTTTTAAGGACTTAGTCATTTTTCTGGCGTTTATCAGACTTTCAGATAGGGGAAGTGTCTGTGAGCGTTCCGATTTCAGTTCCAGAGCGATTCGCCCAATGAGTTCTTGTTATTTAGTTGTTTTCAGCCAATTTTCTGGATTTTTGAAAGTTTCAATTTTTTGTGAAAATATCCACTAAATGAGGGAATAATATGTGTGAGGGTACCCCAGGAGAGTTCCAAATGTGTGTGGGTAGAATATATATCCCACGGGGGTAAAATTGAAAAAAGTTGAAAAAAATTTTTTTTTGGACTCAGTCATTTTTTCCGGCGTTTATCAGACTTTCAGATAGGGGAAATGTCAGTGAGCGTTACGATTTCAGATCCAGAGTGATTCGCCCAATGAGTCCTTGATATTTAGTCGTTTTCAGCCAATTTTCTGGATTTTTGAAAATTTCACTTTTTTGTGAAAATATCCACTAATTGAGGAAATAATATGTGTGAGGGTACCCCAGGAGAGTTTCAAATGTGTGTGGGTATAATATATATCCCACGGGGGTAAAATTGAAAAAAGTTGAAAACATTTTTTTTATGGACTTAGTCATTTTTCCGGCGTTTATCAGACTTTCAGATAGGGGAAATGTCAGTGAGCTTTCCAATTTCAGTTCCAGAGCGATTCGCCCAATGAGTCCTTGATATTTAGTCGTTTTCAGCCAATTTTCTGGATTTTTGAAAATTTCACTTTTTTGTGAAAATATCCACTAAAGGAGGGAATAATATGTTTGAGGGTAGAATATATATCCCATGGGGGTAAAATTGAAAAAAGTTGCAAAAAAATTTTTTTTTGGACTTAGTCATTTTTCCGGCGTTTATCAGACTTTCAGATAGGGGAAATGTCAGTGAGCGTTCCGATTTCAGTTCCAGAGCGATTCGCCCAATGAGTCCTTGATATTTAGTCGTTTTCAGCTAATATTTTGGATTTTTGAAAATTTCACTTTTTTGTGAAAATATCCACTAAATGAGGGAATAATATGTGTGAGGGTACCCCAGGAGAGTTCCAAATGTTTGTGGGTAGAATATATATCCCACGGGGGTAAAATTGAAAGAAGTTGAAAACATTTTTTTTATGGACTTAGTCATTTTTCCGGCATTTATCAGAATTTCAGATAGGGGAAATGTCAGTGAGCGTTACGATTTCAGATCCAGAGCGATTCGCCCAATGAATCCTTGATATTTAGTCGTTTTCAGCCAATTTTCTGGATTTTTGAAAATTTCACTTTTTGTGAAAATATCCACTAAAGGAGGGAATAATATGTTTGAGGGTAGAATATATATCCCATGGGGGTAAAATTGAAAAAAGTTGCAAAAAAATTTTTTTTGGGTCTTAGTCATTTTTCCGGCGTTTATCAGACTTTCAGATAGTGGAAATGTCAGTGAGCGTTCCGATTTCAGTTCCAGAGCGATTCGCCCAATGAGTCCTTGATATTTAGTCGTTTTCAGCTAATATTTTGGATTTTTGAAAATTTCACTTTTTTGTGAAAATATCCACTAAACGAGGGAATAATATGTGTGAGGGTACCCCAGGAGAGTTCCAAATGTGTGTGGGTAGAATATATATCCCACGGGGGTAAAATTGAAAAAAGTTGAAAAAACATTTTTTTTTGGACTTAGTAATTTTTCCGGCGTTTATCCGACTTTCAGATAGGGGAAATGTCAGTGAGCGTTCCGATTTCAGTTCCAGAGTGATTCGCCCAATGAGTCCTTGATATTTAGTCGTTTTCAGCTAATATTTTGGATTTTTGAAAATTTCACTTTTTTGTGAAAATATCCACTAAATGAGGGAATAATATGTACCCCAGGAGAGTTCCAAATGTGTGTGGGTAGAATATATATCCCACGGGGGTAAAATTGAAAAAAGTTGAAAACATTTTTTTTATGGACTTAGTCATTTGTCTGGCGTTTATCAGACTTTCAGATAGGGGAAATGTCAGTGAGCGTTACGATTTCAGATCCAGAGCGATTCGCCCAATGAGTCCTTGATATTTAGTCGTTTTCAGTCAATATTTTGGATTTTTGAAAATGTCACTTTTTTGTGAAAATATCCACTAAATGAGAGCATAATATGTGTGAGGGTACCCCAGGAGATTTCCAAATGTGTGTGGGTAGAATATATATCCCACGGGGGTAAAATTGAAAAAAGTTGAAAATTTTTTTTTCGGACTTTGTCATTTTTCCGGCGTTTATCAGACTTTCAGATAGGGGAAATGTCAGTGAGCGTTACGATTTCAATTGCAGAGCGATTCGCCCAATGAGTCCTTGATATTTAGTCGTTTTCAGCCAATTTTCTGGATTTTTCAAAATTTCACTTTTTTGTGAAAATATCCACTAAATGGGGGAATAATATGTGTGAGGGTACCCCAGGAGAGTTCCAAATGTGTGTTGGTAGAATATATATCCCATGGGGTAAAATTGAAAAAAGTTGAAAAAAATTTTTTTTTGGACTTAGTCATTTTTCCGGCGTTTATCAGACTTTCAGATAGGGGAAATGTCAGTGAGCGTTCCGATTTCAGTTCCAGAGCGATTTGCCCAATGAGTCCTTGATATTTAGTTGCTTTCAGCCAATTTTCTGGATTTTTGAAAATTTCACTTTTTTGTGAAAATATCCACTAAATGAGGGAATAATATGTGTGAGGGTAGAATATATATCCCACGGGGGTAAAATTGAAAAAAGTTGAAAAGATTTTTTTTGGACTTAGTCATTTTTCCGGCGTTTATCAGACTTTCAGATAGGGGAAATGTCAGTCAGCGTTCCGATTTCAATTCCAGAACGATTCTCCCATTGAGTCCTTGATATTTAGTAGTTTTCAGCCAATTTTCTGGATTTTTGAAAATTTCACTTTTTTGTAAAAATATCCACTAAATGAGGGAATTATATTTGTGAGGGTACCCAGGAGAGTTCCAAATGTGTGTGTGTAGAATATATATCCCACGGGGGTAAAATTGAAAAAAGTTGAAAACATTTTTTTTATGGACTTAGTCATTTTTTCTGCGTTTAACAGACTTTCAGATAGGGGAAATGTCAGTGAGCGTTCCGATATCAGTTCCAGAGCGATTCGCCCAATGAGTCCTTGATATTTAGTCGTTTTCAGCTAATATTTTGGATTTTTGAAAATTTCACTTTTTTGTGAAAATATCCACTAAATGAGGGAATAATATGTGTGAGGGTACACCAGGAGAGTTCCAAATGTGTGTGGGTAGAATATATATCCCACGGGGGTAAAATTGAAAAAAGTTGAAAACATTTTTTTTATGGACTTAGTCATTTTTCCGGCGTTTATCAGACTTTCAGATAGGGGAAATGTCAGTGAGCATTACGATTTCAGATCCAGAGCGATTCGCCCAATGAGTCCTTGATATTTAGTTGTTTTCAGCCAATTTTCTGGATTTTTGAAAATTTCACTTTTTTGTGAAAATATCCACTAAATGAGGGAATAATATGTGTGAGGGTACCCCAGGAGAGTTCCAAATGTGTGTGGGTAGAATATATATCCAACGGGGGTAAAATTGAAAAAAGTTGAAAAAAAATTTTTTTTGGACTTAGTCATTTTTCTGGCGTTTATCAGACTTTCAGATAGGGGAAATGTCAGTGAGCGTTCCGATTTCAGTCCAAGAGTGATTCGCCCAATGAGTACTTGATATTTTGTCGTTTTCAGCCAATATTTTGGATTTTTGAAAATTTCACTTTTTTGTGAAAATATCCACTAAATGAGGGAATAATATGTGTGAGGGTACCCCAGGAGAGTTCCAAATGTGTGTGGGTAGAATATATATCCCACGGGGGTAAAATTGAAAAAAGTTGAAAACATTTTTTTTTTGGACTTAGTCATTTTTCCGGCGTTTATCAGACTTTCAGATATGGGAAATGTCTGTGAGCGTTCCGATTTCAGTTCCAGAGCGATTCGCCCAATGTGTTCTTGTTATTTAGTTGTTCTCAGCCAATTTTCTGGATTTTTGAAAATTTCACTTTTTTGTGAAAATATCCACTAAATGAGGGAATAATATATGTGAGGGTACCCCAGGAGAGTTCCAAATGTGTGTTGGTAGAATATACATCCCACGGGATAAAATTGAAAAAAGTTGAAAAAAATTTTTTTTTATGGACTTAGTCATTTTTCCGGCGTTTATCAGACTTTCAGATAGGGGAAATGTCAGTGAGCGTTCCGATTTCAGTTCCAGAGCGATTTGCCCAATGAGCCCTTGATATTTAGTCGCTCTCAGCCAATTTTCTGGATTTTTGAAAATTTCACTTTTTTGTGAAAATATCCACTAAATGAGGGAATAATATGTGTGAGGGTAGAATATATATCCCACAGGGGTAAAATTGAAAAAAGTTGAAAACATTTTTTTTTTGACTTAGTCATTTTTTCTGCGTTTAACAGACTTTCAGATAGGGGAAATGTCAGTGAGCATTCCGATTTCAGTTCCAGAGCGATTCGCCCAATGAGTCCTTGATATTTAGTTGCTTTCAGCCAATTTTCTGGATTTTTGAAAATTTCACTTTTTTGTGAAAATATCCACTCAATGAGGGAATAATACGTGTGAGGGTACCCCAGGAGAGTTCCAAATGTGTGTGGGTAGAATATATATCCCACAGGGGTAAAATTGAAAAAAGTTTAAACAATTTTTTTTCTGGACTTAGTCATTTTTCCGGCGTTTATCAGACTTTCAGATAGGGGAAATATCAGTGATCGTTCCGATGTCAGTTCCAGAGCGATTTGCCCAATGAGTCCTTTATATTTAGTCGCTCTCAGCCAATTTTCTGGATTTTTGAAAATTTCACTTTTTTGTGAAAATATCCACTAAATGAGGGAATAATATGTGTGAGGGTAGAATATATATCCCACAGGGGTAAAATTGAAAAAAGTTGAAAACATTTTTTTTTTGACTTAGTCATTTTTTCTGCGTTTAACAGACTTTCAGATAGGGGAAATGTCAGTGAGCATTCCGATTTCAGTTCCAGAGCGATTCGCCCAATGAGTCCTTGATATTTAGTTGCTTTCAGCCAATTTTCTGGATTTTTGAAAATTTCACTTTTTTGTGAAAATATCCACTCAATGAGGGAATAATACGTGTGAGGGTACCCCAGGAGAGTTCCAAATGTGTGTGGGTAGAATATATATCCCACAGGGGTAAAATTGAAAAAAGTTTAAACAATTTTTTTTCTGGACTTAGTCATTTTTCCGGCGTTTATCAGACTTTCAGATAGGGGAAATATCAGTGATCGTTCCGATTTCAGTTCCAGAGCGATTTGCCCAATGAGTCCTTTATATTTAGTCGCTTTCAGCCAATTTTCTGGATTTTTGAAAATTTCACTTTTTTGTGAAAATATCCACTAAATGAGGGAATAATATGTGTGAGGGTAGAATATATATCCCACGGGGGTAAAATTGAAAAAAGTTTAAACAATTTTTTTTCTGGACTTAGTCATTTTTCCGGCGTTTATCAGACTTTCAGATAGGGGAAATATCAGTGAGCGTTCCGATTTCAATTCCAGAACGATTCTCCCATTGAGTCCTTGATATTTAGTAGTTTTCAGCCAATTTTCTGGATTTTTGAAAATTTCACTTTTTTGTAAAAATATCCACTAAATGAGGGAATAATATGTGTGAGGGTACCCAGGAGAGTTCCAAATGTGTGTGTGTAGAATATATATCCCACGGGGGTAAAATTGAAAAAAGTTGAAAAATATTTTTTTTTGGACTCAGTCATTTTTTCCGGCGTTTATCAGACTTTCAGATAGGGGAAATGTCAGTGAGCGTTACGATTTCAGATCCAGAGCGATTCGCCCAATGAGTCCTTGATATTTAGTCGTTTTCAGCTAATATTTTGGATTTTTGAAAATTTCACTTTATTGTGAAAATATCCACTAAATGAGGAAATAATATGTGTGAGGGTACCCCAGGAGAGTTCCAAATGTGTGTGGGTATAATATATATCCCACGGGGGTAAAATTGAAAAAAGTTGAAAACATTTTTTTTATGGACTTAGTCATTTTTCCGGCGTTTATCAGACTTTCAGATAGGGGAAATGTCAGTGAGCTTTCCAATTTCAGTTCCAGAGCGATTCGCCCAATGAGTCCTTGATATTTAGTCGTTTTCAGCTAATATTTTGGATTTTTGAAAATTTCACTTTTTTGTGAAAATATCCACTAAATGAGGGAATAATATGTGTGAGGGTACCCCAGGAGAGTTCCAAATGTGTGTGGGTATAATATATATCCCACGGGGGTAAAATTGAAAGAAGTTGAAAACATTTTTTTTATGGACTTAGTCATTTTTCCGGCATTTATCAGACTTTCAGATAGGGGAAATGTCAGTGAGCGTTACGATTTCAGATCCAGAGCGATTCGCCCAATGAATCCTTGATATTTAGTCGTTTTCAGCCAATTTTCTGGATTTTTGAAAATTTCACTTTTTTGTGAAAATATCCACTAAAGGAGGGAATAATATGTTTGAGGGTAGAATATATATCCCATGGGGGTAAAATTGAAAAAAGTTGCAAAAAAATTTTTTTTTGGACTCAGTCATTTTTTCCGGCGTTGATCAGACTTTCAGATAGGGGAAATGTCAGTGAGCGTTCCGATTTCAGTTCCAGAGCGATTCGCCCAATGAGTCCTTGATATTTAGTCGTTTTCAGCTAATATTTTGGATTTTTGAAAATTTCACTTTTTTGTGAAAATATCCACTAAACGAGGGAATAATATGTGTGAGGGTACCCCAGGAGAGTTCCAAATGTGTGTGGGTAGAATATATATCCCACGGGGGTAAAATTGAAAAAAGTTGAAAAAACATTTTTTTTTGGACTTAGTCATTTTTCCGGCGTTTATCAGACTTTCAGATAGGGGAAATGTCAGTGAGCGTTCCGATTTCAGTTCCAGAGCGATTCGCCCAATGAGTCCTTGATATTTAGTCGTTTTCAGCTAATATTTTGGATTTTTGAAAATTTCACTTTTTTGTGAAAATATCCACTAAATGAGGGAATAATATGTGTGAGGGTACCCCAGGAGAGTTCCAAATGTGTGTGGGTAGAATATATATCCCACGGGGGTAAAATTGAAAAAAGTTGAAAACATTTTTTTTATGCACTTAGTCATTTGTCTGGCGTTTATCAGACTTTCAGATAGGGGAAATGTCAGTGAGCGTTACGATTTCAGATCCAGAGCGATTCGCCCAATGAGTCCTTGATATTTAGTCGTTTTCAGTCAATATTTTGGATTTTTGAAAATGTCACTTTTTTGTGAAAATATCCACTAAATGAGAGAATAATATGTGTGAGGGTACCCCAGGAGATTTCCAAATGTGTGTGGGTAGAATATATATCCCACGGGGTTAAAATTGAAAAAAGTTGAAAAAACATTTTTTTTTGGACTTAGTCATTTTTCCGAAGTTTATCAGACTTTCAGAAAGGGGAAATGTCAGTGAGCGTTCTGATTTCAGTTCCAGAGCGATTCGCCCAATGAGTCCTTGATATTTAGTCGTTTTCAGCCAATTTTCTGGATTTTTCAAAATTTCACTTTTTTGTGAAAATATCCACTAAATGGGGGAATAATATGTGTGAGGGTACCCCAGGAGAGTTCCAAATGTGTGTTGGTAGAATATATATCCCATGGGGTAAAATTGAAAAAAGTTGAAAAAAAATTTTTTTTGGACTTAGTCATTTTTCCGGCGTTTATCAGACTTTCAGATAGGGGAAATGTCAGTGAGCATTCCGATTTCAGTTCCAGAGCGATTTGCCCAATGAGTCCTTGATATTTAGTTGCTTTCAGCCAATTTTCTGGATTTTTGAAAATTTCACTTTTTTGTGAAAATATCCACTAAATGAGGGAATAATATGTGTGAGGGTACCCCAGGAGAGTTCCAAATGTGTGTGGGTAGAATATATATCCAACGGGGGTAAAATTGAAAAAAGTTGAAAAAAAATTTTTTTTGGACTTAGTCATTTTTCTGGCGTTTATCAGACTTTCAGATAGGGGAAATGTCAGTGAGCGTTCCGATTTCAGTCCCAGAGTGATTCGCCCAATGAGTACTTGATATTTTGTCGTTTTCAGCCAATTTTCTGGATTTTTGAAAATTTCACTTTTTTGTGAAAATATCCACTAAAGGAGGGAATAATATGTTTGAGGGTAGAATATATATCCCATGGGGGTAAAATTGAAAAAAGTTGCAAAAAAATTTTTTTTTGGTCTCAGTCATTTTTTCCGGCGTTTATCAGACTTTCAGATAGGGGAAATGTCAGTGAGCGTTCCGATTTCAGTTCCAGAGCGATTCGCCCAATGAGTCCTTGATATTTAGTCGTTTTCAGCTAATATTTTGGATTTTTGAAAATTTCACTTTTTTGTGAAAATATCCACTAAACGAGGGAATAATATGTGTGAGGGTACCCCAGGAGAGTTCCAAATGTGTGTGGGTAGAATATATATCCCACGGGGGTAAAATTGAAAAAAGTTGAAAAAACATTTTTTTTTGGACTTAGTCATTTTTCCGGCGTTTATCAGACTTTCAGATAGGGGAAATGTCAGTGAGCGTTCCGATTTCAGTTCCAGAGCGATTCGCCCAATGAGTCCTTGATATTTAGTCGTTTTCAGCTAATATTTTGGATTTTTGAAAATTTCACTTTTTTGTGAAAATATCCACTAAATGAGGGAATAATATGTGTGAGGGTACCCCAGGAGAGTTCCAAATGTGTGTGGGTAGAATATATATCCCACGGGGGTAAAATTGAAAAAAGTTGAAAACATTTTTTTTATGGACTTAGTCATTTGTCTGGCGTTTATCAGACTTTCAGATAGGGGAAATGTCAGTGAGCGTTACGATTTCAGATCCAGAGCGATTCGCCCAATGAGTCCTTGATATTTAGTCGTTTTCAGTCAATATTTTGGATTTTTGAAAATGTCACTTTTTTGTGAAAATATCCACTAAATGAGAGAATAATATGTGTGAGGGTACCCCAGGAGATTTCCAAATGTGTGTGGGTAGAATATATATCCCACGGGGTTAAAATTGAAAAAAGTTGAAAAAACATTTTTTTTTGGACTTAGTCATTTTTCCGAAGTTTATCAGACTTTCAGAAAGGGGAAATGTCAGTGAGCGTTCTGATTTCAGTTCCAGAGCGATTCGCCCAATGAGTCCTTGATATTTAGTCGTTTTCAGCCAATTTTCTGGATTTTTCAAAATTTCACTTTTTTGTGAAAATATCCACTAAATGGGGGAATAATATGTGTGAGGGTACCCCAGGAGAGTTCCAAATGTGTGTTGGTAGAATATATATCCCATGGGGTAAAATTGAAAAAAGTTGAAAAAAAATTTTTTTTGGACTTAGTCATTTTTCTGGCGTTTATCAGACTTTCAGATAGGGGAAATGTCAGTGAGCGTTCCGATTTCAGTCCCAGAGTGATTCGCCCAATGAGTACTTGATATTTTGTCGTTTTCAGCCAATTTTCTGGATTTTTGAAAATTTCACTTTTTTGTGAAAATATCCACTAAAGGAGGGAATAATATGTTTGAGGGTAGAATATATATCCCATGGGGGTAAAATTGAAAAAAGTTGCAAAAAAATTTTTTTTTGGTCTCAGTCATTTTTTCCGGCGTTTATCAGACTTTCAGATAGGGGAAATGTCAGTGAGCGTTCCGATTTCAGTTCCAGAGCGATTCGCCCAATGAGTCCTTGATATTTAGTCGTTTTCAGCTAATATTTTGGATTTTTGAAAATTTCACTTTTTTGTGAAAATATCCACTAAACGAGGGAATAATATGTGTGAGGGTACCCCAGGAGAGTTCCAAATGTGTGTGGGTAGAATATATATCCCACGGGGGTAAAATTGAAAAAAGTTGAAAAAACATTTTTTTTTGGACTTAGTCATTTTTCCGGCGTTTATCAGACTTTCAGATAGGGGAAATGTCAGTGAGCGTTCCGATTTCAGTTCCAGAGCGATTCGCCCAATGAGTCCTTGATATTTAGTCGTTTTCAGCTAATATTTTGGATTTTTGAAAATTTCACTTTTTTGTGAAAATATCCACTAAATGAGGGAATAATATGTGTGAGGGTACCCCAGGAGAGTTCCAAATGTGTGTGGGTAGAATATATATCCCACGGGGGTAAAATTGAAAAAAGTTGAAAACATTTTTTTTATGGACTTAGTCATTTGTCTGGCGTTTATCAGACTTTCAGATAGGGGAAATGTCAGTGAGCGTTACGATTTCAGATCCAGAGCGATTCGCCCAATGAGTCCTTGATATTTAGTCGTTTTCAGTCAATATTTTGGATTTTTGAAAATGTCACTTTTTTGTGAAAATATCCACTAAATGAGAGAATAATATGTGTGAGGGTACCCCAGGAGATTTCCAAATGTGTGTGGGTAGAATATATATCCCACGGGGTTAAAATTGAAAAAAGTTGAAAAAACATTTTTTTTTGGACTTAGTCATTTTTCCGAAGTTTATCAGACTTTCAGAAAGGGGAAATGTCAGTGAGCGTTCTGATTTCAGTTCCAGAGCGATTCGCCCAATGAGTCCTTGATATTTAGTCGTTTTCAGCCAATTTTCTGGATTTTTCAAAATTTCACTTTTTTGTGAAAATATCCACTAAATGGGGGAATAATATGTGTGAGGGTACCCCAGGAGAGTTCCAAATGTGTGTTGGTAGAATATATATCCCATGGGGTAAAATTGAAAAAAGTTGAAAAAAAATTTTTTTTGGACTTAGTCATTTTTCCGGCGTTTATCAGACTTTCAGATAGGGGAAATGTCAGTGAGCATTCCGATTTCAGTTCCAGAGCGATTTGCCCAATGAGTCCTTGATATTTAGTTGCTTTCAGCCAATTTTCTGGATTTTTGAAAATTTCACTTTTTTGTGAAAATATCCACTAAATGAGGGAATAATATATGTGAGGGTACCCCAGGAGAGTTCCAAATGTGTGTGGGTAGAATATATATCCAACGGGGGTAAAATTGAAAAAAGTTGAAAAAAAATTTTTTTTGGACTTAGTCATTTTTCTGGCGTTTATCAGACTTTCAGATAGGGGAAATGTCAGTGAGCGTTCCGATTTCAGTCCCAGAGTGATTCGCCCAATGAGTACTTGATATTTTGTCGTTTTCAGCCAATATTTTGGATTTTTGAAAATTTCACTTTTTTGTGAAAATATCCACTAAATGAGGGAATAATATGTGTGAGGGTACCCCAGGAGAGTTCCAAATGTGTGTGGGTAGAATATATATCCCACGGGGGTAAAATTGAAAAAAGTTGAAAACATTTTTTTTTTGGACTTAGTCATTTTTCCGGCGTTTATCAGACTTTCAGATATGGGAAATGTCTGTGAGCGTTCCGATTTCAGTTCCAGAACGATTCGCCCAATGTGTTCTTGTTATTTAGTTGTTTTCAGCCAATTTTCTGGATTTTTGAAAATTTCACTTTTTTGTGAAAATATCCACTAAATGAGGGAATAATATGTGTGAGGGTACCCCAGGAGAGTTCCAAATGTGTGTTGGTAGAATATACATCCCACGGGATAAAATTGAAAAAAGTTGAAAAAAATTTTTTTTTATGGACTTAGTCATTTTTCCGGCGTTTATCAGACTTTCAGATAGGGGAAATGTCAGTGAGCGTTACGATTTCAGATCCAGAGCGATTCGCCCAATGAGTCCTTGATATTTAGTCGTTTTCAGCTAATATTTTGGATTTTTGAAAATTTCACTTTTTTGTGAAAATATCCACTAAATGAGGGAATAATATGTGTGAGGGTACCCCAGGAGAGTTCCAAATGTGTGTGGGTATAATATATATCCCACGGGGGTAAAATTGAAAAAAGTTGAAAACATTTTTTTTATGGACTTAGTCATTTTTCCGGCGTTTATCAGACTTTCAGATAGGGGAAATGTCAGTGAGCTTTCCAATTTCAGTTCCAGAGCGATTCGCCCAATGAGTCCTTGATATTTAGTCGTTTTCAGCTAATATTTTGGATTTTTGAAAATTTCACTTTTTTGTGAAAATATCCACTAAATGAGGGAATAATATGTGTGAGGGTACCCCAGGAGAGTTCCAAATGTGTGTGGGTATAATATATATCCCACGGGGGTAAAATTGAAAGAAGTTGAAAACATTTTTTTTATGGACTTAGTCATTTTTCCGGCATTTATCAGACTTTCAGATAGGGGAAATGTCAGTGAGCGTTACGATTTCAGATCCAGAGCGATTCGCCCAATGAATCCTTGATATTTAGTCGTTTTCAGCCAATTTTCTGGATTTTTGAAAATTTCACTTTTTTGTGAAAATATCCACTAAAGGAGGGAATAATATGTTTGAGGGTAGAATATATATCCCATGGGGGTAAAATTGAAAAAAGTTGCAAAAAAATTTTTTTTTGGACTCAGTCATTTTTTCCGGCGTTGATCAGACTTTCAGATAGGGGAAATGTCAGTGAGCGTTCCGATTTCAGTTCCAGAGCGATTCGCCCAATGAGTCCTTGATATTTAGTCGTTTTCAGCTAATATTTTGGATTTTTGAAAATTTCACTTTTTTGTGAAAATATCCACTAAACGAGGGAATAATATGTGTGAGGGTACCCCAGGAGAGTTCCAAATGTGTGTGGGTAGAATATATATCCCACGGGGGTAAAATTGAAAAAAGTTGAAAAAACATTTTTTTTTGGACTTAGTCATTTTTCCGGCGTTTATCAGACTTTCAGATAGGGGAAATGTCAGTGAGCGTTCCGATTTCAGTTCCAGAGCGATTCGCCCAATGAGTCCTTGATATTTAGTCGTTTTCAGCTAATATTTTGGATTTTTGAAAATTTCACTTTTTTGTGAAAATATCCACTAAATGAGGGAATAATATGTGTGAGGGTACCCCAGGAGAGTTCCAAATGTGTGTGGGTAGAATATATATCCCACGGGGGTAAAATTGAAAAAAGTTGAAAACATTTTTTTTATGCACTTAGTCATTTGTCTGGCGTTTATCAGACTTTCAGATAGGGGAAATGTCAGTGAGCGTTACGATTTGAGATCCAGAGCGATTCGCCCAATGAGTCCTTGATATTTAGTCGTTTTCAGTCAATATTTTGGATTTTTGAAAATGTCACTTTTTTGTGAAAATATCCACTAAATGAGAGAATAATATGTGTGAGGGTACCCCAGGAGATTTCCAAATGTGTGTGGGTAGAATATATATCCCACGGGGTTAAAATTGAAAAAAGTTGAAAAAACATTTTTTTTTGGACTTAGTCATTTTTCCGAAGTTTATCAGACTTTCAGAAAGGGGAAATGTCAGTGAGCGTTCTGATTTCAGTTCCAGAGCGATTCGCCCAATGAGTCCTTGATATTTAGTCGTTTTCAGCCAATTTTCTGGATTTTTCAAAATTTCACTTTTTTGTGAAAATATCCACTAAATGGGGGAATAATATGTGTGAGGGTACCCCAGGAGAGTTCCAAATGTGTGTTGGTAGAATATATATCCCATGGGGTAAAATTGAAAAAAGTTGAAAAAAAATTTTTTTTGGACTTAGTCATTTTTCCGGCGTTTATCAGACTTTCAGATAGGGGAAATGTCAGTGAGCATTCCGATTTCAGTTCCAGAGCGATTTGCCCAATGAGTCCTTGATATTTAGTTGCTTTCAGCCAATTTTCTGGATTTTTGAAAATTTCACTTTTTTGTGAAAATATCCACTAAATGAGGGAATAATATGTGTGAGGGTACCCCAGGAGAGTTCCAAATGTGTGTGGGTAGAATATATATCCAACGGGGGTAAAATTGAAAAAAGTTGAAAAAAAATTTTTTTTGGACTTAGTCATTTTTCTGGCGTTTATCAGACTTTCAGATAGGGGAAATGTCAGTGAGCGTTCCGATTTCAGTCCCAGAGTGATTCGCCCAATGAGTACTTGATATTTTGTCGTTTTCAGCCAATTTTCTGGATTTTTGAAAATTTCACTTTTTTGTGAAAATATCCACTAAAGGAGGGAATAATATGTTTGAGGGTAGAATATATATCCCATGGGGGTAAAATTGAAAAAAGTTGCAAAAAAATTTTTTTTTGGACTCAGTCATTTTTTCCGGCGTTTATCAGACTTTCAGATAGGGGAAATGTCAGTGAGCGTTCCGATTTCAGTTCCAGAGCGATTCGCCCAATGAGTCCTTGATATTTAGTCGTTTTCAGCTAATATTTTGGATTTTTGAAAATTTCACTTTTTTGTGAAAATATCCACTAAACGAGGGAATAATATGTGTGAGGGTACCCCAGGAGAGTTCCAAATGTGTGTGGGTAGAATATATATCCCACGGGGGTAAAATTGAAAAAAGTTGAAAAAACATTTTTTTTTGGACTTAGTCATTTTTCCGGCGTTTATCAGACTTTCAGATAGGGGAAATGTCAGTGAGCGTTCCGATTTCAGTTCCAGAGCGATTCGCCCAATGAGTCCTTGATATTTAGTCGTTTTCAGCTAATATTTTGGATTTTTGAAAATTTCACTTTTTTGTGAAAATATCCACTAAATGAGGGAATAATATGTGTGAGGGTACCCCAGGAGAGTTCCAAATGTGTGTGGGTAGAATATATATCCCACGGGGGTAAAATTGAAAAAAGTTGAAAACATTTTTTTTATGGACTTAGTCATTTGTCTGGCGTTTATCAGACTTTCAGATAGGGGAAATGTCAGTGAGCGTTACGATTTCAGATCCAGAGCGATTCGCCCAATGAGTCCTTGATATTTAGTCGTTTTCAGTCAATATTTTGGATTTTTGAAAATGTCACTTTTTTGTGAAAATATCCACTAAATGAGAGAATAATATGTGTGAGGGTACCCCAGGAGATTTCCAAATGTGTGTGGGTAGAATATATATCCCACGGGGTTAAAATTGAAAAAAGTTGAAAAAACATTTTTTTTTGGACTTAGTCATTTTTCCGAAGTTTATCAGACTTTCAGAAAGGGGAAATGTCAGTGAGCGTTCTGATTTCAGTTCCAGAGCGATTCGCCCAATGAGTCCTTGATATTTAGTCGTTTTCAGCCAATTTTCTGGATTTTTCAAAATTTCACTTTTTTGTGAAAATATCCACTAAATGGGGGAATAATATGTGTGAGGGTACCCCAGGAGAGTTCCAAATGTGTGTTGGTAGAATATATATCCCATGGGGTAAAATTGAAAAAAGTTGAAAAAAAATTTTTTTTGGACTTAGTCATTTTTCCGGCGTTTATCAGACTTTCAGATAGGGGAAATGTCAGTGAGCATTCCGATTTCAGTTCCAGAGCGATTTGCCCAATGAGTCCTTGATATTTAGTTGCTTTCAGCCAATTTTCTGGATTTTTGAAAATTTCACTTTTTTGTGAAAATATCCACTAAATGAGGGAATAATATATGTGAGGGTACCCCAGGAGAGTTCCAAATGTGTGTGGGTAGAATATATATCCAACGGGGGTAAAATTGAAAAAAGTTGAAAAAAAATTTTTTTTGGACTTAGTCATTTTTCTGGCGTTTATCAGACTTTCAGATAGGGGAAATGTCAGTGAGCGTTCCGATTTCAGTCCCAGAGTGATTCGCCCAATGAGTACTTGATATTTTGTCGTTTTCAGCCAATATTTTGGATTTTTGAAAATTTCACTTTTTTGTGAAAATATCCACTAAATGAGGGAATAATATGTGTGAGGGTACCCCAGGAGAGTTCCAAATGTGTGTGGGTAGAAAATATATATCCCACGGGGGTAAAATTGAAAAAAGTTGAAAACATTTTTTTTTTGGACTTAGTCATTTTTCCGGCGTTTATCAGACTTTCAGATATGGGAAATGTCTGTGAGCGTTCCGATTTCAGTTCCAGAGCGATTCGCCCAATGTGTTCTTGTTATTTAGTTGTTTTCAGCCAATTTTCTGGATTTTTGAAAATTTCACTTTTTTGTGAAAATATCCACTAAATGAGGGAATAATATGTGTGAGGGTACCCCAGGAGAGTTCCAAATGTGTGTTGGTAGAATATACATCCCACGGGATAAAATTGAAAAAAGTTGAAAAAAATTTTTTTTTATGGACTTAGTCATTTTTCCGGCGTTTATCAGACTTTCAGATAGGGGAAATGTCAGTGAGCGTTCCGATTTCAGTTCCAGAGCGATTTGCCCAATGAGTCCTTGATATTTAGTCGCTCTCAGCCAATTTTCTGGATTTTTGAAAATTTCACTTTTTTGTGAAAATATCCACTAAATGAGGGAATAATATGTGTGAGGGTAGAATATATATCCCACAGGGGTAAAATTGAAAAAAGTTGAAAACATTTTTTTTTGGACTTAGTCATTTTTTCTGCGTTTAACAGACTTTCAGATAGGGGAAATGTCAGTGAGCATTCCGATTTCAGTTCCAGAGCGATTCCCCCAATGAGTCCTTGATATTTAGTTGCTTTCAGCCAATTTTCTGGATTTTTGAAAATTTCACTTTTTTGTGAAAATATCCACTCAATGAGGGAATAATACGTGTGAGGGTACCCCAGGAGAGTTCCAAATGTGTGTGGGTAGAATATATATCCCACAGGGGTAAAATTGAAAAAAGTTTAAACAATTTTTTTTCTGGACTTAGTCATTTTTCCGGCGTTTATCAGACTTTCAGATAGGGGAAATATCAGTGATCGTTCCGATTTCAGTTCCAGAGCGATTTGCCCAATGAGTCCTTTATATTTAGTCGCTTTCAGCCAATTTTCTGGATTTTTGAAAATTTCACTTTTTTGTGAAAATATCCACTAAATGAGGGAATAATATGTGTGAGGGTAGAATATATATCCCACGGGGGTAAAATTGAAAAAAGTTTAAACAATTTTTTTTCTGGACTTAGTCATTTTTCCGGCGTTTATCAGACTTTCAGATAGGGGAAATATCAGTGAGCGTTCCGATTTCAATTCCAGAACGATTCTCCCATTGAGTCCTTGATATTTAGTAGTTTTCAGCCAATTTTCTGGATTTTTGAAAATTTCACTTTTTTGTAAAAATATCCACTAAATGAGGGAATAATATGTGTGAGGGTACCCAGGAGAGTTCCAAATGTGTGTGTGTAGAATATATATCCCACGGGGGTAAAATTGAAAAAAGTTGAAAACATTTTTTTTATGGACTTAGTCATTTTTTCTGCGTTTAACAGACTTTCAGATAGGGGAAATGTCAGTGAGCGTTCCGATTTCAGTTCCAGAGCGATTCGCCCAATGAGTCCTTGATATTTAGTCGTTTTCAGCTAATATTTTGGATTTTTGAAAATTGCACTTTTTTGTGAAAATATCCACTAAATGAGGGAATAATATGTGTGAGGGTACACCAGGAGAGTTCCAAATGTGTGTGGGTAGAATATATATCCCACGGGGGTAAAATTGAAAAAAGTTGAAAACATTTTTTTTATGGACTTAGTCATTTTTCTGGCGTTTATCAGACTTTCAGATAGGGGAAGTGTCTGTGAGCGTTCCGATTTCAGTTCCAGAGCGATTCGCCCAATGAGTTCTTGTTATTTAGTTGTTTTCAGCCAATTTTCTGGATTTTTGAAAATTTCAATTTTTTGTGAAAATATCCACTAAATGAGGGAATAATATGTGTGAGGGTACCCCAGGAGAGTTCCAAATGTGTGTGGGTAGAATATATATCCCACGGGGGTAAAATTGAAAAAAGTTGAAAAATATTTTTTTTTGGACTCAGTCATTTTTTCCAGCGTTTATCAGACTTTCAGATAGGGGAAATGTCAGTGAGCGTTACGATTTCAGATCCAGAGCGATTCTCCCAATGAGTCCTTGATATTTAGTCGTTTTCAGCTAATATTTTGGATTTTTGAAAATTTCACTTTTTTGTGAAAATATCCACTAAATGAGGGAATAATATGTGTGAGGGTACCCCAGGAGAGTTCCAAATGTGTGTGGGTATAATATATATCCCACGGGGGTAAAATTGAAAAAAGTTGAAAACATTTTTTTTATGGACTTAGTCATTTTTCCGGCGTTTATCAGACTTTCAGATAGGGGAAATGTCAGTGAGCTTTCCAATTTCAGTTCCAGAGCGATTCGCCCAATGAGTCCTTGATATTTAGTCGTTTTCTTCTAATATTTTGGATTTTTGAAAATTTCACTTTTTTGTGAAAATATCCACTAAATGAGGGAATAATATGTGTGAGGGTACCCCAGGAGAGTTCCAAATGTTTGTGGGTAGAATATATATCCCACGGGGGTAAAATTGAAAGAAGTTGAAAACATTTTTTTTATGGACTTAGTCATTTTTCCGGCATTTATCAGACTTTCAGATAGGGGAAATGTCAGTGAGCGTTACGATTTCAGATCCAGAGCGATTCGCCCAATTAATCCTTGATATTTAGTCGTTTTCAGCCAATTTTCTGGATTTTTGAAAATTTCACTTTTTTGTGAAAATATCCACTAAAGGAGGGAATAATATGTTTGAGGGTAGAATATATATCCCATGGGGGTAAAATTGAAAAAAGTTGCAAAAAAATTTTTTTTTGGACTCAGTCATTTTTTCCGGCGTTTATCAGACTTTCAGATAGGGGAAATGTCAGTGAGCGTTCCGATTTCAGTTCCAGAGCGATTCGCCCAATGAGTCCTTGATATTTAGTCGTTTTCAGCTAATATTTTGGATTTTTGAAAATTTCACTTTTTTGTGAAAATATCCACTAAACGAGGGAATAATATGTGTGAGGGTACCCCAGGAGAGTTCCAAATGTGTGTGGGTAGAATATATATCCCACGGGGGTAAAATTGAAAAAAGTTGAAAACATTTTTTTTATGGACTTAGTCATTTGTCTGGCGTTTATCAGACTTTCAGATAGGGGAAATGTCAGTGAGCGTTACGATTTCAGATCCAGAGCGATTCGCCCAATGAGTCCTTGATATTTAGTCGTTTTCACTCAATATTTTGGATTTTTGAAAATGTCACTTTTTTGTGAAAATATCCACTAAATGAGAGAATAATATGTGTGAGGGTACCCCAGGAGATTTCCAAATGTGTGTGGGTAGAATATATATCCCACGGGGTTAAAATTGAAAAAAGTTGAAAAAACATTTTTTTTTGGACTTAGTCATTTTTCCGAAGTTTATCAGACTTTCAGAAAGGGGAAATGTCAGTGAGCGTTCTGATTTCAGTTCCAGAGCGATTCGCCCAATGAGTCCTTGATATTTAGTCGTTTTCAGCCAATTTTCTGGATTTTTCAAAATTTCACTTTTTTGTGAAAATATCCACTAAATGGGGGAATAATATGTGTGAGGGTACCCCAGGAGAGTTCCAAATGTGTGTTGGTAGAATATATATCCCATGGTTTAAAATTGAAAAAAGTTGAAAAAACATTTTTTTTTTGGACTTAGTCATTTTTCCGGCATTTATCAGACTTTCAGATAGGGGAAATGTCAGTGAGCATTACGATTTCAGATACAGAGCGATTCTCCCAATGAGTCCTTGATATTTAGTCGTTTTCAGCCAATTTTCTGGATTTTTGAAAATTTCACTTTTTTGTGAAAATATCCACTAAATGAGGGAATAATATGTGTGAGGGTACCCCAGGAGAGTTCCAAATGTGTGTGGGTAGAATATATATCCCACGGGGGTAAAATTGAAAAAAGTTGAAAACATTTTTTTTTGGACTTAGTCATTTTTCCGGCGTTTATCAGACTTTCAGATAGGGGAAATGTCAGTGAGCTTTCCAATTTCAGTTCCAGAGCGATTCGCCCAATGAGTCCTTGATATTTAGTCATTTTCAGCCTATATTTTGGATTTTTGAAAATTTCACTGTTTTGTGAAAACATCCACTAAATGAGAGAATAATATGTGTGAGGGTACCCCAGGAGATTTCCAAATGTGTGTGGGTAGAATATATATCCCACGGGGGTAAAATTGAAAAAAGTTGAAAAATATTTTTTTTTGGACTTAGTCATTTTTCCGGCGTTTATCAGACTTTCAGATAGGGGAAATGTCTGTAAGCGTTCCGATTTCAGTTCCAGAGCGATTCACCCAATGAGTTCTTGTTATTTAGTTGTTTTCAGTCAATTTTCTGGATTTTTGAAAATTTCACTTTTTTGTGAAAATATCCACTAAATGAGGGAATAATATGTGTGAGGGTAGAATATATATCCCACGGGGGTAAAATTGAAAAAAGTTGAAAAAACATTTTTTTTTGGACTTAGTCATTTTTCCGGCGTTTATCAGACTTTCAGATAGGGGAAATGTCAGTGAGCGTTCCGATTTCAGTTCCAGAGCGATTCGCCCAATGAGTCCTTGATATTTCGTCGTTTTCAGCTAATATTTTGGATTTTTGAAAATTTCACTTTTTTGTGAAAATATCCACTAAATGAGGGAATAATATGTGTGAGGGTACCCCAGGAGAGTTCCAAATGTGTGTGGGTAGAATATATATCCCACGGGGGTAAAATTGAAAAAAGTTGAAAACATTTTTTTTATGGACTTAGTCATTTGTCTGGCGTTTATCAGACTTTCAGATAGGGGAAATGTCAGTGAGCGTTACGATTTCAGATCCAGAGCGATTCGCCCAATGAATCCTTGATAGTTAGTCGTTTTCAGTCAATATTTTGGATTTTTGAAAATGTCACTTTTTTGTGAAAATATCCACTAAATGAGAGAATAATATGTGTGAGGGTACCCCAGGAGATTTCCAAATGTGTGTGGGTAGAATATATACCCACGGGGGTAAAATTGAAAAAAGTTGAAAAATTTTTTTTTGACTTTGTAATTTTTCCAGCGTTTATCAAACTTTCAGATAGGTCAAAAGTTAGTGAGCGTTCCGATTTCAGTTCCAGAGCGATTCGCCCAATGATTCCTTGATATTTCATCGTTTTCAGCCAATTTTCTGGATTTTTGAAAATTTCACTTTTTTGTGAAAATATCCACTAAATGAGGGAATAATATGTGTGAGGGTACCCCAGGAGAGTTCAAAATGTGTGTGGGTAGAATATATATCCCACGGGGATATATTGAAAAAAGTTGAAAAATTTTTTTTTGACTTAGTAATTTTTCCAGCGTTTATCAGACTTTCAGATAGGGCAAAAGTCAGTGAGCATTCCGATTTCAGTTCCAGAGCGATTCGACCAATGAGTCCTTGATATTTCGTCGTTTTCAGCCAATATTTTGGATTTTTGAAAATTTCACTTTTATGTGAAAATATCCACTAAATGAGGGAATAATATGTGTGAGGGTACCCCAGGAGAGTTCCAAATGTGTGTGGGTAGAATATATATCCCACGGGGGTAAAATTGAAAAAAGTTGAAAAATTTTTTTTTGGGGACATAGTCATTTTTACGGAGTTTATCAGACTTTCAGATAGGTCAAATCTCAGTGAGCGTTCCGATTTGAGTTCCAGAGCGATTCGCCCAATGAGTCCTTGATATTTAGTCGTTTTCAGCCAATTTTCTGGATTTTTGAAAATGTCACTTTTTTGTGAAAATATCCACTAAATGAGGGAATAATATGTGTGAGGGTACCCCAGGAGAGTTCCAAATGTGTGTGGGTAGAATATATATCCCACGGGGGCAAAATTGAAAAAAGTTGAAAAAAATTTCTTTTTGGACTTAGTCATTTTTCCGGCGTTTATCAGGCTTTCAGATAGGGCAAATGTCAGTGAGCGTTCCGATTTCAGTTCCAGAGCGATTCGCCCAATGAGTCCTTGATATTTCGTCGTTTTCAGCTAATATTTTGGATTTTTGAAAATTTCACTTTTTTGTGAAAATATCCACTAAATGAGGGAATAATATGTGTGAGGGTACCCCAGGAGAGTTCCAAATGTGTGTGGGTAGAATATATATCCCACGGGGGTAAAATTGAAAAAAGTTGAAAACATTTTTTTTATGGACTTAGTCATTTGTCTGGCGTTTATCAGACTTTCAGATAGGGGAAATGTCAGTGAGCGTTACGATTTCAGATCCAGAGCGATTCGCCCAATGAATCCTTGATAGTTAGTCGTTTTCAGTCAATATTTTGGATTTTTGAAAATGTCACTTTTTTGTGAAAATATCCACTAAATGAGAGAATAATATGTGTGAGGGTACCCCAGGAGATTTCCAAATGTGTGTGGGTAGAATATATACCCACGGGGGTAAAATTGAAAAAAGTTGAAAAATTTTTTTTTGACTTTGTAATTTTTCCAGCGTTTATCAAACTTTCAGATAGGTCAAAAGTTAGTGAGCGTTCCGATTTCAGTTCCACAGCGATTCGCCCAATGATTCCTGGATATTTCATCGTTTTCAGCCAATTTTCTGGATTTTTGAAAATTTCACTTTTTTGTGAAAATATCCACTAAATGAGGGAATAATATGTGTGAGGGTACCCCAGGAGAGTTCAAAATGTGTGTGGGTAGAATATATATCCCACGGGGATATATTGAAAAAAGTTGAAAAATTTTTTTTTGACTTAGTAATTTTTCCAGCGTTTATCAGACTTTCAGATAGGGCAAAAGTCAGTGAGCATTCCGATTTCAGTTCCAGAGCGATTCGACCAATGAGTCCTTGATATTTCGTCGTTTTCAGCCAATATTTTGGATTTTTGAAAATTTCACTTTTATGTGAAAATATCCACTAAATGAGGGAATAATATGTGTGAGGGTACCCCAGGAGAGTTCCAAATGTGTGTGGGTAGAATATATATCCCACGGGGGTAAAATTGAAAAAAGTTGAAAAATTTTTTTTTGGGGACATAGTCATTTTTACGGAGTTTATCAGACTTTCAGATAGGTCAAATCTCAGTGAGCGTTCCGATTTGAGTTCCAGAGCGATTCGCCCAATGAGTCCTTGATATTTAGTCGTTTTCAGCCAATTTTCTGGATTTTTGAAAATGTCACTTTTTTGTGAAAATATCCACTAAATGAGGGAATAATATGTGTGAGGGTACCCCAGGAGAGTTCCAAATGTGTGTGGGTAGAATATATATCCCACGGGGGCAAAATTGAAAAAAGTTGAAAAAAATTTCTTTTTGGACTTAGTCATTTTTCCGGCGTTTATCAGGCTTTCAGATAGGGCAAATGTCAGTGAGCGTTCCGATTTCAGTTCCAGAGCGATTCGCCCAATGAGTCCTTGATATTTAGTTGTTTTCAGCCAATGTTTAGGATTTTTGAAAATTTCACTTTTTTGTGAAAATATCCACTAAATGAGGGAATAATATGTGTGAGGGTACCCCAGGAGAGTTCCAAATGTGTGTGGGTAGAATATATATCCCACGGGGGTAAAATTGAAAAAAGTTGAAAAATTTTTTTTTGGGGACATAGTCATTTTTACGGCGTTTATTAGACTTTCAGATAGGTCAAATGTCAGTGAGCGTTCCGATTTCAGTTCCAGAGCGATTCGCCCAATGAGTCCTTGATATTTATTCGTTTTCAGCCAATTTTCTGGATTTTTGAAAATTTCACTTTTTTGTGAAAATATCCACTAAATGAGGGAATAATATGTGTGAGGGTACCCCAGGAGAGTTACAAATGTGTGTGGGTAGAATATATATCCCACGGGGGTAAAATTGAAAAAAGTTGAAAAAAAATTCTTTTTGGACTTAGTCATTTTTCCGGCGTTTATCAGGCTTTCAGATAGGGCAAATGTCAGCGAGCGTTCCGATTTCAGTTCCAGAGCGATTCGCCCAATGAGTCCTTGATATTTAGTTGTTTTCAGCCAATATTTAGGATTTTTGAAAATTTCGCTTTTTTGTGAAAACATCCACTAAATTAGGGAATAATATGTGTGAGGGTACCCCAGGAGAGTTCCAAATGTGTGTGGGTAGAATATATATCCCACGGGGGTAAAATTGAAAAAAGTTGAAAACATTTTTTTTTTGGGCTTAGTCATTTTTCCGGCGTTTATCAGACTTTCAGATAGGGGAAATGTCTGTGAGCGTTCCGATTTCAGTTCCAGAGCGATTCGCCCAATGAGTTCTTGTTATTTAGTTGTTTTCAGCCAATTTTCTGCATTTTTGAAAATTTCACTTTTTTGTGAAAATGTCCACTAAATGAGGGAATAATATGTGTGAGGGTAGAATATATAACCCACGGGGGTAAAATTGAAAAAAGTTGAAAAAACATTTTTTTTTGGACTTAGTCATTTTTCCGGCGTTTATCAGACTTTCAGATAGGGGAAATGTCAGTGAGCGTTCCGATTTCAGTTCCAGAGCGATTCGCCCAATGAGTCCTTGATATTTCGTCGTTTTCAGCTAATATTTTGGATTTTTGAAAATTTCACTTTTTTGTGAAAATATCCACTAAATGAGGGAATAATATGTGTGAGGGTACCCCAGGAGAGTTCCAAATGTGTGTGGGTAGAATATATATCCCACGGGGGTAAAATTGAAAAAAGTTGAAAACATTTTTTTTATGGACTTAGTCATTTGTCTGGCGTTTATCAGACTTTCAGATAGGGGAAATGTCAGTGAGCGTTACGATTTCAGATCCAGAGCGATTCGCCCAATGAATCCTTGATAGTTAGTCGTTTTCAGTCAATATTTTGGATTTTTGAAAATGTCGCTTTTTTGTGAAAATATCCACTAAATGAGGGAATAATATGTGTGAGGGTACCCCAGGAGAGTTCAAAATGTGTGTGGGTAGAATATATATCCCACGGGGATATATTGAAAAAAGTTGAAAAATTTTTTTTTGACTTAGTAATTTTTCCAGCGTTTATCAGACTTTCAGATAGGGCAAAAGTCAGTGAGCATTCCGATTTCAGTTCCAGAGCGATTCGACCAATGAGTCCTTGATATTTCGTCGTTTTCAGCCAATATTTTGGATTTTTGAAAATTTCACTTTTATGTGAAAATATCCACTAAATGAGGGAATAATATGTGTGAGGGTACCCCAGGAGAGTTCCAAATGTGTGTGGGTAGAATATATATCCCACGGGGGTAAAATTGAAAAAAGTTGAAAAATTTTTTTTTGGGGACATAGTCATTTTTACGGCGTTTATCAGACTTTCAGATAGGTCAAATGTCAGTGAGCGTTCCGATTTCAGTTCCAGAGCGATTCGCCCAATGAGTCCTTGATATTTATTCGTTTTCAGCCAATTTTCTGGATTTTTGAAAATTTCCCTTTTTTGTGAAAATATCCACTAAATGAGGGAATAATATGTGTGAGGGTACTCCAGGAGAGTTACAAATGTGTGTGGGTAGAATATATATCCCACGGTGGTAAAATTGAAAAAAGTTGAAAAATTTTTTTTTGGGGACATAGTCATTTTTACGGCATTTATCAGACTTTCAGATAGGTCAAATGTCAGTGAGTGTTCTGATTTCAGTTCCAGAGCGATTCGCCCAATGAGTCCTTGATATTTAGTCGTTTTCAGCCAATTTTATGGATTTTTGAAAATTTCACTTTTTTGTGAAAATATCCACGAAATGAGGGAATAATATGTGTGAGGGTACCCCAGGAGAGTTACAAATGTGTGTGGGTAGAATATATATCCCACGGGGGTAAAATTGAAAAAAGTTGAAAAAAATTTCTTTTTGGACTTAGTAATTTTTCCGGCGTTTATCAGACTTTCAGATAGGTCAAATGTCAGTAAGCATTCCGATTTCAGTTCCAGAGCGATTCGCCCAATGATTCCTTGATATTTCGTCGTTTTCAGCCAATTTTCTGGATTTTTGAAAATTTCACTTTTTTGTGAAAATATCCACTAAATGAGGGAATAATATGTGTGAGGGTACCCCAGGAGAGTTCCAAATGTGTGTGGGTAGAATATATATCCCACGGGGGTAAAATTGAAAAAAGTTGAAAAAAATTCTTTTTGGACTTAGTCATTTTTCCGGCGTTTATCAGGCTTTCAGATAGGGCAAATGTCAGTGATCGTTCCGATTTCAGTTCCAGAGCGATTCGCCCAATGAGTCCTTGATATTTAGTTGTTTTCAGCCAATGTTTAGGATTTTTGAAAATTTCACTTTTTTGTGAAAATATCCACTAAATGAAGGAATAATATGTGAAGGCACCCCAGGAGAGTTCCAAATGTGTGTGGGTAGAATATATATCCCACGGGGGTAAAATTGAAAAAAGGTGAAAAATTTTTTTTTGGGGACTGTCATTTTTACAGCGTTTATCAGACTTTCAGATAGGTCAAATGTCAGTGAGCGTTCCGATTTCAGTTCCAGAGCGATTCGCCCAATGAGTCCTTGATATTTCGTCGTTTTCAGCCAATTTTCTGGATTTTTGAAAATTTCACTTTTTTGTGAAAATATCCACTAAATGAGGGAATAATATGTGTGAGGGTACCCCAGGAGAGTTCCAAATGTGTGTGGGTAGAATATATATCCCACGGGGGTAAAATTGAAAAAAGTTGAAAAAATTTTTTTTTTGGACTTAGTCATTTTTCCAGCGTTTATCAGACTTTCAGATAGGGCAAAAGTCAGTGAGCATTCCGATTTCCATTCCAGAGCGATTCGCCCAATGAGTTCTTGATATTTCGTCGTTTTCAGCCAATATTTTGGATTTTTGAAAATGTCACTTTTTTGTGAAAATATCCACTAAATGAGGGAATAATATGTGTGAGGGTACCCCAGGAGAGTTACAAATGTGTGTGGGTAGAATATATATCCCACGGGGGTAAAATTGAAAAAAGTTGAAAAAAATTCTTTTTGGACTTAGTCATTTTTCCGGCGTTTATCAGACTTTCAGATAGGTCAAATGTCAGTAAGCGTTCCGATTTCAGTTCCAGAGCGATTCGCCCAATGAGTCCTTGATATTTCGTCGTTTTCAGCCAATTTTCTGGATTTTTGAAAATTTCACTTTTTTGTGAAAATATCCACTAAATGAGGGAATAATATGTGTGAGGGTACCCCAGGAGAGTTCCAAATGTGTGTGGGTAGAATATATATCCCACGGGGGTAAAATTGAAAAAAGTTGAAAAATTTTTTTTTGGGGACTTAGTCATTTTTACAGCGTTTAGCAGACTTTCAGATAGGTCAAATGTCAGTGAGCGTTCCGATTTCAGTTCCAGAGCGATTCACCCAATGAGTCCTTGATATTTAGTCGTTTTCAGCCAATTTTCTGGATTTTTGAAAATGTCACTTTTTTGAGAAAATATCCACTAAATGAGGGAATAATATGTGTAAGGTTACCCCAGGAGAGTAGCAAATGTGTGTGGGTAGAATATATATCCCACGGGGGTAAAATTGAAAAAAGTTGAAAAAATTTTTTTTTTGGACTTAGTCATTTTTCCAGCGTTTATCAGACTTTCAGATAGGGCAAAAGTCAGTGAGCATTCCGATTTCAGTTCTAGAGCGATTCGCCCAATGAGTCCTTGATATTTCGTCATTTTCAGCCAATATTTTGGATTTTTGAAAATGTCACTTTTTTGTGAAAATATCCACTAAATGAGGGAATAATATGTGTGAGGGTACCCCAGGAGAGTTCCAAATGTGTGTGGGTAGAATATATATCCCACGGGGGTAAAATTGAAAAAAGTTGAAAAAAATTTTTTTTTCGACTTAGTCATTTTTCCAGCGTTTATCAGACTTTCAGATAGGGCAAATGTCAGTGAGCATTCCGATTTCAGTTCCAGAGCGATTCGCCCAATGAGTCCTTGATATTTAGTCGTTTTCAGCCAATATTTTGGATTTTTGAATATTTCACTTTGTTGTGAAAATATCCACTAAATGAAGGAATAATATGTGTGAGGGCACCCCAGGAGAGTTACAAATGTGTGTGGGTAAAATATATATCCCACGGGGGTAAAATTGAAAAAAGTTGAAAAAATTTTTTTGGGGGACTTAGTCATTTTTACGGCGTTTATCAGACTTTCAGATAGGTCAAATATCAGTGAGCGTTCTGATTTCAGTTCCAGAGCGATTCGCCCAATGAGTCCTTGATATTTCGTCGTTTTCAGCCAATTTTCTGGATTTTTGAAAATTTCACTTTTTTGTGAAAATATCCACTAAATGAGGGAATAATATGTGTGAGGGTACCCCAGGAGAGTTCCAAATGTGTGTGATTAGAATATATATCCCACGGGGGTAAAATTGAAAAAAGTTGAAAAAAAATTTTTTTGGGGGACTTAGTCATTTTTACGGCGTTTATCAGACTTTCAGATAGGTCAAATGTCAGTGAGCGTTCCGATTTCAGTTCCAGAGCGATTCGCCCAATGAGTCCTTGATATTTAGTCGTTTTCAGCCAATTTTCTGGATTTTTGAAAATGTCACTTTTTTGAGAAAATATCCACTAAATGAGGGAATAATATGTGTGAGGTTACCCCAGGAGAGTTCCAAATGTGAGTGGGTAGAATATATATCCCACGGGGGTAAAATTGAAAAAAGTTGAAAAAAAATTTTTTTTGGACTTACTCATTTTTCCGGCGTTTATCAGGCTTTCAGATAGGGCAAATGTCAGTGAGCATTCCGATTTCAGTTCCAGAGCTATTCGACTAATGAGTCCTTGATATTTAGTTGTTTTCAGCCAATATTTAGGATTTTTGAAAATTTCACTTTTTTGTGAAAATATCCACTAAATGAGGGAATAATATGTGTGAGGGTACCCCAGGAGAGTTACAAATGTTTGTGGGTAGAATATATATTCCACGGGGGTAAAATTGAAAAAAGTTGAAAAATTTTTTTTTGGGGACTTACTCATTTTTACAGCGTTTATCAGACTTTCAGATAGGTCAAATGTCAGTGAGCGTTCTGATTTCAGTTCCAGAGCGATTCGCCCAATGAGTCCTTGATATTTCGTCGTTTTCAGCCAATTTTCTGGATTTTTGAAAATTTCACTTTTTTGTGAAAATATAAACTAAATGAGGGAATAATATGTGTGAGGGTACCCCAGGAGAGTTCCAAATGTGTGTGATTAGAATATATATCCCACGGGGGTAAAATTGAAAAAAGTTGAAAAAATTTTTTTTTTCGACTTAGTCATTTTTCCAGCGTTTATCAGACTTTCAGATAGGGCAAATGTCAGTGAGCATTCCGATTTCAGTTCCAGAGCGATTCGCCCAATGAGTCCTTGATATTTAGTCGTTTTCAGCCAATATTTTGGATTTTTGAATATTTCACTTTTTTGTGAAAATATCCACTAAATGAAGGAATAATATGTGTGAGGGCACCCCAGGAGAGTTCCAAATGTGTGTGGGTAGAATATATATCCCACGGGGGTAAAATTGAAAAAAGTTGAAAAATTTTTTTTTGGGGACTTAGTCATTTTTACAGCGTTTATCAGACTTTCAGATAGGGCAAAAGTCAGTGAGCATTCCGATTTCAGTTCCAGAGCGATTCGCCCAATGAGTCCTTGATATTTCGTCGTTTTCAGCAAATATTTTGGATTTTTGAAAATGTCACTTTTTTGTGAAAATATCCACTAAATGAGGGAACAATATGTGTGAGGGTACCCCAGGAGAGTTCCAAATGTGTGTGGGTAGAATATATATCCCACGGGGGTAAAATTGAAAAAAGTTGAAAAAAAATTTTTTTTGGACTTACTCATTTTTCCGGCGTTTATCAGGCTTTCAGATACAGCAAATGTCAGTGAGCGTTCCGATTTCAGTTCCAGTAGCGATTCGACCAATGAGTCCTTGATATTTTGTCGTTTTCAGCCAATTTTCTGGATTTTTGAAAATTTCACTTTTTTGTGAAAATATCCACTAAATGAGGGAATAATATGTGTGAGGGTACCCCAGGAGAGTTCCAAATGTGTGTGGGTAGAATATATATCCCACGGGGGTAAAATTGAAAAAAGTTGAAAAAATTTTTTTGGGGGACTTAGTCATTTTTACGGCGTTTATCAGACTTTCAGATAGGTCAAATGTCAGTGAGCGTTCCGATTTCAGTTCCAGAGCGATTCGCCCAATGAGTCCTTGATATTTAGTCGTTTTCAGCCAATTTTCTGGATTTTTGAAAATGTCACTTTTTTGAGAAAATATCCACTAAATGAGGGAATAATATGTGTGAGGTTACCCCAGGAGAGTTCCAAATGTGTGTGGGTAGAATATATATCCCACGGGGGTAAAATTGAAAAAAGTTGAAAAAAAATTTTTTTTGGACTTACTTATTTTTCCGGCGTTTATCAGGCTTTCAGATAGGGCAAATGTCAGTGAGCATTCCGATTTCAGTTCCAGAGCTATTCGACTAATGAGTCCTTGATATTTAGTTGTTTTCAGCCAATATTTAGGATTTTTGAAAATTTCACTTTTTTGTGAAAATATCCACTAAATGAGGGAATAATATGTGTGAGGGTACCCCAGGAGAGTTACAAATGTTTGTGGGTAGAATATATATTCCACTGGGGTAAAATTGAAAAAAGTTGAAAAATTTTTTTTGGGGGACTTACTCATTTTTACAGCGTTTATCAGACTTTCAGATAGGTCAAATGTCAGTGAGCGTTACGATTTCAGTTCCAGAGCGATTCGCCTAATGAGTCCTTGATATTTAGTCGTTTTCAGCCAATTTTCTGGATTTTTGAAAATGTCACTTTTTTGAGAAAATATCCACTAAATGAGGGAATAATATGTGTGAGGTTACCCCAGGAGAGTTCCAAATGTGTGTGGGTAGAATATATATCCCACGGGGGTAAAATTGAAAAAAGTTGAAAAAAATTTTTTTTGGACTTACTCATTTTTCCGGCGTTTATCAGGCTTTCAGATAGGGCAAATGTCAGTGAGCGTTCCGATTTCAGTTCCAGAGTGATTCGACTAATGAGTCCTTGATATTTAGTTGTTTTCAGCCAATATTTAGGATTTTTGAAAATTTCACTTTTTCGTGAAAATATCCACTAAATGAGGGAATAATATGTGTGAGGGTACCCCAGGAGAGTTACAAATGAGTGTGGGTAGAATATATATCCCACGGGGTAAAATTGAAAAAAGTTGAAAAATTTTTTTTTGGGGACTTAGTCATTTTTACAGCGTTTATCAGACTTTCAGATAGGTCAAATGTCAGTGAGCATTCTGATTTCAGTTCCAGAGCGATTCGCCCAATGAGTCCTTGATATTTCGTCGTTTTCAGCCAATTTTCTGGATTTTTGAAAATTTCACTTTTTTGTGAAAATATCCACTAAATGAGGGAATAATATGTGTGAGGGTACCCCAGGAGAGTTCCAAATGTGTGTGATTAGAATATATATCCCACGGGGGTAAAATTGAAAAAAGTTGAAAAAAAATTTTTTTTCGACTTAGTCATTTTTCCAGCGTTTATCAGACTTTCAGATAGGTCAAATGTCAGTGAGCGTTCTGATTTCAGTTCCAGAGCGATTCGCCCAATGAGTCCTTGATATTTCGTCGTTTTCAGCCAATATTTTGGATTTTTGAAAATGTCACTTTTTTGTGAAAATATCCACTAAATGAGGGAACAATATGTGTGAGGGTACCCCAGGAGAGTTCCAAATGTGTGTGGGTAGAATATATATCCCACGGGGGTAAAATTGAAAAAAGTTGAAAAAAAATTTTTTTTGGACTTACTCATTTTTCCGGCGTTTATCAGGCTTTCAGATACAGCAAATGTCAGTGAGCGTTCCGATTTCAGTTCCAGTAGCGATTCGACCAATGAGTCCTTGATATTTAGTTGTTTTCAGCCATTATTTAGGATTTTTGAAAATTTCACTTTTTTGTGAAAATATCCACTAAATGAGGGAATAATATGTGTGAGGGCACCCCAGGAGAGTTCCAAATGTGTGTGGGTAGAATATATATCCCACGGGGGTAAAATTGAAAAAAGTTGAAAAAATTTTTTTAGGGGACTTAGTCATTTTTACAACGTTTATCAGACTTTCAGATAGGTGAAATGTCAGTGAGCGTTCCGATTTCAGTTCCAGAGCGATTCGCCCAATGAGTCCTTGATATTTCGTCATTTTCAGCCAATTTTCTGTATTTTTGAAAATTTCACTTTTTTGTGAAAATATCCACTAAATGAGGGAATAATATGTGTGAGGGTACCCCAGGAGAGTTCCAAATGTGTGTGGGTAGAATATATATCCCACGGTGGTAAAATTGAAAAAAGTTGAAAAATTTTTTTTTGGGGACTTAGTCATTTTTACGGAGTTTATCAGACTTTCAGATAGGTCAAATGTCAGTGAGCGTTCCGATTTCAGTTCCAGAGCGATTCGCCCAATGAGTCCTTGATATTCAGTCGTTTTCAGCCAATTTTCTGGATTTTTGAAAATTTCACTTTTTTGTGAAAATATCCACTAAATGAGGGAGTAATATGTGTGAGGTTACCCCAGGAGAGTTCCAAATGTGTGTGGGTAGAATATATATCCCACGGGGGTAAAATTGAAAAAAGTTGAAAAAAAATTTTTTTTGGACTTACTCATTTTTCCGGCGTTTATCAGGCTTTCAGATAGGGCAAATGTTAGTGAGTGTTCCGATTTCAGTTCCAGAGCGATTCGACCAATGAGTCCTTGATATTTAGTTGTTTTCAACCAATATTTAGGATTTTTGAAAATTTCACTTTTTTGTGAAAATATCCACTAAATGAGGGAATAATATGTGTGAGGGTACCCCAGGAGAGTTACAAATGTGTGTGGGTAGAATATATATCCCACGGGGGTAAAATTGAAAAAAGTTGAAAACTTTTTTTTTGGGGACTTAGTCATTTTTACGGCGTTTATCAGACTTTCAGATAGGTCAAATGTCAGTGAGCGTTCCGAATTCAGTTCCAGAGCGATTCGCCCAATGAGCCCTTGATATTTCGTCGTTTTCAGCCAATTTTCTGGATTTTTGAAAATGTCACTTTTTTGAGAAAATATCCACTAAATGAGGGAATAATATGTGTGAGGTTACCCCAGGAGAGTTCCAAATGTGTGTGGGTATAATATATATCCCACGGGGGTAAAATTGAAAAAAGTTGAAAAATATTTCTTTTTGGACTTAGTCATTTTTCCGGCGTTTATCAGACTTTCAGATAGGTCAAAAGTTAGTGAGCGTTCCGATTTCAGTTCCAGAGCGATTCGCCCAATGATTCCTTGATATTTCGTCGTTTTCAGCCAATTTTCTGGATTTTTGAAAATTTCACTTTTTTGTGAAAATATCCACTAAATGAGGGAATAATATGTGTGAGGGTACCCCAGGAGAGTTCCAAATGTGTGTGGGTAGAATATATATCCCACGGGGGTAAAATTTAAAAAAGTTGAAAAATTTTTTTTGGGGGACTTAGTCATTTTTACAGCATTTATCAGACTTTCAGATAGGTGAAATGTCAGTGAGCGTTCCGATTTCAGTTCCAGAGCGATTCGCCCAATGAGTCCTTGATATTTCGTCATTTTCAGCCAATTTTCTGTATTTTTGAAAATTTCACTTTTTTGTGAAAATATCCACTAAATGAGGGAATAATATGTGTGAGGGTACCCCAGGAGAGTTACAAATGTGTGTGGGTAGAATATATATCCCACGGGGGTAAAATTGAAAAAAGTTGAAAAAAATTTCTTTTTGGACTTAGTCATTTTTCCGGCGTTTATCAGACTTTCAGATAGGTCAAATGTCAGTGAACGCTCCGATTTCAGTTCCAGAGCGATTCGCCCAATGAGTCCTTGATATTTAGTCGTTTTCAGCCAATATTTTGGATTTTTGTAAATGTCACTTTTTTGTGAAAATATCCACTAAATGAGGTAATAATATGTGTGAGGTAACCCCAGGAGAGTTCCAAATGTGTGTGGGTAGAATATATATCCCACGGGGGTAAAATTGAAAAAAGTTGAAAAAAATTTTTTTTTGGGCTTATTAATTTTTCCAGCGTTTATCGGACTTTCAGATAGGGCAAAAGTCAGTGAGCATTCCGATTTCAGTTCCAGAGCGATTCGCCCAATGAGTCCTTGATATTTAGTCGTTTTCAGCCAATATTTTGGATTTTTGTAAATGTCACTTTTTTGTGAAAATATCCACTAAATGAGGGAATAATATTTGTGAGGTTACCCCAGGAGAGTTCCAAATGTGTTTGGGTAGAATATATATCCCACGGGGGTAAAATTGAAAAAAGTTGAAAAAATTTTTTTTGGGGACTTAGTCATTTTTACAGCGTTTATCAGACTTTCAGATAGGGCAAAAGTCAGTGAGCATTCCGATTTCAGTTCCAGAGCGATTCGCCCAATGAGTCCTTGATATTTCGTCGTTTTCAGCCAATATTTTGGATTTTTGAAAATGTCACTTTTTTGTGAAAATATCCACTAAATGAGGGAACAATATGTGTGAGGGTACCCCAGGAGAGTTCCAAATGTGTGTGGGTAGAATATATATCCCACGGGGGTAAAATTGAAAAAAGTTGAAAAAAATTTTTTTTTGGACTTACTCATTTTTCCGGCGTTTATCAGGCTTTCAGATACAGCAAATGTCAGTGAGCGTTCCGATTTCAGTTCCAGTAGCGATTCGACCAATGAGTCCTTGATATTTAGTTGTATTCAGCCATTATTTAGGATTTTTGAAAATTTAACTTTTTTGTGAAAATATCCACTAAATGAGGGAATAATATGTGTGAGGGCACCCCAGGAGAGTTCCAAATGTGTGTGGGTAGAATATATATCCCACGGGGGTAAAATTGAAAAAAGTTGAAATATTTTTTTTTGGGGACTTAGTCATTTTTACAACGTTTATCAGACTTTCAGATAGGTGAAATGTCAGTGAGCGTTCCGATTTCAGTTCCAGAGCGATTCGCCCAATGAGTCCTTGATATTTCGTCATTTTCAGCCAATTTTCTGTATTTTTGAAAATTTCACTTTTTTGTGAAAATATCCACTAAATGAGGGAATAATATGTGTGAGGGTACCCCAGGAGAGTTCCAAATGTGTGTGGGTAGAATATATATCCCACGGTGGTAAAATTGAAAAAAGTTGAAAAAATTTTTTTTGGGGACTTAGTCATTTTTACGGAGTTTATCAGACTTTCAGATAGGTCAAATGTCAGTGAGCGTTCCGATTTCAGTTCCAGAGCGATTCGCCCAATGAGTCCTTGATATTCAGTCGTTTTCAGCCAATTTTCTGGATTTTTGAAAATTTCACTTTTTTGTGAAAATATCCACTAAATGAGGGAATAATATGTGTGAGGTTACCCCAGGAGAGTTCCAAATGTGTGTGGGTATAATATATATCCCACGGGGGTAAAATTGAAAAATGTTTAAAAAAATTTTTTTTTGGACTTTGTCATTTTTACGGCGTTTATCAGACTTTCAGATAGGTCAAATGTCAGTGAGCGTTCCGATTTCAGTTCCAGTAGCGATTCGACCAATGAGTCCTTGATATTTAGTTGTTTTCAGCCATTATTTAGGATTTTTGAAAATTTCACTTTTTTGTGAAAATATCCACTAAATGAGGGAATAATATGTGTGAGGGCACCCCAGGAGAGTTCCAAATGTGTGTGGGTAGAATATATATCCCACGGGGGTAAAATTGAAAAAAGTTGAAATATTTTTTTTTGGGGACTTAGTCATTTTTACAGCGTTTATCAGACTTTCAGATAGGTCAAATGTCAGTGAGCATTCCGATTTCAGTTCCAGAGCGATTCGCCCAATGAGTCCTTGATATTTCGTCGTTTTCAGCCAATATTTAGGATTTTTGAAAATTTCACTTTTTTGTGAAAATATCCACTAAATGAGGGAATAATATGTGTGAGGGTACCCCAGGAGAGTTACAAATGTGTGTGGGTAGAATATATATCCCACGGGGGTAAAATTGAAAAAAGTTGAAAAATATTTCTTTTTGGACTTAGTCATTTTTCCGGCGTTTATCAGACTTTCAGATAGGTCAAAAGTTAGTGAGCGTTCCGATTTCAGTTCCAGAGCGATTCGCCCAATGATTCCTTGATATTTCGTCGTTTTCAGCCAATTTTCTGGATTTTTGAAAATTTCACTTTTTTGTGAAAATATCCACTAAATGAGGGAATAATATGTGTGAGGGTACCCCAGGAGAGTTCCAAATGTGTGTGGGTAGAATATATATCCCACGAGGGGTAAAATTGAAAAAAGTTGAAAAATTTTTTTTGGGGGACTTAGTCATTTTTACAGCGTTTATCAGACTTTCAGATAGGTGAAATGTCAGTGAGCGTTCCGATTTCAGTTCCAGAGCGATTCGCCCAATGAGTCCTTGATATTTCATCATTTTCAGCCAATTTTCTGTATTTTTGAAAATTTCACTTTTTTGTGAAAATATCCACTAAATGAGGGAATAATATGTGTGAGGGTACCCCAGGAGAGTTCCAAATGTGTGTGGGTAGAATATATATCCCACGGTGGTAAAATTGAAAAAAGTTGAAAAAATTTTTTTTGGGGACTTAGTCATTTTTACGGAGTTTATCAGACTTTCAGATAGGTCAAATGTCAGTGAGCGTTCCGATTTCAGTTCCAGAGCGATTCGCCCAATGAGTCCTTGATATTCAGTCGTTTTCAGCCAATTTTCTGGATTTTTGAAAATTTCACTTTTTTGTGAAAATATCCACTAAATGAGGGAATAATATGTGTGAGGGTACCCCAGGAGAGTTACAAATGTGTGTGGGTAGAATATATATCCCACGGGGGTAAAATTGAAAAAAGTTGAAAACTTTTTTTTTGGGGACTTAGTCATTTTTACGGCGTTTATCAGACTTTCAGATAGGTCAAATGTCAGTGAGCGTTCCGAATTCAGTTCCAGAGCGATTCGCCCAATGAGCCCTTGATATTTCGTCGTTTTCAGCCAATTTTCTGGATTTTTGAAAATGTCACTTTTTTGAGAAAATATCCACTAAATGAGGGAATAATATGTGTGAGGTTACCCCAGGAGAGTTCCAAATGTGTTTGGGTATAATATATATCCCACGGGGGTAAAATTGAAAAATGTTTAAAAAAATTTTTTTTTGGACTTTGTCATTTTTACGGCGTTTATCAGACTTTCAGATAGGTCAAATGTCAGTGAGCGTTCCGATTTCAGTTCCAGTGCGATTCGCCCAATGAGTCCTTGATATTTCGTCGTTTTCAGCCAATATTTTGGATTTTTGAAAATGTCACTTTTTTGTGAAAATATCCACTAAATGAGGGAATAATATGTGTGAGGGTACCCCAGGAGAGTTCCAAATGTGTGTGGGTAGAATATATATCCCACGGGGGTAAAATTGAAAAAAGTTGAAAAAAAATTATTTTTGGACTTAGTCATTTTTCCGGCGTTTATCAGGCTTTCAGATAGGGCAAATGTCAGTGAGCGTTCCGATTTCAGTTCCAGAGCGATTAGACCAATGAGTCCATGATATTTAGTTGTTTTCAGCCAATATTTAGGATTTTTGAAAATTTCACTTTTTTGTGAAAATATCCACTAAATGAGGGAATAATATGTGTGAGGGTACCCCAGGAGAGTTACAAATGTGTGTGGGTAGAATATATATCCCACGGGGGTAAAATTGAAAAAAGTTGAAAAAAATTTCTTTTTGGACTTAGTCATTTTTCCGGCGTTTATCAGACTTTCAGATAGGTCAAATGTCAGTGAACGCTCCGATTTCAGTTCCAGAGCGATTCGCCCAATGAGTCCTTGATATTTAGTCGTTTTCAGCCAATTTTCTGGATTTTTGAAAATGTCACTTTTTTGTGAAAATATCCACTAAATGAGGTAATAATATGTGTGAGGTAACCCCAGGAGAGTTCCAAATGTGTGTGGGTAGAATATATATCCCACGGGGGTAAAATTGAAAAAAGTTGAAAAAAATTTTTTTTTGGGCTTAGTAATTTTTCCAGCGTTTATCGGACTTTCAGATAGGGCAAAAGTCAGTGAGCATTCCGATTTCAGTTCCAGAGCGATTCGCCCAATGAGTCCTTGATATTTAGTTGTTTTCAGCCAATATTTAGGATTTTTGAAAATTTAACTTTTTTGTGAAAATATCCACTAAATGAGGGAATAATATGTGTGAGGTTACCCCATGAGAGTTACAAATGTGTGTAGAATATATATCCCACGGGGGTAAAATTGAAAAAAGTTGAAAAAAATTTCGTTTTGGATTAAGTCATTTTTCCGGCGTTTATCAGACTTTCAGATAGGTCAAAAGTTAGTGAGCGTTCCGATTTCAGTTCCAGAGCGATTCGCCCAATGAGTCCTTGATATTTAGTTGTTTTCAGCCAATATTTAGGATTTTTGAAAATTTCACTTTTTTGTGAAAATATCCACTAAATGAGGGAATAATATGTGTGAGGTTACCCCAGGAGAGTTCCAAATGTGTGTGGGTAGAATATATATCCCACGGGGGTAAAATTGAAAAGTTGAAAAAATTTTTTTTTTCGACTTAGTCATTTTTCCAGCGTTTATCAGACTTTCAGATAGGGCAAATGTCAGTGAGCATTCCGATTTCAGTTCCAGAGCGATTCCCCCAATGAGTCCTTGATATTTAGTCGTTTTCAGCCAATATTTTGGATTTTTGAATATTTCACTTTTTTGTGAAAATATCCACTAAATGAAGGAATAATATGTGTGAGGGCACCCCAGGAGAGTTCCAAATGTGTGTGGGTAGAATATATATCCCACGGGGGTAAAATTGAAAAAAGTTGAAAAATTTTTTTTGGGGGACTTAGTCATTTTTACAGCGTTTATCAGACTTTCAGATAGGTCAAATGTCAGTGAGCATTCCGATTTCAGTTCCAGAGCAATTTGCCCAATGAGTCCTTGATATTTCGTCGTTTTCAGCCAATTTTCTGGATTTTTGAAAATTTCACCTTTTTGTGAAAATATCCACTAAATGAGGGAATAATATGTGTGAGGGTACCCCAGGAGAATTCCAAATGTGTGTGGGTAGAATATATATCCCATGGGGGTAAAATTGAAAAAAGTTGAAAAAAAATTTTTTTTCGACTTACTCATTTTTCCGGCGTTTATCAGGCTTTCAGAAAGGGCAAATGTCAGTGAGCGTTCCGATTTCAATTCCAGAGCGATTCGACCAATGAGTCCTTGATATTTAGTTGTTTTCAGCCAATATTTAGGATTTTTGAAAATTTCACTTTTTTGTGAAAATATCCACTAAATGAGGGAATAATATGTGTGAGGTTACCCCATGAGAGTTACAAATGTGTGTGTGTAGAATATATATCCCACGGGGGTAAAATTGAAAAAAGTTGAAAAAAATTTCTTTTTGGATTAAGTCATTTTTCCGGCGTTTATCAGACTTTCAGATAGGTCAAAAGTTAGTGAGCTTTCCGATTTCAGTTCCAGAGCGATTCGCCCAATGATTCCTTGATATTTCGTCGTTTTCAGCCAATTTTCTGGATTTTTGAAAATTTCACTTTTTTGTGAAAATATCCACTAAATGAGGGAATAATATGTGTGAGGGTACCCCAGGAGAGTTCCAAATGTGTGTGGGTAGAATATATATCCCACGGGGGTAAAATTGAAAAAAGTTGAAAAAATTTTTTTTGAGGACTTAGTCATTTTTACAGCGTTTATCAGACTTTCAGATAGGTCAAATGTCAGTGAGCTTTCCGATTTCAGTTCCAGAGCGATTCGCCCAATGAGTCCTTGATATTTTGTCGTTTTCAGCCAATTTTCTGGATTTTTGAAAATTTCACTTTTTTGTGAAAATATCCACTAAATGAGGGAATAATATGTGTGAGGGTACCCCAGGAGAGTTCCAAATGTGTGTGGGTAGAATATATATCCCACGGGGGTAAAATTGAAAAGTTGAAAAAAAAATTTTTTTCGACTTAGTCATTTTTCCAGCGTTTATCAGACTTTCAGATAGGGCAAATGTCAGTGAGCATTCCGATTTCAGTTCCAGAGCAATTTGCCCAATGAGTCCTTGATATTTCGTCTTTTTCAGCCAATTTTCTGGATTTTTGAAAATTTCACCTTTTTGAGAAAATATCCACTAAATGAGGGAATAATATGTGTGAGGGTACCCCAGGAGAGTTCCAAATGTGTGTGGGTAGAATATATATCCCACGGGGGTAATATTGAAAAAAGTTGAAAAAAAATTTTTTTTTGACTTACTCATTTTTCCGGCGTTTATCAGGCTTTCAGAAAGGGCAAATGTCAGTGAGCGTTCCGATTTCAGTTCCAGAGCGATTCGACCAATGAGTCCTTGATATTTAGTTGTTTTCAGCCAATATTTAGGATTTTTGAAAATTTCACTTTTTTGTGAAAATATCCACTAAATGAGGGAATAATATGTGTGAGGGTACCCCAGGAGAGTTCCAAATGTGTGTGGGTAGAATATATATCCCACGGGGGTAAATTTGAAAAAAGTTGAAAAAAATTTCTTTTTGGACTTAGTCATTTTTTCGGCCTTTATCAGACTTTCAGATAGGTCAAAAGTTAGTGAGCGTTCCGATTTCAGTTCCAGAGCGATTCGCCCAATGATTCTTTGATATTTCGTCGTTTTCAGCCAATTTTCTGGATTTTTGAAAATTTCACTTTTTTGTGAAAATATCCACTAAATGAGGGAATAATGTGTGTGAGGGTACCCCAGGAGAGTTCCAAATGTGTGTGGGTAGAATATATATCCCACGGGGGTAAAATTTAAAAAAGTTGAAAAATTTTTTTTTGGGGACTTAGTCATTTTTACGGCGTTTATCAGACTTTCAGATAGGTCAAATGTCAGTGAGCGTTCCGATTTCAGTTCCAGAGCGATTTGCCCAATGAGTCCTTGATATTTAGTCGTTTTCAGCCAATTTTCTGGATTTTTGAAAATGTCACTTTTTTGAGAAAATATCCACTAAATGAGGGAATAATATGTGTGAGGTTACCCCAGGAGAGTTCCAAATGTGTGTGGGCAGAATATATATCCCACGGGGGTAAAATTGAAAACAGTTTTAAAAAATTTTTTTTTGGGCTTAGTAATTTTTCCAGCGTTTATCAGACTTTCAGATAGGGCAAAAGTCAGTGAGCATTCCGATTTCAGTTCCAGAGCGATTCTCGCAATGAGTCCTTTATATTTAGTAGTTTTCAGACAATATTTTGGATTTTTGAAAATGTCACTTTTTTGTGAAAATATCCACTAAATGAGGGAATAATATGTGTGAGGGTACCCCAGGAGAGTTCCAAATGTGTGTGGGTAGAATATATATCCCACGGGGGTAAAATTGAAAAAAGTTGAAAAAAATTTTTTTTTGGGCTTAGTAATTTTTCCAGCGTTTATCAGACTTTCAGATAGGGCAAAAGTCAGTGAGCATTCCGATTTCAGTTCCAGAGCGTTTCGCCCAATGAGTCCTTGATATTTAGTCGTTTTCAGCCAATATTTTGGATTTTTGAAAATGTCACTTTTTTGTGAAAATATCCACTAAATGAGGGAATAATATGTGTGAGGTTACCCCAGGAGAGTTCCAAATGTGTGTGGGTAGAATATATATCCCACGGGGGTAAAATTGAAAAAAGTTGAAAAAAATTTTTTTTGGTTTAGTAATTTTTCCAGCGTTTATCAGACTTTCAGATAGGGCAAAAGTCAGTGAGCATTCCGATTTCAGTTCCAGAGCGATTCGCCCAATGAGTCCTTGATATTTAGTAGTTTTCAGACAATATTTTGAATTTTTGAAAATGTCACTTTTTTGTGAAAATATCCACTAAATGAGGGAATAATATGTGTGAGGGTACCCCAGGAGAGTTCCAAATGTGTGTGGCTAGAATATATATCCCACGGGGGTAAAATTGAAAAAAGTTGAAAAAATTTTTTTTTTGGACTTAGTAATTTTTCCAGCGTTTATCAGACTTTCAGATAGGGCAAAAGTCAGTGAGCATTCCGATTTCAGTTCCAGAGCGATTCGCCCAATGAGTCCTTGATATTTCGACGTTTTCAGCCAATATTTTGGATTTTTGAAAATTTCACTTTTTTGTGAAAATATCCACTAAATGAGGGAATAATATGTGTGAGGGTACCCCAGGAGAGTTCCAAATGTGTGTGGGTAGAATATATATCCCACGGGGGTAATATTGAAAAAAGTTGAAAAAAAATTTTTTTTTGACTTACTCATTTTTCCGGCGTTTATCAGGCTTTCAGAAAGGGCAAATGTCAGTGAGCGTTCCGATTTCAGTTCCAGAGCGATTCGACCAATGAGTCCTTGATATTTAGTTGTTTTCAGCCAATATTTAGGATTTTTGAAAATTTCACTTTTTTGTGAAAATATCCACTAAATGAGGGAATAATATGTGTGAGGGTACCCCAGGAGAGTTCCAAATGTGTGTGGGTAGAATATATATCCCACGGGGGTAAAATTGAAAAAAGTTGAAAAATTTTTTTTGGGGGACTTAGTCATTTTCACAGCGTTTATCAGACTTTCAGATAGGTCAAATGTCAGTGAGCGTTCCGATTTCAGTTCCAGAGCGATTCGCCCAATGAGTCCTTGATATTTAGTTGTTTTCAGCCAATATTTAGGATTTTTGAAAATTTCACTTTTTTGTGAAAATATCCACTAAATGAGGGAATAATATGTGTGAGGGTACCCCAGGAGAGTTCCAAATGTGTGTGGGTAGAATATATATCCCACGGGGGTAAAATTGAATAAAGTTGAAAAAAAATTTTTTTTGGACTTACTCATTTTTCCGGCGTTTATCAGGCTTTTAGATAGGGCAAATGTCAGTGAGCGTTCTGATTTCAGTTCCAGAGCGATTCGACCAATGAGTCCTTGATATTTATTTGTTTTCAGCCAATATTTAGGATTTTTGAAAATTTCACTTTTTTGTGAAAATATCCACTAAATGAGGGAATAATATGTGTGAGGGTACCCCAGGAGAGTTACAAATGTGTGTGGGTAGAATATATATCCCACGGGGGTAAAATTGAAAAAAGTTGAAAAAAATTTCTTTTTGGACTTAGTCATTTTTTCGGCCTTTATCAGACTTTCAGATAGGTCAAAAGTTAGTGAGCGTTCCGATTTCAGTTCCAGAGCGATTCGCCCAATGATTCCTTGATATTTCGTCGTTTTCAGCCAATTTTCTGGATTTTTGAAAATTTCACTTTTTTGTGAAAATATCCACTAAATGAGGGAATAATGTGTGTGAGGGTACCCCAGGAGAGTTCCAAATGTGTGTGGGTAGAATATATATCCCACGGGGGTAAAATTTAAAAAAGTTGAAAAATTTTTTTTTGGGGACTTAGTCATTTTTACGGCGTTTATCAGACTTTCAGATAGGTCAAATGTCAGTGAGCGTTCCGATTTCAGTTCCAGAGCGATTTGCCCAATGAGTCCTTGATATTTAGTCGTTTTCAGCCAATTTTCTGGATTTTTGAAAATGTCACTTTTTTGAGAAAATATCCACTAAATGAGGGAATAATATGTGTGAGGTTACCCCAGGAGAGTTCCAAATGTGTGTGGGCAGAATATATATCCCACGGGGGTAAAATTGAAAATAGTTTTAAAAAATTTTTTTTTGGGCTTAGTAATTTTTCCAGCGTTTATCAGACTTTCAGATAGGGCAAAAGTCAGTGAGCATTCCGATTTCAGTTCCAGAGCGATTCGCCCATTGAGTCCTTGCTATTTAGTTGTTTTCAGCCAATATTTAGGATTTTTGAAAATTTCACTTTTTTGTCAAAATATCCACTAAATGAGGGAATAATATGTGGGAGTGTACCCCAGCAGAGTTCCAAATGTGTGTGGGTAGGATATATATCACACGGGGGTAAAATTGAAAAAAGTTGAAAAATATTTTTTTTTCGACTTAGTCTTTTTTCCAGCGTTTATCAGACTTTCAGATAGGGCAAATGTCAGTGAGCGTTCCGATTTCAGTTCCAGAGCGATTCGCCCAATGAGTCCTTGATATTTCGTCGTTTTCAGCCAATTTTCTGGATTTTTGAAAATGTCACTTTTTTGTGAAAATATCCACTAAATGAGGGAATAATATGTGTGAGGGTACCCCAGGAGAGTTCCAAATGTGTGTGGGTAGAATATATATCCCACGGGGGTAAAATTGGAAAAAGTTTAAAAAATTTTTTTTTTGGACTGTCATTTTTCCAGCTTTTATCAGACTTTCCGAAAGGGCAAAAGTCAGTGAGCATTCCGATTTCAGTTCCAGAGCGATTCGCCCAATGAGTCCTTGATATTTAGTTGTTTTCAGCCAATATTTAGGATTTTTGAAAATGTCACTTTTTTGTGAAAATATCCACTAAATGAGGGAATAATATGTGTGTGGGTACCCCAGGAGAGTTCCAAATGTGTGTGGGCAGAATATATATCTCACGGGGGTAAAATTGAAAAAAGTTGAAAAATATTTTTTTTTCGACTTTGTCATTTTTCCGGCATTTATCAGACTTTCAGATAGGTCAAATGTCAGTGAGCGTTCCGATTTCAGTTCCAGAGCTATTCGCCCAAGGAGTCCTTGATATTTAGTCGTTTTCAGCCAATATTTTGGATTTTTGAAAATGTCACTTTTTTGTGAAAATATCCACTAAATGAGGGAATAATATGTGTGAGGGTACCCTAGGAGAGTTCCAAATGTGTGTGGGTAGAATATATATCCCACGGGGGTAAAATTGGAAAAAGATGAAAAAAATTTTTTTTTGGACTTAGTCATTTTTCCGGCGTTTATCAGACTTTCAGATAGGGCAAATGTCAGTGAGCGTTCCGATTTCAGTTCCAGAGCGATTTGCCCAATGAGTCCTTGATATTTTGTCGTTTTCAGCCAATTTTCTGGATTTTTGAAAATGTCACTTTTTTGAGAAAATATCCACTAAATGAGGGAATAATATGTGTGAGGTTACCCCAGGAGAGTTCCAAATGTGTGTGGGTAGAATATATATCCCACGGGGGTAAAATTGAAAAAAGTTGAAACATTTTTTTTTTTGGACTTAGTCATTTTTCCAGCGTTTATCAGACTTTCAGATAGGTCAAATGTCAGTGAACGCTCCGATTTCAGTTCCAGAGCGATTCGCCCAATGAGTCCTTGATATTTAGTCGTTTTCAGCCAATTTTCTGGATTTTTGAAAATGTCACTTTTTTGTGAAAATATCCACTAAATGAGGGAATAATATGTGTGAGGGTACCCCAGGAGAGTTACAAATGTGTGTGGGTAGAATATATATCCCACGGGGGTAAAATTGAAAAAAGGTGAAAAATTTTTTTCTGGGGACATAGTCATTTTTACGGCGTTTATCAGACTTTCAGATAGGTCAAATGTCAGTGAGCGTTCCGATTTCAGTTCCAGAGCGATTCGCCCAATGAGTCCTTGATATTTAGTCGTTTTCAGCCAATTTTCTGGATTTTTGAAAATGTCACTTTTTTGAGAAAATATCCACTAAATGAGGGAATAATATGTGTGAGGTAACCCCAGGAGAGTTCCAAATGTGTGTGGGTAGAATATATATCCCACGGGGGTAAAATTGAAAAAAGTTGAAAAAAATTTTTTTTTGGGCTTAGTAATTTTTCCAGCGTTTATCAGACTTTCAGATAGGGCAAAAGTCAGTGAGCATTCCGATTTGAGTTCCAGAGCGATTCGCCCAATGAGTCCTTGATATTTCGTCGTTTTCAGCCAATATTTTGGATTTTTGAAAATTTCACTTTTTTGTGAAAATATCCACTAAATGAGGGAATAATATGTGTGAGGGTACCCCAGGAGAGTTCCAAATGTGTGTGGGTAGAATATATATCCCACGGGGGTAAAATTGAAAAAAGTTGAAAAAAAATTCTTTTTGGACTTAGTCATTTTTCCGGCATTTATCAGGCTTTCAGATAGGGCAAATGTCAGTGAGAGTTCCAATTTGAGTTCCAGAGCGATTCACCCAATGAGTCCTTGATATTTCGTCGTTTTCAGCCAATTTTCTGAATTTTTGAAAATTTCACTTTTTTGTGAAAATATCCACTAAATGAGGGAATAATATGTGTGAGGGTACCCCAGTAGAGTTCCAAATGTGTGTGGGTAGAATATATATCCCACGGGGGTAAAATTGAAAAAAGTTGAAAAAATTTTTTTTTTGGACTTAGTAATTTTTCCAGCGTTTATCAGACTTTCAGATAGAGCAAAAGTCAGTGAGCATTCCGATTTCAGTTCCAGAGCGATTCGCCCAATGAGTCCTTGATATTTCGTCGTTTTCAGCCAATATTTTGGATTTTTGAAAATTTCACTTTTTTGTGAAAATATCCACTAAATGAGGGAATAATATGTGTGAGGGTACCCCAGGAGAGTTCCAAATGTGTGTGGGTAGAATATATATCCCACGGGGGTAAAATTGAAAAAAGTTGAAAAAAAATTCTTTTTGGACTTAGTCATTTTTCCGGCATTTATCAGGCTTTCAGATAGGGCAAATGTCATTGAGCGTTCGGATTTCAGTTCCAGAGCGATTCGAGCAATGAGTCCTTGATATTTAGTTGTTTTCAGCCAATATTTAGGATTTTTGAAAATTTCACTTTTTTGTGAAAACATCCACTAAATGAGGGAATAATATGTGTGAGGGTACCCCAGGAGAGTTCCAAATGTGTGTGGGTAGAATATATATTCCACGGGGGTAAAATTGAAAAAAGTTGAAAAATATTTTTTTTTCGACTTAGTCATTTTTCCAGCGTTTATCAGACTTTCAGATAGGGCAAATGTCAGTGAGCGTTCCGATTTCAGTTCCAGAGCGATTCGCCCAATGAGTCCTTGATATTTAGTCGTTTTCAGCCAATTTTCTCTATTTTTGAAAATGTCACTTTTTTGAGAAAATATCCACTAAATGAGGGAATAATATGTGTGAGGGTACCCCAGGAGAGGTCCAAATGTGTGTGGGTAGAATATATATCCCACGGGGGTAAAATTGAAAAATTTTTTTTTTTGGACTTAGTCATTTTTCCGGCGTTTATCAGACTTTCAGATAGGGCAAAAGTCATTGAGCATTCCAATTTCAGTTGCAGAGCGATTCGACCAATGAGTCCTTGATATTCAGTCGCTTTCAGCCAATTTTCTGGATTTTTGAAAATTTCACTTTTTTTGTGAAAATATCCACTAAATGAGGGAATAATATGTGTGAGGGTACCCCAGGAGAGTTCCAAATGTGTGTGGTAGAATATATATCCCACGGGGGTAAAATTGGAAAAAGATGAAAAAAATTTTTTTTTGGACTTAGTCATTTTTCCGGCGTTTATCAGACTTTCAGATAGGGCAAATGTCAGTGAGCGTTCCGATTTCAGTTCCAGAGCGATTCGCCCAATGAGTACTTGATATTTTGTCGTTTTCAGCCAATTTTCTGGATTTTTGAAAATGTCACTTTTTTGAGAAAATATCCACTAAATGAGGGAATAATATGTGTGAGGTTACCCCAGGAGAGTTCCAAATGTGTGTGGCTAGAATATATATCCCACGGGGGTAAAATTGAAAAAAGTTTAAAAAAATTTTTTTTTAGATTTAGTCATTTTTCCAGCGTTTATCAGACTTTCAGATAGGGCAAAAGTCAGTGAGCATTCCGATTTCAGTCCCAGAGCGATTCGCCCAATGAGTCCTTGATATTTCGTAGTTTTCAGCCAATTTTCTGGATTTTTGAAAATGTCACTTTTTTGAGAAAATATCCACTAAATGAGGGAATAATATGTGTGAGGTTACCCCAGGAGAGTTCCAAATGTGTGTGGGTAGGATATATATCCCACGGGGGAAAAATTGAAAAAAGTTGAAAAATTTTTTTTTTGGACTTTGTCATTTTTCCAGCGTTTATCAGACTTTCAGATAGGGCAAAAGTCAGTGAGCATTCCGATTTCAGTTCCAGAGCGATTCGCCCAATGAGTCTTTTATATTTAGTCGTTTTCAGCCAATATTTTGGATTTTTGAATATTTCACTTTTTTGTGAAAATATCCACTAAATGAGGGAATAATATGTGTGAGGGTACCCCAGGAGAGTTCCAAATGTGTGTAGGTAGAATATATATCCCACGGGGTAAAATTGAAAAAAGTTGAAAACATTTTTTTTTTCGACTTAGTCATTTTTCCAGCGTTTATCAGACTTTCAGATAGGGCAAATGTCAGTGAGCGTTCCGATTTCAGTTCCAGAGGGATTCGCCCAATGAGTCGTTTTCAGCCAATTTTCTCTATTTTTGAAAATGTCACTTTTTTGAGAAAATATCCACTAAATGAGGGAATAATATGTGTGAGGGTACCCCAGGAGAGTTCCAAATGTGTATGGGTAGAATATATATCCCACGGGGGTAAATATGAAAAAATTTGAAAAAAAATTTTTTTTTGGACTTAGTCATTTTTCCGGCGTTTATCAGGCTTTCAGATAGGGCAAATGTCAGTGAGCGTTCCGATTTCAGTTCCAGAGCGATTCGCCCATTGAGTCCTTGCTATTTAGTTGTTTTCAGCCAATATTTAGGATTTTTGAAAATTTCACTTTTTTGTCAAAATATCCACTAAATGAGGGAATAATATGTGGGAGTGTACCCCAGCAGAGTTCCAAATGTGTGTGGGTAGGATATATATCACACGGGGGTAAAATTGAAAAAAGTTGAAAAATATTTTTTTTTCGACTTAGTCTTTTTTCCAGCGTTTATCAGACTTTCAGATAGGGCAAATGTCAGTGAGCGTTCCGATTTCAGTTCCAGAGCGATTCGCCCAATGAGTCCTTGATATTTCGTCGTTTTCAGCCAATTTTCTGGATTTTTGAAAATGTCACTTTTTTGTGAAAATATCCACTAAATGAGGGAATAATATGTGTGAGGGTACCCCAGGAGAGTTCCAAATGTGTGTGGGTAGAATATATATCCCACGGGGGTAAAATTGGAAAAAGTTTAAAACATTTTTTTTTTGGACTGTCATTTTTCCAGCGTTTATCAGACTTTCCGAAAGGGCAAAAGTCAGTGAGCATTCCGATTTCAGTTCCAGAGCGATTCGCCCAATGAGTCCTTGATATTTAGTTGTTTTCAGCCAATATTTAGGATTTTTGAAAATGTCACTTTTTTGTGAAAATATCCACTAAATGAGGGAAAAATATGTGTGTGGGTACCCCAGGAGAGTTCCAAATGTGTGTGGGCAGAATATATATCTCACGGGGGTAAAATTGAAAAAAGTTGAAAAATATTTTTTTTTCGACTTAGTCATTTTTCCGGCATTTATCAGACTTTCAGATAGGTCAAATGTCAGTGAGCGTTCCGATTTCAGTTCCAGAGCTATTCGCCCAAGGAGTCCTTGATATTTAGTCGTTTTCAGCCAATATTTTGGATTTTTGAAAATGTCACTTTTTTGTGAAAATATCCACTAAATGAGGGAATAATATGTGTGAGGGTACCCTAGGAGAGTTCCAAATGTGTGTGGGCAGAATATATATCCCACGGGGGTAAAATTGGAAAAAGATGAAAAAAATTTTTTTTTGGACTTAGTCATTTTTCCGGCGTTTATCAGACTTTCAGATAGGGCAAATGTCAGTGAGCGTTCCGATTTCAGTTCCAGAGCGATTCGCCCAATGAGTCCTTGATATTTTGTCGTTTTCAGCCAATTTTCTGGATTTTTGAAAATGTCACTTTTTTGAGAAAATATCCACTAAATGAGGGAATAATATGTGTGAGGTTACCCCAGGAGAGTTCCAAATGTGTGTGGGTAGAATATATATCCCACGGGGGTAAAATTGAAAAAAGTTTAAAAAATTTTTTTTTTAGATTTAGTCATTTTTCCAGCGTTTATCAGACTTTCAGATAGGGCAAAAGTCAGTGAGCATTCCGATTTCAGTTCCAGAGCGATTCGCCCAATGAGTCTTTGATATTTAGTCGTTTTCAGCTAATATTTTGGATTTTTGAATATTTCACTTTTTTGTGAAAATATCCACTAAATGAGGGAATAATATGTGTGAGGGTACCCCAGGAGAGTTCCAAATGTGTGTGGGTAGAATATATATCCCACGGGGTAAAATTGAAAAAAGTTGAAAACATTTTTTTTTTCGACTTAGTCATTTTTCCAGCGTTTATCAGACTTTCAGATAGGGCAAATGTCAGTGAGCGTTCCGATTTCAGTTCCAGAGGGATTCGCCCAATGAGTCCTTGATATTTAGTCGTTTTCAGCCAATTTTCTCTATTTTTGAAAATGTCACTTTTTTGAGAAAATATCCACTAAATGAGGGAATAATATGTGTGAGGGTACCCCAGGAGAGTTCCAAATGTGTGTGGGTAGAATATATATCCCACGGGGGTAAAATTGAAAAATTTTTTTTTTTGGACTTAGTCATTTTTCCGGCGTTTATCAGACTTTCAGATAGGGCAAAAGTCATTGAGCATTCCAATTTCAGTTGCAGAGCGATTCGACCAATTAGTCCTTGATATTCAGTCGCTTTCAGCCAATTTTCTGGATTTTTGAAAATTTCACTTTTTTGTGAAAATATCCACTAAATGAGGGAATAATATGTGTGAGGGTACCCCAGCAGAGTTCCAAATGTGTGTGGGTAGAATATATATCCCACGGGGGTAAAATTGGAAAAAGATGAAAAAAATTTTTTTTTGGACTTAGTCATTTTTCCGGCGTTTATCAGACTTTCAGATAGGGCAAATGTCAGTGAGCGTTCCGATTTCAGTTCCAGAGCGATTCGCCCAATGAGTCCTTGATATTTTGTCGTTTTCAGCCAATTTTCTGGATTTTTGAAAATGTCACTTTTTTGAGAAAATATCCACTAAATGAGATAATAATATGTGTGAGGTTACCCCAGGAGAGTTCCAAATTTGTGTGGGTAGAATATATATCCCACGGGGGTAAAATTGAAAAAAGTTTAAAAAATTTTTTTTTTAGATTTAGTCATTTTTCCAGCGTTTATCAGACTTTCAGATAGGGCAAAAGTCAGTGAGCATTCCGATTTCAGTCCCAGAGCGATTCGCCCAATGAGTCCTTGATATTTCGTAGTTTTCAGCCAATTTTCTGGATTTTTGAAAATGTCACTTTTTTGAGAAAATATCCACTAAATGAGGGAATAATATGTGTGAGGTTACCCCAGGAGAGTTCCAAATGTGTGTGGGTAGAATATATATCCCACGGGGTAAAATTGAAAAAAGTTGAAAACATTTTTTTTTTCGACTTAGTCATTTTTCCAGCGTTTATCAGTCTTTCAGATAGGGCAAATGTCAGTGAGCATTCCGATTTCAGTTCCAGAGGGATTCGCCCAATGAGTCCTTGATATTTAGTCGTTTTCAGCCAATTTTCTCTATTTTTGAAAATGTCACTTTTTTGAGAAAATATCCACTAAATGAGGGAATAATATGTGGGAGTGTACCCCAGCAGAGTTCCAAATGTGTGTGGGTAGGATATATATCACACGGGGGTAAAATTGAAAAAAGTTGAAAAATATTTTTTTTTCGACTTAGTCTTTTTTCCAGCGTTTATCAGACTTTCAGATAGGGCAAATGTCAGTGAGCGTTCCGATTTCAGTTCCAGAGCGATTCGCCCAATGAGTCCTTGATATTTCGTCGTTTTCAGCCAATTTTCTGGATTTTTGAAAATGTCACTTTTTTGTGAAAATATCCACTAAATGAGGGAATAATATGTGTGAGGGTACCCCAGGAGAGTTCCAAATGTGTGTGGGTAGAATATAAATCCCACGGGGGTAAAATTGGAAAAAGTTTAAAAATTTTTTTATTTGGACTGTCATTTTTCCAGCGTTTATCAGACTTTCCGAAAGGGCAAAAGTCAGTGAGCATTCCGATTTCAGTTCCAGAGCGATTCGCCCAATGAGTCCTTGATATTTAGTTGTTTTCAGCCAATATTTAGGATTTTTGAAAATGTCACTTTTTTGTGAAAATATCCACTAAATGAGGGAATAATATGTGTGTGGGTACCCCAGGAGAGTTCCAAATGTGTGTGGGCAGAATATATATCTCACGGGGGTAAAATTGAAAAAAGTTGAAAAATATTTTTTTTTCGACTTAGTCATTTTTCCGGCATTTATCAGACTTTCAGATAGGTCAAATGTCAGTGAGCGTTCCGATTTCAGTTCCAGAGCTATTCGCCCAAGGAGTCCTTGATATTTAGTCGTTTTCAGCCAATATTTTGGATTTTTGAAAATGTCACTTTTTTGTGAAAATATCCACTAAATGAGGGAATAATATGTGTGAGGGTACCCCAGGAGAGTTCCAAATGTGTGTGGGTAGAATATATATCCCACGGGGGTAAAATTGGAAAAAGATGAAAAAAATTTTTTTTTGGACTTAGTCATTTTTCCGGCGTTTATCAGACTTTCAGATAGGGCAAATGTCAGTGAGCGTTCCGATTTCAGTTCCAGAGCGATTCGCCCAATGAGTCCTTGATATTTTGTCGTTTTCAGCCAATTTTCTGGATTTTTGAAAATGTCACTTTTTTGAGAAAATATCCACTAAATGAGGGAATAATATGTGTGAGGTTACCCCAGGAGAGTTCCAAATGTGTGTGGGTAGAATATATATCCCACGGGGGTAAAATTGAAAAAAGTTTAAAAAAATTTTTTTTTAGATTTAGTCATTTTTCCAGCGTTTATCAGACTTTCAGATAGGGCAAAAGTCAGTGAGCATTCCGATTTCAGTCCCAGAGCGATTCGCCCAATGAGTCCTTGATATTTCGTAGTTTTCAGCCAATTTTCTGGATTTTTGAAAATGTCACTTTTTTGAGAAAATATCCACTAAATGAGGGAATAATATGTGTGAGGTTACCCCAGGAGAGTTCCAAATGTGTGTGGGTAGGATATATATCCCACGGGGGAAAAATTGAAAAAAGTTGAAAAATTTTTTTTTTGGACTTTGTCATTTTTCCAGCGTTTATCAGACTTTCAGATAGGGCAAAAGTCAGTGAGCATTCCGATTTCAGTTCCAGAGCGATTCGCCCAATGAGTCTTTGATATTTAGTCGTTTTCAGCCGATATTTTGGATTTTTGAATATTTCACTTTTTTGTGAAAATATCCACTAAATGAGGGAATAATATGTGTGAGGGTACCCCAGGAGAGTTCCAAATGTGTGTGGGTAGAATATATATCCCACGGGGTAAAATTGAAAAAAGTTGAAAACATTTTTTTTTTCGACTTAGTCATTTTTCCAGCGTTTATCAGACTTTCAGATAGGGCAAATGTCAGTGAGCGTTTAGATTTCAGTTCCAGAGGGATTCGCCCAATGAGTCCTTGATATTTAGTCGTTTTCAGCCAATTTTCTCTATTTTTGAAAATGTCACTTTTTTGAGAAAATATCCACTAAATGAGGGAATAATATGTGTGAGGGTACCCCAGGAGAGTTCCAAATGTGTGTGGGTAGAATATATATCCCACGGGGGTAAAATTGAAACATTTTTTTTTTTGGACTTAGTCATTTTTCCGGCGTTTATCAGACTTTCAGATAGGGCAAAAGTCATTGAGCATTCCAATTTCAGTTGCAGAGCGATTCGACCAATGAGTCCTTGATATTCAGTCGCTTTCAGCCAATTTTCTGGATTTTTGAAAATTTCACTTTTTTGTGAAAATATCCACTAAATGAGGGAATAATATGTGTGAGGGTACCCCAGGAGAGTTCCAAATGTGTGTGGGTAGAATATATATCCCACGGGGGTAAAATTGGAAAAAGATGAAAAAAATTTTTTTTTGGACTTAGTCATTTTTCCGGCGTTTATCAGACTTTCAGATAGGGCAAATGTCAGTGAGCGTTCCGATTTCAGTTCCAGAGCGATTCGCCCAATGAGTCCTTGATATTTCGTAGTTTTCAGCCAATTTTCTGGATTTTTGAAAATGTCACTTTTTTGAGAAAATATCCACTAAATGAGGGAATAATATGTGTGAGGTTACCCCAGGAGAGTTCCAAATGTGTGTGGGTAGGATATATATCCCACGGGGGAAAAATTGAAAAAAGTTGAAAAATTTTTTTTTTGGACTTTGTCATTTTTCCAGCGTTTATCAGACTTTCAGATAGGGCAAAAGTCAGTGAGCATTCCGATTTCAGTTCCAGAGCGATTCGCCCAATGAGTCTTTGATATTTAGTCGTTTTCAGCCAATATTTTGGATTTTTGAATATTTCACTTTTTTGTGAAAATATCCACTAAATGAGGGAATAATATGTGTGAGGGTACCCCAGGAGAGTTCCAAATGTGTGTGGGTAGAATATATATCCCACGGGGTAAAATTGAAAAAAGTTGAAAACATTTTTTTTTTCGACTTAGTCATTTTTCCAGCGTTTATCAGACTTTCAGATAGGGCAAATGTCAGTGAGCGTTCCGATTTCAGTTCCAGAGGGATTCGCCCAATGAGTCCTTGATATTTAGTCGTTTTCAGCCAATTTTCTCTATTTTTGAAAATGTCACTTTTTTGAGAAAATATCCACTAAATGAGGGAATAATATGTGTGAGGGTACCCCAGGAGAGTTCCAAATGTGTATGGGTAGAATATATATCCCACGGGGGTAAATATGAAAAAATTTGAAAAAAAATTTTTTTTTGGACTTAGTCATTTTTCCGGCGTTTATCAGACTTTCAGATAGGGCAAATGTCAGTGAGCGTTCCGATTTCAGTTCCAGAGCGATTCGCCCAATGAGTCCTTGATATTTCGTAGTTTTCAGCCAATTTTCTGGATTTTTGAAAATGTCACTTTTTTGAGAAAATATCCACTAAATGAGGGAATAATATGTGTGAGGTTACCCCAGGAGAGTTCCAAATGTGTGTGGGTAGGATATATATCCCACGGGGGAAAAATTGAAAAAAGTTGAAAAATTTTTTTTTTGGACTTTGTCATTTTTCCAGCGTTTATCAGACTTTCAGATAGGGCAAAAGTCAGTGAGCATTCCGATTTCAGTTCCAGAGCGATTCGCCCAATGAGTCTTTGATATTTAGTCGTTTTCAGCCAATATTTTGGATTTTTGAATATTTCACTTTTTTGTGAAAATATCCACTAAATGAGGGAATAATATGTGTGAGGGTACCCCAGGAGAGTTCCAAATGTGTGTGGGTAGAATATATATCCCACGGGGTAAAATTGAAAAAAGTTGAAAACATTTTTTTTTTCGACTTAGTCATTTTTCCAGCGTTTATCAGACTTTCAGATAGGGCAAATGTCAGTGAGCGTTCCGATTTCAGTTCCAGAGGGATTCGCACAATGAGTCCTTGATATTTAGTCGTTTTCAGCCAATTTTCTCTATTTTTGAAAATGTCACTTTTTTGAGAAAATATCCACTAAATGAGGGAATAATATGTGTGAGGGTACCCCAGGAGAGTTCCAAATGTGTATGGGTAGAATATATATCCCACGGGGGTAAATATGAAAAAATTTGAAAAAAAATTTTTTTTTGGACTTAGTCATTTTTCCGGCGTTTATCAGGCTTTCAGATAGGGCAAATGTCAGTGAGCGTTCCGATTTCAGTTCCAGAGCGATTCGCCCATTGAGTCCTTGCTATTTAGTTGTTTTCAGCCAATATTTAGGATTTTTGAAAATTTCACTTTTTTGTCAAAATATCCACTAAATGAGGGAATAATATGTGGGAGTGTACCCCAGCAGAGTTCCAAATGTGTGTGGGTAGGATATATATCACACGGGGGTAAAATTGAAAAAAGTTGAAAAATATTTTTTTTTCGACTTAGTCTTTTTTCCAGCGTTTATCAGACTTTCAGATAGGGCAAATGTCAGTGAGCGTTCCGATTTCAGTTCCAGAGCGATTCGCCCAATGAGTCCTTGATATTTCGTCGTTTTCAGCCAATTTTCTGGATTTTTGAAAATGTCACTTTTTTGTGAAAATATCCACTAAATGAGGGAATAATATGTGTGAGGGTACCCCAGGAGAGTTCCAAATGTGTGTGGGTAGAATATATATCCCACGGGGGTAAAATTGGAAAAAGTTTAAAAATTTTTTTTTTTGGACTGTCATTTTTCCAGCGTTCATCAGACTTTCCGAAAGGGCAAAAGTCAGTGAGCATTCCGATTTCAGTTCCAGAGCGATTCGCCCAATGAGTCCTTGATATTTAGTTGTTTTCAGCCAATATTTAGGATTTTTGAAAATGTCACTTTTTTGTGAAAATATCCACTAAATGAGGGAATAATATGTGTGTGGGTACCCCAGGAGAGTTCCAAATGTGTGTGGGCAGAATATATATCTCACGGGGGTAAAATTGAAAAAAGTTGAAAAATATTTTTTTTTCGACTTAGTCATTTTTCCGGCATTTATCAGACTTTCAGCTGGGTCAAATGTCAGTGAGCGTTCCGATTTCAGTTCCAGAAAGATTCGCCCAATAAGTCTTTGATATTTAGTCGTTTTCAGCCAATATTTTGGATTTTTGAATATTTCACTTTTTTGTGAAAATATCCACTAAATGAGGGAATAATATGTGTGAGGGTACCCCAGGAGAGTTCCAAATGTGTGTGGGTAGAATATATATCCCACGGGGGTAAAATTGAAAAAAGTTTAAAAAATTTTTTTTTTAGATTTAGTCATTTTTCCAGCGTTTATCAGACTTTCAGATAGGGCAAAAGTCAGTGAGCATTCCGATTTCAGTCCCAGAGCGATTCGCCCAATGAGTCCTTGATATTTCGTAGTTTTCAGCCAATTTTCTGGATTTTTGAAAATGTCACTTTTTTGAGAAAATATCCACTAAATGAGGGAATAATATGTGTGAGGTTACCCCAGGAGAGTTCCAAATGTGTGTGGGTAGGATATATATCCCACGGGGGAAAAATTGAAAAAAGTTGAAAAATTTTTTTTTTGGACTTTGTCATTTTTCCAGCGTTTATCAGACTTTCAGATAGGGCAAAAGTCAGTGAGCATTCCGATTTCAGTTCCAGAGCGATTCGCCCAATGACTCCTTGATATTTAGTTGTTTTCAGCCAATTTTCTGGATTTTTGAAAATTTCACTTTTTTGTGAAAATATCCACTAAATGAGGGAATAATATGTGTGAGGGTACCCCAGGAGAGTTCCAAATGTGTGTGGGTAGAATATATATCCCACGGGGTAAAATTGAAAAAAGTTGAAAACATTTTTTTTTTCGACTTAGTCATTTTTCCAGCGTTTATCAGACTTTCAGATAGGGCAAATGTCAGTGAGCGTTCCGATTTCAGTTCCAGAGGGATTCGCCCAATGAGTCCTTGATATTTAGTCGTTTTCAGTCAATTTTCTCTATTTTTGAAAATGTCACTTTTTTGAGAAAATATCCACTAAATGAGGGAATAATATGTGTGAGGGTACCCCAGGAGAGTTCCAAATGTGTGTGGGTAGAATATATATCCCACGGGGGTAAAATTGAAAAAAGTTGAAAAAAATTTCTTTTTACACTTAGTCATTTTTCCGGCGTTTATCAGGCTTTCAGATAGGGCAAATGTCAGTGAGCGTTCCGATTTCAGTTCCAGAGCGATTCGCCCAATGAGTCCTTGATATTTAGTCGTTTTCAGCCAATAATTTGGATTTTTGAAAATGTCACTTTTTTATGAAAATATCCACTAAATCCGGGAATAATATGTGTGAGGGTACCCCAGAAGAGTTCCAAATGTGTGTGGGTAGAATATATATCCCACGGGGGTAAAATTGAAATAAGTTGAAAAAAATTTCTTTTTGGACTTAGTCATTTTTTCCGGCGTTTATCAGGATTTCAGATAGGGCAAATGTCAGTGAGCGTTCCGATTTCAGTTCCAGAGCTATTCGCCCAATGAGTCCTTGATATTTAGTCGTTTTCAGCCAATATTTTGGATTTTTGAAAATGTCACTTTTTTGTGAAAATATCCACTAAATGAGGGAATAATATGTGTGAGGGTACCCCAGAAGAGTTCCAAATGTGTGTGGGTAGAATATATATCCCACGGGGGTAAAATTGGAAAAAGTTGAAAACATTGTTTTTTTCGACTTAGTCATTTTTCCAGCGTCTATTCAGACTTTCAGATAGGGCAAATGTCAGTGAGCGTTCCGATTTCACTTCCAGAGCGATTCGCCCAATGAGTCCTTGATATTTAGTCGTTTTCAGACAATATTTTGGATTTTTGAAAATGTCACTTTTTTGTGAAAATATCCACTAAATGAGGGAATAATATGTGTGAGGGTACCCCTGGAGAGTTCCAAATTTGTGTGGGTAGAATATATATCCCACGGGGGTAAAATTGAAAAAAGTTGAAAATTTTTTTTTTTCGACTTAGTCATTTTTCCAGCGTTTATCAGACTTTCAGATAGGGCAAATGTCAGTGAGCGTTCCGATTTCAGTTCCACAGCGATTCGCCCAATGAGTCCTTGATATTTTGTCGTTTTCAGCCAATTTTCTGGATTTTTGAAAATGTCACTTTTTTGTGAAAATATCCACTAAATGAGGGAATAATATGTGTGAGGGCACCCAAATGTGTGTGGGTAGAATATATATCCCACGGGGGTAAAATTGAAAAATTTTTTTTTTGGACTTTGTCATTTTTCCAGCGTTTATCAGACTTTCAGATAGGGCAAAAGTCAGTGAGCATTCCGATTTCAGTTCCAGAGCGATTCGCCCAATGAGTCTTTGATATTTAGTCGTTTTCAGCCAATATTTTGGATTTTTGAATATTTCACTTTTTTGTGAAAATATCCACTAAATGAGGGAATAATATGTGTGAGGGTACCCCAGGAGAGTTCCAAATGTGTGTGGGTAGAATATATATCCCACGGGGTAAAATTGAAAAAAGTTGAAAAAAATTTCTTTTTACACTTAGTCATTTTTCCGGCGTTTATCAGGCTTTCAGATAGGGCAAATGTCAGTGAGCGTTCCGATTTCAGTTCCAGAGCGATTCGCCCAATGAGTCCTTGATATTTAGTCGTTTTCAGCCAATAATTTGGATTTTTGAAAATGTCACTTTTTTATGAAAATATCCACTAAATGCGGGAATAATATGTGTGAGGGTACCCCAGAAGAGTTCCAAATGTGTGTGGGTAGAATATATATCCCACGGGGGTAAAATTGAAATAAGTTGAAAAAAATTTTTTTTTGGACTTAGTCATTTTTCCGGCGTTTATCAGACTTTCAGATAGGTCAAATGTCAGTGAGCGTTCCGATTTCATTTGCAGAGCGATTCGCCCAATGAGTCCTTGATATTTCGTCGTTTTCAGCCAATTTTCTGGATTTTTGAAAATTTCACTTTTTTGTGAAAATATCCACTAAATGAGGGAATAATATGTGTGAGGGTACCCCAGGAGAGTTCCAAATGTGTGTGGGTAGAATATATATCCCACGGGGGTAAAATTGAAAAATTTTTTTTTTTGGACTTAGTCATTTTTCCGGCGTTTATCAGACTTTCAGATAGGGCAAAAGTCATTGAGCATTCCAATTTCAGTTGCAGAGCGATTCGACCAATGAGTCCTTGATATTCAGTCGCTTTCAGCCAATTTTCTGGATTTTTGAAAATTTCACTTTTTTGTGAAAATATCCACTAAATGAGGGAATAATATGTGTGAGGGTACCCCAGGAGAGTTCCAAATGTGTGTGGGTAGAATATATATCCCACGGGGGTAAAATTGAAAAAAGTTGAAAAAAATTTCTTTTTACACTTAGTCATTTTTCCGGCGTTTATCAGGCTTTCAGATAGGGCAAATGTCAGTGAGCGTTCCGATTTCAGTTCCAGAGCGATTCGCCCAATGAGTCCTTGATATTTAGTCGTTTTCAGCCAATAATTTGGATTTTTGAAAATGTCACTTTTTTATGAAAATATCCACTAAATGCGGGAATAATATGTGTGAGGGTACCCCAGAAGAGTTCCAAATGTGTGTGGGTAGAATATATATCCCACGGGGGTAAAATTGAAATAAGTTGAAAAAAATTTCTTTTTGGACTTAGTCATTTTTTCCGGCGTTTATCAGGATTTCAGATAGGGCAAATGTCAGTGAGCGTTCCGATTTCAGTTCCAGAGCTATTCGCCCAATGAGTCCTTGATATTTAGTCGTTTTCAGCCAATATTTTGGATTTTTGAAAATGTCACTTTTTTGTGAAAATATCCACTAAATGAGGGAATAATATGTGTGAGGGTACCCCAGAAGAGTTCCAAATGTGTGTGGGTAGAATATATATCCCACGGGGGTAAAATTGGAAAAAGTTGAAAACATTGTTTTTTTCGACTTAGTCATTTTTCCAGCGTCTATTCAGACTTTCAGATAGGTCAAATGTCAGTGAGCGTTCCGATTTCACTTCCAGAGCGATTCGCCCAATGAGTCCTTGATATTTAGTCGTTTTCAGACAATATTTTGGATTTTTGAAAATGTCACTTTTTTGTGAAAATATCCACTAAATGAGGGAATAATATGTGTGAGGGTACCCCTGGAGAGTTCCAAATTTGTGTGGGTAGAATATATATCCCACGGGGGTAAAATTGAAAAAAGTTGAAAATTTTTTTTTTTCGACTTAGTCATTTTTCCAGCGTTTATCAGACTTTCAGATAGGGCAAATGTCAGTGAGCGTTCCGATTTCAGTTCCAGAGCGATTCGCCCAATGAGTCCTTGATATTTTGTCGTTTTCAGCCAATTTTCTGGATTTTTGAAAATGTCACTTTTTTGTGAAAATATCCACTAAATGAGGGAATAATATGTGTGAGGGCACCCAAATGTGTGTGGGTAGAATATATATCCCACGGGGGTAAAATTGAAAAATTTTTTTTTTGGACTTTGTCATTTTTCCAGCGTTTATCAGACTTTCAGATAGGGCAAAAGTCAGTGAGCATTCCGATTTCAGTTCCAGAGCGATTCGCCCAATGAGTCTTTGATATTTAGTCGTTTTCAGCCAATATTTTGGATTTTTGAATATTTCACTTTTTTGTGAAAATATCCACTAAATGAGGGAATAATATGTGTGAGGGTACCCCAGGAGAGTTCCAAATGTGTGTGGGTAGAATATATATCCCACGGGGTAAAATTGAAAAAAGTTGAAAAAAATTTCTTTTTACACTTAGTCATTTTTCCGGCGTTTATCAGGCTTTCAGATAGGGCAAATGTCAGTGAGCGTTCCGATTTCAGTTCCAGAGCGATTCGCCCAATGAGTCCTTGATATTTAGTCGTTTTCAGCCAATAATTTGGATTTTTGAAAATGTCACTTTTTTATGAAAATATCCACTAAATGCGGGAATAATATGTGTGAGGGTACCCCAGAAGAGTTCCAAATGTGTGTGGGTAGAATATATATCCCACGGGGGTAAAATTGAAATAAGTTGAAAAAAATTTTTTTTTGGACTTAGTCATTTTTCCGGCGTTTATCAGACTTTCAGATAGGTCAAATGTCAGTGAGCGTTCCGATTTCATTTGCAGAGCGATTCGCCCAATGAGTCCTTGATATTTCGTCGTTTTCAGCCAATTTTCTGGATTTTTGAAAATTTCACTTTTTTGTGAAAATATCCACTAAATGAGGGAATAATATGTGTGAGGGTACCCCAGGAGATATCCAAATGTGTGTGGGTAGAATATATATCCCACGGTGGTAAAATTGAAAAAAGTTGAAAAAAATTTTTTTTTGGACTTAGTCATTTTTCCGGCGTTTATCAGACTTTCAGATAGGTCAAATGTCAGTGAGCGTTCCGATTTCAGTTCCAGAGCGATTTGCCCAATGAGTCCTTGATATTTAGTCGTTTTCAGCCAATTTTCTGGATTTTTGAAAATTTCACTTTTTTTGTGAAAATATCCACTAAATGAGGGAATAATATGTGTGAGGGTACCCCAGGAGAGTTCCAAATGTGTGTGGGTAGAATATATATCCCACGGGGGTAAAATTGAAAAAAGTTGAAAAAAATTTCTTTTTGGACTTAGTCATTTTTTCCGGCGTTTATCAGGATTTCAGATAGGGCAAATGTCAGTGAGCGTTCCGATTTCAGTTCCAGAGCTATTCGCCCAATGAGTCCTTGATATTTAGTCGTTTTCAGCCAATATTTTGGTTTTTGAAAATGTCACTTTTTTGTGAAAATATCCACTAAATGAGGGAATAATATGTGTGAGGGTACCCCAGAAGAGTTCCAAATGTGTGTGGGTAGAATATATATCCCACGGGGGTAAAATTGAAAAAAGTTGAAAACATTGTTTTTTTCGACTTAGTCATTTTTCCAGCGTCTATCATACTTTCAGATAGGGCAAATGTCAGTGAGCGTTCCGATTTCAGTTCCAGAGCGATTCGCCCAATGAGTCCTTGATATTTTGTCGTTTTCAGCCAATTTTCTGGATTTTTGAAAATGTCACTTTTTTGTGAAAATATCCACTAAATGAGGGAATAATATGTGTGAGGGCACCCAAATGTGTGTGGGTAGAATATATATCCCACGGGGGTAAAATTGAAAAATTTTTTTTTTTGGACTTAGTCATTTTTCCGGCGTTTATCAGACTTTCAGATAGGGCAAAAGTCAGTGAGCATTCCGATTTCAGTTCCAGAGCGATTCGCCCAATGAGTCTTTGATATTTAGTCGTTTTCAGCCAATATTTTGGATTTTTGAATATTTCACTTTTTTGTGAAAATATCCACTAAATGAGGGAATAATATGTGTGAGGGTACCCCAGGAGAGTTCCAAATGTGTGTGGGTAGAATATATATCCCACGGGGTAAAATTGAAAAAAGTTGAAAACATTTTTTTTTTCGACTTAGTCATTTTTCCAGCGTTTATCAGACTTTCAGATAGGGCAAATGTCAGTGAGCGTTCCGATTTCAGTTCCAGAGGGATTCGCCCAATGAGTCCTTGATATTTAGTCGATTTCAGCCAATTTTCTCTATTTTTGAAAATGTCACTTTTTTGAGAAAATATCCACTAAATGAGGGAATAATATGTGTGAGGGTACCCCAGGAGAGTTCCAAATGTGTGTGGGTAGAATATATATCCCACGGGGGTAAAATTGAAAAAAGTTGAAAAAAATTTCTTTTTACACTTAGTCATTTTTCCGGCGTTTATCAGGCTTTCAGATAGGGCAAATGTCAGTGAGCGTTCCGATTTCAGTTCCAGAGCGATTCGCCCAATGAGTCCTTGATATTTAGTCGTTTTCAGCCAATAATTTGGATTTTTGAAAATGTCACTTTTTTATGAAAATATCCACTAAATGCGGGAATAATATGTGTGAGGGTACCCCAGAAGAGTTCCAAATGTGTGTGGGTAGAATATATATCCCACGGGGGTAAAATTGAAATAAGTTGAAAAAAATTTCTTTTTGGACTTAGTCATTTTTTCCGGCGTTTATCAGGATTTCAGATAGGGCAAATGTCAGTGAGCGTTCCGATTTCAGTTCCAGAGCTATTCGCCCAATGAGTCCTTGATATTTAGTCGTTTTCAGCCAATATTTTGGATTTTTGAAAATGTCACTTTTTTGTGAAAATATCCACTAAATGAGGGAATAATATGTGTGAGGGTACCCCAGAAGAGTTCCAAATGTGTGTGGGTAGAATATATATCCCACGGGGGTAAAATTGGAAAAAGTTGAAAACATTGTTTTTTTCGACTTAGTCATTTTTCCAGCGTCTATTCAGACTTTCAGATAGGTCAAATGTCAGTGAGCGTTCCGATTTCACTTCCAGAGCGATTCGCCCAATGAGTCCTTGATATTTAGTCGTTTTCAGACAATATTTTGGATTTTTGAAAATGTCACTTTTTTGTGAAAATATCCACTAAATGAGGGAATAATATGTGTGAGGGTACCCCTGGAGAGTTCCAAATTTGTGTGGGTAGAATATATATCCCACGGGGGTAAAATTGAAAAAAGTTGAAAATTTTTTTTTTTCGACTTAGTCATTTTTCCAGCGTTTATCAGACTTTCAGATAGGGCAAATGTCAGTGAGCGTTCCGATTTCAGTTCCAGAGCGATTCGCCCAATGAGTCCTTGATATTTTGTCGTTTTCAGCCAATTTTCTGGATTTTTGAAAATGTCACTTTTTTGTGAAAATATCCACTAAATGAGGGAATAATATGTGTGAGGGCACCCAAATGTGTGTGGGTAGAATATATATCCCACGGGGGTAAAATTGAAAAATTTTTTTTTTGGACTTTGTCATTTTTCCAGCGTTTATCAGACTTTCAGATAGGGCAAAAGTCAGTGAGCATTCCGATTTCAGTTCCAGAGCGATTCGCCCAATGAGTCTTTGATATTTAGTCGTTTTCAGCCAATATTTTGGATTTTTGAATATTTCACTTTTTTGTGAAAATATCCACTAAATGAGGGAATAATATGTGTGAGGGTACCCCAGGAGAGTTCCAAATGTGTGTGGGTAGAATATATATCCCACGGGGTAAAATTGAAAAAAGTTGAAAAAAATTTCTTTTTACACTTAGTCATTTTTCCGGCGTTTATCAGGCTTTCAGATAGGGCAAATGTCAGTGAGCGTTCCGATTTCAGTTCCAGAGCGATTCGCCCAATGAGTCCTTGATATTTAGTCGTTTTCAGCCAATAATTTGGATTTTTGAAAATGTCACTTTTTTATGAAAATATCCACTAAATGCGGGAATAATATGTGTGAGGGTACCCCAGAAGAGTTCCAAATGTGTGTGGGTAGAATATATATCCCACGGGGGTAAAATTGAAATAAGTTGAAAAAAATTTTTTTTTGGACTTAGTCATTTTTCCGGCGTTTATCAGACTTTCAGATAGGTCAAATGTCAGTGAGCGTTCCGATTTCATTTGCAGAGCGATTCGCCCAATGAGTCCTTGATATTTCGTCGTTTTCAGCCAATTTTCTGGATTTTTGAAAATTTCACTTTTTTGTGAAAATATCCACTAAATGAGGGAATAATATGTGTGAGGGTACCCCAGGAGATATCCAAATGTGTGTGGGTAGAATATATATCCCACGGTGGTAAAATTGAAAAAAGTTGAAAAAAATTTTTTTTTGGACTTAGTCATTTTTCCGGCGTTTATCAGACTTTCAGATAGGTCAAATGTCAGTGAGCGTTCCGATTTCAGTTCCAGAGCGATTTGCCCAATGAGTCCTTGATATTTAGTCGTTTTCAGCCAATTTTCTGGATTTTTGAAAATTTCACTTTTTTTGTGAAAATATCCACTAAATGAGGGAATAATATGTGTGAGGGTACCCCAGGAGAGTTCCAAATGTGTGTGGGTAGAATATATATCCCACGGGGGTAAAATTGAAAAAAGTTGAAAAAAATTTCTTTTTGGACTTAGTCATTTTTTCCGGCGTTTATCAGGATTTCAGATAGGGCAAATGTCAGTGAGCGTTCCGATTTCAGTTCCAGAGCTATTCGCCCAATGAGTCCTTGATATTTAGTCGTTTTCAGCCAATATTTTGGTTTTTGAAAATGTCACTTTTTTGTGAAAATATCCACTAAATGAGGGAATAATATGTGTGAGGGTACCCCAGAAGAGTTCCAAATGTGTGTGGGTAGAATATATATCCCACGGGGGTAAAATTGAAAAAAGTTGAAAACATTGTTTTTTTCGACTTAGTCATTTTTCCAGCGTCTATCATACTTTCAGATAGGGCAAATGTCAGTGAGCGTTCCGATTTCAGTTCCAGAGCGATTCGCCCAATGAGTCCTTGATATTTTGTCGTTTTCAGCCAATTTTCTGGATTTTTGAAAATGTCACTTTTTTGTGAAAATATCCACTAAATGAGGGAATAATATGTGTGAGGGCACCCAAATGTGTGTGGGTAGAATATATATCCCACGGGGGTAAAATTGAAAAATTTTTTTTTTTGGACTTAGTCATTTTTCCGGCGTTTATCAGACTTTCAGATAGGGCAAAAGTCAGTGAGCATTCCGATTTCAGTTCCAGAGCGATTCGCCCAATGAGTCTTTGATATTTAGTCGTTTTCAGCCAATATTTTGGATTTTTGAATATTTCACTTTTTTGTGAAAATATCCACTAAATGAGGGAATAATATGTGTGAGGGTACCCCAGGAGAGTTCCAAATGTGTGTGGGTAGAATATATATCCCACGGGGTAAAATTGAAAAAAGTTGAAAACATTTTTTTTTTCGACTTAGTCATTTTTCCAGCGTTTATCAGACTTTCAGATAGGGCAAATGTCAGTGAGCGTTCCGATTTCAGTTCCAGAGGGATTCGCCCAATGAGTCCTTGATATTTAGTCGATTTCAGCCAATTTTCTCTATTTTTGAAAATGTCACTTTTTTGAGAAAATATCCACTAAATGAGGGAATAATATGTGTGAGGGTACCCCAGGAGAGTTCCAAATGTGTGTGGGTAGAATATATATCCCACGGGGGTAAAATTGAAAAAAGTTGAAAAAAATTTCTTTTTACACTTAGTCATTTTTCCGGCGTTTATCAGGCTTTCAGATAGGGCAAATGTCAGTGAGCGTTCCGATTTCAGTTCCAGAGCGATTCGCCCAATGAGTCCTTGATATTTAGTCGTTTTCAGCCAATAATTTGGATTTTTGAAAATGTCACTTTTTTATGAAAATATCCACTAAATGCGGGAATAATATGTGTGAGGGTACCCCAGAAGAGTTCCAAATGTGTGTGGGTAGAATATATATCCCACGGGGGTAAAATTGAAATAAGTTGAAAAAAATTTTTTTTTGGACTTAGTCATTTTTCCGGCGTTTATCAGACTTTCAGATAGGTCAAATGTCAGTGAGCGTTCCGATTTCAGTTGCAGAGCGATTCGCCCAATGAGTCCTTGATATTTCGTCGTTTTCAGCCAATTTTCTGGATTTTTGAAAATTTCACTTTTTTGTGAAAATATCCACTAAATGAGGGAATAATATGTGTGAGGGTACCCCAGGAGATTTCCAAATGTGTGTGGGTAGAATATATATCCCACGGTGGTAAAATTGAAAAAAGTTGAAAAAAATTTTTTTTTGGACTTAGTCATTTTTCCGGCGTTTATCAGACTTTCAGATAGGTCAAATGTCAGTGAGCGTTCCGATTTCAGTTCCAGAGCGATTTGCCCAATGAGTCCTTGATATTTAGTCGTTTTCAGCCAATTTTCTGGATTTTTGAAAATTTCACTTTTTTTGTGAAAATATCCACTAAATGAGGGAATAATATGTGTGAGGGTACCCCAGGAGAGTTCCAAATGTGTGTGGGTAGAATATATATCCCACGGGGGTAAAATTGAAAAAAGTTGAAAAAAATTTCTTTTTGGACTTAGTCATTTTTTCCGGCGTTTATCAGGATTTCAGATAGGGCAAATGTCAGTGAGCGTTCCGATTTCAGTTCCAGAGCTATTCGCCCAATGAGTCCTTGATATTTAGTCGTTTTCAGCCAATATTTTGGATTTTTGAAAATGTCACTTTTTTGTGAAAATATCCACTAAATGAGGGAATAATATGTGTGAGGGTACCCCAGAAGAGTTCCAAATGTGTGTGGGTAGAATATATATCCCACGGGGGTAAAATTGAAAAAAGTTGAAAACATTGTTTTTTTCGACTTAGTCATTTTTCCAGCGTCTATCAGACTTTTAGATAGGGCAAATGTCAGTGAGCGTTCCGATTTCACTTCCTGAGCGATTCGCCCAATGAGTCCTTGATATTTAGTCGTTTTCAGACAATATTTTGGATTTTTGAAAATGTCACTTTTTTGTGAAAATATCCACTAAATGAGGGAATAATATGTGTGAGGGTACCCCAGGAGAGTTCCAAATGTGTGTGGGTAGAATATATATCCCACGGGGGTAAAATTGAAAAAAGTTGAAAATTTTTTTTTTTCGACTTAGTCATTTTTCCAGCGTTTATCAGACTTTCAGATAGGGCAAATGTCAGTGAGCGTTCCGATTTCAGTTCCAGAGCGATTCGCCCAATGAGTCCTTGATATTTTGTCGTTTTCAGCCAATTTTCTGGATTTTTGAAAATGTCACTTTTTTTGTGAAAATATCCACTAAATGAGGGAATAATATGTGTGAGGGCACCCAAATGTGTGTGGGTAGAATATATATCCCATGGGGGTAAAATTGAAAAATTTTTTTTTTTGGACTTAGTCATTTTTCCAGCGTTTATCAGACTTTCAGATAGGGGAAATGTCAGTGAGCGTTCCGATTTCAGTTCCAGAGCGATTCGCCCAATGAGTCCTTGATATTTACTCGTTTTCAGCCAATTTTCTGGATTTTTGAAAACGTCACTTTTTTGAGAAAATATCCACTAAATGAGGGAATAATATGTGTGAGGGCACATCAAATGTGTGTGGGTAGAATATATATCCCACGGGGGTAAAATTGAAAAAAGTTGAAAAATTTTTTTTTTTGGACTTAGTCATTTTTCCGGCGTTTATCAGACTTTCAGATAAGTCAAAAGTCAGTGAGCATTCCTATTTCAGTTGTAGAGCGATTCGCCCAATGAGTCCTTGATATTTACTCGTTTTCAGCCAATTTTCTGGATTTTTTAAAATGTCACTTTTTTGAGAAAATATCCACTAAATGAGGGAATAATATGTGTGAGGATACCCCAGGAGAGTTCCAAATGTGTGTGGGTAGAATATATATCCCACGGGGGTAAAATTGAAAAAAGTTGAAAAAAATTTTTTTTTGGACTTAGTCATTTTTCCAGCATTTATCAGACTTTCAGATAGTGCAAAAGTCAGTGAGCATTCCGATTTCAGTTCCAGAGCGATTCGCCCTATGTGTCCTTGATATTTCGTCTTTTTCAGCCAATATTTTGGATTTTTGAAAATTTCACTTTTTTGTGAAAATATCCACTAAATGAGGGAATAATATGTGTGAGGGCACCCCAAATGTGTGTGGGTAGAATATATATCCCACGGGGGTAAAATTGAAAAAAGTTGAAAAATATTTTTTTTTGGACTTAGTCATTTTTCCGGCGTTTATCAGACTTTCAGATAGGTCAAATGTCAGTGAGTGTTCCGATTTCAGTTCCAGAGCGATTCGCCCAATGAGTCCTTGAAATTTAGTCGTTTTCAGCCAATTTTCTGGATTTTTGAAAATTTCACTTTTTTTGTGAAAATATCCACTAAATGAGGGAATAATATGTGTGAGGGTACCCCAGGAGAGTTCCAAATGTGTGTGGGTAGAATATATATCCCACGGGGGTAAAATTGAAAAAAGTTGAAAAAAATTTCTTTTTACACTTAGTCATTTTTCCGGCGTTTATCAGGCTTTCAGATAGGGCAAATGTCAGTGAGCGTTCCGATTTCAGTTCCAGAGCGATTCGCCCAATGAGTCCTTGATATTTAGTCGTTTTCAGCCAATAATTTGGATTTTTGAAAATGTCACTTTTTTATGAAAATATCCACTAAATGCGGGAATAATATGTGTGAGGGTACCCCAGAAGAGTTCCAAATGTGTGTGGGTAGAATATATATCCCACGGGGGTAAAATTGAAATAAGTTGAAAAAAATTTTTTTTTGGACTTAGTCATTTTTCCGGCGTTTATCAGACTTTCAGATAGGTCAAATGTCAGTGAGCGTTCCGATTTCAGTTGCAGAGCGATTCGCCCAATGAGTCCTTGATATTTCGTCGTTTTCAGCCAATTTTCTGGATTTTTGAAAATTTCACTTTTTTGTGAAAATATCCACTAAATGAGGGAATAATATGTGTGAGGGTACCCCAGGAGATTTCCAAATGTGTGTGGGTAGAATATATATCCCACGGTGGTAAAATTGAAAAAAGTTGAAAAAAATTTTTTTTTGGACTTAGTCATTTTTCCGGCGTTTATCAGACTTTCAGATAGGTCAAATGTCAGTGAGCGTTCCGATTTCAGTTCCAGAGCGATTTGCCCAATGAGTCCTTGATATTTAGTCGTTTTCAGCCAATTTTCTGGATTTTTGAAAATTTCACTTTTTTTGTGAAAATATCCACTAAATGAGGGAATAATATGTGTGAGGGTACCCCAGGAGAGTTCCAAATGTGTGTGGGTAGAATATATATCCCACGGGGGTAAAATTGAAAAAAGTTGAAAAAAATTTCTTTTTGGACTTAGTCATTTTTTCCGGCGTTTATCAGGATTTCAGATAGGGCAAATGTCAGTGAGCGTTCCGATTTCAGTTCCAGAGCTATTCGCCCAATGAGTCCTTGATATTTAGTCGTTTTCAGCCAATATTTTGGATTTTTGAAAATGTCACTTTTTTGTGAAAATATCCACTAAATGAGGGAATAATATGTGTGAGGGTACCCCAGAAGAGTTCCAAATGTGTGTGGGTAGAATATATATCCCACGGGGGTAAAATTGAAAAAAGTTGAAAACATTGTTTTTTTCGACTTAGTCATTTTTCCAGCGTCTATCAGACTTTTAGATAGGGCAAATGTCAGTGAGCGTTCCGATTTCACTTCCTGAGCGATTCGCCCAATGAGTCCTTGATATTTAGTCGTTTTCAGACAATATTTTGGATTTTTGAAAATGTCACTTTTTTGTGAAAATATCCACTAAATGAGGGAATAATATGTGTGAGGGTACCCCAGGAGAGTTCCAAATGTGTGTGGGTAGAATATATATCCCACGGGGGTAAAATTGAAAAAAGTTGAAAATTTTTTTTTTTCGACTTAGTCATTTTTCCAGCGTTTATCAGACTTTCAGATAGGGCAAATGTCAGTGAGCGTTCCGATTTCAGTTCCAGAGCGATTCGCCCAATGAGTCCTTGATATTTTGTCGTTTTCAGCCAATTTTCTGGATTTTTGAAAATGTCACTTTTTTTGTGAAAATATCCACTAAATGAGGGAATAATATGTGTGAGGGCACCCAAATGTGTGTGGGTAGAATATATATCCCATGGGGGTAAAATTGAAAAATTTTTTTTTTTGGACTTAGTCATTTTTCCAGCGTTTATCAGACTTTCAGATAGGGGAAATGTCAGTGAGCGTTCCGATTTCAGTTCCAGAGCGATTCGCCCAATGAGTCCTTGATATTTACTCGTTTTCAGCCAATTTTCTGGATTTTTGAAAACGTCACTTTTTTGAGAAAATATCCACTAAATGAGGGAATAATATGTGTGAGGGCACATCAAATGTGTGTGGGTAGAATATATATCCCACGGGGGTAAAATTGAAAAAAGTTGAAAAATTTTTTTTTTTGGACTTAGTCATTTTTCCGGCGTTTATCAGACTTTCAGATAAGTCAAAAGTCAGTGAGCATTCCTATTTCAGTTGTAGAGCGATTCGCCCAATGAGTCCTTGATATTTACTCGTTTTCAGCCAATTTTCTGGATTTTTTAAAATGTCACTTTTTTGAGAAAATATCCACTAAATGAGGGAATAATATGTGTGAGGGTACCCCAGGAGAGTTCCAAATGTGTGTGGGTAGAATATATATCCCACGGGGGTAAAATTGAAAAAAGTTGAAAAAAATTTTTTTTTGGACTTAGTCATTTTTCCAGCATTTATCAGACTTTCAGATAGTGCAAAAGTCAGTGAGCATTCCGATTTCAGTTCCAGAGCGATTCGCCCTATGTGTCCTTGATATTTCGTCTTTTTCAGCCAATATTTTGGATTTTTGAAAATTTCACTTTTTTGTGAAAATATCCACTAAATGAGGGAATAATATGTGTGAGGGCACCCCAAATGTGTGTGGGTAGAATATATATCCCACGGGGGTAAAATTGAAAAAAGTTGAAAAATATTTTTTTTTGGACTTAGTCATTTTTCCGGCGTTTATCAGACTTTCAGATAGGTCAAATGTCAGTGAGTGTTCCGATTTCAGTTCCAGAGCGATTCGCCCAATGAGTCCTTGAAATTTAGTCGTTTTCAGCCAATTTTCTGGATTTTTGAAAATTTCACTTTTTTTGTGAAAATATCCACTAAATGAGGGAATAATATGTGTGAGGGTACCCCAGGAGAGTTCCAAATGTGTGTGGGTAGAATATATATCCCACGGGGGTAAAATTGAAAAAAGTTGAAAAAAATTTCTTTTTGGACTTAGTCATTTTTTCCGGCGTTTATCAGGATTTCAGATAGGGCAAATGTCAGTGAGCGTTCCGATTTCAGTTCCAGAGCTATTCGCCCAATGAGTCCTTGATATTTAGTCGTTTTCAGCCAATATTTTGGATTTTTGAAAATGTCACTTTTTTGTGAAAATATCCACTAAATGAGGGAATAATATGTGTGAGGGTACCCCAGAAGAGTTCCAAATGTGTGTGGGTAGAATATATATCCCACGGGGGTAAAATTGAAAAAAGTTGAAAACATTGTTTTTTTCGACTTAGTCATTTTTCCAGCGTCTATCAGACTTTCAGATAGGGCAAATGTCAGTGAGCGTTCCGATTTCACTTCCAGAGCGATTCACCCAATGAGTCCTTGATATTTAGTCGTTTTCAGCCAATATTTTGGATTTTTGAAAATGTCACTTTTTTGTGAAAATATCCACTAAATGAGGGAATAATATGTGTGAGGGTACCCCAGGAGAGTTCCAAATTTGTGTGGTTAGAATATATATCCCACGTTGGTAAAATTGAAAAAAGTTGAAAACATTGTTTTTTTCGACTTAGTCATTTTTCCAGCGTTTATCAGACTTTCATATAGGTCAAATGTCAGTGATCGTTCCGATTTCAGTTCCAGAGCGATTTGCCCAATGAGTCCTTGATAATTAGTCGTTTTCAGCCAATTTTCTGGATATTTGAAAATGTCACTTTTTTGAGAAAATATCCACTAAATGAGGGAATAATATGTGTGAGGTTACCCCAGGAGAGTTCCAAATGTGTGTGGGTAGAATATATATCCCACGGGGGTAAAATTGAAAAAAGTTGAAAAATTTTTTTTTTCGACTTAGTCATTTTTCCAGCGTTTATCAGACTTTCAGATAGGGCAAATGTCAGTGAGCGTTCCGATTTCAGTTCCAGAGCGATTCGCCCAATGAGTCCTTGATATTTTGTCGTTTTCAGCCAATTTTCTGGATTTTTGAAAATTTCACTTTTTTGTGAAAATATCCACTAAATGAGGGAATAATATGTGTGAGGGTACCCCAGGAGAGTTCCAAATGTGTGTGGGTAGAATATATATCCCACGGTGGTAAAATTGAAAAAAGTTGAAAAAAATTTTTTTTTGGACTTAGTCATTTTTCCGGCGTTTATCAGACTTTCAGATAGGTCAAATGTCAGTGAGCGTTCCGATTTCAGTTCCAGAGCGATTTGCCCAATGAGTCCTTGATATTTAGTCGTTTTCAGCCAATTTTCTGGATTTTTGAAAATTTCACTTTTTTTGTGAAAATATCCACTAAATGAGGGAATAATATGTGTGAGGGTACCCCAGGAGAGTTCCAAATGTGTGTGGGTAGAATATATATCCCACGGGGGTAAAATTGAAAAAAGTTGAAAAAAATTTCTTTTTGGACTTAGTCATTTTTTCCGGCGTTTATCAGGATTTCAGATAGGGCAAATGTCAGTGAGCGTTCCGATTTCAGTTCCAGAGCTATTCGCCCAATGAGTCCTTGATATTTAGTCGTTTTCAGCCAATATTTTGGATTTTTGAAAATGTCACTTTTTTGTGAAAATATCCACTAAATGAGGGAATAATATGTGTGAGGGTACCCCAGAAGAGTTCCAAATGTGTGTGGGTAGAATATATATCCCACGGGGGTAAAATTGAAAAAAGTTGAAAACATTGTTTTTTTCGACTTAGTCATTTTTCCAGCGTCTATCAGACTTTTAGATAGGGCAAATGTCAGTGAGCGTTCCGATTTCACTTCCAGAGCGATTCGCCCAATGAGTCCTTGATATTTAGTCGTTTTCAGACAATATTTTGGATTTTTGAAAATGTCACTTTTTTGTGAAAATATCCACTAAATGAGGGAATAATATGTGTGAGGGTACCCCAGGAGAGTTCCAAATGTGTGTGGGTAGAATATATATCCCACGGGGGTAAAATTGAAAAAAGTTGAAAATTTTTTTTTTTCGACTTAGTTATTTTTCCAGCGTTTATCAGACTTTCAGATAGGGCAAATGTCAGTGAGCGTTCCGATTTCAGTTCCAGAGCGATTCGCCCAATGAGTCCTTGATATTTTGTCGTTTTCAGCCAATTTTCTGGATTTTTGAAAATGTCACTTTTTTTGTGAAAATATCCACTAAATGAGGGAATAATATGTGTGAGGGCACCCAAATGTGTGTGGGTAGAATATATATCCCATGGGGGTAAAATTGAAAAATTTTTTTTTTTGGACTTAGTCATTTTTCCAGCGTTTATCAGACTTTCAGATAGGGGAAATGTCAGTGAGCGTTCCGATTTCAGTTCCAGAGCGATTCGCCCAATGAGTCCTTGATATTTACTCGTTTTCAGCCAATTTTCTGGATTTTTGAAAACGTCACTTTTTTGAGAAAATATCCACTAAATGAGGGAATAATATGTGTGAGGGCACATCAAATGTGTGTGGGTAGAATATATATCCCACGGGGGTAAAATTGAAAAAAGTTGAAAAATTTTTTTTTTTGGACTTAGTCATTTTTCCGGCGTTTATCAGACTTTCAGATAAGTCAAAAGTCAGTGAGCATTCCTATTTCAGTTGTAGAGCGATTCGCCCAATGAGTCCTTGATATTTACTCGTTTTCAGCCAATTTTCTGGATTTTTTAAAATGTCACTTTTTTGAGAAAATATCCACTAAATGAGGGAATAATATGTGTGAGGGTACCCCAGGAGAGTTCCAAATGTGTGTGGGTAGAATATATATCCCACGGGGGTAAAATTGAAAAAAGTTGAAAAAAATTTTTTTTTGGACTTAGTCATTTTTCCAGCATTTATCAGACTTTCAGATAGTGCAAAAGTCAGTGAGCATTCCGATTTCAGTTCCAGAGCGATTCGCCCTATGTGTCCTTGATATTTCGTCTTTTTCAGCCAATATTTTGGATTTTTGAAAATTTCACTTTTTTGTGAAAATATCCACTAAATGAGGGAATAATATGTGTGAGGGCACCCCAAATGTGTGTGGGTAGAATATATATCCCACGGGGGTAAAATTGAAAAATTTTTTTTTTGGACTTAGTAATTTTTCCGGCGTTTATCAGACTTTCAGATAGGGCAAAAGTCAGTGAGCATTCCGATTTCAGTTGAAGAGCGATTCGCCCAATGAGTCCTTGATATTCAGTCGTTTTTAGACAATTTTCTGGATTTTTGAAAATTTCACTTTTTTGGGAAAATATCCACTAAATGAGGGAATAATATGTGTGAGGGTACCCCAGGAAAGTTCCAAATGTGTGTGGGTAGAATATATATCCCACGGGGGTAAAATTGAAAAAAGTTGAAAAATATTTTTTTTTGGACTTAGTCATTTTTCCGGCGTTTATCAGACTTTCAGATAGGTCAAATGTCAGTGAGTGTTCCGATTTCAGTTCCAGAGCGATTCGCCCAATGAGTCCTTGAAATTTAGTCGTTTTCAGCCAATTTTCTGGATTTTTGAAAATTTCACTTTTTTTGTGAAAATATCCACTAAATGAGGGAATAATATGTGTGAGGGTACCCCAGGAGAGTTCCAAATGTGTGTGGGTAGAATATATATCCCACGGGGGTAAAATTGAAAAAAGTTTAAAAAAAATTTCTTTTTGGACTTAGTCATTTTTTCCGGCGTTTATCAGGATTTCAGATAGGGCAAATGTCAGTGAGCGTTCCGATTTCAGTTCCAGAGCTATTCGCCCAATGAGTCCTTGATATTTAGTCGTTTTCAGCCAATATTTTGGATTTTTGAAAATGTCACTTTTTTGTGAAAATATCCACTAAATGAGGGAATAATATGTGTGAGGGTACCCCAGAAGAGTTCCAAATGTGTGTGGGTAGAATATATATCCCACGGGGGTAAAATTGAAAAAAGTTGAAAACATTGTTTTTTTCGACTTAGTCATTTTTCCAGCGTCTATCAGACTTTCAGATAGGGCAAATGTCAGTGAGCGTTCCGATTTCACTTCCAGAGCGGTTCGCCCAATGAGTCCTTGATATTTAGTCGTTTTCAGCCAATATTTTGGATTTTTGAAAATGTCACTTTTTTGTGAAAATATCCACTAAATGAGGGAATAATATGTGTGAGGGTACCCCAGGAGAGTTCCAAATTTGTGTGGTTAGAATATATATCCCACGTTGGTAAAATTGAAAAAAGTTGAAAACATTGTTTTTTTCGACTTAGTCATTTTTCCAGCGTTTATCAGACTTTCATATAGGTCAAATGTCAGTGATCGTTCCGATTTCAGTTCCAGAGCGATTTGCCCAATGAGTCCTTGATAATTAGTCGTTTTCAGCCAATTTTCTGGATATTTGAAAATGTCACTTTTTTGAGAAAATATCCACTAAATGAGGGAATAATATGTGTGAGGTTACCCCAGGAGAGTTCCAAATGTGTGTGGGTAGAATATATATCCCACGGGGGTAAAATTGAAAAAAGTTGAAAAATTTTTTTTTTCGACTTAGTCATTTTTCCAGCGTTTATCAGACTTTCAGATAGGGCAAATGTCAGTGAGCGTTCCGATTTCAGTTCCAGAGCGATTCGCCCAATGAGTCCTTGATATTTTGCCGTTTTCAGCCAATTTTCTGGATTTTTGAAAATTTCACTTTTTTGTGAAAATATCCACTAAATGAGGGAATAATATGTGTGAGGGTACCCCAGGAGAGTTCCAAATGTGTGTGGGTAGAATATATATCCCACGGGGGTAAAGTTGAAAAAAGTTGAAAAAATTTTTTTTTTACACTTAGTCATTTTTCCAGCGTTTATCAGACTTTCAGATAGGGGAAATGTCAGTGAGCATTCCGATTTCAGTTCCAGAGTGATGCGCCCAATGAGTCCTTGATATTTCGTTGTTTTCAGCCATTCTTCTGGATTTTTGAAAATTTCACTTTTTCGTGAAAATATCCACTAAATGAGGGAAAAATATGTGTGAGGGTACCCCAGGAGAGTTCCAAATGTGTGTGGGTAGAATATATATCCCACGGGGGTAAAATTAAAAAAAGTTGAAAAAAATTTTGTTTTGGACTTAGTAATTTTTTCAGCGTTTATCAGACTTTTAGATAGGGCTTATGTCAGTGAGCGTTCCGATTTCAGTTCCAGAGCGATTCGCCCAATGAGTCCTTGATATTTCGTCGTTTTCAGCCAATTTTCTGGATTTTTGAAAATTTCACTTTTTAGTGAAAATATCCACTAAATGAGGGAATAATATGTGTGAGGGTACCCCAGGAGAGTTCCAAATGTGTGTGGGTAGAATATATATCCCACGGGGGTAAAATTGAAAAACGTTGAAAAAAAATTTTTTTGGGACTTAGTCATTTTTCCACCGTTTATCAGACTTTCAGATAGGGCAAAAGTCAGTGAGCATTCCGATTTCAGTTCCAGAGCGATTCGCCCAATGAGTCATTGATATTTAGTCGTTTTCAGCCAATATTTTGGATTTTTGAAAATTTCACTTTTTTGTGAAAATATCCACTAAATGAGGGAATAATATGTGTGAGGGTACCCCAGGAGAGTTCCAAATGTGTGTGGGTAGAATATATATCCCACGGGGGTAAAATTGAAAAAAAAATTTTTTGGACTTAGTCATTTTTCCGCCGTTTATCAGACTTTCAGATAGGGCAAAAGTCAGTGAGCATTCCGATTTCAGTTCCAGAGCGATTCGCCCAATGAGTCATTGATATTTAGTCGTTTTCAGCCAATATTTTGGATTTTTGAAAATTTCACTTTTTTGTGAAAATATCCACTAAATGAGGGAATAATATGTGTGAGGGTACCCCAGGAGAGTTCCAAATGTGTGTGGGTAGAATATATATCCCACGGGGGTAAAATTGAAAAAAAAATTTTTTGGACTTAGTCATTTTTCCGGCGTTTATCAGACTTTCAGAAAGGGGAAATGTCAGTGAGCGTTCCGATTTCAGTTCCAGAGCGATTCGCCCAATGAGTCCTCGATATTTAGTCGTTTTCAGCCAAATTTCTGTATTTTTAAAAATTTCACTTTTTTGTGAAAATATCCACTAAATGAGGGAATAATATGTGTGAGGGTACCCCAGGAGAGTTCCAAATGTGTGTGGGTAGAATATATATCCCACGGGTGTAAAATTGAAAAAAGGTTAAAAAAAAATTTTTTTCGGCTTAGTCATTTTTCCGACGTTTATCAGACTTTCAGATAGGGCAAATGTCAGTGAGCATTCCGATTTCAGTTCCAGAGTGATTCGCCCAATGAGTCCTTGATATTTAGTCGTTTTCAGCCAATATTTTGGATTTTTGAAAATTTCACTTTTTTGTGAAAATATCCACTAAATGAGGGAATAATATGTGTGAGGGTACACCTGGAGAGTTCCAAATGTGTGTGGGTAGAACATATATCCCACGGGGGTAAAATTGAAAAAAGTTGAAAAACATTTTTTTTTGGACTTAGTCATTTTTTCAGCGTTTATCAGACTTTTGGATAGGTCAAAAGTCAGTGAGCATTCCGATTTCAGTTCCAGAGCGATTCGCCCAATGAGTCCTTGATATTTATTCGTTTTCAGCCAATTTTCTGGATTTTTGAAAATTTCACTTTTTTGTGAAAATATCCACTAAATGAGGGAATAATATGTGTGAGGGTACCCCAGGAGAGTTCCAAATGTGTGTGGGTAGAATATATATCCCACGAGGGTAAAATTGAAAAAAGTTGAAAAAAATTTTGTTTTGGACTTAGTCATTTTTTCAGCGTTTATCAGACTTTTAGATAGGGCTTATGTCAGTGAGCTTTCCGATTTCAGTTCCAGAGCGATTCGCCCAATGAGTCCTTGATATTTAGTCATTTTCAGCCAATTTTCTGGATTTTTGAAAATTTCACTTTTTTTGTGAAAATATTCACTAAATGAGGGAATAATATGTGTGAGGGTACACCAGGAGAGTTCCAAATGTGTGTGGGTAGACTATATATCCCACGGGGGTAAAATTGAAAAAAGTTGAAAAAAAATTTTTTTGGGACTTAATCATTTTTCCAGCGTTTATCAGACTTTCAGATAGGGCAAATGTCAGTGAGCATTCCGATTTCAGTTCCAGAGCGATTCGCCCAATGAGTCCTTGATATTTAGTCGTTTTCAGCAAATATTTTGGATTTTTGAAAATTTCACTTTTTTGTGAAAATATCCAGTAAATGAGGGAATAATATGTGTGAGGGTACCCCAGGAGAGTTCCAAATGTGTGTGGGTAGAACATATATCCCACAGGGGTAAAATTGAAAAAAGTTGAAAACATTTTTATTTGGACTTAGTCATTTTTCCGGCGTTTATCAGACTTTTAGATAGGGCATATGTCAGTGAGCGTTCCGATTTCAGTTCCAGAGCGATTCGACCAATGAGTCCTTGATATTAAGTCGTTTTCAGCCAATATTTTGGATTTTTGAAAATTTCTCTTTTTTGTGAAAATATCCACTAAATGAGGGAATGATATGTGTGAGGGTACGCCAGGAGATTTCCAAATGTGTGTGGGTAGACTATATATCCCACGGGGGTAAAATTGAAAAAAGTTGAAAAATTTTTTTTTTTGGACTGTCATTTTTCCGGCGTTTATCAGACTTTCAGATAGGGTAAATGTCAATGAGCGTTCCGATTTCAGTTCCAGAGCGATTCGCCCACTGAGTCTTTGATATTTAGTCATTTTCAGCCAATATTTTGGATTTTTGAAAATTTCACTTTTTTGTGAAAATATCCATTAAATGAGGGAATAATATGTGTGAGGGTACCCCAGGAGAGTTCCAAATGTGTGTGGGTAGAATATATATCCCACGGGGGTAAAATTGAAAAAAGTTGAAAATATTTTTTTTTTGGACTTAGTCATTTTTCCGGCGTTTATCTGACTTTCAGATAGGGGAAATGTCAGTGAGTGTTCCGATTTCAGTTCCAGAGCGATTCTCCCAATGAGTCCTTGATATTTAGTCGTTTTCAGCTAAATTTCTGTATTTTTAAAAATTTCACTTTTTTGTGAAAATATCCACTAAATGAGGGAATAATATGTGTGAGGGTACTAGAGGAGAGTTCCAAATGTATGTGGGTAGAATATATATCCCACGGGGGTAAAATTGAAAAAAGTTGAAAAATTTTTTTTTTTGGACTGTCATTTTTCCGGCGTTTATCAGACTTTCAGATAGGGCAAATGTCAATGAGCATTCCGATTTCAGTTCCATAGCGATTCGCCCACTGAGTCCTTGATATTTAGTCATTTTCAGCCAATATTTTGGATTTTTGAAAATTTCACTTTTTTGTGAAAATATCCATTAAATGAGGGAATAATATGTGTGAGGGTACCCCAGGAGAGTTCCAAATGTGTGTGGGTAGAATATATATCCCGTGGGGGTAAAATTGAAAAAAGTTGAAAAAAATTTTTTTTGGGACTTAGTCATTTTTCCAGCGTTTATCAGACTTTCTGATAGGGGAAATGTCAGTGAGCGTTCCGATTTCAGTTCCAGAGCGATTCGCCCAATGAGTCCTTGATATTTAGTCTTTTTCAGCAAATATTTTGGATTTTTGAAAATTTCACTTTTTTGTGAAAATATCCACTAAATGAGGGAATAATATGTGTGAGGGTACCCCAGGAGAGTTCCAAATGTGTGTAGGTAGAATATATATCCCACGGGGGTAAAATTGAAAAAAGTTGAAAAAAAAATTTTTTTGGACTTAGTCATTTTTCCGGTGTTTTTCAGACTTTCAGATAGGGCAAATGTCAGCAACTGTTCCGATTTCAGTTCCAGACCGATTCGCCCAGTGAGTCCTTGATATTTAGTTGTTTTCAGCCAATTTTCTGGATTTTTGAAAATTTCACTTTTTTGTGAAAATATCCACTAAATGAGGGAATAATATGTGTGAGGGTACCCCAGGAGAGTTCCAAATGTGTGTGGGTAGAATATATATCCCATGGGGGTAAAATTGAAAAAAGATGAAAACATTTTTTTTTTTTTGGACTTAGTCACTTTTCCGGCGTTTATCAGACTTTCAGATAAGGGAAATGTCAGTGAGCGTTCCGATATCAGTACCAGAGCGATTCGCCCAATGAGTCCTTGATATTTAGTCGTTTTCAGCCAATTTTCTGGATTTTTGAAAATTTCACTTTTTTGTGAAAATATCCACTAAATGAGGGAATAATATGTGTGAGGGTACCCCAGGAGAGTTCCAAATGTGTCTGGGTAGAATATATATCCCACGGGGGTAAAATTGAAAAAAGTTAAAAAATTTTTTTTTTTGGACTTAGTCACTTTTCCGGCGTTTATCAGACTTTCAGATAAGGGAAATGTCAGTGAGCGTTCCGATATCAGTACCAGAGCGATTCGCCCAATGAGTCCTTGATATTTAGTCGTTTTCAGCCAATTTTCTGGATTTTTGAAAATTTCACTTTTTTGTGAAAATATCCACTAAATGAGGGAATAATATGTGTGAGGGTACCCCAGGAGAGTTCCAAATGTGTCTGGGTAGAATATATATCCCACGGGGGTAAAATTGAAAAAAGTTAAAAAATTTTTTTTTTTGGACTTAGTCATTTTTACGGCGTTTATCAGACTTTCAGATAGGGCAAAGGTCAGCGACCGTTCCAATTTCAGTTCCAGACCGATTCGCCCAGTGGGTCCTTGATATTTAGTTGTTTTCAGCCAATTTTCTGGATTTTTGAAAATTTCACTTTTTTGTGAAAATATCCACTAAATGAGGGAATAATATGTGTGAGGGTACCCCAGGAGAGTTCCAAATGTGTGTGGGTAGAATATATATCCCGTGGGGGTAAAATTGAAAAAAGTTGAAAAAAAATTTTTTTGGGACTTAGTCATTTTTCCAGCGTTTATCAGACTTTCAGATAGGGGAAATGTCTGTGAGCGTTCCGATTTCAGTTCCAGAGCAATTCGCCCAATGAGTCCTTGATATTTAGTCGTTTTCAGCCAATATTTTGGATTTTTGAAAATTTCACTTTTTTGTGAAAATATCCACTAAATGAGTGAATAATATGTGTGAGAGTAAACCAGGAGAGTTCCAAATGTGTGTAGGTAGAATATATATCCCACGGGGGTAAAATTGAAAAATGATGAAAAATTATTTTTTTTGGACTGTCATTTTTCCGGCGTTTATCAGACTTTCAGATAGGGGAAATGTCAGTGAGCGTTCCGATTTCAGTTCCAGAGCGATTCGCCCAATGAGTCCTTGATATTTAGTAGTTTTCAGCCAATAGTTTGGATTTTTGAAAATTTCACTTTTTTGTGAAAATATCCACTAAATGAGGGAATAATATGTGTGAGGGTACCCCAGGAGAGTTCCAAATGTGTGTTGGTAGAATATATATCCCACGGGGGTAAAATTGAAAAAAGTTGAAAAAAATTTTTTTTTGGACTTAGTCATTTTTCCGGCGTTTATCAGACTTTCAGATAGGGGAAATGTCAGTGAGCGTTCCGATTTCAGTTCCAGAGCAGTTCTCCCAATGAGTCCTTGATATTTATACGTTTTCAGCCAATTTTCTGGATTTTTGAAAATTTCACTTTTTTGTGAAAATATCCACTAAATGAGGGAATAATATGTGTGAGGGTACCCCAGGAGAGTTCCAAATGTGTCTGGGTAGAATATATATCCCACGGGGGTAAAATTGAAAAAAGTTGAAAAATTTTTTTTTTTGGACTTAGTCATTTTTACGGCGTTTATCAGACTTTCAGATAGGGCAAAGGTCAGCGACCGTTCCGATTTCAGTTCCAGACCGATTCGCCCAGTGAGTCTTTGATATTTAGTTGTTTTCAGCCAATTTTCTGGATTTTTGAAAATTTCACTTTTTTGTGAAAATATCCACTAAATGAGGGAATAATATGTGTGAGGGTACCCCAGGAGAGTTCCAAATGTGTGTGGATAGAAAATGTATCCCACGGGGGTAAAATTGAAAAAAGTTGAAAAAAAAATTTTTTTGGACTTAGTCATTTTTGCGGTGTTTTTCAGACTTTCAGATAGGGCAAATGTCAGCAACCGTTCCGATTTCAGTTCCAGACCGATTCGCCCAGTGAGTCCTTGATATTTAGTTGTTTTCAGCCAATTTTCTGGATTTTTGAAAATTTCACTTTTTTGTGAAAATATCCACTAAATGAGGGAATAATATGTGTGAGGGTACCCCAGGAGAATTCCAAATGTGTGTGGATAGAATATGTATCCCACGGGGGTAAAATTGAAAAAAGTTGAAAAAATTCTTTTTTTGGGCTTAGTCATTTTTCCGACGTTTATGAGACTTTCAGATACGGCAAATGTCAGCAACCGTTCTGATTTCAGTTCCAGACTGATTCGCCTACTGAGTCCTTGATATTTAGTTGTTTTCAGCCAATTTTCTGGATTTTTGAAAATTTCACTTTTTTGTGAAAATATCCACTAAATGAGGGAATAATATGTGTGAGGGTACCACAGGAGAGTTCCAAATATGTGTGGGTAGAATATATATACCACGGGGGTAAAATTGAAAAAAGTTGAAAAAAAATTTTTTTTGGACTTAGTCATTTTTCCAGCGTTTATCAGACTTTCAGATAGGGGAAATGTCAGTGAGCGTTCCGATTTCAGTTCCAGAGCGGTTCGCCCAATGAGTCCTTGATATTTAGTCGTTTTCAGCCAATTTTCTGGATTTTTGAAAATTTCACTTTTTTGTGAAAATATCCACTAAATGAGGGAATAATATGTGTGAGGATACACCAGGAGAGTTCCAAATGTGTGTTGGTAGAATATATATCCCACGGGGGTAAAATTGAAAAAAGTTGAAAAAAATTTTTTTTTGGACTTAGTCATTTTTCCGGCGTTTATCAGACTTTCAGATAGGGGAAATGTCAGTGAGCATTCCGATTTCAGTTCCAGAGTGGTTCGCCCAATGAGTCCTTGATATTTAGTCGTTTTCAGCCAATTTTCTGGATTTTTGAAAATTTCACTTTTTTGTGAAAATATCCACTAAATGAGGGAATAATATGTGTGAGGGTACCCCAGGAGAGTTCCAAATGTGTGTGGGTAGAATATATATCCCACGGGGGTAAAATTGAAAAAAGTTGAAAACATTTTTTTTTTTGACTTAGTCATTTTTCCGGCGTTTATCAGACTTTCAGATAGGGCAAATGTCAGCGACCATTCCGATTTCAGTTCCAGAGCGGTTCGCCCAATGAGTCCTTGATATTTAGTTGTTTTCAGCCAATTTTCTGGATTTTTGAAAATTTCACTTTTTTGTGAAAATATCCACTAAATGAGGGAATAATATGTGTGAGGGTACCCCAGGAGAGTTCCAAATGTGTGTGGGTAGAATATATATCCCACGGGGGTAAAATTGAAAAAAGTTGAAAACATTTTTTTTTTTGACTTAGTCATTTTTCTGGCGTTTATCAGACTTTCAGATAGGGGAAATGTCAGTGAGCGTTCTGATTTCAGTTCCAGAGCGGTTCGCCCAATGAGTCCTTGATATTTAGTCGTTTTCAGCCAATTTTCTGGATTTTTGAAAATTTCACATTTTTGTGAAAATATCCACTAAATGAGGGAATAATATGTGTGAGGGTACCCCAGGAGAGATTCAAATGTGTGTGGGTAGAATATGTATCCCACGGGGTTAAAATTGAATAAAGATGAAAAATTATTTTTTTTGGACTGTCATTTTTCCGGCGTTTATCAGACTTTCAGATAGGGGAAATGTCAGTGAGCGTTCCGATATCAGTTCCACAGCGATTCGCCCAATGAGTCCTTGATATTTAGTCGTTTTCAGCCAATATTTTGGATTTTTGATAATTTCACTTTTTTGTGAAAATATCCACTAAATGAGGGAATAATATGTGTGAGGGTACCCCAGGAGAGTTCCAAATGTGTGTGGGTAGAATATATATCCCATTGGGGTAAAATTGAAAAAAGTTGAAAACATTTTTTTTTTTGACTTAGTCATTTTTCCGGCGTTTATCAGACTTTCAGATAGGGGAAATGTCAGTGAGCGTTCCGATATCAGTTCCAAAGCGATTCGCCCAATGAGTCCTTGATATTTAGTCGTTTTCAGTCAATATTTAGGATTTTTGAAAATTTCACTTTTTTGTGAAAATATCCACTAAATGAGGGAATAATATGTGTGAGGGTACCCCAGGAGAGTTCCAAATGTGTGTGGGTAGAATATATATCCCACGGGGGTAAAATTGAAAAAAGTTGAAAACATTTTTTTTTTTGACTTAGTCATTTTTCCGGCGTTTATCAGACTTTCAGATAGGGGAAATGTCAGTGAGCGTTCCGATTTCAGTTCCAGAGCGGTTCGTCCAATGAGTCCTTGATATTTAGTCGTTTTCAGCCAATTTTCTGGATTTTTGAAAATTTCACTTTTTTGTGAAAATATCCACTAAATGAGGGAATAATATGTGTGAGGGTACCCCAGGAGAGTTTCAAATGAGTGTGGGTAGAATATATATCCCACAGGGGTAAAATTGAAAAAAGTTAAAAAAAATTTTTTTTTGGACTTAGTCATTTTTCTGGCGTTTATCAGACTTTCAGATAGGGGAAATGTCAGTGAGCGTTCCGATTTCAGTTCCAGAGCGGTTCGCCCAATGAGTCCTTGATATTTAGTCGTTTTCAGCCAATTTTATGGATTTTTGAAAATTTCACTTTTTGTGAAAATATCCTCTAAATGAGGGAATAATATGTGTGAGGGTACCCCAGGAGAGTTCCAAATGTGTGTGGATAGAATATATATCCCACGGGGGTAAAATTGAAAAAAGTTGAAAACAATTTTTTTTGGGACTTAATCATTTTTCCAGCGTTTATCAGACTTTCAGATAGGGGAAATGTCAGTGAGCGTTCCGATTTCAGTTCCAGAGCGGTTCGCCCAATGAGTCCTTGATATTTAGTCGTTTTCAGCCAATTTTCTGGATTTTTGAAAATTTCACTTTTTTGTGAAAATATCCTCTAAATGAGGGAATAATATGTGTGAGGGTACCCCAGGAGAGTTCCAAATGTGTGTGGATAGAATATATATCCCACGGGGGTAAAATTGAAAAAAGTTGAAAAAAATTTTTTTTTGGACTTAGTCATTTATCCAGCGTTTATCAGACTTTCAGATAGGGGAAATGTCAGTGAGCGTTCCGATTTCAGTTCCAGAGCGATTCGCCCAATGAGTCCTTGATATTTAGTCGTTTTCAGCCAATGTTTTGGATTTTTGAAAATTTCACTTTTTTGTGAAAATATCCACTAAATGAGGGAATAATATGTGTGAGGGTACCCCAGGAGAGTTCCAAATGTGTGTGGGTAGAATATGTATCCCACGGGGGTAAAATTGAATAAAGATGAAAAATTATTTTTTTTGGACTGTCATTTTTCCGGCGTTTATCAGACTTTCAGATAGGGGAAATGTCAGTGAGCGTTCCGATATCAGTTCCAGAGCGATTCGCCCAATGAGTCCTTGATATTTAGTCGTTTTCAGTCAATATTTTGGATTTTTGAAAATTTCACTTTTTTGTGAAAATATCCACTAAATGAGGGAATAATATGTGTGAGGGTACCCCAGGAGAGTTCCAAATGTGTGTGGGTAGAATATATATCCCACGGGGGTAAAATTGAAAAAAGTTGAAAACATTTTTTTTTTTGACTTAGTCATTTTTCCGGCGTTTATCACACTTTCAGATAGGGGAAAGGTCAGCGACCGTTCCGATTTCAGTTCCAGACCGATTCGCCCAGTGAGTCTTTGATATTTAGTTGTTTTCAGCCAATTTTCTGGATTTTTGAAAATTTCACTTTTTTGTGAAAATATCCACTAAATGAGGGAATAATATGTGTGAGGGTACCCCAGGAGAGTTCCAAATGTGTGTGGATAGAAAATGTATCCCACGGGGGTAAAATTGAAAAAAGTTGAAAAAAAAATTTTTTTGGACTTAGTCATTTTTGCGGTGTTTTTCAGACTTTCAGATAGGGCAAATGTCAGCAACCGTTCCGATTTCAGTTCCAGACCGATTCGCCCAGTGAGTCCTTGATATTTAGTTGTTTTCAGCCAATTTTCTGGATTTTTGAAAATTTCACTTTTTTGTGAAAATATCCACTAAATGAGGGAATAATATGTGTGAGGGTACCCCAGGAGAATTCCAAATGTGTGTGGATAGAATATGTATCCCACGGGGGTAAAATTGAAAAAAGTTGAAAAAATTCTTTTTTTGGGCTTAGTCATTTTTCCGACGTTTATGAGACTTTCAGATACGGCAAATGTCAGCAACCGTTCTGATTTCAGTTCCAGACTGATTCGCCTACTGAGTCCTTGATATTTAGTTGTTTTCAGCCAATTTTCTGGATTTTTGAAAATTTCACTTTTTTGTGAAAATATCCACTAAATGAGGGAATAATATGTGTGAGGGTACCACAGGAGAGTTCCAAATATGTGTGGGTAGAATATATATACCACGGGGGTAAAATTGAAAAAAGTTGAAAAAAAATTTTTTTTGGACTTAGTCATTTTTCCAGCGTTTATCAGACTTTCAGATAGGGGAAATGTCAGTGAGCGTTCCGATTTCAGTTCCAGAGCGGTTCGCCCAATGAGTCCTTGATATTTAGTCGTTTTCAGCCAATTTTCTGGATTTTTGAAAATTTCACTTTTTTGTGAAAATATCCACTAAATGAGGGAATAATATGTGTGAGGATACACCAGGAGAGTTCCAAATGTGTGTTGGTAGAATATATATCCCACGGGGGTAAAATTGAAAAAAGTTGAAAAAAATTTTTTTTTGGACTTAGTCATTTTTCCGGCGTTTATCAGACTTTCAGATAGGGGAAATGTCAGTGAGCATTCCGATTTCAGTTCCAGAGTGGTTCGCCCAATGAGTCCTTGATATTTAGTCGTTTTCAGCCAATTTTCTGGATTTTTGAAAATTTCACTTTTTTGTGAAAATATCCACTAAATGATGGAATAATATGTGTGAGGGTACCCCAGGAGAGTTCCAAATATGTGTGGGTAGAATATATATCCCACGGGGGTAAAATCGAAAAAAGCTGAAAAATTTTTTTTTTCGGACTTAGTCATTTTTCCGGCGTTTATCAAACTTTCAGATAGGGGAAATGTCAGTGAGTGTTCTGATTTCAGTTCCAGAGCGATTCGCCCAATGGGTCCTTGATATTTAGTCGTTTTTAGCCAATATTTTGGATTTTTGAAATTTTCACTTTTTTGTGAAAATATCCACTAAATGAGGGAATAATATGTTTGAGGGTACCCCAGGAGAGTTCCAAATGTGTGTGGGTAGAATATATATCCCACGGGGGTAAAATTGAAAAAAGTTGAAAACATTTTTTTTTTTTGACTTAGTCATTTTTCCGGCGTTTATCAGACTTTCAGATAGGGGAAATATCAGTGAGCGTTCTGATATCAGTTCCAGAGCGATTCGCCCAATGAGTCCTTGATATTTATTCGTTTTCAGCCAATTTTCTGGATTTTTGAAAATTTCACTTTTTTGTGAAAATATCCACTAAATGAGGGAATAATATGTGTGAGGGTACCCCAGGAGAGTTCCAAATGTGTGTGGGTAGAATATATATCCCACGGGGGTAAAATTGAAAAAAGTTGAAAACATTTTTTTTTTTGACTTAGTCATTTTTCCGGCGTTTATCAGACTTTCAGATAGGGCAAATGTCAGCGACCATTCCGATTTCAGTTCCAGAGCGGTTCGCCCAATGAGTCCTTGATATTTAGTTGTTTTCAGCCAATTTTCTGGATTTTTGAAAATTTCACTTTTTTGTGAAAATATCCACTAAATGAGGGAATAATATGTGTGAGGGTACCCCAGGAGAGTTCCAAATGTGTGTGGGTAGAATATATATCCCATTGGGGTAAAATTGAAAAAAGTTGAAAACATTTTTTTTTTTGACTTAGTCATTTTTCCGGCGTTTATCAGACTTTCAGATAGGGGAAATGTCAGTGAGCGTTCCGATATCAGTTCCAAAGCGATTCGCCCAATGAGTCCTTGATATTTAGTCGTTTTCAGTCAATATTTTGGATTTTTGAAAATTTCACTTTTTTGTGAAAATATCCACTAAATGAGGGAATAATATGTGTGAGGGTACCCCAGGAGAGTTCCAAATGTGTGTGGGTAGAATATATATCCCACGGGGGTAAAATTGAAAAAAGTTGAAAACATTTTTTTTTTGACTTAGTCATTTTTCCGGCGTTTATCAGACTTTCAGATAGGGGAAATGTCAGTGAGCGTTCCGATTTCAGTTCCAGAGCGGTTCGTCCAATGAGTCCTTGATATTTAGTCGTTTTCAGCCAATTTTCTGGATTTTTGAAAATTTCACTTTTTTGTGAAAATATCCACTAAATGAGGGAATAATATGTGTGAGGGTACCCCAGGAGAGTTTCAAATGAGTGTGGGTAGAATATATATCCCACAGGGGTAAAATTGAAAAAAGTTAAAAAAAATTTTTTTTTGGACTTAGTCATTTTTCTGGCGTTTATCAGACTTTCAGATAGGGGAAATGTCAGTGAGCGTTCCGATTTCAGTTCCAGAGCGGTTCGCCCAATGAGTCCTTGATATTTAGTCGTTTTCAGCCAATTTTATGGATTTTTGAAAATTTCACTTTTTGTGAAAATATCCTCTAAATGAGGGAATAATATGTGTGAGGGTACCCCAGGAGAGTTCCAAATGTGTGTGGATAGAATATATATCCCACGGGGGTAAAATTGAAAAAAGTTGAAAACAATTTTTTTTGGGACTTAATCATTTTTCCAGCGTTTATCAGACTTTCAGATAGGGGAAATGTCAGTGAGCGTTCCGATTTCAGTTCCAGAGCGGTTCGCCCAATGAGTCCTTGATATTTAGTCGTTTTCAGCCAATTTTCTGGATTTTTGAAAATTTCACTTTTTTGTGAAAATATCCTCTAAATGAGGGAATAATATGTGTGAGGGTACCCCAGGAGAGTTCCAAATGTGTGTGGATAGAATATATATCCCACGGGGGTAAAATTGAAAAAAGTTGAAAAAAATTTTTTTTTGGACTTAGTCATTTATCCAGCGTTTATCAGACTTTCAGATAGGGGAAATGTCAGTGAGCGTTCCGATTTCAGTTCCAGAGCGATTCGCCCAATGAGTCCTTGATATTTAGTCGTTTTCAGCCAATGTTTTGGATTTTTGAAAATTTCACTTTTTTGTGAAAATATCCACTAAATGAGGGAATAATATGTGTGAGGGTACCCCAGGAGAGTTCCAAATGTGTGTGGGTAGAATATGTATCCCACGGGGGTAAAATTGAATAAAGATGAAAAATTATTTTTTTTGGACTGTCATTTTTCCGGCGTTTATCAGACTTTCAGATCGGGGAAATGTCAGTGAGCGTTCCGATATCAGTTCCAGAGCGATTCGCCCAATGAGTCCTTGATATTTAGTCGTTTTCAGTCAATATTTTGGATTTTTGAAAATTTCACTTTTTTGTGAAAATATCCACTAAATGAGGGAATAATATGTGTGAGGGTACCCCAGGAGAGTTCCAAATGTGTGTGGGTAGAATATATATCCCACTGGGGTAAAATTGAAAAAAGTTGAAAACATTTTTTTTTTTGACTTAGTCATTTTTCCGGCGTTTATCACACTTTCAGATAGGGGAAATGTCAGTGAGCGTTCCGATTTCAGTTCCAGAGCGGTTCGCCCAATGAGTAGTGTTGAGCCACCCCCGTAGTGTTCGAGTTCGGTTCGGTTCGTCGAACACCTTCGAACACCGTTAAAACCAATGGCAGGCAAACAAAAACACATAGAAACACATAGAAAACACCTTCAAAGGTGTCCAAAAGCTGACAAACTGCTCAGAAGACATAACTAACACATGGAAAAGTGACAAGTACATATAGTCATGCGAAAATAAAAGAGGTGGAGGAGTAAAAGGAGGGGGAGACACAGATATAGGCATGTCATGCCCTTCTAAAATCCAAAAAGTGAGAAGCCGACACGGCCAGTCCGCTCCTGCCCGTGCCACCTCCGTGTCGCCGGGTTTGTGCCAGAGCCGCGGTGAACCCTGATGGCCAGCCCCCCTCTCCCAATACTGGTGCCTGTCCGCTGGTGGGTCGAGCGAGCCCCCCTGTGGTGGAGGCAGCTCTAAGCTTTTTAATTTAAATTGTCTCTCTAATTTGAATGAATACACTTTAAATCCATTTACAAGGATCTATTGGAGGGCAAGTCTCATGCCAGCAGCCGCGTAATTCCAGCTCCAGTAGCGTCCACTAAAGCTGCTGCGGTTAAAAAGCTTTTATAAGGATCGAGCTCGGCTGTCCACCGCAAGGCATCCTACTGCCAGTCCCAGCCCCTATGCCTTGGGGTGCCTCCTGATGCTCTTCACTAAGTATCCCATGCTCCCGAAGCATTTCCTTTGAAAAAATTAAGTGTCTAAACTACAGGTGGTGTAGCTTGCTTAACAGCCGGGATAATCCGCTGACTAGCAGACACTGCTACTAGGCACAAAGTATTTCCTGGGCAAGATGCAGTTAAAAATTTGTAATTAGATACTCTCGTTGGATGCTGAGAAAGCATTCCATAGAGTCTCCTGGCACGCCATATATGATTCTCTTAAAAAGCTTGGGGTAGGGGTCTAGGGGACCCTTTTATAGCCAAAATCACAGCCCTGTATCACAATACGTCACCTAGGCAGAAGATAAATGGAACTGTAGCACCCTGAGGGCTCGGTTGCTACAGACGTATTGCACCTCACCCAGAGGTGTGATATCTCACTCTCAGGTAAGGATGGAGTGTGGATCAGGACCCGACACCTGCATGCATTACACCACATTGCCGTGGGGCAGGGCGACCAATATGCCCCTGAGATGGGCACGACAGTCCCTGTCCCTGGCTGGAGTGGGGGGAGGGAACACTGAGGAAGGGGAACCCTGTAGTGCAGGAGCAGGGAGGAAGCAGTTCCTGGGTGCATTGAGAAGGGAGTATAAAAGGTGGGCACCATCTTAGTTCAGTGCAGAGAAGTCTGAGCAGAAGTGGCAGGGAGCAGGGGCTCTGCATGAGCTCTGCTCCGGAGGCGGGCCTAGTAACAGAGGCCCAGGCCTGGAAGAGGGAGAAGGAAGGAAGAGGAGCGGAGAAGGCTCCAGGAACGAGGAATGAAGGGATCCCAGGGGTGCGGACGGGCGAGTCGCCACCGCAAGCCCGAATCCACCTGCGTGGAGGGGTCAGGCCAAAGGGGGAGACCGGTCCCCGAACTAGTGGAGGCAGGAAATGACCCTCAGCTAGAAACCGGAGGCTCTGACATTTTATGTGGCGCAGCCCCTCGCTACACCCGCTAGGAAGGCACCACATAGGGTCAGGGAAACTGGCGCCAAGTTTACCAAGAGGAGGCCCGAGGCAGCCTGACAGAAGTGTTGGTAAGAAAGGCCAGACAAAGGACACACAAAGGGGGTCCTGTGAAGTGCTCCAAAGTTATCTGGGAGTTGTCTGAGCCCCTCACCTGGTGAGCACAGTACGACGTGGGCAGCCGTTACCTGCAGACGTGGTCTGGATAATAAGAACTGTGAGTAAAGGCCCTGAACTGCATCACTGACTCCGTGTCGTTACTGCTGCTGCCCTGCACCATCACCCCCATCCTCCGCATACACTGCCCTGAGGCTATACTCCTCCCGTGGGGAGTTATGCTACGCTCTGCTGCACCCACAACACCAGCCTCAGCGGTCTGCCCTGTAGCGGCGGTTCACTCTGACCGCAATCCACGGGTGGCGTAGTCGGACATTTAAACATCAAAACCACATAAATAGTTCCGCCATTGGTTTGACCGCCCTGAGCCACGGAACCGGGTTGCCGCCACGAAGACTACAACCACCAGCATCCACCAAAAAGGGTTCGGCTCCGGGTGTCCCAAGGCCCAGGGGGTGCGTCAGAACATTTTCATCACCTTTCACAATCACCAATGGGACAAGGCAGGGATGTCCTCTGTCCCCTCTCTTATACATCCTAGTGACGGAGCACCTGCTCTCATCAATTCGCCATAACCCCAATATTAGGTGGATTGAGGTGGGAGGCACCGAGTACAAGTGCTCTCTATTTGCTGATGATGTCCTAGTATATATCACTCAATCACATATATCCATCCATGCTGTTATGGCTGAAATAGATCACTTTGTTACATGGTAAAATTTTAAAATCAATGCAGCGAAGTCTGATGCCCTCGATGTCTCCCTCCCCAAATCCATATAGGATTCCATCCAGTCCAACTTTCCCTTTGCCTGGCCCTCACAGGGTATCAAATACTTAGGAATTCCTATTCATAGAGACCTCTCCCATCTATGTTATCTTAATTTTGGGCCCTTTATTGAACAACTCCATACAGACCACGGTTGGCAAGTTAGAACTGTAAGATTCACTACGTGAACCACTGGTGTTTTGTGGAAAAGCACATGTACGCTGCGTTCCAAATTTTTATGCAAAAAGTGTTTAGGAGTGATAAGGGAAGAATTTGTTTGTTTGTCAGTTAAACTCATTGATGGTGATGTGTGTCAGGGCTCTTTATATCACTGTAAGCAATTGCAGACACCTGTGCTAATTAGTTTGGCAGGTGTGTCCACTGAAAGGCAAGACTACTTAAGAAGGCTCTCTCACATTATTAAGCAGCCTACATTTTCTGCCAAAATGGGAAAGAAAAAGGATGTGTCGGCTGCTGAGAAGCAACAAATTGTGGAGTGTTTAGGTCAAGGCATGACTACAATCAACATTGTGCGATGATCAGGATGAAGTGTCTTGGCAATCAAGAAGTATGTAGCTGATTCACAGTACACACGTGTGCGTGCTAATAAGGGCAAATTGAGGACTCTTTCCTACAGGCAATTACGTCAGGTTGAAAGAGCAGCGGCAAAAAAGCCTTGTCATAGCAGCAGACAAGTTTTTGAAGCTGCTTGTGCCTCCAACGTCCCCCGAACAACAAGATGCAGGGTCCTTCAGAGGTTTGCAGCTGTGCATACGCCATCCTGTCGACCTCCTCTATCCACTTCACACAAGCAGAAACGGCTCCAGTGGGCCAAACATTACATGAAGACTGATTTCAAAACTGTTTTGTTCACGGATGAGTGCCGTGCAGCTCTCGATGGTCCAGATGGATGGAGTGGAGGATGGCTGGTTGATGGACACCCCACGCAAACACGGCTACAGCGCCAACAAGGAGGAGGTGGAGTAATGTTTTGGGCTGGAATCATGGGGAGAGAGATTGTCGGCCCCTTTAGGATCCCTGAAGGCGCTAAAGATGAACTCCATAATGTATGTGGATTTTCTCAAACAGCACTTCCTGCCATGGTTCAAGAAGAAGAACCGTGTATTTCACAGCAAGATCATTTTTCTGCATCTCATGCTGCACATAAAACATCTGCATCTCTGGCTGATATGGGCATAAAAGGGGACAAACTTATGGTGTGACCCCCATGCTCCCCTGACCTCTACCCCATTCAGAACCTTTGGAGCATCATTAAAAGGAGTGTCTATGATGGCGGGAGGCAGTTCACATCTAAGCAACAGCTCTGGGAGGGTATTCTGTCCTCATGCAAAACAATTGAAGCAGAAACCATCCAAAACCTGACAAATTCAATGGACGAGAGAGTTCAGAAGCTCCTTTCGAACAAGGGGTCCTATGTGAAAATGTAACATCACCTAGAATAAAGTTTTGAGTTGAAAACTGTTTGATTTCAGTTTCTAACAACCTGCTAATGCTTATAATTTCAAAAATGACCATTTTTTTGGTCTTTATTAAAAAGAAAAGGTTGATCGAAAAGTTTGGGGGATCTAAGAGTGTGGCAACCCAGTAGTCATGATTACTTCGAATTCTGACAATATGAGGGTCATGCTGCAGGTAGTGCAGCAAGAAGGCACTTATGTGTCTTGCGCATCTCGGAGCCCCAAAATTATTTTCCGGGCTAGATGCAGCTAAAAATTATTTTTAATTTTAAATCTGGTGAAGCTTTAGTATAGATGGCCTAATAGGATCAGTGCTGCACACTGCTACAAAGCCCAAATTATTTTCCAGTCAAGATACAGATAAACATGATTAGTAATTTGAAAGCTTAAAACGGTTGGTAGGGTGATTTTAACCAATCATCAAGCTTTTACTCTCCCCAGGATGACACAGGGGTAGAAAAGTCGTTTCGGATCCATGATTTGTTCATCTTTATGAACGTGAGTCTGTCTACATTATCAGTGGAGAGCCGCGTGCGCTTATCTGTCAGCACACCACCAGCAGCGCTGAACACACGTTCAGACAGAATGCTGGCTGCGGGGCATGACAAGATCTCCAAGGCGTAAGTGGCTAGCTCCGGCCATTTATCCAGATTGGAAGCCCAAAAAGAGCAAGGGTCCAGTGACACAGTCGTGGCTTCAATGTTTACTTGGAGATACTCCTGTACCATCGTCTCTAGGCGTTGACTATGTGTCAGACTTCTTGTCTCCTGTGGCCTTGCAAAGGATGGGCTAAAAAAGTGGTGAAATGATTCCGCAAAATTGTTGTTACCAGCAGATACTGTGGTTCTGTTACGGTTTGAGTGCTGAACACTTGACGGTCCCACGGTTGGCAAGTTGGAACTGTGAGATTCACTACGTGCACCACTGGTATTTTGTGGAAAAGCACATGTAATATTCTGCAACAGTCTCTGCTGATACTCCTGCATGCGTGCATCCCTTTCTATGGCAGGAATAATTTCTGCAAATTTACTTTTGTACCGGGGATCTAACAGTGTGGCAACCCAGTAGTCAGGATTATTTCTAATTCTCACAATTCGAGGGTCATGTTGCAGGTAGTGCAGCAAGAAGGCACTCATGTGTGTTGCGCATCCAGGAGCACCAAGTCCCTGTTGTGTTGGTGGCGAGGTAACAATCATGCTTCCTTCCTCTGTCCTCTCCCCCCAACCTCGCACAACAGAAATGTGATCAAGGTCTCCCTCATCTGATGAGTCTTCCATCAGTTCGTCCTCCACTTCTTCCTGGGCTCCTGCACCTTCCTCACTAGTTTGGCTGCTACCATGCGCCCTGGTAAAACCATCTCCCCCACCCTCACATGCCTGCCGCCTTGGTGCTGCCGACCGTCTGGACCTTGCAGATGTTAGCCCTTCCGCATACAACTCCTCCTCCTCTACTTCCTCCACCTCCTCTTGTGCCACCACCTGACTCCGAATTCTGTTTAACATGTGCTCCAGCATGTAAATCACCGGAATAGTCATGCTGATAATGGCATCGTCAGCACTAAACATCTTCGTCGCCATTTCAAAACTGTGCAGAAGGGTGCATAGGTCCCTGATCTGAGACCACTCCTCCAGCGTGATTTGCCCCACCTCTGAATCTCGTTGGCCCAGGCTATACGTCAGAACGTATTGCACCAGGGCTTGTCGGTGCTGACACAGTCGCTGCAACATGTGCAGAGTTGAATTCCACCGGGTAGGCACATCGCATTTTAGCCGGTGAAGTGGCAGGCCCAACGACTTCTGTAGAGATGTAAGTCGCTGAGCTGCGGGATGCGAACGGCGGAAGTGAGCACACAGCGACCGTGCCCTCTGCAGAAGGCCATCTAGTCTGGGATAGTGGGCTAAAAATTGCTGGACAACCAGGTTCAACACGTGAGCCATACAAGGCACGTGTGTGACATTGCCCCGACGAAGGGCCGCACCCAGGTTTGCAGCATTGTCGCACACGGCCTTCCCTGGTTTCAGGTCCAGTGGAGACAACCATTCATGAAATTGGTTCTCCAGAGCTGACCACAACTCCTCAGCTGTGTGACTCACATTTCCCAGACATTTCAATGTAAAAACCGCCTGATGACGTTGAGCCCTACTGCCAGCATAGTAAGGAGGTGTGCAGGATCCCTTATGCGCAGTTAGAAAGCTTGTGGCATGACCAGACTGGCTTTGGGTGCAGGTGGAAGACCAAGAGGAGGTTGAGGAGGCAGAAGCAGTGGAGGAACTTTGACATAAAGAGGATTGACGCACAACTCGTGGGTACGGCAAGACTTGGACAGCAGCCCCTTGTCCTGCTGTCACCATAGTTACCCAGTGCCCAGTCAGCGACATGTAACGCCCCTGTCCATGCCTACTCGTCCAAGTGTCTGTGGTGAAATGCACCCTGTCACACACAGAGTTTCTCAAAGAAGCGGTGATGTTGTGTGCGACATGCTGGTGGAGCGCAGGCACACCTTTCTTTGAGAAGTAGTGCCGACTGGGCATCTGGTACTGGGGCACTGCGATGGACATAAGGTCTCGAAAATCCTCTGTGTCCACCAGGCGGAAAGGCAGCATTTCTGTAGCCAAGAGCTTGCAGATGGTGAAATTCAACCTCTTAGCTTTCTCATGGCTAGGAGGAAATGGTCTTTTACTTGTCCACATCTGAGGGACCGAGGGCTGGCTATTGTGCTTAGACGGGGTTGATAAGGGTGTCCCCGGCAAACTGCCGGTCTGTGAGGAAGATGCAGGCGGACATGTTAGGTTGCCTTGGTCCAAAGGTGGTGCTATCGATGTCGGACAGCGCTCAACACCAGCTGGTGTTACCACCTCCAAAGAAAATGATGACCTGCCAATCACGCTGGCTGTTGCGGGTAAAGAGGTGGCAGGTCTGTGCCCCAAAACAGGTGTGACTGCTGTCCCCCCAGTCACAGAGGATGAAGAGGCCGCGGATGCACAAGATATGGCAGACGGTGGTTGGCCCGGCCGGCTAGGCCGCATTGTAGCACACTGAGCTTCCCACTGCAACTTATGCTTCATGTCCATGTGCCGGTTCATGCATGAAGTACTCAAACTATGTATTTTTTGGCCTCTACTTAGCTTTTGCTGACAAATGTTACAGATAACACGAGTTGGGTCATCTTTATCGATCTGAAAAAATGCCCAGGCTATGCAAGGCTTAGCACCCATGCGACCTGAAGAGCCACCACGACTTGTGGTGAGAGGCAGAGTTGTGTTTGAGGATGCAGTTGTTGACGTGCTTCCAGTACTACGTCTCTGTCCAGGAAGGCGCAACCTGACCTCGTCGTCACTAGCATCTTCCTCCACCTCCTCTGCTGACCTCATCTCTTGGCTGACTGTGGGTTGACAGTAAGTGGGATCTCCGACCTCATCATCATCACCCTGTGCGTTATCACACCCGTCGTCCTCAGAGCCAACCTGTTCCTGCCCTGACAAAAAACTAAAGTTGTCGCTCCAATCAGGTATTTGAGTCTTATCATCGTCTTCCTCATTGTCTCCACCAACAGGAGTTACAGTTTGGGAATGAGGGTCTACATTATGGTCAGAACCTTCTGCGTCTGGTCCTGGATCCGACTCATAAAGATTCTGAGCATCAGTGCAGATCATTTCCTCGTCTGGATTCACAGAAGCGCTGGAGTCGACCTCTGATACCCAGGCTATAGTATGAGTAAACAGCTCTGCAGACTCAACCATCTGTTCTACCTCATACTCAGGCGGGCAGCTGGAGATTTGGGAGCTGTGAGGAAGCAAGTGCGATTGGGGTGACACCTTTGAGGACTGGAGTATTTGTGATGTTGAAGTTGATGTGGAGGAGAGCCCACTTAAAGGAGCACTTGATATCCGTTGAAGCACCTGCTGTTTTTGTGCCTCATCTGGAATTTGTAGCGATTGGCGTGGCCGTAAGAAAGGGATCTTATCACATTGTCCGCTAAAAGAAGTAGACATTTTAGTTTGGCTGGAAGATGGTCTTTCTTCTGCAGATGTTACTGTTGCTTTAACACCTACCCCACTGACACAACCTTTTTTCCGTTTCCCAACACGCCTATTCCCCTTTCCACCAGCAGCAGGCCTTTTTCCACTCATTTTGGTGGTTAACTAATTCACAACTCTGGAGTTGTTTGCACAAAAAAACAATGGATGGTAACCGAGCAGAGCTGAGTGGCCAAACTGTGGTATTAGGCCAAAACTATTGGCTGGGTTAGATGCAGAAAAAAAATTATATTCAATTTGCAACCTGATGGAGGTCTGTATAGATGGATTAATAGAACAAGACCCACACACAGCTAGAAGCCCAATATTTATTCAGAGGTAGATGCAGAAAAAAATATATTCAGTTTGCAACCTGATGGAGGTCAGTAGTATAGATGGACTAATACAACAAGTCCCACACACAGCTAGAAGCCCAATATTTTTTCAGAGGTAGATGCAGAAAAAAATATATTCAGTTTGCAACCTGATGGAGGTCAGTAGTATAGATGGACTAATACAAGTCCCACACATAGCTAGAAGCCCAATATTTTTTCAGAGGTAGATGCAGAAAAAAATATATTCAGTTTGCAACCTGATGTAGGACAGTATAGATGGACTAATACAACAAGTCCCACACACAGCTAGAAGCCCAATATTTTTTCAGAGGTAGATGCAGAAAAAAATATATTCAGTTTGCAACCTGATGGAGGTCAGTAGTATAGATGGACTAATACAAGTCCCACACATAGCTAGAAGCCCAATATTTTTTCAGAGGTAGATGCAGAAAAAAATATATTCAGTTTGCAACCTGATGTAGGACAGTATAGATGGACTAATACAACAAGTCCCACACACAGCTAGAAGCCCAATATTTTTTCAGAGGTAGATGCAGAAAAAAATATATTCAGTTTGCAACCTGATGGAGGTCAGTATAGGTGGACTAATAGAACAAGTCCCACACACTGCTAGAAGGCCAAATATTTTTTCAGAGCTAGATGCAGAAAAAAATTATATTCAGTTTGCAACCTGATGGAGGTCTGTATAGATGGATTAATAGAACAAGACCCACACACAGCTAGAAGCCCAATATTTTTTCAGAGGTAGATGCAGAAAAAAATATATTCAGTTTGCAACCTGATGGAGGTCAGTATAGGTGGACTAATAGAACAAGTCCCACACACTGCTAGAAGGCCAAATATTTTTTCAGAGCTAGATGCAGAAAAAAATTATATTCAGTTTGCAACCTGATGGAGGTCAGTAGTATAGATGGACTAATACAACAAGTCCCACACACAGCTAGAAGCCCAATATTTTTTCAGAGGTAGATGCAGAAAAAAATATATTCAGTTTGCAACCTGATGGAGGTCAGTAGTATAGATGGACTAATACAACAAGTCCCACACACAGCTAGAAGCCCAATATTTTTTCAGAGGTAGATGCAGAAAAAAATATATTCAGTTTGCAACCTGATGGAGGTCAGTAGTATAGATGGACTAATACAACAAGTCCCACACACAGCTAGAAGCCCAATATTTTTTCAGAGGTAGATGCAGAAAAAAATATATTCAGTTTGCAACCTGATGGAGGTCAGTAGTATAGATGGACTAATACAACAAGTCCCACACACAGCTTGAAGCCCAATATTTTTTCAGAGGTAGATGCAGAAAAAAATATATTCAGTTTGCAACCTGATGGAGGTCAGTATAGATGGACTAATAGAATGATGCTATGCCCAAAAGATTTTACTTCACTAGGTGCAGTAAAAAAATTGGTATTCTATACACAGGTGGTATATCTTGCAACACAGATAGGCTACTCCACTGACTAACACACTCTGCAATAGGCCAAAAAGGATTAGCTTTGCTAGATTCAGCCAAATGCTGTGAAAAAAACTTGCACAGCACTGGCACAGACCTGCCTGGCAAAAACTGATAGGAACTGATGTAACCTAGTCCTGAAAAGGACTCCAATTACAATTAGTCTTTACTCCCACAATCTATCTATTTAAGATCACAGACCTCCCTGATAAAAGTCGTAGGAAATGCTGTAACCTAGTCCTTAAAAGGACTGCAATCACAACTATTCCCTACTCCCAAGCTATCTGTATATTTCTGCGAAAATTGGCTTGAAATTAACAAGGTATAGCGCACACAGCAACAGCGGTGCCGTCTAACACGCAGCTGCAGCAGTGAGAAAATGGTGGCGACGGGGAAAATGGCTTGGTCTTATAGGGCAAGGACATGTGACATACACTGCCAATGACACATGCCCTTGCTTGTGTGAGAAAAAGCACTTCGCTCCGTGTGTGCGCTGCTGATAGGCTGACAGATTGCACCTCCCCACTGCAAATGCGGGAAAGAGAAAAAAAAATGGAGATCTTCATTGTTCCTGCAGAGATCCATCCCCTGCCCCTCCCCCCACCCCGCTGTACACTCAAACTGCGTATTAACATTAATTTTCATCATTACTGATAAAAAATCCAGTTATGATTTTGGTGCACGAACAGTTATCGAACATAACCTCGAACAGCCGAATTTTTCTCAAATTGTTCGTGTTCGCCGAACGACTCGAACACCGCCCAAAACAGCTCGAATTTGATATTGGCGAACAGTTCGAGTAGAACAACGCTCATCTCTACCAATGAGTCCTTGATATTTATTCGTTTTCAGCCAATTTTCTGGATTTTTGAAAATTTCACTTTTTTGTGTAAATATCCACTAAATGAGGCATTAATATGTGTGAGGGTACCCCAGGAGAGTTCCAAATGTGTGTGGGTAGAATATGTATCCCACGGGGGTAAAATTGAATAAAGATGAAAAATTTTTTTTTTTGGACTGTCATTTTTCCGGCGTTTATCAGACTTTCAGATAGGGGAAATGTCAGTGAGCGTTCCGATATCAGTTCCAGAGCGATTCGCCCAATGAGTCCTTGATATTTAATAGTTTTCAGACAATATTTTGGATTTTTGAAAATTTCATTTTTTTGTGAAAATATCCACTAAATGAGGGAATAATATGTGTGAGGGTACCCCAGGAGCGTTCCAAATGTGTGTGGGTAGAATATATATCCCACGGGGGTAAAATTGAAAAAAGTTGAACAAATATTTTTTTGGACTTAGTCATTTTTCTGGCGTTTATCAGACTTTCAGATAGGGGAAATGTCAGTGAGCATTCCAATTTCAGTTCCAGAGCGATTCGCCCAATGAGTCCTTGATATTTAGTCGATTTCAGCCAATATTTTGGAATTTTGAAAATTTCACTTTTTTGTGAAAATATCCACTAAATGAGGGAATAATATGTGTGAGGGTAAACCAGGAGAGTTCCAAATGTGTGTGGGTAGAATATATATCCCACGGGGGTAAAATTGAAAAAAGTTGAACAAATTTTTTTTTGGACGTAGTCATTTTTCTGGCGTTTATCAGACTTTCAGATAGGGGAAATGTCAGTGAGCATTCCGATTTCAGTTCTAGAGCGATTCGTCCAATGAGTCCTTGATATTTCGTCGTTCATAGGCAATTTTCTGTAATTTTGAAAATTTCACTTTTTTGTGAAAATATCCACTAAATGAGGGAATAATATGTGTGAGGGTACCCCAGGAGAGTTCCAAATGTGTGTGTGTAGAACATATATCCCACGGGGGTAAAATTGAAAAAAGTTTAAAAAAATATTTTTGGGACTTAGTCTCTTTTCCAGCGTTTATCAGACTTTCAGATAGGGCATATGTCAGTGAGCGTTCCAATTTCAGTTCCAGAGCGATTCGCCCAATGAGTCCTTGATATTCAGTCGATTTCAGCCAATATTTTGGAATTTTGAAAATTTCACTTTTTTGTGAAAATATCCATTAAATGAGGGAATAATATGTGTGAGGGTAAACCAAGAGAGTTCCAAATGTGTGTGGGTAGAATATATATCCCACGGGGGTAAAATTGAAAAAAGTTGAAAAAATATTTTTTTTTGACTTAGTCATTTTTCTGGCGTTTATCAGACTTTCAGATAGGGGAAATGTCAGTGAGCGTTCCGATTTCAGTTCCAGAGCGATTCGCCCAATGAGTCCGTGATATTTAGTCGATTTCAGCCAATATTTTGGAATTTTGAAAATTTCACTTTTTTGTGAAATAACATGTGTGAGGGTACCCCAGGAGCGTTCCAAATGTGTGTGGTTAGAATATATATCCCACGGGGGTAAAATTGAAAAAAGTTGAACAAATATTTTTTTTGGACTTAGTCATTTTTCTGGCGTTTATCAGACTTTCAGATAGGGGAAATGTCAGTGAGCGTTCCGATTTCAGTTCCAGAGAGATTCGCCCAATGAGTCCTTGATATGTAGTCGATTTCAGCCAATATTTTGGAATTTTGAAAATTTCTCTTTTTTGTGAAAATATCCACTAAATGAGGGAATAATATGTGTGAGGGTACCACAGAAGAGTTCCAAATGTGTGTGGGTGGAATACATTTCCCAGAAGGGTAAAATTGAAGAAAGTTGAAAAAAATTTTTTTTTGAACTTAGTCATTTTTCTGGCGTTTATCAGACTTTCAGTTAGGGGAAATGTCAGTGAGCGTTCCGATTTCAGTTCCAGATCGATTAGCCCAATGAGTCCTTGATATATAGTCGTTTTCATCCAATATTTTGGATTTTTGAAAATTTCACATTTTTGTGAAAATATCCACTAAATGAGGGAATAATATGTGTGAGGGTACCCCAGGAGAGTTCCAAATGTGTGTGGGTGGAATATATATCCCACGGGGGTAAAATTGAAAAAAGTTGAACAATTATTTTTTTTTGGACTTAGTCATTTTTCCGGGGTTTATCAGACTTTCAGATAGGGGAAATGTCAGTGAGCGTTCCGATTTCAGTTCCAGAGCAATTTCCCCAATGAGTCCTTGATATTTCATCGTTTTCAGCCAATATTTTGGAATTTTGAAAATTTCACTTTTTTGTGAAAATATCCACTAAATGAGGGAATAATATGTGTGAGGGTACCCCAGGAGAGTTCCAAATGTGTGTGAGTGGAATATACATCCCACGGGGGTAAAATTGAAAAAAGTTGAACAAATTTTTTTTTTTGGACTTAGTCATTTTTCCGGGGTTTATCAGACTTTCAGATAGGGGAAATGTCAGTGAGCGTTCCGATTTCAGTTCCAGAGCGATTCGCCCAATGAGTCCTTGATATTTAGTCGTTTTCAGTCAATATTTTGGAATTTTGAAAATTTCACTTTTTTTTGAAAATATCCACTAAATGAGGGAATAATATGTGTGAGGGTACCCCAGGAGAGTTCCAAATGTGTGTGGGTAGAATATATATCCCACGGGGGTAAAATTGAAGAAAGTTGAAAAAAAATTTTTTTTGGACTTAGTCATTTTTCTGGCGTTTATCAGACTTTCAGTTAGGGTAAATGTCAGTAAGCGTTCTGATTTCAGTTCCAGAGCGATTCGCCCAATGAGTCCTTGATATTTAGTCGTTTTCAGCCAATATTTTGGAATTTTGAAAATTTCACTTTTTTGTGAAAATATCCACTAAATGATGGAATAATATGTGTGAGGGTACCCCAGGAGAGTTCCAAATGTGTGTGGGTGGAATATATATCCCACGGGGGTAAAATTGAAAAAAGTTGAACAAATTTTTTTTTTTGGACTTAGTCATTTTTCCGGCGTTTATCAGACTTTCAGATAGGGAAAATGTCAGTGAGCATTCCAATTTCAGTTCCAGAGCGATTCGCCCAATGAGTCCTTGATATTTAGTCGTTTTCAGCCAATATTTTGGATTTTTGAAAATTTAACTTTTTTGTGAAAATATCCACTAAATGAGGGAATAATATGTGTGAGGGTACCCCAGGAGAGTTCCAAATGTGTGTGGGTAGAATATATTTCCCACGGGGGTAAAATTGAAAAAAGTTGAATTTTTTTTTGGACGTAGTCATTTTTCTGGCGTTTATCAGACTTTCAGATAGGGGAAATGTCAGTGAGCGTTCCGATTTCAGTTCTAGAGCGATTCGCCCAATGAGTCCTTGATATTTCGTCGTTCATAGGCAATTTTCTGTAATTTTGAAAATTTCACTTTTTTGTGAAAATATCCACTAAATGAGGGAATAATATGTGTGAGGGTACCCCAGGAGAGTTCCAAATGTGTGTGTGTAGAACATATATCCCACGGGGGTAAAATTGAAAAAAGTTTAAAAAAATATTTTTGGGACTTCGTCTCTTTTCCAGCGTTTATCAGACTTTCAGATAGGGCATATGTCAGTGAGCGTTCCAATTTCAGTTCCAGAGCGATTCGCCCAATGAGTCCTTGATATTCAGTCGATTTCAGCCAATATTTTGGAATTTTGAAAATTTCACTTTTTTGTGAAAATATCCACTAAATGAGGGAATAATATGTGTGAGGGTAAACCAAGAGAGTTCCAAATGTGTGTGGGTAGAATATATATCCCACGGGGGTAAAATTGAAAAAAGTTGAAAAAATATTTTTTTTTGACTTAGTCATTTTTCTGGCGTTTATCAGACTTTCAGATAGGGGAAATGTCAGTGAGCGTTCCGATTTCAGTTCCAGAGCGATTCGCCCAATGAGTCCGTGATATTTAGTCGATTTCAGCCAATATTTTGGAATTTTGAAAATTTCACTTTTTTGTGAAATAACATGTGTGAGGGTACCCCAGGAGCGTTCCAAATGTGTGTGGTTAGAATATATATCCCACGGGGGTAAAATTGAAAAAAGTTGAACAGATATTTTTTTTGGAATTAGTCATTTTTCTGGCATTTATCAGACTTTCAGATAGGGGAAATGTCAGTGAGCGTTCCGATTTCAGTTCCAGAGAGATTCGCCCAATGAGTCCTTGATATGTAGTCGATTTCAGCCAATATTTTGGAATTTTGAAAATTTCTCTTTTTTGTGAAAATATCCACTAAATGAGGGAATAATATGTGTGAGGGTACCACAGAAGAGTTCCAAATGTGTGTGGGTGGAATACATTTCCCAGAAGGGTAAAATTGAAGAAAGTTGAAAAAAAATTTTTTTTCGACTTAGTCATTTTTCTGGCGTTTATCAGACTTTCAGTTAGGGTAAATGTCAGTAAGCGGTCTGATTTCAGTTCCAGAGCGATTCACCCAATGAGTCCTTGATATTTAGTCGTTTTCAGCCAATATTTTGGAATTTTGAAAATTTCACTTTTTTGTGAAAAAATAAACTAAATGAGGGAATAATATGTGTGAGGGTACCCCAGGAGAGTTCCAAATGTGTGTGGGTGGAATATATTTCCCACGGGGGTAAAATTTAAAAAAGTTGAAAAAAATTTTTTTTTTGGACTTAGTCATTTTTCTGGCGTTTATCAGACTTTCAGATAGGGCAAATGTCAGTGAGCATTCCGATTTCAGTTCCAGAGCGATTCGCCCAATGAGTCCTTGATATTTAGTCGTTTTCAGCCATTATTTTGGAATTTTGAAAATTTCACTTTTTTGTGAAAATATCCACTAAATGATGGAATAATATGTGTGAGGGTACCCCAGGAGAGTTCCAAATGTGTGTGGGTGGAATATATATCCCACGGGGGTAAAATTGAAAAAAGTTGAACAAATTTTTTTTTTTGGACTTAGTCATTTTTCCGGCGTTTATCAGACTTTCAGATAGGGAAAATGTCAGTGAGCATTCCAATTTCAGTTCCAGAGCGATTCGCCCAATGAGTCCTTGATATTTAGTCGTTTTCAGCCAATATTTTGGATTTTTGAAAATTTCACTTTTTTGTGAAAATATCCACTAAATGAGGGAATAATATGTGTGAGGGTACCCCAGGAGAGTTCCAAATGTGTGTGGGTAGAATATATTTCCCACGGGGGTAAAATTGAAAAAAGTTGAATTTTTTTTTGGACTTAGTCATTTTTGCGGCGTTTATCAGACTTTCAGATAGGGCAAATGTCAGTGTGCGTTCCGATTTCAGTTCCAGAGCGATTCGCCCAATGAGTCCTTGATAATTAGTCGTTTTCAGCCAATATTTTGGAATTTTGAAAATTTCACTTTTTTGTGAAAATATCCACTAAATGAGGGAATAATATGTGTGAGGGTAAACCAGGAGAGTTCCAAATGTGTGTGGGTAGAATATATATCCCACGGGGGTAAAATTGAAAAAAGTTGAACAAATTTTTTTTTGGACGTAGTCATTTTTCTGGCGTTTATCAGACTTTCAGATAGGGGAAATGTCAGTGAGCATTCCGATTTCAGTTCTAGAGCGATTCGCCCAATGAGTCCTTGATATTTCGTCGTTCATAGGCAATTTTCTGTAATTTTGAAAATTTCACTTTTTTGTGAAAATATCCACTAAATGAGGGAATAATATGTGTGAGGGTACCCCAGGAGAGTTCCAAATGTGTGTGTGTAGAACATATATCCCACGGGGGTAAAATTGAAAAAAGTTTAAAAAAATATTTTTGGGACTTAGTCTCTTTTCCAGCGTTTATCAGACTTTCAGATAGGGCATATGTCAGTGAGCGTTCCAATTTCAGTTCCAGAGCGATTCGCCCAATGAGTCCTTGATATTCAGTCGATTTCAGCCAATATTTTGGAATTTTGAAAATTTCACTTTTTTGTGAAAATATCCATTAAATGAGGGAATAATATGTGTGAGGGTAAACCAAGAGAGTTCCAAAGGTGTGTGGGTAGAATATATATCCCACGGGGGTAAAATTGAAAAAAGTTGAAAAAATATTTTTTTTTGACTTAGTCATTTTTCTGGCGTTTATCAGACTTTCAGATAGGGGAAATGTCAGTGAGCGTTCCGATTTCAGTTCCAGAGCGATTCGCCCAATGAGTCCGTGATATTTAGTCGATTTCAGCCAATATTTTGGAATTTTGAAAATTTCACTTTTTTGTGAAATAACATGTGTGAGGGTACCCCAGGAACGTTCCAAATGTGTGTGGTTAGAATATATATCCCATGGGGGTAAAATTGAAAAAAGTTGAACAAATATTTTTTTTGGACTTAGTCATTTTTCTGGCGTTTATCAGACTTTCAGATAGGGGAAATGTCAGTGAGCGTTCCGATTTCAGTTCCAGAGAGATTCGCCCAATGAGTCCTTGATATGTAGTCGATTTCAGCCAATATTTTGGAATTTTGAAAATTTCTCTTTTTTGTGAAAATATCCACTAAATGAGGGAATAATATGTGTGAGGGTACCACAGAAGAGTTCCAAATGTGTGTGGGTGGAATACATTTCCCAGAAGGGTAAAATTGAAGAAAGTTGAAAAAAAATTTTTTTTGGACTTAGTCATTTTTCTGGCGTTTATCAGACTTTCAGTTAGGGTAAATGTCAGTAAGCGTTCTGATTTCAGTTCCAGAGCGATTCGCCCAATGAGTCCTTGATATTTAGTCGTTTTCAGCCAATATTTTGGAATTTTGAAAATTTCACTTTTTTGTGAAAAAATAAACTAAATGAGGGAATAATATGTGTGAGGGTACCCCAGGAGAGTTCCAAATGTGTGTGGGTGGAATATATTTCCCACGGGGGTAAAATTTAAAAAAGTTGAAAAAAATTTATTTTTTGGACTTAGTCATTTTTCTGGCGTTTATCAGACTTTCAGATAGGGCAAATGTCAGTGAGCGTTCCGATTTCAGTTCCAGAGCGATTCGCCCAATGAGTCCTTGATATTTAGTCGTTTTCAGCCATTATTTTGGAATTTTGAAAATTTCACTTTTTTGTGAAAATATCCACTAAATGATGGAATAATATGTGTGAGGGTACCCCAGGAGAGTTCCAAATGTGTGTGGGTGGAATATATATCCCACGGGGGTAAAATTGAAAAAAGTTGAATTTTTTTTTGGACTTAGTCATTTTTGCGGCGTTTATCAGACTTTCAGATAGGGCAAATGTCAGTGTGCGCTCCGATTTCAGTTCCAGAGCGATTCGCCCAATGAGTCCTTGATAATTAGTTGTTTTCATCCAATATTTTGGATTTTTGAAAATTTCACTTTTTTGTGAAAATATCCACTAAATGAGGGAATAATATGTGTGAGGGTACCCCAGGAGAGTTCCAAATGTGTGTGGGTGGAATATATTTCTAACGGTGGTAAAATTGAAAAAAGTTGAACAAATTTTTTTTTTGAACTTAGTCATTTTTCCAGCGTTTATCAGACTTTTAGATAGGGGAAATGTCAGTGAGCGTTCCAATTTCAGTTCCAGAGCAATTTGCCCTATGATTCTTTGATATTTACTCTTTTTCAGCCAATTTTATGGATTTTTGAAAATTTCACTTTTATGTGAAAATATCCACTAAATGAGGGAATAATATGTGTGAGGGTAAACCAGGAGAGTTCCAAATGTGTGTGGGTAGAATATATATCCCACGGGGGTAAAATTGAAAAAAGTTGAAAAAATATTTTTTTTTGACCTAGTCATTTTTCCAGCGTTTATCAGACTTTCAGATAGGGGAAAAGACAGTGAGCGTTCCGATTTCAATTCCAGAGCGATTCGCCCAATGAGTCCTTGATATTTAGTCGTTTTCAGCCAATATTTTGGAATTTTGAAAATTTCACTTTTTTGTGAAAATTTCCACTAAATGAGGGAATAATATGTGTGAGGGTACCCCAGGAGAGCTCCAAATGTGTGTGGGTAGAATATATATCCCACAGGGGTAAAATTGAAAAAAGTTGAACACATTTTTTTTTTTACTTAGTCATTTTTCCGGCGTTTATCAGACTTTCAGATAGGGGAAAGGTCAGTGAGCGTTCCGATTTCAGTTCCAGAGCGATTCGCCCAATGAGTCCTTGATATTTAGTCATTTTCAGCCAATATTTTGGAATTTTGAAAATTTCACTTTTTTGTGAAAATATCCACTAAATGAGGGAATAATATGTGTGAGGGTACCCCAGGAGAGTTCCAAATGTGTGTGTGTAGAATATATATCCCACGGGGGTAAAATTGAAAAAAGTTGAACAATTTTTTTTTTTTGGACTTAGTCATTTTTCCGGCGTTTATCAGACTTTCCGATAGGGAAAATGTCAGTGAGCGTTCCGATTTCATTTCCAGAGCAATTTGCCCTATGAGTCCTTGATATTTAGTCTTTTTCAGCCAATTTTATGGATTTTTAAAAATTTCACTTTTATGTGAAAATATCCACTAAATGAGGGAATAATATGTGTGAGGGTAAACCAGGAGAGTTCCAAATGTGTGTGTGTAGAATATATATCCCACGGGGGTAAAATTGAAAAAAGTTGAAAAAATATTTTTTTTTGACTTAGTCATTTTTCCAGCGTTTATCAGACTTTCAGATAGGGGAAATGTCAGTTAGCGTTCCAATTTCAATTCCAGAGCGATTCGACCAATGAGTCCTTGATATTTAGTCGTTTTCAGCCAATATTTTGGATTTTTGAAAATTTCACTTTTTTTGTGAAAATATCCACTAAATGAGGGAATAATATGTGTGAGGGTACACCAGGAGAGTTCCAAATGTGTGTGGGTAGAATATATATCCCATGGGGGTAAAATTGAAAAAAGTTGAAAAAAACTTTTTTTTGGACTTAGTAATTTTTCCGGCGTTTATCAGACTTTCAGATAGGGGAAATGTCAGTGAGCGTTCCGATTTCAGTTCCAGAGCGATTCGCCCAATGAGTCCTTGATATTTAGTCATTTTCAGCCAATATTTTGGAATTTTGAAAATTTCACTTTTTTGTGAAAATATCCACTAAATGAGGGAATAATATGTGTGAGGGTACCCCAGGAGAGTTCCAAATGTGTGTGGGTAGAATATATATCGCACGGGGGTAAAATTGAAAAAAGTTGAACAAATTTTTTTTTTTGGACTTAGTAATTTTTCCGGCGTTTATCAGACTTTCAGATAGGGAAAATGTCAGTGAGCGTTTCGGTTTCAGTTCCAGAGCGATTTTCCCAATGAGTCCTTGATATTTAGTCATTTTCAGACAATAATTTGGATTTTTGAAAATTTCACTTTTTTGTGAAAATATGCACTAATTGATGGAATAATATGTGTGAGGGTACCCCAGGAGAGTTGCAAATGTGTTTGGGAAGAATATATATCCCACGAGGTAAAATTGAAAAAAGTTGAAAAAAGTTTTATTTTGGAATTAGTCATTTTTCCAGCGTTTATCAGATTTTCAGATAAGGGAAATGTCAGTGAGCGTTCCGATTTCAGTTCCAGAGCGATTCGCCCAATGAGCCCTTGATATTTAGTCGTTTTCAGCCAATTTTCTGGATTTTTGAAAATTTCACTTTTTTGTGAAAATATCCACTAAATGACGGAATAATATGTGTGAGGGTACCCCAGGAGAGTTCCAAATCTGTGTGGGTAGAATGTATATCCCATGGGGGTAAAATTGAAAAAAGTTGAAAAAAATTTTTTTTTTGGACTTAGTCATTTTTCCGGCATTTATCAGTCTTTCAGATAGGGCAAATGTCAGTCAGCGTTCCGATTTCAGTTCCAGAGCGATTCGCCCAATGAGTCCTTGATATTTAGTCGTTTTCAGCCAATTTTCTGGATTTTTGAAAATTTCACTTTTTTGTGAAAATATGCACTAATTGAGGGAATAATATGTGTGAGGGTACCCCAGGAGAGTTGCAAATGTGTGTGGGTAGAATATATATCCCACAGGGGTACAATTGAAAAAAGTTGAAAAATATTTTTTTTTGGACTTAGTCATTTTTCTGGCCTTTATCAGACTTTCAGATAAGGCAAATGTCAGTGAGCTTTCCGATTTCAGTTCCAGAGCGATTCACCCAATGAGTCCTTAATATTTAGTTCTTTTCAGCCAATTTTCTGGATTTTTGAAAATTTCACTTTTTTGTGAAAATATGCACTAATTGAGGGAATAATATGTGTGAGGGTACCCCAGGGGAGTTCCAAATCTGTGTGGGTAGAATATATATCCCACGGGGTTAAAATTGAAAAAAGTTGAAAAAAATTTTTTGGGGGACTTAGTCATTTTTCCGGCGTGTATCAGACTTACATATAGGGGAAATGTTAGTGAGCGTTCCAATTTCAGTTCCAGAGCCTTTCGCCCAATGAGTCCTTGATATTTAGTTGTTTTCAGACAATTTTCTGGATTTTTGAAAATTTCACTTTTTTGTGAAAATATCCACTAAATGAGGGAATAATATGTGTGAGGGTACCCCAGGAGAGTTGCAAATGTGTGTGGGTAGAATATATATCCCACAGGGGTACAATTGAAAAAAGTTGAAAAATATTTTTTTTTGGACTGAGTCATTTTTCTGGCCTTTATCAGACTTTCAGATAGGGGAAATGTCAGTGAGCATTCCGATTTCAGTTCCAGAGCGATTTGCCCAATGAGTCCTTGATAGTTTGTAGTTTTCAGCCAATATTTTAGATTTTTGAAAATTTTACTTTTTTGTGAAAATATCCACTAAATGAGGGAATAATATGTGTGAGGGTACCCCAGGAGAGTTCCAAATGTGTGTGGGTAGAATATATATACCACGGGGGTAAAATTGAAAAAAGTTGAAAAAATATTTTTTTTTGACTTAGTCATTTTTCTGGCGTTTATCAGACTTTCAGATAGGGGAAATGTCAGTGAGCGTTCCGATTTCAGTTCCAGAGCGATTCGCCCAATGAGTCCGTGATATTTAGTCGATTTCAGCCAATATTTTGGAATTTTGAAAATTTCACTTTTTTGTGAAATAACATGTGTGAGGGTACCCCAGGAGCGTTCCAAATGTGTGTGGTTAGAATATATATCCCACGGGGGTAAAATTGAAAAAAGTTGAACAGATATTTTTTTTGGAATTAGTCATTTTTCTGGCATTTATCAGACTTTCAGATAGGGGAAATGTCAGTGAGCGTTCCGATTTCAGTTCCAGAGAGATTCGCCCAATGAGTCCTTGATATGTAGTCGATTTCAGCCAATATTTTGGAATTTTGAAAATTTCTCTTTTTTGTGAAAATATCCACTAAATGAGGGAATAATATGTGTGAGGGTACCACAGAAGAGTTCCAAATGTGTGTGGGTGGAATACATTTCCCAGAAGGGTAAAATTGAAGAAAGTTGAAAAAAAATTTTTTTTCGACTTAGTCATTTTTCTGGCGTTTATCAGACTTTCAGTTAGGGTAAATGTCAGTAAGCGGTCTGATTTCAGTTCCAGAGCGATTCACCCAATGAGTCCTTGATATTTAGTCGTTTTCAGCCAATATTTTGGAATTTTGAAAATTTCACTTTTTTGTGAAAAAATAAACTAAATGAGGGAATAATATGTGTGAGGGTACCCCAGGAGAGTTCCAAATGTGTGTGGGTGGAATATATTTCCCACGGGGGTAAAATTTAAAAAAGTTGAAAAAAATTTTTTTTTTGGACTTAGTCATTTTTCTGGCGTTTATCAGACTTTCAGATAGGGCAAATGTCAGTGAGCATTCCGATTTCAGTTCCAGAGCGATTCGCCCAATGAGTCCTTGATATTTAGTCGTTTTCAGCCATTATTTTGGAATTTTGAAAATTTCACTTTTTTGTGAAAATATCCACTAAATGATGGAATAATATGTGTGAGGGTACCCCAGGAGAGTTCCAAATGTGTGTGGGTGGAATATATATCCCACGGGGGTAAAATTGAAAAAAGTTGAACAAATTTTTTTTTTTGGACTTAGTCATTTTTCCGGCGTTTATCAGACTTTCAGATAGGGAAAATGTCAGTGAGCATTCCAATTTCAGTTCCAGAGCGATTCGCCCAATGAGTCCTTGATATTTAGTCGTTTTCAGCCAATATTTTGGATTTTTGAAAATTTCACTTTTTTGTGAAAATATCCACTAAATGAGGGAATAATATGTGTGAGGGTACCCCAGGAGAGTTCCAAATGTGTGTGGGTAGAATATATTTCCCACGGGGGTAAAATTGAAAAAAGTTGAATTTTTTTTTGGACTTAGTCATTTTTGCGGCGTTTATCAGACTTTCAGATAGGGCAAATGTCAGTGTGCGTTCCGATTTCAGTTCCAGAGCGATTCGCCCAATGAGTCCTTGATAATTAGTCGTTTTCAGCCAATATTTTGGAATTTTGAAAATTTCACTTTTTTGTGAAAATATCCACTAAATGAGGGAATAATATGTGTGAGGGTAAACCAGGAGAGTTCCAAATGTGTGTGGGTAGAATATATATCCCACGGGGGTAAAATTGAAAAAAGTTGAACAAATTTTTTTTTGGACGTAGTCATTTTTCTGGCGTTTATCAGACTTTCAGATAGGGGAAATGTCAGTGAGCATTCCGATTTCAGTTCTAGAGCGATTCGCCCAATGAGTCCTTGATATTTCGTCGTTCATAGGCAATTTTCTGTAATTTTGAAAATTTCACTTTTTTGTGAAAATATCCACTAAATGAGGGAATAATATGTGTGAGGGTACCCCAGGAGAGTTCCAAATGTGTGTGTGTAGAACATATATCCCACGGGGGTAAAATTGAAAAAAGTTTAAAAAAATATTTTTGGGACTTAGTCTCTTTTCCAGCGTTTATCAGACTTTCAGATAGGGCATATGTCAGTGAGCGTTCCAATTTCAGTTCCAGAGCGATTCGCCCAATGAGTCCTTGATATTCAGTCGATTTCAGCCAATATTTTGGAATTTTGAAAATTTCACTTTTTTGTGAAAATATCCATTAAATGAGGGAATAATATGTGTGAGGGTAAACCAAGAGAGTTCCAAAGGTGTGTGGGTAGAATATATATCCCACGGGGGTAAAATTGAAAAAAGTTGAAAAAATATTTTTTTTTGACTTAGTCATTTTTCTGGCGTTTATCAGACTTTCAGATAGGGGAAATGTCAGTGAGCGTTCCGATTTCAGTTCCAGAGCGATTCGCCCAATGAGTCCGTGATATTTAGTCGATTTCAGCCAATATTTTGGAATTTTGAAAATTTCACTTTTTTGTGAAATAACATGTGTGAGGGTACCCCAGGAACGTTCCAAATGTGTGTGGTTAGAATATATATCCCATGGGGGTAAAATTGAAAAAAGTTGAACAAATATTTTTTTTGGACTTAGTCATTTTTCTGGCGTTTATCAGACTTTCAGATAGGGGAAATGTCAGTGAGCGTTCCGATTTCAGTTCCAGAGAGATTCGCCCAATGAGTCCTTGATATGTAGTCGATTTCAGCCAATATTTTGGAATTTTGAAAATTTCTCTTTTTTGTGAAAATATCCACTAAATGAGGGAATAATATGTGTGAGGGTACCACAGAAGAGTTCCAAATGTGTGTGGGTGGAATACATTTCCCAGAAGGGTAAAATTGAAGAAAGTTGAAAAAAAATTTTTTTTGGACTTAGTCATTTTTCTGGCGTTTATCAGACTTTCAGTTAGGGTAAATGTCAGTAAGCGTTCTGATTTCAGTTCCAGAGCGATTCGCCCAATGAGTCCTTGATATTTAGTCGTTTTCAGCCAATATTTTGGAATTTTGAAAATTTCACTTTTTTGTGAAAAAATAAACTAAATGAGGGAATAATATGTGTGAGGGTACCCCAGGAGAGTTCCAAATGTGTGTGGGTGGAATATATTTCCCACGGGGGTAAAATTTAAAAAAGTTGAAAAAAATTTATTTTTTGGACTTAGTCATTTTTCTGGCGTTTATCAGACTTTCAGATAGGGCAAATGTCAGTGAGCGTTCCGATTTCAGTTCCAGAGCGATTCGCCCAATGAGTCCTTGATATTTAGTCGTTTTCAGCCATTATTTTGGAATTTTGAAAATTTCACTTTTTTGTGAAAATATCCACTAAATGATGGAATAATATGTGTGAGGGTACCCCAGGAGAGTTCCAAATGTGTGTGGGTGGAATATATATCCCACGGGGGTAAAATTGAAAAAAGTTGAATTTTTTTTTGGACTTAGTCATTTTTGCGGCGTTTATCAGACTTTCAGATAGGGCAAATGTCAGTGTGCGCTCCGATTTCAGTTCCAGAGCGATTCGCCCAATGAGTCCTTGATAATTAGTTGTTTTCATCCAATATTTTGGATTTTTGAAAATTTCACTTTTTTGTGAAAATATCCACTAAATGAGGGAATAATATGTGTGAGGGTACCCCAGGAGAGTTCCAAATGTGTGTGGGTGGAATATATTTCTAACGGTGGTAAAATTGAAAAAAGTTGAACAAATTTTTTTTTTGAACTTAGTCATTTTTCCAGCGTTTATCAGACTTTTAGATAGGGGAAATGTCAGTGAGCGTTCCAATTTCAGTTCCAGAGCAATTTGCCCTATGATTCTTTGATATTTACTCTTTTTCAGCCAATTTTATGGATTTTTGAAAATTTCACTTTTATGTGAAAATATCCACTAAATGAGGGAATAATATGTGTGAGGGTAAACCAGGAGAGTTCCAAATGTGTGTGGGTAGAATATATATCCCACGGGGGTAAAATTGAAAAAAGTTGAAAAAATATTTTTTTTTGACCTAGTCATTTTTCCAGCGTTTATCAGACTTTCAGATAGGGGAAAAGACAGTGAGCGTTCCGATTTCAATTCCAGAGCGATTCGCCCAATGAGTCCTTGATATTTAGTCGTTTTCAGCCAATATTTTGGAATTTTGAAAATTTCACTTTTTTGTGAAAATTTCCACTAAATGAGGGAATAATATGTGTGAGGGTACCCCAGGAGAGCTCCAAATGTGTGTGGGTAGAATATATATCCCACAGGGGTAAAATTGAAAAAAGTTGAACACATTTTTTTTTTTACTTAGTCATTTTTCCGGCGTTTATCAGACTTTCAGATAGGGGAAAGGTCAGTGAGCGTTCCGATTTCAGTTCCAGAGCGATTCGCCCAATGAGTCCTTGATATTTAGTCATTTTCAGCCAATATTTTGGAATTTTGAAAATTTCACTTTTTTGTGAAAATATCCACTAAATGAGGGAATAATATGTGTGAGGGTACCCCAGGAGAGTTCCAAATGTGTGTGTGTAGAATATATATCCCACGGGGGTAAAATTGAAAAAAGTTGAACAATTTTTTTTTTTTGGACTTAGTCATTTTTCCGGCGTTTATCAGACTTTCCGATAGGGAAAATGTCAGTGAGCGTTCCGATTTCATTTCCAGAGCAATTTGCCCTATGAGTCCTTGATATTTAGTCTTTTTCAGCCAATTTTATGGATTTTTAAAAATTTCACTTTTATGTGAAAATATCCACTAAATGAGGGAATAATATGTGTGAGGGTAAACCAGGAGAGTTCCAAATGTGTGTGTGTAGAATATATATCCCACGGGGGTAAAATTGAAAAAAGTTGAAAAAATATTTTTTTTTGACTTAGTCATTTTTCCAGCGTTTATCAGACTTTCAGATAGGGGAAATGTCAGTTAGCGTTCCAATTTCAATTCCAGAGCGATTCGACCAATGAGTCCTTGATATTTAGTCGTTTTCAGCCAATATTTTGGATTTTTGAAAATTTCACTTTTTTTGTGAAAATATCCACTAAATGAGGGAATAATATGTGTGAGGGTACACCAGGAGAGTTCCAAATGTGTGTGGGTAGAATATATATCCCATGGGGGTAAAATTGAAAAAAGTTGAAAAAAACTTTTTTTTGGACTTAGTAATTTTTCCGGCGTTTATCAGACTTTCAGATAGGGGAAATGTCAGTGAGCGTTCCGATTTCAGTTCCAGAGCGATTCGCCCAATGAGTCCTTGATATTTAGTCATTTTCAGCCAATATTTTGGAATTTTGAAAATTTCACTTTTTTGTGAAAATATCCACTAAATGAGGGAATAATATGTGTGAGGGTACCCCAGGAGAGTTCCAAATGTGTGTGGGTAGAATATATATCGCACGGGGGTAAAATTGAAAAAAGTTGAACAAATTTTTTTTTTTGGACTTAGTAATTTTTCCGGCGTTTATCAGACTTTCAGATAGGGAAAATGTCAGTGAGCGTTTCGGTTTCAGTTCCAGAGCGATTTTCCCAATGAGTCCTTGATATTTAGTCATTTTCAGACAATAATTTGGATTTTTGAAAATTTCACTTTTTTGTGAAAATATGCACTAATTGATGGAATAATATGTGTGAGGGTACCCCAGGAGAGTTGCAAATGTGTTTGGGAAGAATATATATCCCACGAGGTAAAATTGAAAAAAGTTGAAAAAAGTTTTATTTTGGAATTAGTCATTTTTCCAGCGTTTATCAGATTTTCAGATAAGGGAAATGTCAGTGAGCGTTCCGATTTCAGTTCCAGAGCGATTCGCCCAATGAGCCCTTGATATTTAGTCGTTTTCAGCCAATTTTCTGGATTTTTGAAAATTTCACTTTTTTGTGAAAATATCCACTAAATGACGGAATAATATGTGTGAGGGTACCCCAGGAGAGTTCCAAATCTGTGTGGGTAGAATGTATATCCCATGGGGGTAAAATTGAAAAAAGTTGAAAAAAATTTTTTTTTTGGACTTAGTCATTTTTCCGGCATTTATCAGTCTTTCAGATAGGGCAAATGTCAGTCAGCGTTCCGATTTCAGTTCCAGAGCGATTCGCCCAATGAGTCCTTGATATTTAGTCGTTTTCAGCCAATTTTCTGGATTTTTGAAAATTTCACTTTTTTGTGAAAATATGCACTAATTGAGGGAATAATATGTGTGAGGGTACCCCAGGAGAGTTGCAAATGTGTGTGGGTAGAATATATATCCCACAGGGGTACAATTGAAAAAAGTTGAAAAATATTTTTTTTTGGACTTAGTCATTTTTCTGGCCTTTATCAGACTTTCAGATAAGGCAAATGTCAGTGAGCTTTCCGATTTCAGTTCCAGAGCGATTCACCCAATGAGTCCTTAATATTTAGTTCTTTTCAGCCAATTTTCTGGATTTTTGAAAATTTCACTTTTTTGTGAAAATATGCACTAATTGAGGGAATAATATGTGTGAGGGTACCCCAGGGGAGTTCCAAATCTGTGTGGGTAGAATATATATCCCACGGGGTTAAAATTGAAAAAAGTTGAAAAAAATTTTTTGGGGGACTTAGTCATTTTTCCGGCGTGTATCAGACTTACATATAGGGGAAATGTTAGTGAGCGTTCCAATTTCAGTTCCAGAGCCTTTCGCCCAATGAGTCCTTGATATTTAGTTGTTTTCAGACAATTTTCTGGATTTTTGAAAATTTCACTTTTTTGTGAAAATATCCACTAAATGAGGGAATAATATGTGTGAGGGTACCCCAGGAGAGTTGCAAATGTGTGTGGGTAGAATATATATCCCACAGGGGTACAATTGAAAAAAGTTGAAAAATATTTTTTTTTGGACTGAGTCATTTTTCTGGCCTTTATCAGACTTTCAGATAGGGGAAATGTCAGTGAGCATTCCGATTTCAGTTCCAGAGCGATTTGCCCAATGAGTCCTTGATAGTTTGTAGTTTTCAGCCAATATTTTAGATTTTTGAAAATTTTACTTTTTTGTGAAAATATCCACTAAATGAGGGAATAATATGTGTGAGGGTACCCCAGGAGAGTTCCAAATGTGTGTGGGTAGAATATATATACCACGGGGGTAAAATTGAAAAAAGTTGAACAAATTTTTTTTTTTGGACTTAGTCATTTTTCCGGCATTTATCAGACTTTCAGATAAGGCAAATGTCAGTGAGCTTTCCGATTTCAGTTCCAGAGCGATTCGCCCAATAAGTCCTTGATATTTAGTTCTTTTCAGCCAATTTTCTGGATTTTTGAAAATTTCACTTTTTTGTGAAAATATCCACTAGATGAGGGAATAATATGTGGGAGGGTACCGCAGGAGAGTTCCAAATGTGTGTGGGTAGAAAATATATACCACGGGGGTAAAATTGAAAAAAGTTGAACAAATTTTTTTTTTTGGACTTAGTCATTTTTCCGGCATTTATCAGACTTTCAGATAGGGGAAATGTCAGTGAGCGTTCCAATTTCAGTTCCAGAGCGATTTGCCCAATGAGTCCTTGATATTTAGTCGTTTTCAGACAATTTTCTGGATTTTTGAAAATTTCACTTTTTTGTGAAAATATCCACTAAATGAGGGAATAATATGTGTGAGGGTACCCCAGGAGAGTTACAAATGTGTGTGGGTAGAATATATATCCCACAGGGGTACAATTGAAAAAAGTTGAAAAATATTTTTTTTTGGAATTAGTCATTTTTCTGGCCTTTATCAGACTTTCAGATAGGGGAAATGTCAGTGAGCGTTCCAATTTCAGTTCCAGAGCGATTTGCCCAATGAGTCCTTGATAGTTAGTAGTTTTCAGCCAATATTTTGGAATTTTGAAAATTTCACTTTTTTGTGAAAATATCCACTAAATGAGAGAATAATATGTGTGAGGGTACCCCAGGAGAGTTCCAAATGTGTGTGGGTGGAATATATTTCCCACGGGGGTAAAATTGAAAAAAGTTGAAAAAAATTTTTTTTTGGACTTAGTCATTTTTCCGGCGTTTATCAAACTTTCAGAAAGGGCAAATGTCAGTGAGCGTTCCGATTTCAATTCCAGAGCGATTCGCCCAATGAGTCCTTGATATTTAGTCGTTTTCAGCCAATATTTTGGAATTTTGAAAATTTCACTTTTTTGTGAAAATATCCACTAAATGAGGGAATAATATGTGTGAGGGTACCCCAGGAGAGTTCCAAATGTGTGTGGGTAGAATATATATCGCACGGGGGCAAAATTGAAAAAAGTTGAACAAATTTTTTTTTTTGGACTTAGTAATTTTTCCGGCGTTTATCAGACTTTCAGATAGGGAAAATGTCAGTAAGCGTTCCGATTTCAGTTCCAGAGCGATTCGCCCAATGAGTCCTTGATATTTAGTCGTTTTCAGCCAATATTTTGGATTTTTGAAAATTTCACTTTTTTGTGAAAATATCCACTAAATGAGGGAATAATATGTGTGAGGGTACCCCAGGAGAGTTCCAATTGTGTGTGGGTAGAATATTTATCCCACGGGGGTAAAATTGAAAAAAGTTGAAAAAATATTTTTTTTTGACTTAGTCATTTTTCTGGCGTTTATCACACTTTCAGATAGGGGAAATGTCAGTGAGCGTTCCGATTTCAATTCTAGAGCGATTCGCCCAATGAGTCCTTGATATTTAGTCGTTTTCAGTCAATATTTTGGATTTTTGAAAATTTCACTTTTTTGTGAAAATATCCACTAAATGAGGGAATAATATGTGTGAGGGTACCCCAGGAGAGTTCCAAATGTGTGTGGGTAGAATATATATCCCATTGGGGTAAAATAGAAAAAAGTTGAAAAAAAATTTTTTTTGGACTTAGTCATTTTTCCGGCGTTTATCAGACTTTCAGATAGGGGAAATGTCAGTCAGCGTTTCGATTTCAGTTCCACAGCGATTCGCCCAATGAGTCCTTGATATTTAGTAGTTTTCAGCCAATTTTCTGGATTTTTGAAAATTTCACTTTTTTTGTGAAATTATCCACTAAATGACGGAATAATATGTGTGAGGGTACCCCAGTAGAGTTCCAAATGGGTGTGGGTAGAATACATATAGGACGGGGGTAAAATTGAAAAAAGTTGTAAAAATTTTTTTTTTGGGAATTAGTCATTTTTCCGGCATTTATCAGTCTTTCAGATAGGGCAAATGTCAGTCAGAGTTCCGATTTCAGTTCCAGAGCTATTCGCCTAATGAGTCCTTGATATTTAGTCGTTTTCAGCCAATTTTCTGGATATTTGAAAATTTCACTTTTTTGTGAAAATATCCACTAAATGAGGGAATAATATGTGTGAGGGTACCCCAGGAGAGTTCCAAATGTGTGTGGGTAGAATATATATCTCACGGGGGTAAAATTGAAAAAAGTTGAACAAAATTTTTTTTTAACTTAGTCATTTTTCCAGCGTTTATCAGACTTTCAGATAGGGCAAATGTCAGTGAGCGTTCCGTTTTCAGTTCCAGAGCGATTGTCAGAATGATTTCTTGATATTTATTCATTTTCAGACAATATTTTGGATTTTTGAAAATGTAACTTTTTTGTGAAAATATCCACTAAATGAGGGAATAATATGTGTGAGGGTACCCCAGGAGAGTTAAAAATGTGTGTGGGAAGAATATATATCCCACGGGGGTACAATTGAAAAAGGTTGAAAAATTTTTTTCTTTGGACTTAGTCATTTTTCCGGCGCTTATCATACTTTCAGAAAGGGGAAATGTCAGTGAGCGTTCCGATTTCAGTTCCAGAGCGATTCGCCCAATGAGTCCTTGATATTTAGTCGTTTTCAGCCAATTTTCTGGATTTTTGAAAATTTCACTTTTTTGTGAAAATATGCACGAATTGAGGGAATAATATGTGTGAGGGTACCCCAGGAGAGTTGCAAATGTGTTTGGGAAGAATATATATCCCACGAGGTAAAATTGAAAAAAGTTGAAAAATTTTTTTTTTTTCGACTTAGTCATTTTTCCGACGTTTATCAGACTTCCAGATAGGGCAAATGTCAGTGAGCGTTCCGATTTCAGTTCCAGAGCGATTAGCCCAATGAGCCCTTGATATATAGTCGTTTTCATCCAATATTTTGGATTTTTGAAAATTTCACTTTTTTGTGAAAATATCCACTAAATGAGGGAATAATATGTGTGAGGGTACCCCAGGAGAGTTCCAAATGTGTGTGGGTAGAATATATATCCCACAGGGGTAAAATTGAAAAAAGTTGAACAAATTTTTTTTTTGAACTTAGTCATTTTTCCAGCGTTTATCAGACTTTTAGATAGGGGAAATGTCAGTGAGCGTTCCAATTTCAGTTCCAGAGCAATTTGCCCTATGATTCTTTGATATTTACTCTTTTTCAGCCAATTTTATGGATTTTTGAAAATTTCACTTTTATGTGAAAATATCCACTAAATGAGGGAATAATATGTGTGAGGGTAAACCAGGAGAGTTCCAAATGTGTGTGGGTAGAATATATATCCCACGGGGGTAAAATTGAAAAAAGTTGAAAAAATATTTTTTTTTGACCTAGTCATTTTTCCAGCGTTTATCAGACTTTCAGATAGGGGAAAAGTCAGTGAGCGTTCCGATTTCAATTCCAGAGCGATTCGCCCAATGAGTCCTTGATATTTAGTCGTTTTCAGCCAATATTTTGGAATTTTGAAAATTTCACTTTTTTGTGAAAATTTCCACTAAATGAGGGAATAATATGTGTGATGGTACCCCAGGAGAGTTCCAAATGTGTGTGGGTAGAATATATATCCCACGGGGGTAAAATTGAAAAAAATTGAACAATTTTTTTTTTTGGACTTAGTCATTTTTCCGGCGTTTATCAGACTTTCAGATAGGGCAAATGTCAGTGAGCGTTCCGATTTCAGTTCCAGAGCGATTCGTCCAATGAGTCCTTGATATTTAGTCGTTTTCAGCCAATATTTTGGATTTTTGAAAATTTCACTTTTTTGTGAAAATATCCACTAAATGAGGGAATAATATGTGTGAGGGTACACCAGGAGAGTTCCAAATGTGTGTGGGTAGAATATATATCCCATGGGGGTAAAATTGAAAAAAGTTGAAAAAAACTTTTTTTTGGACTTAGTAATTTTTCCGGCGTTTATCAGACTTTCAGATAGGGGAAATGTCAGTGAGCGTTCCGATTTCAGTTCCAGAGCGATTCGCCCAATGAGTCCTTGATATTTAGTCATTTTCAGCCAATATTTTGGAATTTTGAAAATTTCACTTTTTTGTGAAAATATCCACTAAATGAGGGAATAATATGTGTGAGGGTACCCCAGGAGAGTTCCAAATGTGTGTGGGTAGAATATATATCGCACGGGGGTAAAATTGAAAAAAGTTGAACAAATTTTTTTTTTTGGACTTAGTAATTTTTCCGGCGTTTATCAGACTTTCAGATAGGGAAAATGTCAGTGAGCTTTTCGATTTCAGTTCCAGAGCGATTTTCCCAATGAGTCCTTGATATTTAGTCATTTTCAGCCAATTTTCTGGATTTTTGAAAATTTCACTTTTTTGTGAAAATATCCACTAAATGACGGAATAGTATGTGTGAGGGTACCCCAGGAGAGTTCCAAATCTGTGTGGGTAGAATGTATATCCCACGGGGGTAAAATTGAAAAAAGTTGAAAAAAATTTTTTTTTTGGACTTAGTCATTTTTCCGGCATTTATCAGTCTTTCAGATAGGGCAAATGTCAGTCAGCGTTACGATTTCAGTTCCAGAGCGATTCGCCCAATGAGTCCTTGATATTTAGTCGTTTTCAGCCAATTTTCTGGATTTTTAAAAATTTCACTTTTTTGTGAAAATATGCACTAATTGAGGGAATAATATGTGTGAGGGTACCTCAGGAGAGTTCCAAAGGTGTGTGGGTAGAATATATATACCACGGGGGTAAAATTGAAAAAAGTTGAACAAACTTTTTTTTTTGGACTTAGTCATTTTTCCGGCATTTATCAGACTTTCAGATAAGGCAAATGTCAGTGAGCTTTCCGATTTCAGTTCCAGAGCGATTCACCCAATGAGTCCTTAATATTTAGTTCTTTTCAGCCAATTTTCTGGATTTTTGAAAATTTCACTTTTTTGTGAAAATATGCACTAATTGAGGGAATAATATGTGTGAGGGTACCCCAGGGGAGTTCCAAATCTGTGTGGGTAGAATATATATCCCACGGGGTTAAAATTGAAAAAAGTTGAAAAAAATTTTTTGGGGGACTTAGTCATTTTTCCAGCGTGTATCAGACTTACATATAGGGGAAATGTTAGTGAGCGTTCCAATTTCAGTTCCAGAGCCTTTCGCCCAATGAGTCCTTGATATTTAGTTGTTTTCAGACAATTTTCTGGATTTTTGAAAATTTCACTTTTTTGTGAAAATATCCACTAAATGAGGGAATAATATGTGTGAGGGTACCCCAGGAGAGTTGCAAATGTGTGTGGGTAGAATATATATCCCACAGGGGTACAATTGAAAAAAGTTGAAAAATATTTTTTTTTGGACTTAGTCATTTTTCTGGCCTTTATCAGACTTTCAGATAGGGGAAATGTCAGTGAGCATTCCGATTTCAGTTCCAGAGCGGTTTGCCCAATGAGTCCTTGATAGTTTGTAGTTTTCAGCCAATATTTTAGATTTTTGAAAATTTTACTTTTTTGTGAAAATATCCACTAAATGAGGGAATAATATGTGTGAGGGTACCCCAGGAGAGTTCCAAATGTGTGTGGGTAGAATATATATACCACGGGGGTAAAATTGAAAAAAGTTGAACAAATTTTTTTTTTTGGACTTAGTCATTTTTCCGGCATTTATCAGACTTTCAGATAAGGCAAATGTCAGTGAGCTTTCCGATTTCAGTTCCAGAGCGATTCGCCCAATAAGTCCTTGATATTTAGTTCTTTTCAGCCAATTTTCTGGATTTTTGAAAATTTCACTTTTTTGTGAAAATATCCACTAAATGAGGGAATAATATGTGGGAGGGTACCGCAGGAGAGTTCCAAATGTGTGTGGGTAGAAAATATATACCACGGGGGTAAAATTGAAAAAAGTTGAACAAATTTTTTTTTTTGGACTTAGTCATTTTTCCGGCATTTATCAGACTTTCAGATAGGGGAAATGTCAGTGAGCGTTCCAATTTCAGTTCCAGAGCGATTTGCCCAATGAGTCCTTGATATTTAGTTGTTTTCAGACAATTTTCTGGATTTTTGAAAATTTCACTTTTTTGTGAAAATATCCACTAAATGAGAGAATAATATGTGTGAGGGTACCCCAGGAGAGTTCCAAATATGTGTGGGTGGAATATATTTCCCACGGGGGTAAAATTGAAAAAAGTTGAAAAAAATTTTTTTTTGGACTTAGTCATTTTTCCGGCGTTTATCAAACTTTCAGAAAGGGCAAATGTCAGTGAGCGTTCCGATTTCAATTCCAGAGCGATTCGCCCAATGAGTCCTTGATATTTAGTCGTTTTCAGCCAATATTTTGGAATTTTGAAAATTTCACTTTTTTGTGAAAATATCCACTAAATGAGGGAATAATATGTGTGAGGGTACCCCAGGAGAGTTCCAAATGTGTGTGGGTAGAATATATATCGCACGGGGGTAAAATTGAAAAAAGTTGAACAAATTTGTTTTTTTGGACTTAGTAATTTTTCCGGCGTTTATCAGACTTTCAGATAGGGAAAATGTCAGTAAGCGTTCCGATTTCAGTTCCAGAGCGATTCGCCCAATGAGTCCTTGATATTTAGTCGTTTTCAGCCAATATTTTGGATTTTTGAAAATTTCACTTTTTTGTGAAAATATCCACTAAATGAGGGAATAATATGTGTGAGGGTACCCCAGGAGAGTTCCAATTGTGTGTGGGTAGAATATTTATCCCACGGGGGTAAAATTGAAAAAAGTTGAAAAAATATTTTTTTTTGACTTAGTCATTTTTCTGGCGTTTATCACACTTTCAGATAGGGGAAATGTCAGTGAGCGTTCCGATTTCAATTCTAGAGCGATTCGCCCAATGAGTCCTTGATATTTAGTCGTTTTCAGTCAATATTTTGGATTTTTGAAAAATTCACTTTTTTGTGAAAATATCCACTAAATGAGGGAATAATATGTGTGAGGGTACCCCAGGAGAGTTCCAAATGTGTGTGGGTAGAATATATATCCCATTGGGGTAAAATAGAAAAAAGTTGAAAAAAAATTTTTTTTGGACTTAGTCATTTTTCCGGCGTTTATCAGACTTTCAGATAGGGGAAATGTCAGTCAGCGTTTCGATTTCAGTTCCACAGCGATTCGCCCAATGAGTCCTTGATATTTAGTAGTTTTCAGCCAATTTTCTGGATTTTTGAAAATTTCACTTTTTTTGTGAAATTATCCACTAAATGACGGAATAATATGTGTGAGGGTACCCCAGTAGAGTTCCAAATGGGTGTGGGTAGAATACATATAGCACGGGGGTAAAATTGAAAAAAGTTGAAAAAATTTTTTTTTTGGGAATTAGTCATTTTTCCGGCATTTATCAGTCTTTCAGATAGGGCAAATGTCAGTCAGAGTTCCGATTTCAGTTCCAGAGCTATTCGCCTAATGAGTCCTTGATATTTAGTCGTTTTCAGCCAATTTTCTGGATATTTGAAAATTTCACTTTTTTGTGAAAATATCCACTAAATGAGGGAATAATATGTGTGAGGGTACCCCAGGAGAGTTCCAAATGTGTGTGGGTAGAATATATATCCCACGGGGGTAAAATTGAAAAAAGTTGAACAAAATTTTTTTTTAACTTAGTCATTTTTCCAGCGTTTATCAGACTTTCAGATAGGGCAAATGTCAGTGAGCGTTCCGTTTTCAGTTCCAGAGCGATTGTCAGAATGATTTCTTGATATTTATTCATTTTCAGACAATATTTTGGATTTTTGAAAATGTCACTTTTTTGTGAAAATATCCACTAAATGAGGGAATAATATGTGTGAGGGTACCCCAGGAAATTTGCAAATGTGTGTGGGAAGAATATATATCCCACGAGGTAAAATTGAAAAAAGTTGAAAAAATTTTTATTTTGGAATTAGTCATTTTTCCTGCGTTTATCAGATTTTCAGATAGGGGAAATGTCAGTGAGCGTTCCAATTTCAGTTCCAGAGCGATTCGCCCAATGAGCCCTTGATACTTAGTCGTTTTCAGCCAATTATGTGGATTTTTGAAAATTTCACTTTTTTGTGAAAATATCCACTAAATGAGGGAATAATATGTGTGAGGGTACCCCAGGAGAGTTCCAAATGTGTGTGGGTAGAATATATATCCCACGGGGGTAAAATTGAAAAAAGTTGAAAAAATTTTTTTTTTGGACTTAGTCATTTTTACTGCGTTTATCAGACAATCAAATAGGGGAAATGTCAGTGAGCGTTCCGATTTCAGTACCAGAGCGATTCGCCCAATGAGTGCTTGATATTTAGTAGTTTTCAGCCAATTTTCTGGATTTTTGAAAATTTCACTTTTTTGTGAAAATATCCACTAAATGACGGAATAATATGTGTGAGGGTACCCCAGGAGAGTTCCAAATCTGTGTGGGTAGAATTTATATCCCACGGGGGTAAAATTGAAAAAAGTTGAAAAAATTTTTTTTTTTGGACTTAGTCATTTTTCCGGCATTTATCAGTCTTTCAGATAGGGCAAATGTCAGTCAGCATTCCGATTTGAGTTCCAGAGCGATTCGCCCAATGAGTCCTTGATATTTAGTCGTTTTCAGCCAATTTTCTGGATTTTTGAAAATTTCACTTTTTTGTGAAAATATGCACTAATTGAGGGAATAATATGTGTGAGGGTACCCCAGGAGAGTTGCAAATGTGTGTGGGAAGAATATATATCCCACGGGGGTACAATTGAAAAAAGTTGCAAAAATTTTTTTTTTGGACTTAGTCATTTTTCCGGCGTTTATAAGACATTCAGATAGGGGAAATGTCAGTGAGCGTTCCGTTTTCAGTTCCAGAGCGATTCTCCCAATGAGTCCTTGATATTTAGTCGTTTTCAGACAATATTTTGGATTTTTGAAAATTTCACTTTTTTGTGAAAATATCCACTAAATGAGGGAATAATATGTGTGAGGGTACCCCAAGAGAGTTCCAAATGTGTGTGGGTAGAATATATATCTCACGGGGCTAAAATTGAAAAAAGTTGAAAAAATATTTTTTTTGGACTTAGTCATTTTTCCGGCATTTATCAGACTTTCAGATAGGGCAAATGTCAGTGAGCGTTCAGATTTCAGTTCCAAAGCGATTCGCCCAATGAGTCCTTGATATTTAGTCATTTTAAGCCAATTTTATGGATTTTTGAAAATTTCACTTTTTTGTGAAAATGTCCACTAATTGAGGGAATAATATGTGTGAGGGTATGCAAGGAGAGTTCCGAATGTGTGTGGGTAGAATATATATCCCACGAGGTAAAATTGAAAAAAGTTGAAAAAATATTTTTTTTGGACTTAGTCATTTTTCCGGCGTTTATCAGACTTTCAGATAGGGGAAATGTCAGTGAGCGTTCCAATTTCAGTTCCCGAGCGATTTGTCCAATGAGTCCGTGATATTTAGTAGTTTTCAGACAATTTTCTGGATTTTTGAAAATTTCACTTTTTTGTGAAAATATCCACTAAATGAGGGAATAATATGTGTGAGGGTACCCCAGGAGAGTTCCAAATGTGTGTGGGTAGAATATATATCCCACAGGGGTACAATTGAAAAAAGTTGAAAAATATTTTTTTTGGACTTAGTCATTTTTCTGGCCTTTATCAGACTTTCAGATAGGGGAAATGTCAGTGAGCATTCCGATTTCAGTTCCAGAGCGATTTGCCCAATGAGTCCTTGATAGTTAGTAGTTTTCAGCCAATATTTTAGATTTTTGAAAATTTTACTTTTTTGTGAAAATATCCACTAAATGAGGGAATAATATGTGTGAGGGTACCCCAGGAGAGTTCCAAATGTGTGTGGGTAGAATATATATCCCACGGGGGTAAAATTGAAAAAAGTTGAACAAATTTTTTTTTTTGGACTTAGTCATTTTTCCGGCATTTATCAGACTTTCAGATAAGGCAAATGTCAGTGAGCTTTCCGATTTCAGTTCCAGAGCGATTCGCCCAATGAGTCCTTGATATGTAGTCGTTTTCAGCCAATTTTCTGGATTTTTGAAAATTTCACTTTTTTGTGTAAATATGCACTAATTGAGGGAATAATATGTGTAAGGGTACCCCAGGAGAGTTCCAAATGTGTGTGGGTAGAATATATATCCCACGGGGGTACAATTGAAAAAAGTTAAAAAAATTTTTTTTTTGGACTTAGTCATTTTTCCGGCGTTTATCAGACTTTCAGATAGGGGAAATGTCAGTGAGCGTTCCAATTTCAGTTCCAGAGCGATTTGCCCAATGAGTCCTTGATATTTAGTCATTTTCAGACAATTTTCTGGATTTTTGAAAATTTCACTTTTTTGTGAAAATATCCACTAAATGAGGGAATAATATGTGTGAGGGTACCCCAGGAGAGTTACAAATGTGTGTGGGTAGAATATATATCCCACAGGGGTACAATTGAAAAAAGTTGAAAAATATTTTTTTTTGGACTTAGTCATTTTTCTGGCCTTTATCAGACTTTCAGATAGGGGAAATGTCAGTGAGCGTTCCAATTTCAGTTCCAGAGCGATTTGCCCAATGAGTCCTTGATAGTTAGTAGTTTTCAGCCAATATTTTAGAGTTTTGAAAATGTTACTTTTTAGTGAAAATATCCACTAAATGAGGGAATAATATGTGTGAGGGTACCCCAGGAGAGTTCCAAATGTGTGTGGGTAGAATATATATCCCACGGGGGTAAAATTGAAAAAAGTTGAACAAATGTTTTTTTTTGGACTGTCATTTTTCTGGCGTTTATCAGACTTTCAGACATAGGAAATGTCAGTGAGCGTTCCGATTTCAGTTCCGGAGCGATTCGCCCAATGAGTCCTTGATATTTAGTCGTTTTCAGCCAATTTTCTGGATTTTTGAAAATTTCACTTTTTTGTGAAAATATCCACTAAATGAGGGAATAATATGTGTGAGGGTACCCCAGGAGAGTTCCAAATGTTTGTGGGTAGAATACATATACCACGGGGGTAAAATTGAAAAAAGTTGAACAAATTTTTTTTTTTGGACTTAGTCATTTTTCCGGCATTTATCAGACTTTCAGATAAGGCAAATGTCAGTGAGCTTTCCGATTTCAGTTCCAGAGCGATTCGCCCAATGAGTCCATGATATTTAGTTCTTTTCAGCCAATTTTCTGGATTTTTGAAAATTTCACTTTTTTGTGAAAATATGCACTAATTGAGGGAATAATATGTGTGAGGGTACCCCAGGAGAGTTCCAAATCTGTGTGGGTAGAATATATATCCCACGGGGTTAAAATTGAAAAAAGTTGAAAAATTTTTTTTGGGGGACTTAGTCATTTTTCCGGCGTTTATTAGACTTACATATAGGGGAAATGTTAGTGAGCGTTCCAATTTCAGTTCCAGAGCCTTTCGCCCAATGAGTCCTTGATATTTAGTTGTTTTCAGACAATTTTCTGGATTTTTGAAAATTTCACTTTTTTGTGAAAATATCCACTAAATGAGGGAATAATATGTGTGAGGGTACCCCAGGAGAGTTCCAAATGTGTGTGGGTAGAATATATATACCACGGGGGTAAAATTGAAAAAAGTTGAACAAATTTTTTTTTTTGGACTTAGTCATTTTTCCGGCATTTATCAGACTTTCAGATAAGGCAAATGTCAGTGAGCTTTCCGATTTCAGTTCCAGAGCGATTCGCCCAATGAGTCCTTGATATTTAGTTCTTTTCAGCCAATTTTCTGGATTTTTGAAAATTTCACTTTTTTGTGAAAATATGCACTAATTGAATGAATAATATGTGTGAGGGTACCCCAGGAGAGTTCCAAATGTGTGTGGGTAGAATATATATCCCTCGGGGGTAAAATTGAAAAAAGCTGAACAAATGTTTTTTTTTGGACTTAGTCATTTTTCTGGCGTTTATCAGACTTTCAGAAAGGGGAAATGTCAGTGAGCATTAGATTTCAGTTCCAGAGCGATTCTCCCAATGAGTCCTTGATATTTAGTCGTTTTCAGACAATATTTTGGATTTTTGAAAATTTCACTTTTTTGTGAAAATATCCACTAATTGAGGGAATAATATGTGTGAGGGTACCCCAGAAGAGTTCCAAATGTGTGTGGGTGGAAAATATATACCACGAGGTAAAATTGATAAAAGTTGAACAAAATTTTTTTTTGGACTTAGTCATTTTTCTGGCGTTTATCAGACTTTCAGATAGGGGAAATGTCAGTGAGCGTTCCGATTTCAGTACCAGAGCGATTCGCCCAATGAGTCCTTGATATTTAGTCGTTTTCAGACAATTTTCTGGATTTTTGAAAATTTCACTTTTTTGTGAAAATATCCACTAAATGAGGGAATAATATGTGTGAGGGTACCCCAGGAGAGTTCCAAATGTGTGTGGGTAGAATATATATCCCACGGGGTAAAATTGAAAAAAGTTGAACAAATTATTTTTTTTGGACTTAGTCATTTTTCTGGCGTTTATCAGACTTTCAGATAGGGGAAATGTCAGTGAGCGTTCCGATTTCAGTACCAGAGCGATTCGCCCAATGAGTCCTTGATATTTAGTCGTTTTCAGCCAATTTTCTGGATTTTTGAAAATTTCACTTTTTTGTGAAAATATCCACTAAATGAGGGAATAATATGTGTGAGGGTACCCCAGGAGAGTTCCAAATGTGTGTGGGTAGAATATATATCCCACGGGGGTAAAATTGAAAAAAGTTGAAAACATTTTTTTTTTTGGACTTAGTCATTTTTCCGGCATTTATCAGTCTTTCAGATAGGGCAAATGTAAGTCAGCATTCCGATTTCAGTTCCAGAGCGATTCGCCCAATGAGGCCTTGATATTTAGTCGTTTTCAGCAAATTTTCTGGATTTTTGAAAATTTCACTTTTTTGTGAAAATATGCACTAATTGAGGGAATAATATGTGTGAGGGTACCCCAGGAGAGTTGCAAATGTGTGTGGGAAGAATATATATCCCACGGGGGTACAATTGAAAAAAGTTGCAAAAATTTTTTTTTTGGACTTAGTCATTTTTCCGGCGTTTATAAGACATTCAGATAGGGGAAATGTCAGAGAGCGTTCCGTTTTCAGTTCCAGAGCGATTCTCCCAATGAGTCCTTGATATTTAGTCGTTTTCAGACAATATTTTGGATTTTTGAAAATTTCACTTTTTTGTGAAAATATCCACTAAATGAGGGAATAATATGTGTGAGGGTACCCCAGGAGAGTTCCAAATGTGTGTGGGTAGAATATATATCTCACGGGGCTAAAATTGAAAAAAGTTGAAAAAATATTTTTTTTGGACTTAGTCATTTTTCCGGCATTTATCAGACTTTCAGATAGGGCAAATGTCAGTGAGCGTTCAGATTTCAGTTCCAGAGCGATTCGGCCAATGAGTCCTTGATATTTAGTCGTTTTAAGCCAATTTTATGGATTTTTGAAAATTTCACTTTTTTGTGAAAATGTCCACTAATTGAGGGAATAATATGTGTGAGGGTATGCAAAGAGAGTTCCGAATGTGTGTGGGTAGAATATATATCCCACGAGGTAAAATTGAAAAAAGTTGAACAAATTTTTTTTTTTGGACTTAGTCATTTTTCCGGCATTTATCAGACTTTCAGATAAGGCAAATGTCAGTGAGCTTTCCGATTTCAGTTCCAGAGCGATTCGCCCAATGAGTCCTTGATATTTAGTCGTTTTCAGCCAATTTTCTGGATTTTTGAAAATTTCACTTTTTTGTGTAAATATGCACTAATTGAGGGAATAATATGTGTAAGGGTACCCCAGGAGAGTTCCAAATGTGTGTGGGTAGAATATATATCCCACGGGGGTACAATTGAAAAAAGTTAAAAAAATTTTTTTTTTGGACTTAGTCATTTTTCCGGCGTTTATCAGACTTTCAGATAGGGGAAATGTCAGTGAGCGTTCCAATTTCAGTTCCAGAGCGATTTGCCCAATGAGTCCTTGATATTTAGTCGTTTTCAGACAATTTTCTGGATTTTTGAAAATTTCACTTTTTTGTGAAAATATCCACTAAATGAGGGAATAATATGTGTGAGGGTACCCCAGGAGAGTTACAAATGTGTGTGGGTAGAATATATATCCCACAGGGGTACAATTGAAAAAAGTTGAAAAATATTTTTTTTTGGACTTAGTCATTTTTCTGGCCTTTATCAGACTTTCAGATAGGGGAAATGTCAGTGAGCGTTCCAATTTCAGTTCCAGAGCGATTTGCCCAATGAGTCCTTGATAGTAGTTTTCAGCCAATATTTTAGAGTTTTGAAAATGTTACTTTTTAGTGAAAATATCCACTAAATGAGGGAATAATATGTGTGAGGGTACCCCAGGAGAGTTCCAAATGTGTGTGGGTAGAATATATATCCCACGGGGGTAAAATTGAAAAAAGTTGAACAAATGTTTTTTTTTGGACTGTCATTTTTCTGGCGTTTATCAGACTTTCAGACATAGGAAATGTCAGTGAGCGTTCCGATTTCAGTTCCAGAGCGATTCGCCCAATGAGTCCTTGATATTTAGTCGTTTTCAGCCAATTTTCTGGATTTTTGAAAATTTCACTTTTTTGTGAAAATATCCAAAAAATGAGGGAATAATATGTGTGAGGGTACCCCAGGAGAGTTCCAAATCTGTGTGGGTAGAATATATATCCCACGGGGGTAAAATTGTAAAAAATTGAAAACAATTTTTTTTTGGACTTAGTCATTTTTCCGGCGTTTATCAGACTTTCAGATAGGGGAAATGTGAGTGAGAGTTCCGATTTCAGTACCAGAGCGATTCGCCCAATGAGTCCTTGATATTTAGTCGTTTTCAGCCAATTTTCTGGATTTTTGAAAATTTCACTTTTTTGTGAAAATATCCACTAAATGAGGGAATAATATGTGTGAGGGTACCCCAGGAGAGTTCCAAATGTGTGTGGGTAGAATATATATACCACGGGGGTAAAATTGAAAAAAGTTGAACAAATTTTTTTTTTTGGACTTAGTCATTTTTCCGGCATTTATCAGACTTTCAGATAAGGCAAATGTCAGTGAGCTTTCCGATTTCAGTTCCAGAGCGATTCGCCCAATGAGTCCATGATATTTAGTTCTTTTCAGCCAATTTTCTGGATTTTTGAAAATTTCACTTTTTTGTGAAAATATGCACTAATTGAGGGAATAATATGTGTGAGGGTACCCCAGGAGAGGTCCAAATCTGTGTGGGTAGAATATATATCCCTCGGGGGTAAAATTGAAAAAAGTTGAACAAATGTTTTTTTTTGGACTTAGTCATTTTTCTGGCGTTTATCAGACTTTCAGATAGGGGAAATGTCAGTGAGCATTAGATTTCAGTTCCAGAGCGATTCTCCCAATGAGTCCTTGATATTTAGTCGTTTTCAGACAATATTTTGGATTTTTGAAAATTTCACTTTTTTGTGAAAATATTCACTAATTGAGGGAATAATATGTGTGAGGGTACCGCAGAAGAGTTCCAAATGTGTGTGGGTAGAAAATATATACCACGAGGTAAAATTGATAAAAGTTGAACAAAATTTTTTTTTGGACTTAGTCATTTTTCTGGCGTTTATCAGACTTTCAGATAGGGGAAATGTCAGTGAGCGTTCCAATTTCAGTTCCAGAGCGTTTCGCCCAATGATTCCTTGATATTTAGTCGTTTTCAGACAATTTTCTGGATTTTTGAAAATTTCACTTTTTTGTGAAAATATCCACTAAATGAGGGAATAATATGTGTGAGGGTACCCCAGGAGAGTTCCAAATGTGTGTGGGTAGAATATATATCCCTCGGGGGTAAAATTGAAAAAAGTTGAACAAATGTTTTTTTTTGGACTTAGTCATTTTTCCGGCATTTATCAGACTTTCAGATAGGGGAAATGTCATTGAGCGTTCCAATTTCAGTTCCAGAGCGATTCGCCCAATGAGTCCTTGATATTTAGTCGTTTTCAGACAATTTTCTGGATTTTTGAAAATTTCACTTTTTTGTGAAAATATCCACTAAATGAGGGAATAATATGTGTGAGGGTACCCCAGGAGAGTTCCAAATGTGTGTGGGTAGAATATATATCCCACGGGGTAAAATTGAAAAAAGTTGAACAAATGTTGTTTTTTGGACTTAGTCATTTTTCTGGCCTTTATCAGACTTTCAGATAGGGGAAATGTCAGTGAGCGTTCCAATTTCAGTTCCAGAGCGATTTGCCCAATGAGTCCTTGATAGTTAGTAGTTTTCAGCCAATATTTTAGAGTTTTGAAAATGTTACTTTTTAGTGAAAATATCCACTAAATGAGGGAATAATATGTGTGAGGGTACCCCAGGAGAGTTCCAAATGTGTGTGGGTAGAATATATATCCCAAGGGGGTAAAATTGAAAAAAGTTGAACAAATGTTTTTTTTTGGACTGTCATTTTTCTGGCGTTTATCAGACTTTCAGACATAGGAAATGTCAGTGAGCGTTCCGATTTCAGTTCCAGAGCGATTCGCCCAATGAGTCCTTGATATTTAGTCGTTTTCAGCCAATTTTCTGGATTTTTGAAAATTTCACTTTTTTGTGAAAATATCCAAAAAATGAGGGAATAATATGTGTGAGGGTACCCCAGGAGAGTTCCAAATCTGTGTGGGTAGAATATATATCCCACGGGGGTAAAATTGTAAAAAATTGAAAACAATTTTTTTTTGGACTTAGTCATTTTTCCGGCGTTTATCAGACTTTCAGATAGGGGAAATGTGAGTGCGCGTTCCGATTTCAGTACTAGAGCGATTCGCCCAATGAGTCCTTGATATTTAGTCGTTTTCAGCCAATTTTCTGGATTTTTGAAAATTTCACTTTTTTGTGAAAATATCCACTAAATGAGGGAATAATATGTGTGAGGGTACCCCAGGAGAGTTCCAAATGTGTGTGGGTAGAATATATATACCACGGGGGTAAAATTGAAAAAAGTTGAACAAATTTTTTTTTTTGGACTTAGTCATTTTTCCGGCATTTATCAGACTTTCAGATAAGGCAAATGTCAGTGAGCTTTCCGATTTCAGTTCCAGAGCGATTCGCCCAATGAGTCCATGATATTTAGTTCTTTTCAGCCAATTTTCTGGATTTTTGAAAATTTCACTTTTTTGTGAAAATATGCACTAATTGAGGGAATAATATGTGTGAGGGTACCCCAGGAGAGGTCCAAATCTGTGTGGGTAGAATATATATCCCACGGGGTTAAAATTGAAAAAAGTTGAAAAAATTTTTTGGGGGGACTTAGTCATTTTTCAGGCGTTTATCAGACTTACATATAGGGGAAATGTTAGTGAGCGTTCCAATTTCAGTTCCAGAGCGATTCGCCCAATGAGTCCTTGATATTTAGTTCTTTTCAGCCAATTTTCTGGATTTTTGAAAATTTCACTTTTTTGTGAAAATATGCACTAATTGAGGGAATAATATGTGTGAGGGTACCCCAGGAGAGTTCCAAATGTGTGTGGGTAGAATATATATCCCTCGGGGGTAAAATTGAAAAAAGTTGAACAAATGTTTTTTTTTGGACTTAGTCATTTTTCTGTCGTTTATCAGACTTTCAGATAGGGGAAATGTCATTGAGCGTTCCAATTTCAGTTCCAGAGCGATTCGCCCAATGAGTCCTTGATATTTAGTCGTTTTCAGACAATTTTCTGGATTTTTGAAAATTTCACTTTTTTGTGAAAATATCCACTAAATGAGGGAATAATATGTGTGAGGGTACCCCAGGAGAGTTCCAAATGTGTGTGGGTAGAATATATATCCCACGGGGTAAAATTGAAAAAAGTTGAACAAATTATTTTTTTTGGACTTAGTCATTTTTCTGGCGTTTATCAGACTTTCAGATAGGGGAAATGTCAGTGAGCGTTCCAATTTCAGTTCCAGAGCGATTCGCCCAATGAGTCCTTGATATTTAGTCGTTTTCAGCCAATTTTCTGGATTTTTGAAAATTTCACTTTTTTGTGAAAATATCCACTAAATGAGGGAATAATATGTGTGAGGGTACCCCAGGAGAGATCCAAATGTGTGTGGGTAGAATATATATCCCACGGGGGTAAAATTGAAAAAAGTTGATAACAATTTTTTTTTGGACTTAGTCATTTTTCCGGCGCTTATCATACTTTCAGATAGGGGAAATGTGAGTGAGCGTTCCGATTTCAGTACCAGAGCGATTCTCCCAATGAGTCCTTGAAATTTAGTAGTTTTCAGCCAATTTTCTGGATTTTTGAAAATTTCCCTTTTTTGTGAAAATATGCACTAATTGAGGGAATAATATGTGTGAGGGTACCCCAGGGGAGTTCCAAATCTGTGTGGGTAGAATATATATCCCACGGGGTTAAAATTGAAAAAAGTTGAAAAAAAATTTTTGGGGGACTTAGTCATTTTTCCGGCGTTTATCAGACTTTCATATAGGGGAAATGTCAGTGAGCGTTCCAATTTCAGTTCCAGAGCGTTTCGCCCAATGATTCCTTGATATTTAGTCGTTTTCAGACAATTTTCTGGATTTTTGAAAATTTCACTTTTTTGTGAAAATATCCACTAAATGAGGGAATAATATGTGTGAGGGTACCCCAGGAGAGTTCCAAATGTGTGTGGGTAGAATATATATCCCTCGGGGGTAAAATTGAAAAAAGTTGAACAAATGTTTTTTTTTGGACTTAGTCATTTTTCCGGCATTTATCAGACTTTCAGATAGGGGAAATGTCATTGAGCGTTCCAATTTCAGTTCCAGAGCGATTCGCCCAATGAGTCCTTGATATTTAGTCGTTTTCAGACAATTTTCTGGATTTTTGAAAATTTCACTTTTTTGTGAAAATATCCACTAAATGAGGGAATAATATGTGTGAGGGTACCCCAGGAGAGTTCCAAATGTGTGTGGGTAGAATATATATCCCACGGGGTAAAATTGAAAAAAGTTGAACAAATGTTGTTTTTTGGACTTAGTCATTTTTCCGGCATTTATCAGACTTTCAGATAAGGCAAATGTCAGTGAGCTTTCCGATTTCAGTTCCAGAGCGATTCGCCCAATGAGTCCTTGATATTTAGTCGTTTTCAGCCAATTTTCTGGATTTTTGAAAATTTCACTTTTTTGTGTAAATATGCACTAATTGAGGGAATAATATGTGTAAGGGTACCCCAGGAGAGTTCCAAATGTGTGTGGGTAGAATATATATCCCACGGGGGTACAATTGAAAAAAGTTAAAAAAATCTTTTTTTTGGACTTAGTCATTTTTCCGGCGTTTATCAGACTTTCAGATAGGGGAAATGTCAGTGAGCGTTCCAATTTCAGTTCCAGAGCGATTTGCCCAATGAGTCCTTGATATTTAGTCGTTTTCAGACAATTTTCTGGATTTTTGAAAATTTCACTTTTTTGTGAAAATATCCACTAAATGAGGGAATAATATGTGTGAGGGTACCCCAGGAGAGTTACAAATGTGTGTGGGTAGAATATATATCCCACGGGGGTACAATTGAAAAAAGTTGAAAAATATTTTTTTTTGGACTTAGTCATTTTTCTGGCCTTTATCAGACTTTCAGATAGGGGAAATGTCAGTGAGCGTTCCAATTTCAGTTCCAGAGCGATTTGCCCAATGAGTCCTTGATAGTTAGTAGTTTTCAGCCAATATTTTAGAGTTTTGAAAATGTTACTTTTTAGTGAAAATATCCACTAAATGAGGGAATAATATGTGTGAGGGTACCCCAGGAGAGTTCCAAATGTGTGTGGGTAGAATATATATCCCAAGGGGGTAAAATTGAAAAAAGTTGAACAAATGTTTTTTTTTGGACTGTCATTTTTCTGGCGTTTATCAGACTTTCAGACATAGGAAATGTCAGTGAGCGTTCCGATTTCAGTTCCAGAGCGATTCGCCCAATGAGTCCTTGATATTTAGTCGTTTTCAGCCAATTTTCTGGATTTTTGAAAATTTCACTTTTTTGTGAAAATATCCAAAAAATGAGGGAATAATATGTGTGAGGGTACCCCAGGAGAGTTCCAAATGTGTGTGGGTAGAATATATATACCACGGGGGTAAAATTGAAAAAAGTTGAACAAATTTTTTGTTTTGGACTTAGTCATTTTTCCGGCATTTATCAGACTTTCAGATAAGGCAAATGTCAGTGAGCTTTCCGATTTCAGTTCCAGAGCGATTCGCCCAATGAGTCCATGATATTTAGTTCTTTTCAGCCAATTTTCTGGATTTTTGAAAATTTCACTTTTTTGTGAAAATATGCACTAATTGAGGGAATAATATGTGTGAGGGTACCCCAGGAGAGGTCCAAATCTGTGTGGGTAGAATATATATCCCACGGGGTTAAAATTGAAAAAAGTTGAAAAAATTTTTTGGGGGACTTAGTCATTTTTCAGGCGTTTATCAGACTTACATATAGGGGAAATGTTAGTGAGCGTTCCAATTTCAGTTCCAGAGCGATTCGCCCAATGAGTCCTTGATATTTAGTTCTTTTCAGCCAATTTTCTGGATTTTTGAAAATTTCACTTTTTTGTGAAAATATGCACTAATTGAGGGAATAATATGTGTGAGGGTACCCCAGGAGAGTTCCAAATGTGTGTGGGTAGAATATATATCCCTCGGGGGTAAAATTGAAAAAAGTTGAACAAATGTTTTTTTTTGGACTTAGTCATTTTTCTGTCGTTTATCAGACTTTCAGATAGGGGAAATGTCATTGAGCGTTCCAATTTCAGTTCCAGAGCGATTCGCCCAATGAGTCCTTGATATTTAGTCGTTTTCAGACAATTTTCTGGATTTTTGAAAATTTCACTTTTTTGTGAAAATATCCACTAAATGAGGGAATAATATGTGTGAGGGTACCCCAGGAGAGTTCCAAATGTGTGTGGGTAGAATATATATCCCACGGGGTAAAATTGAAAAAAGTTGAACAAATTATTTTTTTTGGACTTAGTCATTTTTCTGGCGTTTATCAGACTTTCAGATAGGGGAAATGTCAGTGAGCGTTCCAATTTCAGTTCCAGAGCGATTCGCCCAATGAGTCCTTGATATTTAGTCGTTTTCAGCCAATTTTCTGGATTTTTGAAAATTTCACTTTTTTGTGAAAATATCCACTAAATGAGGGAATAATATGTGTGAGGGTACCCCAGGAGAGATCCAAATGTGTGTGGGTAGAATATATATCCCACGGGGGTAAAATTGAAAAAAGTTGATAACAATTTTTTTTTGGACTTAGTCATTTTTCCGGCGCTTATCATACTTTCAGATAGGGGAAATGTGAGTGAGCGTTCCGATTTCAGTACCAGAGCGATTCTCCCAATGAGTCCTTGAAATTTAGTCGTTTTCAGCCAATTTTCTGGATTTTTGAAAATTTCACTTTTTTGTGAAAATATGCACTAATTGAGGGAATAATATGTGTGAGGGTACCCCAGGAGAGTTCCAAATCTGTGTGGGTAGAATATATATCCCACGGGGTTAAAATTGAAAAAAGTTGAAAAAAATTTTTTGGGGGACATAGTCATTTTTCCGGCGTTTATCAGACTTTCATATAGGGGAAATGTCAGTGAGCGTTCCAATTTCAGTTCCAGAGCGTTTCGCCCAATGATTCCTTGATATTTAGTCGTTTTCAGACAATTTTCTGGATTTTTGAAAATTTCACTTTTTTGTGAAAATATCCACTAAATGAGGGAATAATATGTGTGAGGGTACCCCAGGAGAGTTCCAAATGTGTGTGGGTAGAATATATATCCCTCGGGGGTAAAATTGAAAAAAGTTGAACAAATGTTTTTTTTTGGACTTAGTCATTTTTCCGGCATTTATCAGACTTTCAGATAGGGGAAATGTCATTGAGCGTTCCAATTTCAGTTCCAGAGCGATTCGCCCAATGAGTCCTTGATATTTAGTCGTTTTCAGACAATTTTCTGGATTTTTGAAAATTTCACTTTTTTGTGAAAATATCCACTAAATGAGGGAATAATATGTGTGAGGGTACCCCAGGAGAGTTCCAAATGTGTGTGGGTAGAATATATATCCCACGGGGTAAAATTGAAAAAAGTTGAACAAATGTTGTTTTTTGTACTAAGTCATTTTTCTGGCGTTTATCAGACTTTCAGATAGGGGAAATGTCAGTGAGCGTTAGATTTCAGTTCTAGAGCGATACTCCCAATGAGTCCTTGATATTTAGTCGTTTTCAGACAATATTTTGGATTTTTGAAAATTTCACTTTTTTGTGAAAATATCCACTAATTGAGGGAATAATATGTGTGAGAGTACCCCAGGAGAGTTCCAAATGTGTGTGGGTAGAAAATATATACCACGAGGTAAAATTGATAAAAGTTGAACAAAATTTTTTTTTGGACTTAGTCATTTTTCTGGCGTTTATCAGACTTTCAGATAGGGGAAATGTCAGTGAGCGTTCCGATTTCAGTTCCAGAGCGATTCGCCCAATGAGTCCTTGATATTTAGTCGTTTTCAGACAATTTTCTGGATTTTTGAAAATTTCACTTTTTTGTGAAAATACCCACTAAATGAGGGAATAATATGTGTGAGGGTACCCCAGGAGAGTTCCAAATGTGTGTGGGTAGAATATATATCCCACGGGGGTAAAATTGAAAAAAAGTTGAAAATATTTTTTTTTTTGGACTTAGTCATTTTTCCGGCATTTATCAGACTTTCAGATAGGGGAAATGTCATTGAGCGTTCCAATTTCAGTTCCAGAGCGATTCGCCCAATGAGTCCTTGATATTTAGTCGTTTTCAGACAATTTTCTAGATTTTTGAAAATTTCACTTTTTTGTGAAAATATCCACTAAATGAGGGAATAATATGTGTGAGGGTACCCCAGGAGAGTTCCAAATGTGTGTGGGTAGAATATATATCCACGGGGGAAAAATTGAAAAAAGTGGAAAAAATTTTTTTTTTGGACTTAGTCATTTTTACAGCGTTTATCAGACTTTCAGATAGGGGAAATGTCAGTGAGCATTCCGATTTCAGTTCCAGAGCGATTCGCCCAATGAGTCCTTTATATTTAGTCGTTTTCAGTCATTTTGCTGGATTTTTGAAAATTTCAGTTTTTTGTGAAAATATCCACTAAATGAGGGAATAATATGTGTGAGGGTACCCCAGGAGAGTTCCAAATGTGTGTGGGTAGAATATATATTCCACGGGGTAAAATTGAAAAAAGTTGAACAAATTATTTTTTTTGGACTTAGTCATTTTTCTGGCGTTTATCAGACTTTCATATAGGGGAAATGTCAGTGAGCGTTCCAATTTCAGTTCCAGAGCGTTTCGCCCAATGAGTCCTTGATATTTAGTTGTTTTCAGACAATTTTCTGGATTTTTGAAAATTTCACTTTTTTGTGAAAATATCCACTAAATGAGGGAATAATATGTGTGAGGGTACCCCAGGAGAGTTCCAAATGTGTGTGGGTAGAATATATATCCCACAGGGGTACAATTGAAAAAAGTTGAAAAATATATTTCTTTGGACTTAGTCATTTTAATGGCCTTTATCAGACTTTCAGATAGGGGAAATGTCAGTGAGCATTCCGATTTCAGTTCCAGAACGATTTGCCCAATGAGTCCTTGATAGTTAGTAGTTTTCAGCCAATATTTTAGATTTTTGAAAATGTTACTTTTTTGTGAAAATATCCACTAAATGAGGGAATAATATGTGTGAGGGTACCCCAAGAGAGTTCCAAATTTGTGTGGGTAGAATATATATCCCTCGGGGGTAAAATTGAAAAAAGTTGAACAAATGTTTTTTTTTGGACTTAATCATTTTTCTGGCGTTTATCAGACTTTCAGATAGGGGTGAATGTCAGTGAGCGTTAGATTTCAGTTCCAGAGCCATTCTCCCAATGAGTCCTTGATATTTAGTCGTTTTTGTTATGTTCTGCTACCAAAGCTAAGGAAAGAGAGGAGATCTGTCCCTACTATAGGACTCAGCTGAATCCCTACGATGTAACAGGGAACCTGATCCTGCGATCAGACCTGCTAAAGTCCTAATCTAGTCTGTACGGAGACCTATATATGTGGGGAGGGAATCCCTACAAGTACTAAGGACTGGGAGGAATATGGGACACCTCCTAATAGAAATAGTAGCAGACAGACGAACAAACAAAATAGATAGAACATAGAGGTCCGTAGACCAAGCAAACTAACAAAGTAAGATACAGAGCACAGGCTAGCTAGAAAGTAGATATACAATGAAGTCCAGCAAAGCCAGAAGGGCGGAGCAGGATTAAATAGGCCAACAAGGTCATGTGACCAGCAAAGGAAAAAAAAACTAACAGCAAGGTTCTAACAGTACCCCCCCTTCTAAGAGGATCCTCCGGATCCCCTAGGACCAGGCTTATCAGGAAATCTCCTGTGAAACGCTCTGATAAGTCTGGACGTGGAAACATCATCTGACCTCACCCAAGAGTTATCCTCGGGTCCGAAACCTTTCCAGGCCACAAGATACTGCAAACTACCTCTATACCGTCTAGAGTCAAGGATGCGAGAAATTTCATATTCCCCGTCCTCCACCACCGGAGGAACAGAGGCAGAGGCGTCACCATCCGACACAACAGCTTTTTTTAACAGAGAGACATGAAATACCGGATTAATTCTCCAGGAGGTAGGAACCTCCAACCTAACAGCAGATTGGTTGACAACCTGAAGCACCTTAAAGGGCCCTACAAACTTGGGACCCAATTTCTTAGAAGGAATCCTCAACCGCAGATTCCTAGAGGACAACCAAACCATGTCACCAACAGCGAACAAAACCTCCTGTCGTTTCCTATCAAAGTAGTCTTTAGATTTTCTGTTGGCCTCCTGAAGATTACCACGCACATCCGTCCAAACTCTTTCCAAATCACCGGAAAAATTCTCCTCCTCAGGCACGGCAGATCCCAACTTGGAGAACGACCCAAACGACGGATGTCTCCCAGAACAACAAAAAAAAGGCGAACAACCAGCAGAAGAAGATGTATGATTGTTCAGAGCAAATTCGGCAAGTGGCAGAAACTCAGACCACCCCTCTTGATTGTCTGCCACAAAACAACGCAAGAACTGCTCAACATCCTGGTTTTTCCTTTCTGTCTGGCCATTAGATTCAGGATGATATCCGGACGAAAACGACAAATGAATTCCCAACCTGTCACAAAAGGCACGCCAAAAACGAGCCACGAACTGAGGACCCCTATCAGAAACAATGTCAGTAGGAACGCCATGAAGTCTGACAATTTCCTTGACAAAGGCCTTAGCGAGAGTTTTAGCGCAGGGCAGTTTGACGAAGGGAACCAAGTGACACATCTTGCTAAAACGGTCCACGACCACCCAGATGACAGTAAAACCCTCAGAGGGGGGAAGGTCAGTTATAAAGTCCATAGCCAAATGTGTCCAAGGAGCACTGGGGACCTCCAAAGGACAAAGCAACCCCGCAGCAGGAGTATGTGAGGACTTAGTTCTAGCACATATATTACATTGGCGCACCCACTTAATGACTTCCTTCTGCCATCCAGGCCACCAAAAACTGCGACCCACCAGTCTCTTGGTCTCAGAGATTCCGGGATGACCTGCCAACCGAGATTCGTGACACTCAACAAACAAATCTCTCCTAAAGGTCCCAGGCACAAACAACCTCCCATGAGGAGTGTTAGATGGGGCATTCTCCTGAGCTTTAAGAATCTCATCTTCCAAAACGGAGTCTAAAGCAGCTATCACAACACCTTCTTGTAAAATGTTTTCCTCTTTCTCAGCACCGACTATGGGAGAAAAACTGCGAGACAAGGCATCCGCCTTAACATTCTTAGTACCAGGGATGTAAGTAACGGAGAAATTAAACCGCGAGAAAAACAGTGCCCACCTAGCCTGACGGGCATTCAGGCGCTTGGCAGCATCAAGATATATCAGATTTTTATGATCCGTAAGAACCTGAACGGGAAATTCCGCACCTTCCAAGAAGTGGCGCCAGTGTTCAAATGCGAGTTTAATAGCCAATAATTCCCGATTACCAATATCGTAATTCAGTTCAGTCTCCGAAAATTTTTTTGAAAAAAAGGCACAGGGATGTAATCCATCCCCGTTATCCTGAGACAATACTGCTCCAACCCCCACAGAGGAAGCATCAACCTCAACCAAAAACGGCTTAGTCACATCAGGCTGCATAAGGATGGGAGCAGAGGTGAACCTCTCCTTGAGATACACAAAAGCTTCAATGGCCTCAGAAGACCACTGAACCGCATCAGCACCTTTCCTGGTGAGATCGGTCAGAGGTTTGACAATACTAGAAAATTTTTTTATGAATTTTCTGTAATAATTGGCGAAACCTTAAAACCTCTGTATCGATTTCAAACCAATAGGCCTAGGCCATTCCTGTATAGCTTGAACTTTAACCGGATCCATCTCAAAACCTTCGCTGGAGATAATGTAACCCAAAAAACTAATTCTCTGTACAGCGAATTCACATTTCTCCAGCTTAGCAAAAAGCGAATTGTCCATTAATAACTGTAATACCTCACGTACGCTCCGCCAATGAGACTCCAGATCCGGCGAATAAATCAAAATGTCATCCAAATACACAACCACATTTTTGCCGATCAAAGGCCCAAGGATGTCATTAATAAGATTCTGAAAAAATGCAGGAGCATTGGTAAGACCAAAAGGCATCACCAGATTCTCAAAATGACCCACAGGAGTGTTAAAAGCAGTCTTCCATTCGTCACCCTCCTTCATGCGCAACAGATTGTATGCTCCCTTAAGGTCAATTTTAGAGAACCACTTGGCCCCCATTAACTGGTTAAACAGATCAGGAATCAATGGCAGTGGGTAAGGATTGCGTACAGTAATTTTGTTAATCTCACGAAAATCCAGACAAGGACGTAAACCACCGTCCTTCTTTTTTACAAAAAAAAATCCAACCGCCACAGGAGACTTAGAGGGCCTAATGTGACCGGCGGCCAAACTTGTCTGTATGTATTCCTCCAAAGCCTTCCTCTCAGGAATAGTAAGGTTAAATAAACGACTTTTAGGAAGAGTCGCTCCAGGGACAAATTCAATAGAGCAATCATAGTCTCTATGGGGAGGCAAAACCTGCGATTCCTTCTCAGAAAAAACTCTCCAAAAATCCTGAATAGGAACAGGCAATTCTCCCCTATCCAAAGCTGCAATACGCCCGTTACAACACTTGTCATAACATTTATGGCTCCAGGATTTAATTTCACTGGTAGACCAATCCAGTACAGGATTGTGAAATTTTAACCAGGGCAAACCCAATATTACTGGAGAAGGCAAGTTATTCAACACTACCAAATCCAATTTCTCATGGTGAACACCATTAATAGTGAGAGGAAATTCACTGACCTTGAGAGTAATATTCTTCAAAGGGGAGCCATCCACAGAAACCACAGCAATGGGGGATGATAAAGGTTCAGGTTTTAAATTGAGTCTTTCCACAAATCCCCCATCAATTACATTCAGAGTAGACCCGCAATCAACAAACACCCGAAATTCCATTAATTTTTCCTGAGCAATCGTGGAAGCAGCTAAAAATACACCCTTGGAATTTAAACAGGCAATACGGGCATGACTGACCATTTTTTTTTCTTTCTTCATACGAAGCTCACAGCCTTTAATCAAATGACCAGATTTTCCGCAATAGAAACACAAGCCTTCCGAAAAACGACGGTCTTTTTCTTGAGAGCGAGGTGCCACCGATCCAATCTCCATCGGTTCACCACTGTTAGTACACACATTATCATAACCAGAAACTGGCATAGCAGAGGATTTGCTCTCATTAACCCTTGCACGCAGTCTTCTATCCACCCGTATAGCTAATTGCATAGCCTGTTGCAAATCTTCAGGTGTAGGATAAGCAATTAGCAGGTCTTTAACCCTTTCACTGAGCCCAGCAAGAAATAGACTTTTCAGAGCAGAATCGTTCCACCCTGTTTGAGTGGACCAACGACGAAAATGAGTACAATATTTTTCCACATTACCTGATCCTTGTTTTGAACGTCTCAACTCAGTCTCAGCTGATGCCACACGGTCAGGATCATCATATAATAGTCCTAAAGCAGAAAAAAAACTATCCACTGATCTGAAGCATGTATCACTAGGTTGCAAAGAAAAGGCCCACTCCTGAGGCTCTTTGCGCAAAAGTGACATTATGAACCCTACGCGCTGGGATTCATCCCCAGAGGACTTGGGTCTCAAACGAAAATACAATAAGCAAGCATTTTTAAATGAAAAAAATTCTCGATGTTCACCAAAAAATAAATCCGGCAAACATACCTTAGGCTCCAAGAAATATGCTCCAGGACAGTTACTCACGTGCTGACGGAGCTCGGCCACTTCCAGAGAGAGTCCCTGCAGGTGTTTAGCCAAATCCTGTACCGACACCATGATGGAACAGAAAAATCTTTCCTTAGAGAATTTGCAGGCTGGACTTACTGTTATGCTCTGCTACCAAAGCTAAGGAAAGAGAGGAGATCTGTCCCTACTATAGGACTCAGCTGAATCCCTACGATGTAACAGGGAACCTGATCCTGCGATCAGACCTGCTAAAGTCCTAATCTAGTCTGTACGGAGACCTATAGATGTGGGGAGGGAATCCCTACAAGTACTAAGGACTGGGAGGAATATGGGACACCTCCTAATAGAAATAGTAGCAGACAGACGAACAAACAAAATAGATAGAACATAGAGGTCCGTAGACCAAGCAAACTAACAAAGTAAGATACAGAGCACAGGCTAGCTAGAAAGTAGATATACAATGAAGTCCAGCAAAGCCAGAAGGGCGGAGCAGGATTAAATAGGCCAACAAGGTCATGTGACCAGCAAAGGAAAAAAAACCTAACAGCAAGGTTCTAACAGTTTTCAGCCTATTTTCTGGATTTTTGAAAATTTCACTTTTTTGTGAAAATATCCACTAAATGAGGGAATAATATATGTGAGGGTACCCCAGGAGAGTTCCAAATGTGTGTGGGTAGAATATATATCCCACGGGGGTAAAATTGAAAAAAGTTGAAAAAAATTTTTTTTTGGACTTAGTCATTTTTACAGCGTTTATCAGACTTTCAGATAGGGGAAAAGTCAGTGAGCATTCCGTTTTCAGTTCCAGAGCGATTCTACCAAAGAGTCCTTGATATTTAGTCGTTTTCAGCCAATTTTCTGGATTTTTGAAAATTTCACTTTTTTTGTGAAAATATGCACTAATTGAGGGAATAATATGTGTGAGGGTACCCCAGGAGAGTTCCAAATCTGTGTGGGTAGAATATATATCCCACGGGGTTAAAATTGAAAACAGTTGAAAAAATTTTTTGGGGGGACTTAGTCATTTTTCCGGCGTTTATCAGACGTTCATATAGGGGAAATGTCAGTGAGCGTTCCAATTTCAGTTCCAGAGCGTTTCGCCCAATGAGTCCTTGATATTTAGTTGTTTTCAGACAATTTTCTGGATTTTTGAAAATTTCACGTTTTTGTGAAAATATCCACTAAATTAGGGAATAATATGTGTGAGGGTACCCCAGGAGAGTTCCAAATGTATGTGGGTAGAAAACATATACCACGGGGGTAAAATTGAAAAAAGTTGAACAAATTTTTTTTTTTGGACTTAGTCATTTTTCTGGCTATTTATCAGACTTTCAGATAGGGGAAATGTCAGTGAGCTTTCAGATTTCAGTTCCAGAGCGATTTGCCCAATGAGTCCTTGATATTTAGTCGTTTTCAGCCAATTTTCTGGATTTTTGAAAATTTCACTTTTTTGTGAAAATATGCACTAATTGAGGGAATAATATGTTTGAGGGTACCCCAGGAGATTTCCAAATCTGTGTGGGTAGAATATATATCCCACGGGGTTAAAATTGAAAAAAGTTGAAAAAATTTTTTTTTTGGACTTAGTCATTTTTCTGGCCTTTATCAGACTTTCAGATAGGGGAAATGTCAGTGAGCATTCCGATTTCAGTTCCAGAGCGATTTGCCCAATGAGTCCTTGATAGTTAGTAGTTTTCAGCCAATATTTTAGATTTTTGAAAACGTCACTTTTTTGTGAAAATATCCACGAAATGAGTGAATAATATGTGTGAGGGTACCCCAGGAGAGTTCCAAATGTGTGTGGGTAGAATATATATCACACGGGGGTAATATTGAAAAAAGTTTAACAAATTTTTTTTTTGGACTTAGTCATTTTTCCAGCGTTTATCAGACTTTCAGATAGGGCAATTGTCAGTGAGCGTTCCGATTTCAGTTCCAGAGCGATTCGCCCAATGAGTCCATGATATTTAGTCAATTTCAGCCAATTTTCTGGATTTTTGAAAACTTCAGTTTTTCGTGAAAATATCCACTAAATGAGGGAATAATATGTGTGAGGGTACCCCAGGAGAGTTCCAAATGTGTGTGGGTAGAATATATATACCACCGGGGGTAAAATTGAAGAAAGTTGAAAAAATTTTTTTTTGGACTTAGTCTTTTTTACGGCGTTTATCAGACTTTCAGATAGGGGAAATGTCAGTGAGCGTTCCGATTTCAGTTCCAGAGCGATTCGCCCAATGTGTCCTTGATATTTAGTCGTTTTCAGACAATTTTCTGGATGTTTGAAAATTTCACTTTTTTTGTGAAAATATCCACTATATGAGGGAATAATATGTGTGAGGGTACCCCAGGAGAGTTCCAAATGTGTGTGGGTAGAATATATATCCCACGGGGTAAAATTGAAAAAAGTTGAACAAATTTTTTTTTTGGACTTAGTCTTTTTTCCGGCATTTATCAGACTTTCAGATATGGCAAATGTCAGTGAGCATTCCAATTTCAGTTCCAGAGCGATTCGCCCAATGAGTCCTTGATATTTAGTCGTTTTCAGCCAATTTTCTGGATTTTTGAAAATTTCACTTTTTTGTGAAAATATGCACTAATTCAGGGAATAATATGTGTGAGGGTACCCCAGGAGATTTCCAAATCTGTGTGGGTAGAATATATATCCCACGGGGGTAAAATTGAAAAAAGTTGAAAAAATTTTTTTTTGGACTTAGTCATTTTCCGGCGTTTATCAGACTTTCAGATAGGGGAAATGTCAGTGAGCATTCCGATTTCAGTTCCAGAGCGATTCGCCCAATGAGTCCTTGATATTTAGTTGTTTTCAGACAATTTTCTGGATTTTAGAAAATTTCACTTTTTTGTGAAAATATCCACTAAATGAGGGAATAATATGTGTGAGGGTACCCCAGGAGAGTTCCAAATGTGTGTGGGTAGAATATATATCCCACAGGGGTACAATTGAAAAAAGTTGAAAAATATTTTTTTTTGGACTTAGACATTTTTCCGGCCTTTATCAGACTTTCAGATAATGGAAATGTCAGTGAGCGTTCCGATTTCAGTTCCAGAGCGATTTTGCCCAATGAGTGCTTGATAGTTAGTAGTTTTCAGCCAATATTTTAGATTTTTGAAAATTTCACTTTTTTGTGAAAATATCCACTAAATGAGTGAATAATATGTGTGAGGGTACCCCAGGAGAGTTCCAAATGTGTGTGGGTAGAATATATATCACACGGGGGTAATATTGAAAAAAGTTTAACAAATTTTTTTTTTGGACTTAGTCATTTTTCCGGCATTTATGAGACTTTCAGATAGGGGAAATGTCAGTGAGCGTTCTAATTTCAGCTCCAGAGCGATTCACCCAATGATTCCTTGATATTTAGTCGTTTTCAGACAATTTTCTGGATTTTTGAAAATTTCACTTTTTTGTGAAAATATCCACTAAATGAGGGAATAATATGTGTGAGGGTACCCGAGGAGAGTTCCAAATGTGTGTGGGTAGAATATATATACCACGGGGGTAAAATTGAAAAAAGTTGAAAAAATTTTTTTTTTGGACTTAGTCATTTTTCCGGCGTTTATCAGACTTTCAGATACGGGAAATGTCAGTGAGCGTTCCGATTTCAGTTCCAGAGCGATTCTCCCAATGAGTCCTTGATATTTAGTTGTTTTCAGACAATTTTCTGGATTTTAGAAAATTTCACTTTTTTGTGAAAATATCCACTAAATGAGGGAATAATATGTGTGAGGGTACCCCAGGAGAGTTCCAAATGTGTGTGGGTAGAATATATATCACACGGGGGTAATATTGAAAAAAGTTTAACAAATTTTTTTTTTGGACTTAGTCATTTTTCCAGCGTTTATCAGACTTTCAGATAGGGCAATTGTCAGAGAGCGTTCCGATTTCAGTTCCAGAGCGATTCGCCCAATGAGTCCTTGATGTTTAGTCGTTTTCAGACAATTTTCTGGATTTTTGAAAATTTCACTTTTTTTGTGAAAATATCCACTAAATGAGGGAATAATATGTGTGATGGTACCCCAGGAGAGTTCCAAATGTGTGTGGGTAGAATATATATCCCACGGGGTAAAATTGAAAAAAGTTGAACAAATTTTTTTTTTGGACTTAGTCATTTTTCCGGCGTTTATGAGATTTTCAGATAGGGGAAATGTCAGTGAGCATTCCAATTTCAGTTCCAGAGCGATTCACCCAATGATTCCTTGATATTTAGTCGTTTTCAGACAATTTTCTGGATTTTTGAAAATTTCACTTTTTTGTGAAAATATCCACTAAAAGAGGGAATAATATGTGTGAGGGTACCCCAGGAGAGTTCCAAATGTGTGTGGGAAGAATATATATACCAGGGGGGTAAAATTGAAAAAAGTTGAAAAAAATTTTTGTTTGGACTTAGTCATTTTTCCAGCGTTTATCAGACTTTCAGATAGGGCAATTGTCAGAGAGCGTTCCGATTTCAGTTCCAGAGCGATTCGCCCAATGAGTCCTTGATAGTTAGTAGTTTTCAGCCAATATTTTAGATTTTTGAAAACGTCACTTTTTTGTGAAAATATCCACGAAATGAGTGAATAATATGTGTGAGGGTACCCCAGGAGAGTTCCAAATGTGTGTGGGTAGAATATATATCACACGGGGGTAATATTGAAAAAAGTTTAACAAATTTTTTTTTTGGACTTAGTCATTTTTCCAGCGTTTATCAGACTTTCAGATAGGGCAATTGTCAGTGAGCGTTCCGATTTCAGTTCCAGAGCGATTCGCCCAATGAGTCCATGATATTTAGTCAATTTCAGACAATTTTCTGGATTTTAGAAAATTTCACTTTTTTGTGAAAATATCCACTAAATGAGGGAATAATATGTGTGAGGGTACCCCAGGAGAGTACCAAATGTGTGTGGGTAGAGTATATATCCCACAGGGGTACAACTGAAAAAAGTTGAAAAATATTTTTTTTTGGACTTAGACATTTTTCCGGCCTTTATCAGACTTTCAGATAGGGGAAATGTCAGTGAGCATTCCGATTTCAGTTCCAGAGCGATTTTGCCCAATGAGTCCTTGATAGTTAGTAGTTTTCAGCCAATATTTTAGATTTTTGAAAATTTCACTTTTTTGTGAAAATATCCACTAAATGAGTGAATAATATGTGTGAGGGTACCCCAGGAGAGTTCCAAATGTGTGTGGGTAGAATATATATCACACGGGGGTAATATTGAAAAAAGTTTAACAAATTTTTTTTTTGGACTTAGTCATTTTTCCGGCATTTATCAGACTTTCAGATAGGGGAAATGTCAGTGAGCGTTCCGATTTCAGTTCCAGAGCGATTCACCCAATGAGTCCTTGATATTTAGTCGTTTTCAGCCATTTTGCTGGATTTTTGAAAATTTCAGTTTTTTGTGAAAATATCCACTAAATTAGGGAATAATATGTGTGAGGGTACCCCAGGAGAGTTCCAAATGTGTGTGGGTAGAATATATATCCCACAGGGGTACAATTGAAAAAAGTTGAAAAATATTTTTTTTTGGACTTAGTCATTTTTCTGGCCTTTATCAGACTTTCAGATAGGGGAAATGTCAGTGAGCATTCCGATTTCAGTTCCAGAGCGATTTGCCCAATGAGTCCTTGATAGTAGTTTTCAGCCAATTTTCTGGATTTTTGAAAATTTCACTTTTTTGTGAAAATATCCACTAAATGAGGGAATAATATGTGTGAGGGTACCCCAGGAGAGTTCCAAATGTGTGTGGGTAGAATATATATCCCACGGGGGTAAAATTGAAAAAGGTTGAACAAATTTTTTTTTTGGACTTAGTCATTTTTCTGGCGTTAATCAGACTTTCAGAAACGGGAAATGTCAGTGAGCGTTCCAATTTCAGTTCCAGAGCGATTCGCCCAATGTGTCCTTGATATTTAGTCGTTTTCAACCAACTTTCTGGATTTTTGAAAATTTCACTTTTTTGTGAAAATATCCACTAAATGAGGGAATAATATGTGTGAGGGTACCCCAGGAGAGTTCCAAATGTGTGTGGGTAGAATATATATCCCACAGGGATAAAATTGAAAAAAGTTAAACAAATTTTTTTTTTGGACTTAGTCATTTTTCCGACGTTTATCAGACTTTCAGATAGGGCAAATGTCAGTGAGCATTCCGATTTCAGTTCCAGAGCGATTCGCCCAATGAGTCCTTGATATTTAGCCGTTTTCAGCCAATTTTCTGGACTTTGAAAATTTCAGTTTTTCGTGAAAATATCCAATAAATGAGGGAATAATATGTGTGAGGGTACCCCAGGAGAGTTCCAAATGTGTGTGGGTAGAATATATATACCACGGGGGTAAAAATTGAAAAAAGTTGAAAACTATTTTTTTTTGGACATAGTCATTTTTCCGGCGTTTATCAGACTTTCAGATAGGGGAAATGTCAGTGAGCATTCCAATTTCAGTTCCAGAGCGATTCACTCAATGAGTCTTTGATATTTAGTCGTTTTCAGCCAATATTTTGGATTTTTGAAAATTTCACTTTTTTGTGAAAATATCCACTAAATGAGGGAATAATATGTGTGAGGGTACCCCAGGAGAGTTCCAAATGTGTGTTGGTAGAACATATATCCCACGGGCGTAAAATTTAAAAAAGTTGAAAAAATTTTTTTGGGGGACTTAGTCATTTTTCCGGCGTTTATCAGACTTTCAGATAGGGCAAATGTCAGTGAGCGTTCCGATTTCAGTTCCAGAGCGATTTGCACAATGAGTCCTTGATATTTAGTCGTTTTCAGCCAATATTTTAGATTTTTGAAAATTTCACTTTTTTGTGAAAATATCCACTAAATGAGGGAATAATATGTGTGAGGGTACGCCAGGAGCGTTCCAAATGTGTGTGGGTAGAATATATATCACACAGGGGTAATATTGAAAAAAGTTTAACAAATTTTTTTTTTGGACTTAGTTATTTTTCCAGCGTTTATCAGACTTTCAGATAGGGGAAATGTCAGTGAGCGTTCCGATTTCAGTTCCAGAGTGATTCACCCAATGAGTCCTTGATATTTAGTCGTTTTCAGCCAATATTTTGAATTTTTGAAAATTTCACTTTTTTGTGAAAATATCCACTAAATGAGTGAATAATATGTGTGAGGGTACCCCAGAAGAGTTCCAAGTGTGTGTGGGTAGAATATATATCCCACGGGGTAAAATTGAAAAAAATTGAAAAAAATTTTTTTTGGACTCTCATTTTTCCAGCGTTTATCAGACTTTCAGATAGGGGAAATGTCAGTGAGCACTCCGATTTGAGTTCCAGAGCGATTCTCCCAATGAGTCCTTGATATTTAGTCGTTTTCAGCCAATTTTCTGGATTTTTGAAAATTTCACTTTTTTTGTGAAAATATCCACTAAATGAGGGAATAATATGTGTGAGGGTACCCCAGGAGAGTTCCAAATGTGTGTGGGTAGAATATGTATCCGACGGGGGTAAAATTGAAAAAAGTTGAAAAAAATTTTTTTTTGGAATTAGTCATTTTTCCGGCGTTTCTCAGACTTTCAGATAGGGGAAATGTCAGTGAGCATTCCGATTTCAAATCCAGAGCGATTCGCCCAATGATTCCTTGGTATTTAGTCGTTTTCAGCCAATTTTCTGGATTTTTGAAAATTTCACTTTTTTGTGAAAATATCCACTAAATTAGGGAATAATATGTGTGAGGGTACCCCAGGAGAGCTCCAAATGTGTGTGGGTAGAATATATATCCCACGGGGATAAAATTGAAAAAAGTTGAAAAAAATTTTTTTTTGGACCTAGTCATTTTTCTGGCGTTTATCAGACTTTCAGGGAGGGGAAATGTCAGTGAGTGTTCCGATTTCAGTTCCAGAGCGATTTGCCCAATGAGTCCTTGATATTTAGTCATTTTCAGCCAATTTTCTGGATTTTTGAAAATGTCACTTTTTTGTGAAAATATCCACTAAATGAGGGAATAATATGTGTGAGGGTACCCCAGGAGAGTTCCAAATGTGTGTGGGTAGAATATATATACCACGGGGGTAAAAATTGAAAAAAGTTGAAAACTATTTTTTTTTGGACATAGTCATTTTTCCGGCGTTTATCAGACTTTCAGATAGGGGAAATGTCAGTGAGCATTCCAATTTCAGTTCCAGAGCGATTCACTCAATGAGTCTTTGATATTTAGTCGTTTTCAGCCAATATTTTGGATTTTTGAAAATTTCACTTTTTTGTGAAAATATCCACTAAATGAGGGAATAATATGTGTGAGGGTACCCCAGGAGAGTTCCAAATGTGTGTTGGTAGAACATATATCCCACGGGCGTAAAATTTAAAAAAGTTGAAAAAATTTTTTTGGGGGACTTAGTCATTTTTCCGGCGTTTATCAGACTTTCAGATAGGGCAAATGTCAGTGAGCGTTCCGATTTCAGTTCCAGAGCGATTTGCACAATGAGTCCTTGATATTTAGTCGTTTTCAGCCAATATTTTAGATTTTTGAAAATTTCACTTTTTTGTGAAAATATCCACTAAATGAGGGAATAATATGTGTGAGGGTACGCCAGGAGCGTTCCAAATGTGTGTGGGTAGAATATATATCACACAGGGGTAATATTGAAAAAAGTTTAACAAATTTTTTTTTTGGACTTAGTTATTTTTCCAGCGTTTATCAGACTTTCAGATAGGGGAAATGTCAGTGAGCGTTCCGATTTCAGTTCCAGAGTGATTCACCCAATGAGTCCTTGATATTTAGTCGTTTTCAGCCAATATTTTGAATTTTTGAAAATTTCACTTTTTTGTGAAAATATCCACTAAATGAGTGAATAATATGTGTGACGGTACCCCAGAAGAGTTCCAAGTGTGTGTGGGTAGAATATATATCCCACGGGGTAAAATTGAAAAAAATTGAAAAAAATTTTTTTTGGACTCTCATTTTTCCAGCGTTTATCAGACTTTCAGATAGGGGAAATGTCAGTGAGCACTCCGATTTGAGTTCCAGAGCGATTCTCCCAATGAGTCCTTGATATTTAGTCGTTTTCAGCCAATTTTCTGGATTTTTGAAAATTTCACTTTTTTTGTGAAAATATCCACTAAATGAGGGAATAATATGTGTGAGGGTACCCCAGGAGAGTTCCAAATGTGTGTGGGTAGAATATGTATCCGACGGGGGTAAAATTGAAAAAAGTTGAAAAAAATTTTTTTTTGGAATTAGTCATTTTTCCGGCGTTTCTCAGACTTTCAGATAGGGGAAATGTCAGTGAGCATTCCGATTTCAGTTCCAGAGCGATTCGCCCAATGATTCCTTGGTATTTAGTCGTTTTCAGCCAATTTTCTGGATTTTTGAAAATTTCACTTTTTTGTGAAAATATCCACTAAATTAGGGAATAATATGTGTGAGGGTACCCGAGGAGAGCTCCAAATGTGTGTGGGTAGAATATATATCCCACGGGGATAAAATTGAAAAAAGTTGAAAAAAATTTTTTTTTGGACCTAGTCATTTTTCTGGCGTTTATCAGACTTTCAGGGAGGGGAAATGTCAGTGAGTGTTCCGATTTCAGTTCCAGAGCGATTCGCCCAATGAGTCCTTGATATTTAGTCGTTTTCAGACAATTTTCTGGATTTTTGAAAATTTCTGTTTTTGTGAAAATATCCACTAAATGAGGGAATAATATGTGTGAGGGTACCCCAGGAGAGTTCCAAATGTGTGTGGGTAGAATATATATACCACGTTGGTATGGTAAAATTGAAAAAAGTTGAAAACAATTTTTTTTTGGACTTAGTCATTTTTCCGGCGTTAATCAGACTTTCAGAAACGGGAAATGTCAGTGAGCGTTCCAATTTCAGTTCCAGAGCAATTCGCCCAATGAGTCCTTGATATTTATTCGTTTTCAACTAATTTTCTGGATTTTTGAAAATTTCACTTTTTTGTGAAAATATCCACTAAATGAGGGAATAATATGTGTGAGGGTACCCCAGGAGAGCTCCAAATGTGTGTGGGTAGAATATATATCCCACGGGGTAAAATTGAAAAAATTTGAAAAAAGTTTTTTCTTTGGACTTAGTCATTTTTACGGCGTTTAGCAGACTTTCAGACAGGAGAAATATCAGTGAGCGTTCCGATTTCAGTTCCAGAGCGATTCGTCCAATGAGTCTTTGATATTTAGTCGTTTTCAGACAATATTTTGGATTTTTGAAAATTATACTTTTTTGGGAAAATATCCACTAAATGAGAGAATAATATGTGTGATGGTACCCCAGGAGAGTTCCAAATGTGTGTGGGTAGAATATATATCCCACGGGGGTAAAATTTAAAAAAGTTGAAAACACTTTTTTTTGGGACTTAGTCATTTTTCCGGCATTTATCAAACTTTCAGATAGGGCAAATGTCAGTGAGCGTTCCTATTTCAGTTCCAGAGCGATTCGCCCAATGAGTCCTTGATATTTAGTCGTTTTCAGCCAATTTTCTGGATTTTTGAAAATTTCAGTTTTTCTTGAAAATATCCACTAAATGAGGGAATAATATGTGTGAGGGTACCCCAGGAGAGTTCCAAATGTGTGTGGGTAGAATATATATCCCACGAGGTAAAATTGAAAAAAGTTGAACAAATTATTTTTTTTGGACTTAGTCATTTTTCTGGCATTTATCAGACTTTCAGATAGGGGAAATGTCAGTGAGCATTCCAATTTCAGTTCCAGAGCGATTCGCCCAATGAGTCCTTGATATTTAGTCGTTTTCAGCCAATTTTCTGGATTTTTGAAAATTTCACTTTTTTGTGAAAATATCCCTAAATGAGGGAATAATATATGTGAGGGTACCCCAGGAGAGCTCCAAATGTGTGTGGGCAGAATATATATCCCACGGGGGTACAATTGAAAAAAGTTGAAAACATTTTTTTTTTGGAATTAGTCATTTTTCCGGCGTTTATCAGACTTTCAGATAGGAGAAATATCAGTGAGCGTTCCAATTTCAGTTCCAGAGCGATTCGCCCAATGAGTCTTTGATATTTAGTCGTTTTCAGCCAATATTTTGGATTTTTGAAAATTTTACTTTTTTGGGAAAATATCCACTAAATGAGGGAATAATATGTGTGATGGTACCCCAGGAGAGTTCCAAATGTGTGTGGGTAGAATATATATCCCACGGGGGTAAAATTGAAAAAAGTTGAAAAAAAAATTTTTTTGGACTTAGTCATTTTTCCGGCGTTTATCAGACTTTCAGATAGGGGAAATGTCAGTGAGCGTTCCGATTTCAGTTCCAGAGCGATTCGCCCAATGAGTCCTTGATATTTAGTCAATTTCAGCCACTTTTCTGGATTTTGGAAAATGTCACTTTTTTGTGAAAATATCCGCTAAATGAGGGAATAATATGTGTGAGGGTACCCCAGGAGAGTTCCAGATCTGTGTGGGTAGAATATATATCCCACGGGGGTAAAATTGAAAAAAGTTGAACAAATTTTTTTTTTGGACTTAGTCATTTTTCCGGCGTTTATCAGACTTTCAGATAGGGGAAATGTCAGTGAGCGTTCCGATTTCAGTTCCAGAGCGATTCGCCCAATGAGTCCTTGATATTTAGTCGTTTTCAGCCAATATTTTGGATTTTTGAAAATTTCACTTTTTTGTGAAAATAACCACTAAATGAGGGAATAATTTGTGTGAGGGTACCCCAGGAGAGTTCCAAATGTGTGTTGGTAGAATATATATCCCACGGGGGTGTTACTCACAAAGTCTGTGAATTTCCCCTCATTATTAATGGTATTCACGAAGAGAATTTCGATTAGGTAGTATTAAATAATTTGCCTTCTCCAGTAGTGTTGGGGTTACCCTGGTTAAAATTGCACAATCCTGTACTGGATTGGTCTACCAATGAAATTAAGTCCTGGAGCCCTAAGTGTTATGACAAGTGTTGTAACGGATGCATTGTTGCTGTGGATAAAGGGGAATTACCTGTACCTATTCAGGATTTTTGGAAAGTTTTTTCTGAGAAAGAATCACAAATTTTGCCTCCCCATAGAGACTATGACTGTACCATTGAATTTGTCCCTGGAGCGACTCTTCCTAAAAGTCGTTTATTTAATCTTACTATTCCTGAGAGAAAGGCTTTGGAGGAATGCATACAGACAAGCTTGGCCGACGGTCACATTAGGCCTTCCAAGTCTCCTGTGGCTGTTGGATTTTTTTTTCTTAAAAAAAAGGACGGCGGTTTACGTCCTTGTCTGGACTTTCGTGAGATTAATAAAATTACTGTACGCAATCCTTACCCACTGCCATTGATTCCGGATTTGTTTAAACAGTTAGTGGGGGCCAAGTGGTTCTCTAAAATTGATCTCCGGGGGGCATACAATTTGTTGCACATGAAGGAGGGTGATGAATGGAAGACTGCTTTTAACACTCCTGTGGGTCATTTTGAGAACCTAGTTATGCCTTTTGGTCTTACCAATGCACCAGCATTTTTTCATAATCTTATTAATGACATCCTTAGACCTTTGATCGGCAAAAATGTGGTTGTGTATTTGGATGACATTTTGATTTATTCGCCGGATCTGGAGTCTCATTGGCGGAGCGTACGTGAGGTTTTACAGTTATTAATGGACAATTTGCTTTTTGCTAAGCTGGAGAAATTTGAGTTCGCTGTACAGAGAATTCGTTTTTTGGGTTACATTATCTCCAGTGAAGGTTTTGAGATGGATCCGGTTAAAGTTCAAGCTGTGCAGGAATGGCCTAGGCCTATTGGTTTGAAATCGATACAGAGGTTTTTGGATTTCGCCAATTATTACAGAAAGTTCATAAAAAATGTTTCTATTATTGTCAAACCACTGACCGATCTCACCAGGAAAGGTGCTAATGCGGTTCAGTGGACTTCTGAGGCCATTGAAGCTTTTGTGTTTCCAAAGGAGAGGTTCACCTCTGCTCCCATCCTTATGCAGCCTGATGTGACTAAGCCGTTTTTGGTTGAGGTTGATGCTTCTTCTGTGGGGGTCGGTGCGGTGTTGTCTCAGGAAAACAAGGATGGAGTACATCCCTGTGCCTTTTTTTAAATTTTTTTTTCTGAGACTGAACTTAATTACGATATTGGTAATCGGGAATTGCTGGCTATTAAACTCGCATTTGAACACTGGGGCATCCCGGGAGGGTTTGAAATGTGTGGGTAAAATATATATCCCAAGGGTGGGAAATTAAAAAAAAAGTTTAAAAAAATAATTTTTTTTGTACTTAGAAAATTTTCTGGCTTGTGTCAGACTTCCAGAGAGGGCGAAATGTCAGTGAGCATGTCCAATTTCACTTCCAGAGCGATTTGTCCGATGAGTCCTTGATACTTAATCGTTTTGGCCAATTTTCTGACTTTTTTGAAAATTTCACTTTTTTGTGAAAATATCCGCTAAATGAGGGAATACTATGTTAGAGGGCATCCCAGGAGGGTTCCAACTGTGTGGGAAAAATATATATCCCACAGGGGGAAATTGAAAAAAAGTTTAAAAGAAATTTTTTTTTGAACTTAGAAAATTTTCCAGCTTGTGTCAGACTTCCAGAGTGGGGGAAATGTCAGTGAGCGCGTCCGATTTCAGTTCCAAAGCAATTTGTCCGATGAGTTCTTGATACTTAATAGTTTTTGCCAATTTTCTGACTTCTTTGAAAATTTCACTTTTTTGTGAAAATATCCGCTAAATGAGGGAATACTATGTTAGAGGGCATCCTGGGAGGGTTTGAAATGTGTGGGTAAAATATATATCCCACGGGTGGGAAATTGAAAAAAAGTTGAAAAAATAATTTTTTTGGGACTAAGAAAATTTTCCAGCTTGTGTCAATCTTCCAGAGAGGGGGAAATGTCAGTGAGTGCATCTGATTTCAGTTCCAGAGTGATTCGTCCGATAAGTCCTTGATACGTAGTCATTTTTTGCCAATTTTCTGACTTTTTGAAAATTTCAGTTTTTTGTGAAAATATCCACTAAATGAGGGAATACTATGTCAGAGGGCATCCCGGGAGGGTTTGAAGTGTGTGGGTAAAATATATATCCCACAGTGGGAAATTGAAAAAAAGTTGAAAAAATAATTTTTTTGGGACTTAGAAAATTGTATGGCTTGTGTCAGACTTCCAGAGAGTGGAAAATGTCAGTGAGCGCATCCGATTTCAGTTCCAGAGCGATTCGTCTGATGAGTCCTTGATACTTAGTTTTTTTTTGCCAATGTTCTGACTTTTTTGAAAATTTCACTTTTTCGTGAAAATATCCGCTAAATTAGGGAATACTATGTTAGAGGGCATCCCCGGAGGGTTTGAAATGTGTGGGTTAAATATATATCCCACGGGTGAGAAATTGAAAAAAAGTTTAAAAAAATAATTTTTTTTGGACTTAGAAAATTTTCTGGCTTTTGTCAGACTTCCAGAGAGGGCGAAATGTCAGTGAGCATGTCCGATTTCAGTTCCAGAGCGATTCGTCCGATGACTCCTTGAAACTTAATTGTGTTTAGCCAATTTTCTGACTTTTTTTAAAATTTCACTTTTTTGTGAAAATATCCGCTAAATGAGGGAATACTATGTTAGAGGGCATCCCAGGAGAGTTCCAAATGTGTGGGTAAAATATATATCCCACGGGGGGGAAATTGAAAAAAGTTGAAAAAAAAAATTATTTGCACTTAGAAAATTTTCCAGCTTGTGTCAGACTTCCAGAGAGGGGGAAATGTCAGTGAGCGCGTCCGATTTCAGTTCCAAAGCGATTTGTCCGATGAGTCCTTGATAATTAATCGTTTTTGCCAATTTTGTAACTTTTTTGAAAATTTCACTTTTTTGTGAAAATATCCGCTAAATGAGGGAATACTATGTTAGAGGGCATCCTGGGAGGATTTGAAATGTGTGGGTAAAATATATATCCCACGGGTGGGAAATTGAAAAAAAGTTGAAAAAATTATTTTTTTGGGACTAAGAAAATTTTCCAGCTTGGGTCAATCTTCCAGAGAGTGGGAAATGTCAGTGAGCGCATCTGATTTCAGTTCCAGAGTGATTCGTCCGATGAATCCTTGATACGTAGTCGTTTTTTGCCAATTTTCTGACTTTTTTGAAAATTTCAGTTTTTTGTGAAAATATCCGCTAAATGAGGGAATACTATGTTAGAGGGCATCCTGGGAGGATTTGAAATGTGTGGGTAAAATATATATCCCACGGGTGGGAAATTTAAAAAAAGTTGAAAAAATTATTTTTTTGGGACTAAGAAAATTTTCCAGCTTGTGTCAATCTTCCAGAGAGGGGGAAATGTCAGTGAGCGCATCTGATTTCAGTTCCAGAGTGATTCGTCCGATGAATCCTTGATACGTAGTCGTTTTTTGCCAATTTTCTGACTTTTTTGAAAATTTCAGTTTTTTGTGAAAATATCCGCTAAATGAGGGAAAACTATGTTAGAGGGCATCCCAGGAGGGTTCCAAATGTTTGGGTAAAATATATATCCCACGGGGGGGAAATTGAAAAAAGTTGAAAAAAAAAATTATTTGCACTTAGAAAATTTTCCAGCTTGTGTCAGACTTCCAGAGAGTGGGAAATGTCAATGAGCGCATCCGAATTCAGTTCCAGAGCGATTCGTCCGATGAGTCCTTGATACGTAGTCGTTTTTTGCCAATTTTCTGATTTTTTTGAAAATTTCACTTTTTTGTGAAAATATCCGCTAAATGAGGGAATACTATGTCAGAGGGCATCCCGGGAGGGTTTGAAATGTGTGGGTAAAATATATATCCCACGGGGGGGAAATTGAAAAAAAAGTTGAAAAAAAAAATTTTTGGACTTAGAAAATTTTTCAGCTTGTGTCAGACTTATAGAGAGGGGGAAATGTCAGTGAACGCGTCCGATTTTAGTTCCAGAGCGATTCATCCGATGAGCCCTTGTTACTTAGTCGTTTTTTGCCAATTTTCTGACTTTTTTGAAAATTTCACTTTTTTGTGAAAATATCCGCTAAATGAGGGAATACTATGTCAGAGGGCATCTTGGGAGGGTTTGAAATATGTGGGTAAAACATATATCCCACGTCGTGAAATTGAAAAAAAGTTGAAAAAAATTTTTTGGGGAACTTACAAAATTTTCCAGCTTGTGTCAGACTTCAAGAGAGGGGGAAATGTCAGTGAGCTCATCCGATTTCAGTTCCAGAGCGATTCATCCGATGAGCCCTTGTTACTTTGTCGTTTTTTGCCAATTTTCTGACTTTTTTGAAAATTTCACTTTTTTGTGAAAATACCTGCTAAATGAGGGAATACTATGTTATAGAGAATCCCAGGAGAGTTCCAAATGTGTGGGTAAAATATATATCCAAACCGGGGAAATTTAAAAAAGTTGAAAAAAAAATTTTTTTTTGAACTTAGAAAATTTTCCAGCTTGTGTCAGACTTCCAGAGAGGGTGGAAAGTCAGTGAGCGCATCCGATTTCAGTTCCAGAGCGATTAGTCCGATGAGTCCATGATACTTAGTCGTTTTTTTTGCCAATTTTCTGACTTTTTTGAAAATTTCACTTTTTTGTGAAAATATCCGCTAAATAAGGGAATACTTTGTTAGAGTGAATCCCAGGAGATTTCCAAATGTGTGGGTAAAATTTATATCCCACGGGGGGAAATTGAAAAAAAGTTGAAAACAATTTTTTTTTAACTTAGATAATTTTCCAGCTTGTGTCTGACTTCCAGAGAGGGGGAAATGTCAGTGAGCTCATCGGATTTCAGTTCCAGAGCGATTCGTCCGATGAGTCCTTTATACTTAGTCGTTTTTTGCCAATTTTCTGACTTTTTTGAAAATTTCACTTTTTTGTGAAAATATCCGCTAAATGAGGGAATACTATGTCAGAGGGCATCTCGGGAGGGTTTGAAATATGTGGGTAAAACATATATCCCACGTCGTGAAATTGAAAAAAAGTTGAAAAAAATTTTTTGGGGAACTTACAAAATTTTCCAGCTTGTGTCAGACTTCAAGAGAGGGGGAAATGTCAGTGAGCTCATCCGATTTCAGTTCCAGAGCGATTCATCCGATGAGTCCTTGATACTTAGTCGTTCTTTGCCAATTTTCTGACTTTTTTGAAAATTTCACTTTTTTGTGAAAATATCTGCTAAATGAGGGAATACTATGTTAGAGGGCATCCCAGGAGGGTTCCAAATGTGTGGGTAAAATATATATCCAAACCGGGGAAATTGAAAAAAGTTGAAAAAAAATTTTTTTTTGAACTTAGAAAATTTTCCAGCTTGTGTCAGACTTCCAGAGAGGGTGGAATGTCAGTGAGCGCATCCGATTTCAGCTCCAGAGTAGAGATGAGCGGTGTTCGACTATCTCAAATTCGAGCTGTTTTGGGCGGTGTTTGAGTTGTTCGACGAACCCGAACGATTTGCAAAAAATTCGGCTGTTCGAGGTTATGTTCGATAACTGTTCGTGCACCAAAAGCTTGTCCTGCATGTCTGGCGCTATTTAGAGCACCAATCATGCAGGGATTGTCTGCCACTCACTGTAATGCCACAGCCATGGTGGTTGTGGCATTACAGTGATTGCCTAAATCGATGGGAACAGTGCTCACAGTGAAATATGAAAAGCCGGCAATTCAGCAGCGGCATACACCGGTACCCGACAATTTAGAACCGAAAGAATAGAGCTTCACACATAGATTAGATAGATAGAAATATGTCAGTCACATATATATGAAGTACAGTGACATTGTTGGTTACTGTACTTGTCATTTAGTGTAAAGGATTTATCAAAAAAAATAATAGTGTTTTCATGCACCGTCTCTTTAAAAAAGCCGGCCGGCAATTCAGCAGCGGTACCCGACAATTTGGAATAGAAAGAATAGAGAATCACACATAGATTAGATAGATAGAAACATGTCAGTCACATATATATGAAGTACAGTGACAGTGTTGCTTACTGTACTTGTCATTTAGTGTAAAGGATTTATTAAAAAAAATAATAGTGTTTTCATGCACCGTCTCTTTAAAAAAGCCGGCCGGCATTTCAGCATCTGTACCCGACAATTTAGAATAGAAGGAATAGAGCATCACACATAGATTAGATAGATAGAAACATGTCAGTCACATATATAAGAATTACAGTGATAGTGTTGATTACTGTACTTGTCATTTAGTGTTAAAATAAAGGAATTATTTTAAAAAAAATTGGCGTGGGGTTCCCCATAATTTTAGGCTCTAGCGGAGGTTAAGCAGACAGCTGGGGCAGATGTTTGAAGCCTGGGAAGGGGGTAATACCCACGGAGCTTCCCAGGCTACTAATATCAGCCCCCAGCGGAATACCTAGCCTTTACTAGCTATTAAAAAAAATGATGTGGGGTCCCCCCTATTTTAATAGCTAGCAAAGGCTAGGCAGACAGCTGGGGGCTGATATTAATAGCCCAGGAAGGGTGCCATGAATATTGGCCCCCTCCCAGGCTAGAAACACTAGCCGTCAGCCGCCCCAGAAATGGCGCATCCATAGGATGCGCCAATTCTGGCACTTAGCCTCGCTCTTCCCACTGCCCTGTAGCGGTGGCAGTGGGGTAATATGGCTGGGGTTGATGTCAGCTTATAATGCCAGCTGACATCAAGCCCAGGTTAGTAATGGAGAGGCGTCTATAAGACACCCCCATTACTAACCCCATAGTCAAAGTTAAAAGAAAACGCAAACACCCAGAATAAAGTCCTTTAATTGAAATAAAGACACAATTCTTTATTGTTCTAAATTAAACCATACTTACCACCACGCCCATTCCAGCTGAAGCCAACGATCTCCTGCAATAAAAGTAAAATAATAAAGCAACCTCATCCTTACCTTTCCATAGTTCCCAAAACAGCTTCAGCTCTGCTACATTGAGATGACAGGCTGGACCGCAGCAGAACGGTGCCATCCAGCCTGTCATCCCGCAGACACTGAGAAGCGCAGGCATGCTTGCGCTCCTCAGTGTCTCGCTGTGACGGCATAAAGATGAGCCGACAATGAACTCGGCTCACCTCATGCACGTCACTGACAGCGTGGGGGAATTCTCCTGCACTCAGCGCTTCAGCGTGAGAATTTTCCCACGCTGTCAGTGACGTGCATGAGGTGAGCCGAGTTCATTGGACATGAATGAGCTCACCTCATGCACGTCACTGACAGCGTGGGAAAATTCTCACGCTGAAGCGCTGAGTGCAGGAGAATTTTCCCATGCTGTCAGTGACGTGCATGAGGTGAGCTCATTCATGTCCATTGAACTTAGCTGACTTCATGTACGCCACTGACAGCGTGGGAGAATTCTCACGCTGAAGCGCTGAGTGCAGGAGAATTCTTCCACGCTGTCAGTGACGTACATGAGGTGAGCTGAGTTCATTGGACATGACCTCGGCTCATCTGGATGCCGTCACAGCGAGACACTGAGGAGCGCAAGCATGCCTGTGCTTCTCAGTGTCTGCGGGATGACAGGCTGGATGGCAGCGTTCTGCGGCGGTCCAGCCTGTCATCTCGATGTAGCAGAGCTGAAGCTGTCTGGGAACCATGGAAAGGTAAGGATGAGGTTGCTTTATTATTTTACTTTTATTGCAGGAGATCGTTGGCTTCAGCTGGAATGGGCGTGACGGTAAGTATGGTTTAATTTAGAACAATAAAGAATTGTGTCTTTATTTCAATTAAAGGACTTTTTTCTGGGTGTTGTGTTTTTTTTAAATACTTTACTAGAAATTCATAGTGATCATGTCTAATATTGGCGTGACCCCATGAATTTCGGGCTTAGGGCCAGCTGATAATGCCAAGCTGGCCCTAACCCCTTTATTACCCAGTGAGCCACCGCACCAGGGCCCTGGATGAGTTGGGTACAGCGCCAGAAGATGGCGCTTTTATGAACGCGCCATTTTCCGGGGTGGCTGCGGACTGCAATTTGCAGCTGGGGGGACCCAGAAAGCTTGGGCCTCCCTGAGCTGCAGATTCCAGCCCCCAGCTGCCTAGTTGTACCTGGCTGGACACAAAAATAGGGCGAAGCCCCACGTATTTTTTTTTTTTAATTATTTCATGAAATTCATGAAATAATTAAGAAAAAAAGGGCTTCCCTATATTGTTGTGTCCGGCCAGGTACAAATAGGCAGCTGGTGGTTGGGGGCAGCCCGTTCCTGCCTGCTGTACCTGGCTGGACACAAATATAGTGCGAAGCCCCACGTCAATTTTTTTTAAAATTATTTCATGAAACTAGATGGTGGCCTGATTCTAACGCATCGGGTATTCTAGAATATGTATGCGGCAGACCCGGCGCAATCAGCAGAGCGGTGTTTAAATTTGGCGCCAAAATCGCTGACTGGTCGCGGCCAGCAACCGCGACCAATCAGCAAAGCGGTGTTGAAATTTGGCGACTATATCACTGATTGGTCACGGCCGGCGGTCGCGACTAATCAGCAGAGCGGGGTTTAAATTTTGCGCCAATAATGCTGATAGGTTGTGGTCGCGACCAATCAGCAAAGCGGTGTTTAAATTTGGCGCCAATAATGGTGATTGGTCACGACCTCGACCATTCAGCAGAGCGGTGTTTAAATTTGGCGGCAACAATGTTGATTAGTCGCGGTCGGCGGTCACGACCAATCAGCAGAGCGGGGTTTAAATTTGGCATCAAAATCGCTGATTGGTCGCGGAAGGCAACTGTGACCAATCAGCAGAGCGGAGTTCAAATTTGGCACCAATACTGCTGATTGGTCGCGGCCGGCAACCGTGACCAATCAGCCGAGCAGGGTTTAAATTTGGCGCCAATACTACTGATTGGTCACGGACGGTGACCGCGATCAATCAGCAGAGCGGTGTTTAAATTTGGCGCCAATAATGCTGATTAGTCGCGGCCGGCATCCGCGACCAATTAGCAGAGCGGGGTTTAAATTTGGCGCCAATCTCGCTGATTGGTCGCGGCTGGAGTCCGCGACCAATCAGCAGAGCGCTGTTTAAATTTGGCACCAATCTCACTGATTGGACGCGTCTGGCGTCCGCGACCAATCAGCAGAGCGTTGTTTAAATTTGGCGCCAAGCTCGCTGATTGGTCGCGGCCGCTATTTAAATGTGGCGCCCAAATCGGTGATTGGTCGCGAGCAGCGTCCGCGACCAATCAGCAGAGCGGTGTTTAACTTTAGCGCCAAGATCACTGATTAGTCGCGTGTGGAGAGCGCGACCAATCAGCTAATCGTATTGGTGAGGACCGGGGAGCGCCGCTGCCTGGTCGGATACTTCCGTTGCGAGAAGCCGGGAGATGAGCGACTGCTGCAGCAGAAGTATCCCGACCCGCAGCGCCGCTCCCCGGTCCTCCCTTGACACCCTAGCCGCTGATGTCCCCACAGTATCCGCATGGTGTTACAAAGATCCGGACATTTGTGTTAAAAATCGCTGATTGGTCGCGGGCGCTGCCCGCGACCAATCACCGATTTGGGCGCCAAATTTAAATATCGGCCGCAACCAATCACCAATCTTGGCTCCACATTTAAACAACGTTGTGCTGATTGGTCGCGGCCGATATTTAAATGTGGCGCCCAAATCGGTGATTGGTCGCGGTCTTGGCGCGCGACCAATCACTGATCTTGCCGCCAAAGTTAAACACTACCGTGCTGTTTCGTCGCGGACGCTGCCCGCGACCAATCACCGATTTGTGCGCCAAATTTAAATATCAGCCTCATGCACGTCACTGACAGCGTGGGAAAATTCTCCTGCACTCAGCGCTTCAGCGTGAGAATTCTCCCACGCTGTCAGTGACGTACATGAGGTGAGCTGAGTTCATTGGACTTGAGCTCACCTCATGCACGTCACTGACAGCGTGGGAAAATTCTCACACTGAAGCGCTGAGTGCAGGAGAATTCTCCCACGCTGTCAGTGACGTGCATGAGGTGAGCTGAGTTCATTGGACATGACCTCGGCTCATCTGGATGCCATAACAGAGAGACACTGAGGAGCGCAAGCATGCCTGCGCATCTCAGTGTCTGCGGGATAACAGGCTGGATGGCAGCGTTCTGCTGCGGTCCAGCCTGTCATCTCAATGTAGCAGAGCTGAAGCTGTCCTGGGAACCATGGAAAGGTAAGGATGAGGTTGCTTTATTATTTTACTTTTATTGCAGGAGATCGTTGGCTTCAGCTAGAATGGGCGTGGTGGTAAGTATGGTTTAATTTAGAACAATAAAGGATTGTGTCTTTATTTCAATTAAAGGACTTTATTCTGGGTGTTTGTGTTTTCTTTTAACTTTGACTATGGGGTTAGTAATGGGGGTGTCTTATAGACGCCTCTCCATTACTAACCTGGGCTTGATGTCAGCTGGCATTATAAGCTGACATCAACCCCAGCCCTATTACCCCACTGCCACCGCTACAGGGCAGTGGGAAGAGCGAGGCTAAGTGCCAGAATTGGCGCATCCTATGGATGCGCCATTTCTGGGGCGGCTGACGGCTGGTGTTTCTAGCCTGGGAGGGGGCCAATATTCATGGTACCCTTCCTGGGCTATTAATATCAGCCCCCAGCTGTCTGCCTAGCCTTTGCTAGGTATTAAAATAGGGGGGACCCCACGTCATTTTTTTGGGGGGTCCCTCATTTTAATAGCTAGTAAAGGCTAGGCATTCAGCTGGGGGCTGATATTAGTAGCCTGGGAAGATCCATGAGTATTACCCCCTTCCCAGGCTTCAAACATCTGCCCCAGCTGTCTGCTTAACCTCCGCTAGAGCCTAAAATTACGGGGACCCCCACGCCAATTTTTTTTTTAATAAATCCTTTATTTTAACACTAAATGACAAGTACAGTAATCAACACTATCACTGTACTTCATATATATGTGACTGACATGTTTCTATCTATCTAATCTATGTATGATTCTCTATTCCTTCTATTCTAAATTGTCGGGTACAGATGCTGAATTGCCGGCCGGCTTTTTTAAAGAGACGGTGCATGAAAACACTATTATTTTTTTACATAAATCCTTTACACTAAATGACAAGTACAGTAACCAACACTGTCACTGTACTTATTATATATGTGATTGGCATGTTTATATCTATCTATGTGTGATGCTCTATTCTTTCTGTTATAAATTGTCAGGTACCGCTGCTGAATTGCCGGCCGGCTTTTTTAAAGAGATGGTGCATGAAAACGCTATTATTTTTTTAAATAAATCCTTTACACTAAATGACAAGTACAGTAAGCAACACTGTCACTGTGCTTCTTATATGTGTGACTGACATGTTTCTATCTATCTAATCTATGTGTGAGGCTCTATTCCTTCTTGTCTAAATTGTCGGGTACCGGTGTATGCCGCTGCTGAATTGCCGGCCGGCTTTTTTAAAGAGAGCGTCTTCTGAGCAGTTTGTCAGCTTTTGGACACCTTTGAAGGTGTTTTCTATGTGTTTCTATGTGTTTTTGTTTGCCTGCCATTGGTTTTAACGGTGTTCGACGGTGCTCTAAGGTGTTCGACGAACAGTTCGACGAACAGTTCCTCGAACATCCCGGTGTTCGACGAACCGAACCGAACCCGAACACTACGGGGGTGGCTCAACACTATTCCAGAGCGATTAGTCCGATGAGTCCATGATACTTAGTCGTTTTTTTGCCAATTTTCTGACTTTTTTGAAAATTTCACTTTTTTGTGAAAATATCCGCTAAATGAGGGAATACTTTGTTAGAGTGAATCCCAGGAGAGTTCCAAATGTGTGGGTAAAATTTATATCCCACGGGGGGAAATTGAAAAAAAGTTGAAAAAAAATTTTTTTTTGAACTTAGATAGTTTTCCAGCTTGTGTCTGACTTCCAGAGAGGGGGAATATCAGTGAGCTCATCCGATTTCAGTTACAGAGCGATTCGTCCGATTAGTCCTTTATACTTAGTCGTTTTTTGCCAATTTTCTGTCTTTTTTGAAAATTTCACTTTTTTGTGAAAATATCCGCTAAATGAGGGAATACTATGTTAGAGGGCATCCCAAGAGGGTTCCAAATGTGTGGGTAAATATACATCCCACGTGGGGGAATTGAAAAAAGTTGAAAAAATAATTTTTTTTGGACTTAGAAAATTTTCTGGCTTGTGTCAGACTTCCAGAGAGGGGGAAATGTAAGTGAGCGTGTCCGATTTCAGTTCCAGAGCGATTCGTCCATTGAGTCCTTGGTACTTAGTTGTTTTTTGAAAATTTTATGACTTTTTTGAAAATTTCACTTTTTTGTGAAAATATCCGCTAAATGAGGGAATACTATGTTAGAGGGCATCCCTGGAGGGTTCCAAATGTGTGGGTAAAATATATACGTATCCCACGGGGGGAAATTGCAAAAAAGTTGAAAAAATTTTTTTTTTTAAACTTAGTAAATTTTCTGGCTTGTGTCAGACTTCCAGAGAGGGGGAAATGTCCGTGAGAGCGTCCAATTTCACTTCCAGAGCGATTCGTCCGATGAGTCCTTGTTACTAGAGATGAGCTTTGTTCGACTCGAACTGTTCGCCAATCTCAAATTCGAGCTGTTTTGGGTGGTGTTGGAGCCTTTCGGCGAACACGAACGATTTGAGAAAAATTCGGCTGTTCGAGGTTATGTTCGATAACTGTTCGTGCACCAAAATCATAACTGGATTTTTTCTCAGTAATGTTGAAAATCAATGTTAATACGCAGTTTGAGTGTACAGCGGGGTGGGGGGAGGGGCAGGGGATGGATCTCTGCAGGAATAATGAAGATCTCCATTTTTTTTCTCTTTCCCGCATTTACAGTGAGGAGGTGCAATCTGTCAGCCTATCAGCAGGGCACACACGGAGCGAAGTGCTTTTTTTCACACAAGCAAGGGCATGTGTCATTGGCAGTGTATGTCACATGTCCTTGCCCTATAAGACCAAGCCATTTTCCCCGTCGCCACCATTTTCTCATTGCTGCAGCTGCGTGTTAGACGGCACCGCTGTTGCTGTGTGCGCTATACCTTGTTAATTTCAAGCCAATTTTCGCACAAATCTACAGATAGCTTGGGAGTAGGGAATAGTTGTGATTGCAGTCCTTTTAAGGACTAGGTTACAGCATTTCCTACGACTTTTATCAGGCAGGTCTGTGCTCTTAAATAGATAGATTGTGGGAGTAAAGACTAATTGTAATTGCAGTCCTTTTCAGGACTAAGTTACATCAGTTCCTATCAGTTTTTGCCAGGCAGGTCTGTGCCAGTGCTGTGCAAGTTTTTTTCACAGCATTTGGCTGAATCTAGCAAAGCTAATCCTTTTTGGCCTATTGCAGAGTGTGTTAGTCATTGGAGTAGCCTATCTGTGTTGCAAGATATACCACCTGTGTATAGAATACCAATTTTTTTACTGCACCTAGTGAAGTAAAATCTTTTGGGCATAGCATCATTCTATTAGTCCATCTATACTGACCTCCATCAGGTTGCAAATTGAATATAATTTTTTTCTGCATCTAGCTCTGAAAAAATATTTGGGCTTCTAGCAGTGTGTGGGACTTGTTCTATTAGTCCATCTATACTGACCTCCATCCGGTTGCAAACAGAATATAATTTTTTTCTGCATCTAGCTCTGAAAAAATATTTGGCCTTCTAGCAGTGTGTGGGACTTGTTCTATTAGTCCATCTATACTGACCTCCATCACGATGCAAATTCAAAATAATTTTTTGTCTGCATCTAGCTCTGAAAAAATATTTGGCATTCTAGCAGTGTGTGGGACTTTCTCTATTAGTCCATCTATACTGACCTCCATCAGGTTGCAAATTAAAAATAATTTTTATCTGCATCTAGCTCTGAAAAAATATTTGGCCTTCTAGCAGTGTGTGGGACTTGTTCTATTAGTCCATCTATACTGACCTCCATCACGATGCAAATTCAAAATAATTTTTTGTCTGCATCTAGCTCTGAAAAAATATTTGGCCTTCTAGCAGTGTGTGGGACTTTCTCTATTAGTCCATCTATACTGACCTCCATCAGGTTGCAAATTAAAAATAATTTTTATCTGCATCTAGCTCTGAAAAAATATTTGGCCTTCTAGCAGTGTGTGGGACTTTCTCTATTAGTCCATCTATACTGACCTCCATCAGGTTGCAAATTAAAAACAATTTTTTGTCTGCATCTAGCTCTGAAAAAAATATTTGGCCTTCTAGCAGTGTGTGGGACTTTCTCTATTAGTCCATCTATACTGACCTCCATCAGGTTGCAAATTAAAAATAATTTTTTGTCTGCATCTAGCTCTGAAAAAATATTTGGCCTTCTAGCAGTGTGTGGGACTTTCTCTATTAGTCCATCTATACTGACCTCCATCAGGTTGCAAACTGAATATATTTTTTTTATGCATCTACCTCTGAAAAAATATTTGGGCTTCTAGCTGTGTGTGGGACTTGTTCTATTAGTCCATCTATACTGACCTCAATCAGGTTGCAAACTGAATATAATTTTTTTCTGCATCTACCACTGAAACAATATTTGGCCTTCTAGCAGTGTGTGGGACTTGTTCTATTAGTCCATCTATACTGACCTGCATCAGGTTGCAAATTAAAAATAATTTATATCTGCATCTAGCTCTGAAAAAATATTTGGCCTTCTAGCAGTGTGTGGGACTTTCTCTATTAGTCCATCTATACTGACCTCCATCAGGTTGCAAATTCAAAATTATTTTTTGTCTGCATCTAGCTCTGAAAAAATATTTGGCCTTCTAGCAGTGTGTGGGACTTTCTCTATTAGTCCATCTATACTGACCTCCATCAGGCTGCAAATTAAAAATAATTTTTATCTGCATCTACCTCTGAAAAAATATTTGGTCTTCTAGCTGTGTGTGGGACTTGTTCTATTAGTCCATCTATACTGACCTCCATCAGGTTGCAAACTGAATATAATTTTTTTCTGCATCTATCTCTGAAAAAATATTTGGCCTTCTAGCAGTGTGTGGGACTTTCTCTATTAGTCCATCTATACTGACCTCCATCAGGTTGCAAATTAAAAATAATTTATATCTGCATCAAGCTCTGAAAAAATATTTGGCCTTCTAGCAGTGTGTGGGACTTTCTCTATTAGTCCATCTATACTGACCTCCATCAGGTTGCAAATTGAAAATAATTTATATCTGCATCTAGCTCTGAAAAAATATTTGGCCTTCTAGCAGTGTGTGGGACTTTCTCTATTAGTCCATCTATACTGACCTCCATCAGGTTGCAAATTAAAAATAATTTTTTGTCTGCATCTAGCTCTGAAAAAATATTGGGCTTCTAGCTGTGTGTGGGACTTGTTCTATTAATCCATCTATACAGACCTCCATCAGGTTGCAAACTGAATATAATTTTTTTCTGCATCTACCTCTGAAAAAATATTTGGGCTTCTAGCTGTGTGTGGGACTTGTTCTATTAGTCCATCTATACTGACCTCCTTCAGGTTGCAAACTGAATATAATTTTTTTCTGCATCAAGCTCTGAAAAAATATTTGGCCTTCTAGCAGTGTGTGGGACTTGTTCTATTAGTACACCTATACTGACCTCCATCAGGCTGCAAATTCAAAATAATTTTTTGCCTGCATCTAGCTCTGAAAAAATATTTGGCCTTCTAGCAGTGTGTGGGACTTTCTCTATTAGTCCATCTATACTGACCTCCATCAGGTTGCAAACTGAATATAATTTTTTTCTGCATCTACCTCTGAAAAAATATTTGGCCTTCTAGCTGTGTGTGGGACTTGTTCTATTAGTCCATCTATACTGACCTCCACCAGGTTGCAAATTGAATATAATTTTTTTCTGCATCTAACCCAGCCAATAGTTTTGGCCTAATACCACAGTTTGGCCACTCAGCTCTGCTCGGTTCCCATCCATTGTTTTTTTGTGCAAACAACTCCAAAGTTGTGAATTAGTTAACCACCAAAATGAGTGGAAAAAGGCCTGCTGCTGGTGGAAAGGGGAATAGGCGTGTTGGGAAGGGGAAAAAAGATTGTGTCCTTGGGATAGGTGTTAAAGCAACAGTAACATCTGCATAAGAAAGACCATCTTCCAGCCAAACTAAAATGTCAACTTCTTTTAGCGGACAATGTGATAAGATCCCTTTCTTACGGCCACGCCAATCGCTACAAATTCCAGATGAGGCACAAAAACAGCAGGTGCTTCAACGGATATCAAGTGCTCCTTTAAGTGGGCTCTCCTCCACATCAACTTCAACATCACAAATACTCCAGTCCTCAAAGGTGTCACCCCAATCGCACTTGCTTCCTCACAGCTCCCAAATCTCCAGCTGCCCGTCTGAGTATGAGGTAGAACAGATGGTTGAGTCTGCAGAGCTGTTTACTCATACTATAGCCTGGGAATCAGAGGTCGACTCCAGCGCTTTTGTGAATCCAGACGAGGAAATGATCTGCACTGATGCCCAGAATCTTTATGAGTCGGATCCAGGACCAGACGCAGAAGGTTCTGACCATAATGTAGACCCTCATTCCCAAACTGTAACTCCTGTTGGTGGAGACAATGAGGAAGACGATGATGAGACTCAAATACCTGATTGGAGCGACAACTTTAGTTTTTTGTCAGGGCAGGAACAGGTTGGCTCTGAGGACGACGGGTGTGATAACGCACAGGGTGATGATGATGAGGTTGGAGATCCCACTTACTGTCAACCCACAGTCCGCCAAGAGATGAGGTCAGCAGAGGAGGTGGAGGAAGATGCTAGTGACGACGAGGTCAGGTTGTGCCTTCCTGGACAGAGACGTAGTACTGGAAGCACGTCAACAACTGCATTCTCAAACACAACTCTGCCTCTCACCACAAGTCGTGGTGGCTCTTCAGGTCGCATGGGTGCTAAGCCTTGCATAGCCTGGGCATTTTTTCAGATCGATAAAGATGACCCAACTCGTGTTATCTGTAACATTTGTCAGCAAAAGCTAAGTAGAGGACAAAAAATACATAGTTTGAGTACTTCATGCATGAACCGGCACATGGACATGAAGCATAAGTTGCAGTGGGAAGCTCAGTGTACTACAATGCGGCCTAGCCGGCCGGGCCAACCACCGTCTGCCATATCTTTTGCATCCGCGGCCTCTCCATCCTCTGTGACTGGGGGGACAGCAGTCACACCTGTTTTGGGGCGCAGACCTGCCACCTCTTTACCCGCAACAGCCAGCGTGATTGACAGGTCATCATTTTCTTTGGAGGTGGTAACACCAGCTGGTGTTGAGCGCTGTCCGACATCGATAGCACCACCTTTGGATCAAGGCAACCTAACATGTCCACCTGCATCTTCCTCACAGACTGGCAGTTTGCCGGGGACACCCTTATCATCCCCGTCTAAGCACAATAGCCAGCCCTCGGTCCCTCAGATGTGGACAAGTAAAAGACCAATTCCTCCTAGCCATGAGAAAGCTAACAGGTTGAATTTCACCATCTGCAAGCTCTTGGCTACAGAAATGCTGCCTTTCCGCCTGGTGGACACAGAGTATTTTCGAGACCTTATGTCCGTCGCAGTGCCCCAGTACCAGATGCCCAGTCGGCACTACTTCTCAAAGAAAGGTGTGCCTGCGCTCCACCAGCATGTCGCACACAACATCACCGCTTCTTTGAGAAACTCTGTGTGTGACAGGGTGCATTTCACCACAGACACTTGGACGAGTAGGCATGGACAGGGGCGTTACATGTCGCTGACTGGGCACTGGGTAACTATGGTGACAGCAGGACAAGGGGCTGCTGTCCAAGTCTTGCCGTCCCCACGAGTTGTGCGTCAATCCTCTTTATGTCAAAGTTCCTCCACTGCTTCTGCCTCCTCAACCTCCTCTCGGTCTTCCACCTGCACCCAAAGCCTGTCTGGTCATGCCACAAGCTTTCTAACTGCGCAGAAGGGATCCTGCACACCTCCTTACTATGCTGGCAGTAGGGCTCAACGTCATCAGGCGGTTTTTACATTGAAATGTCTGGGAAATGTGAGTCACACAGCTGAGGAGTTGTGGTCAGCTCTGGAGAACCAATTTCATGAATGGTTGTCTCCACTGGACCTGAAACCAGGGAAGGCCGTGTGCGTCAATGCTGCAAACCTGGGTGCGGCCCTTCGCCGGGGCAATGTCACACACGTGCCTTGTATGGCTCACGTGTTGAACCTGGTTGTCCAGCAATTTTTAGCCCACTATCCCAGACTAGATGGCCTTCTGCAGAGGGCACGGTCGCTGTGTGCTCACTTCCGCCGTTCGCATCCCGCAGCTCAGCGACTTATATCTCTACAGAAGTCGTTGGGCCTGCCACTTCACCGGCTAAAATGCGATGTGCCTACCGGGTGGAATTCAACTCTGCACATGTTGCAGCGACTGTGGCAGCACCGACAAGCCCTGGTGCAATACGTTCTGACGTATAGCCTGGGCCAACGAGATCCAGAGGTGGGGCAAATCACGCTGGAGGAGTGGTCTCAGATCAGGGACCTATGCACCCTTCTGCACAGTTTTGAAATGGCGACGAAGATGTTTAGTGCTGACAATGCCATTATCAGCATGACTATTCCGGTGATTTACATGCTGGAGCACATGTTAAACAGAATTCGGAGTCAGGTGGTGGCACAAGAGGAGGTGGAGGAAGTAGAGGAGAAGGAGTTGTATGCGGAAGGGCTAACATCTGCAAGGTCCAGACTGTCGGCAGCACCAAGGTGGCAGGCATGTGAGGGTGAGGGAGATGGTTTTACCAGGGCGCATGGTAGCAGCCAAACTAGTGAGGAAGGTGCAGGAGCCCAGGAAGAAGTGGAGGATGAACTGATGGAAGACTCATCAGATGAGGGAGACCTTGATCATATTTCTGTTGTGCGAGGTTGGGGGGAGAGGGCAGAGGAAGGAAGCATGATTGTTACCTCGCCACCAACACAACAGGGACTTGGTGCTCCTGGATGCGCAACACACATGAGTGCCTTCTTGCTGCACTAACTGCAACATGACCCTCGAATTGTGAGAATTAGAAATAATCTTGACTACTGGGTTGCCACACTGTTAGATCCCCGGTACAAAAGTAAATTTGCAGAAATAATTCCTGCCATAGAAAGGGATGCACGCATGCAGGAGTATCAGCAGAGACTGTTGCAGAATCTTACATGTGCTTTTCCACAAAACACCAGTGGTGCACGTAGTGAATCTCACAGTTCCAACTTGCCAACCGTGGGACCGTCAAGTGTTCAGCACTCAAACCGTAACAGAACCACAGTATCTGCTGGTAACATCAATTTTGCGGAATCATTTCACCACTTTTTTAGCCCATCCTTTGCAAGGCTACAGGAGACAAGAAGTCTGACACATAGTCAACGCCTAGAGACGATGGTACAGGAGTATCTCCAAGTAAACATTGAAGCCATGACTGTGTCACTGGACCCTTTCTCTTTTTGGGCTTCCAATCTGGATAAATGGCCGGAGCTAGCCACTTACGCCTTGGAGATCTTGTCATGCCCCGCAGCCAGCGTTCTGTCTGAACGTGTGTTCAGCGCTGCTGGTGGTGTGCTGACAGATAAGCGCACGCGGCTCTCCACTGATAATGTAGACAGACTCACGTTCATAAAGATGAACAAATCATGGATCCGAAACGACTTTTCTACCCCTGTGTCATCCTGGGGAGAGTAAAAGATTGATGATTGGTTAAAATCACCCTACCAACCGTTTTAAGCTTTCAAATTACTAATCATGTTTATCTGTATCTTGGCTGGAAAATAATTTGGGCTTTGTAGCAGTGTGCAGCACTGATTCTATTAGGCCATCTATAATAAGCTCCACAAGATTTAAAATTACTAATCATGTTCATCTGTATCTTGACTGGAAAATAATTTGGGCTTTGTAGCAGTGTGCAGCACTGATCCTATTAGGCCATCTATACTAAGCTCCACCAGATTTAAAATTAGTAATAATTTTTAGCTGCATCTAGCCCGGAAAATAATATTGGGGCTCCGAGATGCGCAAGACACATAAGTGCCTTCTTGCTGCATTACCTGCAACATGAAACTCATATTGTCAGAATTCGAAGTAATCATGACTACTGGGTTGCCACACTCTTAGATCCCCCAAACTTTTCGATCAACCTTTTCATTTTAATAAAGACCAAAAAAATGGTCATTTTTGAAATTATAAGCATTAGCAGGTTATTAGAAACTAAAATCAAACAGTTTTCAACTCAAAACTTTATTCTAGGTGATGTTACATTTTCACATAGGACCCCTTGTTCGAAAGGAGCTTCTGAACTCTCTCGTCCATTGAATTTGTCAGGTTTTGGATGGTTTCTGCTTCAATTGTTTTGCATGAGGCCAGAATACCCTCCCAGAGCTGTTGCTTAGATGTGAACTGCCTCCCGCCATCATAGACACTCCTTTTGATGATGCTCCAGAGGTTCTGAATGGGGTAGAGGTCAGGGGAGCAAGGGGGTCACACCATAAGTTTGTCCCCTTTTATGCCCATATCAGCCAGAGATGCAGATGTTTTATGTGCAGCATGAGATGGTGCATTATCATGCAAAAAAATGATCTTGCTGTGAAATACATGGTTCTTCTTCTTGAACCATGGCAGGAAGTGCTGTTTGAGAAAATCCACATACATTATGGAGTTCATCTTTAGCGCCTTCAAGGATCCTAAAGGGGCCAACAATCTCTCTCCCCATGATTCCAGCCCAAAACATTACTCCACCTCCTCCTTGTTGGCGCTGTAGCCGTGTTTGCGTGGGGTGTCCATCAACCAGCCATCCTCCACTCCATCCATCTGGACCATCGAGCGCTGCACGGCACTCATCCATGAACAAAACAGTTTTGAAATCAGTCTTCATGTAATGTTTGGCCCACTGGAGCCGTTTCAGCTTGTGTGAAGTGGATAGAGGAGGTCGACAGGATGGCGTATGCACAGCTGCAAACCTCTGAAGGACCCTGCATCTTGTTGTTCGGGGGACGTTGGAGGCACCAGCAGCTTCAAAAACTTGTCTGCTGCTATGACAAGGCTTTTTTGCCGCTGCTCTTTTAACCTGACGTAATTGCCTGTAGGAAAGAGTCCTCAATTTGCCCTTATCAGCACGCACACGTGTGTACTGTGAATCAGCTACATACTTCTTGATTGCCAAGACACTTCATCCTGATCATCGCACAATGTTGATTGTAGTCATGCCTTGACCTAAACACTCCACAATTTGTTGCTTGCTTCTCAGCAGCCGACACATCCTTTTTCTTTCCCATTTTGGCAGAAAATGTAGGCTGCTTAATAATGTGAGACAGCCTTCTTAAGTAGTCTTGCCTTTCATTGGACACACCTGCCAAACTAATTAGCCCAGGTGTCTGCAATTGCTTACAGTGATATAAAGAGCCCTGACACACATCACCATCAATGAGTTTAACTGACAAACAAATTCTTCCCTTATCACTCCTAAACACTTTTTGCATAATAATTTGGAACACAGTGTACATGTGCTTTTCCACAAAACACCAGTGGTTCACGTAGTGAATCTTACAGTTCTAACTTGCCAACCGTGGTCTGTATGGAGTTGTTCAATAAAGGGCCCAAAATTAAGATAACATAGATGGGAGAGGTATCTATGAATAGGAATTCCTAAGTATTTGATACCCTGTGAGGGCCAGGCAAAGGGAAAGTTGGACTGGATGGAATCCTATATGGATTTGGGGAGGGAGACATCGAGGGCCTCAGACTTCGCTGCATTGATTTTAAAATTTACCATGTAACAAAGTGATCTATTTCAGCCATAACAGCATGGATGGATATATGTGATTGAGTGATATATACTAGGACATCATCAGCAAATAGAGAGCACTTGTACTCGGTGCCTCCCACCTCAATCCACCTAATATTGGGGTTATGACGAATTGATGAGAGCAGGTGCTCCGTCACTAGGATGTATAAGAGAGGGGACAGAGAACATCCCTGCCTTGTCCTATTGGTGATTGTGAAAGGTGATGAAAATGTTCTGACGCGCCCCCTGGGCCTTGGGACACCCGGAGCCGGACCCTTTTTGGTGGATGCTGGTGGTTGTAGTCTCCGTGGCGGCGACCCGGTTCCGTGGCTCAGGGTGGTCAAACCAGTGGCGGAACTATTTATGTGGTTTTGATGTTTAAATGTCCGACTACGCCACCCGTGGATTGCGGTCAGAGTGAACCGCCGCTGCAGGGCAGACCGCTGAGGCTGATGTTGTGGGTGCAGCAGAGCGTAGCATAACTCCCCACGGGAGGAGTATAGCCTCAGGGCAGTGTATGCCGAGGATGGGGGTGATGGTGCATGGCAGCAGCAGTAACGACACGGAGTCAGTGATGCAGTCCAGGGCCTTTACTCACAGTTATTATTATCCAGACCACGTCTGCAGGTAACGGCTGCCCACGTCGTACTGTGCTCACCAGGTGAGGGGCTCAGACAACTCCCAGATAACCTTGAAGCGCTTCACAGGACCCCCTTTGTGTGTCCTTTGTCTGGCCTTTCTTACCAACCCTTCTGTCCGGCTGCCTCGGGCCTCCTCTTGGTAAACTTGGCGCCAGTTTCCCTGACCCTATGTGGTGCCTTCCTAGCGGGCGTAGCGAGGGGCTGCGCCACATAAAATGCCACAGCCTCCGGTTTCTAGCTGAGGGTCGTTTCCTGCCTCCACTAGTTTCGGGGACCGGTCTCCCCCTTTGGCCTCACCCCTCCACGCAGGTGGATTCGGGCGTGCGGTGGCGACTCGCCCGTCCGCACCCCTGGGATCCCTTCATTCCTCGTTCCTGGAGCCTTCACCGCTCCTCTTCCTTCCTTCTCTCTCTTCCAGGCCTGGGCTTCTGTTACTGGGCCCGCCTCCGGAGCAGAGCTCATGCAGAGCCCCTTCTCCCTGCCACTTCTGCTCAGACTTCTCTGCACTGAACTAAGATGGTGCCCACCTTTTATACTCCCTTCTCAATGCACCCAGGAACTGCTTCCTTCCTGCTCCTGCACTACAGGGTTCCCCTTCCTCAGTGTTCCCTCCCCCCACTCCAGCCAGTGACAGGGACTGTCGTGCCCATCTCAGAGGCATATTGGTCGCCCTGCCCCACGGCAATGTGGTGTAATGCATGCAGGTGTCGGGTCCTGATCCACACTCCATCCTTACCTGAGAGTGAGATATCACACCTCTGGGTGAGGTGCAATACCTCTGTAGCAACCGAGCCCTCAGGGTGCTACAGTTCCATTTATCTTCAGCCTAGGTGACGTGTTGCGATACAGGGCCGTGATTTTGGCTATAAAAGGGTCCCCTAGACCCCTACCCCAAGCTTTTTAAGAGAATCATATATGGCGTGCCAGGAGACTCTATGGAATGCTTTCTCAGCATCCAACGAGAGTATCTAAATACAAATTTTTAACTGCATCTAGCCCAGGAAATACTTTGTGCCTAGTAGCAGTGTCTGCTAGTCAGCGGATTATCCCGGCTGTTAAGCAAGCTACACCACCTGTAGTTTGGACACTTAATTTTTTCAAAGTAAATGCTTCGGGACCACTGGATACTCAGTGAAGAGCATCAGGAGGCACCCCAAGGCATAGGGGCTGGGACTGGCAATAGGATGCCTTGCGGTGGACAGCCGTGCTCGATCCTTATAAAAGCTTTTGAACTGCAGCAGCTTTAGTGGACGCTACTGGAGCTGGAATTACGTGGCTGCTGGCATGAGACTTGCCCTCCAATAGATCCTTGTAAATGGATTTAAAGTGTATTCATTCAAATTAGAGAGACAATTTAAATTAAAAAGCTTAGAGCTGCCTCCACCACAGGAGGGCTCGCTCGACCCACCAGCGGACAGGCACCAGTATTGGGAGAGGGGGGCTGGCCGTCAGGGTTCACCGCGGCTCTGGCACAAACCCGGCGACACGGAGGTGGCACGGGCAGGAGCGGACTGAACGTGTCGGCTTCTCACTTTTTGGATTTTAGAAGGGCATGACATGCCTATATCTGTGTCTCCCCCTCCTTTTACTCCACCTCTTTTCTTTTCGCATGACTATATGTACTTGTCACTTTTCCATGTGTTAGTTGTGTCTTCTGAGCAGTTTATCAGCTTTTGGACACCTTTGAAGGTGTTTTCTATGTGTTTCTATGTGTTTTGTTTGCCTGCCATTGGTTTAAACGGTGTTTGAAGGTGTTCGACGAACAGTTCGACGAACACACGGGTGTTCGACGAACCGAACCGAACTCGAACACTATGGGGGTGGCTCAACACTACTTGTTACTTAGTCGTTTTTTGCCAATTTTCTGACTTTTTTGAAAATTTCACTTTTTTGTGAAAATATCCGCTAAATGAGGGAATACTATGTCAGAGGGCATCTCGGGAGGGTTTGAAATATGTGGGTAAAACATATATCCCATGGGGGAAATTGAAAAAAAGTTGAAAAAAATTTTTTGGGGAACTTACAAAATTTTCCAGATAGTGTCAGACTTCAAGAGAGGGGGAAATGTCACTGAGCTCATCCGATTTCAGTTCCAGAGCGATTCGTCCAATGAGTCCTTCATACTTAGTTGTTGATTGCCAATTTTCAGACTTTTTTGAAAATTTCACTTTTTTGTGAAAATATCCGCTCAATGAGGGAATACTATGTCAGAGGGCATCCCGGGAGGGTTTGAAATATGTGGGTAAAACATATATCTCACAGCTGAGAAATTGAAAAAAAGTTGAAAAAAAAAAATTTTTGGACTTAGAAAATTTTCCAGCTTGAGCAAGACTTCCAGAGAGGGGGAAATGTCAGTGAGTGCATCCAATTTTAGTTCCAGAGCGATTCGTCCGATGAGACCTTGATATTTAGTCGTTTTTTGCCAATTTTCTGACTTTTTTGAAAATTTCACTTGTTTGTGAAAATATCCGCTAAATGAGGGAAAACTATGTCAGAGGGCTTCCCGGGAGGGTTTGAAATGTGTGGGTAAAATATATATCCCACGGGGGGAAATTGCAAAAAAGTTGAAAAAAAAATTTTTTTTTAACTTAGAAAATTTTCCAGCTTGTGTCAGACTTCCAGAGAGGAGGAAATGTCAGTGAGCGCTTCCAATTTCAGTTCCAGAGCGATTCGGCCGATTAGTACTTGATACTTAGTAGTTTTTTGCCAATATTCTGTCTTTTTGGAAAATTTCACTTTTTTGTGAAAATATCCGCTAAAAGAGGGAATACTATGTTAGAGGGCATCCCAAGAGGGTTCCAAATGTGTGGGTAAATATACATCCTACGGTGGGGAATTGAAAAAAAGTTGAAAAAATAATTTTTTTTGGACTTAGAAAATTTTCTGGCTTGTTTCAGACTTCCAGAGAGGGGGAAATGTCAGTGAGCGTGTCCGATTTCAGTTCCAGAGCGATTCGTCCATTGAGTCCTTGGTACTTAGTTGTTTTTTGCCAATTTTCTGACTTTTTTGAAAATTTCACTTTTTTGTGAAAATATCCGCTAAATGAGGGAATACTATGTTAGAGGGCATCTCTGGAGGGTTCCAAATGTGTGGGTAAAATATATACGTATCCCACAGGGGGAAATTGCAAAAAAGTTGAAAATTTTTTTTTTTTTAAACTTAGAAAATTTTCTGGCTTGTGTCAGACTTCCAGAGAGGGGGAAATGTCAGTGAGCGCGTCCGATTTCACTTCCAGAGCGATTCGTCCGATGAGTCCTTGTTACTTAGTCGTTTTTTGCCAATTTTCTGACTTTTTGGAAAATTTCACTTTTTTGTGAAAATATCCGCTAAATGAGGGAATACTATGTCAGAGGGCATCTCGGGAGGGTTCCAAATGTGTGGGTAAAATATATATCCCACGGGGGGGAAATTGAAAAAAAGTTGAAAAAAATTTTTCTTTGAACTTAGAAAATTTTACAACTTGTGTCACACTTCCAGAGAGGGGGAAATATCAGTGAGCATGTCCGTTTTCAATTCCAGAGCGATTCGTCGGATGAGTCCTTGATACTCAGTCATTTTTTGCCAATTTTCTGACTTTTTTGAAAATTTCTCTTTTTTGTGAAAATATCAGCTAAATGAGGGAATACTATATTAGAGGGTATCCCAGGAGGGTTCCAAATGTGTGGGTAAAATATATATCCCACGGGGGAAATTGGAGAAAAAGTTGAAAAAAATTTTTTTGGGGAACTTAGAAAATTTTCCAGCTTGTGTCAGACTTCCAGAGACAGGGAAATATCAGTGAGCGCGTTCGATTTCAGTTCCAGAGCGATTCGTCCGATGAGTCCTTGTTACTTAGTAGTTTTTTGCCAATTTTCAAACTTTTTTGAAAATTTCACTTTTTTGTGAAAATGAAAAATTGAAATTTTTTTTTTAACTTAGAAAATTTTCCAGCTTGTGCAAGACTTCACGAGTGGGGGAAATGTCAGTGAGCGCGTCCGATTTCACTTCCAGAATGATTCGTCCGATGAGTCCTTAATACTTAGTCGTTTTTTGCCAATTATCTGACTTTTTTGAAAATTTCACTTTTTTGTGAAAATATCCGCTAAATGAGGGAATACTATGTTAGAGGGCATCCCACGAGTATTCCAAATGTGTGGGTAAAATATATATCCCACGGGGGGGGAATTGAAAAAAGTTGAAAAAATTTTTTTTTTGAACTTAGAAAATTTTACAGCTTGTGTCAGACTTCCAGAGAGGGGGAAATATCAGTGAGCGTGTCCGTTTTCAGTTCCAGAGCGATTCGTCTGATGAGTCCTTGATACTTATTTGTTTTTTGCCAATTTTCTGACTTTTTTGAAAATTTCACTTTTTTGTGAAAATATCTGCTAAATGAGGGAATACTATGTTAGAGAGCATCCCAGGAGGGTTCCAAATGTGTGGGTAAATTATATATCCCACGGGGGGAAATTGGAAAAAAAAGTTGAAAAAAATTTTTTTTTGGAACTTAGGAAATTTTCCAGCTTGTGTCAGTCTTCCAGAGACGGGGAGATGTCAGTGAGCGCGTCCGATTTCGGTTCCAGAGTGTTTCGTCAGTTGAGTCCTTAATACTTGTCTGTTTTTGCCAATTATCTGACTTTTTTGAAAATTTCACTTTTTTGTGAAAATATCCGCTAAATGAGGGAATACTATGTTACAGGGCATCCCAGGAGAATTCCAAATGTGTGTGTAAAATATATATCCCACAGGGGGGAAATTGAAAAAAAGTAGAAAAAAAATATTTGAACTTAGAAAATTTTCCAGCATGTGTCAGACTTCCAGAGAGGGGTAAATGTCAGTGAGCGCGTCCGATTTCACTTCCAGAACGATTGGTCCGATGAGTCCTTGATACTTAGATGTCTTTTGTCAATTTTCTGACTTTTTTGAAAATGTCACTTTTTTGTGAAAATATCCGCTAAATGAGGGAATACTATGTCAGGAGGGTTCCAAATGTATGAGTAAACTAAATATCAGATGGTAAACTGAAAAAAAGTTGAAAAGTTTTTTTTTTTAAACTTAGAAAATTTTCCGGCTTGTGTCATACTTCCAAACAGGGGGAAATGTCAGTGAGCGTGTCCGGTTTCAGTTCCAAAGCGATTTGTCCAATGCGTCCTTGATACTTAGTTGTTTTTTGCCAATTTTCAGAATTTTTTGAAAATTTCACTTTTTTGTGAAAATATCCGCTAAATGAGGGAATACTATGTCAGAGGGCATCCCGGGAGGGTTTGAAATATGTGGGTAAAACATATATCCCACAGGGGAAATTGAAAAAAAGTTGAAAAAAATTTTTTTGGGAACTTAGAAAATTTTCCACCCTGTGTCATTTTTCAAGAAATCGGGAAATGTCTGTGAGCGCATCCGATTTTAGCTCCAGAGCGGTTCGTCCGATGAGTCCTTGATACTTAGTCTTTTTTGCCAATTTTCTGACTTTTTTGAAAATTTCACTTTTTTTTTGAAAATATCCGCTAAGTGAGGGAATACTATGTTAGAGGGCATCCCAGGAGGGTTCCAAATGTATGAGTAAACTAAATATCAGATGGTAAACTGAAAAAAAGTTGAAAATTTTTTTTTTTTAAACTTAGAAAATTTTCCGGCTTGTGTCATACTTCCAAACAGGGGGAAATGTCAGTGAGCGTGTCCGGTTTCAGTTCCAAAGCGATTTGTCCAATGAGTCCTTGATACTTAGTTGTTTTTTGCCAATTTTCTGAATTTTTTGAAAATTTCACTTTTTTGTGAAAATATCCGCTAAATGAGAGAATACTATGTCAGAGGGCATCCCGGGAGGGTTTGAAATATGTGGGTAAAACACATATCCCACGGGGGGGAAATTGAAAAAAAGTAGAAAAAAAAATTTTTGGACATAGAAAATTTTCCAGCTTGTGTCAGACTTCCAGAGAGGGGGAAATGTCAGTGAGCGCATCCGATTTTAGTTCCAGAGCGGTTCGTCCGATGAGTCCTTGATACTTAGTCATTTTTGCCAATTTTCTGACCTTTTTGAAAATTTCACTTTTTTTTTTAAAATATCCGCTAAATGAGGGAATACTATGTTAGAGGGCATCCCAGGAGGGTTCTAAATGTGTGGGTGAAATATATATCCCATTGGGGGGAAATTGAAAAAAAGTTGAAAAAAAAAATTTTTGGACTTAGAAAATTTTCCGGCTTCTGTCAGACTTCCAAAGAGTGGGGAATGTCAGTGAGCGCGTCCGATTTTAGTTCCAGAGCAATTCGTCTGATGAGTCCTTGATACTTAGTCATTTTTTCCAATTTTCTGACTTTTTTGAAAATTTCACTTTTTTTGTGAAAATGTCTGCTAAATGAGGGAATGCTATGTTAGAGGGCATCCCAGGAGGGTTCCAAATGTGTGGGTAAAATATATATCCCACGGGGGGAAATTAGAAAAAAAGTTGAAAAAAAATTTTTTTTGGAGCTTAGAAAATTTTCCAGCTTGTGTCAGACTTCCAGAGATGGGGAAATGACAGTGAGCGCGTCCGATTTCGCTTCCAGAGCGTTTCGTCAGATGAGTCCTTAATACTTGTCGGTTTTTGCCAATTATCTGACTTTTTTGAAAATTTCACTTTTTTGTGAAAATATCCGCTAAATGAGGGAATACTATGTTACAGGGCATCCCAGGAGTATTCCAAATGTGTGGGTAAAATATATATCCCATAGAGGGGAAATTGAAAAAAAGTAGAAAAAAAAATTATTTGAACTTAGAAAATTTTCCAGCTTGTGTCACACTTCCAGAGAAGGGGAAATGTCAGTGAGCGCGTCCGATTTTAGTTCCAGAGCGATTCGTCCGATGAGTCCTTGATACTTAGTCGTTTTTTGCCAATTTTCTGACTTTTTTGAAAATTTCACTTTTTTGTGAAAATATCCGCTAAATGAGGGAATACTATGTCAGAGGGCATCCCGGGAGGGTTTGAAATATGTGGGTAAAACACATATCCCACGAGGGGGAAATTGAAAAAAAGTTGAAAAAAAAAATTTTTGGGCTTAGAAAATTTTCCAGCTTGTGTCAGACTTCCAGAGATGGGGAAATGTCATTGAGCGCATCCGATTTTAGTTCCAGAGCGGTTCGTCCGATGAGTCCTTGATACTTAGTCGTTTTTTGCCAATTTTCTGACTTTTTTGAAAATTTCACTTTTTTTTTGAAAATATCCGCTAAATGAGGGATTACTATGTTAGAGGGCATCCCAGGAGGGTTCCAAATGTGTGGGTAAAATATATATCCCATTGGGGGGAAATTGAAAAAATGTTGAAACAAAACATTTTTGGACTAGAAAATTTTCCAGCTTGTGTCAGACTTCCAAAGAGCGGGGAATGTCAGTGAGCGCGTCCGATTTTAGTTCCAGAGCGATTCGTCTGATGAGTCCTTGATACTTAGTCGTTTTTTGCCAATTTTCTGACTTTTTTGAAAATTTCACTTTTTTTTTTAAATATCTGCTAAATGAGGGAATACTATGTTAGAGCGCATCCCAGGAGGGTTCCAAATGTGTGGGTAAAATATATATCCCACTGGGGGGGGGAATTGAAAAAAAGTTGAAAAAAATTTTTTTTTGAACTTACAAAATTTTCCAGCTTGTGTCAGACTTCCAGAGACGGGGAAATGTCACTGAGCGCGTCCGATTTCGGTTCTAGAGCGATTAGTCAGATGAGTCCTTAATATTTGTCGGTTTTTGCCAATTATCTGACTTTTTGGAAAATTTCACTTTTTTGTGAAAATATCCGCTAAATGAGGGAATGCTATGTTACAGGGCATCCCAGGAGTATTCCAAATGTGTCGGTAAAATATATATCCCACAGGGGGGAAATTGAAAAAAGTAGAAAAAAAAATTATTTGAACTTAGAAAATTTTCCAGCTTGTGTCAGACTTCCAGAGAGGGGGAAATGTCATTGAGCGCGTCCGATTTGACTTCCAGAATGATTCGTCCGATGAGTCCTTAATACTTAGTCGTTATTTGCCAATTTTCTGACTTTTTTGAAAATTTCACTTTTTTGTGAAAATATCTGCTAAATGAGGGAATACTATGATACAGGGCATCCCAGGAGTATTCCAAATGTGTGGGTAAAATATATATCCCACAGGGGGGAAATTGAAAAAAAGTAGAAAAAAAAATTATTTGAACTTAGAAAATTTTCCACCTTGTGTCAGACTTCACGAGAGCGGGAAATGTCAGTGAGCTCATCTGATTTCAGTTCCAGAGCTATTCGTCCAATGAGTCCTTGATACTTAGTTGTTTTTTGCCAATTTTCTGACTTTTTTGAAAATTTCACTTTTTTGTGAAAATATCTGCTAAATGAGGGAATACTATGTTAGAGGGCATCCCAGGAGGGTTCCAAATGTGTGGGTAAAATATATATCCCACGGGGGGAAATTGGAAAAAAAGTTGAAAAAAATTTTATTTTGGAGCTTAGAAAATTTTCCAGCTTGTGTCAGACTTCCAGAGAGGGGGAAATGTCAGTGAGCGTGTCCGATTTCAGTTCCAGAGCGATTCGTCCATTGAGTCCTTGGTAGTGTTGAGCATTCGATTACTGAAATATCGGGTATCGGCCGATATTCGCGGTATCGGAATTCCGATACTTAATTCCGATACTTTTACAATATCGAATACCGGAATCGGAGGTTCCCATAATGCCTGCGCTCTGCAGTGTCTCTGAACGATGACAAGCAGGGTGGCAGCGCTCAGCTGCGATCCAGCCTGTCATCAGAATGTCATCCCAGCGTGGGAGAATTCTCCTGATTGTTTAAAAGCCGGCGGGCGGTAAAAAGCCGCCGGCTTTTAAACAATCACACAGCCCCATACTGCTTCCACGCAGCCTCCCACCCCGATCCTCCGCTCCCCTCGCCACCTCCCATCCCGATCGTAAGTTAGGACCGGGCGGGGAGTGCAGCACCAAGGAGCGGGGAGCGAAGGACCCGGGCGGGGAAGCCGGCAGTGAAAAGACTTCACCGCCGGCTTTCCCGTTCTGTGCTGCGCTTTCCCGCCGGTTATTTCAAATGAACAGCTGAGGTATCAGCTGATGCCGATCAGCTGTTCATTTGAAGTAGCCGCGGTGCCCTCGGAGGGTTCATGTGAGTTCATGCTTGACTGCATGAACTCACATGAACTTTCCCACGGTCGCACAGGTCAGCCTCACCTCCCAGACCCGTCATGATTGGTGTGTGGGTGTCTGTGCGATGTGTGCGGGTGTGCGCAAAGTCTGTGCGATGTGTGCGGTGTGTGCGGTGTCTGTGCGATGTGTGCGGGTGTGTGGGGTGTCTGTGCGATGTCTGCGGGTGTGTGCGGTGTCTGTGCGATGTCTGCGGGTGTGTGCGATGTCTGCGGTTTTGCGCGGTGTCTGTGCGATGTGTGCGGGTGTGTGCGTGCAGGCAGACATAGGCCGATGTGACACTACTACTCCCATCGGCCTATGTCTGTCCCCCGTCCACTCGTGCCAGCAGGATCAGCTCGATGCGAGCAGTAGTTCCCATCAGCCTGATCCTGCTATATAAATTGCCCTACTGTGTCCCCAATAAATGTTAAATACATGTCATTGGTGGCCAGTGGTTGCCTGCAATAAATTAGTTCATACATTACCTGTCCCCGCAGATCGCCACCTAAAATAAAGTAAAAAATAAAAAACTACACCTATACTCACCTAGACACCTAATTCCCCGAAGCCATCGATCTCCTGTAATAAAATATAAAATAATAAACCACAACCTTATCCTTACCCCTCCGTAGTAGTCCACGAGTGTCCCACGATGATCTCCAGTTCAGAGCAGCCACATAGAATGTGACCGCTCTGAACCGCCGCCGCCGCTAGAATGATGGGGCCGTAAAGCAGCCCCGTCATTGCATAAGCGGGTTCACCGGAGTTCAGGCAGCGCTGCTCCGGTTAGCTGCTTTACGGCCCCGCTGTATCGTGAGAAATTCCCACGGTACAGCAGTGCCGTAAAGGGGGTCTCCGGAGCTGCGCTGACTAAATGCACTCCGGTGACCTCAGTCAGTGGCTCCCGCTGCCGGGAGCGGACGTGTTCCCGGCAGTGTGAGCTTACAGCAGCCATGCACAGCTGTCACCATCTCCAATTGTGACAGCTGTGCATGGGAGATCAGCGCAGGAACGTGGACAGGTAACTATTTTTTTTTTTTTAGTAAACTAAGAATTAAATGAAATTGTGTGTTTTATTTCAAATAAATTATTTTTTCTGGGTGTAGTGTGTTTTTTCTTTTTAACACTTTGTAGGTTAGTAATGGGGGTGTCTTATAGACGCCCATCATTACTAACCTGGGCTTCATGGCAGCTGGCGCTGACATGAACCCCAGCCCTATTACCCCCTGCCACCGCACCAGGGCAGCGTGGAAGAGCGAGGCTAAGTGCCATCCTATGGATGCGCCATTTCTGGGGCGGCTGACGGCTGGTGTTTCTAGCCTGGGAGGGGGCCAATATTCATGGCACCATTCCTGGGCTATTAATATCAGCCCCCAGCTGTCTGTCTAGCCTTTGCTAGCTATTAAATTAGGGGGGACCCCACGTCATTTTTTTTTGGGGGGGGGTCCCCCATTTTAACAGCTAGTAAAGGCTAGGTATTCAGCTGGGGGCTGATATTAGTAGCCTGGGAAGCTCCGTGGGTATTAACCCCTTCCCAGGCTTCAAACATCTGCCCCAGGTGTCTGCTTAATCTCCGCTAGAGACTAAAATTAAGGGGAACCCCACGCCAATTTTTTTTTAAATAAATCCTTTATTTTAACACTAAATGACAAGTACAGTAATCAACACTGTCACTGTACTTCATATATATGTGACTGACATGTTTCTATCTATCTAATCTATGTATGATTCTCTATTCCTTCTATTCTAAATTGTCGGGTACCGCTGCTGAATTGCCGGCCGGCTTTCTTAAAGAGACGGTGCATGAAAACACTATTATTTTTTTTAATAAATCCTTTACACTAAATGACAAGTACAGTAATCAACACTGTCACTGTACTTCATATATATGTGACTGACATGTTTCTATCTATCTAATCTATGTATGATTCTCTATTCCTTCTATTCTAAATTGTCGGGTACAGATGCTGAATTGCCGGCCGGCTTTTTTAAAGAGACGGTGCATGAAAACACTAATATTTTTTTAAATAAATCCTTTACACTAAATGACAAGTACAGTAACCAACACTGTCACTGTACTTCATATATATGTGACTGACATGTTTCTATCTATCTAATCTATGTGTGAAGCTCTATTCTGTCTGTTATAAATTGTCGGGTACCGCTGCTGAATTGCCGGCCGGCTTTTTTAAAGAGACGGTGCATGAAAACACTATTATTTTTTTTAATAAATCCTTTACACTAAATGACAAGTACAGTAAGCAACACTGTCACTGTACTTCATATATATGTGACTGACATGTTTCTATCTATCTAATCTATGTGTGAAGCTCTATTCTTTCTGTTGTAAATTGTCGGGACCGGTGTATGCGCTGATGAATTGCCGGCTTTTCGCATAATACATTCTACATTATTCTTAGTTGTTTTACTTCATGTAGAATTAACCTACAAGGAAAGAAAGGGTTTATTTTCATTCCGATATTAGTGTCCCATTGACTTGCATTGGTTTCCGGTATCGGAATCGGCGATATCCGATACTTTTTGAGTATCGGTCCGATCCAATCCGATACGATATTTCCTGATATCGGAAGGTATCGCTCAACACTAGTCCTTGGTACTTAGTTGTTTTTTGCCAATTTTCTGACTTTTTTGAAAATTTCACTTTTTTTGGAAAATATCCGCAAAATGAGGGAATACTATGTTAGAGGGCATTCCAGGAGGCTTCCAAATGTGTGGGTAAAATATATATCCCACGGGGGGAAATTGAAAAAAAGTTGAAAAAAAAAATTTTTGGACAAAGAAAATTTTTCAGCTTCTGTCAGACTTCCAGAGAGGGGGAAATGTCAGTGAGCGCGACCGATTTTAGTTCCAGAGCGATCCGTCCGATGAGTCCTTGATACTTAGTCGTTTTTTGCCATATTTCTGACTTTTTTGAAAATTTCACTTTTTTTTTTAAAATATCCGCTAAATGAGGGAATACTATGTTAGAGGGCATCCCAGGAGGGTTCCAAATGTGTGAGTAAAAGAAATATCAGATGGTAAATTGAAAAAAAGTTGAAATTTTTTGTTTTTTAAACTTAGAAAATTTTCCGGCTTATGTCATACTTCCAAACAGGGGGAAATGTCAGTGAGCGTGTCCGGTTTCAGTTCCAGAGCGATTTGTCCAATGAGTCCTTGATACTTAGTCATTTTTTGCTAATTTTCTGTCTTTTTTGAAAATTTCACTTTTTTGTGAAAATATCCACTAAATGAGGGAATACTATGTTAGAGGGCATCCCAGGAGGGTTCCAAATGTGTGGGTAAAATATATATCCCACGGGGGGAAATTGCAAAAAAGTTGAAAAAAATTTTTTTTTTGAACTAAGAAAATTTTCCAGCTTGTGTCAGACTTCCAGAGAGGGGGAAATGTCAGTGAGCGCGTCCAATTTCAGTTCCAGAGCGATTCGTCCGAATAGTCCTTGATACTTAGTCGTTTTTTGCCAATTTTCTGTCTTTTTTGAAAATTTCACTTTTTTGTGAAAATATCCGCTAAATGAGGGAATACTATGTTAGAGGGCATCCCAGGAGGGTTGCAAATGTGTGGGTAAATATACATCCCACGCGGGGAAATTGAAAAAAAGTTGAAAACATTTTTTTTTTGAACTTAGAAAATTTTCCAGCCTGTGTCAGACTTCCAGAGAGGGGGAAATGTCAGTAAGCGCATCCAATTTCAGTTCCAGAGCGATTCGTCCGAATAGTCCTTGATACTTAGTCGTTTTTTGCTAATTTTCTGTCTTTTTTGAAAATTTCACTTTTTTGTGAAAATATCCGCTAAATGAGGGAATACTATGTTAGAGGGCATCCCAGGAGGGTTCCAAATGTGTGGGTAAAATATATATCCCACGGGAGAAATTGAAAAAAAGTTTCAAAAAAATTTTTGGACTTAGAAAATTTTCCAGCTTGTGCAAGACTTCCCGATAAGGGGAAATGTCAGTGAGCGCGTCCGATTTGACTTCCAGATTGATTCGTCCGATGAGTGCTTGATACTTAATCGTTTTTTGCCAATTTTCTGACTTTTTTGAAAATTTCACTTTTTTGTGAAAATATCCGCTAAATGAGGGAATACTATGTTAGTGGGCATCCCAGGAGGGTTCCAAATGTGTGGGTAAAATATATATCCCTCGGGGGGAAATTGCAAAAAAGTTGAAAACATTTTTTTTTTGAACTTAGAAAATTTTCCAGCTTGTGTCAGACTTCCAAAGAGGGGGGAATGTCAGTGAGCGCGTCCGATTTTAGTTCCAGAGCGATTTGTCTGATGAGTCCTTGATACTTAGTCGTTTTTTGCCACTTTTCTGACTTTTTTGAAAATTTCACTTTTTTTTTAAAAATATCTGCTAAATGAGGGAATACTATGTTAGAGGGAATACCAGGAGGGTTCCAAATGTGTGGAGGATCCCAGGAATATTCCAAATGTGTGAATAAAATAAATATCCCACAGGGGGGGAATTGAAAAAAAGTTGAAAAAAAAATTATTTGAACTTCGAAAATTTTCCAGCTTGTGTCAGGCTTCCAGAGAGGGGGAAATGTCACTGAGCGTGTCCGATTTCAGTTCCAGAGTGATTCGTTCGATGAGTCCTTGACACTTAGTTGTTTTTTGCCAATTTTCTGACTTTTTTGAAAATTTCACTTTTTTGAGAAAATATCCACTAAATGAGGGAATACTATGTTTGTGGGCATCCCAGGAGGGTTCGAAATGTTTGGGTAAAATATATATCCCACCGGGGTAAATTGAAGAAAAGTTGAAAAATTTTTTTTTCTCAACTTAGAAAATTTTACAGCTTGTGTCAGACTTCCAGAAAGGGGGAAATGTCAGTGAGCGCGTCCGATTTCAGTTCCAGAGCGATTTGTCTGATGAGTCCTTGATACTTAGTTGTTTATTGCCAATTTTCTGACTTTTTTGAAAATTTCACTTTTTTGTGAAAATATCCGCTAAATGAGGGAATACTATGTTAGAGGGAATCCCAGGAGGGTTCCAAATGTGTGGGTAAAATATATATCCCACGGGGGGGAAATTGAAAAAAAGTTGAAAAAAAAAAATATTTGAACTTGGAAAATTTTCCAGCTTGTGTCAGACTTCCAGAGAGGGGTAAATGTCAGTGAGCATGTCCGATTTCAGTTCCAGAGTGATTCGTCCGATGAGTCCTTGACACTTAGTTGTTTTTTGCCAATTTTCTGACTTTTTTGAAAATTTCACTTTTTTGTGAAAATATCCGCTAAATGAGGGAATACTATATTAGAGGGTATCGCAGGAGGCTTCCAAATGTGTGGGTAAAATATATATCCCACGGGGGGAAATTGGATAAAAAGTTGAAAAAAATTTTTTTTTGAACTTAGAAAATTTTCCAGCTTGTGTCAGACTTCCAGAGAGCGGGAAATGTCAGTGAGCGTGTCCGATTTCAGTTCCAGAGCGATTCGTCTGATGAGTCTATGATACTTAGTCAATTTTTGCCAATTTTGTGACTTTTTTGAAAATTTCACTTTTTTGTGAAAATATCCGCTAAATGAGGGAATACTATGTTAGATGGCATCCCAGGAGTATTCCAAATGTGTGGATAAAATAAATATCCCACAGGGGGAAATTGAAAAAAATTTGAAAAACATTTTTTTTTGAACTTGGAAAATTTTCCAGCTTGTGTCAGACTTCCAGAGAGGGGGAAATGTGAATGAGCGCATCTGATTTCAGTTCCAGAGCGATTTGTCCGATGAGTCCTTGAGACTTAGTTGTTTTTTGCCAATTTTCTGACTTTTTTGAAAATTTCACTTTTTTGTGAAAATATCTGCTAAATGAGGGAATACTATATTAGAGGGTATCGCAGGAGGCTTCCAAATGTGTGGGTAAAATATATATCCCACGCGGGGAAATTGGATAAAAAGTTAAAAAAAAAATTTTTTTTTGAACTTAGAAAATTTTCCAGCTTCTGTCAGACTTCCTTAGACGGGGAAAAGTCAGTGAGCGCGTCCGATTTCGGTTCCAGAGCGTTTTGTCCGATGAGTCCTTAATACTTAGTCGGTTTTTGCCAATTATCTGACTTTTTTGAAAATTTCACTTTTTTGTGAAAATAGCCGCTAAATGAGGGAATACTATGTTAGAGGGCATCCCAGGAGTATTCCAAATGTGTGGGTAAAATATATATCCCACAGGGGGAAATTGAAAAAAATTTGAAAAACATTTTTTTTTGAACTTGGAAAATTTTCCAGCTTGTGTCAGACTTCCAGAGAGCTGGAAATGTCAGTGAGCGTGTCCGATTTCAGTTCCAGAGCGATTCGTCTGATGAGTCCTTGATACTTAGTCATTTTTTGCCAATTTTCTGACTTTTTTGAAAATTTCACTTTTTTGTGAAAATATCCGCTAAATGAGGGAATACTATGTTAGAGGGTATCGCAGGAGGCTTCCAAATGTGTCAGTAAAATATATATCCCACGGTAGGAAATTGGATAAAAAGTTAAAAAAAAATTTTTTTTTGAACTTAGAAAATTTTCCAGCTTCTGTCAGACTTCCATAGACGGGGAGAAGTCAGTGAGCACGTCCGATTTCGGTTCGAGAGCGTTTCGTCCGATGAGTCCTTAATACTTAGTCGGTTTTTTGCCAATTATCTGACTTTTTTGAAAATTTCACTTTTTTGTGAAAATATCCGCTAAATGAGGGAATACTATGTTAGAGGGCATCCCAGGAGTATTCCAAATGTTTGGATAAAATATATATTCCACAGGGGGGAAATTGAAAAAAAGTTGAAAAAAAAAATGATTTGAACTTAGAAAATTTTCCAGCTTGTGTCAGACTTCCAGAGAGTGGGAAATGTCAATGAGCGCATCCGATTTCAGTTCCAGAGCGATTCGTCCAATGAGTCCTTGATACTTAGTTGTTTTTTGCCAATTTTCTGACTTTTTTGAAAATTTCACTTTTTTTTTGAAAATATCCGCAAAATGAGGGAATACTAAGTTAGAGGACATCCCAGGAGGGTTCCAAATGTGTGGGTAAAATATATATCCCACGGGGGGAAATTGAAAAAAAGTTTAAAAAAAAAATTTTTGGACAAAGAAAATTTTTCAGCTTGTGCCAGACTTCCAGAGAGGGGGAAATGTCAGTGAGCGCGTCCGATTTGACTTCCAGAATGATTCGTCTGATGAGTCCTTAATACTTAGTCGTTATTTGCCAATTTTCTGACTTTTTTGAAAATTTCACTTTTTTGTGAAAATATCCGCAAAATGAGGGAATACTATGTTAGTGGGCATCCCAGAAGGGTTCCAAATGTGTGGGTAAAATATATATCCCACGGGGGGAAATTGCATAAAAGTTGAAAACATTTATTTTTTTGAACTTTGAAAATTTTCCAGCCTGTGTCAGACTTCCAGAGAGGGGGAAATGTCATGGAGCGCGTCCAATTTCAGTTCCAGAGCGATTCGTCCGATTAGTCCTTGATACTTAGTCGTTTTTTGCCAATTTTCTGTCTTTTTTGAAAATTTAACTTTTTTGTGAAAATATCCGCTAAATGAGGGAATACTATGTTAGAGGGCATCCCAGGAGGGTTCCAAATGTGTTGGTAAATATATATCCCACGGGGGGGAATTGAGAAAAAGTTGAAAAAATTATTTTTTTTGGACTTAGAAAATTTTCTGGCTTGTGTCAGACTTCCATAGAGGGGGAAATGTCAGTGAGAGTGTCCGATTTCAGTTCCAGAGCGATTCATCCATTGAGTCCTTGGTACTTAGTTGTTTTTTGCCAATTTTCTGACTTTTTTGAAAATTTCACTTTTTGTGAAAATATGCGCTAAATGAGGGAATGCTATGTTAGAGGGCATCCCAGGAGGGTTCCAAATGTGTGGGTAAAATATATATCTCATGGGGGGAAATTGAAAAAAAGTTGAAAAAAAAATTTTTTGACAAAGAAAATTTTTCAGCTTGTGTCAGACTGCCAGAGGGGGGGGGGGAAATGTCAGTGAGCGCGTCCGATTTTAGTTCCAGAGCGATTCGTCCGAGGAGTCCTTGATACTTAGTCGTTTTTTGCTAATTTTCTGTCTTTTTTGAAAATTTCACTTTTTTGTGAAAATATCCGCTAAATGAGGGAATACTATGTTAGTGGGCATCCCAGGAGGGTTCCAAATGTGTGGGTAAAATATATATCCCTCGGGGGGAAATTGCAAAAAAGTTGAAAACATTTTTTTTTTGAACTTAGAAAATTTTCCAGCTTGTGTCAGACTTCCAAAGAGGGGGGAATGTCAGTGAGCGCGTCCGATTTTAGTTCCAGAGCGATTTGTCTGATGAGTCCTTGATACTTAGTCGTTTTTTGCCACTTTTCTGACTTTTTTGAAAATTTCACTTTTTTTTTAAAAATATCTGCTAAATGAGGGAATACTATGTTAGAGGGAATACCAGGAGGGTTCCAAATGTGTGGAGGATCCCAGGAATATTCCAAATGTGTGAATAAAATAAATATCCCACAGGGGGGGAATTGAAAAAAAGTTGAAAAAAAAATTATTTGAACTTCGAAAATTTTCCAGCTTGTGTCAGGCTTCCAGAGAGGGGGAAATGTCACTGAGCGTGTCCGATTTCAGTTCCAGAGTGATTCGTTCGATGAGTCCTTGACACTTAGTTGTTTTTTGCCAATTTTCTGACTTTTTTGAAAATTTCACTTTTTTGAGAAAATATCCACTAAATGAGGGAATACTATGTTTGTGGGCATCCCAGGAGGGTTCGAAATGTTTGGGTAAAATATATATCCCACCGGGGTAAATTGAAGAAAAGTTGAAAAATTTTTTTTTCTCAACTTAGAAAATTTTACAGCTTGTGTCAGACTTCCAGAAAGGGGGAAATGTCAGTGAGCGCGTCCGATTTCAGTTCCAGAGCGATTTGTCTGATGAGTCCTTGATACTTAGTTGTTTATTGCCAATTTTCTGACTTTTTTGAAAATTTCACTTTTTTGTGAAAATATCCGCTAAATGAGGGAATACTATGTTAGAGGGAATCCCAGGAGGGTTCCAAATGTGTGGGTAAAATATATATCCCACGGGGGGGAAATTGAAAAAAAGTTGAAAAAAAAAAATATTTGAACTTGGAAAATTTTCCAGCTTGTGTCAGACTTCCAGAGAGGGGTAAATGTCAGTGAGCATGTCCGATTTCAGTTCCAGAGTGATTCGTCCGATGAGTCCTTGACACTTAGTTGTTTTTTGCCAATTTTCTGACTTTTTTGAAAATTTCACTTTTTTGTGAAAATATCCGCTAAATGAGGGAATACTATATTAGAGGGTATCGCAGGAGGCTTCCAAATGTGTGGGTAAAATATATATCCCACGGGGGGAAATTGGATAAAAAGTTGAAAAAAATTTTTTTTTGAACTTAGAAAATTTTCCAGCTTGTGTCAGACTTCCAGAGAGCGGGAAATGTCAGTGAGCGTGTCCGATTTCAGTTCCAGAGCGATTCGTCTGATGAGTCTATGATACTTAGTCAATTTTTGCCAATTTTGTGACTTTTTTGAAAATTTCACTTTTTTGTGAAAATATCCGCTAAATGAGGGAATACTATGTTAGATGGCATCCCAGGAGTATTCCAAATGTGTGGATAAAATAAATATCCCACAGGGGGAAATTGAAAAAAATTTGAAAAACATTTTTTTTTGAACTTGGAAAATTTTCCAGCTTGTGTCAGACTTCCAGAGAGGGGGAAATGTGAATGAGCGCATCTGATTTCAGTTCCAGAGCGATTTGTCCGATGAGTCCTTGAGACTTAGTTGTTTTTTGCCAATTTTCTGACTTTTTTGAAAATTTCACTTTTTTGTGAAAATATCTGCTAAATGAGGGAATACTATATTAGAGGGTATCGCAGGAGGCTTCCAAATGTGTGGGTAAAATATATATCCCACGCGGGGAAATTGGATAAAAAGTTAAAAAAAAAATTTTTTTTTGAACTTAGAAAATTTTCCAGCTTCTGTCAGACTTCCTTAGACGGGGAAAAGTCAGTGAGCGCGTCCGATTTCGGTTCCAGAGCGTTTTGTCCGATGAGTCCTTAATACTTAGTCGGTTTTTGCCAATTATCTGACTTTTTTGAAAATTTCACTTTTTTGTGAAAATAGCCGCTAAATGAGGGAATACTATGTTAGAGGGCATCCCAGGAGTATTCCAAATGTGTGGGTAAAATATATATCCCACAGGGGGAAATTGAAAAAAATTTGAAAAACATTTTTTTTTGAACTTGGAAAATTTTCCAGCTTGTGTCAGACTTCCAGAGAGCTGGAAATGTCAGTGAGCGTGTCCGATTTCAGTTCCAGAGCGATTCGTCTGATGAGTCCTTGATACTTAGTCATTTTTTGCCAATTTTCTGACTTTTTTGAAAATTTCACTTTTTTGTGAAAATATCCGCTAAATGAGGGAATACTATGTTAGAGGGTATCGCAGGAGGCTTCCAAATGTGTCAGTAAAATATATATCCCACGGTAGGAAATTGGATAAAAAGTTAAAAAAAAATTTTTTTTTGAACTTAGAAAATTTTCCAGCTTCTGTCAGACTTCCATAGACGGGGAGAAGTCAGTGAGCACGTCCGATTTCGGTTCGAGAGCGTTTCGTCCGATGAGTCCTTAATACTTAGTCGGTTTTTTGCCAATTATCTGACTTTTTTGAAAATTTCACTTTTTTGTGAAAATATCCGCTAAATGAGGGAATACTATGTTAGAGGGCATCCCAGGAGTATTCCAAATGTTTGGATAAAATATATATTCCACAGGGGGGAAATTGAAAAAAAGTTGAAAAAAAAAATGATTTGAACTTAGAAAATTTTCCAGCTTGTGTCAGACTTCCAGAGAGTGGGAAATGTCAATGAGCGCATCCGATTTCAGTTCCAGAGCGATTCGTCCAATGAGTCCTTGATACTTAGTTGTTTTTTGCCAATTTTCTGACTTTTTTGAAAATTTCACTTTTTTTTTGAAAATATCCGCAAAATGAGGGAATACTAAGTTAGAGGACATCCCAGGAGGGTTCCAAATGTGTGGGTAAAATATATATCCCACGGGGGGAAATTGAAAAAAAGTTTAAAAAAAAAATTTTTGGACAAAGAAAATTTTTCAGCTTGTGCCAGACTTCCAGAGAGGGGGAAATGTCAGTGAGCGCGTCCGATTTGACTTCCAGAATGATTCGTCTGATGAGTCCTTAATACTTAGTCGTTATTTGCCAATTTTCTGACTTTTTTGAAAATTTCACTTTTTTGTGAAAATATCCGCAAAATGAGGGAATACTATGTTAGTGGGCATCCCAGAAGGGTTCCAAATGTGTGGGTAAAATATATATCCCACGGGGGGAAATTGCATAAAAGTTGAAAACATTTATTTTTTTGAACTTTGAAAATTTTCCAGCCTGTGTCAGACTTCCAGAGAGGGGGAAATGTCATGGAGCGCGTCCAATTTCAGTTCCAGAGCGATTCGTCCGATTAGTCCTTGATACTTAGTCGTTTTTTGCCAATTTTCTGTCTTTTTTGAAAATTTAACTTTTTTGTGAAAATATCCGCTAAATGAGGGAATACTATGTTAGAGGGCATCCCAGGAGGGTTCCAAATGTGTTGGTAAATATATATCCCACGGGGGGGAATTGAGAAAAAGTTGAAAAAATTATTTTTTTTGGACTTAGAAAATTTTCTGGCTTGTGTCAGACTTCCATAGAGGGGGAAATGTCAGTGAGAGTGTCCGATTTCAGTTCCAGAGCGATTCATCCATTGAGTCCTTGGTACTTAGTTGTTTTTTGCCAATTTTCTGACTTTTTTGAAAATTTCACTTTTTGTGAAAATATGCGCTAAATGAGGGAATGCTATGTTAGAGGGCATCCCAGGAGGGTTCCAAATGTGTGGGTAAAATATATATCTCATGGGGGGAAATTGAAAAAAAGTTGAAAAAAAAATTTTTTGACAAAGAAAATTTTTCAGCTTGTGTCAGACTGCCAGAGGGGGGGGGGGAAATGTCAGTGAGCGCGTCCGATTTTAGTTCCAGAGCGATTCGTCCGAGGAGTCCTTGATACTTAGTCGTTTTTTGCTAATTTTCTGTCTTTTTTGAAAATTTCACTTTTTTGTGAAAATATCCGCTAAATGAGGGAATACTATGTTAGAGGGCATCCCAGGAGGGTTCCAAATGTGTGGGTAAAATATATATCCCACGGGAGAAATTGAAAAAAGTTTCAAAAAAATTTTTTTTGAACTTAGAAAATTTTCCAGCTTGTGCAAGACTTCCCGATAAGGGGCAATGTCAGTGAGCGCGTCCGATTTGACTTCCAGAATGATTCGTCCGATGAGTCCTTAATACTTAGTCGTTATTTGCCAATTTTCTGACTTTTTTGAAAATTTCACTTTTTTGTGAAAATATCCGCTAAATGAGGGAATACTATGTTAGTGGGCATCCCAGGAGGGTTCCAAATGTGTGGGTAAAATATATATCCCACGGGGGGAAATTGCAAAAAAGTTGAAAACATTTTTTTTTTGAACTTAGAAAATTTTCCAGCTTGTGTCAGACTTCCAAAGAGGGGGGAATGTCAGTGAGCGCGTCCGATTTTAGTTCCAGAGCGATTCGTCTGATGAGTCCTTGATATTTAGTCGTTTTTTGCCAATTTTCTGACTTTTTTGAAAATTTCACTTTTTTTTTGAAAATATCTGCTAAATGAGGGAATACTATGTTAGAGGGAATCCCAGGAGGGTTCCAAATGTGTGGGTAAAATATATATCCCACGGGGGGGAAATTGAAAAAAAGTTGAAAAAAAAAAATATTTGAACTTGGAAAATTTTCCAGCTTGTGTCAGACTTCCAAAAAACGGGAAATGTCAGTGAGCGTGTCCGATTTCAGTTCCAGAGCGATTCGTTCCATGAGTCCATGATACTTAGTCAATTTTTGCCAATTTTGTGACTTTTTTGAAAATTTCACTTTTTTGTGAAAATATCCGCTAAATGAGGGAATACTATGTTAGATGGCATCCCAGGAGTATTCCAAATGTGTGGATAAAATAAATATCCCACAGGGGGAAATTGAAAAAAATTTGAAAAACATTTATTTTTGAACTTGGAAAATTTTCCAGCTTGTGTCAGACTTCCAGAGAGGGGGAAATGTGAATGAGCGCATCTGATTTCAGTTCCAGAGCGATTCGTCCGATGAGTCCTTGAGACTTAGTTGTTTTTTGCCAATTTTCTGACTTTTTTGAAAATTTCACTTTTTTGTGAAAATATCTGCTAAATGAGGGAATACTATATTAGAGGGTATCGCAGGAGGCTTCCAAATGTGTGGGTAAAATATATATTCCACGCGGGGAAATTGGATAAAAAGTTAAAAAAAAATTTTTTTTTTGAACTTACAAAATTTTCCAGCTTCTGTCAGACTTCCTTAGACGGGGAAAAGTCAGTGAGCGCGTCCGATTTCGGTTCCAGAGCGTTTTGTCCGATGAGTCCTTAATACTTAGTCGGTTTTTGCCAATTATCTGACTTTTTTGAAAATTTCACTTTTTTGTGAAAATAGCCGCTAAATGAGGGAATACTATGTTAGAGGGCATCCCAGGAGTATTCCAAATGTGTGGGTAAAATATATATCCCACAGGGGGAAATTGAAAAAAATTTGAAAAACATTTTTTTTTGAACTTGGAAAATTTTCCAGCTTGTGTCAGACTTCCAGAGAGCGGGAAATGTCAGTGAGCGTGTCCGATTTCAGTTCCAGAGCGATTCGTCTGATGAGTCCTTGACACTTAGTTGTTTTTTGCAAATTTTCTGGCTTTTTTGAAAATTTCACTTTTTTGTGAAAATATCCGCTAAATGAGGGAATACTATATTAGAGGGTATCGCAGGAGGCTTCCAAATGTGTCAGTAAAATATATATCCCACGGTAGGAAATTGGATAAAAAGTTAAAAAAAAATTTTTTTTTGAACTTAGAAAATTTTCCAGCTTCTGTCAGACTTCCATAGACGGGGAGAAGTCAGTGAGCACGTCCGATTTCGGTTCGAGAGCGTTTCGTCCGATGAGTCCTTAATACTTAGTCGGTTTTTTGCCAATTATCTGACTTTTTTGAAAATTTCACTTTTTTGTGAAAATATCCGCTAAATGAGGGAATACTATGTTAGAGGGCATCCCAGGAGTATTCCAAATGTTTGGATAAAATATATATTCCACAGGGGGGAAATTGAAAAAAAGTTGAAAAAAAAAATGATTTGAACTTAGAAAATTTTCCAGCTTGTGTCAGACTTCCAGAGAGTGGGAAATGTCAATGAGCGCATCCGATTTCAGTTCCAGAGCGATTCGTCCAATGAGTCCTTGATACTTAGTTGTTTTTTGCCAATTTTCTGACTTTTTTGAAAATTTCACTTTTTTTTTGAAAATATCCGCAAAATGAGGGAATACTAAGTTAGAGGACATCCCAGGAGGGTTCCAAATGTGTGGGTAAAATATATATCCCACGGGGGGAAATTGAAAAAAAGTTTAAAAAAAAAATTTTTGGACAAAGAAAATTTTTCAGCTTGTGCCAGACTTCCAGAGAGGGGGAAATGTCAGTGAGCGCGTCCGATTTGACTTCCAGAATGATTCGTCTGATGAGTCCTTAATACTTAGTCGTTATTTGCCAATTTTCTGACTTTTTTGAAAATTTCACTTTTTTGTGAAAATATCCGCAAAATGAGGGAATACTATGTTAGTGGGCATCCCAGAAGGGTTCCAAATGTGTGGGTAAAATATATATCCCACGGGGGGAAATTGCATAAAAGTTGAAAACATTTATTTTTTTGAACTTTGAAAATTTTCCAGCCTGTGTCAGACTTCCAGAGAGGGGGAAATGTCATGGAGCGCGTCCAATTTCAGTTCCAGAGCGATTCGTCCGATTAGTCCTTGATACTTAGTCGTTTTTTGCCAATTTTCTGTCTTTTTTGAAAATTTAACTTTTTTGTGAAAATATCCGCTAAATGAGGGAATACTATGTTAGAGGGCATCCCAGGAGGGTTCCAAATGTGTTGGTAAATATATATCCCACGGGGGGGAATTGAGAAAAAGTTGAAAAAATTATTTTTTTTGGACTTAGAAAATTTTCTGGCTTGTGTCAGACTTCCATAGAGGGGGAAATGTCAGTGAGAGTGTCCGATTTCAGTTCCAGAGCGATTCATCCATTGAGTCCTTGGTACTTAGTTGTTTTTTGCCAATTTTCTGACTTTTTTGAAAATTTCACTTTTTGTGAAAATATGCGCTAAATGAGGGAATGCTATGTTAGAGGGCATCCCAGGAGGGTTCCAAATGTGTGGGTAAAATATATATCTCATGGGGGGAAATTGAAAAAAAGTTGAAAAAAAAATTTTTTGACAAAGAAAATTTTTCAGCTTGTGTCAGACTGCCAGAGGGGGGGGGGGAAATGTCAGTGAGCGCGTCCGATTTTAGTTCCAGAGCGATTCGTCCGAGGAGTCCTTGATACTTAGTCGTTTTTTGCTAATTTTCTGTCTTTTTTGAAAATTTCACTTTTTTGTGAAAATATCCGCTAAATGAGGGAATACTATGTTAGAGGGCATCCCAGGAGGGTTCCAAATGTGTGGGTAAAATATATATCCCACGGGAGAAATTGAAAAAAGTTTCAAAAAAATTTTTTTTGAACTTAGAAAATTTTCCAGCTTGTGCAAGACTTCCCGATAAGGGGCAATGTCAGTGAGCGCGTCCGATTTGACTTCCAGAATGATTCGTCCGATGAGTCCTTAATACTTAGTCGTTATTTGCCAATTTTCTGACTTTTTTGAAAATTTCACTTTTTTGTGAAAATATCCGCTAAATGAGGGAATACTATGTTAGTGGGCATCCCAGGAGGCTTCCAAATGTGTGGGTAAAATATATATCCCACGGGGGGAAATTGCAAAAAAGTTGAAAACATTTTTTTTTTGAACTTAGAAAATTTTCCAGCTTGTGTCAGACTTCCAAAGAGGGGGGAATGTCAGTGAGCGCGTCCGATTTTAGTTCCAGAGCGATTCGTCTGATGAGTCCTTGATATTTAGTCGTTTTTTGCCAATTTTCTGACTTTTTTGAAAATTTCACTTTTTTTTTGAAAATATCTGCTAAATGAGGGAATACTATGTTAGAGGGAATCCCAGGAGGGTTCCAAATGTGTGGGTAAAATATATATCCCACGGGGGGGAAATTGAAAAAAAGTTGAAAAAAAAAAATATTTGAACTTGGAAAATTTTCCAGCTTGTGTCAGACTTCCAAAAAACGGGAAATGTCAGTGAGCGTGTCCGATTTCAGTTCCAGAGCGATTCGTTCCATGAGTCCATGATACTTAGTCAATTTTTGCCAATTTTGTGACTTTTTTGAAAATTTCACTTTTTTGTGAAAATATCCGCTAAATGAGGGAATACTATGTTAGATGGCATCCCAGGAGTATTCCAAATGTGTGGATAAAATAAATATCCCACAGGGGGAAATTGAAAAAAATTTGAAAAACATTTATTTTTGAACTTGGAAAATTTTCCAGCTTGTGTCAGACTTCCAGAGAGGGGGAAATGTGAATGAGCGCATCTGATTTCAGTTCCAGAGCGATTCGTCCGATGAGTCCTTGAGACTTAGTTGTTTTTTGCCAATTTTCTGACTTTTTTGAAAATTTCACTTTTTTGTGAAAATATCTGCTAAATGAGGGAATACTATATTAGAGGGTATCGCAGGAGGCTTCCAAATGTGTGGGTAAAATATATATTCCACGCGGGGAAATTGGATAAAAAGTTAAAAAAAAATTTTTTTTTTGAACTTACAAAATTTTCCAGCTTCTGTCAGACTTCCTTAGACGGGGAAAAGTCAGTGAGCGCGTCCGATTTCGGTTCCAGAGCGTTTTGTCCGATGAGTCCTTAATACTTAGTCGGTTTTTGCCAATTATCTGACTTTTTTGAAAATTTCACTTTTTTGTGAAAATAGCCGCTAAATGAGGGAATACTATGTTAGAGGGCATCCCAGGAGTATTCCAAATGTGTGGGTAAAATATATATCCCACAGGGGGAAATTGAAAAAAATTTGAAAAACATTTTTTTTTGAACTTGGAAAATTTTCCAGCTTGTGTCAGACTTCCAGAGAGCGGGAAATGTCAGTGAGCGTGTCCGATTTCAGTTCCAGAGCGATTCGTCTGATGAGTCCTTGACACTTAGTTGTTTTTTGCAAATTTTCTGGCTTTTTTGAAAATTTCACTTTTTTGTGAAAATATCCGCTAAATGAGGGAATACTATATTAGAGGGTATCGCAGGGGGCTTCCAAATGTGTCGGTAAAATATATATCCCACGGGAGGAAATTGGATAAAAAGTTAAAAAAAAATTTTTTTTTGAACTTAGAAAATTTTCCAGCTTCTGTCAGACTTCCATAGACGGGGAGAAGTCAGTGAGCGCGTCCGATTTCGGTTCGAGAGTGTTTCGTCCGATGAGTCCTTAATACTTAGTCGGTTTTTTGCCAATTATCTGACTTTTTTGAAAATTTCACTTTTTTGTGAAAATATCCGCTAAATGAGGGAATACTATGTTAGAGGGCATCCCAGGAGTATTCCAAATGTTTGGATAAAATATATATCCCACAGGGGGGAAATTGAAAAAAAGTTGAAAAAAAAAATGATTTGAACTTAGAAAATTTTCCAGCTTGTGTCAGACTTCCAGAGAGTGGGAAATGTCAATGAGCGCATCCGATTTCAGTTCCAGAGCGATTCGTCCAATGAGTCCTTGATACTTAGGTATTTTTTGGTAATTTTCTGACTTTTTAGAAAATTTCACTTTTTTGTGAAAATATCCGCTAAATGAGGGAATACTATGTTAGAGGGAATCCCAGGAGGGTTCCAAATGTGTGGGTAAAATATTTATCCCACGGGGGGTAAATTGAAAAATAGTTGAAAAAAATTTTTTTCTCAACTTAGAAAATTTTACAGCTTGTGTCAGACTTCCAGAAAGGGGGAAATGTCAGTGAGCGCGTCCGATTTCAGTTCCAGAGCGATTCGTCCGATGAGTCCTTGACACTTAGTTGTTGTTAGCCAATTTTCTGACTTTTTTGAAAATTTCACTTTTTTGTGAAAATATCCGCTAAATGAGGGATTACTTTGTTAGATGGCATCCCAGGAGTATTCCAAATGTTTGGTAAAATATATATCCCACGGGGGGAAATTGAAAAAAAGTAGAAAAAAAAATTATTTGAACTTAGACAATTTTCCGGCTTGTGTCAGACTTCCAGAGAGGGGAAAATGTCAGTGAGCGTGTCCGATTGCAGTTCCAGAGTGATTCGTCCGATGAGTCCTTGACACTTAGTTGTTTTTTGCCAATTTTCTGACTTTTTTGAAAATTTCACTTTTTTGTGAAAATATCCGCTAAATGAGGGAATACTATATTAGAGGGTATCCCAGGAGGCTTCCAAATGTGTGGGTAAAATATATATCCCACGGGGGGAAATTGGATAAAAAGTTTAAAAAAATTTTTTTTGGAACTTAGAAAATTTTCCAGCTTGTGTCAGACTTCCAGAGAGTGGGAAATGTCAATGAGCGCATCCGATTTCAGTTCCAGAGCGAATCGTCCAATGAGTCCTTGATACTTAGTCGTTTTTTTGCCAATTTTCTGACTTTTTTGAAAATTTCACTTTTTTGTGAAAATATCCGCTTAATGAGGGAATACTATGTTAGAGGGAATCCCAGGAGGGTTCCAAATGTGTGGGTAAAATATATATCCCACGGGGGGAAATTGAAAAAAAGTTGAAAAAAAAATTATTTGAACTTAGAAAATTTTCCAGCTTGTGTCAGACTTCCAGAGAGGGGTAAATGTCAATGAGCGTGTCCGATTTCAGTTCCAGAGTGATTCGTCCGATGAGTCCTTGACACTTAGTTGTTTTTTGGCAATTTTCTGACTTTTTAGAAAATTTCACTTTTTTGAGAAAATATCCACTAAATGAGGGAATACTATGTTTGTGGGCATCCCAGTACGGTTCGAAATGTGTGGGTAAAATATATATCCCACGGGGGGTAAATTGAAAAAAAGTTGAAAAAAAATTTTTTTTCAACTTAGAAAATTTTACAGCTTTTGTCAGACTTCCAGAAAGGGAGAAATGTCAGAGAGCGCGTCCGATTTCAGTTCCAGAGTGATTCGTCCGATGAGTCCTTGACACTTAGTTGTTTTTTTGCCAATTTTCTGACTTTTTTGAAAATTTCACTTTTTTGTGAATAAACCGCTAAATGAGGGAATACTATATTAGAGGGTATCCCAGGAGGCTTCCAAATGTGTGGGTAAAATATATATCCCACGGGGGGAAATTGAAAAAAAGTTGAAAAAAAAAATTATTTGAACTTAGCAAATTTTCCCGCTTGTGTCAGACTTCCAGATGTTATGTTCTGCTACCAGAGCTAAGGAAAGAGAGGAGATCTGTCCCTATGATAGAACTCAGCTTAATCCCTACGATGTAACAGGGGACCTGATCCTGCGATCAGACCTGCTAAAGTCCTAAGATAGTCTGTACGGAGACCTATAGATGTGGGGAAGGAATCCCTACAAGTACTAAGGACTAGGAGGAAAATGGGACACCTAACAGAAATAGTAGCAGACAGACGAACAAACAAAATATATAGAACATAGAGGTCCGTAGACCAAGCAAACTAACAGAGTTAGATACAGAGCACAGGCTAGCTAGAAAGTAGTTATACAATGAAGTCCAGCAAAGCCAGAAGGGCGGAGCAGGATTAAATAGGCCAACAAGGTCATGTGACCAGCAAAGGAAAAAACCTAAGAGCAAGGTTCTAACAGTACCCCCCCTTCTAAGAGGATCCTCCGGATCCCCTAGGACCAGGCTTATCAGGAAATCTCCTGTGAAACGCTCTGATAAGTCTGGACGCGGAAACATCATCCGACCTCACCCAAGAGTTATCCTCGGGTCCGAAACCTTTCCAGGCCAGAAGATACTGCAAACTACCTCTATACCGTCTAGAGTTAAGGATGTGAGAAATTTCATATTCCCCGTCCTCCACCACTGGAGGAACAGAGGCAGAGGCGTCACAATCCGATACAACAGCTTTTTTCAACAGAGAGACATGAAATACCGGATTAATTCTCCAGGAGGTAGGAACCTCCAACCTAACAGCAGATTGGTTGACAACCTGAAGCACCTTAAAGGGCCCTACAAACTTGGGACCCAATTTCTTAGAAGGAATCCTCAATAGCAGATTCCTAGAGGACAACCAAACCATGTCTCCAACAGCGAACAAAACCTCCTGTCGTTTCCTATCAAAGTAGTCTTTAGATTTTCTGTTGGCCTCCTGAAGATTACCACGCACATCCGTCCAAACTCTCTCCAAATCACCGGAAAAATTCTCCTCCTCAGGCACGGCAGATCCTAACTTGGAGAACGACCCAAACGACGGATGTCTCCCAGAACAACAAAAAAAAGGCGAACAACCAGCAGAAGAAGATGTATGATTGTTCAGAGCAAATTCAGCAAGTGGCAGAAACTCAGACCACCCCTCTTGATTGTCTGCCACAAAACAACGCAAGAACTGCTCAACATCCTGGTTTTTCCTTTCTGTCTGGCCATTAGATTCAGGATGATATCCGGACGAGAACGACAAATGAACTCCCAACCTGTCACAAAAGGCACGCCAAAAACGAGCCACGAACTGAGGTCCCCTATCAGAAACAATGTCAGTAGGAACGCCATGAAGTCTGACAATTTCCTTGACAAAGGCCTTAGCGAGAGTTTTAGCGCAGGGCAGTTTGACGAAGGGAACCAAGTGACACATCTTGCTAAAACGGTCCACGACCACCCAGATGACAGTAAAACCCTCAGAGGGGGGAAGGTCAGTTATAAAGTCCATAGCCAAATGTGTCCAAGGAGCACTGGGAACCTCCAAAGGACAAAGCAACCCCCCAGCAGCAGTATGTAAGAACTTAGATCTAGCACATATAGTACATTGACGCACCCACTTAATGACTTCCTTCTGCCATCCAGGCCACCAAAAACTGCGACCCACCAGTCTCTTGGTCTCAGAGATTCCGGGATGACCTGCCAACCGAGATTCGTGACACTCAACAAACAAATCTCTCCTAAAGGTCCCATGCACAAACAACCTCCCATGAGGAGTGTTAGATGGGGCATTCTCCTGTGCTTTAAGAATCTCATCTTCCAAAACGGAGTCCAAAGCAGCTATCACAACACCTTCTTGTAAAATGTTCTCCTCTTTCTCAACACCGACTATGGGAGAAAAACTGCGAGACAAGGCATCAGCCTTAACATTCTTAGTACCAGGGATGTAAGTAACGGAGAAATTAAACTGCGAAAAAAACAGTGCCCACCTAGCCTGACGGGCATTCAGGCGCTTGGCAGCATCAAGATATATCAGATTTTTATGATCCGTAAGAACCTGAACGGGAAATTCCGCACCTTCCAAGAAGTGGCGCCAGTGTTCAAATGCGAGTTTAATAGCCAATAATTCCCGATTACCAATATCGTAATTCAGTTCAGTCTCCGAAAAAAATTTTTGAAAAAAAGGCACAGGGATGTAATCCATCCCCGTTATCCTGAGACAATACTGCGCCAACCACCACAGAGGAAGCATCAACCTCAACCAAAAACGGCTTAGTCACATCAGGCTGCATAAGGATGGGAGCAGAGGTGAACCTCTCCTTGAGATACACAAAAGCTTCAATGGCCTCAGAAGACCACTGAACCGCATCAGCACCTTTCCTGGTGAGATCGGTCAGAGGTTTGACAATACTAGAAAAATTTTTTATGAATTTTCTGTAATAATTGACGAAACCTAAAAACCTCTGTATCGATTTCAAACCAATAGGCCTAGGCCATTCCTGTACAGCTTGAACTTTAACCGGGTCCATCTCAAAACCTTCGCTGGAGATAATGTAGCCCAAAAAACTAATTCTCTGTACAGCGAACTCACATTTCTCCAGCTTAGCAAAAAGCGAATTGTCCATAAATAACTGTAATACCTCACGTACGCTCCGCCAATGAGACTCCAGATCCGGCGAATAAATCAAAATGTCATCCAAATACACAACCACATTTTTGCCGATCAAAGGTCTAAGGATGTCATTAATAAGATTCTGAAAAAATGCAGGAGCATTAGTAAGACCAAAGGGCATAACCAGATTCTCAAAATGACCCACAGGAGTGTTAAAAGCAGTCTTCCATTCGTCACCCTCCTTCATGCGCAACAGATTGTATGCCCCCTTAAGGTCAATTTTAGAGAACCACTTGGCCCCCATTAACTGGTTAAACAGATCAGGAATCAATGGCAGTGGGTAAGGATTGCGTACAGTAATTTTGTTAATCTCACGAAAATCCAGACAAGGACGTAAACCGCCGTCCTTTTTTTTTACAAAAAAAAATCCAACCGCCACAGGAGACTTAGAGGGCCTAATGTGACCGGCGGCCAAACTTGTCTGTATGTATTCCTCCAAAGCCTTCCTCTCAGGAATAGTAAGGTTAAATAAACGACTTTTAGGAAGAGTCGCTCCAGGGACAAATTCAATAGAACAATCATAGTCTCTATGGGGAGGCAAAACCTGCGATTCCTTCTCAGAAAAAACTTTCCAAAAATCCTGAATAGGAACAGGCAATTCCCCCCTATCCACAGCTGCAATGCGCCCGTTACAACACTTGTCATAACATTTATGGCTCCAGGATTTAATTTCACTGGTAGACCAATCCAGTACAGGATTGTGAAATTTTAACCAGGGCAATCCCAATATTACTGGAGAAGGCAAGTTATTCAAAACTACCAAATCCAATTTCTCATGGTGAACACCATTAATAGTGAGAGGAAATTCACAGACCTTGAGAGTAATATTCTTCAAAGGGGATCCATCCACAGAAACCACAGCAATGGGGGATAATAAAGGTTCGGGTTTTAAATTGAGTCTTTCCAAGAATCCCCCATCAATTACATTCAGAGTAGACCCACAATCAACAAACACCCGAAATTCCATTAATTTTTCCTGAGCAATCGTGGAAGCAGCTAAAAATACACCCTTGGAATTTAAACAGGCAATACGGGCATGACTGACCATTTTTTTTTCATTCTTCATACGAAGTTCACAGCCTTTAATCAAATGACCAGATTTTCCGCAATAGAAACACAAGCCTTCAGAAAATCTACGGTCTTTTTCTTGAGAGCGAGGTGCCACCGATCCAATCTCCATCGGTTCACCACTGTTAGTACACACATTCTCATAACCAGAAACTGACATAGCAGAGGATTTGCTCTCATTAACCCTTGCACGCAGTCTCCTATCCACCCGTATAGCTAATTGCATAGCCTGTTGCAAATCTTCAGGTGTAGGATAAGCAATTAGCAGGTCTTTAACCCTTTCATTGAGCCCAGCAAGAAATAGACTTTTCAGAGCAGAATCGTTCCACCCTGTTTGAGTAGACCAACGACGGAAATGAGTACAATATTTTTCCACATTACCTGATCCCTGTCTCAAACGCCTCAACTCAGTCTCAGCTGATGCGACACGGTCAGGATCATCATACAACAGTCCCAAAGCAGAAAAAAAACTATCCACTGATCTGAAGCATGTATCACTAGGTTGCAAAGAAAAGGCCCACTCCTGAGGCTCTTTGCGCAAAAGTGACATTATGAACCCTATGCGCTGGGATTCATCCCCAGAGGACTTGGGTCTCAAACGAAAATACAATAAGCAAGCATTTTTAAATGAAAAAAATTCTCGGTGTTCACCAAAAAATAAATCCGGCAAACATACCTTAGGCTCCAAGAAATGTGCTCCAGGACAGTTACTCACGTGCTGACGGAGCTCGGCCACCTCCAGAGAGAGTCCACTTTTTTGTGCTAATGTCCACTAAATGAGGGAATACTATGTTAGATTGTATCCCAGGAGGGTTCTAAATGTGTGGGGAAAATATATATCCCATGGGGGGGAATTGAAAAAAAGTTGTAAAAAAATTATTTTTTGAACTTAGCAAATTTTCCAGCTTGTGTCAGACTTCCAGAGAGGGGGAATTGTCAGTGAGCGCGTCCGATTTCAGTTCCAGAGCGTTTCGTCCGATGAGTCCTTGATACTTAGTCGTTTTTTTGCCAATTATCTGACTTTTTTGAAAATTTCACTTTTTTGTGAAAAGATCCACTAAATGAGGGAATGCTATGTTAGAGGGAATCCCAGGAGAGTTCCAAATGTGTGGGTAAAATATATATCCCAAGGGGAGAAATTGAAAAAAAGTTGAAAAAATTTTTTTTTTCGAACTTAGAAAATTTTCCAGCTTGTGTCAGACTTCCAAAGAGGGGGAAATGTCAGTGAGCGTGTCCGATTTCAGTTCCAGAGTGATTCGTCCGATGAGTCCTTGACACTTAGCTGTTTTTTGCCAATTTTCTGACTTTTTTGAAAATTTCACTTTTTTGAGAAAATATCCACTAAATGAGGGAATACTATGTTTGTGGTCATCCCAGGAGGGTTCGAAATGTGTGGGTAAAATATATATCCCAGCGGGGTAAATTGAAAAAAAGTTGAAAAATTTTATTTTTTCAACTTAGAAAATTTTCCAGCTTGTGTCAGACTTCCAGAAAGGGGGAAATGTCAGTGAGCGCATCCGATTTCAGTTCCAGAGTGATTAGTCCGATGAGTCCTTGACACTTAGTCGTTTTTTGCCAATTTTCTGACTTTTATGAAAATTTCACTTTTTTTTTTAAATATCCGCTAAATGAGGGAATACTATGTTAGAGGGAATACCAGGAGGGTTCCAAATGTGTGGATAAAATATATATCCCACGGGGGGAAATTGAAAAAAAGTTGAAGAAAAAAATTATTTGAACTTAGAAAATTTTCCAGCTTGTGTCAGACTTCCAGAGACGGGTAAATGTCAGTGAGCGTGTCCGATTTCAGTTCCAGAGTGATTCGTCCGATGAGTCCTTGATACATAGTTGTTTTTAGGAAATTTTCTAACTTTCTTGAAAATTTCACTTTTTTCAGAAAATATCCGCTAAATTAGAGAATACTATGTCTGAGGGCATCCCAGGAGTAGTCCAAATGTGTGGGTAAAATATATATCCCACGTAGGGTAAATTGAAATAAAGTTGAAAAAAAAAATATTTTTTGAACTTAGACAATTTTCCAGCTTGTGTCAGACTTCCAGAGAGGGGGAAATGTCAGTAAGCGCATCCGATTGCAGTTCCAGAGCGATTCGTCTGATGAGTCCTTAATGCTTTGTCGTTTTTTTGCGAATTTTCTGACTTTTTTGAAAATTTCACTTTTTTGTGAAAATGTCCACTAAATGAGGGAATGCTATGTTATATGGCATCCAAGGAGGGTACTAAATGTGTGGGTAAAATATATATCCCACGGGGGGAAATTGAAAACAAGTTGAAAAAAAATTCTTTTTCGAACTTAGCAAATTTTCCAGCTTGTGTCAGATTTCCAGAGAGGGAGAAATGTCAGTGAGCGCGTCTGATTTCAGTTCCAGAGCGTTTCGTCCGATGAGTTCTTAATACTTAGTCGTTTTTTGCCAATTATCTGACTTTTTTGAAAATTTCATTTTTTTGTGAAAATATCCGCTAAATGAGGGAATACTATGTTAGAGAGCATGCCAGGAGTATTCCAAATGTGTGGGTAAAATATATATCCCACGGGGGTAAAATTGAAAAAAAGTTGAATTTTTTTTTTTCGAACTTAGAAAATTTTCCAGCTTGTGTCAGACTTCCAGAGAGGGGGAAATGTCAGTGAGCACGTCCGGTTTCAGTTCCAAAGCGATTCATCTGATGAGTCTATGATACTTTTTTGGAAGTGCATTGAGGTGAAGAGTACATTGCTGGAAAAGGAAGAAAAAAAAAAACTCTTTAAATCTCTTAGTTTGCGAGTGTGAACGAGCTGCGTGTGTCCGGAGCGTAAGTGCGAACGAAAGTAAGTGTGTGACTTGTTTTTCAGTGAAGAGGTATTTGGGAATCCTGCAGAAAATACCTGTGTGAATTGCGGTGAGTGCTGCATTGTGACCTGCTGAGTGCTTTTCTACCTGTTTAGATTTATTGGGCTTTTTAGAACCTATTTTCTCACTACAGTTTTAGTTTCTTAGTTTACTACCTGTGTATTTAAGGGTTAACTACATTGCACTAAAATCCTGAGGTGTAGATTTACTCACAAACCAATTTTTTGACTTTTTTGAAAATTTCACTTTTTTGTGAAAATGTCCACTAAATGAGGGAATACTATGTTAGATGGCATCCAAGGAGCGTTCTAAATGTGTGGGTAAAATATAAATCTCTCGGGGGGAAATTGAAAAAAAGTTGAAAAAAAAATATTTTTTGAACTTAGCAAATTTTCCAGCTTGTGTCAGACTTCCAGAGAGGGGGAAATGTAAGTGAGCGCGTCCAATTTCAGTTTCAGAGCGTTTCGTCCGATGAATCCTTAATACCTAGTCGTTTTTTGCAAATTATCTGATTTTTTTGAAAATTTCACTTTTTTGTGGAAATATCCGCTAAATGAGGGAATACTATGTTAGAGGGCATCCCAGGAGTATTCCAAATGTGTGGGTAATATATATATCCCACGTGGGGGAAATTGAAAAAAAGTTGAAAAAAAATTTTTTTTGAACTTAGAAAATTTTCCAGCTTGTGTCACACTTCCAGAGATGGGGAAATGTCAGTGAGCGCGTCAGATTTCAGTTCCAGAGCGATTCGTCCGATGAGTCCTTGATATTTAGTTGTTTTTAGGCAATTTTCTAACTTTCTTGAAAATTTCACTTTTTTCCGAAAATATCCGCTAAATGAGAGAATACTATGTCTGAGGGCATCCCATGTGGGTTCGAAATGTCTGGGTAATTTATATATCCCACAGGGGGAAAATGAAAAAAAGTTGAAAAAAAATTTTTTTTTTGAACTTAGAAAATTTTCCAGCTTGTGTCAGCCTTCCAGAGAGGGGGAAATGTCAGTGAGCGCATCCGATTGCAGTTCCAGAGTGATTCGTCCAATGAGTTCTTGATGCTTAGTCGTTTTTTTGCCATTTTTCTGACTTTTTTGAAAATATCCGCTAAATGAGGGAATACTATGTTAGAGGGCATCCCAGGAGGGTTCCAAATGTGTGGGTAAATTATATATCCCACGGGGGGAAATTGAAAAAAAGTTGAAAAAAAAATATGTTTTGAACTTAGAAAATTTTCCAGCTTGTGTCAGACTTCCAAAGAGGGAGAAATGTCAATGAGCGCGTCCGATTTCAGTTCCAGAGCGTTTCGTCCGATGAGCCCTTAATAGTGTTGAGCGAGCACTAAAATGCTCGGGTGCTCAAAGCTCTGGCCGAGCTCGCCGTGATACTCGGTTGCTCGACCCGAGCAACGATCCCAATGTTAGTCTATGGGAGACTCGAGCATTTTTGCGGTGGCACCCCCGGCAGTCTTTTAAAAGCCTAACAAGTGCCCAAAACGATAATGACAGTGCTCAAATGACATGGGGACAGCATGGGGATCGCCCCAGGAAGCATTTCTGACCCCCAGGTCACTGCTGTCAACAACGTGGTCAGAGGTATTAAGCCACTTTTACAGGCTCACAATAAAACGCTCAAAAACGAAAGTGAAACTTTTTTCCTGTGAAATATGTTAAGGAACATCATTTCCAGGGAAAAGACTTGTGTGTAATTTAAAATAAATGACCAAAAACAAAAATACTCCTCCACACCTTCGGCTATGTTCACAAGTAGCATTTTTTATGTGTTTTTGCACTTTTGTATTGCTTTCAACTATGACAATTGCATTCACCGTGAAATGTCATTTTAACATTTTACAACCTTATCTGGCCATGTGCTGTGTGACACATGCATAAAGTGCTGCAAAGACAAGGGAACAGCATGGGGAAGACCCCTGGAAGCATCTCTGACTCCCAGTTCACTGTCTAAAAGTGTGCCCATCATAAGTGATCCTTACCGCATCAGAAGATGCAGACTTGCAACTATCCCCATGCAAGTTCTAGTCCCACGGCAGTGTTCAATTGTACCTCCCCCATTCCTTGCAATACAAGCTCAAGTATGCAGCCTGCCAACCACCCACCCCCAGGCTGTAATACCATACTGCTTGCTTGCTTGAACATGAAATTGGGCCTTTTAGGCATGTGGAGGCGGAATCTGGCCACCATGTCATGGCTGTGTTGGCGGCCTGGAATCCATACTCAGTCCCCAGCCGCCCGGCGGCCGGGTGTCCATACTCGGTCCCCAGCCGCCCCGCGGCCGGGTGTCCACACACGGACCCCAGCGGCCTGGGGGCAGCCGGGTGTCCATAAACAGTCCCCAGCCACCGCTATTTCTCCTTGGAACATCCCCCCACACACTTTTCTTAGCTCGGCATGCTTTAGGTAGCATTGGACGAGCCCACCAGAGAACCAGACTCCTCCGGTGGGCCCTGACTTCTCCATCGGTGGAGTTGAGAGTGCCAAGGTGAGGAGCATGATGATGATGACAGAAGTTAGCATCTGCTATGTTTTCTTTTAATGCAAGTGTAAGTTTGCAGCCTGCCACCCACACACCCCCAGACTGCAATTCCATACTGCTAGCTTGCACTTGAAATGGGGCCTTTTAGTTTGGAGGAGGCCGAAGCTGGCCACTACCTCATGGCTGCTTCGGCAGCGAGTTATCCATACTCAGTCCCCAGCCGCCCATATTGTCCTGGTGTGCCTTATACATAAGATTAAGCGCGTATACCAAAACATTACCTGTGCCCTCCCCAGTGCATATAGTGGGAAGGAGAGCCTATTCCACTGTAGTGTGTGCATGCCAAACCCCTGTTCATGGTACATGCAAAGATGCCTCCCACCTTGCACCTGTCGTTGCAGACTTGCAACTATCCCCATTCAAGTCCTTGTCCCAGGGCAGTGTTCAATTGTACCTCTCCAATTCCTTGCAATGCAAGCGCAAGTATGCAGCCTGCCACCCACCCACCCCCAGGCTGCAATACCATACTGCTTGCTTGATTGCACTTTAAATTGGGCCTTTTAGGCATGTGGAGGCGGAATCTGGCCACCACGCCATGGCTGTGTCGGCGGCCTGGTATCCATACTCAGTCCCCAGCCGCCTGGTGGCCGGGTGTCCCCGCTTGCTCCCCAGCCTCCAGGGGGTGGCCGGGTGTCCATACTCGGTCCCCAGCCACCCCTATTTGTCCCGGTAACCTTTCCCACACTTTTCTTAGCCTGGCCTGCTTTAGGGCAGCATTGGCCGAGCCCACCGGACTATCAGACTCCTCCGGTGGGCCCTGGCTTCTCCATCAGGGGAGTTGAGAGTGCCAAGGTGAGGAGCATGATGAGGATGATAGAAGTTAGCATCTGCTTTGTTTTGTTGTAATGCAAGCGCATGTATGTAGTAGCGGCTAGGCCTGAGGTGGTCAGCGTTTTGGCGCATATCCTACCTCCTCCGAGGATTGCTGGATGTTTTCCTGCTACTATCCAAATTCTATGACTCCCGTTAAAACAAAGCTTCAGGTGATAAATTATGGATGAGATAGTGGCAAAGGGGAAAGAGCAGGAGGAACAGGGACATCAATATCAGGCCAGTCAACCAAATATGTCTTGTAGGATATGTTTCTGTAACAAAAGGAGCAGTTCGGCTACACAGTTATAGGGCATACAGTGAGTGCAATGCCTACCAAAAATTTCGAGCCACTCCAATGCCCCTTGGAAATGACATGGAGGTCAGAGGGCGTTAACTAAACCTTTTTTTCCATTTATAGCAACTGGGTCTCCCGTGCACTGTTGGCCTAAGCAGTGAAAGGAAGGCTTTCCAAAAATTATGAGGAACTGCAATGCCCCTTACAAGAGCCATGTGTGGCACCCCAGGGGTCTGGTCACCACAGTAATAGAGATATTACGTCGGAGAGCAAGTGGGAGGTTTCCTGTTCAGGATCCCTTAAACATGCAACATCCTCCTGCCCCAATCCTGGGAGGGGAGAATTCTGCCCTTATAAACTGGATCTGGGGCGGGGTTGAGTGAGTCAGAGAACAGTCAGAGTCAGAGTGAGAGCAAGGGAAAGTAACAGCAAGGAGCTCTGTAGGAGCTAGGAGCTAAAGACCAGGGGCTGGAAGCTGAGCAGAGCTCGCCCTGGCAGAAGACAATAGGAACCGGACACAGGAGTCCGAAGCTGTGAGGACTTACATATCCAGTAGCAGAAACCAGCCGGCAGAGGATTTCAGGTCCTCTGGCCATAGAAGCCCAGAGGCTCATTCACAAGCAAGGGACCAGCACCGCCGTCGTGGAGCGGAGGCTAACAGAAGGCCCCAAGTCACCAGCCATACAGGTGAGCACTACACGGTACACTCAGGGACGTGGGCTACTTCTACCCGCTTACAGCAAGGTAGCCAGGAAGAATGCAGACAGACGGGGAGGCCTACAACTCCACCTGGCCAGTGGAACTCCTGCTTGCTCACAGACTGACCAGGCCTCTTATGCTAGCCAGTACTCCCGGGAGGGTCTACCTTATAATCATCAGTAAAGACCCTGAACTGCACTGCAAAGACTCTGAGTCATTCCTGCTGCGCTCGTGCACCATCACCCCCATCATCCACACTCACTGCCCTGAGGCTATACTCCTCCCGAAGGGAGTTATCCCATTCTATGCTGCGCACACAACACCAGCCTCAGCGGTCTGCCTCGCAGCAGTGGTACTCTCTGACCGCAATCCACTGGTGGCGCAGTCGGACAATTAACCTCAAAACCTAACAAAGACTGCCACTGGTTTGACCAGTCTGAGCCACAGGACCGGGTCACCGCCACGGAGACTACAGACCCCAGAGACCCGGCACTGGGTATCCCACACACGTGTACACATGGCCCAGGGGGCGCGTCACATGCAGTACAGCAAATTACAAACATAAGTCCCATTATTGGGGAGTGGGTGTCCCATAGTATTTGCTTATGCCTTGCAAGCAAAAGCTGCCAAAAATTAGGACGGAGCAACTTGCAATGCCCCTTACAAGAGCCATGCAGTACAGCATATTACAAACGTAAGTCCCATTATTGGGGAGTGGGTGTCCCATAGTATTTGCTTATGCTTTCCCAGCAAAAGCTGCCAAAAATTAGGAAGGAGCAACTTGCAATGCCCATTACAAGAGCCATGCAGTACAGCATATTACAAACATAAGTCCCATTATTGGGGAGTGGGTGTCCCATGGTATTTGCTTATGCTTTCCAAGCAAAAGATGCCAAAAATTAGGACTGAGGAACTTGCAATGCTGGCACCCTGGTGGTATAGTGGTGGTGGAGGCTGAGGATAAGGAGAAGAAGATTTAACAGCCGAAATGAGGAAGCGTATACCCATGTGTGGGTGTAAAGTGGTGCATGTGAATACACCTCCCGAAATAACACAGTGGATTTGACTTTATGTTACTCTGCTGTCATTTTGTGGTGATGAGAAGTCTGGCCCAATCCAGCCTTTGTTCATTTTGATAAGGGTCAGCTTGTCAGCATTGTCAGTTGACAGGCGAGTGCGCTTATCAGTTATAATTCCCCCAGCAGCACTAAATACACACTCCGATAGCGGCAGGGCAGGCCAGGGCCTCCAAAGCGTACAGAGCGAGTTCATTCCAAGTGTCCTGCTTGGATACCCAATAATTAAAAGGCACAAAGGAATCACGGACGATGCTGGTACGATCGGCAAGGTACTCCCTCACCATCTTTTGAAACTTTCCACTCCTTGTGAGAGTACCCCGCGCCTCAGGGCCTGTAAGCTGGGCAGGTGTCAGAAAACTGTCCCAGAACGTTGACAGTGTTCCCCTGCCTCTGCTGGATTGGAGTTGCATCTCTCTCGCCTGTACGCCTTGGTTGGTCAACGAACTGTGACCTCTGCCGCTAGCGTGTTCAGATGGGAATTTTTTTAAGAGTTCTGCAGCAAGGGCCTTCTGGTATTGCCCCATTTTTGTAGACCTCTCCACCTCAGGAATAAGAGAGTGAAAGTTCTCCTTGTAGCGGGGGTCTACAAGTGTCACCAACCAGTAATGACTGTCACCCAACATTTTGACAACGCGAGGGTGACGGTTAAGGCAGCATAACATAAAGTCAGCCATGCGTGCCAGACTGGTAATGGGCAAGATTTTCGTGTCCTCACCAAGATGACGAATGACCATGCTCTCCTCCTCCTCCTCCTCTTCCTCCTCCCCCCTGTCCTCAGGCCACCCACACTGAACCGACGATATGACACTTGTACAGGTACTAACGTCTACAACGCATGATAGCAGCTCCTGTTCTTCCTCCTCCTCCTCCTCCTCCTCTCCCTCATTGTCCCCCAATGCACATTGGGATGAGATGAGGCTGGGCTGTGTGTAATCGCCCGCTACGGCTTCTTGATCCATCTCATCATACTCTGGCTGCAATGCCTCCTCTTTAATTCTCTGCAGAGAGCGTTGCAAAAGAAAGACAAGTGGGATGCTGACACTAATGATGGCGTCATCGCCACTCACCATCTTGGTGGCCTCCTCAAAGTTTGTCAGTATGGTACTTATGTCAGACATCCAGGTCCACTCCTGAGGTCTTATCTGTGGAGTCTGACCTGAATATCTACGGCCTTATTGCAGCTGGTACTCCACAACTGCTCTCTTCTGCTCACAAATCCTTTGCAACATGTGGAGGGTAGAGTTCCAATGTTTGGGGACATCACACACCAGTCGGTGTGCCGGAAGCTGCAAACGCTGCGGCAACGCAGCAAGGGCGGAGGAAGCTGTAGCCGACTTGCGAAAATGAGCTGACAGGCGGCGTACTTTCACGAGCAGATCTGGCAACTCAGGGTACGATTTACGAAACCACTGAACCACAAGGTTAAGCACATGAGCCAGGCATGGTACGTGTGTGATCTCACCTCGCCTCAGAGCCGCCACCAGGTTACGGCCATTGTCACACACGACCATGCCGGGATGTAGGTTCAGCGGTCTCAGACACAGATCTGCCTGCTCTTTCACAGCTGTCCACAACTCACAAGCAGAGTGAGGTTTATCACCTAAGCTTATGAGTTTCAGCACAGCCTGTTGCTGCTTGGCGGAGGCAGTACTGCAATGCTTCCAGCTTGTAACTGATGTGGTGACATCTGAGATGGAGGCTGAACATGAGGAGGAGGAGGATGCGCAGGAGCTGTACACTGTGGGGGCAACTCTGACAGACATAGGGCCCGCAATCCTCGCTGTGGGGAGGATGTGTTCCGTCCCAAGGTCCGACTGGGTCCCGGCTTCCACTATGTTTACCCAGTGTGCCATCAGAGAGATGTACCGTCCCTGGCCACAAGCACTTGTCCACGTGTCCTTTGTCAGGTGGACTCTCCCAGTAACTGCGTTGTTGAGGGCACGGCAGATGCTTTGGGACACGTGCTTGTATAGTGCGGGGATGGCACACCTGGCAAAATAGTGTCGGCTGGGGACCGAGTACCGAGGGACGGCCACCGCCTTAAGATTGCGGAAGGATTCCGTCTCCACCAGCCTAAAAGGCAGCATTTCCAATGCAAACAGTCGTGAAATGTGCGAGTTTAGGACTGTGGCCTGTGGGGCGTTAGCTGCAAATTTCCGCTTTCGTTCAAAGGTCTGGGATATGGACAATTGAACGCTGCGGTGGGACGTCGACGTTGATGCTGTTTCTTGAGAAACTGCCATAACAAGTGAAGACTGAGAGTAGGGGGCATCTTTACATGCAGTATGGACAGGGGATTGCCTTGCACACACAACAGGGGGTTCTATTGCACGCACAGCAGTGGAAAAAACAGTGGTGACACCCGCTGACACTGGTCGTGGACCCTGGGTTTCGCCCCACAAAGTCGGGTGCTTTGCTGCCATGTGCCTGATCATGCTGGTGGTGGTCAGGCTGGTAGTTTAGTCACCCCTGCTGATGCTGGCATGGCAGGTGGAACATATGGCCTTTTTGGGGTTATCAGCAGAGTCTTTAAAAAAATTCCAGACTCTGGAAGACCTACCGCTTGTACTGGCATCGTCCCTCGTGTTGGTGTTACGGGGAACGGTTGCCTGCCTTCTGTCTGAGGCCACCACACTGCTTCTTCCTGCCTGTTGGGGTACTCTGCCTCCCACCCCTGTGTGCTGCTGGCCTCACTCTGCATGTCCTCCTTCCACGTTGGGTCAGTTACTAGATCATCTACCACCTCCTCCTCTTCCACTTGCGCACCACGATCCTCCTCCTCACTTCCTGGCAATTGTGTCTCGTCATCGTCCACCTCTTGTGACAGATTGTCAATGTCGACTTCCTGTGGCCGTGGCTGTTCAAATATTTGGGCATCGCAACATGGGATCTCCTCTTCCACCACTTCAAGCGTATCAGGCGAGGGGCCCAAATATGGAAATGGACCAGTGAACAGCTCTTCAGAGTGTTCAAGTGCGGGATCACTTGCTGTCTGATGACACTCGGCATGGTGGTAGGAAGGAGCATCAGGGTGAGGAGGAGCATGCGGTGGAGACTCACGGCTACTAAGAGTTGACCGTGTGGAAGACAGACCGGAGGTGGTGGTGCCCAGGTAACTGGAAGTATTATCTGCTATCCAATTAATAACCTGTTCACACTGATCAGTTCTCAATACTGGTGTTGTTCTGTGCTTCCCTAGTAATTCGGTCAAGAAGTGGGAGCGAGAAGATGTGGCTGTTGGTTGTGGCACATTTTCACCTTGGCCACGGCCCCGTCCTCTGCAAGAACCATCACCAGAAATTCCACTTCCACGTCCCTTGCCCACACGCCTTGCCCATTGTAAATAAATTAAAATAGCTTACACTTGCACTATCAATGGAAAAAGGGTAATAAAGAGTAGATTAGAACCGTGGAAGAGGAAAACCACAGTTATTGTTTACTGGGTATACCACACTTTTTTAAATAGAGATATTTGCGGCTGAACAGTAAGAGACACACTCAAACTGCTTTTATTTTAGATACCAAAGGCCCAAAACTAGATAGTACAGCGATTTGACCCATGGAACTGCGAAACCACACTGGGATGTCGGGCCAACACAAGACTATTTTCAACAGATATATTTTTGTGTCACAGCAGTCAGGAGACACTACTGATTTTCTTTACGGAAAAAAATACCAAAACCTGAATAATAGAGATTTTTTACCGTGGGATGGCAAAACCACAGTTATTGTTTACTGGGGTATACCACACTTTTTTAAATAGAGATATTTGCGGCTGAACAGTGAGCGACACACTCAAACTGTTTTTTTTTTAGATACAAATGGCCCGAAATGGATAATGCAGAGGTTTGAACAGTGGAAGTGCAAAACAACACTTCTGTTTCTCTAGCCTACACCAGACTATTTTCAACAGTTCTATTTGTGTCTGAAAAATCAGAGACACGCTTTTTTTTGGGGGGTGCGGGGGGGGGGGCACACCAAAAGGTTTATAAGACGGGTATTTGTACAGTGTGAAGGAGGAAAAAAAAGTAGGATTTAGATGAAAAAAATAGAATTTTTCCTGGCCCCCGACACCTGGTGCTAAGTCCAGCAATTTCAGCAACAGGAGCACACAGGACTGTAATGCAGCATTTGCTGGTATAACCACTGTGTCTCCTATACAGCCTGCCTGCCTGGTATCTGGGATGGATATTAGTCCTGAAAAGAACTGTTTGTTTGTTTGTTCTGGCAGCCTTTACAGACCCTACACTAACTATTTCGCAGTTTATATCTCTCCCTAAATCAGCAGCGCTGTCCCTACACTGTCTAATCCGGAGCGACTGTGCCCAAGATGGCGGCGCCCCATTTTAAATACTCGAGGTGACGCTGTGCGGCCAGCCAATCACTGTAATGCCCACAACCAACATGGCTGCAGCATTACAGTGACTGGCTGGCAATCCCTGCATGTTCATTGGCTCTGTAAAGAGCGTCAAACATGCAGGGCGGAGACCCGAGCTTCCGCCCGAGTAACCCGGAAATGCTCGGTGCTCACCAAACATCCCGAGTAGCGTGATGCTCGGGTGAGTACCGAGCAGTGTCGAGCATGTTCGCTCAACACTAGTCCTTAATACTTAGTCGGTTTTTGCCAATTATCTGACTTTTTTGAAAATTTCACTTTTTTGTGAAAATATCCACTAAATGAGGGAATACTATGTTAGAGGGAATGCCAGGAGGGTTACAAATGTGTGGGTAAAATATATATCCCATGGGGGGAATTGAAAAAAAGTGGAAAAAAAATGTTTTTTTCAACTTATAAAATTTTCCAGCTTGTGTCAGACTTCCAGAGCGGGGGAAATGTCAGTGAGCGCGTCCGATTTCAGTTCCAGAGCGATTCATCCGATGAGTTCTTGATACTTAGTAATTTTTTGCCAATTTACTGACTTTTTTGAAAATTTCACTTTTTTGTGAAAATATCTGCTAAATGAGGGAATACTATGTTAGAGGGAATCCCAGGAGGGTTCCAAATGTGTGGGTAAAATATATATCCCATGGGGGGAAATTGAAAAAAAGTTGAAAAAAATATTTTTTTGGAACTTAGAAAATCTTCCAGCTTGTGTCAGACTTCCAGAGATGGGGAAATGTCAGTGAGCGCATCCGATTTCAGTTCCAGAGCGATTCGTCTGATGAGTCCTTGATACTTATTCATTTTTTTTGCCAATTTTCTGACTTTTTTGAAAATTTCACTTTTTTGTGAAAAGATCTGCTAAATGAGGGAATACTATGTAAGAGGGCATCCCAGGAGTATTCCAAATGTGTGGGTAAAATATATATCTCACGTGGAGGGAATTGAAAAATGATGGAAAAAAAATTTTTTTTGCACTTAGAAAATATTCCAGTTTGTGTCAGACTTCCAGAGAGGGGGAAATGTCAGTGTGCGCGTCCGATTTCAGTTCCAGAGCGATTCGTCCGATGAGTCCTTGATACTTAGTTGTTTTTTGCCAATTTTCTGACTTTTTTGAAAATTTCACTTTTTTGTGAAAATATCTGCTAAATGAGGGAATACTATGTTAGAGGGCATCCCAGGAGGGTTCCAAATGTGTGGGTAAAATATATATCCCACGGGGGGGAAATTGAAAAAAAGTTGAAAAAAAATATTTTTTTGAACTTAGAAAATTTTCCAGCTTGTGTCAGACTTCCAGAGAGAGGGAAATGTCAGTGAGTGCGTCCGATTTCAGTTCCAGAGCGATTCGTCCGATGAGTCCTTGATACTTAGTTGTTTTTAGGCAATTTTCTGACTTTTTTGAGAAAATATCCGCTAAATGAGAGAATACTATGTTTGAGGGCATCCCAGGAGGGTTCGAAATGTGTGGGTAAAATATATATCCCACGGGGGGGAAATTGAAAAAAAGTTTAAAAAAATTTTTTTTGTCAACTTCGAAAATTTTCCAGCTTGTGTCAGACTTCCAGAGAGGGGGAAATGTCAGTGAGCATTTCCGATTTCAGTTCAAGAGCGATTCATCAGATGAGTCCTTGATACTTATTCGTTTTTTGCCAATTTTCTGACTTTTTTGAAAATTTCACTTTTTTGTGAAAATATCCGCTAAATGAGGGAATACTATGTTAGAGGGCATCCCAGGAGGGTTCCAAATGTGTGGGTAAAATATATATCCCACGGGGGGGTGAATTGAAGAAAAGTTGAAAAAAAATTTTTTTTTGAACTTAGAAAATTTTCCAACTTCTGTCAGACTTCCAGAGAGGGGGAAATGTCAGTGAGCCTGTCCTATTTCAGTTCCAGAGCGATTCGTCCGATGAGTCCTTGATACTTAATTGTTTTTTGCCAATTTTCTGACTTTTTTGAACATTTCACTTTTTTCTGAATATATCCGCTAAATGAGGGAATACTATGTTAGAGGGCATCCCAGGAGGGTTCGAAATGTGTGCGTAAAATATATATCCCACGGGGGGGGGGGGGTATTGAAAAAAAGTTGAAAAAATAATTTTTTTTGGACTTAGAAAATTTTCCGGTGTGTGTCAGACTTCCAGAGAGAAGGAAATGTCAGTGAGTGCGTACTATTTCAGTTCCAGAGCGATTCGCACGATGAGTCCTTGACATTTAGTCGTTTTCAGCCAAATTTCTGACTTTTTGAAAATTTCACTTTTTTGTGAAAATATCCAGTAAATGATGGAAAAATATATGAGATGGTACCCCAGGAGGGTTCCAAATGTGTGGGTGAAATATATATTCCACGGGTGGAATATATTGGTTCTGAAGGATCCATGCATACCAGGATTGGGTCTGAGAGGGCCATGATTGCCAGGATTTGGTCTGAGGAGGCCATATATGCCAGGATTGGGTCTGAAGAGGCCATGCATTTGAGGATTGGGTCTAGGATGTGCCTGCTTGCCAGGATTGGGTCTGAGGGAGCCATACATGCCAGAATTAGCTCTGAGGGGGAAGTGCATGCCAGAATTGGATCTGAGGGAGCTAAGCATACCAGGAATGGATCTGAGGGGGTCATGCATGCCAGGATTGGGTCTGACGGTGCCATATAAAACAGGATTGGTACTGAGGGGATCATGCATTCCAGGATTGAGTTTCAGGGGCCATGTATGCCAGCATTGGGTATGAGGGGGCCATGTATACCAGGATTGGATCTGAGTGGGCCATGCATGCCAGGATGGAGTCTGAGGGGGCCGTGCATGACAGAATTGGGTCTGAGGGAACAATGCATACAAGGATTGGGTCTGTTAGGTGAATTTATATCATTATTGGGTCTGAGGGGGCCATACATATCAGGATTGGGTCTGAAGGGGCCATGCATACCAGGATTGGGCCTAGGAGGTGCATGCTTACCAAGATTGGTTCTGAGGGGTCCATGCATACCAAGATTGGGTCTGAAAGGGACATGATATCCAGGATTGGGTCTGAGGAGGCCATGCATGCCATAATAGGGTGTAAGGGGGCCATGCATGCCATGATTTTGTCTGAGGGGGCCATGCATGCCAGAATTGGGTCTGAGACAGTGATACATACCAGGATTGGTACTGAAGGGGCCATGCATGCCAGGATTGGGTCTGAGGGAGCCATGCATACCAGTATTGGATCTGAGGGGGCCATGCATGCCTGAGATGGGTCTGAGGGGTGATGCATGCCAGAATTGGGTCTGAGGGGGATGTGAATTCCAGGAATGGGTCTACAGGGTCAATGCATGCCAGGATTGGTTCTGTGGGGGTCTTGCATGCAAGGATTAGGTCTGAGGGGGTCATGCATGCTAGAATTTGATCTGAGGGGGCCATGTATGCCAGGATTGTGTCTGAGAAGGCAGTGAATACCAGGATTCGGTATGAGGGGGCCATGCATACCAGTTTTGAGTCTGTGGAGGCCATGCATGCCAGAATTGAGCCTGAGAAGCCCAGGCATACCAGGATTGGATCTGAGGAGGCCGTGTATGCCAGGAATGGGTCTGAAGGGGCATGCATACCAGGATTGGGCATAGGAAGTGCAAGCTTAACAAGATTGGTTCTGAGGGTCAATGCATACCAGGATTGGGTCTGAGAGGGCCATGATTGCCAGGATTGGGTCTGAGGAGGCCATAAATGCCAGAAATGGGTCTGAGATGGTCATGCATACCAGGATTGGGTATGTGGGGGTCTTGCATGCAAGGATTATTTCTGAGGGGGCAATGCATGCCAGGATTTGATCTGACGGGGCCATGCATGCCTGAATTGGGTCTGAGGGGGCCATGCATGCCAGGATTTGATCGGAGGGGGCCATGTTTGCCAGGATTTTGTCTGAGAAGGCCGTCAATACCAGGATTGGGTCTGAGGGGGCCATGCTTACCAGTATTGAGTCTGTAGGGGCCATGCATGACAGAATTGGGCCTGAGAGGCCCTTGCATGCCAGGACTGGATCTGAGGAGGCCATGCATGTCAGGATTGGGTCTGAAGGGGCAATGCATACCAGGATTGGGCCTAGGAGGTGCATGCCTACCAGGATTGGTTCTGAGGGGTCCATGCATACTAGGATTGGGTCTGAGAGGGCCATGATTGCCAGGATTGGGTCTGAGGAGGCCATACATGCCAGAAATGGGTCTAATTAGGCCATGCATGCCATGATTTTGTCTGAGGGGGCCATGCATGCCAGAATTTGGATTGAGGGAGCCATGCATACTTGGATTGGATCTGACGGGGCCATGCATGCCTGAATTGAGTCTGAGGGGTCCATGCATGCCAGCTTTGGGCCTGAGAGCCCCAATGCATACCAGGATTGGATCTGAGGAGGCCATGTATGCCAGGATTGGGTCTGAATGGGCCATGCATACCAGGATTGGGCCTAGGAGGTGCGTTCTTACCAGGATTGGTTCTGAGGGGCCCTTGCATACCAGGATTTAGTCTGAAGAGGCCATACATGCCAGAATTGGGTCTTAGGGGGCAATGCATGCCTGAATTGGTTCTGAGGGCGAAGTGTATTCCAGGATTGGGTCTACAGGGGCAATGCATGCCAGGATTGGTTCTGTGGGGGTCTTGCATGCAAGGATTAGGTCTGAGGGGGCCATGCATGCCAGGATTTGATCTGAGGGGGGCATGCTTACCTGAATTGGGTCTGAGGGGGGCATGCATGCCAGGATTTAATCGGAGGGGGCAATGTATGCCAGGATTTTTTCTAAGAAGGCAGTGAATACCATGATTGGGTCTGAGGGGGCCATGCATGCCAGAATTGGGTCTGAGGAATCCATGCATACTATGATTGCGTCTGAGGGGGCCATGCATGCCAGAATTAGGTCTGAGGGGGAAGTGCATGCCACAATTGAGTCTGAGGGAGCCAAGCATACCAGGAATGGATCTGAGGGGGTCATGCATGCCAGGATTGGGTCTGAGGGTGCCATACATAACAAGATTGGGTCTGAGGGGGCCATGCATTCCAGGATTGGGTTTACGGGGGCAAAGCATGTCAGGATTGATTCTGAGGGGGCCATGCGTTCCAGGATTTGCTTTCAGGGGGCCATGCATGCCAGCACTGGGTATTTGGGGGCCATGCATACCAGGATTGGGTCTACTGGGTCAATGCATGCCAGGATTGGTTCTGAGGTGGCCAAGCATTCCAGGATTGGCTTTAAGGGGGCCATGCATGCCAGAATTGGGTCTGAGGGGGCCATACATATCAGGATTGGGTCTGAAGGGGCCATGCATACCAGGATTGGACCTAGGAGGTGCATGCTTACCAGGATTTGTTCTGAGGGGTCCATGCATACCAGGATTGGGTCTGAGAGGGCCATGCATGCCAGAATTGGGTCTAAGGGGGCCATGCATGCCATGATTTTGTCTGAGGGGGCCATGCATGCCAGAATTGGGTCTGAGACGGTGATGCATACCAGGATTGGTACTGCACGCCAGGATTGGGTCTGAGAGAGCTATGCATACCAGGATTGGATTTGAGGGGGCCATGCATGCCTGAATTGGGTCTGAGGGGGCATTGTATTTCAGAATTGGGTCTGAGGGGGTAATGCATTCCAGGATTGGGTCTATAGGGGCAATGCATGCCAGGATTGGTTCTGCGGTGGTCTTGCTTGTAATGATTCGGTCTGAGGGGGCCACACATGCCAGGATTTGATCTTAGGGGGCCATGTATGCCAGGATTTTTTCTGAGAAGGCCGTGAATACCAGGATTGGGTCTGAGGGGTCCTTGCATACCAGTATTGAGTCTGTGGGGGCAATGCATGCCAGAATTGTGCCTGAGAGGCCCATGCATACCAGGATTGGATCTCAGCAGGCCATGTATGCCAGGATTGATTCTGAGGGGGCCATGCATATCAGGATTCGGTCTGAGAGGGCCATGATTGCCAGGATTGGGTCTGAAGAGGCCATACATAACAGAATTGGGTCTGAGGGGGTCATGTATTCCAGGGTTGGGTCTGAGGGAACCATGCATACCAGGATTGTGTTTATGGGGGCAATGCATGCCAGGATTTGTTCTGAGGGGGCCATGTATTCCAGGATTGGCTTTCAGGGGACCATGCATGCCAGCATTGGGTATGAGGGGGCCATATATACAAGGATTGGGTCTGAGTGGACCATGCATGTCAGGATTGGGTCTGAGGGGGCAGTGCATGTCAGAATTGGGTCTGAGGGAACCATGCATACCAGGATTGGGTCTGAAGGGGCCATGCATACCAGGATTGGACCTCTGAGGTGCATGCTTACCAGGATTTGTTCTGAGGGGTCCATACATACCAGGATTGGGTCTGAGAGGGCCATGCATGCCATAATTGAGTCTAAGGGGGCCATGCATGTCATGATTTTGTCTGAGGGGGCCATGCATGCCAGAATTGGGTCTGAGACGGTGATGCATACAAGGATTGGACTGAACGGGGCATGCATGCCAGGATTGGGTCTGAGAGAGCTATGCATACCAGGATTGGATTTGAGGGGGCCATGCATGTCTGAATTGGGTCTGAGGGGGCATTGTATTTCAGAATTGGGTCTGAGGGGGTAATGCATTCCAGGATTGGGTCTATAGGGGCAATGCATGCCAGGATTGGTTCTGTGGTGGTCTTGCATGCAATGATTGGGTCTGAGGGGGCCACACATGCCAGGATTTGATCTTAGGGGGCCATGTATGCCAGGATTTTGTCTGAGAAGGCCGTGAATACCAGGATTAGGTCTGAGGGGTCCTTGCATACCAGTATTGAGTCTGTGGGGGCGATGCATGCCAGAATTGTGCCTGAGAGGCCCATGCATACCAGGATTGGATCTCAGCAGGCCATGTATGCCAGGATTGATTCTGAGGGGGCCATGCATATCAGGATTCGGTCTGAGAGGGCCATGATTGCCAGGATTGGGTCTAAGGAGGCCATACATGCCAGAATTGGGTCTAAGGGGGCCATGAATGCCATGATTTTGTCTGAGGGATCCATGCATAACAGAATTGGGTCTGAGATGGTCATGCATACCAGGATTGGTACGGAAGGGGCCATGCATGCCAGGATTGGGTCTGAGGGATCCATGCATACCAGGATTAGACCTGATGGGGCAATGCATGCCGGAATTGGGTTTGAGGGGGAAGTGCATGCCATAATTGGGTCTGAGGGAGTCATGCATACTAGGAATGGATCTGAGTGGGTCAAGCATGCCTGGATTGGCTCTGAGGCGGCCATACATAACAGGATTGGGTCTGAGTGGGCCATGCATGCCAGGATTGGGTCTACGGGGGCAATGCATGCCAGGATTTGTTCTGCGGGGGTCTTACATGCAAGGATTAGGACTGTGGGGGCCATGCATGCCTGGATTTGATCTGAGGGGGCCATGTATGCCAGGATTTTGTCTGAGAAGGCCGTGAATACCCTGATTGGGTCTGAGGGGGCCATGCATACCAGTATTGAGTCTGTGGGGGCCATGCATGCCAGTATTGGGCCTGAGAGGCCCATGCATACAAGGACTGGATCTGAGGAGGCCATGTATGCTAGAATTGGGTCTGAAGGGGCCATTCATACCAGGATTGGGCCTATTGGGTGCATGCTTACCAAGATTGGTTCTGAGGGGTCCATGTATAACAGGAATGGACCTGAGAGGGCCATGATTGCCAGCATTGGGTCTGAGGAGGCCATGCATGCCAGAATTGGGTCTGAGACGGTGATGCGTACCAAGATTGGTACTGAAGGGGCCATGCATGCCAGGATTGGTTCTGAGGGAGCCATGCATACCAGGATTAGAGCTGAGGGGGCCATGCTTGCCTGAATTGGGTCTGTGGGGGCAATGCATGCCAGAATTGGGTCTGAGGGGGAAGTTCATTCCAGGATTGGGTCTACAGGGGCAATGCATGCCAGGATTGGTTCTGTTGGGGTCTTGCATGCAAGGATTAGGTCTGAGGGGGCCATATTTGCCAGGATTTGATTGGAGGGGGCCATGTATGCCAGGATTTTGTCTGAGAAGGCCGTGAATACTAGGATTGGGTCTCAGGGGGCTATGCATACCAGTATTGAGCCTGTGGGGTCCATGCATGCCAGGATTGGGTCTGGGGGGGGCATGAATGCCAGAATTGGGCCTGAGAGACCCATGCATACCAGGATTGGATCTGAGGAGGCCATGTATGCCAGGATTGGGTCTGATGAGGCCATGTATACCAGGATTGGGCCTAGAAGATGCATGCTTACCAGGATTGGTTCTGAGGGGTCGATGCATACCAGGATTGCGTCTGAGAAGGCCATGATTGCCAGGATTGTGTCTGAGGAGGCCAGAATTTGGTCTATGGGTGCATGCATGCCATGATTTTGTCTGAAGGGGCCATGCATGCCAGAATTGCTTCTGAGAGGGTCATGCAAACCAGGATTGGTACTGAAGGGGCCATGCATGCCAGAATTGGGTCTGAAACGGTCATGCATACCAGGATTGGTACTGAAGGGGCCATGCATGCCAGGATTGGGTATGAGGGTGCCATGCATACCAGGATTGGATATGAGGGGGCCATGCATGCCAGGATTTGATTGGAAGGGGCCATGTATGCCAGCAGTTTGGCTGAGAAGGCGGTGAATACTAGGATTGGGTCATAGGGGGCCATGCATACCTGTATTGAGCCTGTGGGGTCCATGCATGCCAGGATTGGGTCTGGGGGGGGCATGCATGCCATGATTGGGTCAGAGGGAACCATGACTGCCAGGATTGGATCTGAGGGGCCATGCATGCCTGAATTGGGTCTGAGGGTGCCATATATCACAGGATTTGGTCTGAGGGGGCCATGCATACCAGTATTGAGTTTGTGGGGGCCATGCATGCTAGAATTGGGCCTGAGAGCCCCATGTATACCAGGAATGGATCTGAGGAGGCCATGTGTGCCAGGATTGGGTCTGAAGGGGCCATGCATAGCAGGATTGGGCCTAGGAGGTGCATGCTTACCAGGATTGGTTCTGAGGGGTCCATGCATACCAGGATTGGGTCTGAGAGAGCCATGATTGCCAGGATTTGGTCAGAGTAGGCCATACATTCCAGGAAATGGTCTACGGGGGCAATGCATGCCAGGATTGGTTCTGAGGGGGCCATGCATGCCAGGATTGGTTCTGTTGGCGTCTTGCATGCAAGGATTAGGTCTGAAGGGGCCATATATGCCAGGATTTGATTGGAGGGGGCCATGTATGCCATGATTTTGTCTGAGAAGGCCGTGAATACTAGGATTGGGTCTGAGGGGGGCCATGCATACCAGTATTGAGTCTGTGGGGGCCATGCATGCCAGAATTGGGCCTGAGAGCCCCATGCATACCAGGATTGGTTCTGAGGAGGCCATGTATGCCAGGATTGGGTCTGAAGGGGCCATGTATACCAGGATTGGGCCTAGGAGGTGTATGCTTACCAGGATTGGATCTGAGGGGTTGATGCAAACCAGGATTGCGTCTGAGTGGGCCATGATTGCCAGGATTGTGTCTGAGGAGTCCAAACATGCCAGAATTGTGTCTGACGGGGGCATCCATGCCATGATTTTGTCTGAGGGGGCCACGCATGCCAGAATTGCTTCTGAGACGGTCATGCATACCAGGATTGGTACTGAAGGGGCCATGCATGCCAGAATTGGGTCTGAGACAGTCATGCATACCAGGATTGGTACTGAAGGGGCCATGTATGACAGGATTGGGTATGAGGGTGCCATGCATACCAGAATTGGATTTGAGGGGGCCATGCATGCCAGGATTTGATTGGAAGGGTCCATGTATGCCAGGAGCTTGGCTGAGAAGGTCGTGAATGCAAGGATTGGGTCAGAGGGGGCCATGCATACCAGTATTGAGCCTGTGGGGTCCATGCATGTCAAAATTGGGCCTGGAAGGCCCATGCATGCCAGGATTGGATCTGAGGAGGCCATGTATGCCAGGATTGGGTCTTAAGGGGCCATGCATACCAGGATTTGGCCTTGGAGGTTCCTGCATACCAGTATTGGTTCTGAGAGGTCCATGCATACCAGGATTGGGTCTGAGAGGGCCATAATTGCCAGGATTGGGTCTGAGGAGGCAACGTATGCCAGGATTTGGTCTGAAGGGGTCATGCTTACCAAGATTGTGCCTAGGAGGTGCATGATTACCAGGATTGGGTCTGAGGGGGCCATGCATGCCAGGATTGCGTATGAGGGGCCATGCATGCCAGAATTGTGTCTGAGGGGCCAATCATGCCAGGATTGAGTGTGGAGGGGCATGCATGCCAGGATTGGACCTGAGGGGGCATTGCATGCCAGGATTGGGTCGAGGAGGTGCTTGCTTACCAGTATTGGGTCTGAGGGGGCCATGCATGCCAGGATTGGGTCTGGGGGGGCCATGCATGCCAGGATTGCGTCTGAGGGGCCATGCATGCCAGAATTGTGTCTGAGGGGCCAATCATGACAGGATTGAGTGTGGGGGTGTATGCATGCCAGGATTGGACCTGAGGGGGCCATGCATGCCAGGATTGGGTCTGGGGGGGCATGCATGCCAGGATTGGGTCAGAGGGAACCATGACTGCCAGGATTGGATCTGAGGGGCCATGCATGCCTGAATTGGGTCTGAGGCTGCCATATATAACAGGATTTGGTCTGAGGGGGCCATGCATACCAGTATTGAGTTTGTGGGGGCCATGCATGCTAGAATTGGGCCTGAAAGCCCCATGTATACCAGGAATGGATCTGAGGAGGCCATGTGTGCCAGGATTGGGTCTGAAGGGGCCATGCATAGCAGGATTGGGCCTAGGAGGTGCATGCTTACCAGGATTGGTTCTGAGGGGTCCATGCATACCAGGATTGGGTCTGAGAGAGCCATGATTGCCAGGATTGGGTCAGAGTAGGCCATCCATTCCAGGAAATGGTCTACGGGGGCAATGCATGCCAGGATTGGTTCTGAGGGGGCCATGCATGCCAGGATTTGTTCTGTTGGTGTCTTGCATGCAAGGATTAGGTCTGAAGGGGCCATATATGCCAGGATTTGATTGGAGGGGGCCATGTATGCCATGATTTTGTCTGAGAAGGCCGTGAATACTAGGATTGGGTCTGAGGGGGCCATGCATACCAGTATTGAGTCTGTGGGGGCCATGCATGCCAGAATTGGGCCTGAGAGCCCCATGCATACCAGGATTGGTTCTGAGGAGGCCATGTATGCCAGGATTGGGTCTGAAGGGGCCATGTATACCAGGATTGGGCCTAGGAGGTGTATGCTTACCAGGATTGGATCTGAGGGGTCGATGCAAACCAGGATTGCGTCTGAGAGGGCCATGATTGTCAGGATTGTGTCTGAGGAGTCCAAACATGCCAGAATTGGGTCTAACGGAGGCATCCATGCCATGATTGTGTCTGAGGGGGCCATGCATGCCAGAATTGCTTCTGAGACGGTCATGCATACCAGGATTGGTACTGAAGGGGCCATGCATGCCAGAATTGGGTCTGAGACGGTCATGCATACCAGGATTGGTACTGAAGGGGTCATGTATGCCAGGATTGGGTATGAGGGTGCCATGCATACCACAATTGGATTTGAGGGGCCATGCATGCCCAGATTTGATTGGAAGGGGCCATGTATGCTAGGAGCTTGGCTGAGAAGGTCGTGAATGCTAGGATTGGGTCAGAGGGGGCCATGCATACCATTATTGAGCCTGTGGGGTCCATGCATGTCAAAATTGGGCCTGAAAGGCCCATGCATGCCAGGATTGGATCTGAGGAGGCCATGTATGCCAGGATTGGGTCTTAAGGGGCCATGCATACCAGGATTTGGCCTTGGAGGTTCCTGCTTACCAGTATTGGTTCTGAGAGGTCCATGCATACCAGGATTGGGTCTGAGAGGGCCATAATTGCCAGGATTGGGTCTGAGGAGGCAACGTATGCCAGGATTTGGTCTGAAGGGGCCATGCTTACCAAGATTGTGCCTAGGAGGTGCATGATTACCAGGATTGGGTCTGAGGGGGCCATGCATGCCAGGATTGCGTCTGAGGGGCCATGCATGCCAGAATTGTGTCTGAGGGGCCAATCATGCCAGGATTGAGTGTGGAGGGGCATGCATGCCAGGATTGGACCTGAGAGGGCCATGCATGCCAGGATTGGGTCAAGGAGGTGCTTGCTTACCAGTATTGGGTCTGAGGGGGCCATGCATGCCAGGATTGGGTCTGGGGGGGCCATGCATGCCAGGATTGGGTCAGAGGGAACAATGACTGCCAGGATTGGATCTGAGGGGCCATGCATGCCTGAATTGGGTCTGAGGGTGCCATACATGCCAGGATTGGGTCTGAGGGGCCATGCATGCCAGAATTGTGTCTGAGGGGGCCAATCATTCCAGGATTGAGTGTGGGGGGCATGCATGCCAGGATTGGACCTGAGGGGACCATGCATGCCAGGATTGGATCGAGGAGGTGCTTGCTTACCAGTATTGGGTCTGAGGGGGCCATGCATGCCAGAATTGGGTCTGGGGGGGCCATGCATGCCAGAATTGGGTCTGGGGGGGCCATGCATGCCAGGATTGGGTCAGAGGAAACCATGCCTGCCAGGATTGGATCTGAGGGGCCATGCATGCCTGAATTGCGTCTGAGGGTGTCATACATAACAGGATTGGGTCTGAGGGGGCCATGCATACCATTATTGAGTTTGTGGGGGCCATGCATGCTAGAATTGGGCCTGAGAGCCCCATGCATACCAGAATGGATCTGAGGAGGCCATTTATGCCAGGATTGGGTCTGAAGGGGCCATGCATACCAGGATTGGGCCTAGGAGGTGCATGCTTGCCAGGATTGGTTCTGAGGGGTCCATGCATGCCAGGATTGGGTCTGAGAGAGCCATTATTGCCAGGATTGGGTCAGAGGAGGCCATACATTGCAGGATATGGTCTACGGGGGCAATGCATGCCAGGATTGGTTCTGAGGGGGCCTGCATGCCAGGATCGGGTCTGAGGAGGCCGTATATATCAGGATTGGGTCTGAAGGGGCCATGCATACCAGAATTGGGCCTAGGAGGTGCATGCTTCCCAAGATTAGTTCTGAGGGGGTGATGTATACCAGAATTGGGTCTGAGACGGTCATGCATACCAGGATTGGTAATGAAGGGGCAATGCATGCAAGGATTGGGTCTGAGGGAGCCATCTATACCAGGATTGGATCTGAGGGGGCCATGCATGTATGAATTGGGTCTGAGGGGGCAATACATGCCAGAATTGGGTCTGAGGGGGCCAATCATTCCAGGATTGGGTCTACAGGGGCAATGCATGCCAGGATTGGTTCTGCGGCGGTCTTGCATGCAAGGATTAGGTCTGAGGGTGCCATGCATTCCAGGATTTGATCTGAGGGGGTGATGTATACCAGAATTATTCTGAGAAGGCCGTGCATACCAGGATTGGGTCTGAGGGGGCCATGCATAGCAGTATTGAGTCTGTGGGGGCCATGCATGCCAGAATTGAGCCTGAGAGGCCCATGCATACAAGAATTGGGTCTGAAGAGGCCATGCATACCAGGATTTTGCCTATGAGGTGCATGCTTACCAAGATTGGTTCTGAGGGGTCCATTTATAACAGGATTGGGCCGGAGAGGCCCAAGATTGCCAGGATTGGGTCTGAGGAGGCCATGCATGCCAGAATTTGGTCTAAGGGGGCCATGCATGCCATGATTTTGTCTGAGGGGGCCTTGCATGCCACAATTGGGTCTGAGATGGTGATGCATACCAGGATTGGTACTGAAGGGGCCATGCATGCAGAATTGGGTCTGAGGGAGCCATGCATACCAGGATTGGATCTGAGGGGGCCATGCATGCCTGAATTGGGTCTGAGGGAGCAATGCAAGCCAGAATTGGGTCTGAGGGGGAAATGCATTCCAGGATTGGGTCTACAGGGGCAATGCATGCCAGTATTGGTTCTCTTGGGGCCTTGCATGCAAGGATTAGGTCAGAGGGGGCCATATATTCCAGGATTTGATCTTAGGGTGCAATGTATGCCAGGATTTTGTCTGAGAAGGACGGGAATACCAGGATTGGATCTGAGGAGGCCATGTATGCCAGGATCGGGTCTGAAGAAGCCATGCACACGAGGATTGGGTCTGAGAGGGCCATGATTGCCAGGATTGGGTCTGAGGAGGCCTTGCATGCCAGAATTTGGTGTAAGGGGGCCATGCATGCCATGATTTTGTCTGAGGGGGCCTTGCATGCCACAATTGGGTCTGAGACGGTGATGCATACCAGGATTGGTACTGAAGGGGCCATGCATGCCGGATTGGGTCTGAGGGAGCCATGCATACAAGGATTGGATCTGAGGAGGCCATGTATGCCAGGATTGGGTCTGAAGGGGCCCTGCAAAGGAAGATTGGGTCTGAGAGGGCCATGATTGCCAGGATTGGGTCTGAGGAGGCCCTACATGCCTGAAATGGGTCAAAGGAGGACATGCATGCCATGATTTTGTCTGAAGGGGCCATGCATGCCAGGATTGGGTCTGACTGAGCCATGCATACTAGGATTGGATCTGACAGGGCCATGCATGTCTGAATTGAGTCTGAGGGGGCCATGCATAGCAGGATTTGATTGGAGGGGGCCATGTATGCCAGGATTTTGTCTGAGAAGGCCGTGAATTCCAGGATTGGGTCTGAGGGGGCCAAGCATACCAGTATTGACTCTGTGGGGGCCATGCATGCCAGAATTGGGCCTGAGAGGCCCATGTATACCAAGATTGTATCTGAGGAGGCCATGTATGCCAGGATTGGGTCTGAAGGGGCCATGCATACCAGTATTAAGCCTGTGGGGGCCATGCATGCCAGAATTGGGCCTGAGAGGCCCATGTATACCAGGATTATATCTGAGGAGGCCATGTATGCCAGGATTGGGTCTGAAGGGGCCCTGCATGCCAGGATTGGGTCTGAAGGGGCCTTGCATACCAGGATTGGGCATAGAAGGTGCATGCCTACCAGGATTGGTTCTGAGTGGTCCATGCATACCAGGATTGGGTCTGAAGAGGCCATTCATGACAGAATTTGGTCTAATGGGGCAATGCATGCCTGAATTGGGTCGTCCTAGCGCTAATCCTAGTCGTCCTAATGCTAACCCTAGTAGTCCTAGCGCTAACCCTAGTCATTCTAGCTCTAACCCTAGTCATCCAAGCGCTAACCCTAGTCGTCCTAAGGCTAAACCTATGAGTCCTAGCGCTAACCCTAGTCGTTCTAGCGTTAACCCTAGTCATCCTAGCGCTTACCCTAGTCATAATAACGCTAACCTTAGTCGTCCTAGCGCTAACCCTAGTCGCCCTAACGATAACTCTAGTCATCCTAGCGCTTATCCTACTCATCCTAACGCTAACCCTAGTCGTCCCAACTCTAACCCTAGTCGTCCTAGCGCTAACCCTAGTTGCCATAGCGCTAACCCTATTCGTCATAGCGCTAACCCTAGTCATCCTAACGCTAACCCTAGTCGTCCTAGCAATAACCCTAGTCCTCCTAGCGCTAATCCTAGTCGCCCTACTGCTAACCCTATTCGTCCTAACGCTAACCCTTGTCATCCTAGCAATAACCCTAGTTGTCCAAGCACTAATCCTAGTCGTCCTAGCACTAACCCTAGTCCTAAAGCTAACCCTACTCGTCCTAGCGCTAAATCTAGTCGTCCTAACGATAACCCTAGTTGTCCTAGCGCTAACCCTAGTCATCCTAACGTTGACCCTAGAAGTCCTATCGCTAACCCTAGTCGTCCTAACACTATCCCTAGCCATCCTAACGCAATCCCTAGTCGTCTTAGTGCTAACCCTAGTCATTCAAGCTCTAACCCTAGTCGTTCTAGCGCTAATCCTAGTCGTCCTAGCGCTAAACCTAGTCATTCTAACATTGACCCTAGAAGTCCTATCGCTAACCCTAGTCATCCTAACGCTGTCCCTAGTCATCCTAACGCTAACACTAGTCATCTTAGCGCTAACCCTAGTCATTCTAGCTCTAACCCTAATCGACCTAGCGCTAACCCTAGTTGTCCTAACGCTTACCCTATTAGTCCTAGTGCTAGCCCTAGTCGTCCTAACACTAACCCTTCTTGTCCTAACGCTAACTCTAGTCATCATAGCGCTAACCCTAGTAGTCCTAACTCTAACCCTAGTCGTCCTAGCGCTAACCCTAGTCATCCTAACGCTATCCCTAGCCGTTCTAATGCAAACCCTATTCATCCTAGCTCTATCCCTAGTCGTTCTAACGCGAACCTTAGTCCTCCTAGCGCTAACCCTAGAAGTCCTAGCGCTAACCCTAGTCATCATAATGCTAACCCTAGTCATCCTAGAGCTAACCCTAGTCATCCTAGCTCTAACACTAGTCGTCCTAACGCTAAACCTAGTCGTTCTAACACTATACCTAGTCGTCCTAACGTTAACCTAGTCGTCCTAACGCTAACACTAGTCGTCCTAGCAATTACCCTAGTCATCCTAGCATTAACCCTAGTCATCCTAGAGCTAATCCTAGTTGTCCTAGCGCTAGCCCTATTCGTCCTAACGCTATCCCTAGTCGTCCTAGCAATAACCCTACTTGTCCAAGTGCTAATCCTAGTCGTCCTAGCGCTAACCCTTGTCCTAAAACTAACCTTACTCGTCCTAGCGCTAAATCTAGTCATCCTAACGATAACCCTCGTCGTCCTAGCGCTAACCCTAGTCGTCCTAACGTTGACCCTAGAAGTCCTATCGCTAACCCTAGTCGTCCTAATGCTATCCATAGTCATCCTAACGCTATCCCTAGTCATCTTAGCGCTAACCCTAGTCATTCAAGCTCTAACCCTAGTCGTCCTAGCGCTAACCCTAGTCGTCCTAACGCTTACCCTATTAGTCCTAGCGCTAACCCTAGTCGTCCTAACGCTAACCTTAGTCATCCTAGCGCAAACCCTAGTCCTCCTAACGCTAACCCTTCTTGTCTTAACGCTAACCCTAGTAGTCCTAGCGCTGACCCTAGAAGTTCTTACTCTAACCCTAGTCGTCCTAGTGCTAACACTAGTCGTCCTAACGCTAAACTTAGTCGTCCTAACGCTAACCCAAGTCGTCCTAGCAATAATCCTTGTCGTCCTATCTCTAATCCTAGTCGTCCTAGCGCTAACTCTAATCATCCTAACGCTAACCCTAGTCGTCCTATCAATAAACCTAGACGTCCTAGCGTTAATCCTAGTCGTCTTAGTGCTAACCCTAGTCCTAACGCTAACCCTACTCGTCCTAGCGCTAACCCTATTCGTCCTAACACTAACCCGAGTCGTCCTAGCAATAACCATAGTCGTCATAGCGCAAATCCTAGTTGTACTAGCACTTACCCTAGTCGCCGTAACGCTAACCCTATTCGTCCTAGCGCTAACCCTAGTCATCCTAACGATAACCCAAGTCATCCTAGCGCTAACCCTAGTTGTCCTAAAGTTAACCCTAGAAGTCCTATCGCTAACCCTAGTCGTCCTAACGCTAACACTAGTCATCCTAACCCTATCCCTAGTCGTCTTAGCTCTAACCCTACTCATTCTAGCTCTAACCCTAGTCGTCCTAGCACTAACCCTAGTCGTCCTAACGCTTACCCAAGAAGTCCTAGAGCTAACCCTAGTTGTCCTAATGCTAACCTTAGTCGTCCTAGCTCAAACCCTGGTCGTCCTAATGCTAACCCTAGTTGTCCTAGCGCTAACTCTTGTAGTCCTAACTCTAACCCTAGTCGTCCTAACGCTAACCCTAGTCATCCTAATGCTATCCCTAGTCGTCCTAATGCAAACCCTATTCATCCTAGTTCTAACCCTAGTCGTTCTAACGCTAACCTTAGTCGTCTTAGCGCTTACCCTAGTCGTTCTAGCGCTAACTCTAGTCGTCCTAACGCTAACCTTAGTCATCCTAACACTATCCCTAGTCGTCCTAGTGCTAATCCTAGTCGTCCAAACGCTAACCCTAGTCGTCCTAGCGCTAACCCTAGTCGTCCAAGCGCTAACCCTAGTTGTCCTAGCGCTAACCCTAGTCGCCATAGCGCTAACCCTAGTTGTGCTAGCGCTAACCTTTGTCGTCCTAACGCTAACCCTAGTCGTCAAAAAGCTGACACTAGTCGTCCTAGCGCTAACCCTAGTCGTCCTAATGCTGACTCTAGATGTCCTAGCGCTAACCCCAGTCATTATAACGCTATTCCTATTCGTCCTAACGCTAACCCTAGTCATCCAAGTGCTAACCCTAGTCGTGCTAACTCTAACCCTAGTCACCATAGCACTAACCCTAGTTGTCATAGCGCTAACCCTAGTCCCTAGTCGTCCTAACGCTAACCCTAGTCGTCCTTACGCTAACCCTAGTCGTCCTAGTGCTAACCCTAGTCGCCCTAACTTTAACCCTAGTAATCCAAACGTTAACCCTTGTCATCCTAGCGTTAACCCTGGTTGTCCTAGCACTAACCCTAGTTGTCCTAACGCTAAACCTAGTCATACTAACACTAACCATAGTCGTCCTTGCACTAATCCTTTTAGTCCTAAGGCTAACCCTAGTCATCCTAGCGCTAACCCTAGTCATCCCAACGCTAACCCTAGTCATCCCAACTCTAACCCTACTCATCCCAACTCTAACCCTACTCGTCCTAGCACTAACCCTAGTCGCCATAGCGCTAACCCTATTCGCCTTACCGCTAACCCTAGTCGCCATAGCGCTAACCTTATTCGTCTTAGCGCTAACCCTAGTCATCCTTACGATAACCCTAGTCATCCTAATGCTATCCCTAGTCATCCTAACGCTAAACCTAGTCATCTTAGCGCTAACCCTACTCATTCTAGCTCTTACCCTAGTCGTCCTAGCGCTAACTCTAGTCATCCTAACGCTTACCCTAGAAGTCCTAGCGCTAACCCTAGTCATCCTAACGCTAACCTTAGTCGTCCTAGAGCAAACCCTAGTCGTCCTAACACTAACCCTTCTTGTCCTAATGCTAACCCTAGTCATCCTAGCGCTAACGCTTGTAGTCCTAACTCTAAGCCTAGTCGTCCTAGCGCTAACCCTAGTCATCCTAACGCTATCCCTAGTTGTCCTAATGCAAACCTTATTCATCCTAGTTCTAACCCTAGTCGTTCTAACACTAACCTTAGTCGTCCTAGCGCTAACACTAGTCGTTCTAGCGCTAACCCTAGTCGTCCTAACGCTAACCTTAGTCATGCTAACACTATCCCTAGTCATCCTAGCGCTAATCCTAGTCGTCCAAAAGCTAACCCTAGTCGTCCTAACGTTAACCCTAGTCATACAAGCGCTAACCCTTGTCGTCCTAACTCTAATCCTAGTCGTCCTACCGCTAACCCTAGTCGCCATAGCGCTAACCCTAGTTGTCCTAGCGCTAACCTTTGTCGTCCTAACGCTAACCCTAGTCGTCCTAGCGCTAACCCTAGTCGTCCTAAAGCTGACACTAGTCGTCCTAGCGCTAACCCTAGTTGTCCTAACGCTGAATCTAGATGTCCTAGCTCTAACCCCAGTGATCCTAACGCTATTCTTATTCGTCCTAACTCTAACCCTAGTCATCCAAGTGCTAAACCTAGTCGTCCTAACTCTAACCCTGGTCGCCATAGCGCTAAACCTAGTTGTCCTAGGGCTAACCCTAGTGGTCCTAACGCTAACCCTAGCCATCCTAACGCTAATGGTAGTCATCCTAGCGCTAACCCTAGTAGTTCTAAAGCTATCCCTAGTCATCCTAATGCTAAGCCTAGTCATCCTAGCGCTAACCCTAGTCATGCTAATACTATCCCTAGTCGTCCTAGCGCTAATCCCAGTTGTCCTAACTTTAACCCTAGTCATCCTAACGCTAACCCTAGTCACCTTAGTGCTTACCCTAGTCGTCCTAACGCTAACCCTAGTCATCCTAGTGCTAACCCTAGTCGTCCTAACGCTAACCCTAGTCACCCTAACGCTAACCCTAGTCGTCCTAGCCTTAACACTAGTCGTCCTAGTGCTAACTCTAGTCACCCTAATTCTAACCCTAGTCATCCAAACGGTAACCCTAGTCGTCCTAGCGCTAACCCTAGTTGTCCTAACGCTCACCCTAGTCATCTTAGCGCTAACCCTAGTCGTCCTAGCGCTAATCCTAGTTGTTCTAGCGCTAACCCTAGTTTTCCTAGCACTAACTCTAGTCGTCCTCTCGCTAACCCTAGTTGTTCTAGCGCTAACCGTAGTCATCCTAACGCTAACCATAGTCGTCCTAACGTTAACCCTAGTCATCCTAATGCTAACCATAGTCGTCCTAGCGCCAACCCTAGTCGTCCTAACTCTAACCATAGTCGCCCTAACGCTAAACCTAGTCGCCCTGGCGCTAACCTTAGTTGTCCTAACGCTAACCCTAGTCATCCTAGCGTTAATCCTAGTCATCCTAACACTATCCCTAGTCGTCCCAACTCTAACCGTAGTTGTCCTAGCGCTGACCCTAGTCGTTCTAGCGCTAACCCTAGTTTTCTTAGCGCTAAGCCTAGTCGTCCTAGCGCTAACCCTAGTTGTTCTAGCGCTAACCATAGTCGTCCTAACGCTAACCCTAGTCGTCCTAACATTAACCCTAGTCATCCTAACGCTAACCCTAGTAGTTATAACGCCAACCCTAGTCATCCTAAGGCTAACCCTAGTCGTCCTTAAACTTTCCCTAGTCGTCCTTGCGCTAATCCTAGTCGTCCTAACGCTAACCCTAGTCGTCCTAGCGCTAACCCTAGTCGTCCTAATGTTAACCGTAGTCGTTTAACGTCTAAACCTAGTCGCCCTAGCGCTCTCGCTAGTCGTCCTAGTGGTAACCCTAGTCATCCTAACGCTAACACTAGTCGTCCTAGTGCTAACCTTAGTCGTCCTAATGCTAACCCTAGTTATCCTAACGCCAAACCTAGTCGTCCTAACGCTAACCCTAGTCGTCCTAGCACTAACCCTAGTCATTTTAACTCTAACGCTAGTCATCCTAAAGCTAACCTCATTTGACCAAGCGCTAACCGCAGTCATCCTAGCGCTAACCTTACTCGTCTTAACTCTAACCCTATTCGTACTAATGCTAACCTCAGTCACCCTAACGCTATCCCTAGTCGTCTTAACGTTAACCCTAGTCATCCTACTGCTAACCATAGTCATCCTAACGCTAACACTAGCCGTATTGAACCTAATCCTTGTCATGCTAGCGCTAACCTTAGTCGTCCTAGAGCTAACCCAGTCGTCCTAACTCTAACCCTAGTCATCCTAATGCTAACCCAGTCGTCCTAACTCTAATCCTATTCGTCCTAGCGCTAACCCTAGTCGTCCTAATGCTATCCTTAGTCGTCCTAACGCAAACCCTAGTCATCCCAGCTCTAACCCTAGTCGTCCTAACGTTAACCCTAGTCATCCTAATGCTAACCTTTTTAGTCATAGCGCTAACCCTTGTCATCCTAGTGCTAACCCTAGTCATCCTAACGCTAACCCTAGTCATACTAACACTAACCCTAGTCGTCCTTGCGCTAATCCTACTCGTCCAAACGCTAAAACTAGTCGTCCTAGAGCTAACCTTAGTCGTCCTAAGTCTAAACCTAGTTATCCTAGCTCTAACCCTAGTCGTTCTAATGCTAACCCTAGTCGCCCTAGCGCTAACCCTAGTCATCCTAACGCTAACACTAGTCGTCCTAAAGTTAACCCTAGTCAACCTAATGTTAACCCTAGTTGTCCTAACGCTAACCCTTGTCGTCCAAGAAATAACCCTAGTCGTCCTAGCACTAATCCTAGTCTTTCTAGCGCTAACCCTAGTCGTCCTAACTCTAGCCCAAGTCGTCCTAGCGCTAACCAACCCTAGTCGTCCTAGCGCTAACCCTAGTCGTCCTAACGATAACCGTAGTCGTTCTAGCGCTTACCCTAGTCATCCTAACGGTGATACTAGAAGTTCTAGCGCTAACCCTAGTCGTCCTAATGCTATCCCTAGTCTTTCTAACGCTATCCCTAGTCGTCCTAGCGCTAGTCCTAGTCATTCTAGCTCTAACCCTAGTCATCCGAGCGCTAACCCTAGTCATCCTAACGTTAACCCTAGAAGTCCTTGTGCTAACCCTAGTCGTTCTAGCGTTATTCCTAGTCGTCCTACCGCTAACCCTAGTCATCCTAATGCTAACCTTAGTCATCCTAGAGTCAACCCTAGTCATCCTAACGCTAACTCTTGTTGTCCTAACACTAAACCTAGTCGTCCTAGCACTAACCCTAGTCATCCAAACGCTAATCATAGTCGACTTAGCTCTCACCGCAGTCGACGTAACGCTGACCCCAGAAGTCCGAGCGCTAACCAAAGTCGTCTTAACGTAAACCCTAGTCATCCTACCTCTAACCCTAGGCGTTTTAACGCTAACCCTAGTCGTCCTAGCACTAACCCTAGTCGTCCTAACGCTAACACCAGAAGTCCTAGCGCTAACCGTAGTCATTCTAGCGCTAACCCTAGTCTTCCTAACACTAACCCTAGTCGTCCTAACGCTAATCGTAGTCATCCTGGCGCTAACACTAGTCATCCTAGCTCTAACTCTAGTCGTCCTAACGCTAACCTTAGTCGTCCTAACACTATCCCAAGTCGTCCTAGCGCTAATCCTAGTCATCCTAACGCTAACCCTAGTCATCCTATCGCTAACACTAGTCGTCCAAGTGCTAGCCCTAGTCGCCAAAGCGCTAACCCTAGTTGTCAAAGCGCTAACCCTAGTCGTCCTAACCCTCACCCTAGTCGTCCTACCTCTAAACCTAGTCTCCACAGTGCTAACCCTAGTCGTCCTAGGGCTAACCCTAGTTGGTCTAGCGCTAACCCTTGTCATCCTTACGCTAACCCTAGTCATCCTAGCGCTAACCCTAGTCGTCCTAAAGCTAACCCTAGTCGTTCTAGCGCTTACCCTAGTCGTCCTAACGCTGACTCTAGATGTCCTAGCGCTAACCCTAGTCATCCTAACGCTATCCCTAGTCGTCTTAATGTTAACCCTACATAGTGCTAACCCTATTCGTTATATTGCTAACCCTAGTCGTCCCAGCGCTAACCCTAGTCCTCCTAACGCTAATCCTAGAAGTCCTAGCGCTAACTCTAGTCGTCCTAACTCTAACCCTAGTCGTCCTACCGCTAACCCTAGTCACCATAGCACTAACCCTACTCGTCCTAACGCTAGTCATCTTAACGTTAACCCTAGTCGTCCTAACGCTAACCCTGGTCATCCTAGCAATAACCCTAGCCGTCATAGCGCTAATCCTAGTCGTCCTAGCGCTAACTCTAGTCGTCCTAACGCTAACCCTACTCATCCTAGGCCTAACCCTAGTCGTCCTAACGATAACACTAGTCGTCCTAACACTAACCCTAGAAGTCCTTGTGCTAACCCTAGTCATTCTAGTGTTAATCCTAGTCATTCTAGCGCTAACCTTAGTCGTCCTAATGCTAACCTTAGTCATCCTAGAGTCAACCCAAGTCATCCTAACGCTAACTCTTGTTGTCCTAAAACTAAACCTAGTCGTCCTAGCGCTAACCCTAGTCATCCTAACGCTAACCATAGCCAACTTAGCTCTCACCCTAGTCGTCGTAACGCTGACCCCAGAAGTCTTAGCGCTAACCATAGTCGTCTTAACGCAAACCCTAGTCATCCTACCTCTAACCCTAGTCATTCTAGCGCTAACCCTAGTTGTCCTAAAACTAACCCTAGTCGTCCTAACGCTAATCGTAGTCATCCTGGCGCTAACACTAGTCATCCTAGCTCTAACCTTAGTCGTCCTAACGCTAACCTTAGTCGTCCTAACACTATCCCAAATCCTCCAAGCGCTAATCCTAGTCGTCCTAAAGCTAACTTTATTCGTCCTATCGCTAACACTAGTCATCCAAGTGCTAGCCCTAGTCGCCATAGCGCTAACACTAGTCGTCGTAGCACTAACCCTAGTCGTCCTAACTCTAACCCTAGTCATCCTACCTCTACACCTTGTCTCCACAGCGCTAACCCTAGTCGTCCTAGGGCTAACCCTAGTAGTTCTAGCGCTAACCCTTGTCGTCCTTAAGCTAACCCTAGTCATTCTAGCGCTAACCCTAGTCGTCCTAAAGCTAACCCTAGATGTTCTAGCGCTAACCCTAGTCATCCTAACGCTGACTCTAGTTGTTCTAGCGCTAACCCTAGTCGTCCTAACGCTACACCTAGTCGTCCTAACGCTAACCCTAGTCTACATAGTGCTAACCCTAGTCATTCTATTGCTAACCCTAGTCGTCCCAGGGCTAACCCTAGTTCTCCTAATGCTAACCCTAGAAGTCCTAGCACTAACTCTAGTCGTTCTAACTCTAACCCTAGTCATCCTACCGCTAACCCTAGTCACCATAGCACTAACCCTAGTCGTCGTAGCGCTAACACTAGTCGTCCTAACGCTAACCCTAGTCATCCTAATGTTAACCCTAGTCGTCCTAACGCTAACCCTAGTCATCCTAGCAATAACCCTAGCCGTCATAGCGCTAATCCTAGTCGTCCTAGCAATAACCCTAGTCATCCTAACGCTAACCCTACTCATCCTTGGCCTAACCCTAGTCATCCTAACGATAACACTAGTCGTCCTAGCGCTTACCCTAGTCGTACTAACGTTGACCCTAGAAGTCCTAGCGCTAACTCTAGTCGTCCTAACGCTATCCCTAGTCATCCTAACGCTATGTCTAGTCGTCTTAGCGCTAACCCTAGTCATTCCAGCTCTAACCCTAGTCGCCCTAACGCTTACCCTAGAAGTCCTAGCGCTAACCCTAGTCGTCCTAACGCTAACCTTAGTCGTCCTAACGCAAACCCTAGTCATCCTAACGCTAACCCTTCTTGTCCTAATGCTAGCCCTAGTCGTCCTAGCGCTAACCCTAGTAGTCCTAACTTTAACCCTAGTCATCCTAGCTCTAACCCTAGTCGTCCTAACGCTATCCCTAGTCGTCCTAACGCAAACCCTATTCATCCTAGCTCTAACCCTAGTCATTCTAATGCTAACTATAATCATTCTAGCGCTAACCCTAGTCGTTCTAGCGCTAACCTTAGTCGTCCTAACCCTTACTCTAGTCATCCTAATGCTAACCCTAGTCATCCTAGCGCTAACCCTCGTCATCCTAGCTCTAACGATAGTCGTCCTAACGCTAACCCTGTTCAACCTAACACTATCCGTAGTCGTCCTAGAGCTAATCCTAGTAGTACAAACGCTAACTCTAGTCATTCTAGTGCTAACCCTAGTTGTCCAAGCGCTAACCCTAGTCGTCCTAACTCTAACACTAGTCGTCCTAGCGCTAACCCTTGTAGTCCTTACGCTAACCCTAGTCATCCTAGCGCTAACCCTATTCGTCCTAAAGCTAACCCTAGTCATTGCAGCGCTAACCATAGTCGTCCTAACCAGAGATGAGCGTTGCTCGACTCGAACTGTTCGCCAATCTCAAATTCGAGCTGTTTTGGGCGGTGTTCGAGCTGTTCGGCGAACACGAACGATTTGAAAAAAATTCGGCTGTTCGAGGTTATGTTCGATAACTGTTCGTGCAGCAAAATCATAACTGGATTTTTTCTCAGTAATGCTGAAAATTATTGCTAATACGCAGTTTGAGTGTACAGCGGGGCGGGGGGAGGGGCAGGGGATGGATCTCTGCAGGAATAATGAAGATCTCCATTTTTTTTTTCTCTTTCCCGCATTTACAGTGGGAAGGTGCAATCTGTCAGCCTATCAGCAGAGCACACACGGAGTGAACTGCTTTTTTTCACACAAGCAAGGGCATGTGTCATTAGCAGTGTATGTCACATGTCCTTGCCCTATAAGACCCAGCAATTTTCCCCGTCGCCACCATTTTCTCACTGCTGCAGCTGCATGTTAGACGGCACCGCTGTTGCTGTGTGCGCTATACCTTGTTAATTTCAAGCCAATTTTCGCACAAATCTACAGATAGCTTGGGAGTAGGGAATAGTTGTGATTGCAGTCCTTTTAAGGACTAGGTTACAGCATTTCCTACGACTTTTATCAGGCAGGTCTGTGCTCTTAAATATATAGTTTGGGAGTGAAGACTAATTGTAATTGCAGTCCTTTTCAGGACTAGGTTACATCAGTTCCTATCAGTTTTTGCCAGGCAGGTCTGTGCCAGTGCTGTGCAAGTTTTTTTCACAGCATTTGGCTAAATCTAGCAAAGCTAATCCTTTTTGGCCTATTGCAGAGTGTGTTAGTCAGTGGAGTAGCCTATCTGTGATGCAAGCTACACCACCTGTGTATAGAATACCAATTTTTTTTACTGCACCTAGTGAAGTAAAACCTTTTGGGCATAGCATCATTCTATTAGTCCATCTATACTGACCTCCATCAGGTTGCAAATTGAATATAATTTTTTTCTGCATCTAGCTCTGAAAAAATATTTGGGCTTCTAGCAGTGTGTGGGACTTTCTCTATTAGTCCATCTATACTGACCTCCATCAGGTTGCAAATTAAAAATAATTTTGATCTGCATCTAGCTCTGAAAAAATATTTGGCCTTCTAGCAGTGTGTGGGACTTGTTCTATTAGTCCATCTATACTGACCTCCATCAGTTTGCAAATTGAAAATAATTTTTTTCTGCATCTAGCTCTGAAAAAATATTTGGGCGTCTAGCAGTGTGTGGGACTTGGTCTATTAGTCCATCTATACTGACCTCCATCAGGTTGCAAATTAAAAATAATTTTGATCTGCATCTAGCTCTGAAAAAATATTTGGCCTTCTAGCAGTGTGTGGGACTTGTTCTATTAGTCCATCTATACTGACCTCCATCAGGTTGCAAATTAAAAATAATTTTTATCTGCATCTAGCTCTGAAAAAATATTTGGCCTTCTAGCAGTGTGTGGGACTTGTTCTATTAGTCCATCTATACTGACCTCCATCAGGTTGCAAATTGAATATCATTTTTTTCTGCATCTAACCCAGATGATAGTTTTGGCCTAATACCACAGTTTGGCCACTCAGCTCTGCTCGGTTCCTATCCATTGTTTTTTTGTGCAAACAACTCCAGAGTTGTGAATTAGTTAACCACCAAAATGAGTGGAAAAAGGCCTGCTGCTGGTGGAAAGGGGAATAGGCGTGTTGGGAAGGGGAAAAAAGGTTGTGTCCGTGGGGTAGGTGTTAAAGCAACAGTAACATCTGCAGAAGAAAGACCATCTTCCAGCCAAACTAAAATGTCTACTTCTTTTAGCGGAGAATGTGATAAGATCCCTTTCTTATGGCCACGCCAATCGCTACAAATTCCAGATGAGGCACAAAAACAGCAGGTGCTTCAACGGATATCAAGTGCTCCTTTAAGTGGGCTCTCCTCCACATCAACTTCAACATCACAAATACTCCAGTCCTCAGAAGTGTCACCCCAATCGCACTTGCTTCCTCACAGCTCCCAAATCTCCAGCTGCCTGTCTGAGTATGAGGTAGAACAGATGGTTGAGTCTGCAGAGCTGTTTACTCATACTATAGCCTGGGAATCAGAGGTCGGCTCCAGCACTTCTGTGAATCCAGACGAGGAAATGATCTGCACTGATGCCCAGAATCTTTATGAGTCGGATCCAGGACCAGACGCAGAAGGTTTTGAACATAATGTAGACCCTCAATCCCAAACTGTAACTCCTGTTGATAGAGACAATGAGGAAGACGATGATGAGACTCAAATACCTGATTGGAGTGACAACTTTAGTTTTTTGTTAGGGCAGGAACAGGTTGGCTCTGAGGACGACGGGTGTGGTAACACACAGGGTGATGATGATGAGGTTGGAGATCCCACTTACTGTCAACCCACAGTCAGCCAAGAGATGAGGTCAGCAGAGGAGGTGGAGGAGGATGATAGTGACGACGAGGTCAGGTTGCGCCTTCCTGGACAGAGACGTAGTACTGGAAGCACGTCAACAACTGCATCCTCAAACACAACTCTGCCTCTGACCACAAGTCGTGGTGGCTCTTCAGGTCGCATGGGTGCTAAGCCTTGCATAGCCTGGGCATTTTTTCAGATCAATAAAGATGATCCAACTCGTGTTATCTGTAACATTTGTCAACAAAAGCTAAGTAGAGGCCAAAAAATACATAGCTTGAGTACTTCATGCATGAACCGGCACATGGACATGAAGCAAAGTTGCAGTGAGAAGCTCACTGTGCTACAATGCGGTCTAGCCGGCCGGGCCAACCACCGTCTGCCATATCTTGTGCATCCGCGGCCTCTTCATCCTCTGTGACTGGGGGGACAGCAGTCACACCTGTTTTGGGGCGCAGACCTGCCACCTCTTTACCCGCAACAGCCAGCGTGATTGGCAGGTCATCATTTTCTTTGGAGGTGGGAACACCAGCTGGTCTTGAGCGCTGTCCGACATCGATAGCACCACCTTTGGATCAAGGCAACCTAACATGTCCGCCTGCATCTTCCTCACAGACCGGCAGTTTGCCGGGGACACCCTTATCAACCCCGTCTAAGCACAATAGCCAGACCTCGGTCCCTCAGATGTGGACAAGTAAAAGACCATTTCCTCCTAGCCATGAGAAAGCTAAGAGGTTGAATTTCACCATCTGCAAGCTCTTGGCTACAGAAATGCTGCCTTTCCGCCTGGTGGACACAGAGGATTTTCGAGACCTTATGTCCGTCGCAGTGCCCCAGTATCAGTTGCCCAGTCGGCACTACTTCTCAAAGAAAGTTGTGCCTGCGCTCCACCAGCATGTCGCACACAACATCACCGCTTCTTTGAGAAACTCTGTGTGTGACAGGGTGCATTTCACCACAGACACTTGGACGAGTAGGCATGGACAGGGGCGTTACATGTCGCTGACTGGGCACTGGGTAACTATGGTGACAGCAGGACAAGGGGCTGCTGTCCAAGTCTTGCCGTCCCCACGAGTTGTGCGTCAATCCTCTTTATCTCAAAGTTCCTCAACTGCTTCTGCGTCCTGAACCTCCTCTCGGTCCTCCACCTGCACCCAAAGCCTGTCTGGTCATGCCACAAGCTTTCAAACTGCGCAGAAGGGATCCTGCACACCTCCTTACTATGCTGACAGTAGGGCTCAACGTCATCATACGGTTTTTACTTTGAAATATCTGGGAAATGTGAGTCACACAGCTGAGTAGTTGTGGTCAGCTCTGGAGAACCAATTTCAAGAATGGTTGTCTCCACTGGACCTGAAACCAGGGAAGGCCGTGTGCGACAATGCTGCAAACCTGGGTGCGGCCCTTCGTCGGGGCAATGTCACACACGTGCCTTGTATGGCTCACGTGTTGAACCTGGTTGTCCAGCAATTTTTAGCCCACTATCCCGGACTAGATGGCCTTCTGCAGAGGGCACGGTCGCTGTGTGCTCACTTACGCCGTTCGCATCCCGCAGCTCAGCGACTTACATCTCTACAGAAGTCGTTGGGCCTGCCACTTCACCGGCTAAAATGTGATGTGCTTACCCGGTGGAATTCAACTCTGCACATGTTGCAGCGACTGTGGCAGCACCGACAAGCCCTGGTGCAATAAGTTCTGATGTATATACTGGGCCAACGAGATCCAGATGTGGGGCAAATCACGCTGTAGGAGTGGTCTCAGATCAGGGACCTATGCACCCTTCTGCACAGTTTTGAAATGGCGACGAAGATGTTTAGTGCTGACGATGCCATTATCAGCATGACTATTCCGGTGATTTACATGCTGGAGCACATGATAAACAGAATTCGGAGTCAGGTGGTGGCACAAGAGGAGGTTGAGGAAGTAGAGGAGGAGGAGTTGTATGCGGAAGGGCTAACGTCTGCAAGGTCCAGACGGTCGGCAGCACCAAGGCGGCAGGCATGCGAGGGTGGGGGAGATGGTTTTACCAGGGCGCATGGTAGCAGCCAAACTAGTGAGGAAGGTGCAGGAGCCCAGGAAGAAGTGGAGGACGAACTGATGGAAGACTCATCAGATGAGGGAGACCTTGATCACATTTCTGTTGTGCGAGGTTGGGGGGAGAGGACAGAGGAAGGAAGCATGATTGTTACCTCGCCACCAACACAACTGGGACTTGGTGCTCCTGGATGCGCAAGACACATGAGTGACTTCTTGCTGCACTACCTGCAACATGACCCTCGAATTGTGAGAATTAGAAATAATCCTGACTAATGGGTTGCCACACTGTTAGATCCCCGGTACAAAAGTAAATTTGCAGAAATTATTCCTGCCATGGAAAGGGATGCATGCATGCAGGAGTATCAGCAGATACTGTTGCAGAATCTTACATGTGATTTTCCACAAAACACCAGTGGTGCACGAAGTGAATCTCACAGTTCCAACTTGCCAACCGTGGGACCGTCGAGTGTTCAGCACTCAAACCGTAACAGAAACTCAGTATCTGCTGGTAACATCAATTTTGCGGAATCATTTCACCACTTTTTTAACCCATCCTTTGCAAGGCCACAGGAGACAAGAAGTCTGACACATAGTCAACGCCTAGAGACGATGGTACAGGAGTATCTCCAAGTAAACATTGAAGCCATGACTATGTCACTGGACCCTTGCTCTTTTTGGGCTTCTAATCTGGATAAATGGCCGGAGCTCGCCACTTACGCCTTGGAGATCTTGTCATGCCCCGCAGCCAGCGTTCTGTCTGAACGTGTGTTCAGTGCTGCTGGTGGTGTGCTGACAGATAAGTGCACGCGGCTCTCCACTGATAATGTAGACAGACTCACGTTCATAAAGATGAACAAATCATGGATCTGAAACGACTTTTCTACCCCTGTGTCATCCTGGGGAGAGTAAAAGCTTGATGATTGATTAAAATCACCTCACCAACCGTTTTAAGCTTTCAAATTACTAATCATGTTTATCTGTATCTTGGCTGGAAAATAATTTGGGCTTTGCAGCAATGTGCAGTACTGATTCTATTAGGCCATCTATACTAAGCTCCACCAGATTTAAAATTAATAATAATTTTTAGCTGCATCTAGCCCGGAAAATAATTTTGGGGCTCCGAGATGCGCAAGACACATAAGTGCCTTCTTGTAGAGATGAGCGTTGTTCTACTCGAACTGTTCGCCAATCTCAAATTCGAGCTGTTTTGGGCGGTGTTCGAGCCGGTCGGCGAACACGAACAATTTGAGAAAAATTCGGCTGTTCGAGGTTATGTTCGATAACTGTTCGTGCACCAAAATCATAACTGGATTTTTTCTCAGTAATGATGAAAATTAATGTTAATACGCAGTTTGAGTGTACAGCGGGGCGGGGGGAGGGGCAGGGGATGGATCTCTGCAGGAACAATGAAGATCTCCATTTTTTTTTCTCTTTCCCGCATTTGCAGTGGGGAGGTGCAATCTGTCAGCCTATCAGCAGCGCACACACGGAGCGAAGTGCTTTTTTTCACACAAGCAAGGGCATGTGTGATTGGCAGTGTATGTCACATGTCCTTGCCCTATAAGACCAAGCCATTTTCCCCGTCGCCACCATTTTCTCACTGCTGCAGCTGCGTGTTAGACGGCACCGCTGTTGCTGTGTGCGCTATACCTTGTTAATTTCAAGCCAATTTTCGCACAAATATACAGATAGCTTGGGAGTAGGGAATAGTTGTGATTGCAGTCCTTTTAAGGACTAGGTTACAGCATTTCCTACGACTTTTATCAGGCAGTCTGTGCTCTTAAATAGATAGATTGTGGGAGTAAAGACTAATTGTAATTGGAGTCCTTTTCAGGACTAGGTTACATCAGTTCCTATCAGTTTTTGCCAGGCAGGTCTGTGCCAGTGCTGTGCAAGTTTTTTTCACAGCATTTGGCTGAATCTAGCAAAGCTAATCCTTTTTGACCTATTGCAGAGTGTGTTAGTCAGTGGAGTAGCCTATCTGTGTTGCAAGATATACCACCTGTGTATAGAATACCAATTTTTTTACTGCACCTAGTGAAGTAAAATCTTTTGGGCATAGCATCATTCTATTAGTCCATCTATACTGACCTCCATCAGGTTGCAAACTGAATATAATTTTTTTCTGCATCTAGCTCTGAAAAAATATTTGGGCTTCTAGCAGTGTGTGGGACTTGGTCTATTAGTCCATCTATACTGACCTCCATCAGGTTGCAAATTTAAAATAATTTTTTTCTTCATTTAGCTCTGAAAAAATATTTGGGCTTCTAGCAGTGTGTGGGACTTGTTCTATTAGTCCTTCTATACTGACCTCCAGCAGGTTGCAAATTGAATATAATTTTTTTCTGCATCTAGCTCTGAAAAAATATTTGGGCTTCTAGCAGTGTGTGGGACTTGGTCTATTAGTCCATCCATACTGACCTCCATCAGGTTGCAAATTAAAAATAATTTTTTTCTGCATCTAGCTCTGAAAAAATATTTGGGCTTCTAGCAGTGTGTGGGACTTGGTCTATTAGTCCATCTATACTGACCTCCATCAGGTTGCAAATTAAAAATAATTTTTTTCTTCATTTATCTCTGAAAAAATATTTGGGCTTCTAGCAGCGTGTGGGACTTGTTCTATTAGTCCATCTATACTGACCTCCATCAGGTTGCAAATTAAAAATAATTTTTTTCTGCATCTAGCTCTGAAAAAATATTTGGGCTTCTAGCAGTGTGTGGGACTTGGTCTATTAGTCCATCTATACTGACCTCCATCAGGTTGCAAATTAAAAATAATTTTTTTCTGAATCTAGCTCTGAAAAAATATTTGGGCTTCTAGCAGTGTGTGGGACTTGGTCTATTAGTCCATCTATACTGACCTCCATCAGGTTGCAAATTGAATAAAAAATTTTTCTGCATCTAGCTCTGAAAAAATATTTGGGCTTCTAGCGGTGTGTGGGACTTGGTCTATTAGTCCATCTATACTGACCTCCATCAGGTTGCAAATTGAATAAAAAAATTTTCTGCATCTAGCTCTGAAAAAATATTTGGGCTTCTAGCAGTGTGTGGGACTTGTTCTATTAGTCCTTCTATACTGACGTCCAGCAGGTTGCAAATTGAATATAATTTTTTTCTGCATCTAGCTCTGAAAAAATATTTGGGCTTCTAGCGGTGTGTGGGACTTGGTCTATTAGTCCATCTATACTGACCTCCATCAGGTTGCAAATTAAAAATAATTTTTTTCTGCATCTAGCTCTGAAAAAATATTTGGGCTTCTAGCAGTGTGTGGGACTTGGTCTATTAGTCCATCTATACTGACCTCCATCAGGTTGCAAATTGAATAAAAAAATTTTCTGCATCTAGCTCTGAAAAAATATTTGGGCTTCTAGCGGTGTGTGGAACTTGGTCTATTAGTCCATCTATACTGACCTCCATCAGGTTGCAAATTAAAAATAATTTTTTTCTGCATCTAACCCAGCCAATAGTTTTGGCCTAATACCACAGTTTGGCCACTCAGCTCTGCTCGGTTACCATCCATTGTTTTTTTGTGCAAACAACTCCAGAGTTGTGAATTAGTTAACCACCAAAATGAGTGGAAAAAGGCCTGCTGCTGGTGGAAAGGGGAATAGGCGTGTTGGGAAGGGGAAAAAAGGTTGTGTCCGTGGGGTAGGTGCAGAAGAAAGACCATCTTCCAGCCAAACTAAAATGTCTACTTCTTTTAGCGGACAATGTGATAAGATCCCTTTCTTACGGCCACGCCAATCGCTACAAATTCCAGATGAGGCACAAAAACAGCAGGTGCTTCAACGGATATCAAGTGCTCCTTTAAGTGGGCTCTCCTCCACATCAACTTCAACATCACAAATACTCCAGTCCTCAAAGGTGTCACCCAAATCGCACTTGCTTCCTCACAGCTCCCAAATCTCCAGCTGCCCGTCTGAGTATGAGGTAGAACAGATGGTTGAGTCTGCAGAGCTGTTTACTCATACTATAGCCTGGGAATCAGAGGTCGACTCCAGCGCTTCTGTGAATCCAGACGAGGAAATGATCTGCACTGATGCCCAGAATCTTTATGAGTCGGATCCAGGACCAGACGCAGAAGGTTCTGACCATAATGTAGACCCTCATTCCCAAACTGTAACTCCTGTTGGTGGAGACAATGAGGAAGACGATGATAAGACTCAAATACCTGATTGGAGCGACAACTTTAGTTTTTTGTCAGGGCAGGAACAGGTTGGCTCTGAGGACGACGGGTGTGATAACGCACAGGGTGATGATGATGAGGTCGGAGATCCCACTTACTGTCAACCCACAGTCAGCCAAGAGATGAGGTCAGCAGAGGAGGTGGAGGAAGATGCTAGTGACGACGAGGTCAGGTTGCGCCTTCCTGGACAGAGACGTAGTACTGGAAGCACGTCAACAACTGCATCCTCAAACACAACTCTGCCTCTCACCACAAGTCGTGGTGGCTCTTCAGGTCGCATGGGTGCTAAGCCTTGCATAGCCTGGGCATTTTTTCAGATCGATAAAGATGACCCAACTCGTGTTATCTGTAACATTTGTCAGCAAAAGCTAAGTAGAGGCCAAAAAATACATAGTTTGAGTACTTCATGCATGAACCGGCACATGGACATGAAGCATAAGTTGCAGTGGGAAGCTCAGTGTGCTACAATGCGGTCTAGCCGGCCGGGCCAACCACCGTCTGCCATATCTTGTGCATCCGCGGCCTCTTCATCCTCTGTGACTGGGGGGACAGCAGTCACACCTGTTTTGGGGCGCAGACCTGCCACCTCTTTACCCGCAACAGCCAGCGTGATTGGCAGGTCATCATTTTCTTTGGAGGTGGGAACACCAGCTGGTCTTGAGCGCTGTCCGACATCGATAGCACCACCTTTGGATCAAGGCAACCTAACATGTCCGCCTGCATCTTCCTCACAGACCGGCAGTTTGCCGGGGACACCCTTATCAACCCCGTCTAAGCACAATAGCCAGACCTCGGTCCCTCAGATGTGGACAAGTAAAAGACCATTTCCTCCTAGCCATGAGAAAGCTAAGAGGTTGAATTTCACCATCTGCAAGCTCTTGGCTACAGAAATGCTGCCTTTCCGCCTGGTGGACACAGAGGATTTTCGAGACCTTATGTCCGTCGCAGTGCCCCAGTACCAGATGCCCAGTCGGCACTACTTCTCAAAGAAAGGTGTGCCTGCGCTCCACCAGCATGTCGCACACAACATCACCGCTTCTTTGAGAAACTCTGTGTGTGACAGGGTGCATTTCACCACAGACACTTGGACGAGTAGGCATGGACAGGGGCGTTACATGTCGCTGACTGGGCACTGGGTAACTATGGTGACAGCAGGACAAGGGGCTGCTGTCCAAGTCTTGCCGTCCCCACGAGTTGTGCGTCAATCCTCTTTATGTCATTTTTCCTCCACTGCTTCTGCCTCCTCAACCTCCTCTCGGTCTTCCACCTGCACCCAAAGCCTGTCTGGTCATGCCACAAGCTTTCTAACTGCGCAGAAGGGATCCTGCACACCTCCTTACTATGCTGGCAGTAGGGCTCAACGTCATCAGGCGGTTTTTACATTGAAATGTCTGGGAAATGTGAGTCACACAGCTGAGGAGTTGTGGTCAGCTCTGGAGAACCAATTTCATGAATGGTTGTCTCCACTGGACCTGAAACCAGGGAAGGCCGTGTGCGACAATGCTGCAAACCTGGGTGCGGCCCTTCGCCGGGGCAATGTCACACACGTGCCTTGTATGGCTCACGTGTTGAACCTGGTTGTCCAGCAATTTTTAGCCCACTATCCCAGACTAGATGGCCTTCTGCAGAGGGCACGGTCGCTGTGTGCTCACTTCCGCCGTTCGCATCCCGCAGCTCAGCGACTTACATCTTTACAGAAGTCGTTGGGCCTGCCACTTCACCGGCTAAAATGCGATGTGCCTACCCGGTGGAATTCAACTCTGCACATGTTGCAGCGACTGTGGCAGCACCGACAAGCCCTGGTGCAATACGTTCTGACGTATAGCCTGGGCCAACGAGATTCAGAGGTGGGGCAAATAACGCTGGAGGAGTGGTCTCAGATCAGGGACCTATGCACCCTTCTGCACAGTTTTGAAATGGCGACGAAGATGTTTAGTGCTGACGATGCCATTATCAGCATGATTATTCCGGTGATTTACATGCTGGAGCACATGTTAAACAGAATTCGGAGTCAGGTGGTGGCACAAGAGGAGGTGGAGGAAGTAGAGGAGGAGGAGTTGTATGCGGAAGGGCTAACATCTGCAAGGTCCAGACGGTCGGCAGCACCAGGGCGGCAGGCATGTGAGGGTGGGGGAGATGATTTTACCAGGGCGCATGGTAGCAGCCAAACTAGTGAGGAAGGTGCAGGAGCCCAGGAAGAAGTGGAGGACGAACTGATGGAAGACTCATCAGATGAGGGAGACCTTGATCACATTTCTGTTGTGCGAGGTTGGGGGGAGAGGACAGAGGAAGGAAGCATGATTGTTACCTCGCCACCAACACAACAGGGACTTGGTGCTCCTGGATGCGCAACACACATGAGTGCCTTCTTTGCTGCACTACCTGCAACATGACCCTCGAATTGTGAGAATTAGAAATAATCCTGACTACTGGGTTGCCACACTGTTAGATCCCCGGTACAAAAGTAAATTTGCAGAAATTATTCCTGCCATAGAAAGGGATGCACGCATGCAGGAGTATCAGCAGAGACTGTTGCAGAATCTTACATGTGCTTTTCCACAAAATACCAGTGGTGCACGTAGTGAATCTCACAGTTCCAACTTGCCAACCGTGGGACCGTCAAGTGTTCAGCACTCAAACCGTAACAGAACCACAGTATCTGCTGGTAACATCAATTTTGCGGAATCATTTCACCACTTTTTTAGCCCATCCTTTGCAAGGCCACAGGAGACAAGAAGTCTGACACATAGTCAACGCCTAGAGACGATGGTACAGGAGTATCTCCAAGTAAACATTGAAGCCACGACTGTGTCACTGGACCCTTGCTCTTTTTGGGCTTCCAATCTGGATAAATGGCCGGAGCTAGCCACTTACGCCTTGGAGATCTTGTCATGCCCCGCAGCCAGCGTTCTGTCTGAACGTGTGTTCAGCGCTGCTGGTGGTGTGCTGACAGATAAGCGCACGCGGCTCTCCACTGATAATGTAGACAGACTCACGTTCATAAAGATGAACAAATCATGGATCCGAAACGACTTTTCTACCCCTGTGTCATCCTGGGGAGAGTAAAAGCTTGATGATTGGTTAAAATCACCCTACCAACCGTTTTAAGCTTTCAAATTACTAATCATGTTCATCTGTATCTTGACTGGAAAATAATTTGGGCTTTGTAGCAGTGTGCAGCACTGATCCTATTAGGCCATCTATAATAAGCTTCACCAGATTTAAAATTAAAAATAATTTTTAGCTGCATCTAGCCCGGAAAATAATTTTGGGGCTCCGAGATGCGCAAGACACATAAGTGCCTTCTTGCTGCACTACCTGCAGCATGACCCTCATATTGTCAGAATTCGAAGTAATCATGACTACTGGGTTGCCACACTCTTAGATCCCCCAAACTTTTCGATCAACCTTTTCATTTTAATAAAGACCAAAAAAATGGTCATTTTTGAAATTATAAGCATTAGCAGGTTGTTAGAAACTGAAATCAAACAGTTTTCAACTCAAAACTTTATTCTAGGTGATGTTACATTTTCACATAGGACCCCTTGTTCGAAAGGAGCTTCTGAACTCTCTCGTCCATTGAATTTGTCAGGTTTTGGATGGTTTCTGCTTCAATTGTTTTGCATGAGGACAGAATACCCTCCCAGAGCTGTTGCTTAGATGTGAACTGCCTCCCGCCATCATAGACACTCCTTTTAATGATGCTCCAAAGGTTCTGAATGGGGTAGAGGTCAGGGGAGCATGGGGGTCACACCATAAGTTTGTCCCCTTTTATGCCCATATCAGCCAGAGATGCAGATGTTTTATGTGCAGCATGAGATGGTGCATTATCATGCAGAAAAATGATCTTGCTGTGAAATACACGGTTCTTCTTCTTGAACCATGGCAGGAAGTGCTGTTTGAGAAAATCCACATACATTATGGAGTTCATCTTTAGCGCCTTCAGGGATCCTAAAGGGGCCGACAATCTCTCTCCCCATGATTCCAGCCCAAAACATTACTCCACCTCCTCCTTGTTGGCGCTGTAGCCGTGTTTGCGTGGGGTGTCCATCAACCAGCCATCCTCCACTCCATTCATCTGGACCATCGAGCGCTGCACGGCACTCATCCGTGAACAAAACAGTTTTGAAATCAGTCTTCATGTAATGTTTGGCCCACTGGAGCCGTTTCTGCTTGTGTGAAGTGGATAGAGGAGGTCGACAGGATGGCGTATGCACATCTGCAAACCTCTGAAGGACCCTGCATCTTGTTGTTCGGGGGACGTTGGAGGCACAAGCAGCTTCAAAAACTTGTCTGCTGCTATGACAAGGCTTTTTTGCCGCTGCTCTTTCAACCTGACGTAATTGCCTGTAGGAAAGAGTCCTCAATTTGCCCTTATCAGCACGCACACGTGTGTACTGTGAATCAGCTACATACTTCTTGATTACCAAGTCACTTCATCCTGATCATCGCACAATGTTGATTGTAGTCATGCCTTGACCTAAACACTCCACAATTTGTTGCTTCTCAGCAGCCGACACATCCTTTTTCTTTCCCATTTTGGCAGAAAATGTAGGCTGCTTAATAATGTGAGAGAGCCTTCTTAAGTAGTCTTGCCTTTCATTGGACACACCTGCCAAACTAATTAGCACAGGTGTCTGCAATTGCTTACAGTGATATAAAGAGCCCTGACACACATCACCATCAATGAGTTTAACTGACAAACAAACAAATTCTTCCCTTATCACTCCTAAACACTTTTTGCATAATAATTTGGAACGCGGTGTACATGTGCTTTTCCACAAAACACCAGTGGTTCACGTAGTGAATCTTACAGTTCTAACTTGCCAACCGTGGTCTGTATGGAATTGTTCAATAAAGGGCCCAAAATTAAGATAACATAGATGGGAGAGGTCTCTATGAATAGGAATTCCTAAGTATTTGATACCCTGTGAGGGCCAGGCAAAGGGAAAGTTGGACTGGATGGAATCCTATATGGATTTAGGGAGGGAGACATCGAGGGCCTCAGACTTCGCTGCATTGATTTTAAAATTTTACCATGTAACAAAGTGATCTATTTCAGCCATAACAGCAGGGATGGATATATGTGATTGAGTGATATATACTAGGACATCATCAGCAAATAGAGAGCACTTGTACTCGGTGCCTCCCACCTCAATCCACCTAATATTGGGGTTATGGCGAATTGATGAGAGCAGGTGCTCCGTCACTAGGATGTATAAGAGAGGGGACAGAGGACATCCCTGCCTTGTCCCATTGGTGATTGTGAAAGGTGATGAAAATGTTCTGACGCACCCCCTGGGCCTTGGGACACCCGGAGCCGGACCCTTTTTGGTGGATGCTGGTGGTTGTAGTCTTCGTGGCGGCGATCCGGTTCCGTGGCTCAGGGCGGTCAAACCAGTGGCGGAACTATTTATGTGGTTTTGATGTTTAAATGTCCGACTACGCCACCCGTGGATTGCGGTCAGAGTGAACCGCCGCTACAGGGCAGACCACTAAGGCTGGTGTTGTGGGTGCAGCAGAGCGTAGCATAACTCCCCACGGGAGGAGTATAGCCTCAGGGCAGTGTATGCGGAGGATGGGGGTGATGGTGCAGGGCAGCAGCAGTAACGACACGGAGTCAGTGATGCAGTTCAGGGCCTATACTCACAGTTCTTATTATCCAGACCACGTCTGCAGGTAACGGCTGCCCACGTCGTACTGTGCTCACCAGGTGAGGGGCTCAGACAACTCCCAGATAACTTTGGAGCGCTTCACAGGACCCCCTTTGTCCTGTGAAGTGCTTTTTTTCACACAAGCAAGGGCATGTGTGATTGGCAGTGTATGTCACATGTCCTTGCCCTATAAGACCAAGCCATTTTCCCCGTCGCCACCATTTTCTCACTGCTGCAGCTGCGTTTTAGACGGCACCGCTGTTGCTGTGTGCGCTATACCTTGTTAATTTCAAGCCAATTTTCACACAAATATACAGATAGCTTGGGAGTAGGGAATAGTTGTGATTGCAGTCCTTTTAAGGACTAGGTTACAGCATTTCCTACGACTTTTATCAGGCAGGTCTGTGCTCTTAAATAGATAGATTGTGGGAGTAAAGACTAATTGTAATTGGAGTCCTTTTCAGGACTAGGTTACATCAGTTCCTATCAGTTTTTGCCAGGCAGGTCTGTGCCAGTGCTGTGCAAGTTTTTTTCACAGCATTTGGCTAAATCTAGCAAAGCTAATCCTTTATGGCCTATTGCAGAGTGTGTTAGTCAGTGGAGTAGCCTATCTGTGTTGCAAGATATACCACCTGTGTATAGAATACCAATTTTTTTACTGCACCTAGTGAAGTAAAATCTTTTGGGCATAGCATCATTCTATTAGTCCATCTATACTGACCTCCATCAGGTTGCAAACTGAATATAATTTTTTTCTGCATCTAGCTCTGAAAAAATATTTGGGCTTCTAGCAGTGTGTGGGACTTGGTCTATTAGTCCATCTATACAGACCTCCATCAGGTTGCAAATTAAAAATAATTTTTTTCTTCATTTAGCTCTGAAAAAATATTTGGGCTTCTAGCAGTGTGTGGGACTTGTTCTATTTGTCCTTCTATACTGACCTCCAGCAGGTTGCAAATTGAATATAATTTTTTTCTGCATCTAGCTCTGAAAAAATATTTGGGCTTCTAGCGGTGTGTGGGACTTGGTCTATTAGTCCATCTATACTGACCTCCATCAGGTTGCAAATTAAAAATAATTTTTTTCTGCATCTAGCTCTGAAAAAATATTTGGGCTTCTAGCAGTGTGTGGGACTTGGTCTATTAGTCCATCTATACTGACCTCCATCAGATTGCAAATTAAAAATAATTTTTTTCTTCATTTATCTCTGAAAAAATATTTGGGCTTCTAGCAGCGTGTGGGACTTGTTCTATTAGTCCATCTATACTGACCTCCATCAGGTTGCAAATTAAAAATAATTTTTTTCTGCATCTAGCTCTGAAAAAATATTTGGGCTTCTAGCAGTGTGTGGGACTTGGTCTATTAGTCCATCTATACTGACCTCCATCAGGTTGCAAATTAAAAATAATTTTTTTCTGCATCTAGCTCTGAAAAAATATTTGGGCTTCTAGCAGTGTGTGGGACTTGGTCTATTAGTCCATCTATACTGACCTCCATCAGGTTGCAAATTGAATAAAAAAAATTTCTGCATCTAGCTCTGAAAAAATATTTGGGCTTCTAGCGGTGTGTGGGACTTGGTCTATTAGTCCATCTATACTGACCTCCATCAGGTTGCAAATTAAAAATAATTTTTTTCTGCATCTAACCCAGCCAGTAGTTTTGGCCTAATACCACAGTTTGGCCACTCAGCTCCGCTCGGTTACCATCCATTGTTTTTTTGTGCAAACAACTCCAGAGTTGTGAATTAGTTAACCACCAAAATGAGTGGAAAAAGGCCTGCTGCTGGTGGAAAGGGGAATAGGCGTGTTGGGAAGGGGAAAAAAGGTTGTGTCCGTGGGGTAGGTGCAGAAGAAAGACCATCTTCCAGCCAAACTAAAATGTCTACTTCTTTTAGCGGACAATGTGATAAGATCCCTTTCTTACGGCCACGCCAATCGCTACAAATTCCAGATGAGGCACAAAAACAGCAGGTGCTTCAACGGATATCAAGTGCTCCTTTAAGTGGGCTCTCCTCCACATCAACTTCAACATCACAAATACTCCAGTCCTCAAAGGTGTCACCCAAATCGCACTTGCTTCCTCACAGCTCCCAAATCTCCAGCTGCCCGTCTGAGTATGAGGTAGAACAGATGGTTGAGTCTGCAGAGCTGTTTACTCATACTATAGCCTGGGAATCAGAGGTCGACTCCAGCGCTTCTGTGAATCCAGACGAGGAAATGATCTGCACTGATGCCCAGAATCTTTATGAGTCGGATCCAGGACCAGACGCAGAAGGTTCTGACCATAATGTAGACCCTCATTCCCAAACTGTAACTCCTGTTGGTGGAGACAATGAGGAAGACGATGATAAGACTCAAATACCTGATTGGAGCGACAACTTTAGTTTTTTGTCAGGGCAGGAACAGGTTGGCTCTGAGGACGACGGGTGTGATAACGCACAGGGTGATGATGATGAGGTCGGAGATCCCACTTACTGTCAACCCACAGTCAGCCAAGAGATGAGGTCAGCAGAGGAGGTGGAGGAAGATGCTAGTGACGACGAGGTCAGGTTGCGCCTTCCTGGACAGAGACGTAGTACTGGAAGCACGTCAACAACTGCATCCTCAAACACAACTCTGCCTCTCACCACAAGTCGTGGTGGCTCTTCAGGTCGCATGGGTGCTAAGCCTTGCATAGCCTGGGCATTTTTTCAGATCGATAAAGATGACCCAACTCGTGTTATCTGTAACATTTGTCAGCAAAAGCTAAGTAGAGGCCAAAAAATACATAGTTTGAGTACTTCATGCATGAACCGGCACATGGACATGAAGCATAAGTTGCAGTGGGAAGCTCAGTGTGCTACAATGCGGTCTAGCCGGCCGGGCCAACCACCGTCTGCCATATCTTGTGCATCCGCGGCCTCTTCATCCTCTGTGACTGGGGGGACAGCAGTCACACCTGTTTTGGGGCGCAGACCTGCCACCTCTTTACCCGCAACAGCCAGCGTGATTGGCAGGTCATCATTTTCTTTGGAGGTGGGAACACCAGCTGGTCTTGAGCGCTGTCCGACATCGATAGCACCACCTTTGGATCAAGGCAACCTAACATGTCCGCCTGCATCTTCCTCACAGACCGGCAGTTTGCCGGGGACACCCTTATCAACCCCGTCTAAGCACAATAGCCAGCCCTCGGTCCCTCAGATGTGGACAAGTAAAAGACCATTTCTTCCTAGCCATGAGAAAGCTAAGAGGTTGAATTTCACCATCTGCAAGCTCTTGGCTACAGAAATGCTGCCTTTCCGCCTGGTGGACACAGAGGATTTTCGAGACCTTATGTCCGTCGCAGTGCCCCAGTACCAGATGCCCAGTCGGCACTACTTCTCAAAGAAAGGTGTGCCTGCGCTCCACCAGCATGTCGCACACAACATCACCGCTTCTTTGAGAAACTCTGTGTGTGACAGGGTGCATTTCACCACAGACACTTGGACGAGTAGGCATGGACAGGGGCGTTACATGTCGCTGACTGGGCACTGGGTAACTATGGTGACAGCAGGACAAGGGGCTGCTGTCCAAGTCTTGCCGTCCCCACGAGTTGTGCGTCAATCCTCTTTATGTCATTTTTCCTCCACTGCTTCTGCCTCCTCAACCTCCTCTCGGTCTTCCACCTGCACCCAAAGCCTGTCTGGTCATGCCACAAGCTTTCTAACTGCGCAGAAGGGATCCTGCACACCTCCTTACTATGCTGGCAGTAGGGCTCAACGTCATCAGGCGGTTTTTACATTGAAATGTCTGGGAAATGTGAGTCACACAGCTGAGGAGTTGTGGTCAGCTCTGGAGAACCAATTTCATGAATGGTTGTCTCCACTGGACCTGAAACCAGGGAAGGCCGTGTGTGACAATGCTGCAAACCTGGGTGCGGCCCTTCGCCGGGGCAATGTCACACACGTGCCTTGTATGGCTCACGTGTTGAACCTGGTTGTCCAGCAATTTTTAGCCCACTATCCCAGACTAGATGGCCTTCTGCAGAGGGCACGGTCGCTGTGTGCTCACTTCCGCCGTTCGCATCCCGCAGCTCAGCGACTGACATCTCTACAGAAGTCGTTGGGCCTGCCACTTCACCGGCTAAAATGCGATGTGCCTACCCGGTGGAATTCAACTCTGCACATGTTGCAGCGACTGTGGCAGCACCGACAAGCCCTGGTGCAATACGTTCTGACGTATAGCCTGGGCCAACGAGATTCAGAGGTGGGGCAAATCACGCTGGAGGAGTGGTCTCAGATCAGGGACCTATGCACCCTTCTGCACAGTTTTGAAATGGCGACGAAGATGTTTAGTGCTGACGATGCCATTATCAGCATGACTATTCCGGTGATTTACATGCTGGAGCACATGTTAAACAGAATTCGCAGTCAGGTGGTGGCACAAGAGGAGGTGGAGGAAGTAGAGGAGGAGGAGTTGTATGCGGAAGGGCTAACATCTGCAAGGTCCAGACGGTCGGCAGCACCAGGGCGGCAGGCATGTGAGGGTGGGGGAGATGATTTTACCAGGGCGCATGGTAGCAGCCAAACTAGTGAGGAAGGTGCAGGAGCCCAGGAAGAAGTGGAGGACGAACTGATGGAAGACTCATCAGATGAGGGAGACCTTGATCACATTTCTGTTGTGCGAGGTTGGGGGGAGAGGACAGAGGAAGGAAGCATGATTGTTACCTCGCCACCAACACAACAGGGACTTGGTGCTCCTGGATGCGCAACACACATGAGTGCCTTCTTGCTGCACTACCTGCAACATGACCCTCGAATTGTGAGAATTAGAAATAATCCTGACTACTGGCTTGCCACACTGTTAGATCCCCGGTACAAAAGTAAATTTGCAGAAATTATTCCTGCCATAGAAAGGGATGCACGCATGCAGGAGTATCAGCAGAGACTGTTGCAGAATCTTACATGTGCTTTTCCACAAAATACCAGTGGTGCACGTAGTGAATCTCACAGTTCCAACTTGCCAACCGTGGGACCGTCAAGTGTTCAGCACTCAAACCGTAACAGAACCACAGTATCTGCTGGTAACATCAATTTTGCGGAATCATTTCACCACTTTTTTAGCCCATCCTTTGCAAGGCCACAGGAGACAAGAAGTCTGACACATAGTCAACGCCTAGAGATGATGGTACAGGAGTATCTCCAAGTAAACATTGAAGCCACGACTGTGTCACTGGACCCTTGCTCTTTTTGGGCTTCCAATCTGGATAAATGGCCGGAGCTAGCCACTTACGCCTTGGAGATCTTGTCATGCCCCGCAGCCAGCGTTCTGTCTGAACGTGTGTTCAGCGCTGCTGGTGGTGTGCTGACAGATAAGCGCACGCGGCTCTCCACTGATAATGTAGACAGACTCACGTTCATAAAGATGAACAAATCATGGATCCGAAACGACTTTTCTACCCCTGTGTCATCCTGGGGAGAGTAAAAGCTTGATGATTGGTTAAAATCACCCTACCAACCATTTTAAGCTTTCAAATTACTAATCATGTTTATCTGTATCTTGACTGGAAAATAATTTGGGCTTTGTAGCAGTGTGCAGCACTGATCCTATTAGGCCATCTATAATAAGCTTCACCAGATTTAAAATTAAAAATAATTTTTAGCTGCATCTAGCCCGGAAAATAATTTTGGGGCTCCGAGATGCGCAAGACACATAAGTGCCTTCTTGCTGCACTACCTGCAGCATGACCCTCATATTGTCAGAATTCGAAGTAATCATGACTACTGGGTTGCCACACTCTTAGATCCCCCAAACTTTTCGATCAACCTTTTCATTTTAATAAAGACCAAAAAAATGGTCATTTTTGAAATTATAAGCATTAGCAGGTTGTTAGAAACTGAAATCAAACAGTTTTCAACTCAAAACTTTATTCTAGGTGATGTTACATTTTCACATAGGACCCCTTGTTCGAAAGGAGCTTCTGAACTCTCTCGTCCATTGAATTTGTCAGGTTTTGGATGGTTTCTGCTTCAATTGTTTTGCATGAGGACAGAATACCCTCCCAGAGCTGTTGCTTAGATGTGAACTGCCTCCCGCCATCATAGACACTCCTTTTAATGATGCTCCAAAGGTTCTGAATGGGGTAGAGGTCAGGGGAGCATGGGGGTCACACCATAAGTTTGTCCCCTTTTATGCCCATATCAGCCAGAGATGCAGATGTTTTATGTGCAGCATGAGATGGTGCATTATCATGCAGAAAAATGATCTTGCTGTGAAATACACAGTTCTTCTTCTTGAACCATGGCAGGAAGTGCTGTTTGAGAAAATCCACATACATTATGGAGTTCATCTTTAGCGCCTTCAGGGATCCTAAAGGGGCCGACAATCTCTCTCCCCATGATTCCAGCCCAAAACATTACTCCACCTCCTCCTTGTTGGCGCTGTAGCCGTGTTTGCGTGGGGTGTCCATCAACCAGCCATCCTCCACTCCATTCATCTGGACCATCGAGCGCTGCACGGCACTCATCCGTGAACAAAACAGTTTTGAAATCAGTCTTCATGTAATGTTTGGCCCACTGGAGCCGTTTCTGCTTGTGTGAAGTGGATAGAGGAGGTCGACAGGATGGCGTATGCACATCTGCAAACCTCTGAAGGACCCTGCATCTTGTTGTTCGGGGGACGTTGGAGGCACAAGCAGCTTCAAAAACTTGTCTGCTGCTATGACAAGGCTTTTTTGCCGCTGCTCTTTCAACCTGACGTAATTGCCTGTAGGAAAGAGTCCTCAATTTGCCCTTATCAGCACGCACACGTGTGTACTGTGAATCAGCTACATACTTCTTGATTGCCAAGACACTTCATCCTGATCATCGCACAATGTTGATTGTAGTCATGCCTTGACCTAAACACTCCACAATTTGTTGCTTCTCAGCAGCCGACACATCCTTTTTCTTTCCCATTTTGGCAGAAAATGTAGGCTGCTTAATAATGTGAGAGAGCCTTCTTAAGTAGTCTTGCCTTTCATTGGACACACCTGCCAAACTAATTAGCACAGGTGTCTGCAATTGCTTACAGTGATATAAAGAGCTCTGACACACATCACCATCAATGAGTTTAACTGACAAACAAACAAATTCTTCCCTTATCACTCCTAAACACTTTTTGCATAATAATTTGGAACGCGGTGTACATGTGCTTTTCCACAAAACACCAGTGGTTCACGTAGTGAATCTTACAGTTCTAACTTGCCAACCGTGGTCTGTATGGAATTGTTCAATAAAGGGCCCAAAATTAAGATAACATAGATGGGAGAGGTCTCTATGAATAGGAATTCCTAAGTATTTGATACCCTGTGAGGGCCAGGCAAAGGGAAAGTTGGACTGGATGGAATCCTATATGGATTTAGGGAGGGAGACATCGAGGGCCTCAGACTTCGCTGCATTGATTTTAAAATTTTACCATGTAACAAAGTGATCTATTTCAGCCATAACAGCAGGGATGGATATATGTGATTGAGTGATATATACTAGGACATCATCAGCAAATAGAGAGCACTTGTACTCGGTGCCTCCCACCTCAATCCACCTAATATTGGGGTTATGGCGAATTGATGAGAGCAGGTGCTCCGTCACTAGGATGTATAAGAGAGGGGACAGAGGACATCCCTGCCTTGTCCCATTGGTGATTGTGAAAGGTGATGAAAATGTTCTGACGCACCCCCTGGGCCTTGGGACACCCGGAGCTGGACCCTTTTTGGTGGATGCTGGTGGTTGTAGTCTTCGTGGCGGCGATCCGGTTCCGTGGCTCAGGGCGGTCAAACCAGTGGCGGAACTATTTATGTGGTTTTGATGCTTAAATGTCTGACTACGCCACCCGTGGATTGCGGTCAGAGTGAACCGCCGCTACAGGGCAGACCGCTTAGGCTGGTGTTGTGGGTGCAGCAGAGCGTAGCATAACTCCCCACGGGAGGAGTATAGCCTCAGGGCAGTGTATGCGGAGGATGGGGGTGATGGTGCAGGGCAGCAGCAGTAACGACACGGAGTCAGTGATGCAGTTCAGGGCCTTTACTCGCAGTTCTTATTATCCAGACCACGTCTGCAGGTAACGGCTGCCCACGTCGTACTGTGCTCACCAGGTGAGGGGCTCAGACAACTCCCAGATAACTTTGGAGCGCTTCACAGGACCCCCTTTGTGTGTCCTTTGTCTGGCCTTTCTTACCAACACTTCTGTCCGGCTGCCTCGGGCCTCCTCTTGGTAAACTTGGCCCCAGTTTCCCTGACCCTATGTGGTGCCTTCCTAGCGGGTGGAGCAAGGGGCTGCGCCACATAAAATGTCAGAGCCTCCGGTTTCTAGCTGAGGGTCGTTTCCTGCCTCCACTATTTCGGGGACCGGTCTCCCCCTTTGGCCTGACCCCTCCACGCAGGTGGATTCGGGCGTGCGGTGGCGAATCGCCCGTCCGCACCCCTGGGATCCCTTCATTCCTCGTTCCTGGAGCCTTCTCCGCTCCTCTTCCTTCCTTCTCCCTCTTGCAGGCCTGGGCCTCTGTTACTAGGCCCGCCTCCGGAGCAGAGCTCGCTCATGCAGAGCCCCTGCTCCCTGCCACTTCTGCTCAGACTTCTCTGCACTGAACTAAGATGGTGCCCACCTTTTATACTCCCTTCTCAATGCACCCAGGAACTGCTTCCTCCCTGCTCCTGCACTGCAGGGTTCCCCTTCCTCAGTGTTCCCTCCCCCCACTCCAGCCAGGGACAGGGACTGTCGTGCCCATCTCAGGGGCATATTGGTCGCCCTGCCCTACGGCAATGTGGTGTAATGCATGCAGGTGTCGGGTCCTGATCCACACTCCATCCTTATCTGAGAGTGAGATATCACACCTCTGGGTGAGGTGCAATACGTCAGTAGCAACCGAGCCCTCGGTGCTACAGTTCCATTTATCTTCAGCCTAGGTGACGTATTGTGATACAGGGCCGTGATTTTGGCTATAAAAGGGTCCCCTAGACCCCTACCCCAAGCTTTTTAAGAGAATCATATATGGCGTGCCAGGAGACTCTATGGAATGCTTTCTCAGCATCCAACGAGAGTATCTACTTACAAATTTTTAACTGCATCTAGCCCAGGAAATACTTTGTGCCTAGTAGCAGTGTCTGCTAGTCAGCGGATTATCCCAGCTGTTAAGCAAGCTACACCACCTGTAGTTTGGACACTTAATTTTTTCAAAGGAAATGCTTCGGGACCACGGGATACTTAGTGAAGAGCATCAGGAGGCACCCCAAGGCATAGGGGCTGGGACTGGCACTAGGATGCCTTGTGGTGGACAGCCGAGCTCGATCCTTATAAAAGCTTTTTAACTGCAGCAGCTTTAGTGGACGCTACTGGAGCTGGAATTACGCGGCTGCTGGCATGAGACTTGCCCTCCAATAGATCCTTGTAAATGGATTTAAAGTGTATTCATTCAAATTAGAGGGACAATTTAAATTAAAAAGCTTAGAGCTGCCTCCACCACAGGGGGGCTCTCTCGACCCACCAGCGGACAGGCACCAGTATTGGGAGAGGGGGGCTGGCCGTCAGGGTTCACCGCGGCTCTGGCACAAACCCGGCGACACGGAGGTGGCACGGGCAGGAGCGGACTGGCCGTCTCGGCTTCTCACTTTTTGGATTTTAGAAGGGCATGACATGCCTATATCTGTGTCTCCCCCTCCTTTTACTCCTCCACCTCTTTTCTTTTCGCATGACTATATGTACTTGTCACTTTTCCATGTGTTAGTTGTGTCTTCTGAGCAGTTTGTCAGCTTTTGGACACCTTTGAAGGTGTTTTCTATGTGTTTCTATGTGTTTTTGTTTGCCTGCCATTGGTTTTAACGGTGTTCGAAGATGTTCGACGAACAGTTCGACGAACAGTTCGGCGAACACACGGGTGTTCGACGAACCGAACCGAACTCGAACACTACGGGGGTGGCTCAACACTAGTTGTCACACTCTTAGATCCCCCCACACTCTTCGATCAACCTTTTCATTTTAATAAAGACCAAAAAAATGGTCATTTTTGAAATGATAAGCATTAGCAGGTTATTAGAAACTGAAATCAAACAGTTTTCAACTCAAAACTTTATTCTAGGTTATGTTACATTTGCACATAGGACCCCTTGTTCGAAAGGAGCTTCTGAACTCTCTCATCCATTGAATTTGTCAGGTTTTGGATGGTTTCTGCTTCAATTGTTTTGCTTGAGGACAGAATACCCTCCCAGAGCTGTTGCTTAGATGTGAACTGCCTCCCGCCATCATAGACACTCCTTTTGATGATGCTCCTGAGGTTCTGAATGGGGTAGAGGTCAGGGGAGCATGGGGGTCACACCATAAGTTTGTCCCCTTTTATGCCCATATCAGCCAGAAATGCAGATGTGTTATGTGCAGCATGAGACGAGGCATTATCATGCATGAAAATGATGTTGCTGTGGAATACACGGTTCTTCTTCTTGAACCATGGCAGGAAGTGCTGTTTGAGAAACTTCACATACATTATGAAGTTCATCTTTACCCCTTCAGGGATCCTAAAGGGGCCGACAATCTCTCTCCCCATGATTCCAGCCCAAAACATTACTCCACCTCCTCCTTGTTGCCGCTGTAGCCATGTTTGCGTGGGGTGTCCATCAACCAGCCATCCTCCACTCCATCCATCTGGACCATCGAGCATTGCATGGCACTCATCCGTGAACAAAACAGTTTTGAAGTCAGTCTTCATGTATTGTTTGGCCCACTGGAGCCATTTCTGCTTGTGTGCAGTGGATAGAGGAGGTCGACAGGATGGCGTACGCACAGCTGCAAACCTTTGAAGGACCCTGCATCTTGTTGTTCGAGGGACGTTGGAGGCACCAGCAGCTTCAAAAACTTGTCTGCTGCTATGACAAGGCTTTTTTGCCGCTGCTCTTTTAACCTGACGTAATTGCCTGTAGGAAAGAGTCCTCAATTTGCCCTTATCAGCACGCACACGTGTGTACTGTGAATCAGCTACATACTTCTTGATTGCCAAGACACTTCATCCTGATCATCGCACAATGTTGATTGTAGTCATGCCTTGACCTAAACACTCCACAATTTGATGCTTCTCAGCAGCCGACACATCCTTTTTCTTTCCCATTTTGGCAGAAAATGTAGGCTGCTTAATAATGTGGGACAGCCTTCTTAAGTAGTCTTGCCGTTCATTGGACACACCTGCCAAACTAATTAGCACAGGTGTCTGCAATTGCTTACAGTGATATAAAGAGCCCTGACACACATCACCATCAATGAGTTTAACTGACAAACAAACAAAATCTTCCCTTATCACTCCTAAACACTTTTTGCATAATAATTTGGAACACAGTGTACATGTGCTTTTCCACAAAACACCAGTGGTTCACGTAGTGAATCTTACAGTTCTAACTAGCCAACCGTGGTCTGTATGGAGTTGTTCAATAAAGGGCCCAAAATTAAGATAACATAGATGGGAGAGGTCTCTGAATAGGAATTCCTAAGAATTTGATACCCTGTGAGGGCCAGGCAAAGGGAAAGTTGGACTGGATGGAATCCTGTATGGAATTGGGGAGGGAGACATCGAGGGCCTCAGACTTCGCTGTATTGATTTTAAAATTTGACCATGTAACAAAGTGATCTATTTCAGCCATAACAGCAGGGATGGATATATGTGATTGAGTGATATATACTAGGACATCATCAGCAAATAGAGAGCACTTGTACTCGGTGCCTCCCACCTCAATCCACCTAATATTGGGGTTATGGCGAATTGATGAGAGCAAGTGCTCCGTCACTAGGATGTATAAGAGAGGGGACAGAGGACATCCCTGCCTTGTCCCATTGGTGATTATGAAAGGTGATGAAAATGTTCTGACGCGCCCCCTGGGCCTTGGGACATCCGGAGCCAGACCCTCTTTGGTGGATGCTGGTGGTTGTAGTCTCCGTGGCGGCGACCCGGTTCCGTGGCTCAGGGCGGTCAAACCAGTGGCAGAACTATTTATGTGGTTTTGATGTTTAAATGTCCGGCTACGCCACCCGTGGAATGCTGTTAGAGTGAACCGCCGCTGCAGGGCAGACAGCTGAGGCTGGTGTTGTGGGTGCAGCAGAGCGCAGCATAACTTCCCACGGGAGGAGTATAGACTCAGGGCAGTGTATGCGGAGGATGGGGGTGATGGTGCAGGGCAGCAGCAGTAACGACACGGAGTCAGTGATGCAGTCCAGGGCCTTTACTCACAGTTCTTATTATCCAGACCACTTCTGCAGGTAACGGCTGCCCACGTCGTACTGTGCTCACCAGGTGAGGGGCTCAGACAACTCCCAGATAACTTTGGAGCGCTTCACAGGACCCCCTTTGTGTGTCCTTTGTCTGGCTTTTCTTACCAACCCTTCTGTCCGGCTGCCTCGGGCCTCCTCTTGGTAAAATGGCGCCAGTTTCCCTGACCCTATGTGCTGCCCTCCTAGCGGGTGTAGCGAGGGGCTGCGCCACATAAAATGTCACAGCCTCTGGTTTCTAGCTGAGGGTCATTTCCTGCCTCCACTAGTTTCGGGAACCGGTCTCCCCCTTTGGCCTGACCCCTCCACTCAGGTGGATTCAGGCGTGCGGTGGCGACTCGCCCGTCCACACCCCTAGGATCCCTTCGTTCCTCGTTCCTGGAGCCTCCTCCGCTCCTCTTCCATCCTTCTCCCTCTTCCAGGCCTGGGCCTCTGTTACTAGGCCCGCCTCCGGAGCAGAGCTCATGCAGAGCCCCTGCTCCCTGTCACTTCTGCTCAGACTTCTCTGCACTGAACTAAGATGGTGTCCACCTTTTATACTCCCTTCTCAATGCACCCAGGAACTGCTTCCTCCCTGCTCCTGCACTACAGGGTTCCCCTTCCTCAGTGTTCCCTCCCCCCACTCCAGCCAGGGAAAAGGACTGTCGTGCCTATCTCAGGGGCATATTGGTCGCCTTGCCCCACGGCAATGTGGTGTAATGCATGCAGGTGTCAGGTCCTGATCCACACTCCATCCTTACCTGAGAGTGAGATATCACACCTCTGGGTGACGTGCAATACCTCTGTAGCAACCGAGCCCTCGGGGTGCTACAGTTCCATTTATCTTCAGCCTAGGTGACGTATTGCGATACAGGGTCGTGATTTTGGCTATAAAAGGGTCCCCTAGACCCCTACCCCAAGCTTTTTAAGAGAATAATATATGGCGTGCCAGGAGACTCTATGGAATGCTTTCTCAGCATCCAACGAGAGTATCTAATTACAAATTTTTAACTTCATTTAGCCCAGGAAATACTTTGTGCCTAGTAGCAGTGTCTGCTAGTCAGCGGATTATCCCGGCTGTTAAGCAAGCTACACCAAAGGAAATGCTTCGGGTCCATGGGATACTCAGTGAAGAGCATCAGGAGGCACCCCAAGGCATAGGGGCTGGGACTGGCGGTAGGACGCCTCGCGGTGGACCGCCGAGCTCGATCCTTATAAAAGCTTTTTAACTGCAGCAGCTTTACTGGACGCTACTGGAGCTGGAATTACGCGGCTGCTGGCATGAGACTTGCCCTTCAATCGATCCTTGTAAAAGGATTTAAAGTGTATTCATTCAAATTAGAGAGACAATTTAAATTAAAAAGCATAGAGCTGCCTCCACCACAGGGGGGCTCGCAAAACCCACCAGCGGACAGGCACCAGTATTGGGAGAGGGGGGCTGGCCGTCAGGGTCCACCGCGGCTCTGGCACAAACCCGGCGACACGGAGGTGGCACGGGCAGGAACGGACTGGCCGTGTCGGCTTCTCACTATTTGGATTTTAGAAGGGCATGACATGCCTATATCTGTGTCTCCCCCTCCTTTTACTCCTCCAGCTCTTTTCTTTTCGCATGACTATATGTACTTGTCACTTTTTCATGTGTTAGTTATGTCTTCTGAGCAGTTTGTCAGCTTTTGGACACCTTTGAAGGTGTTTTCTATGTGTTTCTAAGTGTTTTTGTTTGCCTGCCATTGGTTTTAACGGTGTTCGAAGGTGTTCGACGAACAGTTCGATGAACAGTTCGGCGAACACAAGGGTGTTCGACCAACCGAACCGAACTCGAACACTATGGGGGTGGCTCAACACTAGTCCTAACGCTGACTCTAGATGTCCTAGCGCTAACCCTAGTCGTCCTAGCGCTATCCCTAGTCGTCCTAACGCTAACGCTAGTCTACATAGCGCTAACCCTAGTCGTTCTATTGCTAACCCTCGTCGACCCAGCGCTAACCCTAGTCCTCCTAACGCTAACCCTAGAAGTCCTAGCGCTAACTCTAGTCGTCCTAACTCTTACCCTAGTCATCCTACCGCTAACCATAGTCGCCATAGCGCTAACCCTAGTTGTCCTAGCACTAACCCTAGTCGTCCTAACGCTAACCCTAGTCCTCCTAACGCTAACCCTAGTCCTCCTAACGTTAACCCTAGTCGTCCTAACGCTAACCCTAGTCATCCTAGCAATAACCCTAGTCGTCCTAGCGCTAATCCTAGTCGTCCTAGCGCTAAACCTAGTCATCCTAACTCTAACCCTACTCATCCTAGCACTAACCCTAGTCGTCCTAACGATAACCCTAGTCGTCCTAGTGCTTACCCTAGTCGTCCTAACGTTGACCCTAGGAGTCCTATCGCTAGCCCTAGTCGTGCTAACCCTATACCTAGTCATCCTAACGCTGTCCCTAGTCATCTTAGCGCTAACCCTATTCATTCTAGCTCCAAGCCTAGTCATCCTAACACTTACAATAGTAGTCATAGCGCTAACCTAAGTCATCCTAACACAAACCCTAGTCATCCTAACGCTTACCCTTCTTGTCCTAATGCTAACCCTAGTCGTCCTAGAGCTAACCCTAGTAGTTATAACTCGTACCCTAGTCATCCTAACGCTATCCCTAGTCGTCCTAACTCAAACCCTATTCATTCTAGCTCTAACCCTACTCGTTCTAATGCTAACATTAGTCATCCTAGCGCTAACCCTAGTTGTTCTAGTGCTAACGCTTGTCGTCCTAACGCTAAATCTAGTCATCCTAGCGCTAACCCTCGTCATCCTAGCTCTAACCCTAGTAATCCTAACGCTAACCCTATTCGTCCTATTACTATCCATAGTCACCCTAGCGCTAATCCTAGCCGTCCAAACGCTAACCCTAGTCAACCTAGTGCTAACCCTAGTCGTCCAAGCGCTAACCATAGTCGTCCTAAATCTAACACTAGTCGTTCTACAGCTAACTCTAATCGCCATAGCACTAACCCTAGTTGTCCTAGCACTAGCGCTAGTCGTCCTAACGCTATCCCTAGTCATCCTAACGCTAACCCTAGTCATCCTAGCGATATACCTAGTCATCTTAACGCTGACTCTAGATGTCCTAGCGCTAACCCTAGTCGTCCTAACGCTATCCCTAGTCATCCTAACGCTAACCCTAGTCTACCTAGCGCCAACCCTTGTCGTTCTATTGCTAACCCTAGTCATCCCAGCGCTAACCCTAGTTCTCCGAAAGCTAACCTTAGAAGTCCTAGCGCTAACTCTAGTCATCTTAACTCTAACCCAAGTCATCCAAACGCTAACCTAGTCATCCAAACGTTAACCAAAGTCGTCCTAATGATAACCCTAGTCGTCCTAGCAATAATTCTAGTCGTCCTAACGCTAATCTTAGTCGTCCTAGTGCTAACCCTAGTCATCCTAACGCTAACCCTACTTATCCTAGCACTAACCCTACTCGTCCTAGCGCTTATCCTAGTCATCCTATTGTTGACCCTAGAAGTCCTATCGCTAACCCTAGTCGTCCTAGCCATATCCCTAGTCATCCTAACGCTATCCCTAGTCGTCTTAGTGCTAACCCTAGTCATGCTAGCTCTAACGCTAGTCGTCCAAACGCTTACCCTAATAGTCCTAGCGCTAACCCTAGTCGTCCTAACTCTAACCTTAGTCGTCCTAACGCAAACCCTAGTCATCCTAACGCTAACCCTTCTTGTCCTAATGCTAACCCTAGTCTTCCTAGCGCTAACTCTAGTAGTCCTAACTCTAACCTTAGTCGTCCTAGCGCTAACCCTAGTCGTCCTAACGCTATCCCTAGTCGTCCTAACGCAAACCCTATTCATCCTAGTTCTAACCCTAGTCGTTCTAGCGCTAACACTCGTCATCCTAGCTCAAACCCTAGTCGTTCCTAACGTTAACCCTATTCATCCTAAAACTATCCGTAGTCATCCTAGCGCTAATCCTAGTCGTCCAACACTAACCCTAGCTGTCCTAGCGCTAACCCTAGTCGTCCAAGCGCTAACCCAAGTCGTCCTAACTTTAACACTAGTCGTCCTACCGCTAACCCTAATCGCCATAGCGCTAACCCTAGTTGTCCTAACGCTAACCCTACTCATCCTAGCACTAACCCTAGTCGTCCTAAAGATAACCCTAGTCACAATAGCACTAACCCTAGTCGTCCTAGCGCTAACCCTAGTCGTCCTAACGCTAACCCTAGTCAGACTAATGTTAACACTAGTCGTCCTAATAATAACCCTAGTCATCCTAGCAATAACCCTAGTCGTCCTAGCGCTAATCCTAGTCGTCCTAGCACTAACCCTAGTCATCCTAACGCTAACCTTAGTCGTCCTAACGTAAACCCTAATCGACCTAACTCTAACCCTTCTTGTCCTAATGCTAACCCTAGTCGTCCTAGTGCTAACCCTAGTAGTCCTAACTCTAACCCTTGTCGTCCTAACACTAACCCTAGTCGTCCTAATGCTAACATTAGTCACCCTAGATCTAATCCTAGTCATTCTAGTGCTAATGATAGTCGTCCTAACGCTAACTCTAGTCATCCTAACGCTAACCCTAGTCATCCTAGCGCTAACCCTCGTCATCCTAGTTCTAACCCTAGTCATCTTAACGCTAACCCTATTCATACTAACACTATCTGTAGTTGTCCTTGCGCTAATCCAAGTCGTCCAAACACTAACCATAGTCATCCTAGCGCTAACCCTTGTCGTCCAAGCGCTAACCCTAGTCGTCCTAACTCTAACCCTAGTCGTCCTATCTCTAACCCTAGTCGTCCTACCGCTAACCCTAATCGCCATAGCTCTAACCCTAGTTGTCCTAGTGATAACCCTAGTCGTCCTAATGCTATACCTAGTCGTCCTAGCTCTAACCCTAGTCATCCTAATGCTATCTCTACTCATTTTAGCGCTAATCCTAGTCGTCCTAGCGCTAACCCAAGTCGTCCTAGCGCTATCCCTAGTCATCCTAACTCAAACCCTAGTCGTCCTACCGCTCATCCTACTTGCCATAGCGCTAACTCTAGTTGTCCTAGCTCTAACATTCGTCGTCCTAACGATAACCCTAGTCGTCCTAGCGCTAACCCTAGTCATCCTAAAGCTAACCCTAGTCGTCCTAGCACTAACCCTAGTTGTCCTAACGCTATCCCTATTTGTCCTAACGCTAACCCTAGTCGTCCTAGCACTAACGCTAGTCGTTCTATTGCCAACCCTAGTCGTCCTAGCGCTAACACTAGTCATCCTAACGCTAACCCTAGAAGTCGTAGCGCTAACCCTAGTCATCCTAGCAATAACCCTAGTCATCCTAGTGCTAATCCTAGTCGCCCAAGCGCTAACCCTAGTCGTCCTAGCGCTAAACCTGGTCATCCTAACGATTACCCTAGTCATCCTAGCGCTAACTCTAGTCATCCTAACGCTATCCCTAGTCATCCTAATGCTATCCCTAGCTGTCCTAGCACTTACCCTAGTAGTCTTAACTCTAACCCTAGTCGTCCTAGCGCTAACCCTAGTCGTCCTAACTCTAACCCTAGTCATCCTAGCACTTACCCTAGTAATCCTAACTCTAACCCTAGTCGTCCTAGCGCTAACCCTAGTCGTCCTAATGCTATCCCTAGTCGTCCTAACGCAAACCCTATTCATCCTAGCTCTAACCCTAGATGTTCTAATGCTAACATTAGTCATCCTAGCTCTAACCCTAGACGTTCTAATGCTAACATTAGTCATCCAAGCGCTAACCCTAGTTATTCCTGCGCTAACCCTAGTCATCCTAATGCTAACTCTAGTCATCCTAACGCTATCCCTACTCATCCTAGCGCTAACCCTCGTCATCCTAGCTCTAACCCTAGTCGTCCTAACGCTAAACCTATTTGTCCTAACACTATCCGTAGTCGTCCAAGCGCCAATCCTACTCGTCCATACGCTAACCCTATTTGTCCTAGCTCTCACCCTAGTCGTCCAAGCGCTAACCCTAGTCGTCCTAACTCTAACCCTACTCGTCCTACCGCTAATCCTAATCGTTATAGCGCTAACCCTAGTTGTCCTAGCGCTAACCCTAGTCATCCTAATGCTAACCCTAGTCGTCCTAGCTCTAAAACTAGTCATCCTAAAGCTATCTCTATTCATCCTAGTGCTAACCCTTGTCGCCATAGCGCTAACCCTAGTTGTCTTAGCGCTAACCTTTGTCGTCCTAATGCTAACCCTAGTAGTCCTAAAGCTAACCCTAGTCGTCCTAGCGCTAACACTAGTCGTCCTAACGCTAACCCTAGTTGTCCTAGCGCTAACCCTAGTCATCCAAGCTCTAACTCTAGTCATCCTAACTCTAACCCTAGTCGTCATACCGCTAACCCTAATCACCATAGCGCTAACCCTAGTTGTCCTAGCGCTAACCCTAGTCATCCTAACGCTAACCCTAGTCATCCTAATGCTAACCCAAGTCGTCCTAGCTCTAACCCTAGTCATCCTAAAGCTATCTCTACTCATTTTAGCACTAACCCTAGTCGTCCTAGCACTAACCCAAGTCGTTCTAGCGCTAACCCTAGTCATCCTAACTCAAACCCTAGTCATCCTACCGCTAACCCTAGTCGCCATAGCGCTAACCCTAGTTGTCCTAGCGCTAACCTTCGTCATCCTAACGCTAACCCTAGTCGTCCTAGCACTAACCCTAGTCGTTCTATCGCTAACCCTAGTCGTCCTAGTGCTAACCCTAGTCATCCTAACGCTAACCCTAGAAGTCGTAGCGCTAACCCTAGTCGTCCTAACTCTAACTTAGTCGTCCTACCGCTAACCCTAGTCGCCATAGCGCTAACCCTAGTCATCCTAGCGCTAACCCTAGTCGTCCTAATGCTAGCCCAGTCGTCCTAACGCTAACCCTAGTCGTCCTAGCAATAACCCTAGTCATCCTAGCGCTAATCCTAGTCATCCAAGCACTAACCCTAGTCGTCCTAGCGCTAAACCTAGTCATCCTAACGATTACTCTAGTCGTCCTAGCGCTAACCCTAGTCGTCCTAAAGCTATTCCTAGTCATCCTAATGCTATCCCTAGTCATCCTAAGGCTAACCCTTCTTGCCCTAATGCTAACCCTAGTCGTCCTAGCGCTAACCCTATTAGTCCTAACTCTAACTCTAGTCGTCCTAGCGCTAACCCTAGTCGTCCTAATGCTATCCCTAGTCGTCCTAATGCAAACCCTATTCATCCTACCTCTAACCCTAGTCATTCTAATGCTAACATTAGTCATCCTAGCGCTAACCCTAGTCGTTCTTGTGCTAACCCTAGTCATCCTAACGCTAACTCTACTCATCCTAACGCTATTCCTAGTCATCCTAGCGCTAACCGTAGTCATCCTAGCTCTAACCCTAGTCGTCCTAACGCTAACCCTATTTGTCCTAACACTATCCGTAGTCGTCCTAGCGCTAATCCTAGTCGTCCATGTAAGAGAATGAGAAGTCCTAATATTCTGAGCAGCCATGTTAAATCTAACAGCCATCTTGTTCAGAAGTTTGAGTAGAGTTTTGCAGCTAATAAGATGTATGTCCTACTCATGTCCTAATCACAATGAAGCGTTAAAATGATGTCACTGCCATTAGCAGGTATAGTGGTATACACAAAGGTTAATATCAGCAGCTGCAGGTCAATGTGAGAGTAAATAAGTGGTGTTATAGGGTAGTAAATAATGTTATTGTAAATGTGGTATAGAAATTAGGACAATATAGTTGTCAATGTGTCATTTCTTAAGTAAGGACATGGGGATTTATGGATTTAATGGAGTTTGGTAAAAATACTCATGAATATTGTCATTTTGCGTTATCACATTGTTGTTCTAAAATGCACGTCCTCCCTGCAGTATGATGATATCACGTATACGCCTTTTGCCGCAATATTTAGTTCCTTTGTTTAAGCTATGCATAAAAAGGCACTGATACTGTTGTTCGGGGCCATTCCATCGCCATTCCATTGACATTCTATCGCCAGTCTACAGGTGGTCCACCGCCAAGGCCACACCATTGCCAGACAGAAGCCAGACCATGGCCAGACCATCGCCAGATATCTCAATACTGTTTTACTTATCTAGACACCTGCGAGTGTCAAGTGTATTTTCCCTGCCTGATTTCTGAACTGTTCTGCCGCATACCTCTGAATAAACTTCATTCTCTGCTTTGAAGAATTATCTACACGGTTTTACAAGGCTCTTTCAGCTCCTGGTAAGGACTTTCTTACAGTGCATACGCTAACTCTATTCGTGCTAGCGCTAACACTAGTCATCCTAACGCTAACCCTAGAATTCGTAGCGCTAACCCTAGTCATCCTAGCAATAACCCTAGTCATCCTAGCGCTAATCCTAGTCGTCCAAGGTCTAACCCTAGTGGTCCTAGTGCTAAACCTAGTCATCCTAACTATTACCCTAGTCGTCCTAGCGCTATCCCTAGTCATCCTAACGCTATCCCTAGTCATCCTAATGCTATCCCTAGTTGTCCTAAGGCTAACCCTTCTTGTCCTAATGCTAACCCTAGTCGTCCTAGCACTTACCCTAGTAGTCCTAACTCTAACCCTAGTCGTCCTAGCGCTAACCCTAGTCGTCCTAATGCTATCACTAGTCGTCCTAACGCAAACCCTATTCATCCTAGCTCTAACCCTAGACGTTCTAATGCTAACATTAGTCATACTAGCGCTAACCCTAGTTATTCTTGCGCTAACCCTAGTCATCCTAATGCTAACTCTAGTCATCCTAACGCTATCCCTACTCATCCTAGCGCTAACCCTCGTCATCCTAGCTCTAACCCTAGTCGTCCTTACGCTAAACCTATTTGTCCTAACACTATCCGTAGTCGTCCAAGCACCAATCCTACTCGTCCATACGCTAACCCTATTTGTCCTAGCTCTCACCCTAGTCGTCCAAGCGCTAACCCTAGTCGTCCTAACTCTAACCCTACTCGTCCTACCGCTAATCCTAATCGTTATAGCGCTAACCCTAGTTGTCCTAGCGCTAACCGTAGTCTTCCTAATGCTAACCCTAATCGTCCTAGCTCTAAACCTAGTCATCCTAAAGCTATCTCTACTTATCCTAGAGCTAACCCTTGTCGCCATAGCGCTAACCCTAGTTGACTTAGCGCTAACCTTTGTCGTCCTAATGCTAACCCTAGTAGTCCTAAAGCTAACCCTAGTCGTCCTAGCGCTAACACTAGTCGTCCTAATGCTAATCCTAGTCGTCCTAGCGCTAACCCTAGTCGTCCAAGCTCTAACTCTAGTCATCCTAACTCTAACCCTAGTCGTCCTACCGCTAACCCTAATCGCCATAGCGCTAACCCTAGTTGTCCTAGCGCTAACCCTAGTCATCCTAACGCTAACCCTAGTCATCCTAACGCTAACCCAAGTCGTCCTAGCTCTAACCCTAGTCATCCTAAAGCTATCTCTACTCATTATAGCGCAAATCATAGTCGTCCTAGCACTAACCCAAGTCATTCTAGCACTAACCATAGTCATCCTAACTCAAACCCTAGTCATCCTACCGCTAACCCTAGTCACCATAGCGCTAACCCTAGTTGTCCTAGCGCTAACCTTCGTCATCCTAACGCTAACCCTAGTCGTCCTAGCACTAACCCTAGTCGTTCTATCGCTAACACTAGTCGTCCTAGCGCTAACCCTAGTCATCCTAACGCTAACCCTAGAAGTCGTAGCGCTAACCCTAGTCGTCCTAACTCTAACTTAGTCGTCCTACCGCTAACCCTAGTAGCCATAGCGCTAACCCTAGTCATCCTAGCGCTAACCCTAGTCGTCCTAATGCTAGCCCAGTCGTCCTAACGTTAACTCTAGTCGTCCTAACGCTAACCCTAGTCGTCCTAGCAATAACTCTAGTCAACCTAGCGCTAATCCTAGTCATCCAAGCACTAACCCTAGTCGTCCTAGCGCTAAACCTAGTCATCCTAACGATTACCCTAGTCGTCCTAGCGCTAACCCTAGTCGTCCTAAAGCTATCCCTAGTCATCCTAATGCTATTCCTAGTCATCCTAAGGCTAACTCTTCTTGTCCTAATGCTAACCCTAGTCGTCCTAGCGCTAACCCTATTAGTCCTAACTCTAACTCTAGTCGTCCTAGCGCTAACCCTATTCGTCCTAATGCTATCCCTAGTCGTCCTAATGCAAATCCTATTCATCCTACCTCTAACCCTAGTTATTCTAATGCTAACATTAGTCATCCTAGCGCTAACCCTAGTCGTTCTTGTGCTAACCCTAGTCATCCTAACGCTAACTCTACTCATCCTAACGCTATCCCTAGTCATCCTAGCGCTAACCCTCGTCATCCTAGCTCTAACCCTAGTCATCCTAACGCTAACCCTATTTGTCCTAACACTATCCGTAGTCGTCCTAGCGCTAATCCTAGTCGTCCATGTAAGAGAATGAGAAGTCCTAATATTTTGAGCAGCCATGTTAAATCTAGCAGCCATCTTGTTCAGAAGTTTGAGTAAAGAGTTTTGCAGCTAATAAGATGCATGTCCTACACATGTCCTAATCACAATGAAGCGTTAAAATGATGTCACTGCCATTAGCAGGTATAGTGGTATACACAAAGGTTAATAGCAGCAGCTGCAGGTCAATGTGAGAGTAAATAAGTGGTGTTATAGGGTAGTAAATAATGTTATTGTAAATGTGGTATAGAAATTAGGACAATATAGTTGTCAATATGTCATTTCTTAAGTAAGGACATGGGGATTTATGGATTTAATGGAGTTTAGTAAAAATACTCATGAATATTGTCATTTTGCATTATCACTAGTGTTGAGCCACCCCCGTAGTGTTCGAGTTCGGTTCGGTTCGTCGAACACCCGTGTGTTCGCCGAACTGTTCGTCGAACTGTTCGTCGAACATCTTCGAACACCGTTAAAACCAATGGCAGGCAAACAAAAACACATAGAAACACATAGAAAACACCTTCAAAGGTGTCCAAAAGCTGACAAACTGCTCAGAAGACACAACTAACACATGGAAAAGTGACAAGTACATATAGTCATGCGAAAAGAAAAGAGGTGGAGGAGTAAAAGGAGGGGGAGACACAGATATAGGCATGTCATGCCCTTCTAAAATCCAAAAAGTGAGAAGCCGAGACGGCCAGTCCGCTCCTGCCCGTGCCACCTCCGTGTCGCCGGGTTTGTGCCAGAGCCGCGGTGAACCCTGACGGCCAGCCCCCCTCTCCCAATACTGGTGCCTGTCCGCTGGTGGATCGAGAGAGCCCCCCTGTGGTGGAGGCAGCTCTAAGCTTTTTAATTTAAATTGTCCCTCTAATTTGAATGAATACACTTTAAATCCATTTACAAGGATCTATTGGAGGGCAAGTCTCATGCCAGCAGCCGCGTAATTCCAGCTCCAGTAGCGTCCACTAAAGCTGCTGCAGTTAAAAAGCTTTTATAAGGATCGAGCTCGGCTGTCCACCGCAAGGCATCCTAGTGCCAGTCCCAGCCCCTATGCCTTGGGGTGCCTCCTGATGCTCTTCACTAAGTATCCCGTGGTCCCGAAGCATTTCCTTTGAAAAAATTAAGTGTCCAAACTACAGGTGGTGTAGCTTGCTTAACAGCCGGGATAATCCGCTGACTAGCAGACACTGCTACTAGGCACAAAGTATTTCCTGGGCTAGATGCAGTTAAAAATTTGTAAGTAGATACTCTCGTTGGATGCTGAGAAAGCATTCCATAGAGTCTCCTGGCACGCCATATATGATTCTCTTAAAAAGCTTGGGGTAGGGGTCTAGGGGACCCTTTTATAGCCAAAATCACGGCCCTGTATCACAATACGTCACCTAGGCTGAAGATAAATGGAACTGTAGCACCGAGGGCTCGGTTGCTACAGACGTATTGCACCTCAACCAGAGGTGTGATATCTCACTCTTAGATAAGGATGGAGTGTGGATCAGGACCCGACACCTGCATGCATTACACCACATTGCCGTGGGGCAGGGCGACCAATATGCCCCTGAGATGGGCACGACAGTCCCTGTCCCTGGCTGGAGTGGGGGGAGGGAACACTGAGGAAGGGGAACCCTGCAGTGCAGGAGCAGGGAGGAAGCAGTTCCTGGGTGCATTGAGAAGGGAGTATAAAAGGTGGGCACCATCTTAGTTCAGTGCAGAGAAGTCTGAGCAGAAGTGGCAGGGAGCAGGGGCTCTGCATGAGCTCTGCTCCGGAGGCGGGCCTAGTAACAGAGGCCCAGGCCTGCAAGAGGGAGAAGGAAGGAAGAGGAGCGGAGAAGGCTCCAGGAACGAGGAATGAAGGGATCCCAGGGGTGCGGACGGGCGAGTCGCCACCGCACGCCCGAATCCACCTGCGTGGAGGGGTCAGGCCAAAGGGGGAGACCGGTCCCCGAACTAGTGGAGGCAGGAAACGACCCTCAGCTAGAAACCGGAGGCTCTGACATTTTATGTGGCGCAGCCCCTTGCTCCACCCGCTAGGAAGGCACCACATAGGGTCAGGGAAACTGGCGCCAAGTTTACCAAGGGGAGGCCCGAGGCAGCCGGACAGAAGTGTTGGTAAGAAAGGCCAGACAAAGGACACACAAAGGGGGTCCTGTGAAGCGCTCCAAAGTTATCTGGGAGTTGTCTGAGCCCCTCACCTGGTGAGCACAGTACGACGTGGGCAGCCGTTACCTGCAGACGTGGTCTGGATAATAAGAACTGTGAGTAAAGGCCCTGAACTGCATCACTGACTCCGTGTCGTTACTGCTGCTGCCCTGCACCATCACCCCCATCCTCCGCATACACTGCCCTGAG